>NC_060121.1:552818514-554176014 GCF_021461395.2 Schistocerca americana | reverse complement strand
TTCCCCCCATCCCCCCACCCCCATTTCCAAGAAGTAAGATTTCATCACATATTGCGTTGATTGGTGCACCAAACTGTAACCTTTATCTTGCTACGTTTCCACGTGCTGTATGACTGGTTTGGGTGTGCAACAGTATTACTCATTTTGTAGATGGAAAGAATTCACCAAACAGCTTCAATTTCTCCTCAAACAATTTTTTTATAGATTGGATTCCAAAAGTTTATTTCCATTCTCCAAGCTGTATGATGCACCAGTATTATCTCGCACAACACAACCACCTCTAAAAACTCTCAGATTCTGCCTCATGTTTGATGCATTGCATTTCATTTGCTTTGTTGGTGGACATTGACTGCATGAGACACATTTTGAGAATTTTTAGTGGTGACTTTCTTGTGTGTGGTGTGAGGTCCTACTGGCACAGCATACAGCATTAAAAATAGGAAATGGTCCACAAATAAAGTTCAAGGAAAAATTGTAGTTGCTCATCGTATTATTTTCTGCTTTAACCTTTATGTGGCGTAAGTCTTTTGGAATAGATAAGTGTTTTCAGATGCCCAGTATCTAATATTCTACTTGTTTGTGTAACACAAGTGTGGAAATGAACCTCATTGGACATGAAAAGATTGTCACAAAATAGCAGGTCATTAATTTTCTCATCCTCCCCCCCCCCCCCTCTCTCTCTCTCTCTCTCTCTCTCTCTCTCTCTCTCTCTCTCTCTCTCTCTCTCAAAATCGCTTTTGCTCCATTTGGTCTGATGGCTTCAAATCCTGTACATATTGAATTTTGAAAGATTACTGCTTAGTATTCAATGACAGGTGTCGGCTTAGGATTAACCAGTTGTCATGGGCTCTTTCTATTGAATCACTTCAATGTTTTCTGTGATTCACTCAGTGCTTTGACCTTTTGGTGGGTTCTTTGTTAAAGATGAACCCTTCTTGTCAACATTCTCAATCCATGTCTTGATAGCATGGTAAGATGTAAAATGACCATGATGTCCTAAATTATAATGATATAGCCCCAGAAGAAAAAATTACGTATTGACGACTGTGGTGATCACAGGGGCCAATAAGTGTTGCAAAATCATGAAATTACATGGATATCACAGAGCTATCAAACAGTTGTCATGGATGCTCTGGCAAGACTTTTTAAGTATCGAGCAGCAGTTACAGTGTAACCATACTCGCAAAGTGCCTTTGCGCCAAATGTATGTTGTGGACCAATCCACTGCTGGAAAGCAACAAGTTGCATGTGGAGAGATGACATTTTCAACATTTTACCCACTCTTCAGGGCTTCCACTATTACATTCAAAATACCTTCTTTCCGAGTGACATCCTGTAACAAACAAATGCATATACCTTCACATTTTATTATTAGTAATGTTAAAATGTGTTATTCAGAACACGGTTAAATCTCTTGTCTTCGTCCCTAACTATGACCCAATTTGATGTGCAGTAATGAATTATTTATAATTCATTGTGAATTTTCATTTCCAGGAATATGCAACCAAACTCTCTGGCATTAAGTCTCGGGTTTCCAAAAGAGGACGTGCAAAAGCAGAAAAAACTGAAGCTACAGTTTCTGAAAGTGTGCCGGATGCTGTTCAGCAAGATGTGGCAACTGCAGATGCCAAAGATGAGGAATTGAAATCAACTGGAAAAAGAAAAGTTCAGAGAGGCAACCTGATTCTTTTAAGAAAACAATTAGAGGAGAACAGGTAAATGTTTGTGCAGCGAAATGGAAAGTGGGGGGGATATATGTGAGGGTAAGAATTGAAATACAGTTGTATGTAAAATACAGTTACATCTTAGCATTAATAATATTTAGTTATAAATTTTTCAAATAGAACATTTTTGTAATGAAAAATGGCAGATTAACTATTGTGGGAGAGGCATTTACCCAGAATCAAATTCATTGCACTGGGTGGTTATAATTAGACTTTCTATTTAACACATTATAATACGGAAACTAATTACAGTACAAGCACCAAACTTGGTAGCATTAATGTCCAGAGTATGGGATGCATGATTTCCTTGTGTTACAGCACCACTGTTCTGTTCCAACACCAGGTTCTCTGATCAGTCATTGTGATTCATAGCCTCATGCACCTGACCAGTCGCAGTGCACTTGTGTGTGAGCTTGGACATAATGAGCAGAGCATTAATGGTGAAGTTCTTATTATCAGAGCAACAGTAATGCTGCAGGTGCATTTCAAGAATATCGCTGGCTGAAACAATAATGGAAGGGTCCTCTTTTTCCACATGCTGTGCAGGGCATGATGAAGTAGTTCGAATCAACTGGAGAACTGGGCATTGCTCTGGGAAGAGGCTGACGATCGGTTGCACCACAGGTGGTTGATGAAATAGCTGTTGCTACGGCAGGAAGTGCTGCATGCAATCCTCGATCGTCAGACAGTGCGTGTGCTGTATCATGACAGTTGAACATCCCGTCATCCACTGTACGCAAGGTACTTCGAACCATTCTCAAATGGTGACCATACAAGATCCATATCATGCAGCTGCTTGCACCACAGGACACACAAAGACGTGTTGACTTCGCTCTTCATTCCCTCGCAAGGATTTAAGTTGACGGGGGCTGGCCCTGGACCTTCCTAGGGACAGACGAAGCTCGTTGTTCTCTCACGGATGAGGTGAAAACACAGAATTGCCGAGAGTGTGGATCGTCACTTCCAGTCACTGTGCATGAAGTTCCTCTGTATGGTGAAAGAATGGTGTGGCTTCATGGCTACGTTCATCATGGACCCATTCATTTTTTAACAGGCTGGCACTCAAGGATTAAAGATGTGCAATGTGACTGGCCAGCATTAATGCGATATGCTTCACCAGCATGCCATACCTGCGATACAGGAGAGAGACACATTGAACTCGATAGATTTCATCGCACATCGTTCGTGTAGTTCAGCTGCTTCTCCAAAACACATTTGGAAGCAATTGAATTATGAGCCAATCATTTCCAAATGGGTGGCCGGCACGATCATCTGAGCTCACTCCCAGAGATTTCTGGTTGTGGGGCTACCTAACAGATAGGGTTTATCAGGGGAACTCACACACGTGCTGATCTCAAGTGTTGCGTATCAAGAGATGTAACCAGCATACCTATGGGCATCCTTCCTTCTGCTGTGCAGAATGCAATTCTGTGCTTTCAGTCTGTTCTGGTCACTGATGGGTGCCATATATTGAGCCCCTTTTGTAGGCGTAATGGTACCAGTATGTAATTAAATGATGTGCTTTAGCAGCACATTAAAAGTGTTTCAATTGAATTGATTCTTAAAAAAAAAAATTTTTTTTTAATTTTTTTGATCGCTGTTCCAAAAATGTTTATTGAATTGATTCTGTATTGCTGCAGGTAACCTTGTAGGTGGGGCAACCACAGTTATGAGTAGTCATCCTGGGTATTAATAACAAAATCCCACTAAAAGACGGTGTCTCATAGAATAAAAACATACATCTTTTAGCAGTGTTTTGTTTTGACGGACAACGAATGTTGGGTAAAAAGATTTCAAGCTTTTCCTCTCTAGCTTTTTAGTCACATATTCACCAGAAGATATGGCTTTTAGTGTCACAAAACCAGTAGTGATCCAATAATAAAGGACTAAATACAGCTGAATCAGTTATTAATATCCGAGATGATTCTGCATTATTTGCCTTCCCCATGGCCTTGACATTAATGCTACCAAGTTTGCCCTCTCACAATAATTAGTTTTCGTGTTGTAATGTGTTAAATAGGGAAAGTTTAATTATAACCACCTGATATTAAAATGGAACAGCCTTACAACACCGTGACTGACTGATCTCAAGCAGTCATGCCCCATTTCTAGGTATACTAAGAAGATAAAATATTAGTATAGGTGTAGGACAGGTAATAAAAGGCAAGGTACATAATTTAATATTGCCATGAGCTGTGGGATTAACAATGTGGCATAATGGTTAGCATCACTGGCTGGCATCCTGCGGGTTGTGAGCCCAATCCAACCACCAGCAATTATTTATTGTTCAGAATTTATCATTTTTGGAAGTTTGTAGAAATATTGTGTGGTTGTAATGTTTTTATATTCTGGAGTATTCCATGTATAAGTAATAGCATTCTGGAATATTCACTGTTCATATAAATAGCTGCACTCTCTGTCCAGGAGTTCATTTCTGTTGTGGCTGTACGTTGATGTCAGTAATAAACATGCTTTCATTGCTAACTGTTGAACTTCATTGACGACATTGCATTTGGATTTGGACTTGATTGTGGTTCATGGTGTGGGTTCCTGTAGTCATGTCCTAGTTCATGAACCATGGGCAACGTATGAGTGGCCAAGTAAGTGGTCCCGACAGTCGGGATACCAGTTACTTTGGAATAAGGCTGGGCATCTCGGATATATTCTGAGTTGTGGTCACCTTTGTGCTCATACGGCAAAGACTACCAAATCCGCCGTAGTCCCTCAACCGTTAGGGGTAAAACTCAATGGGACTCGGGGCAAGTAAGGCTAGCAACCTGCTTCCCTGGTACTTTAAATATGATGCTGGCAACAATCAGAGCAAAATGCCTCGGACCTTTGGAGGTGACAGAGTCCCACCTCTAACTGACAAACCAGGGACTCCTAAGATACGACTTGGCAAACAAATGGCAATGAGATGGGGAGCTATTAATATCAATGGGGGCTACTCTGGGAAGAAGATAGAGCTGGCAGAGGCTGCAAGTAAGATGGGGCTGGATGTTTTAGCTGTTAGTGACATTCGGGTAAGGGGTGAGAAAGAAGAGGAAATGGGAGAATACAAGGTCTACCTGTCAGGAGTCAAAGCAGGAATAGCACAATGGGGTGTAGGGCTTTACATCAGGAAAAAAATGGAACCCAGCGTAGTTGCAATAAGGTATGTAAACGAACGACTGATGTGGATAGATTTGACAGTGTCTAGCAAGAAAATTAGGATTGTGTCAGTATATTCGCATTGTGAAGGGACAGATCAAGATAAGATGGATAGTTTTTATGATGCACTCAGTGATGTAGTTGTTAGAGTAAAGGACAAGGACAGTGTTCTGCTCATGGGTGATTTTAATGCCAGGATTGGAAATCGAATAGAAGGGTATGAAAAGGTTATGGGTAAATTTGGAGAGGATATGGATACCAACAGGAACGGGAAACAACTCTTGGATTTCTGTGCCAGTATGGGCTTAGTAATCACAAACTCCTTTTTTAAACATAAGAACATTCACTGGTATACTTGGGAAGGCAGGGGAACCAGATCTGTCATTGACTATTTAATAACAGATCAGGAATTCAGGAAGGCTGTGAGGGACACACGTGTATTCAGGGGATTCTTTGACGATACTGATTATTATTTAATCTGCAGTGAAATTGGTATTGTGAGGCCGAAAGTGCAGGAGGTCAGGTCCATATGTAGGAGGATAAGAGTGGAGAAACTTCAGTATAAGGAAATCAGGCACAAGTACATAACAATGATCTCAGAAAGGTACCAGTTAGGTGAATGTAGTCAATTACAGTCATTGGAAAAGGAATGGACAAGGTACAGGGACACAGTACTAGAAGTGGCTAAAGAATAGGAGGCACACTTTTGCAAGCAATTAAAGGTCTTTACATGGATAGTCAGGCAGCAGTTGGAGTTGACGGTAAATTGAGTTCATGGTTCAGAGTAGTTTCAGGGGTAAGACAAGGCTGCAACCTGTCTCCACTGTTGTTCATATTATATATGGATCATATGTTGAAAACAATAGACTAGCTGGGTGAGGTTAAGATATGTGAACACAAAATAAGCAGTCTTGCATATGCGGATGACTTAGTTGTGATGGCAGATTCGATTGAAAGTTTGCAAAGTAATATTTCAGAGCTAAGTCAGAAATATAAGGACTATGGTATGAAGATTAGCATCTCCAAAGCGAAAGTAATGTCAGTGGGAAAGAGATATAAACGGATTGAGTGCCAAATAGGAGGAACAAAGTTAGAACAGGTGGACGGTTTCAAGTACTTAGGATGCATATTCTCACAGGATGGCAACATAGTGAAAGATCTGGAAGCGAGGTGTAGCAAAGCTAATGCAGTGAGTGCTCAGCTACGATCTACTCTATTCTGCAAGAAGGAAGTCAGTACCAAGACTAAGTTATCTGTGCACGGTTCAATCTTTCGACCAACTTTGTTGTATGGGAGTGAAAGCTGGGTGTATTCAGGGTACCTTATCAATAAGGTTGAGGTAAAGGATATGAAAGTAGCTAGGATGATTGCAGGTACTAGTAGATGGGAACAATGGCAGGAGTGTGTCCACAATGAGGAAATCAAAGAAAAACTGGGAGTGAACTCTATAGATGTAGCAGTCAGGGCGAACAGGCATAGATAGTGGGGTCATGTTACACGCGTGGGAGAAGCAAGGTTACCCTAGAGACTCATGGGTTCAGCAGCAGAGGGTAGGAGGAGTCAGGGCAGACCAAGGAGAAGGTACCTGGATTCGGTTAAGAATGATTTTGAAGTAATAGGCTTAACATCAGAAGAGGCACCAATGTTAGCACGGAATGAGGGATCATGGAGGAATTGTATAAAGGGGACTATGCTCCAGACTGAACGCTAAAAGGCATAATCAGTCTTAAATGATGGTGATGATGATGATGATGATGATGATGATGATGATGATGATGATGTGGTTTGACACGAGATTGTTGTGTAGTGACACTGGGTACTTCAAGTAAAACACATGCACCACCAGGACTACAATTACACATTGTAAAAGCTATTGCCCACATGGACGGAAATCAAAGTACAATTAGTACATCATTTCTAGGACTCACATATTCATGAGATGGGGTGATTCCAAAACAGCTGTAAGTCAGCTGTACATCGGGCATCCATCAGTGTTTTTAAGGAGACTATGCTCAGGATCAGACTAAATGGCTGAAATTATTCAACCGAGTCAAATACAATAGTTGGGCAGATATTATGTGTTTCACAGTTGTGTACTTTTATATGGATGTCGCAGCCCAGCAGTGGTTTAAGAGTAACGAAGAGAAGCTGAGTAGCTGTGACAAATTCCAGGCCAATCTGAAGAAAAGTTTGGCGAGAATCGGGAGCAAATCTACTCAGTGGAAGAACAACTGATGAACAGGGCCCAACATCATAAGGAAATGATTTAATAGTACATACAGAATGTTTGAAACATATGACACATAATAGAAACGGGCAAAATCTCACACTTGATGAAAGGAGTCACAGAAGATATGAACCAAGCTCTTCTGGTGAAGGATGTCATGACCACAGAGGAATTCGTGAGGTGGTGCCAGTGAATTGAAGAACTGGAACCGAAAAGAGATGGATGAAACAAATAGGACCAACTGCAAAATGTGGTCCCTATGATAGTTGGGGGAGACCACAATGAACTAGCCTCTTTCATACACCAAATAGTAAGAGAAGAGATACAGCAGTGTATGGCAGCCAGAAATGTCATACAGAGTACTCATTCGATAGCAGCCTTGAATGTTGACCTGATATGTCAGGAGGTAATAAAGAATTTTGAAGAAAAAGTGTATCGGTCTTTAACACCAATCTCTGCCACCAACCAAATGTGCCAGTAAGAATGGACTAAGCCAACTTGAACATAGGCTGCAGCCATCAAATGACAAATTGCTCAGAATGTTATTCAAATCAATCACAAAAGGCCCGTTGACATGACATGATGGTTTGGGAACACGAAGCTCATGAATGGCAGCAAATGGTCTCCAAGTAGCCTACCATAGCCATTTCCAGTCTCTCATCAGCTCAAACATTAAAAACTCAAGGTTGGAATAACAATGATATTAGGAATAGGATAGATTGCTACTTATCATAAAGATGACACATTGAGTTGTAGACAAGCACAGTGAAAAGACTGTTACACATGTAGGTATCGGCCAAAGCCTTCCTCAGCAAAGAAAACATACACACATTCACACAAGCAAGCACACCTCATGCACACTCAGCCGCCGCCGCCACCAGCAGTTGCAACCGGAATGAGACTGTCACGTGTATAGGGGCGCGGAAAGGGGGGGGGGGGGGGGGGGACAGGATACGGGTGTGGGAAGAGAAGAATGCTGTTTGACAGGGAATTCAAGGATTAGAAACTGCCAGGGATAGTGTCAGAAGGTGAGATGTGGGAGGAAAAAAAGGGGGAGAGTGGAAAGAAGGAGGAGAGTGGAAAAGAGATGGAGAGTGGAAAAGAGGAGGAGAGTGGAAGATAGTGGAAAAGAAGAGGAGAGGAAAAGTAGGTGATAGGAAGAGGAGAGGAAAGGAAGGGGAGAAGAGCAGTGCTCTTCTCTCCCTGCCACCCGTACCCTACTATCCCTTCCCCTTCCCCACCCCACTCCAGATTGCTATTCACTTGGCAGTCACATTCTGATTGGCACTGCTGGTGGTGGCAGCTGAGTGTGTGTGCGTGAATGTATGTATGTTTTCTTTGCTGAGGAATCCTTTGGCTAGTAGCTACATGTGTAATAGTCTTTTCGTTGTGCCTGTCTGCAGCTCAACCAATGATCACTTCAATTTAATTAGAGGCCCCAGCCTATTCCACGTAAACACAACCCACACCATTATGGAGTCATCACCAGCTTGCACAGTGCCTTGCTGACAACTTGGCTCCATAGCTTCATGGGGACTGTGACACACGCAAACCCTACCATCAGCTCTTACCAACTGAAATCTGGACTCATCTGATCAGGCCATTGCATTCCAGTCATCTAGGCTCCAGCTGATATGGTCATGAGCCCAAGAGAGGTGCTGCAGGCAATGTTGTGTTGTTAACAGAGGCACTCATGTCAATCGTCTGCTGCCATAGCCCATTAACACCAAATTTTGCTGCACTGCTTAACAGATACATTCGTCGTACGTTGTACATTGATTTCTGTGGTTATTTAATTCAGTGTTGCTTGTCTGTTAGCTCTGACAACTATACACAAAGACTACTGCTCTTGGCCATTAAGTGTGTTATCCATGGTGAGCGATAATGCCTGAAATGTGGTATTCTTGGCACACTCTTGAAACTGTAGATTTTGGAATATTGAATTATCTAGTGATTTCCAAAATGAAATATCCCATGTATCTAGCGCCAACTACCATCCCACCTTCAAAATCTGTTAATTTCTGTTGTTCGACCATACCGTATTTACTCGAATCTAAGCCGCACTTTTTTCCGGTTTTTGTAATCCAAAAAACTGCCTGCGGCTTAGAATCGAGTGCAAAGCAAGCGGAAGTTCTGAAAAATGTTGGTAGGTGCCGCTACAACTAACTTCTGCTGTCGAATATATGTAGCGCTACACAGGCATGCTTTGTAGGCACAAAGATAAATACTGGCGCCAAAACCTCTGCATCAGTAAATAAATTTAAAAAAAAAAAAAAGAAAGGTGGAAGACGAGCTTTTTTTTCTCCGCCCCGAGTTTCGACCACTGCATTTTCATACATTATCCAACGAAGTAAATACAAATTCCATATTGTTCATCTTCAAATGTAGCAGATTTTCAGTGTACTACAAAAATCCGACTGGCAAGACTGTTTAGGATGTATGTCAATATGGCCAACTCTACGTTCTGAATTTTTTCCTACCTGTGAGAAGAGATGGTTGCTAATAGGAACCTGATGAAATGTGAATCACATGCAGTATTCTCTCCACCGTAAGAATAATACGAATATAAAGATTTTGCCATGTATTCTTTCGCATTTGCTGCTATCTCATTTAAATCCTGTCTGCGTAATAAACTACGAAACTAGAGTGAGACAATAGCAAACGCGGAAGAATATACGTATTGTATCATGTTTATATTCATATTATTCTTATGCGTAATAGTGATACAGTCAGAAATGAAGCACGGCAACTGACTAGATTTTTAAATCTAAGATGACTCTAATTTCTGGTCAGAATTTGATGTACTAAAGAAGCAGCCGCAAAGATTTTCAAATGGAGAAAAATTTTCACCTAACTCTCGTTCAGATCATGTTCTATCATACACAGTCTATTATTTGGTTCTTGTTGATCATTATCAAAGAAAGCAGCAGTGTAAGTAACAACAAATAGCAGTCTCTTGCCATTGTTTCGCTAACGAGACAATTCCTCTCCCCTTTTTTTAAAATTTGTAAGCGGTGGTAGTGCGCACAAAAGCAGGCCGTGCCACGAGCGGCAACAGGCCGTAAACACGCACTATCAGAATGCGACAAACAATGCATGACACAGTACAGTAATGCATTTTCAGCTTAGAGTGACGTGAACACCTATAACAAAGAAAACGGCACTTATCAGATCAAAGCAAAATAAGCAATCGATTCAAACCAGACGGAGCACGTCAAAAAGAGGGAGGGTACTCGTATAAATACGGACGGAGTGCCTGATGCATAGCAATGGCTACCTGGTAAAGCTTAACTGCTAAGTTTACGACTCGAACCAAACTACTGTCGCTGTATCGTCATTCATTCGACATAAATTGTGTCTCATATTACAATGGACCAACTTTGTTTCGATATGGAGGTGCGGCCTAAAACTTTTCTCTCCCCTTGAATTTCGAGTCGCAAATTTCAGGTGTGGCTTAGATTCGGGAAATTTTTTTTTCCTTTATTTCGAGTCTCATTTTTCAGGTGCAGCTTAGATTCAAGTAAATACGGTAATCGCGTCGGTAATCTTTTCATATGAATCAATTGAGTATAAATGACAGCTCAGCCAGTGCACTGCCCTTTTATGTCTTGTGTACATGATTCTGCCACCATATGTATGTGTGCATGTCACTATCGTATGACTTTTCTCAGCTCAGTGTAGAACACGTAGAAGAACACACTTGGAGAACAGGGGACAACAATCTGGTGTGTTTCTACTGTGAATACCCTGGACACGTTCACTACTGCAGAGAAAGAAGGCTAGTTTTTGAAGACTACTATACTGCCAGGCATTAATTATCACAACACTTCTCCTCTTGCCAGTCAGTTGCAGAAGATTACAGTCGACCTGTGGAACAAAGTCCATCGCTGCACCCTACATGAGATTACTCCTCAACGTGCCATTGCCATTCTCCGTAGCCACATGGTAGTACCAGTCACCTTCCAAGCCAATGACTTCAGCAAAACTAAATGGTCGTGAGGCCATCACAGATTCATATGCTCAATAGATGACAGTCA
This sequence comes from Schistocerca americana, assembly GCF_021461395.2. Lineage (NCBI taxonomy): Eukaryota > Metazoa > Arthropoda > Insecta > Orthoptera > Acrididae > Schistocerca > Schistocerca americana. The sequence continues at coordinate 554,164,876 of NC_060121.1, read as the reverse complement.
CCAAGATGTCAGGAAATCTCTTTGACATCATCATTGACAGCCAAACTGTCCAGTTGCTAGTCAACTCAGAAGCTTCCTTTTCTTGTAATATGGGGTGCTTATTGTTGCCAAGTAAAGAAGAATGTTTTCTGCTGTATGAAAGCAGTTGTGCTGAAGGTCGCAAATGGGAAGTAAGTCCAGCCAACAGGAACATGTATTTCAAGAATAACTATCAATATATGGAACATAGCCCTTGAATTTTTTCATTTTAACAGAATGTAGTCAAGATGTTATTCTCAGATGGGACTTCTTGCAGTTATCAAAAGAAGTCATAGAATTCAGAAGACCAGAGTCCAGATTGTCAAAGCTATTCCAACAACGTAACAAAGATTGCTCTGAGCAGTTGTTTGCCTTTGAAGACACCGTCATCAATGAGACAAGTTCGTCATCAGTCGAGCTGCTTATTTAAACTGTGAAGCTTTTGTCCATTGCGAAAGCTACTCAGCTTTCCAAAAGAAATCTACACAATGGCAACGATCATAAGCATTGTAGGTGGTCAAGGAGAATTTTAGATCACTAATTGTCATGAGCAGCCAAAAATTGTTCCTAAAAGTTTGTGCTTTGGAGTAGCCAAACCAATCCTGGATGAAGAGCTCAGTTCCGTCTGTGAAGAATCTTGTTCCTCCACTACTACAGACAACGTGGTGGAGGAAGCTACTGTGGAACTGCAAATAGGATCTGGCCATAGGTTGTCCTATCTCTTTGTAGGTACGCCTGCCCTACATCCTTAGTAAATGCTTGGTACGTCTCCCTTATCCTGTATGAGTAGGCCTCATGGTTCATTGCCCAAGTATACATCTTTATGTACACTATAATTAAATATTTCCTGGTAAAAGTAAAATCTATTTTACACTTCCCTCTAACTTCTTAGCACCTCCTCTAACACCTAAGAGTCATCTTCCACTTCTCAACTTCTATAATCTTAGTAGATACTATGTCTACACATATTATTCAACTCATGGTAGATACTATGTCTACCTGTAGTAAATACTAGTAGTATAGTAGATACTACTATAGTCGTAGATATTATAGTAGTATACTATATCTTATAGTATAGTCTATACAAAGTATATTATAAAAATGTTTGCAAGCACATGTGTATGTTCCACATCTTTCGAAACCACTTGACTGATTTCAACGAAACTTGGTACGTGTATCATTTCTTGTCTGGAAAGAACTGATGTGGGGTTAAGAACCACCTTGTATCAAAGGGGTGGTGGTGAAAAAGAAGTATAGTACATGACGTATGAATAGCCAGACTTAATTCGTCCAGTATTTGACAAAGAGAGCACTTAGTGACTCGCAATGAACTTTACACATAATTTTAAACCTTTAAAAAACTTTTTCTCACTGATAACTCATATAGATGATGAAAGGAAAACAGATTAGCGTTTATTACATTTTCACTTTTCATGCAGTGAAACACATTTTGCAGATAGTATTCACATATACCACTGAATGTAGTTGCAAAATTATATCATTGTATGATACATAGTTTAGGAGATGTGATGTCATAACCACTGAGATACATTAAAAACTGCTGCATCGAGTGTGACATTTAAATTTATTACTTCTTTGCTACTAATTCCTTTTGCAACACCTCGCCAACAGTAGCCACATATGCTGCTGAATGTACCTACAGAATTATATCATTGTATGATACATAGTGAAGGAGATATAACTTCATAAACATTGAGCTGAGTGAAAATGAAACTGCAAGGTGAAATTCGTTAGAGATGCAGGTGAAATACGTGTAGAAATATGCTAAATACATGAGGCGTGTATATGTGGGCAAGGCCATCTTACTACTTTGAAAGAAATACTGTGGGGGTAAAAGTCAGCAACCTCTTATTGGGGGGGGGGGGGGGGGGGGACAGTGATATTGTGGACAGAGATATTGTGGACAGAGAACGGGGAGGAGGAGATGGACAGAGAGAGGGCAAGGTAGAAGTGTACAGAGAAAGGGTGGAGGAGGAGATGGAGGGGGAGGAGGAGGATGAGGTGGACAGAAAAAGGATAGAGAGGGAGATAGACAGGGAGAAGAGGTGAAGGAGATGGACAGGGAAAGGAGATGTACAGAGATAGGAAAGAGGAGGAGAGAGAGTAAAAAGGAAAAGATGGATACACACACACACAGACAGAGAGACAGAGAGAGAGAGGGGGGGGGGGGAGGGGGGGGGGGCAGGAGGAGATGGACAGAGAGAGAGAGGCAGAGGAGGTAGACAGAGGGATGGGGAAGGAGGAGATGGATTAATAGATTTGAAATAAATACAGGGTTATTACAAATGATTGAAGCGATTTCACAGCTCTACAATAACTTTATTATTTGAGATATTTTCACAATGCTTTGCACACACATACAAAAACTCAAAAAGTTTTTTTAGGCATTCACAAATGTTCGATATGTGCCCCTTTAGTGATTCGGCAGACATCAAGCCGATAATCAAGTTCCTCCCACACTCGGCGCAGCATGTCCCCATCAATGAGTTCGAAAGCATCGTTGATGCGAGCTCGCAGTTCTGGCACGTTTCTTGGTAGAGGAGGTTTAAACACTGAATCTTTCACATAACCCCACAGAAAGAAATCGCATGGAGTTAAGTCGGGAGATAGTGGAGGCCATGACATGAATTGCTGATCATGATCTCCACCACGACCAATCCATCGGTTTTCCAATCTCCTGTTTAAGAAATGCCGAACATCATGATGGAAGTGCGGTGGAGCACCATCCAGTTGAAACATGAAGTCGGCACTGTCGGTCTCCAGTTGTGGCATGAGCCAATTTTCCAGCATGTCCAGATACACGTGTCCTGTAACGTTTTTTTCGCAGAAGAAAAGGGGCGGTAAACTTTAAACCGTGAGATTGCACAAAACACGTTAACTTTTGGTGAATTGCGAATTTACTGCATGAATGCTTGAGGATTCTCTACCGCCCAGATTCGCACATTGTGTCTGTTCACTTCACCATTAAGAAAAAATGTTGCTTCATCACTGAAAACAAGTTTCGCACTGAACGCATCCTCTTCCATGAGCTGTTGCAACCGCGCCGAAAATTCAAAGCATTTGACTTTGTCATCGGGTGTCAGGGCTTGTAGCAATTGTAAACGGTAAGGCTTCTGCTTTAGCCTTTTCCGTAAGATTTTCCAAACCGTCGGCTGCTTGCTTTATTTGTCGACTTCCGTGGGCTACACGTGAAACTTGCCCGCACGCGTTCTTCGCTCACTGCAGGCCGACCCGTTGATTTCCCCTTACAGAGGTGTCCAGAAGCTTTAAACTGCGCATACCATCGCCGAATGGAGTTAGCAATGGGTGGATCTTTGTTGAACTTCGTCCTGAACTGTCGTTGCACTGTTATGACTGACTGATGTGAGTGCATTTCAAGCACTACATACACTTTCTCGGTTCCTGTCGCCATTTTGTCTCACTGCGCTCTCGAGCGCTCTGGTGGCAGAAACCTGAAGTGCGGCTTCAGCCGAACAAAACTTTATGAGTTTTTCTACGTATCTGTAGTGTGTCGTGACCATATGTCAATGAATGGAGCTACAGTGAATTTATGAAATCTCTTCAATCATTTGTAATAGCCCTGTATATACCTGGGCAGCACTGGGTACTAGCTAGTGTCAGTCAAAAATGTAGTTTTTTTAATACTGAGTGTTGGATTTCATTGACCACCATGTTTTTGGATTTGGACTTGATTATGGGTTAAATGTGACAATAATCTGTACTCTGTGGATAGAAGTGCATTTGTTTGCATGTCAATACAGAGTAATAAATTTCTTAATCTTTCTTGTACTTTCCTGTGTTTCTACAGTGTTCATTTAGTAAATATGACACAATCGTCAATAATCATTAACTAAAGTTTTTAAATTGTATATTTATACATAACAACAAGAATTTACAAGAGTTTGATCATATATCAAGTGTCTGTGCTCGCTGAATATGGAAATTCTAATGAGACAAGCAACTATCCCAGAAGGAAGATTATGTTCTTAACATACCATTGACACTAGGTCCAGAGCTTTTTTATTGTCTCTCAGAGTGGCTTTCAGAAAGGATTCACTAATTTCCCCCAGATATAGCCACACAAGATTTTATAAATTCCTGAGTTACTAAGCAAAAAAATTCTCTGGTTGGTGTATTCTGAGACCTTACTAAAACTTTTGATTGTGTTGACAACAAAATTCCACTAGGCAAACTAAAGTGTTACGAAATTAATTGGATACCATTTGCAAGGGTAGTGTCTCACTTCTATAAGAGAAAGCAGAGGTTCACTTTGTCAGACTGAGCTTCAGGAGCGAGACTAACTCTTGAGCCTTTTCTACCTCCACACCTTTGTCATATGGAGATTTGGTAAGGAATGTCTAAGTGACTTGTTAAGTCATTTGGAGAGTCTCCGTCCCATAGTTGAATTTACTATGGAGGTAGAGAAGGATTAATGGCTCTCCTTTCTGGATGTGCTGGTTATGAGGAAAGGTAAGAACCTGCGCCCCAGCATGTGTCAGAAACCAAAATATGTGGATCAATACCTGCATAAACTTTCAAATCATCACACAAGCCAGAAAAGAGGTATGGTTAGCATGCTTGTAATGTACATGAGATGAATATGTGAGCCATAGTCCTGCAGGGTTGACATTCAACACTTGGTATGCATTCCGAGGAAGAATTGTTATTCCACCAGGGATATGAGAAATATTAAACTACCAAACACTTGCCAGTGTGACACATCTAGAAACAAAATGTAGTCCAGCACATTTCTACCATACATCTGCAGAGTGGTGGACAGAATAAACACTGTATAAAAGTGTACACAAACCAAGGTAGAAGTGTCTTAGCTTGGCAGAGAACAAATAGGACACAATTGCAGTGTCAAAAGTATAATGCGTACCATGTACATGCGGAAAAGCCTATGTTGGAATGACTGAATCATCCATCAGTGACTGGGTCATTTAATATAACCAGCATTGCAGGTTTTGACAGAGAGAGAAATCATCCATGGTATATCATGCGCTGTCTGGACCAAACGTGCAATAAAACTTACTTAAATGCAGATTCTCACAGTGGAGAACAGCCATGCACGTTTGTACAAGGAAGCCATCAAAATTCACAGGCACAACATAGCTTCAACTATAAAGAGGAAAATCTCCAGATAAATAGGGCTAGCATTCCCACCCTCCAGCAAATGATCGTTGCAGGTAATAAGGGGAAAACTGCTGTGGTAATGACCAGGGAAAGGCCTTCGGACATTGGTGCAGCAAGTACATCTATAACCACTGACTGCAGCCTTGACTCTAATCTGCCACCACCAGTGAAGTAGGAAGAATTTTTGACAGCACTAGCCACTTATTTTGCTGAAATGTCTGGCAAATTTTAACGTTTGTTGATTACACAAATGTTCTAACCAAATCTCCAAATTCAACCTTACACTGCTAGACGGTAGTTGAGCAGTACTGTAACGGGTTCACAGCTAACAGTTTAGGTCTTCCTCATACAAAAATTCATATTATGCAGTCTCAAATGAGACATTTCAGTGTCACAGCCTGACATTAATGTGTATACATATACTAAATTAAATGTTATGTGCTAAATTCCTCCAGTCCAGCGAGATAACAAGCTGTAATGAACTCACTCTACAGATACACTAATCGAGCTCAGATCAACATCTTTGTTCTCAGGCTTATCTCTCTCACTGTGATGACCTAAAGACAAAGGTGTTACGTTATTTTGTATATTCTCATTCCTTGTTATTGTGTCAATGCATCTGCAATAAATAAAGTATTTCTTTGGCAGAAGCAAGCAGTAAGAACATTGTGTACGGTAGGTTGTTCATTTTGCAGAGGTTCCTTTAAGGATCTTAGAATTGCTATCTTGTTCTAGGGTTCAGAGTGGAAATATGTAATGTGGTGCAAAGATGTTAAGCAAGCTTCCATCTAAAGTAGAACAAGAAGTTGATAATTCCAACAAATTCAAAAGAAAATTAAAAACATACCTTATTACTCACTCTGTCTACTGGTTTAAGCACAAATAGCAGAGTGATAGTTTGTCATTGATTTGGTGTACCGATGATGTCTATAGAAGTTGCTTGTTAATATGCACTGTTACTCATTCCAGATCCCCTACATTTTCTTTAATCAGGTGAGGGAAATCATGGAAAACATAAATCTGAATGACTAAATGGTAATTTGAACCGAAAAGCTAATTCAGTGCCTTAATTATTGCAGCACCTCACTGGGTATAATTTTAGAACAGTCATACTTCCTGATCCAGAAAACTTCTCAGACTGGGAAGAGAATGGTGTGATAAATAGGTGAACATCACTCATAACATAATTTCAAGATATGACTTGTTTAAAAACATGAAAGAAAAAAAACCACATTTGCTGCTTTTTCCCAAAAATTTTAAGTGACTTTTATTGTAGATTGGGGTGGCAACCATTCTTTGAAGTCTCCCATTCATTCTGTACTTTCAGAATCAAATACATGTATTCTGAGGTAACAGTGTATTAAATTACAAGGAGACAGTACTTTACCCACCAGAGCCGTAATTCCAAGAATGCCGACAGACACATAATAAGTGGGGAAAAAAATTATTCCTAGCTTTCAAAACTGTTAGTTAGGAAAGAAAGATAATTTGGAAAAGTTGGGGGGGGGGGGGGGGGGGAGCCATTCACTCAGACCCACCTGTTGTGGCAATGAGGGAAGACGAAGATCAAGGGGGAAAGGCAGGGAAGCTTCAGTGTAAGAGTCCATGCTCATAAATTAAGGATAATACTGATACATGGTGAAACAATGCTCTGGGGGGTGGTTTGCAGGTTTAAATCACCTCGGGGTATGACCATGCGGTGAATTTGACCTACGGTTGTCGCACGGTGGCGCTGGCAGCAGTCTACATATGCAGAGTTGTGTTGGTGTATGCCAGAGTATGGTGCAGCTAGTAAGTGTGCAGATGTTTTCAGACGTGCTAATGGTAACTGTGTGTTGAAAATGGCTCAAAGAACATACATTCATGACGTTATGAGGGGCAGAACATTAGGGTGACTGGAGGCTGGTCAAACGCAACAGGTTGTAGCACGGGCCCTCCATGTGCCACAAAGTGTGAGCTCAAGATTATGGCAATGATTCCAGCAGACAGGAAACGTGTCCAGGGGCTACAGTACGGGACGTCCACAGTGTACAACACCACAAGAAGACCGATATCTCACCGTCAGTGCCTGCAGACGGCCATGGAGTACTGCAGGTAGCCTTGCTCAGGACCTTACTGCAGCCACTGGAACAGTTGTCTCCAGACACACAGTCTACAGACAACTGAACAGACATGGTTTATTCACCCAGAGACCTGCAAGGTGCATTCCACTGACCCCTGGTCACAGGAGAGCCCATAAAGGCTGGTGTCAAGGACACAGTCCATGGTCATTGGAACAGTGGTCCCAGGTTATGTTCACAGACGAATCCAGGTATAGTCCGAACAATGATTCTCACCGGGTTTTCATCTGGTGTGAACCAGGAACCAGATACCAACCCCTTAATGTCCTTGAAAGGGACCTGTATGGAGGTCGTGGTTTGATGGTGTGGGGTGGGATTATGATTGGTGCATGTACACCCCTGCGTGTATTTGACAGAGTAACTGTAGCAGGTCAGGTGTATCGGGATGGATGATAGCGCACAGCCCCACCGAGCTGCCATCGTGGAGGAGTACCTTGAAACAGAAGATATCAGGCGAATTGAGTGGCCTGCCTATTCTCCAGACCTAAACCCCATCGAGCACGTCTGAGATGTTCTCGGTTGATGTATCGCTGTACGTCTTCAAACCCCTACGACACTTCAGGAGCTCCGACAGGCACTGGTGCAAGAATGGGAGGCGATATCCCAGCTGCTGGTCAACCACCTGATCCAGTGCCTATGCTATCAGTGCCAGTTTTGTGTAGTCTCACCACATTCTGCAATTATCCTTAATTTATGAGCATGAGTGTAGTACATAATAGCCAACATATTGGCTTCTGTCCAGAGTTGATACAAGAATAATGTGAGAAGTATATATGGATTGAGGGGAAGAGGATGAAAACTGGAATAGAGCAATCAAGAATTAAGATTAAAGCTGTAAAAAGGGGGAGGGGAGAGAGAGAGAGAGAGAGAGAGAGAGAGAGACTGCCTGACCAAAAAGAGGGGGAGCAGAAAGGGAGGAGGAAAGAGGTGAAACGTCACAGTTTGATTGTGTATGTGATGTTATTTCAGTGATTAACATTATTGAGACTCATTTACAAAGAACTTGGCACTTTGGCCCACTTATCAGTATGACATTGCACCCCATCTGGCCTGGATAAAATCACTGTTTCAGATGGGAATGGTTTCCTGAAGTCATTTTATCTTATCCTGAGTACTGGTAATGGGATGGAATTGACATCTGAGCTGGTCCTCCCACACATGTTCTATTGGAAACAAATCTTGGAATCTTGCAGTCCACAGGAGTATCTCAACATCATGCAGACAGTTCATAGAGACACATGCCATGTGTGAAATAGCATTGTCCTTTTGAAAAATGGCCCCTTAACACTATTCCGTGAGAGGTAACACATGCAGACGCATGATATCTGTCGCACACCATTGTGCTGTCAGAGTTCCCTAAATCGCTACCAGCCATGACTGGAAGTAATACCAGCTGGCTCTACATACCTTGATGCCAGGGATAACATCACTGTGCCTCTCATTGGAAGAATGGGACCCCTCACCAGGTCACCGTCATTCTTGTCCTTGGTAGTCATCTGGGGTAGTGCAGAACTGCAATCATCACTCATCCAACTGCAACACCATTCATCAGCAGTTGATGCTTCCCAGTCATGGCACCACTCCAAAAACAGCCATTTGTGTTGTAATAGCAGGATATGCAAGGGATGGTAATTCCATAGCCCGGCTTCTTTTAGTCTCAGACCAGTGGTTTAGGATGCCACAGAATGTTACAGGTAGTCCAGTACTTGTTATCAGATGGCTGGCACAGATGTGAAGGGGCTATGATGTCTTGGTGCATAATAATATGATCCTTCCTTGTGAGGTCAGATGTAGTCAACTAGAACCTTAATGACGAGTACACCTGCCCTCAGCTTCTCATGGAGTTCAACACTGGGATAGGGTCACATCTTAATGCCCCACAAATCTGTACATTGCATGATTCAACCAGCTGGCCAAATGGGACCAAAAGTGATGCCTCTTTCAAAAGCTGTTAAGTGCTGATAACATTGTTTCACATGAGTATGCAACACTTCAATGTCCTTCACAATGATCACTCAATGCCGGATACTGTTCATGCTCCTTATATACGCCACCAGGCCTGGTAGCAACACTAATCCACTCTGGTGGCTGTTCTGCCTGTCACAAAGGATTGCAGATCTAATCATACATACCTGCCAATGATGTGAATGTGTATGAAGTCACATTGAAATCCAACCACGTCTCCTGGTTGCTTCACTCTTTTCGTCAGGCAATGTAAACAAATAAAATGACAAAAACAGTCAATTATTGATAAAATTATTTAATTGAATAGATAAAAAATCTACTCACCAAAGAGGCAGCAGAACACACACATAAAAGACTGTTGTGGTGGGCAAGCTTTCGGAACTAGTGGCTCCTTCTTCAGGCAGAAGGGTTGCAAAGGAAGGAAGAAGGGTGAAGGAAAAGGACTGGAGAGGTCTAAGGAAAGGGGTAGATTTTGGGAAAGTCACCCAGAACTGCAGGTCAGGGGAGACTTACCGTATGGATAAATATAATGTAAATAAATAATTATAAATAAAGTCAATTCCGTAGTCTGCACAATCCCAGACTCTTAGCATCCAACTCTCCTCCCTCGACCACATAGCAGTTAAGCTTGAGTTGAAGATAACCATCAACAAGATAGAGGTCATCACAGATATCAGAAATGCACCATAGGATGACACATTAAACTACAACCTATTTCCTGCAGATAACTTGGAGAACTAATAATGTCAAAGTGTCTGGCCATCAAAGGATCATGGGGTTTATGAAACTGGGAAAAGCCTATCATCTCTGCAAAGATGGAATATTAAACATATACAAACCAACTGATAATAAAGTATAAAAAAATGGTTTGTCAGACCTGTAGCTGTTTTCTTCAACCAACAACATCTCACGGGTATACTCGTTGCACTAGATTAACTGTTTCAATGATGAATCCATCAATACTGCGTTTGTTGCTTTGAATTAGTCACCAGCCTGACACTTGTATGAGCAATTGACCTTTCCTTGTTTTCCACACTTGTATTGCTTTTTGATTGTCTTTCTGTATAGACAGCAGTTTTAAAACACTTGACCAACAGCAGTTCACTAACACTCTAAAAATGGCATTGTTTGCGAGATATTGACATCAACTCTTCATACCCACATGATACATTTTTATTAAATTCCAAAAAATCATTTAATTTCTCTATCTCACTCAGATGCTCATGCTGTTGTTTTACACTATTGTGAGTTGCAGTAGTAAGTCATGTTTCCACTCTGCTATATTTACTGTTTGGTATCTTATAATAATTCAGTGGCTACTCGTTATATTTGTGATCTCATGTGAACTTTATGAACTGTAGTCTTTATCCAACTACTTGTTGCAGAATAAAATGTGAGCAGCGAAACAAGGAAGTTACAAAAAATAAGCGTGGTATTGAGGAGATGGTTGAACACTTACGATCACAGTTGGAAGAGAGAGAACAGACTATTCAAGAACTGAAAGGAGAATTTAACACTAGGTTATTAGCAGCTGCTTCCTTAACACACACAGTTCCTACTGCAGAGGTCACTCAATCATTTGAAGTAAGTTTAATTTCAGTGTTTTTTTATGTGATAATTTTCTGAATTCATAGTGACATATTGGGTTGACATTAATCTAGATGTTGAGTTTATTCTTTGTGAGAAAAAATTTATATCACATCCAGTAAAAGTGGAAAGAATAGTTTGTGTAGTTTTCATAAGGTAATTTTTTTTTATCTTTAGTCCAGTTCTCATTTTCAGCTTTTTTTCTCTTGTTTTATTTGAATGAGTCATATATACACTGAACAAAGTAACAACAGCTATAATTTGAATAAAATATCCTGATTGATGGGTGAGCAGGTCAAATCACAGGGGCCAGTCACCAGCAAATTGCATTTTTTTTCTCAAATGCCATGTGTTTCCCGCATTGCCTGCTTTATCTATGTTCAGAGTCTTGTCAAGTGTGGCCGGCTGTATACCAGCACCACTGCCCATCTCTGCTGTACTGCAATTGTGTCAATAATGAAATTATTTTATTAGAGCTGTGGCATATATACTCAGTTCAGACTAAAAGACCGGGACTACAGTAATTAAAGATAAGGGCTAAAAGTAAGAGCAGTCTTAATTTTTACTTCATGCACCCATCTGTGAATGTCCCCAGTTAATAGAAGAAAGTGTTACCTTCATAAAGTGTAATCTTATCCTGCACTGCCACACAGACAGCGTGTGTCAGTTCAGTATCACTTCGAAGAAAGTAGAACATGGAATGGGCACTGGTTACTAGCAAGTGCACCTAGAACCGTTTGTTGTGAAAACTCAAATCTATTTTGCCATTCTCTGCAAAACTAATATTATACGAGGGCAGTTCAATAAGTAATGCAACACATTTTTTTTCTCGGCCAATTTTGGTTGAAAAAACCGGAAATTTCTTGTGGAATATTTTCAAACATTTCCGCTTCGTCTCGTATAGTTTCATTGACTTCCGACAGGTGGCAGCGCTGTACGGAGCTGTTAAAATGGCGTCTGTAACGGATGTGCGTTGCAAACAACGGGCAGTGATCGAGTTTCTTTTGGCGGAAAACCAGGGCATCTCAGATATTCATAGGCGCTTGCAGAATGTCTACGGTGATCTGGCAGTGGACAAAAGCACGGTGAGTCGTTGGGCAAAGCGTGTGTCATCATCGCCGCAAGGTCAAGCAAGACTGTCTGATCTCCCGCGTGCGGGCCGGCCGTGCACAACTGTGACTCCTGAAATGGCGGAGCGTGCGAACACACTCGTTCGAGATGATCGACGGATCACCATCAAACAACTCAGTGCTCAACTTGACATCTCTGTTGGTAGTGCTGTCACAATTGTTCACCAGTTGGTATATTCAAAGGTTTGTTCCTGCTGGGTCCCTCGTTGTCTAACCGAACACCATAAAGAGCAAAGGAGAACCATCCGTGCGGAATTGCTTGCTCGTCATGTGGCTGAGGGTGACAATTTCTTGTCAAAGATTGTTACAGGCGATGAAACATGGGTTCATCACTTCGAACCTGAAACAAAACGGCAATCAATGGAGTGGCGCCACACCCACTCCCCTACCAAGAAAAAGTTTAAAGCCATACCCTCAGCCGGTAAAGTCATGGTTACAGTCTTCTGGGACGCTGAAGGGATTATTCGATGTCCTTCCCCATGGTCAAACGATCAACTCTGAAGCGTATTGTGCTACTCTTCAGAAATTGAAGAAACGACTTCAGCGTGGTCGTAGGCACAAAAATCTGAATGAACTTCTCCTTCTTCATGACAACGCAAGACCTCACACAAGTCTTCGCACCCGAGAGGAGCTGACAAAACTTCAGTGGACTGTTCTTCCTCATGCACCCTACAGCCCCGATCTCGCACCGTCGGATTTCTATATGTTTGGCCCAATGAAGGACGCAATCCGTGGGACGCACTACGCGGATGATGATGAAGTTATTGATGCAGTACGACGTTGGCTCCGACATCGACCAGTGGAATGGTACCGTGCAGGCATACAGGCCCTCATTTCAAGGTGGCGTAAGGCCGTAGCATTGAATGGAGATTACGTTGAAAAATAGTGTTGTGTAGCTAAAAGATTGGGGAATAACGTGGTGTATTTCAATGCTGAATAAAACAACCCCTGTTTCAGAAAAAAAATGTGTTGCATTACTTATTGAACTGCCCTCGTAGATGCCCCACCACCTCTTCCTCACTACCTCAAATCCTGGGTACACCCTTGCTGATTTTGAACACAAAATACTTTGCTAGGAACGGTCCTGTTGGAGGGTGGTGCTGTTGCCTTCCTCTGATGTTTGAACTGACTTACCCAGCCAGTTATAGAAGGACCTACAGTTTAATGTAGATTCCAAACCACAGTACAACTCGGCACTGTTAACATCAACAAACATTGCCAGTGGTGAAATTAGTGATTAGTGACAGATAAAAATCCTAGGTCTGAACTGGATCAGACTGAGAACTTTGGACTTTAATAAGTCTGGCACGTTACCATTAAGTCACCGGGCACCCAACCTCTCCCTCTCTCCCTCCCTCTCTCTCTCTCTCTCTCTCTCTCTCTCTCTCTCTCTCTCTCTCCCTCCCTCCCTCCCTCCCTCCCTCCCTCCCTCCCTCCCTCCCTCCCTCCCTCCCTCTCTCTCTCCCTCCCTCCCTCCCTCCCTCCCTCCCTCCCTCCCTCCCCCCCTCTCGCTCTCTCTCCCTCCCCTCCTCCCCCTCCCACACACAGACAGTGTGTATCATAATTAATGACCTAAAGGTGTACAGTTGAAAATACATGATACTGCAAGCAAAAAAAAAGTCTTATAAACATGTGCTCCTAAATGGAAATGCATACCTAAAGAGCTATGAATACTTGTTTATCTTTGATCCCATGCCACACGTCTCTTCTACTGAACAAGTGCACATAGCTTGTAAGATATGCAATCTAGAGCCCATGATTATTAGATAATTTTTCTTGTTTTGGTCCGTACTAGCTCCTCCCAAAATGTGGGAAACAAAGAGGGTGCAACAAAAGAGATTTGTTTTACAGTATCAAAGATGAAGTACTGCTCGTAGCTCGTAAGGTATGCGTTTTAGAGCCCATGTTCACTGGACATTTTTGCTTCTAGTATTGTGTACTTTCAACTGTATGCATTTGTGCCATTAATTATGATACATTCTGCACATAAAAAAACACTGAATCGATTTTAACTAAATTTGATACTTGGTACACATGCCACATATTATCTGGAAAGGAGTAATGTGGAGGTGAGAACCAACTAGCTCTCGTTGGGGTAGGGGGTGGGGAGGGGGAGTAGGGGATGATTGATAGAGGTGGAAGAAGAGATGGATAGAGAAAGTGGAGAAGGAGGGGGACAGAGAGAGGGGGATGAGGATGTAGATTTACTTCCACAAGCACTGTACAAGCAATTGTGGTGAGTTAGTAGACAATAGAAACTCACTCAGCTAACACAGGATGATATAATATGTGGTACGGTTATGCTCCTACTGCCAACAGAGGTTTGTTGACTAGACTCTAGACTTCACATAGGCGGTCTCCTGTAGCTGAGTGTAGCTCACATAATCCTCAATAGCTGTTTTCATTGCTACATAGTAGAGTTCAGTGACCAGCAACCCACAGCTCATGGGCCCCATACAGCCCATGAAACCATTCAGTGTCACATAAAGCATTCATTGTTTTGGTTATGGTATTCGGAACAAAACTAGCAAAGATTTTGTGTGTTTCTTGTACAATAAAATATAGTTCAAAGACAACTCCATCACACAGTGGAGCAGCAGTGTTCTTTCGCCAGTTCTTCGCCTAACTTTAATGAACATCTTTGTCGTGCATGATCTAATTTTGTCATCCATAACTAACTGTTTCAAAAACTGTGAAAATTATTCTGCTGTAGCTTTTTTTTCACAGATGGAGTTTTGATTCACTATCAGATTATATGAAATTCAGCTGTTACTATACCATCATATCTGAATGGTCTAAGACTGTTTCATAATCAATGCGTAGTTCCTCAGAAATATGATAGTAGGTAGTGTGCTGATAATGCTCAGGTTTTGTCATTTTTTATTTCCTTTTTAAGTGCATTGTTGAGAAGATATTTGAAATCAAAGTTTCTAAACAAAGCAGCATCAATCTTTTAATCAGAAATGCATCAAATTCAAAAACATCACTAATAATTTGTGGCAGGTTGAACCACATTCATCACCTTTTGTAAATACATTTCAGAACTTGTTAGTATTCTTCTAAATTTTTACTTGAATCCAAAATACATGACCTTTTCTTGACTGCCTTGGTAACACTAGCTTGAAGTATTTCCAGAATTATGCAATCGTGAAGCCAACTACTGCAGATTACGAACAAACCTTCTCTCCAACCCATTATGTTGTGTTAGATTTTTTTCTTAAATTGCAGTAAAACTGACTTGTGCTCATAAATTTCACTAGCATATAGCTATAAAAGACTGTGTATGTTGTTCTTAGCTTTTTCTTTTTAAATAAAATTGTCCTTTAAAAATATTTGTATGTTTCTTCCCTTAAACATGTTTCAGTTTAGGGTATTTTCTGACAGTGTTTATATCAAAACCACTTTTTGTATTTAAAAATACTGTTTATTGGACACCTTTAAAATGTGAAGTTGGAAGCATGCAGCCCACAAGATATTCAGATTTTGATAGTGCAATCTGTGGATATTAAAAGATTAGTGATCCCTGTTGTAGTTTCACTCATCATTCGTGAAAAATTTATTGAGTATATTTCTGTAACAACAATGTAACCAACTTGTCAACTTGTGGATAGTAGCTTGACCTAAAACCAAGTGAAAAAGCACAAAATGTTTTGTTTTTTTTTTTTTTTTTTTCCTCCCAGCACCAAGAACCACAGCTTGGTATTCTTTTTGCTTACTTCTTTAATTAATTACCCACCATCCTTGTGAATACAATAATTAAGCTGTATCACAGTCTGCTAAACATGGGTTTCAACCTCATCACTTCACGCTACTCTTTGCAAAGTAAAATTGCCAGGCATTGGATTTCAAATTCCCGTTGCCTTCCCCAGCTTCGCAGGTACACACTCACGTTCACATGCTTTCTGTCCTTCAAACAGATTTGTTTCACCTTTTCGCTTGTTCCTTTTTTTTTCAGTTTCTGTTGTAGATGCTCCTTTGCTTTGGTTCTTTCTCTCTAGCATTTGGTTTTTCTTTCATTTTTTCTGTACCCTCTTTTGTCTCAATTGTGCTTCAACAGTATTTTTTGTTTCCTTGCCAATCATATTCCCAAAATTTCGTGTTTCTTAAGTTTTTAAATTTGTTGAAACATTGATGGTACTTGGAAACTTATCGAATCTAAATTTCATTCTTTTAGAGTCCCCTGTTTACTTACTAATTAGTAAATGATAAATTCTTACTATACTAATTTGTTTCTTGAGCTCAAGTCATAGATGCTGCCAACAGCTGATAATTGTGTTGTAAGCATCTTTTCATGTCTATCCGTTTTCTTTTCATTTGCTTTTTCATTTTTGTTCAGAACCTCAGGCAAGACAAAATATCAGTGTCATAAATTTTGACAAAGTAACTAAAATTCATTTCTAAAATCTAGGAAGATATCTTTAGAGAAAACATTTCCAGGGTCGTGCTTATGCAGTTTTCACAAGTCTGTATTATTTATTTATTTTTACTTTATTTATTTCTTGCAGATACCAGAAGGAATGTCACCAGAACATCAGATTCAAGAACTGCACTCGCAGATATCTCTGAGAGACAATAGAATTACAGAACTTAATGGTAAAATAATTGAACTGGAAAATACAATAATTGATCTTCAAGAGAACTTGAAGGAGAAGGATTCTGTAATTGAAGCTCGCACAAAGGCAATAACATTAATGTCAGAAGACTTGTCACGCAAAAGCAAGGCAACTTTAGATACCTTAGATGAAACGCGTGAGGAGATGAGGACAATGCAGCAAAATTTTGTTGCCCTTGAAGCAAACATGAAAAGAGAGAAAGAAGACCTGAATAAACAACTGGAAGCAAAAAACAAGAGGTGTGGAAAGCTTCTGATAACTTATCATTTTTACATTTCACTCTTTTCTCCTGCGTGCTTTTATATCACTTGATATGGATTCCCAGGAATGCAATCTTAATGGCAATACTAGTTTTAGTGATGAAAAGCAAATATTGATATTGTAAAGTAAGTATCCATTTCTCTTGCATTTTTTCCAGAGTAAGACAGATTGTATGTTTGAAAATCGAAACACTGTACATATCTACATCTACATGTACATACATACTACAAACAGGCCATTGTATGGTGCATATCAGAGGCTACCTTGTACTGTTGCTAGTCGATTTCTTTCTTGTTCCACTTGCAAATAGAGGAAAATGATTGTGTTCCTCTGCATGAGATGTATTTTCTCACCCATATTTTGAAAGAAGAATGTCATCCTTCTTCCACAGATCCCTATTTGAGGCTATGAAGCATCTCTGTAATACTCACCTTTTGATTGAACCTACTCGTAACAAACCTAGGAGCCCGCTGCTGAATTGCTTCAGTGTCTTCCTTTAATATAACCTGGCGAGGATCACAAAAATGTCAGCAGTGCTCAAGAATGGGCCGCACTAGTGGTCTGTACTCGGTCTCCTTTATATATACACTACATTTTTCCAAAATTCTCCCAATAAACCGAAGTTTGACAGTACACCTTCCCTACTACTGCATTTTCGTGCTTGTTCCATTTCTTATCACTTTGCAACATTACGACTAGATACTTAATGAATCCATTTTTCACAAGATATCATCCAAGAAAAGGACATACCAAGTTTGACACAAGCAATGCTTTCTAAATCCATGCTGATTTGTGGACAGAAGCTTTACTGTCTCAATGATTATATTCAAACTCAGAATATGTTGAAGAATTCTGTAGCAACCCAGTGTTAACAATATTGGTCTGCAGTTATGCGGGTCCGTTCTTTTACTCTTCTTGAATACACTGATCTTGAACACACCTGCACCTTTTTGCAGTCACTTAGAACTTTGCACTGGGTGAGAGATCCGCAATAAATGTAAGCTAAGTGAGGGGGCCAGTGCCATAGAGTACTCTCTTGTAAAACTAAATTGGGATTCCATCATTAACCACCAACATATTTGTTTTTAACTCTGTCAGTTGCTTCTCTGTACTGCCAGTGATGCTTACTTCTGTGTCCTTCAAATGGGAGTCTGTACAGTGATGTGTTTGTGCAAACCTCACATGTGAATGATTTCTTAAACATGAAATTTAAAACTCCAGCTTTCCTTTTGCTGTTTTCTATTGCCACACCAGGCTGGTCAGTGAGTAACTGTATAGAAGCCTTTGACGTGCTTGGCGACTTTACATAGGACCAGAATTTTCTCGGGTTCTCGACAAGATCTTTTGTTTGGATATGATGATGGAAGTTGTCGTATGCTTCGCACACGGATCTTTTTTACAGATTCATGAATGTCTACTAACTTTTGCCTGTCATCATTTTTTATTAAACTACAGTAGGTCTTTTCCATATTTAATCCACTTACTCGGCTTATACTTTTCTGGAGTGCAATTTACAGTCAGCTCAAACTTTGCTCACAGTTTCTCTATATCTGTTATATTGGAACTAAATGATGTCCATTTATTGTGTAAATTGGCTGCTAAAACCTGTTTATGTGCTCTTTCTAGCAAAAATACTCTGCCGACCTTCTTGATGGACTTATTAAATTTAGTAACCATCATCACTGTGATGAGATGATCACATTCCTATCTCTAACTGACACAATCAGTAAGCTCAGGCCAGTTTGTCACTACAAGGTCTAAAATATTTTTATTGCTTTAGGCTATTGAACTAGCTGCTCAAGACAGTTTTTGGAAAACATATTCAAAACTACTTCACAAGACTGTCTGTTCTTAACACCTTCAGTGAATCCATAGACTTCACAATCTTTCCTCAGTAGGTTAAAGTTGCCTCCAACTAATATTGCATGACATAGATATTTTCACACTTCTAAGCATAGGCTTTCTTTGGATGTTTCTAAAACTGTCAAGTCAGAATTGAGTGGCCAGTAAAAGCATCAGATAATTTACTTTACTTCATTTAGATCAATTACATGCATCTGAGTAATTTTACAGTCAGACTTAATTTCTACTTCCATAGACATAATATTTTTGTCGACTGCAATGAACACGACCTCTCCTATGGCATCTAATCTGTCTTTTTAATATGCATTCCATGTCTCACTAAATATTTCCGAGTTTCTTGTTTCTGATTTCAGCCAGCACTTGATTCCAAAAATAATTTGAGCACAACAACTTTTCTGCAGGACAATCAATTCAGAAGCTTTGTTACGAATACTGTGAGAATTTACTTTAAAATTTTGACACATGAAATGTCTTTACTTTTTATGCTCTCCGATTTCACTCATTGCATATCAATTGGTGAGCTTTCATCAGAGGACCTCAACTCACTGTCTAGCATAAAAAAACTTGTGCACTTCACAAGTACTGTGATACCTGAGTAGGTGCTTGCTTTGTTTAGTGCATTCCTGACCTATCCAGTGGAGTCCTACAATTCTCCATCCCCTAACACAGGCCCATAAATATCGAGCGGAGTCCTACAATTCTCCATCCCCTAACACATGCCCATAAATATGGAGCCGAGACTGTCACAGAATCAACAGAGCCTTTGATTGGCACCCTCCACTCGTATCCAAAGCAAAGGACCACAATCAACTATAGGTACGATGCTGCAAATTGTAACCTTTGCTTGAATCCCACGAGTGAGGCCAGCAGTCTTCACCATTTCTGCCCGTCACCCATATGAACTGAGGATGGCCTCAGAACCCAAGTGACAACATAATTGGTGCTGGCGTAACCCAGAACTTGCAGACGTCTGCACCCTGCACCCTTGATAGTCACAGGCTGCACTGCCTCCACTTCTCAGATGAGGCCCTGAGGCAGACATACCGAGCGCACAATGAACTTCATTCCAGACGTGGACACTGTTTCTCTAAGGGGCTTGACAACACACCTAACATTGGAGCTCCCTATAACTATCAATTCCTTGCTCCTTTTTGCCTGCTCAGACTCTGCTGAAGGAGCAGCCACCTGTCCACTTACATGTTGGTTGGTCGAGGCCAGCCAGTGTCCACCTTGACCCTCTGCCTCGAGCGGCACAAACGCGTTACAACTTGCCACTCACCTTACAAGGTCGTAACCCTCTCTTCGGGTGTACTACAAGCTTCCTTGGTAACAGAGCCCGTGACATATCCCACACATGCCAGATTCTCTGCCACCACTACACCCTGAAGCAGCAGCCAGTAGATGGCTCATTACAGCTGAAAGCATTTTCAGCTGTTGGCAAACTTTGGCCAGTTCCTCATGTGTCCACACGCAGCGTGTACACACGTGTCCATCCTAGGACTACTAACTGGTTCAGTCCATGTTAAACTGCCTAATTTCGGAACAAATTTCACTGAAATAACAGGCGAACATTCATAAGTGTCCCCAATGAACATTATCAAAGTTTAGCGTTCATTGAAGCAATACTGGCCAAGATATTTTCACTCCATGCATGATATTACGGAGAACGAGCATAAATTTCTGGTGACTAAGAGCTGTTGTATCTTGGGCAATATTTTGTTGAAAGAAACGAAATTTAGCCATATTGTACAACTCCATTCGTTCTCTTAAGAATGTTAATGAAAAGAATATTGCGAACCATATTCAGCAAGAAAATCTTAGGTAAAACTACCAGATAAAATTGATGTAAAAAAAATTTCACAGTGTGGCTTCTTATATCCCAGGGACTAAAGGTATGCTGAATGTGATGCTAGGCGTAAAGTCACTTAACAACACAAGATTCTCAGATATAAAGTTTCATTTATGTACCACTTCCCAATCCTGAATAATTTAGTGCAAAGTTGAAGATTTTGTAAAAAGATCAAAACTGGTATTTTCGACCTGATTTTCCAAAAAGCTATGTTGTCTAAAGCTTTCCAAACTGGGCTCATTAATAAGTGCCATGGTTTTAACAACAAACAAAAATTTATTCGATTATCCAGCGTGAGCTAGCAATCCTAGACAACTTCAATCACAGTTGGCTGTAAAAATCTCAGTATGAGAAAAATGTTAATTTTGGATTCTTATATCTCATAGATCAAACACATGCTGAGCACAAAACTTAATATGCAATAGGTTAGTAGCACAAGGATGTGGAATACAAAATTTAATTAGCTACTATTTTAGAATGATCCTCAGGTTTGTCAAAAAAAAAAAAAGTTCATTTTTCTGAAAAGGTGAAAATAGGGCACTTCTTTTATAAAGACCATTTTCTATTAAAGCTTTGAAATAAAAGAGAGCATTTTAAGTTTGGCTTCTTATATCTCATTGATAAAAGACATGATAATCATGAAACTTTGGCACAACTACATAGCAACAGAAAGGTTTCCAGAATAAAATATCCTTCATGAACCATGAACTGCTTTCCAGATTTCTACAAAATCAGTTCAGACTTGATTTTCATAAAAATTACAAAAATACAGCAGATTCAGTTTGCTTTTAGAAAGTCTGATTTCCATAACCGATTTTAAACTAATCATAGTTGGAAAGAACATGTTTCCGAGCATTTAGGAAATAACATTTGATTTTCTGTTGCACGCTGACAATACCTGAAAATAATGGACAAATTTGAGAGAAAGTACCATGGGAAGAGGCTGCATTTGAGAAATCTGTTGATTGTGTTTTGTTGCAATTTTCTTTTTATTATTGAAAATTAATATCTCACTATATTGTGTTGGTCCACAGTGACATTGTTTACAATTTATGCTGTGATCAGTTCTTGTGTGCCACCTACTGTGAAAATGGCTGAAGTAAATAATCAGTAGTGCTCATGTAAAGAACAGAAGAGATAAGGTACTTAGCAGCTCTGTAAGCAGACAGGAAGCGCAACAGGGCTTTGAAACCTAAATTAAGAAACCAAATTACAATCTTGAGAAACTGGATGAAGAAGCCCCCCACTGGTTGGTATTGCACAATGAGCGAGCATAACACCTATGGAAATGGGATTATCGGTTCATGTTCTTGAACAAATAGCGACAATGACACCATGGACCAGTGCAACATAGTGAGATATTATTAGTCAGTTTAAAAATAAAAACCACATGCAAATGAAACATGGGCAATGGGTTACTGCAATGTTACCTGTTACCATGGTACAGTCTCTCAAAGTTGTCCATAATTTTCAGGTATTTTTAGTGCACGTTGGAAAATCGAACATGATTTTCTGAATGCTCAGAACATGCAAAAAAGGTATTTCTGAAAGCAAACTGCATGTGATGTATTTTTGTGATTTTTATGAAAATCAAATTTGAGATGATTTTGTAGAAATTTGGAAAGCAGTACATGAATGATACTTTATATTGACAAACCTTACATTACTTAGTTGTTGTCTCCAAAGTTTCATGTTTATATGTCTTTAATCAACAATATATAAGAAGCCAATGTTAAAATTTCTTCACAGCAGGATTTTTCTATTACTTTGCCTCAGTTTATGTAGCACTGTTAACCACTGTTCGCGGGAGGGGGACAGCTTCTGAAGCTGTAATACACTATGGTATTTGTGAAAGAGAGAGAGAGAGAGAGAGAGAGAGAGAGAGAGAGAGAGAGAGAGAGAGAGAGAGAGAGGAATATACCCTGTTTTCGCATTTTTAAAAAAGTCGTGGTTTTTTGACAACTTATTAGGTCACTGGAAAATAGTATTTGAATGAAATTTTGTATTCCACATCCTTGTGCTACCGACCTATTGTGTATTAAGTTTCACATTCAGCTTGCATTTACTCTATGAGATATATGAATCTGAAGTTTACATTTTTGTCATGCCATGATTTTCACACCCAGCTTTGATTGAAATTGATTAGCATTGTTATTCTGTGTTGGCTTATCAAATAAACTTCTTTTTTGCTATTAAAAACCATGGTCTTTCTAATGAGCCCAGTTTGGAATTTTTATAGGACATAGGTTATTGCAAAATCAGGTTGAAAATGCCACATTTTTTACCGTTTTACAAAATATTCAACTTTGCACTTAATTTATTCAGTATTGGAAAGCAGTACATAAATGAAACTTTATATCTGAGAACTGTGTGTTGGGTTACTTCATACTAAGTGTCATGTTCATCGTACCTGAGATATAGGAAGCCAGACTTTGTAATTTTTTCAGCCTATTTTGCCTAAATTTTTTTGGCTGAGTATGGCTTGTAAAACTCCTTTCATTATTATTCTTAAGAGAACACTTACAGTTGTTCAAGATGACCACATTTAATTTCTTTCAACAAAGTATTGTCCGAAACATAATAGCCCAAAGTCACCAGAAATTATCATTTGCTCTCTTCAAAGTTGTGCGTGGAGTCAAACAAGAAAATATATCTTGGCTGGTATTGCTTTGATGAACATGAAACTTCACTCATATTCATTCGGGACATGTGCGAATTTACACATAAAATTTCAATATAATCCATGATGATCAAGCATCATAAAGGACAATATATCACATACAAACTTATAAATTTTACAATGATCCTAAGTGTTCCTTGCCATACATAAATGTAAATCAGACATGAAATAAATGAAACAAGAACACATTTGACCAGTGTTCCTTGACATTCTCTCCTCTTCAGTTGCAACATAATTACATAACCCTCAACAATTTTAGTGGCACTGCTCTGTAGCCCTACACTCATAGAGCATCACTGTACTTCGGTTAAAATTACTTTTGGATTGACAGATTGTAGTGGCAGGGGGCAGTGCTGCCAGCTTGCAGTCAACCAAGCTTCACAAGGTGCTGCATGTAACATACAAAACGAAAAACACAGTGAGCATGTGGCACTCAAAGCAGAACTATGATTGGATGGCAGTTGGCTGTAGGGGCCAACTTGGTGAAACATCAATCATAAAGTAATTTTAATCAGAGTACAGGACATTGTTGGTGGCCATCAGTGACTACCTGGTACAGTCCTCTCATTGTTATGAGCAAGCTCCATCACTTCAGGCATTAGTTTTGTAACCTTTATTATGTTGCCCTAACTTAACAATATACATTTCTCCTTTCTGACTTTGTCACGATTCCTGTTATTTATATCATTTATGAATATGACTCACAAACTATATCCTTATGAATATAATAGAGGGAAACATTCCACGCGGGAAAAATATATTTAAAAACAAAGATGATGTGACTTACCATACGAAAGCGCTGGCAGGTCGATAGAAACACAAACAAACACATACATACACTCAAAATTCTAGCTTTCGCAACCAATGGTTGCTTCGTCAGGAAAGAGGGAAGGAGAGGGAAAAACGAAAGGATGTGGGTTTTAAGGGAGAGGGTAAGGAGTCATTCCAATCCCGGGAGTGGAAAGACTTACCCTAAGGTAAGAGGGAAGGAGAGGGAAAACACACATCCTTTCGTCTTTCCCTCTCCTTCCCTCTTTCCTGACGAAGCAACCATTGGTTGCGAAAGCTAGAATTTTGTGTGTATGCATGTGTTTGTTTGTGTTTCTATCGACCTGCCAGCGCTTTCGTATGGTAAGTCACATCATCTTTGTTTTTAAATAAACTATATCCCTATAATGATTCTATTCATAGGCTTAATTAACACTAATAAAAATCTTCAAAAATTAAATTTCTGAATTGGGTAAATGTAATTATTTATTTGCAAAGGGTTAAGCATTATTCCTAACGTAGTTTTCTTTCCCACTCTGGCACTACTGACTCACTAATGAATTTCAAGCAGCATAAGGTGCTTCCTTTACTCAACTTCTTACTCTGCAGGTTAACCTTTAAGCTTTTCATGCCAGAATTAAAAAAAGAGTAATTTTTGCTGGTGGATGTATGGTATGTGGCCGTGATGGTCTAAATGTTAAAATACTAGAGTCCAGCCCTAGAGACCCAGGGTTCAGTCCCGGATAGGGATGGGGATTTTTCTTATTCTAGTCCTTCCAGAACATCAGTTGCACTCAGCCTGCTACAAAATTAGTGCCAGAGGTCTTCACCCGGGGTAAAAGGTGGCCGGGCAATGGGCCCACCACCCCCTCCTTGTAGTACTGTGACGAAGAAAGGTTGCAGTCTACAATTCAGTCAGGTCAAATGCTCAGTCACAGGCTTGAACCTCAGACTTTACTTTTTTAGCCTCATAGTATAGCAAAAGAGTAGCAACAATACAGGAATCAGAATCTGAGAACAGTGTTACACCAGCTCAGAGCCATGTAATCGCAAAGTACATATTCACTAAAGAACAGTGATGCCCCTGAAAGCTTGTTCTCAACCAGATTGCAATGAACACTGTGACAATTTTCAAGCACATTCTTTGAATTTCTACATTTGCATCTGCATCTGCACTCCGCAAACCACCATGAGGTTCATGCTAGAGGGTACATCGCATTGTACCATTTATTGGGGTTTCTTCCTTTTCCATTCACATGTGGAGCATGGAAGAATGATTCTTTGAAAGCCTCTGTGCAGGCAGTAATTATTCTAATCATGGCCCCTATGTGAGTGATAATGTAGGGGGTTGTAGTATATAGTTTAAAGCTGGTTCTAGAAACTGTGTTAATAGTTTACGTCTTATCTTAAAGAGTCTTCCAGTTCAGTTCCTTCAGTATCTCTGTAACATTCTCCACAGATTAAACAAACCTGTGACTATTTGTGCTGCCATTGTCTGTATATGTTCAATATTCCCAGTTAGGCCTATCTGGTATAAGTCCTGCACACTTGAGCAATATTCTAGAACTGGTCGCAAGAGTGATTTGTAAGCAATCTCCTTCGTAGACTGATTGCACTTCCCCATATTCTACCTATAAACCGAAGTCAACCACCTGCTTTACCCACCATTGTACCTATGTGGTCATTCCATTTCATATCCATACATAGTGTTACACCCAGCTATTTATTTGATTTGGCTGATTCCAACAGTGACTCATTGATATTATAGTCCTAGGATACAATGTTTCTTCGTTTTGTGAAGTATAAAATTTTTCATTTATGAATATTTAGAGCAAGTTGCCAATCTCTGCACTATGTTGAAATCTTATAAAGATATGACTGAATATTTATGCAGCTTCTCTCAATAGTACTTCATTATAGATAACAGCATCATCTGCAAAAAGCCTGATGTTACTATTAATATTGTCTACAGGGTCATTCATATGCAACATGAACAGCATGGGTCATAACACACTTCTGTGGGCTACCTCCGAAATTACTTCTACAGCTTACGATGACTCTCTATCCAAGATAACATGTTGTGTCCTTCCTACCAAAAAGTCCTCAGTCCAGTCACAATTTTCACATGATACCCCATATGACCATACTTTTGACAGTAAGCATAGGTGTTTTACTGAGACAAATGCTTTTTGAAAACCAAGAAATACAACATCTACCTGATCGCCTTAATCCAAAGCTTTCAGTATGTCATGTGAGAAAAGTGCAAGTTGGGTTTAACATGATCGATGTTTTATAAATCCATGCTGGTTGTCATTGAGGTGGTCATTTTGTTCAAGGTACCTCATCACATTCGAGCTAAGATTCTACAACAAATCGATGTCAAGCGTATTATATGGTAGTTTTGTGGATCACTTCTACTACCCTTCTTGTAGACAGGTGTAACCTGTGCCTTTTTCCAATAACTGGGCACAGTTTTTGCTAAAGGATCTATGATAGATTATAGTTAGAATAGCGGCTAACTCAGCCAAATTCAGTATAGAATCTGACAGGGATTCCATTGGGCCCTGGAGCTTTGTTCATTTTGGACGGTTTCAGATATTTCTCAACACTACTGACACTAATACGTATTTCATTCTTCTTTTCAGTGCTACAAGGAATAAATTTGAGCAATTCTCCTGGGTTTTCCTTTGTAAAATAACATTTGATAATGGAGTTGAGCATATCATCTTTTACTTTACTACCCTCAGTTTCAGTTCCTGTCTCATTCACCAGCTAACTTTGGTGCCACTAATAGCCTATAGATAAAAACAGAATTTCTTTGGGTTCTTTGAAAGATCATTGGACAATATTCTGATACAAAGGCAGTGTGCATTGCTCTCTTGACAGCCAAACGCGTTTCATTCAGCATCGCTCTATCTATAGCCCTACACTTTGTTTTACACCAATTACTCGGTAATCTCTGTTTCCTTAGAAGTTTCTTTAACAGTGACTGTAAACCATGGAGGTTCCCTCCCATTATGAACTGTTCTGCTGGGTATGTATCTGTCCAGTGCGTGGTCAACTATTCTTTTAAATTTGAGCCAGAGTTCCTCCACATGCCCCTGCCCTATACTGTAAGTTTCAAGTTCCTCATTGAGATATGACCGTACTCTCTTCCCCCCCCCCCCAACGTTATGGTCACTGAAGTTTCGCTATGGCGATCCTCAAAGAGGTCAGGTCTGTTTGTTGCCATTAGATGCAATATGTTTCCATCATGAGTAGTGTTGTAATTCTTTAGGCTTACCTGGCAATCTGTTGATATTTTGAAAAAACAGGACTTCTGCCGGATGTTCGTGTCGTTCTTGCACAATATTTTGATGGTGTAACTCTCTGTCTTCTTCAGATGCTACCCGAGAATGGTCCTCGAGTTGACCGAGTCCAGTATTTATGCCTGTAAGGTGCCAGGCGCTCCCTAGTCAGCCCACACTGCATTGGGTGTTCCCTCCGCGATCCGTGCCCGCCAGGCCAGGCTCCCATGGGCCCCTCTGGCCACTGGTTTTCCCACTGCAATCCGCATATGGCTTGGCCGCTCTCTGGGTTCGCAGTCATCATCTGTAGTGTCTGGTGCTCTGTATCCTGGCTGTTTCCTCGATTTCCACTTCTGTCTCTTCCTGAGCGCTCCGTAATCGGTTCGTGCTGCGCGAGTGTTCCACCTCCGGTGCACACCCGCTTGGCATGGCTCCAATGCTTCCCTCTGATCGCTGATGTGCTGACCAACGTCTGTACAAGACTTGTATGTCCTCTAGGGTCATGTTTTCATAATCTTGGGAGTGTCAGGAAAAATCTGTAGTGTCTGGCGCTGTGTCTCATGGCTGGTTTCTCGGTCCCCACTCCTGTTTTTTGTGAAATCTCACAAACACACAAGACTGAGGTGCCCTCTGCAGATTACATAGCACTGTCTTTTAAAGTACACGTGCATGTCACTGCATAATAAAGCACGGAAACATTTAAGTGTGAATTTTTTGCGTATTGATGTAGATGCAAAAGAAATGCAGAGCTATTACTGTGTGTTCTGTTGTGCAGGTATCATTTCATGCAGCAGTCATGTATATTTTTTTAAGTTTTATTTTAGTAAGTTGTTTTTCATTCTGCAGGTTACAACAGATGGAAGACAGAAACAAGATGCTGGAATCGACAAGATTTGAGCTGAGTACTCGGAATGCAGAGCTCCAAGAGAAAGTTGTTCTTTTGCAATCTGAATTACAGAAACAGTCTGAAGAAAATCATCTAACTGATAATGTAAGAGCATTAGAAGAGGCTCTTGAGAAAGCAAACAATGAGATTAGTAGCCTGAAATCTGTTATTCATGAAAACAAGGTGAAAACATTTAATTTCTTTCCGTTTTCACATATATTTGTGCATGTGTGTGAGAGAGAGAAAGAGGGGGGGGGGGGGGGGGGGGGAGATGGATGGATGGAAGTGGGGTGGCTTTTTAGATGATGACAATCAAAAATAAAATCCTCCGATACCTTCCTCCTGCAGAAGATGAGGTTTTTTAGAGCTCTCATAGACAAACTACGTTCTGCAGGTAGTTATGAAGATAGTATGGTTTTTAATAATGTGATTATTTGGTAATATAACACAACTGCCTGATGTGCTGCTACTCTCTCCACTCTAAGGAGCTAATCTTTTGCTGGTACTTTTTTAGAAATCAAACAATATCAGGTTCAGTTGAGAACAGTTCTGAGCAATTTGCAGACTGTACCATATGGTTTATTACAAAAATTATTACTCATTTCAAACAATTTAACTACATCCCATTGTAGCAATGTCCCATGTGCCACAATACTTTTTAGGAAGCAGACAATGGAGGGTTTGAGTGAGAACAGTTCTTAGCAAACCACAGCCTGTTGCATATGTTTTATTGCCAAAATTTTTACTCGTTTCAAACAATTTAACTACATCCAGTTTTAGCTATGTCCCATGTGCCACAATACCTTCTTAATCACTTACACTGAAACTACAGCTGTCGGAACGCAGCACAGATCATCAAAGCAAAAACACACTAGCGAGTGCAGCCAACCACAGAACAGATTGTAGCAAACTCTAAACTGCTACTGCTGTTTGAATAGAGCTGAATAACATGAGGTTGCAGAACAAAGAACGTGACACAAATAATTATACAGAATCCATTACTTCCAAAACCATGTGTTCCACGTGAGTCCATTTAGCAAGCACGTCTGACTAATGCCAGCTCAGACACAGAGCCTGTACTGAACTGCTAACTGCGTACTGGGAGCAACAACAATCACTATTTCAGGCATGGCAGATTACGGGGGGGGGGAGGATCGCCCCCGGATCGCCCCCTCCGAGAGTTGAAACTAAATTAAAATCAGATGGTAATTTTTGTAATCTGCACCAAAGTTAAACACCATAGTGGCATGCTTTACAATTATATAATCTGCTGTGTGTGTGTGTGTGTGTGTGTGTGTGTGAACTGAATTGAACTGACACCTCTGTGAAGGCTTATGAGCTTGCTGGTGTGTGTTAACAATTATATACAAGAAGTTATTCAGAAAAAGGTTGTGAATGCTACACGTTTCAAGAAATTTAAAACTTTTTTTGTCTAAAATAAAACACCTTTTTGCAATTTTTTGATATTTTTAAGTATCAAAACAGCCTTAAACAGTATTTTTGAAGGTTTTTTCCTTAACTTTCAAGGAGAGGACCCCTGGGTGTTCTTTCTCGTCTAGGTAAATGCCCCCACCCACAAAACTTCATTAATCCACCCCTGATATCTGAACACATTGTCAGTGGGTAACAATTACTTCGACAAGCTGGCTAACCCAGGATAGGCCATAGTATGTCCATTTTGGATATGAATCACTAGCCACTCAGATGATTCTTCTGTGACCCAAAGAGAGAGGAATGAGCAAGGTATCAGCTCACCATTTAAGCAAAATGCTTCATGTCCCATCCACAGTGCAACAAAATTCACAATTGCTGTAGGTTGACACCTGATCTGCTAATGAATGGTATCACCATCTTTGGACCATTAAAGAACCTTGTTGTGATTAGTCATATTCATCTGATATAGCCATTAGGCTTTGCTTGATTACTTTGTTGCAGGGATCTGATACAGTTTTCTGCTACACAGTTGTCAGTGTTTGTTGCACTGATTGAAAGGAAATGTGTGGGAGACCATGAGGTCGCATGGCAGTGTATGGGTACCATAACTATATAATAAATTTTGACCACAAGAACCTTTTTTTGTTTAATAACAGCTGACAAACCTGGCATTGTCCTGGTATTCATTTTTCCAGTTTTCTGTGTTTGTAGTGAAGTATACATATATTTGTGAAAACACATTTGAAATTATGAAACAGTTTTACAAAGAAATGTACATTACTTGCAAATGTATAAGTACAGTATACAAATTAAGAGATGTTATTCCTCACTGTAGACAGCTATAATTTTTGCCTACAGCTCTTTGTGCTTTGCAGTTGAAAGCTGTCTAAAACGCTGCCAGGTGTCAGGTATTTCCTTAAGTTGACTCAATTGTAGGAGTGTCTTAGTAGCAAATTATAAATGTATTAAAACATCATGCATGACATGGCATTTTCAACATATCTCAGTGTTTACGACATCGAATCTCTTGAACTGTGTGTCTTACAATGATATATTTATGTAAGTACATTCAGTGGCAAATACGGATACTGCCAGTGAAATATGTTGCGAATAGAGTTAGTACCAAAGAAGTAATAAACTGAGGTGACAAAACATCATAGGATAGTGATACGCACACAAACAGATGATGGAAGTATCATGTACACAAAGGTATAAGAGGGCAGTGCATTGGCAGAGCTGTCATTTGTATTCAGGTGAGTCATGTGAAAAGGTTTTGGACTTGATTATGACAGCATAAAAGGAATCAACAGACTTTGAACACGACATGGAGGTTAGAGATAGGCACATGGCACATTCCATTTCAGAAATCATTAGGGAATTCAATACTCGAGATCCAAAGTATCAAATCAAACGTGTTTGTGAATAGGCTACAAAATTTCAGGCATTACCTCTCACCACTGACAACACAATTGCCGACGGTCTTCACTTAATGGCCGAGAGTAGTGGCTTATGCATAGAGTTGTCAAGGCTAACAGACAAGCAAAAATGCATGAAATTACCTTATAAATCAATGTTGGACGTACGACAAACATATCCGTTAGGACAGTGTGGCTAAATTTGGTGTTAATGGGCTATGGCAGCAGACGATCTACGTGAGTGACTTTACTAACAGCACGACACAGCTTGCAGCGCCGTTTCTAGACTCATGACTGTATCAGTTGGACTCTAGATGACAGAAAAACCGTAGCACGGTCAGGTGAATCCCTATTTCAGTTGGGAAGAGCTGATGGTAGGGCTAGAGTGTGGCGCAGACGCCATGAAGCCGTGAACTGAAGTTGTGAACAAGGCACTATGGAAGCTGGTGGTAGCTCCCTAATGGTGTGGGCTGTGTTTACGTGGAATGGACTGGGTCCTCTGGTCTATCTGAACCAATCATTGAGTGGAAATGGTTATGTTCGGCTACATGGAGATCATTTGCAGCCATTCGTGTGCTTCATGTTCCCTTAACAATGCTCCACGCTGCCAGGTCCCAGATGTTTGTGATTGGTTTGAACAACATTCTAGACATTGGAGCAAATGATTTGGCCACCTAAATCACCCGGCATGAACCCCATTGAGCATGTATGAGACATAATCAGAAGGTCATTTTTTGCTTAAAATCCTGCACTGGCAACACTTTGCCAATTGTGGATGGCTGTAGAGACAGCATGGCTCAGTATTTCTGCAAGGAACTTCCGACAACTTGTTGAGTCAGTAACACACCAAATTGCTGCACTATGCAGAAGGAGATTTGATAACGACGTTAGAAGGTATCCTGTGACTTTTGTCACCTCTATGTAAATTTAAATATCATGCACAATGTGACAGTTTTTCCAGCACCTCATTCTTTATGATGTCATATCATCTGAACTATGATAGGTACGTGGTTCTTACCTCCCACAGCGACTGTTGCCTGACAGTAAGGGATAAGTACACCAAGTTTTGCTAAATCGGTCCTGTTGTTCAGACCTAGATGTGGAAAACACACACACATATTTTTATAATATATTCGGATTAATACCACCATCATACTATGACGGTTGGCAGGATAAACAGTAATGGCACACTTTCCCTGCAAGCTTTTACATTGCGCTGAAAATGTGAAATGCACAGAACACGATATTGAAAGAGAGAAACTGAGCTATCCTCCACTTTTTCCTCCCTATATCATTTATGGTGTATGTATGCTTCACATGTTAGGAAATTTATGTATTGAAAGGAGTACAAATGCTGTTTAAGATGGTATCTACCATTCTATTGCATTTATTATTATATTCTTAGGCTGAATTACTGCTGAGGAATATTGTATGTGACTAAATGTATTGTGTAACAAAGGTATTATTGTCTGAAAGGATACAGTCATTAAATTTTGTATCTTTACGTGTGGTGTAACAAACTTCCATGTAACTTAACCATCTACCCTGGCCTAGCTAAACATGACAGACTGAACATATGTACTCAGTTGTAGAGCATAAAATCTAGAGCAGATTTTCTCCTCTGTAATATCTGTTGCAACCAAGAGCTTCATTGCATTGTACGGCATAAATTATTTGGAGTAATTCACTATACGTTCCAATCATAACGGATTTGTGTTTGTACAACAGACTAGAGGACATCGAGTGCCACATTTATCAAATGTGCTAAGAAATTTCCATTATTTTAATTACCATAAGTATATATTTCATTACTTTGCACAAATTAATTATGTGTGCATAACTAGACAAGGACATGTACAAAATTTTATAAGCAGAATTGTAACTGACCATCTCTCATATTCAGTTGACCTGAGAGAGTCAGATCAGATATAGGTTTGATTAGAAACAATTTGGTGTTAATAAACCATTACTGACACTGAAAACTGATAGAAGGAAACAAGGTGGAAGATAAGGAAAATGTAAAATTTGGACGTACACATCTTGGATAATATTGGCTTGTTAGGTGTCATCTTGTGTCAGCAGCATAATGTGCAACTGTCCCATCATGTATCTACTACATTCCCTTACCATGAGCCAAGGGTGAAACTTGAGACCAGTTAGATGGAAACTTAATTGAAAAGATTACATTTCAAACTGAAATAAAATGGCATATAATCATACATTCACAGTTGTTCACAAATAGTTTGTTTGTGGACCCATATCTACTGAAACGTTTTTGTTTCTTCAACATGTCAGACACTTAGTTTAACTACTAAGCTAGTATAGTGCAAAGGCATGTTCATCTTCACAAAATGTCTACATCCACACTTACATACTCACTCCGTAAGCCACTGTATGGTGTATGGTAGAGGGCACGCTTTACCGCTACTAGCCATTTCCTTTCCCATTTCACTCCCAAGTGGAGCAATGGAAAAACGACTCTCTGTACGCCTCTATATGAGCCCTAATCTCTCTAATCTTATTGTCATGGTCCTTACATGAAATGGACTTTGGCGGCAGTAGAATTGTTCTTCAGTCAGCTTTGAATGCGAGCTCCGTAAGTTTTCTCAATAGTGCTCCTCAAAAAGTACATCACCTTCCCTCCAGTGATTCCCATTTGAGTTCCCAAAGCACCTCCGTAATACTGGTGTGTTGTTTGAACCTATTGGTATCAAATCTAGTAGCTCTCCTCTGAACTGCTTTGGTGTCGTCCTTTAATCTGACCTGGTACAAATCACAAGCACTTGAACAGTACTCAGCAGTGGGTCCCACTAGTGTCCTGTATGCGGTCTCCTTTACAGATGAACTATGCTTCCCTAAAATTCTCCCAATAAACCAAATCCAACCATTTGCCTTCCCTACTACAGTCCTTTTGTGCTCATTCCATTTTGTGTTGCTTTGCAACATTACACATAGATATTTAATAAATGTGACTGTGTCAAGTAGCAAACTACTAATACTATATTCGAACATTATGGGTTTGTTTTTCGTCTCATCTGCATTAACTTCCATTTTTATACATTTAGAGCTAGCTGCCTTTCATCACATCAACTAGATATTTTGTCTAAGTCAATTTAGTATCCTCCTACAGTCACTCAACAACGATACCTTCTCACACGTCACATCATCACCAGCAAAGAGCCGCAGACTGCTGCTTTCCCTGTCCACTAGCTCATTTGTGTATATAGAAAATAACAGCGGTCCTGTCCCACTTGCCTGGGGCACTTCTGTCAATACCCTTGTCCCTGATTAACACACCCTGTCAAGGAAAACATACTGGGTTCTGTTATGTAAGAAGTCTTTGAGCCACTCACGTACATTCGAACCTATTGTGTATGCTTGTACTTTTGTTAGAAACCAGCAGTGTGACTTTGTGTCAAATGCTTTATGGAAATCTCAGAATTTGGAATCCGCCTGTTGTCCTTCATCCATGGATCAGAGGCTCTCATGTGAGAAAAGGTCAAGCTGAGTTTCACATGAGTGATTCTTTCTAAAACCATGCTGATTTGTGGACAGAAGCATTTCCCTCTCAAGTAAGTATATTATATTCAAACTGAGAATATGTTTAAGGATTCTGCAGCAAACTGATGTTAAAGATATTGGCCTGGAATTTTGTGGGTTCATTCTTCCCTTTTTATATACCGGAGTCACCTGCACTTTTGCTTCGGACTTGCAAATGAGAGATTTGATAAATGCAAGCCAAGTGAGAGGCAAATGCTGTAGAGTAGTCATTGTAAAACCAAATTAGGTTTCCATCAGGACCTGAAGACTTAAATGCTTTCAGCTCTTTCAGTTGTTTCTCTATACCAGAGATGCTTATTTCTATTTTCTCTATGCGGGAGTCTGTGTGATAGTCAAACAATGGTATGTTTGTATGATTCTCCTGCATGAATGTTTTCTTAAATGTGAAATTTAAAATGTCGACTTCACTTTTGCTGTCTTCTACTGCCACACCAGACTAGTCAAAGAATGAGTGGATAGAAGCCTTTAAACCCACTTAGCAGTTTTAAAAAGGACAAGAATTCTTAGGTTCTCGGCAAAATCTGTTGCTAGGGTATGACAGTGGTAGTTGTTGTAAGCTTTGTGCATCGAT
Source organism: Schistocerca americana (assembly GCF_021461395.2). NCBI lineage: Eukaryota > Metazoa > Arthropoda > Insecta > Orthoptera > Acrididae > Schistocerca > Schistocerca americana. Next base: position 554,129,711 of record NC_060121.1, on the reverse strand, counting down.
CTTTTTACAGGTGCACAAATTGCTGTTAGCTATAGCCTGTCATCATTTGCACATTCCATTTTGAACTGAGAGTGCACCAACCTTTGTTTCCTCAGCATTTTTCAAATTTTGATGTTAAACCACAGTGGGTCTTTTTCATCTGTAATCCACTTACTCAGCACTTACAGCTCCAGAGTATGATTTACAACCTATTTAATCTTTGCCCATAATTTCTCTACGTCCATCATACAGGAACTAAATTATGTCAGTTCATTGTCTAAGTGAGATACTAACAACTGTCTGTCTGCTCTTTCTAGTAGAAATACTCTCCTAGCCCTCTCAACTGATTTATTAATTTCGGTAACCAAAGTTGCTATGATCACATTATGGTCACTAATCCCTTTCTCAATAATGATGCTGTCGATTACGTCAGTCTTGTATGTAGCTACAAGGTCTAAAATATTTCCATTGCATGTGGGCTCTCGAACTAACTTTTCAAAGAGGTTTTTGGAAAATGTGTCCAAAATAACTTCGCTACAATGTTTGCCTGTATCCACTGCAGTGAATCCATAGATCTCCCAGTCTGTGCTCAGTGTGTTAAAATTGCTTCCAACTAATACTGCATGATCTGGGTATTTCTGCATTACTGACCGTAGACTTTCTGCTAGTGACTCTAAAACTGTCATAGCAGGGTGGTTGGTAAAGACATCCAACAATTAACTGGATTTCACCTAGACCTGTTGTGCGTGACCAGATAACTTCACTGTCACATTTAAATTTGACCTCATTAGCGACAATATTTTTGTGAACTGCTGTGAACACACACCCTCCTATGGTGTCTAATCTGTCTTTTTGATATACTTTACATAAATCACTAAATATCTCTGAGCCTTTTACTGTGGGCTACAGTTGGCTCTCAGTCCCAGAATAATTTGAGCATGAGAAGTTTCCTGGAGGGCAGTAAATTTGAGAACTTTGTTACGAATACTTTGACAGTTAACTGATAAAATTTTGTTAATCGAAGTGTCTTTACTCTGAGCACGGTATGATATCGCTATTTGCAAGTTGTCTGGCGAGTGTTCGGCAGAGAACCTCAACCTACCACATAGCCTAAAAAAACCCATGTGCCCTCCACAAGTACTCAGCTACCCTAGTAGCTGCTTTATTTGTGTAGTACACCCCTGACCTATCAAGGTGAATCCTGCAATTCCCCACCCAATAAGGCAAGTACAGAAATCTGCAGCCAAGTCCATCACAGAGTTGGTGAAGCCTTTGGTGAAGACCTTCCACATGGCTCCAAACAAAAGGGCTCCTAATCAACTGTGGGAACAATGGCGCAAATTGTGAGCTCTGATTGCACCGTGCACACAAAGTCAGCAGCCTTCACCACCTGCCCCAGCCGCCTGTATGACCTGAGGATGGTCTCAGAATGCAAGTGACAGACATTGTTGATGCCGATGTGAGTGACAACTTCCAGACAAGTGCACCCTGCATGTTCAAAAGTCATAGGCAAGGCCAGCTCTACATCTCAGATTTCCAGTCCTGAATACTATCTTCCTAAGGGGTTCCATAACACTCCCAGTGTAGGAGCTTCTGATAACTAGTAAACCCTTTCCCCCATGAACCTGCTCAGACATGGCTGAAGCAGTGGCCACCTGTCCATTCACAGGGCGAATGGTCAAGGACAAATTGCCAGCCTCCACACCAGCCCTTTGCTAAAAGCTACGCAGTCGCTTTACCACCTGCCACTCATCCTCCAGAGTGGATGGATCCACCATGTTGGGGACACTAGGAGGTACCTCAGTAACAGAGCCTGTAAGCAAAACAAGACATTTGATGTGTCTCATGCAACATGCCAGATTCTCTGTCACCGCTACACCCTGAGCCAACTGCCTGGATATGACTGACCGTAGCCAAAACAGCATTCAGCCATTCATAAACTTTGGCCAGCTGCTCCTGCGTCCGCACGTAGCCTGCCCACACCCTACCCATTCCAGTATTCGTAACTTAAGAATTGACTATAAAGGCACAGACAGTAACCTAGATATTCAACTTGGTAACCACTTTATGTGTCACCAGTGGAGGCTGACACCTTATGAGCTGTGAAGCCAACTGTTCAGCAGAAATGAAAACTGCACTACAGACTGCCTGACAACACTTTATAGCAACAAAAACGTGAGACTAAAACTCGTAACTAGAGGGAAAAAACTGCACGAAATTTAAGAAATATGCTATTAAGAAAACACAGAAGAAGCTAAATCTACACACTCAGGTGACAAAAAGTCTTGGATACCTCCTGATATCATGCCAGACCTCCTTTTGCCCAGTGGATTGCAGCAACTCGACGTGGCATGAACTCGGCAAGTCGCTAGAAGTCCACTGCAGAAAAATTGAGCCATGTTGCCTCTATAGCTGTCCATAATTGCAAAAGCATTACCAGTGCAAGATTTTGTGCAATGAACTGACCCTTCGATTACATCCCCAAAAGTTTGATGGGCTTAATGTTGGGGGATCTGGGTGGCCAAATCAAGGAGGCGAAGAAGGTGGCATACCTGCCATATGCTGGACCTATTTCTGCAAAGATCAGCAGAATTCTTTCAAAATATGATATCAAGAGTATCTTCTGTCCACCCTCCAAAATTAGGGCAATGCTAGCGAGTGTGAAGGATGACCTGGGGCTACGTAAACCAGGCATTTACAACATTCCATGCCAGTGTGGAAAGTCATACATTGGCCAGACAACCAGGACGGTGGACATCAGGTGCAAAGAACACCAGAGGCACACCAGACTCGGACAGGCAACTAAATCTGCCATAGCAGAGCACTGTCTGGAGCTCAGCCACTCAATGGACTACAACAACACCAAAATTGTGACACAGACGCCAAGATTTTGGGACAGTGTCATAAAGGAGGCCATCGAGATCAAGATCACAGACAACCTAATAAACCAAGACAGTGGTTACCAGTTCAGCTCGGTGTGGAGTCCGGCTCTGGAGCTTATCAGGACCCAACGAAAGGAACAAAGAAACTCCTCAAGAAGTAGTAACACCGCAGGAGCAGCGCCAGGCGGGCGCGGACCGCGAACACAATTCCCCACGCGGGACGGGCCTTTGACAGTTGCCACGACCACAGATGATGGACAAACCGGGCGCAGACGACTGTCAGAGCACCAGGGAAGTGCCAACACTTCAGGAGCTGTGCCAGGCAGGCGCGGACCGTGAATGGAGTGCCCGACAAAGGACAGGCCTCAGAGAGCTGCCACAGGTGGAGACCATGTCGGGCGCGGACATCCGAGGGAGCACCGGGGAAGAGACAACACCTTACCAGCAGCGCCAGGCAGGCGCGGACCACAATCGGAATGCCCAACAAAGGACGGGCCTCAGAGAGCTGCCACAGATGGTGACCAAGTCGGGCGCGGACATCCGAGGGAGCACCAGGGAAGAGACAACACCTTACAAGCAGCGCCAGGTGGGTGCGGACAGCAAAGAGAGCACCCAGCGCACTCAGGGCATAAATACTGGACAAGATCCTCCAATACGGCAGTCTCAGGTAGCACCTGAAGAAGGCAACGAGTTACGTGGCCAAAATATTTTGCCAGAGCGACACAAACATCCGGCAGTAGACCTGATTATTCCACATGTCAAGATCTCGCCGGGAAAGCCTGAAGAGTTATATAATTATTTAGTTTATCTCAGGGAGCAGCATGACTTCATGAAAAGCTCTCCTTTACATATTTTAAGAGAGAGGTTTGATTCTCTTTTACGATCCATGCTAATTTATAAAAACAACTGTGGTGTTCTCTAACCATAACGGATAAAATAATGAAAGTTACTAAATATTTATTTTGCCAATTTCCCACACAATCTTGTTTTATTTCAAGTTCTTTTTATTTTCCCCCATGAAGAAGAACCACTGCAGGCCATTCAAATTTTCCATATTAATTTTGGGCTGATTTTGACTTCTACCATTTACAAGGTGTTTATTTATGAAGTTTTAGTATTCTCACCATCGCTTAGTTTATAAGTTCTCTTTGTATTAAAAATTAAGAACTCGATAAATTAGAGAGATGAAATGATATAAGCTCTGCATTCAGTCATGAATTATGCATAGTAACATTTCAGATCCTTCTGATTCAATTGCAGATTCTCTGGTTTCTGTAGCATCTACATGCATTGTTTTATAGTTTCTTGCTTCAGTGTGGCAACATACTGTTTAACAACTTGCACTATGTTTTGTCAATTCTGTGATTTGCTCGTACATCCAGTGTTAAGATGACTTGCCTCACTGACACATAAATCGTATAAAGGCACACTTGTGGATGCCAAAGACTGATGCACAGGATTTAAAATGTAACTGGGTATGATTGAATATAAGGTAATTTGTGGTTGAAATGGAATCTAATTATATTTATTTAAATTACTACAGTCACAGCCATTTCAATTTTGATGCATAAAATTATGTAATAAATAGTAACTTATTGTGACAGAATTAAGGAAATGGCTAATTCTTTCACCTTTTCTTTTGCTCCCAGATTCAACAAAGTAATGAAGATATTGAGCTATTGCATCAAAGAATTGCTGAGCTTGAAGAAGATAAAGGTAACCTACAGTTACATCTGGTAGACTTTGATGACCTGAAAGGTAAAAACAAAAGCCAATGGAAAATTTGTGCTCAGGGTCGGGTTCTTTTTCTGGAAAAAGGTGCTGTACATATAGCTTGTGGAACTGTGGTTTATGGTGTCTGTGTGTGTGTGTGTGTGTGTGTGTGTGTGTGTGTGTGTGTGTCAGTGTTAGTGTTAGTGTTTATTTTGTTGTGTTCTGTCTCACGTTCACACGAGCCACAAACAAATTATAAAGAGTGATAGTTGAACCCAGCATGTGACGTACATGTTTCATTGTGAAACAACCCAGTATTCAAAAATCAACCCAGTATTCAAATCAAATAGAAAAAAAATTATAAGACAACAAAATGGCCAGCCAGTGCTTCCTTTTGAGAGGCAAAATTCCAAGAACTTTCCTGTAGAAACATTTGAAAATAGGGAAAACTATGCCTAGCTTTTGGAAGTGGAACAAATAGTGCAGTTAAGAAGTAGGAAAAAAGAAGAGCAGGGGAATATCAAAATGAAAGAGAGGGGAAAGATAAAGATACAGAAGGTTTAAAATTAATGCAGTTCATAATGAAATTCTACCAATGACAAGAGTAATAAAAGGGTGAAGAGAGGAAAGAGGGAAGGTGATATTAATGAATATTAAGTCTAGGAGATTGATAAGGTACAACAATATGTTCGAAAGTAAATTCGTGTCTCTGGAGTTCAGGGAAACTAATACTAAGTTGGAGAACTGAAATAGCTTATGTGATGGAGCAGGCACTCACGTCTCATGAGTGATGCTGTAATGTATACTCAGCATCTGGGTACTTGACTGTCCCCAAGTCAGACATTTTTTCTGTTTGTATGTCTTATGATGAAGACCAAGTTGCCTAAAGTGACATAGACAAGGTGTTTGGACGGCTTTCAGGTTGGTATTGGGAAAGTTAGTCTTCTGGAGTTGAAAGGTCGTGTGTGTGGGATGTTAGTGTAGAATGAGATCATATTAAAGTGACACAAAAGGTTCCAGGTGGGAGAAGGATGTCAATGTATTCAATATGTTCCAGAAAGTACTTGATGTCTTTTATGTAGGATGGGAGGCTCAGCATGATGAGTTCGGAGGTGCTGGTGTACAAGGACTGAGATTTGTTTCATAGGGATTTGAAGCCATTGAGACTTGTACAGCTGTGAATTTTTTCCAGCTTTACTAAGGTTTGAGAATTCAGGAAAGATTTGGAGACTATGCTGAAAGTGAAAAATCTGAAAATCCCTGGAGCAGTTGGTTTTTCAGAGGAGGAGAAGAAATTTCTTTGGAATTTGAATTGCTTTAGACAATGTTCAACAGTCACTCTGTTGATGTGGGTTGATACAGGATAGTGAAAAAGTGTTTCCACTTTAGGTTAAAATGAATGAGAGGAGGGAGATCTTTGACCAGGGTTGATGACTGAATTTCGTTCTAGGATAGAAGGTTAGGCCTTTCAAAAGAGAAATATGTCTTTGGATCAGAGAGGAATATTGGTGAGAGGTCTAGAACTGAACGTAAGGCTTTTAAGAGGATAAATCAGGTAATGCATTGTGAAATCTACCAAGAACCAGATACAGAGTGACATCACAATTTAATAATGGTGATGAATTGGCTGAAGTTTAAGAAAACTGTCAGGAAGAATTAGTGTTCACTGCAGTTGGATTCTGAGTTATCCAGAAATAATATAGTGCATTTTAATTTCTTTAAGGCTGTTAATACTGTGATAATGGAAAAACAAAGCAATAGCTCAGTTGATGAGGTAGGGACATCTCTAAACACGCTAATCACATAAACGACACAAGCAAATATCACCACAGCTGGAAAATTACAAGGAAACAAAGATGTTTTGCAGCTCTTACATTCAGGATGCAAAATCTCATAACTGGCAACAGAGACAGTGAAAGTGAAAAATCTCTTCCTAGCTTTTGGAACTGCTAGGGATAAAAGAGTGATGGAATTAGGGAGGCGGGGTAGGTTCCTCAGACCTCAGGTTGAGGGGGACCCACTTATTGTAAACTAATAATTCTAAAAACTAGCAAAAGTTTTTTTCTAGTACTGCAATTTTAGCTCCCAAAAATAAGCACTATGTAGCTATCTCTGGCTCCTTGTAATTTCACGGTTTTCTTAAGTGAATTCTCGTTTTGAGATATAAGGACGGTAAGTGTAAAGAAACTTTAGGTGTCAGAAGAAATACTTTATATAATCAGCTAAAGGAGGGAAAAAATTGTTTAGGAAAAGAAACATGTACAGCAATATTGGTATGAAATCTGTCAGAAGAGCAAAGAAACAAAAGCAAAAAGCTGCAAGATAAATATGAAGAAATTGCTGAGGAAATGATTGCCAGAAGGGCATATAGAAAACTGAAAATAACTTTTGAGAATTTAAAAACAATGGCTTCAATATAAAGAGCACAAAGACAGTTCCACCGTTAAATGCAGAGAAGAGAGTAGATGGTAGAAAGAGTACACTGAGGGTCTTTGTGAGAGGGAGAAACTACCCCTAATGCAATAGTAGAACAAATGGGTGTTGATTTTGATGATGTATGGGATTCATGTTCCTTTGTGAAAATCTGGAATGCTTGATGCTCTGCATCTTGTAAGTATTGTTAAAAGACTTCTTGCTGTACACCTTGAGTTGCTTGTGAAAATATTCAATTTCCTGACACACAATATATACTACTGATTATGGTATTTCCAAATACTGGTCTTGCAATTAGATATTTTTATGTGCAGCTTATAGTGTACAGCGACTGTCTTTGTAATGAACATACTTTTGGAATTTCCAGAATTATTGAGGGAGTGGCACCCAACAGTTATGTCCTTGAGACTAAAGACATACTGTTGGGCTTTAGAAACAATACCATCCATACAATCCCAAAGACAGACAAGGCACATAAATGCAAGACCTATTCCATATCTTTGCTTAATAGCTTATGCATCCAAATTACTGGAAAGAATAATACACAGAAGAGTGGGAAAAAAATTGAGGCTCTTTTAGATGATCAGTTTGGTTCAGAAAAGATAAAGGCACCAAAGAGCAGTTCTGACAGTGTTTTTTTGTAGTGAGTGGAGGAAATGAGAAAAATAAATACGCCTTCTTAGGATTGATCAACCTAGAAAAAACATTCAACAGTATAAGATGGTGCAAGATGTTTGAAAACCACAGAAAAGAACCAAGTGGTGACAATAAGAATGGAGTACCACGAAAAAAATACAATCAGAAGGTTGTATGATAGGGATTCTTTCTTGTCTGCTGTTCAAGTTTTAGATCAAACAGGAAACAAAGGAATTGAAAGAAAGGCTTAGAACTGAGATAAAAATTCTGTGTGAAAGAAAAATTCTAACTGAAAGAAAAATTCAAAATGAGAGAAAATTAATATCATGTGATGATGAGATTGCCAATCACCATGAAAGTGAGGAAGAATTAAAGGACATCCTAAATAAAATGAAAGTCAACCGAGCACGAATGTAGATCGAGGCTATAATAATGATAGAAGTATTGAACTATTGTGGAACTTACAGCAGCATCAGACATAACAGTAAACTTTGGGCCCACATAACAAATAAAGTGAAGGAATTCTGATGTCCTGGAAGCAAAATAATACATGACAGATGAAGCAAGTAGTACATAACAAGTAGACTAGCACATGAAAAAAAAGCAGCAAACATAGTCCTTAATTTGAGAAAAACTTCACAGAGAATATATGTCTAGTGCACATCATTGTACATAAATGTATCATGGACCATGAGAAAACTAGTACAGAACAGAACCTAGGCATTCGAGATATTATATTATCGAAGGCTCTTGAGGAGGATATTAGTGTTTAACGTCCCGTCGACAACGAGGTCATTAGAGACGGAGCGCAAGCTCGGGTGAGGGAAGGATGGGGAAGGAAATCGGCCGTGCCCTTTCAAAGGAACCATCCCGGCATTTGCCTGAAGCGATTTAGGGAAATCACGGAAAACCTAAATCAGGATGGCCGGAGACGGGATTGAACCGTCGTCCTCCCGAATGCGAGTCCAGTGTGCTAACCACTGCGCCACCTCGCTCGGTGAAGGCTCTTGAAAATTAAGTGATAGGTAAGATAAGAAATGAGGAGGTTCTGTCAGAATTGGTGAGAAAAGGAATGTGCGGAAAATGTTAACTAGAAGAAGGAGCAGGATGGTAGAATAAGTGTCAAGTCATCAAATAATAACTTCCATGGTAGGAGAGGGAGTCATAGAGAGCGAAAATGGTAGTGGAAATCAGAGTTTTGTGTATATAGAACAAATAATTGAGAACTTGTTGTAAATGCCACTCCAAGATGAAGGGATTGGCACAGAATAAGTATTTGTGGTGAATTGCATAAAACCAATCTGAAGACTGATAAAAGATCATGATTTGATTGGAGATGCACTGGGAGTGGGAGATTACGGAGGTAGACCAGGTTAGGCTTGTGTGCCAGAAAGGGCAGTGTCATGGATGGTAGTTTAATGGTTGTGGGAGACAAACACTTTATTAGAGATATGTAATCAACGGGGTGGATAGCATTCTAAGGTGGTGTGGGGCATTTTGTTAAAAGTTTATGGCTGACTTTGAGGAGAATTACACTAGATGTGATAGAAGACTCAGGTGCTGGTGAGTTAAAATCCTTTTCAGACTTACCATATTTAGATTTTCTATTCTTTCTTTATTTCATTTCACGCTAATGATGGAATGCTTCCTTTGAATAGGTGAGCCCCAGATTGTTTCCACATCCTCATCTAGCAGAGCCATTGCTTCATCTGTATTACACATTTGTCAGCAGGACATTAAACTTGAAGTATCCTTACAGATGGTACAATTTGTCAATTGTCAGATCCAAGATCGGGGGGCAGGGGAGACGACAGCAGGTCAACTGCATGATCATTGTATTTTTTTTAAATCTGATATGGAGGACAGAAATGTTTCACACACTCCTATTAGCTATGGAAGAGGGGCAAGCAAAAAAAAGAGAGAGCAGAAATGAAGATTGGAAATATGCAGCAATCAATCAACTTCACAAAACAGGCGTAAAAAATTACAGGGTAACTTTCAAAACTTACCCCACAGTATCAAGTAGATCACAAACAATTTTACAAACAGACAGGAGAATATGTGAGATGATTTTGAAAAGGCAGATAGTGCATCAAGCACTTCTTCAGTTTCAACTTGCAAACAAACATTCATAACACCAAAGCTGTATCATATCATCTGATTTGTAGATCTCAGAATAGCATGTGATTTTATATACAGATCTACCCTGATATCCAGATTTTATGAATTCAAATTGGTGAAAGGACCATAAGAAAATGGCAGCTACATACTAGAAAACAACAGAGAACACTACAGAAAAACTTTCAAAATCATCAGTTAGAATCTGCTGAGTATGTGCTTCTTTTTTGTGCATATGGAAAGAATAGATCACCAATACATTAAACAAATCTGCCAGTATCCTAATGGAAAAGTTATGCAGATAAAAAATGACAATATGACAAAGATTTTTAAAGCAAAAAAGAATAAGAACAAAATTTAAATTCCTGTATGGTTTACAAAAAAGGTTAGGAAAAAAGATGCAGAAGATTTTTTTACACAGAGAAGGAGAGAAAACAACCGAGTAATGAAAAAATTATATAAATTGGAAGCACACATTGTGAGCAGTTATTTTATGTGGTCCATAGTTGGTTAGAGTTAATAAAGATGGACAAAGAGAAGATCCATATGTAATATAATTTCAGTTCTGTCATTACTGTGTATTTATTCTGATAGTTTGACAAAACAGATAAGAGGAATGGGGAATGAATATCTGCAGCAGTTTGGATCACAGTGTTTGATCAGTGTTTATTGTTTTTCTTTGTGCTGTGCACTTATTTTGTTTTCAGTAATTTCTACTGAATTAGTTGTAGAAGGGAGAACCGATAGAGGTACTCAAGGTACCCTCCGCCACACACCGTCAGGTGGCTTGCGGAGTATGGATGTAGATGTAGATGTGTTGTTGTTGTTGTTGTTGTTGTCCTTTGGCGTAAAGCAAATTAGAATCTTTTGTGTTTCCCTAATGTTGTGGGGTTTGGTCCCTTCATTTGCCAGGAATCACTCATTCAACTATTTCATACCTTTTAATATAAGTTGGTATATAATGTTTCTAATTAATCATTATTTTATGAGGGACACGTTATAACACACATGCATGAGGGAAAATGCTTTACAAGGGCAGATATTTTACAACTATACATTGTGCCTGGGTGCTACATGGTATGACATGTTTAATTGAACATAACTATTTAAAACATAATTGTGTTGCTATATGAAGACATTTAGTATCTCTAACTGCTTAGTAGTGTTAGAATATTCTTGCATGTTTCTGCATAATATCTCTTAGAGATAAATCATTATTCTTCCGTTAATTGACAAGATTAGGATACTTTTTCAGCCTGACAGCCAGCTGTAATGCTAAACTAAAAGTGGCCATAGTTTTGTACAAAAATAGGAGTTGGTGGTTCTAAAATTGCATTGCCTTGAAATCACATAAGATAGCTCTACCCCTGGAAAGTAGGTAAGAAATGTTAATTCAGGTAAAAGAGGACGTACTGTAAATCATGTCTTGCTGAAGGCAGAAGATCAACAAACAGACACAGAAGCAATGACTCCTTTGTCTGTACAGAGAGACTGAAGAGAGAATGAGTCATCTGTAAAATGGCACAGTGGATAAGACACTGCCCTTGAGTTCAGGAGTAGTGAGATCCATGTGGCCATCCGGATTTAGGTTTGCTGTAGTCTGCCGAAATTTCTGTAGGAGACTGCCAAGGTGATTCTTTCGAATAATGTCTATGGCCTATTTCCTTTTCCATTCTTGTCCATTTTGAGCATGTTCTAACGCCTTTGTCACTACCAATATTGAAACACTAATGTTTTTTTTCCCAATACGATATAATATTGCAGTGCCTGTGTTATTCTGAATTACAAAGCAAAGTTCCTTTGGCCATGCATGCATATCCAAAGGAACAGGCACTGCAGTGACTACAGCCATTACAAAATACGTCAAATGTAATTGCAATTGTGAATATGAATAACTATCAGCTGTAGAATGGAATGATGACATAAATTTTAATTGTCGTCATTCCATTCTACAGCTGGTGGTTATCCATATTTTCAATTGAGATTACATTTAATGTAATCCTTTTTTCTTCCCTCTCCATATGTGAAGAGGGGGTTTAAAATCATCCTGATTTAACTTTCATGTGGTTCCACTATATCACTTAGGAAGTTAGGATGGTTCCAAAAAGGCCACACCAAGTTTGATTCCCATGTCTATTTCTAACAGTGCCAGTACTTTGCTTTAGAACTGTGTGTACACGCATGTGCATTGTGTATTTTTGAGAGGAAATGAAAGTGTGGATTGTTTACTATGACAACCCTGCATCTTTAAGAGAACACTTCAGTAAAGATGAAGGAAAATGAAGCTAGCATAAAGCAATTATTTGTGTGGTAATGTTGGACTACAACGTATATGTCGAAGAGTAGAAATGGGTTTGAGTTCATAAAATATATTTCTACATAAGATGAATTCCACATAAATAATGAGGAAATGATCTCTTTTATTACCACTGCGTAACTACTGTAAGTATTGCTCAAAGCAAAATAAGCAGAAGTGTGGAAGGAGAGGGAATGGAGAGTAGTTGGGTTAAAGAATAAGAAGGGCAATGGAACATACGAAATACATATTTGGGTTAGGGGGAAGAGGAGTTGGGGGGAGATAGTATGAGGAACAGGTACACAATGGAAATGCCAGTTTGGCGGGTGGGGAGACAGTATGAGGAACAGATACACAGAAGGGAGAGGGAGTAGAAAGGTTGGTAATTAGCATTAAACCACATAAAAATGGAAACCAAAGAATGTCTTATAAACATGAGGCACAGAAGCAGCATAGTATTCTTAACAAATTATTCATATTTGTGCATGACATTTTTGAAAACAATAGATGCAGGTGATCAGATAGATTCTCTCTCTCAAAATTTTCTTAAGATGTTCGATATTGTACCACATTGTTGACTGAAAGGGTTCTGGGTGGCAAAAATTTAAAAATATAATCGTGTAGTATATTTAGTTAAGTATATTATTTGCCAACTGTTCTTCTAAGGTTTTGAAGTGATCTTCGACTTGTTTACAGGACCATGAACATTTTATTGCATGGACTTGTCAGTGTGGAAACATCCTTAATACTCTCTAAAATATAGTCAACCGATATATTTCAAAACATTTTTGTAATTCTATTGTTAAATATTGTTCTTTGGTCAATCTTAACACTGGTTACTCTCCCATGCTCCCCTTCAGTGGTCCACTTGGTGTCAGAAGCACCATGATGTACTCGTGCTGTAGAGGCACCTGCTGGTGAACTCCAACCACTGAATGCCTCCTGGGGAGTACCTCAAAGAAATAATAATACAACATAAACAAATATTTGCACTCACATGTAGTATTAGATGAAAAGATGTGGAACTGTGCATTATTTGAAGCATACTTCAAAGCGTAACATTAATAAACAATATGATTACTCATTTATGGGCAAAGAGGGTACAGAAAATATTGCACCCCTGACTCTCAACGGAAAAAATCCTAAATTTAACTACAAAAAATTCTGTGCACTCACACAACTATTGACCAAGATACAATCATGTGTAATATGTACACAAATACTTGATTGCCTCAAATAATATTTGACTAATAGACTGACTGAACAGTGAATATTCCACAGAAATGATTATAACATCAGACTTGCCTCAATGATGTGTTAACGTCTATAAATGAATAATCAGGCATGACCAGCAGCACCGCAAGATTGTTTGCTGACAATGCAGTTCTTCACAGGAAAGTATTGTCATTGGACAGTCGTAAGTAACTGGTGAAAGACTTGGACAAAATTTCCACTTGGTGTAATGAAAGCCAGCTCTCTTTAAATGTGGATAAATATAGATAATTCCTATGCCAAAGAGAAATGATTGGATATTATCTCCTTGCATATAATACAATTATTTAGAGATAATACTAAAAAGCTATATGAAAGGGGCAGTGAAGGCAGGCAAACATAAGATTTCTTGTAATGGTTCTGGGAAAGTGCAGTGCATCTGTAAAGGAAATTGCGAACAAGATGTTATTGCAACCTGTTGTATTAGATTGCTGAATAATTTCATTGCATTTTTCCATATGTTTAATAAATACAACAATACAATAAATGAAAAGCACCAGTTTGCTTTTGTTCTACAATATTACTTTTATTGTAAACCGGTTTTCGGCTTACAGGGCCATCTTCAGACATTTACTGAGTATTATCACCAAAGGAGTTAAATGTTAGCAGACAACAATGGAAGAGAAGTAACAAATCTAGACTGATGTAGAAACATACAGTAAGTAACATCTTTGCAATGAAAAAGTAAAAACTGAACTGTACATGAATAACAATGGAGTAGACAGGAAAACCTTTAGCGCAAAATAGGAATAGCATGCCTACATAACAGTTTCTACTAATAAACAAAACTAATAAAATAAAATAAAATTAGTACTAGACAAAGCTTCATCAGGAGGTATGGAACATGGAGAGTGATACACAACAAATTAAAAGAAGAGACAGTTATCAATGTAAATACAGAATACATAAGAAAATTAAGCAATAAATAAATGCAGGAAAATGAAGGTGTTTGAGGAAACCTACAGTCTAAGAGTGTGGTGGTACTGCATTTTAGCATTAACATTATAATCAAAGCAGTGGCTGTGTAACCGTTTTCATTAAATAAATGAGCAAAGTAAAATATGAACAGTATTTGAGGCAACTACAAGGGGTGTTAAACGTGGACAGTAATACAAGTACCAGTGAAAAGAAAGCCTTAACTATTGAAACTACAGTCTATGTGTAATACAAAGACAACTTCAACAAAACAAAACAACTTAACGAATACAGGAAATTGAGAACATGTAGGAAGAGAGAGTGTGGGAAGTAATGAACAACAAAAATGGTTATATAAAGTTCAGGAGAGGGGAAGTGTTGAGCTGTGTCTGGTCATTTAGGATGAGATCTGGACTGTGAGCAAGATGTTTGTTAATTTACAGGGCTTCGAGCAGGTTGAGTTTATGGCCTTTGTTTGCTAAGTGAAGTACATGGGACACTGGCTGGTAGTTGTGACCCTCACTCAGTACATGCTCAGCAAATGCAGAGTCTGAATTCTGCAACCTCCAGCTGCATTCATGTTCAGCCAGCCTAGTTGATATGTCTCTGCCTGACTGACCAATGTAAAATTTGTCACAATCAGAACAGGTGATTTTGTATACCCCACTGTTGGCTAATAACTATATCTTGTCTTTGCTATTAAAAACACACTGGGCTGTCATGTTCCTAACGTAGTAGGAAACCATTTACTTGCAGGATTTCAATGCTTTGGCTACAATCTGTGATACCTGACCTAGAAATGGTAGTGTACACCATTTCTTACAGACAGTGGATGGGGAAGCAGGTGGGCCATAGAGGAGGGGTATAATTTTTTTTTTCGTTTTTGTTTCCTGTGCAAGATGTGGTCAATAAGAACTGGATTGTAGCCATTGGCTGTGGCAATAAATTTTATTGTATCCAACTCTGCTTTAAAGCAATCTGGTGCTTTACATTTATTGTAATGTTGTTCTACTAAGAATTCTGTTAATACAACAAAT
The DNA here is from genome assembly GCF_021461395.2 of Schistocerca americana. Taxonomy (NCBI): domain Eukaryota; kingdom Metazoa; phylum Arthropoda; class Insecta; order Orthoptera; family Acrididae; genus Schistocerca; species Schistocerca americana. The sequence goes on along the minus strand of NC_060121.1, from coordinate 554,114,430 downwards.
ACACATAACAGAGACTTAGGTCATGGGTAATGTACTTTCCTTCACTATTTACAACAGTTTGCCAACAATGGAGTAACGTTTCGATTAGAAATTGTGGTTTTGAGGCAAAGAACTCATTGAGCCATTTTCGGAGTGTATTTTCATCTGGAAAGGAAGTTCCTTGAGAGTTCTTTGATAGAGAGTGGAACAGGTGAAAATCTGAAAGTGTGAGATCAGGTGAATATTGTGGATGCAGAATAACTTCCCAACACAACTCCTGTATAGCGTTTTTTTCTCAATCTAATAGAATGTGGGCAGGTGTTATCGTGGAGTAGCATCACTTCACACAGTCTTCCTGGTTATTGTTCTTCAATTACATGTGCAAGACATCTCAGTTGTTGACAATAAATGTCAGCAGTGATGGTTATACCTTGGGGGAGCAATTCATAGTACACCACAGAGTCGCTGTTCCACCAGATGAATAAGATTATGTTTTGTGGATGCACACAGGTCTTAGTACAAGGAGTTGCTGCTTTGTTTGGGCTCAACCGTTCCTTCATTTTCCATATGTTAGCATAAATACACCATGTCTCATCACCAATATCCATATAGGATAGTGATGGTGGGTGTTCTTTGTGAGCCTATTGATGTGAACAAGCAGAGATGGACATATGGCCACCCACTGATTTTTGTATTTTGGCTGAGAGCATGCAGTACCCATTCACCCAATTTTTTAACCTTTCCCATTCCTAGAAAATGTCGCAAATGGTGAGATGATCACAATTCATCATATTTGGCAGTTATCGAGTACACTGGCATGGATCATTGTGGATTAATGCACTTAAATGATCTTCAAAGCCCAAAGGTTTTCTTGAACATGGAGAGTCACAATCCTCCTTAAAATGAGAAAACCATTTTCTTGCCATGCTCTGTCCAGTGGTATTATCCCCCTACATGACACAAATGTTGCTGGCTCCTCCATTGTTGCCACGCCTCTGTTGAATTCAAATGAAGAATATCTCAGAAATGTTCTGCTCTCTCCACTTAGCACTCGATTTTCTGGCATCCACAGCTCCACTCACTATCTCTATATGACAATATGTAAACTTGTATAGCAACAATGAACTAAAAGTTAGAAATGACAACCAACAAATAAACCCATAGCAACCAGAATGCCAACATGAAAACAAAAATTCTACAAACTGATACACCAACCTAATAGAATATTGTTGTGGTATTTAGAGTCCTTGTCATGTAAGCATGACAACAAACATAAAGCAAATTCGGAGAATCAGTTCTGGGCTGATAAACAGGTTGGTACAGCCTGTACAAAAGTGTAACAGAAATGATTGAGTTACTTAAATGGGAATCCCGGGAAGAAAAGCTATGTAGTTCTTATGAAACCATGTTGAGTAAATTTGAAGAACCTGTATTCTAAAATGACTGTGCATTGTGCATTTGCTCGATATATGAAATAGGAAAACAAATAAATAATATTGGTACTGTATACCCTCTGCCATGCACTGTAAAGTGGCTTGTAGAGTTTTGTGTAGATGTAAATGTTCGTTGGGTACCTATAAAGATTTTGGTGTGGTCTATATCGTATAAGCCTAAGGTTCCATTGTAGATTTATATACAAATCTGTTGCTGAAACTGGAGCGAAGAAGGATGTACTTAGTAGTGTTGCTAAGCAAGGAAATGCCAGTGTTGGAGATATGCTTGAGTTTGATCCGCAGTGAGCTAGGCGGATGTTGGAAGAGATATTTACAGCCTTAAAGTAAAAGGCTAGATTCTTGGAGTGGACTGCTGAAAATCGTCTTCCACAAAAATGGTGATACTTTTTTGTGGATGCAAGCAAACAATCACAATAGAATACCCTTGTGTTGTCATACTAATATATATTTGGAAACATGTAGTGGATGTTCTTGGAAATTGCTTAAATCAGGAGAGTGATTTGGGTCAGATTAAATAAGTTCAATCAGTTACAAACATATTAGCCAATCTTCTTCCTTTCTCTTTTTTTTTAAAAAAAAAAAATAGGAAAGGCATCTGTTTCCATATTGTAGCTGCCTGTGCTGCATGTACCAAAATGCCAGTGTGGAAGGAATCAGCAACGTCACAGTCACTGAGAAAACACCAGTACTCCTATTATAGAAAGAAAATGAAACCCTCAGTGATGTTTACAGTCGGGCAGTATGTAATAAATATTAATATTGAACACAAAGAAAATAAACATTATGCACTTTGGCATAAAGAGGCATAAGTGATAAATCTATAGATTTTGTAACAAGCACAAAGGGATGAATATTGATTGTCAGTCAGCATGGAGTAAACACACAAAGATGCTGGCAAAAAGAATGTAATCATTGTGTTTTGCACTTAGTGTTCTGTCATCACTTTGTAACAGGAAGTGTCATATGGAGATATACTACTCCTACATACACTCAGTTCATGTTTAAAGCAGTCTTTGCACATGAGTGAAAGCACAAAACATGGACACCATTTTTAAACTGCAGAATGGGCCTTAAGAATAATAGCTGGAAACAGTAGTTGGGCAGATCGTAAAGAACTGTTTAAAAAATTGGGTATCCTTACTGTACCAAGTGAATACACCTTCCAATCTGCTATGCATATCAGGGAAAACATTATTAAATATTTCACTAATAGTTCTATACATAATTGTGGAACTAGAGCCACTTTAGACATAATTGTGGAACTAGAGCCACTTTAGACTTGCATACTAAGAAAAACAAACAAAAACCTCAAAATAGCATTTTACCTCAGGGAGTAAAGTTGTATAAAAATTGCTAAAGGAAGTGAAAAAGATCACTAAAATGCATCTGTTTAAAAAGGTAGCTAAAACATTTCTCATAAGTAATACATACTATGAAAAACTACTTTTAGGACTCAGGGTAATGGTTAATAATGAAGGGTATCACTATAACAGTATATCAAATTACAATGGTTTCACAAGAAAATCACATGTCAAGATCTGTAGTACATGATAGTAATGTCTTGTCAATCTCCTCAGTTCTGTATCTCACTCATTGTGGAGGGATGCTGACTTAGTTTTTCATGTTCATTGAGATGAGGGCATGTGGGGCATAGTAGCATGTTTACAGACCTGGATTTGGCTTTCCAAACAGTCTGGAGTTGGTGCAAGGGGTATAGCAATATGTTCATGGTTCAGGACTAACCAGTGGGTGTCCTTTATGTGTGCAGCAATGAAGACTGAAACTTTGTATATAAATATAAGTTATCTGGAGCAAATAGAATTTATATCAAAGAAACTTGTAACGTTGTACAATAGAGACTGACCAAATAAGGCAGGGCACTTGTTAAGACACTGGCCTCCTATTCATAAGAATGGAGTTTGCTCTGTCCAGCCATCTTGAGTTAGATTTTCCGTAATTTTCCTAAATTGCCAGAATGGTTCCTTCATCAAGGCCACAGCATGTCCTACACTCATAAAAGCCTACTTATATATGAGTAGCCCAGGTGCACATGTGGCTATATCAGTGCTAAAAGATTTTGGGGAAAAGCAGAAAAATTACCCTCACTCTTATTGCAGTGTTACAAATGTGATTGTTTTCTCAATAAAAAGGGAAAAATATACCAACCCAATGATGAAAATATCTACAATCTTTCATTAACTACTAAATTATTATTTTTATATCAAAATTTATGTTTAGCCTGCATCAGTGGCTGTGACCAAAAAGTAATCGGTTGCAAAACAAGCTGCAAAAATAATTTTGGTGCACATCTGGCTGTGTCGGGAAGTATGGTAGAATACAGAAGCATTTTAAAATAGTGTGAAAGAGAGAAGCTTAAATGAACAAAATGCTGGAACATTGTATTGTTTTAAAGCCTTACATAAAAATATAAAACTTGAACTATCACAAGGTGCAGTAATAATCTTAGTCAGACGTAATTCAATTCAGACGTAATATTAGTAACACTTTTCATGAAAATGGGAAATCTTTAGAAACAAATCATCAGTAAATGAAATATTTCGAAAAAAGGATAACAAGATAAAATGACTTAAACTGCACTTAAACAACATTTCGGGCATCCTCATCGTCCAAAAGCTCAAAATCAAGGTCTTCAGCTTTGCCGTTTTGATTTTTGCCCATTTCCGTGACCTCCTGATGGTCAAAAACTTTGGTGTACTTTTAATTTCTCCTCCTTGGGTCATGCCTCTCCCTGGTGAGGTGCTAGAAGCTAATTGATGTCCATAATTTTACCTTTTCTCAGGGGGTTCCTTTTGGAATCTCCGTAGGAAGAGCTTTTTTCATGAATTGTTTGCCTCTTTTAAAAAGAGATTTTTACTCTCCCTTCTCCAAATTGAAGAATGGCTCTCCCTGCACAAGACATGAATTTGTGTTTGCCATCTGTGTAAGCACTATTGAAAAAAGAAAAGAAAAGAAGAAGAAAAGAGAAACTGGAAGTGCCAAGATCCACAAGCTTTGATGATATCATCATCAAACTTCTTTCAGTCTCTCACTTTGCAGTCATCCAACACTAAGGGCACTACAGAAATGAATTTCTCCGGTGTGCCGACATAGACTGCAGGGTTTTCAATTGTGCTCAGTTTGGAAAATTTTAAAGATACATACATGACATTATGTCACCGTGACATCTATCTTGAACAATAGGCCGCCTGATCTGGGACTTTTGGAGGGACTAAATTTTTATGGCAGTCATAACTTAAAATAAGTTGACCGTCAATGTCATCCTTATCATTACCTCAAATTTTTGTGAGCTATGTGCTGATTTTCTAAATTTTTCTTTTCAATTGGTCGATTTTCCAAGGAAATCATACTTTTTAGGGAAAAGCATGTAGAGCATGTGTCAACACCAGGTGCTCCAAAGCCAATATTAAAATTATTTCAGAATACTGCCCAGTAATAGTTATACTTTATGTCCAGATTTTTCTCACTGAACATTGCTCACATTACTCTCATATTTAACTTACTGCTCAAATATTGGTGATGAAGCGTGTTTCCTCTAGAATAGTGATTTTCAATAGGTTTGAATTGTTCAATGTGTCTGGCAGCCGCAGTTTTCACACCTTCATACATCTTTGTTCTTCTGTCACCTCCCCTCCTTTCGGCTTTTGCAGGTGAGGAATCGTTCATCATACTCTGACAAAATGGGTTGAGTCTCATTTTTTGACCTGCAAGATCCCAATGAAAGCCACTCTGCAAACCCTTATGTTTTTAGAAGCTCATTCACATCTTCTTGGGAGTACAAAATTTGTAGTTGTTTGCTTTCTTGACATTTGTCTCCTCTAATCTTACTTTTTTGAGGAGAGGACATGCTCACATGCTGTGAAATGGAGTTGCTCTGCCAGTCTCAATTAATTTCTTGTAAAACTTTTCATAGATCTGCCGTATGCCCTGCTTAGTGAGCATCCTACATTTCAGCTCTCTAGCTAGATGTTTACGGTTCAGCATCTGTGGAAACCCTTTCAGATGGTAGCTAAAGATGACAAACAAAATTAATTGAAACCCAACAGGTACTGGTTTTAAGTCAAAACAATTAGAAGTACAGTGTTTCTGTTTAACAAGAAATGTGTTCAAAGGGAGAAATATGTTGTAGATTTGCAGAGGTTACCCGGCAATGAAGAGATTAAGCAGAGGTGAAGTTACATGGCTCCAGCAATATTAAACATGTAACCTATAAATATTTAAATATTACTATAAGAAGAGGTCTTCCTTACTACTTCTGTTTCTTGGCATTTTGTTTCCATTGCTCCTTAATTGTTCATCTCTTCTTGGAACTACAGCTTCTCATGGCCTCTTTCCTGTTATTGTTAACAGTGCTCTCAGCATTATTCTTGTGAGGTTCTTTGACATGTTCTTCAGTAGTAGAAGTTTTCTCTCCATTACCCTCATCCATTTCGGAGTATCCTACAATAAAACTGACCACAAAGTCCTTCTAAAATCATCAATGACATGAGCACACCAGCCAGTCCCATTGTCATAAAACAATGCCTTCTCATATTTTCATTCTTATGAAGGAGCAATAGAAGCAAAAACATATAAGGTTCTCTCCAATACTGCCAACATAAACATTTTAGTCACAGGCTGCTCAAAAAAGTAACTTTTATGAAGTGTAATGTGTGGCAAGATGACATGTCTGATTCTGCATCCGTATCAGCAGCCGTGATTCATTAAGACTAAGCCTCTATTGCAGAGGATTAGGATTTGGCTGGTTTTGCTATTCAGTGCATTGAAGACATGGCTACCTTTGCACCCACATGCAATTTTCCCGCCTCATTTTAAATGTCTTAGTAATTTTTGCAGCCTGATTGATACAGCTTTAGGCAGCCATTGAAAAACTGTAAAAGAGGGTTGCTCTAACTGAATTTTTGTTTTTTTAGTCACATAGCCGCATTTGCATCTAGGATACTCGTATTCTGTATCTATATTTTTGAGTTATTTATTACCATCGTATTATGATGACAAATCTTACTTCATTTTAAGATGGTCTCTGGATGAATAAATAAATAAAAATCAAATAAATAAAGAGAGATGTTAGAGGGCTGAAAGGAAAAGTTTCTTGAAAGTGTGTCATACAATAGTTAACTGGAATGATCAAGGTGTTGAATTGGGTAAGAAATGTTTCAGTGTTTGTTTTGGGCCAGTACTGAACAGTACAGTGATCCACAAGAAGAATAGTTGCATTATAGGCACGGGACACTGGTTCTTTGGCCCTGTCTGCATACTCATAAATGTATGGCAAATAGAAAGCCATAACATTTGTACTGCAGTTAGCCTTTGAGAAGAGAGTAGAGTTCCTGCAGGTGTTGCAAGTGAAGTAAATAAATGACCCATATTCTAGGAATTAGAAGATACTCGTGTGTAGGCAGTGAAGATTGCCAGATTTCCTTCACTTTTATTGTTATGCTGTTTATATTTTAACGTTATTATTGTGTTCAGTTTTCTTCATTTTTAGGATTCCGTACCTCAGTCAGTCAAAATGAAAACCCATATAGAATCACTTTATTGTCCATCAAGTACAGGTAGCCACATCAAGTAGAATCAGTGCAACCAAAAGATATGGCCATTTACATCACACATTTTGATACTTGAAAATTCACTGATCAAAACCTATAGGTTTTTTTTTTTTTTTTTGTATAGTTGTTCTTGCTTTCTTCAGTTGTCATTTTTAATTTTTTCCTCTCTTGTCTATTTTTCCCTCCTGTAAGTGGCTTCTATCCACAGTGCCAAGTGGTGCGCAATGTGTGGATCAACACCCTATAACTTACATGTCAGTGTGCCAGAACAGCTTGAAACCAGTAGCATAAAAAAAAAAAAAAATGAATGGCTGTTCACGTGGCTACATTGTGTCTAATAGATAGATTTTCAGGTACACAGAAGTACAGTGTGGCTTGTCCATCTTGAGTGTTGTACTGCAAAACTATCTAGAAGCATTCGAAATGAATTCACTGAACGTGAATATCGTGCAATCAGCTGTGCTAGTTATAGATGTGTGCTACCAATTAGTGACTTGTGAAATTCATGCCAGACTGGGACTCCAACCCATATTTCCTGCTTCTTGTGAGCCATCGAACTATGATATGAACATTTTTTTTACCTGTCTTGGCATGTAATATTTACTTTTCCTCGTAGCCTCACTCTCACTGGTGCGGCAATACAGAATAAAGCTGAGAGCATTAAATGGAGAATGTAGGGCTCTATGGTATAGGGATGAGGACAGTGTGACACACAGAAGTTTGGGTCATTCAGAGAAGCATGCACAGATAGAAAAAGTGGTTAAAGTGACTATGTGCAATAAATGGCAAATCCACGATCAAGTCCCAGTCCGGCACAAGTTTTCATATGTCACTAATAGATAGACACCAATACCTAAAAAGATGATGCCAAGATATTAGCATTCACTACATTTATTTCAGTCAGATGTCAATCATCATTAATGTCTGTTCATCCAGACAGGCAACTAAATACCATGGAATCATTTATGTGTTGAAGGTGTAAAAGTTCCAGTAACACAAAATTAAGTGTTTTTAAAATGATCTATTATGTAATATGTTCTACAAAACTACTTTAGAAATAAATCCTGGTGCTTATAAGTATCCTCAGTCATGTCTTGTACCTTTACAATGAGTTGTGCTCATGACTCTGTGGAAAATATTACATATTCAGAATGTTTAAGTGAAACAGTCTATTCTGCTAAAGAAATGAACATGTAAATTACACGTTTCTACAAAGGCTACAGTATCAGCCCGAAAATTAGGTATCAGGTAGTTGTATGTAAACCGAGCGAGGTGGGGTTAGCACACTAGACTCACATTCAGAAGACGACAGTTCAATTCCACGTCTGGCCATCCTGATTTAGGTTTTCCATGATTTCTTTAAATCTCTCCAGGCAAATGCCGGGATGGTTCCTTTGAAGGACACAGCCGACTTCCTTCCCCGTCCTTCCCTAATCTGATGTGATGATGACCTTACTGTCTGGTCTCCTCCCCCAAACAACCCAACAGTTGTTTGTAACTCTTTTAATTACTCTCACATATTCAAAAGACTCATAATTGATTTGATTTTCAGGATCAGAAGATCTGTGGAAGCAGAAGGTAATAGAGCTAGAAGACAGAGTGAAACAGCAAAACCTCGATTTGGATTCCCATTTGCATGCACTTTCTCTTATTGAGTCTGAGAAACTGGATTTAATACAAGGTAAACACACAATCAAGCATCGTTAATATTTGAAGTGCACAAAAATAAAGTCTTCCCTGCCCTGTAGCTCAGAGACACACACACACACACACACACACACACACACACACACACACACACTCTCTTTATTTTACACATTTATTTATTCTGTCTTTATTTTGTTGGTCATGTTCCACTTTTAACTGGTGTTTTATGCCTGTCAACTGCATGTAGCTTGTAATTAGTGCAGTGGAACATTATATCAGCTGTTGCATTTCAGTGTTACTTCCAGCTTACTTGTTTATATCGGAATCCATTAATCTGAGTAACTGCTCTTCCGCTTATGTTTGTCAACCATTCCTGTTTCTCATTTTATCAACAGATTTGACATTTTGTATTTAATGTTGATTTGACATTTTGTGTTTAATGTTGATTTGACATTTTGTATTTCATGTTGATTTGACATTTTGTATTTCATGTTGATTTGACGTTTTGTATTTCATGTTGATTTGACATTTTGTATTTCATGTTGATTTGACATTTTGTATTTCATGTTGATTTGACATTTTGTATTTCATGTTGATTTGACATTTTGTATTTCATGTTGATTTGACATTTTGTATTTCATGTTGATTTGACATTTTGTATTTCATGTTGATATTTTAATGTTTGCAATGGAATCCATACAGCATGTTGGAGAAATTTTTTGTTTGCTTAGCAATAGGAAGACGTTAATTAATGCGATATTAGATTGAATTATGACCATCTTATTCTCTTCCTGGCTAAAGCCTTAAATTTTATCAGGAGGAAAGCAATAATAATGCAATTTATTCGAGTAAATACTGAAAGTAGCTCAGAATTAGGATTACTTTGATTCTTGTATGTACAGACATTATTCAAGTATTTTTATTGCAGTCATTTTGCGCTATATTACTGAGCAAGGTGGTGCAGCATTTAGCACACTTGATTCACATTTTGGAGGATGACATTTCAAATCCATCTCCAGCCATCCTCATTTATGTTTTCTGTGATTGCCCTAAATCGCTCCAGCTAAATGCCAGGATGGTTCCTTTGACAAGGCACAGCCGATTTCCCTTCCTGTCCTTGAAACACTCTGAGCTTGTTCCATCTTCAGTGACCTTGATATCAACGGGACAGTAAACCCTAATTTTCCCTCCATCCTTTCCACTTGACTGTATCTGTAATCACTTCATGGATAGCTATGATTTAAACCAATGGAGTGTTACAGAAAGGAGAGATCTTTCATATTTTTACTGTGCTTTGAATTTTCAGCTGTGTGGTGTAATCAAAAAGTAAGATGAGGTTAATGGAATGTAATCAAATTAAATGAGGCAATGCTGAGAGAATTAGATAGGAAAAGAGACACACAAAGTAGTTGATGAGTTTTGCTATTTGGGCAGTAAAATAACTGGTGATGGTTAAAGTAAGGAGAATATAAAATGCTGACTGGCAGTAGTGAGAAGAAGTGTTTCTGAAAAAGCCAAGCTTCGTTAATATTCAATGTACATGTAAATCTTAGGAAATCATTTCTGAAGGTATTTGTCTTTTGTGTAACGGAAGTGAAATGTGGACAATAAACAATTCAGACAAGAGTAGAATGTAAGCTTTTGAAATGTGATGCTACAAAAGACCACTAAAGATTAGATAGGAATATCAAATTTGGGAAAAAAAAACTTCATGTACAATGTGACTAAAGGAAGCACTCAATTGGTAGGACACATCCTGAAGCATCAAGGAGTTGTCAGTTTGGTGATGGAAGTTAGTGTACAGATATAAATTGTAGAGAGAGACCAAGGCTCAAATACAGTAAACAAGTTTAAATTGGTGTAGGCTGCAGTAGTTACACAGGTATGAAGAGACTTGCACAGCATAGACTAGTGGAGAGGATTAAATAAAACCAGCCTTAGTCTGATGACAACAACAACAAAAACATCATGGCTCTAATATAGCAAACAAGTTTAAATTGATGTAGGTTGCAGCAGTTACACAGAGACGAAGAGATTTGCACAGCATAGGCTAGTGTGGAGAACTGAATCAGACCAGTCTTCAGACTGAAGATGACAACAATAACATGATGTAAATCATACGTATTGCTTAAGGTAATCCACAGAGTTACTTCATCTTGGTGGAGAAGAACGTCACCAAAAAAAATGGTTCCAAGCTGTAGAGTAAGTAAGTTGTTTCAGGACATTTGAAGGAACAGTAATACTTGGTGTTGGGAAAGCAGTAACACTTGATGGAAGGAAAATAAATGTTCCATGCTTGCAAGAAATTCGTTGTAGTGATGAATGTACGTATCTTGGGGAAGCACACATTACTCCTCAAATTCCCTCCACATTACAGTCTTTATCAGTTGCTGTCATATTACAAGTACCATTTAGAGTAACAATATGCCTCATTTACTACAAACAAACAAACAAACAAAAACCCTCACAAATTGCTATGACAACTTGGCCTCCTGTTGTTGTTGTTGTTGTTGTTGTTGTTCTAATAAACTGACTCATCAAAAACAGTAATAAAAAATAGAGTAGTTAAATTATCAAAAGTAAGTCACAGATAGGCACAACAAAAAGACTGTCACAAATAAAGCTTTCAGCAATTACGGCTTTCGTCAACAATAGATGTAGACACACACACACACACACACACACAAATACAACTCACACACATGGCTGCAGTATTGGGGAAATGAAGAGAGAGAATGTGTGTGTGTGTGTGTGTGTGTGTGTGTGTGTGTGTCTATTGTTGACGAAGTCCTTAATGGCCAAAAGCTTTATTTGTGACAGTCTTTTTGTTGTGCCTATCTGCGACACAGCATCCCCCCTATATGGTGAGTAGCAACTTCCCTTTTCATAACATTGCTGAATTAGCAAAAGAGGTGAAGTTCGCCAAAATATCTATGAGAAATATTCTGAAGTCATTTCACTTGTAACAGTTGGTTAAAACTACTCTGAGGGCCAAGATAAATGTTCCTTTCCAGCACTCTGTGTAAAATATAGAAAGATAAAGAAACACCTGCAAGCCTTTACCATATTGTGTATCTTCATTTAAAATAGACAGCAAAACCATTGTCAAAAATATGGACTGCATTCTTATTGGCAAAATATATGCTCTCTCTCAAAATGTGATTACAGATAGTTGACCGAGCGAGGTGGCGCAGTGGTAAGACACTGGACTCGCATTCGGGAGGACGACGGTTCAATCCCGCGTCCGGCCATCCTCATTTAGGTTTTCCGTGATTTCCCTAAATCACTCCAGGCAAATGCCAGGATGGTTCCTCTGAAAGGGCACAGCCGACTTCCTTCCCCATCCTTCCCTAATCCGATGAGACCGATGACCACGCTGTCTGGTCTCCTTCCCCAAAACCAACCAACCAACCAACCAACAGATAGTTGTATATCACAAGCACTTCTTGTTGGGCAGTGGGTGGGAGGGGAGGGATCCCTATCTTTATAAAAGCAATATGTACGTCATAGTACAGTGTGAGGGATAGTTGACTTCTCTGATCATGCCCTATTCTCTCACTTCCAGCTGCACCTCCACCCATGATGCATAGTAGTGTGCCTCAACAAGAAGTTGCTGCATGTAGATGGATTTTATTTCATTCTACAGTCAGTAGTCTTTGAGTTATTTTGCAGGCCTCCTTGGCAGCCACTCCCTTAATTTCATGGCACTAAATTCCAGCATGCCCTGCTACTCAGCAGAATAACACTACCTTCTCGACGTGTTACGTGTGGCAATAGAAGCGGGGTATTTTGGGTGAACTGGCATCATTTCTCTGGTGACCACTAGTGCTTGATGGCATCAGGGCCATCACTAAGTCAGTGTACATGGAGAATTAAGTTTTGTTACATCTCCTATGGTAGAATGTCCTGAAAACTACATGTAGTTCTGCATCTAAAAAGTAAATACCATTTGTTACCGAGCAAGGTGGCGCAGTGATTAGCACACTTGACTCACATTCACAGGAGGATGACGGTCCAAACCCACATCTAGCCATCCTGAATTAGGTTTTCCATGATTTCCCTAAATCACTCCAGGCAAATGCCGGGGTGATTCCTTTGAAAGGGCACGATCGACTTCCTTCCTCATCCTTCCCAAATCCAATGTGACCGATGACCTAGTTTTTTGGTCCCCTCCTCCAAATCAGCCAACCAATCATTCCATTTGTTAATAGGTCTTGCGCACATGGATGAAACAAACTACAGAGCAGCCAAGGTTGTCCCCAGCGAGCATCGTTGTACAGTGGTAAGGTGTTAGATTCCCTTTCAGGAGGGTTATGATATAAATCCCGATATCCCCATCCAAATTTGTGTTTTCCATGGTTTCCCTAAATTGCTTAAGGCAAGTACCAGGATTGATTCTTTGAGGAGGACATGGCCAAATTCCTTCTCTGTCCTTCCCCACTTCGAGCTTGTGTTCCGTTTCCAATGATCTCACTATGGATGACATATTAATCTCTAATCTTTCACCTTCTGAAAGCTTGTCTTGCTGCTTAAGCCAGCCAGTTCATTAGGATAAAAGTCTGCCAGTTGCCTGTATATCGTGTTTTTAATTATCTGTATGTATTGCATATAGAAGATATTCAAGGTTTACAAGTTGCAGTTGAGACTTTTTGCCATAGTCTGATGAAGCAGTCATACTAGATGGAGGTTATATTATTATATAAATGGAAATTAAGTACAAGCTGTTGTAAAAAACAAACTATAAAACACCTGGAATGTTGCAAAAATCTACTTCACTCTTACTCAGTGCTGCAATTCTTCTATGGCTAACTTTATCATAAACACAGGGTGATTCTGTGATGATGTTTCAGGGTGTAAATGACTTGGGAGACCCAGGAAAAACCCAGGAATTTTTTCATCCCAGAGAAATCTGGGAAAAACCAGGGAATTCTTTAGAATTCTGTGAATTTTTTTAGTTTTCAGTTAGATTTTTGTAATTTTGACTGGTAAGAACCACTACTCCAACAAAGGATATTACTGTATCCTGCTACTGCAGAGTAATACTGGAGCAATAAAACGTGAATGAGAGAAAGAAAAAAACGAAAAATAAAACTTAGGTTGCAAATGAAATGTGCCATATACAACAACAAAACACATTGCTCGTACAAGCGTCTGCCAACAGTGGAATGTGTCAAACGCTTTAGGAAAACTATGCAATGCTTCATAACAACAAATTGCCTCCGATGAGCATGACATCACAACTGTTTACATTAGATTCGTTTGAGCAGTTGAGAGCGGGCTCATGCACACGCATAGTTGAGTTACGTATGAGTAGTACCTCCTCCCACTGCTGTCTACAAAAGTGTGGCAGGCCCGGATCTGGAAAGGGGGGGGGGGGGGGCGGCAGCAAACTGGAGTATCTACCTCTGGCAGCAATTTCAGGGTGGAAAGGGGGGTGGGGGGGTTCGGGTCCAAATTCATATTCTCGAGGAGAAAAACATTGTTTTACAAAACGCCTAGCATCCAGCGTATGTTGGTATATTGAGTATTCATATGATTTTGAAACACATCCCCATTGGTTTTTGAACACATTCTAAGCTGTTTTCTGAATGAATCTTAAGTTGATTTTTGAAAGCATGCATAGTGTATGTGATGTCTCTGCCAGGGGAATCCCAGACACATCTAGGAATAAACTTTCCTGCAGACAGAAGGGGATGCGGGTAAACGAGCTGAGCGGAATAAAGCCAAATGGTTGAATGCCCAGTGCTGTTAGTTTATATGATTGACTGGGTTTGTGAATGATCTGCAATGTTATAATTACTAGCGAAATCCATAGATTGAGACTACCAGAGTGAAAATAAATGACTAACAGGAATAGCAGGTAAGAAAGATAATATTGTTATCTTCTCAGTATATCCAAGGAGGGGGTACAAGGAAGGAGCCTCCACGAAGATTGTGCAAGGGTTATTATTGACAAAGAAAGGATGAGTTTTAGCACGATCGGGCGTACCCTGGGCATTGGGAAGAATCCTAGCGGCGAATCCTCCCACCATCAGGACCAAAAAGAACAAAGGCTTTTATCTAAGCCAGCCCTTATAATAATATCCATTAATATAGAAGGTATTTCATCTGATAAAGAAGTTTTATTATCTAACATCTGCAAACAAACAGCCTGTGATTTTCTGTTAATTCAAGAGACCCATAGAGGCCCAGAAGATCGAAGACCAAAAGTAAATGGAATGAAACTTATCATTGAAAGACCAAGTATAACATATGGTAGTACAGTGTTTACTGAACCTAATAAAACATCATCTCAGTAGGTTCCACGTCACATAACGACATAGAGATCCTGACAGTGGACATCCAGTCATGTACAGTGACATCCATATATAAACCACCTAACACTAAATTCTGCTTCAAGGAGCCACCTAACTTCCACTCTCAACCAACAAAATTAGTAATCAGCGTCTTTAACTACCACAGTACATCATGGGGTTACAAGGAAACTGACAAAAATGGAGAAGACCTGGAAGATTGGAGGAACGAATGGGACTGATGATAAACCATGACCCGAAGCTACCACGATCCTTCAACAGTGGCAGATGGCGTAGAGGTTATAACCCAGATAACATCTTCACCAGTGAACATATTGCCCAACAATTAAAGAAGTATGTTACAGACGTAATCCCACGCACACAACATAGACCTGTTGTTTGTTCTGTTGAAGCAGCTGTGAAACCAGAGGGTGTCCAGCTCAAATGACAATTTAACTTCAATAAAGCAAAGTGGGAGAATTTCACACAAGAACTTGATATGGAAGTCCTAAATCTCGACGCATCACCAGAGAGGTATGATGATTTTGTTGAAACAGTCCAAGTCATCTCACGTAAATATATCCCAAGGGGATGCAGAACGAACTATATCCCAGGACTCGATGAAGACTCCAAGTCCTTGCTGGAGAGATATGAACAACTATTTGAAATAGATCCACTCTCTGATAAAACAATAAAAACAGGTGAGGACCTATTAAATTCCATATCAGTTTCCAGAAGCAGAAAATGGTGTGATTTGTTATCATACCTAGATATGAAACAGAATAGCCGAAAAGCGTGGAAATTATTGAAGACCCTCAACTATGACCCTATCATTACTCCCCCTGACCTCTCAAAGATAACCCCTGACCAAATTGCTCATCAATTACTTCTCAATGGCAAGACTAAAGGAGGATGAGAAAAATCTAAATTCATTAGACAGGCAGATGAAAAGGTGTATCTCAACACTCCTCTTACCTTAAAAGAACTGGAAACAGTTTTCACAACTATAAAGAGTAATAAATCTGCTGGCTTAGACAAAATACGGACGGAACGAATCAAAAAGTTTGGACCTGCCACAAAACAGTGGATATTAAACCTTGTGAACACCTGCATTTCAAAATTGCAAATCCCCAAGATCTGGTGTAAAGCCAAGGTAATAGCACTTTTAAAGCCTGGGAAAGAACCAACAGACCCAAAAAGTTTCCGTCTGGTTTAATTCCTTTGTCATTTGTACAAGGTGTTGGGAAGGCTGATCCTAAATCGAAAATCAGTGTATATTGATAAAATACTCATAAAAGAGCAGTCCGGCTTCTGACCAGGAAGGTCTTGCTGTGGACAGATCCTTAATTTGACTCAGCATATTGAGGATGGGTATGAGAGAGGTGAAATAACAGGTGTGGCTTTCAACGACCTCACGGCGGCTTATGATACTGTTAACCACAAAAAGCTGCTTAGAAAAGTATACTTAGCTACAAAGCATTACCGACTAACTCAGATCCTTCAGTGTATGCTGCAAAACAGGAGATACTTCGTCTCTCTCCAAGACAAGAAGAGTCGATGGAGAATGCAGAAAAATGGTCTCCCTCAAGAAAGTGTGCTGTCTCCGCTGTTATATAATATCTACACAAATGACCAGCCAATGAACTCTTCAACTAAGGCATTCATATACGCTGATGATACAGCACTTGCTGCCCACGTTGAGACCTTTGAGGAAGTAGAGGTGAAACTGACAACAGCTCTTGAAAATTTGACCAAGTATTACGATGAAAACTAACTGAAACCGAACCCTGGAAAGACCCAAGTCTGTGCATTCCATCTTAGAAAGAGGGAAGGCAAAAGGAAACTGAACATCACTTGGAGAGGAGAACAACTACTCCATTGCGAAACTCCCAAATACCTTAGGGTGAAGATGGACCGTTTCCTCACATTCAAAGCCCACTGTGAAGAAACAAGCCTCAAAGTAGAAGCGTGAACAGCATCATCCGCAAACTTACAGGAACCACCTGGGGTGCCCAGCCAAAACTGCTTAGAACATCTGCCTTGGCACTATGTTTCTCCACCGCAGAATACGCAGCATCCGTCTGGCAAAACTCTGCACATGCTAGACATGTAGATACAGCCCTGAAACAGGACACACTGTTACAGGCTGCTTACGACCTACTCCTGTCAATAAGCTGTACCAAATTATGGGTATATAGCACCGCCACGCATTCGAAGGCAAGCTGCAACAGAAGTGGAGAAGAAAAAAGAAGAAATCGACCCTAGACATCCTTTGTTCGGACATGACCCTCAACAGCCAAGACTGAAGTCAAGAAAAAGCTTCCTACAGAAAACTATGGCAATTCATTCATCTTCCAGAACTCACAGAGAGGAGCTTTGGCGAGACTCCCTAGCTGTAGACAATCACATAACAGTCAAGGAGGAAATAGTCGAAGGTTCAGACCTGTCATACGTGACCGGGAAGACTTTGAACAGATTGCGAGATGGGGTGTCAAGGTGCTAAGCCAATCTCAGGAAGTGGGGCTTCAGTAATGAGGAGGAAACTTGCCAGTGTGGTGACGTACAGGACGAACAACATCTGCTAGTCTGCAGAAACCTACCGGGTGCATGCACTATCTGTGATCTTACTGCAGCCAGCAAAACTGCTGTGATAACTGCCGAATACTGGGCCTGTCAAAAAATATAATCATCTTGCTGCTTGTTTATCTGCTGCTTGTTTGTATATATTATTGAATCTGTGTCATAAATACTACTGTACATATTTACTTTCGCAAATTTGTTATGTGAATCAATACTTATTAGTTTTTGTAATTATTTTATGTCCTAGACTCAAAAAATAAAATAAAATCCAAGAAAATAAAATTTTGACAGAAAATTTTTGGCCAGACTACTACACTAGTAAGAGTCAGTTGCACAGTCCCTGGCTAGAAGCCGCTTGTTCTATTCTGGGAGTAGCGCGGAAAACGCCTTGTACAAACATGTAATAATGCCTAACAGGAGAATAGGTTTTGACACTGGCAGGAATAGTTACAGGAATTAGTAATGACAAAATTGTTTGTTAGAACGATGAAGGACAAGAAACGAGGACATCACACAAATTACGGAAGAATATGGCGATCCCAAATTTATATAAAAAGTTCAAACTACTACTTTTCAATCTCATGCTTGAGAAGCTGGAGCGTGTGAATGAAATGTTTAAACATGTACTAACATAAAGCTTTTTGCTTGTAGTAGGCCTAACAGGCATTTGATATTGGTACTTCGAGAATTATATTCTGCAATGTTAGAAAAATGACAATTTGTGCCAAAACAGTCTCATCTGTTTGGTGTGTGTTGTAGTTGCTGCAATATTAGACAGGCAGATAGTGACAAAA
The DNA here is from genome assembly GCF_021461395.2 of Schistocerca americana. Taxonomy (NCBI): domain Eukaryota; kingdom Metazoa; phylum Arthropoda; class Insecta; order Orthoptera; family Acrididae; genus Schistocerca; species Schistocerca americana. The sequence continues at coordinate 554,096,116 of NC_060121.1, read as the reverse complement.
TACTCATGATCAGATTGAGAAACTGCACCAGTCTCGGTGCCGTTTGTATTAACAGCTTTTTCAGTATTATACAATGATGTTTTGTTTCTTCACATAGCAAAATGTTTGACGAACATTGATGAGGTAATAGATTGTTTCGCAGAAAGGAGAGCACGCCATGTAAAGCTGTAGCAAGATTAGAGAAAGAAAAATGCTAGGACTTAAGGACTGAAGAAATGTGTACTGTCTTGCTTGTCTCTTGTCTTTGATGGTTTTATGTATCCTATATTTATTTGTATGTCACACAAAACAGCAAGTTATTAGTTAATAGGCAATAAAGGGTGCAAATTTTCTGAGAGATCTTGTTCTCCTGTTTACAAATAATCCCATCCAGTATTAACTGAGAGGGACAGGATGTCAAACTGGCTGACTGGGAGCAGGAAAGGCACGACAGGACACTTTAATTTCCACTGTCCTGAATATAGTTTGATGGCATCCATCAACACAGACACCATAGGATGTTTTTAGAAATACAGTGACGTGCATTAGAAGAATGCTGCGTGAAGAGGCATGGCACTGCACTTTGGTATACTTAAGACCAAATAATATGTCTTACATTTCCTTGAACACACATATTTTGTGTATCAGGCTCTTCAGAAAGGTATGCACTACAGAATGAACACATTTTTGGAAAGTCAATTTTTTAAATTTTTGGGGTCCTACCACAAAAGCTTGGGGGGGGGGGGGGGGCTACTAACTAGTATTGCTCCGGTTCGGAAATATTGTAGATCCGGGACTGCTACACAGAGCAGTCTGAGTTGTAGTGGGGAGGTGGGCAGTTTCCATGTGACCCATGTTTATGTTCAGTTATTTTGCTGTTTCCTCTTCGTTTATTGCTCTTACGTCAAATGAAAATAAAAGGGATTTCTGTAGCCAGGAGTTATCGAGTGAATTAAAACACATTCACATAATTTTGGAAGGCCAAAATGTGTTATTAGTTGCAGATTTTATTTTTTCCCACATTTCTAACAGTCAAGCATTAATCGCCTTGCCAGAACAATGGAAGTTATTTTTATTGGTTTGCTAAAGAAATTTGTGTTTTATTAATCTTTTCAACTGAGACAGTCAATTTATTTGAAACGAAGTGGTTAATTCCACACTATTGGCTAGTTTCAATTGTTCGCTGCATTTCAGATGCACGTTTTCATCTTCGAGCATGTATGGCATTGTTGTTGTGGTCTTCAGTCCTGAGACTGGTTTGATGCAGCTCTCCATGCTACTATATCCTGTGCAGGCTGCTTCATCTCCCAGTACCTACTGCAGCCTACATCCTTCTGAATCTGCTTAGTGTATTCATCTCCAGGTGTCCCTCTACGATTTTTACCCTCCACGCTGCCCTCCAATACTAAATTGGTGATCCCTTGATGCCTCAGAACATGTCCTACAAACCGGTCCCTTCTCCTTGTCAAGTTGTGCCACAAACTCCTCTTCTCCCCAATTCTATTCAATACCTTCTCATTAGTTATGTGATCTACCCATCTAATCTTAAGCATTCTTCTGTAGCACCACATTTTGAAAGCTTCTATTCTCTTCTTGTCCAAACTATTTATCGTCCATGTTTCACTTCCATAGATGGCTACACTCCATACAAATAGTTTCAGAAACGACTTCCTGATACTTAAATCTATACTCGATGTTAACAAATTTCTCTTCTTCAGAAACGCTTTCCTTGCCATTGCCAGTCTACATTTTTTATCCTCTCTAGTTCGACCATCATCACTTACTTTGCTCCCCAAATAGCAAAACTCCTTTACCACTTTAAGTGTCTCATTTCCAAGTGTATGGCATTACGCTATGATAAATAACCAAACTTGAGATAATACAGTACTGGTACTCCAAGAAAATTTATGTCTGAATCTGGACATACAAATGTGCACTTTAAGCCGAATTATGCATTTTAGTGTGGTTCATAAAATTCAGATGCTCTTGGCGTATCCTCTGATGTCTTGTTTCTGTTATGACACAACATGTACAAACATACGGGCTTCCTGCATTATCGTTGCTGCGCAAGCAGAGTGACACCTGTTATTTGGCACTCTCTGGCAATTGCTGAAACAAACCTATTTCTAACAAGTTGCGGGAAAATATTGCGAATGGTTGTTTGAAAAGTGTTACTTTCAAAGTAAATTTCCTTTTATGCAAGTTGAACTATCTGCGAGAATGTACGATGAATTTCTTAAATCACAGAGCATTTGATTCTCATTTAAAAAATCAACTCTGAGGATGACCATTTATAAGAATTTTGAGACCAGATGAGCAGACATTTATGTCGTTATTAAAAATTTTATTGGCATGTTTGTTTGATATATCTTAAATGCGCAAAAAAGATCAACATTATATGTGAAAGCTTAGCTTCTCTTGCAGCTTATTAATCTTCGATACCAATATTATATGTGAAAGGAACACTGTGTGTGTTAATTTAAACCATTAACTTCTCCTATTTGTATGTTTGCTCTGAATATATGCTGTCATCAGCTGGTGAGGTCACGTGACATGAGCTATGACTGGCTTACAAAAGCACATTGCAATATCGATTTTGATGCTTTGGAAAGTAACCTGCAGTGTTTGATGGAATTCGAATTTATACTTTCATAATGCAAAGATATGCAGTGTACATGTTGCTGCACATTACAGACCTTTCCAAAACGTGTTTTTTTCCTGAGTTTCGTTTTCTGAAGTGCCGGGAAATTCTACACCGGTGCATAAAACCATAACAATTCAAAAGATTAATAAGTTTTACAGTTCTGAGGAAAAGAAAACTGTAATTTTAACATGGAAAAAGTGTATTTTTGCCCAGAAGAAAGTGTATTTCTAACTGGGGAAAAATCTGGGATTTTTTTTCCTTGTCCATGTATACACCCTGTGTTAAAAACTTTTAAGGATGATGGCAAAGGATAAATGTATCAATTTGAGATAGGGAGCCAGGGTCCAGAAACAACAAAGTTGAAAGTTATAAGCGAAAATTGTTCTGATACCTCTGACAGTGGATCTCATGTACTGCAAGGTCTTTGCTGTACATATTTTGGGAGCAGATAGTATGGACCAAAGCAAAGAAAAATGCCGAATAAATATGGGCTCTAATGTGCATACCCTAGGAGCTATGAGCATTTGTTTGTCTTTGCTACTGTGAAACACATCTCTTACGCTGAACAAGTGCTCACAGCATTTAAGGTGTGCATTTTAGAGCCTGTGTTTGGAAAAATTTTTCTTGTTTTGGTCCATACTACCTCCTCCCAGAATATGGAAAGCAGAGAGCTTACATAAAAGAGGTCCACCGTCAGAGGTATCAGAAAGATTTTCGCTTATAACTTTCAACTCAAGTATTTCCAAACCAGCGTCCTTTACCCTGTACGATTTCCATCATCCCCGAAAGTTTGTAATGTCGTCACAGAATCAACCTGTATACTGCCACAACAAACCAATTTCATAAACATTATCTTGTCTCCCCAAAGTATATACTATGTAGAAGAACTGTTTTAAGGGAATATCTTAACTAGTTAGCCCATGGGATCATTGTTTCCTTACATCAGTTATTTGTTTTAATTCATCCTGCTTTTTTGAATGTTGTAAAATTAAGTTATACAAACCTTTCTTTCTTTTACAGCACTACAAGAGAAGTCACATGCAACAAACTCACTTGAAGCCAAAGTAGCAGACCTGCAACAAATCATATCAGAAACTGAGAACTGTAAGGTCACAGCTGAACTGAAGGCAGTGGAACTTGAGGAGCAAGTTGACATGTTGTTAAAACAAAAGGATGATCTTGCCAGTGAACTAGAAAATACGAAAACAGCTTTAGTTCAGTTTCATAATCAGCCTCTTAAAAATGATGAGCAGTTCTCAAACCAGTTTCACGAAAAACATGAAACGTGGGATGTACAGGAACTCTCAGAAAAAGAGGAGAAGGATTCTTCCAATTTGGAAATATCATTGAAACCTCTTGAAAGTGAACTTGAACATGCAAGGAAAACAATTGCAGAACAAAGAGAAACAATATCAGAGTTAAATGAGAAACTCAGACAAAGAGAAGAGGAAATGGAATTACAACTGGAAATTATTTCAAAATTGGAAAATTTAGGGGATCAGGTACAACAAAGAGAAGAAAGTAATGAGGATGGTAATAAAATTTCTGAAATTGTGAAAGAACTTGGAGAGATGGCAGGAGACTTAAATGAATGGAAGAAGCGATGCTCTGAAGTAGAGGATAGGTTGGAGCAACTGGGAAATGAAAAAGTTCAACTAGAAAGACATTTAGAAGAAGTGATAAATGAAAATCAGGTCATATCTACACAACTTAGATTTCAGAAAGAAATTTCTGAGGAGCTAGAAGCAAAGCTAAGTGAGCAGTATCGAATTCTTGCCACACGAGATGAAGCCATTAATAAACTGAAAGATACGGTAAAGGAGCAACAAAAAGCTCTGGAAAGTAAAGATGTTGCTTTGTTGGATGTTTCTCAGAAGCTACAAGAACTAGAACAAGAAGTAGATAAGCAACATCAGGAACTTGCAGCTGAACTTATGTGTAGAACACAGGAATTAGAAAAAGTCAATTCTGAATATTTGGAACTGAAACTTACTTTTAATGACAAAGAACAAGAAGTAAATAGTTTGAACATACTAATGCAAAATTTATCAGTACAAGTTGATGATGTTATTAATAGAATTGGCTTAGGCAGCATTGATGTGAACAACAGCATTTGTAGAAAACTGGAGGTTGCTTTGTCAGTAATTGGAGAAAAGTGTGTCGATTTGATTTCAGAAAATCAAATGCTTATTGGCACTACTGAACGAAACAACACTGCTTTAAAAGAAATGAGTGAAAAACTGTCACACATGGTAAAGGTTGCTGCTGAGTTTGAGGAAAATTTTGAAATTCAGAAAAAGAAAGATGATGAACTTTCTAATGTCAAAGAAGATCTTGCAAGGAAATTGGATGAGCTGAGCAATAAAGATAAAACTATCAGTGAACTTGAACAGAAAATTACAGAGCAAATTTCAAAAAACAAAAAGCTTGCAAAATGCCTGAAAGCCAAAGCAGCTGTTGTCCGAAATTATGAAGAGAAAGAAAAATTATGGGAAGCAGCAAATCAGTCAAAGGAGCAAGAGGCTGCTATTGGAAAATCTCTTCAGGAAAATATTAGTGCTCAGCAAGAAAGTGAAATACTTTCACTGCATAAACAGTTACAGGAAAAGGATGATGACCTGAGGAAATATAGTCACAAATGCAGTGAACTTGAGAATGAAATTTCTAATCTTACCCAGACATGTGCAGAATTACAGCAGCAACTTCAGCTGATATCAGAGGAGAGGAATAATACAAGCTGTATCATGCAGGAAATGAGTGCAGAAATGAAGGAAAGAGAAGAAAAGATCAATAGTCTTATGAAAGACATCAATAAATTGCAAGAAGAGCTTACTGCTAAAGATGTACTCAAAAATGAATTAACGGAAGAAAATAAAAATATATTGATGAAACGGATAGAGCTTGAAAATGAATTGGTAGAGCTCCATGGTAAATTATCACTTATGGAAACTGATGCCACAAAAAAATCTAATGAAGTGGAGACTCTTATAAAAGTAAATGCAGAGAAGGATGCAAAATTATTAGATCTTCAGCTGCAACTTGAAAGATTGTCAAGTTTGGAGGAGTCAGCTGCACAGAAAAATGCAAGAATTGCTGATCTTGAAGAGCAGATAAGCAGTATGTCTGAGAATTATCAAATGACTTCTTCTGCAATGGAAGCAAAGCTGCAAGAACGGGAAGCGTATTTAGAGGCACTAGAACAGGAACTGACAAAGAGTAGAGAAAGAGCTGCACATTTGGAGGAAGGTCTTTGCAATATGGAAGAAAGGCGTAGATCGTTAGAAGTAAAATTTGAAACATTAAGAGATATGTTGATGGAAGCTGACAGGAAGAAAGAAGAAGTTGAAGAAAGTGAGGAAATTTTGGAAGCACAAATATCTAACCTCATGAGAAGTGTAGAAACATTCAAGAAACGTTTGTATGAGACAGAAGAGGAAAATGGAGATCTCAGTAGGAGAATATGTGAAATGAAAGATGAAAATGAGTCCTTACAGAAATCTTTACTGTCAGCAGAAATGACCACAAAGAGCTTGCAGAAAGATGTGGAAAGACTGTCTTCATTTGAGGTCTCATATACTGCTGCTCTTGAGAAAATTGAGTCCTTGGAAGTTGAATTCAAACAGTCAGCCACAGAGTATGCACACAATCTGAAAGCGATAAGTGAACAGGAAAAACTTCACAGAGAAACTTTGGAATCTGACTTAAAGAGCTTAAGTCATCAGTTAGAAATATCAGAAAATGAAAAACGCTATATTAACGAACAGCTCGAAAAGCTGAATGATGTCAAGGTAACACTTGAGGATGAAATTGAGTCTTTAAATGAGAATCTTAGACTTGCCAGTTCACGGATAAGTGAATTAGAGGAAGAAAGAAAACTTAATTCTTCTGCAGACAACCAGCCAAGTGAGAGATCGGCAGTCAGTCAACTTTTCACTGATCACCAGAAGATACAACAAGAAACTGACCCAGTAGTCACTGATGATGAAAAATACAATGATTCCAAACTTTGTAAAGAGGAATACTTTAAAAACTTGTCTGCTGAGATTGACAAATTGAAAACCTTATTGTCACAAAAAGATAATGAATTACATACTTATCAACAAAGGTTGCTTCAGTTGCAGTTTGGATCAAACCAAGGTGTGCCTTCGCCTGAGGTCTGTGGAGATGCATTTTCATCAGTGAATAAAAATACAAGCAGTCCTTCTTTCCAGGAAGCAAGAAGTGACGATATGAGCAAAAGTGTTTCAGAATTAAATGAAGAGATTGACATACTTAAGTTAGACCTTCTAAAATCACAAGAGCATATAGAGGAATTGAAGTGCAAGGTGGGTCTTCTAGAAAATGAAGTAAAAGATAAAGAAGCAAAACTTCAGCAGTCCTCAAACTCTATTGAAGAGCTATTGCAGTTCAAGGATTTGTGCGTTAGCTATCAACAATGCATATCAGATTTGAAACAGGAAAGATATAAAATTTATCAAGAACTCATTAAATCTACAGCTGAAAGTGAAGTCTCTGAAATTATTAACAAAGCTGTTGAATGTGTTAACATGAAAGAGACTGAGCATCTGCCGAATTTGCAGAATCCAAGTGCTTTCACTGGTCAGCAGCCGGTAGATGAACCTAGACCTACAGGGGAAGAATACAGACTTTTAACAGATAAACTAAAGAAACTGGAAATAGAACTAGAAGTAATTAAAACCGAGAGAGATAAAGCCTTAGAGAAAATTGAGTTAAATGTAAACTCATCATTGGCTGCAGAACATTCTTTCTCAGCAGCAGCATTAGACAGTAGTGACATGAACCAGAGACTGTCCAATGTACCAGAACTACTAGAAATTGATGGTATGCCAGAGGAAGCAGTTGAAACTTACCAGAGAAAGTCTTTTGTTTTTGGCTTGCATTACTCTCCTTTAGAACCTACGGACACAGTAGAAACAGTAGATGATGATGATGGCTGGGGATGGAGTGCAAATGAAGCAAGGCTTGAAGAGGAGCACATGCAGAAGCAACAAGAAACTTTCTCTGCTGTTGATGCAAATACTTTTATGAAGACGCATGTTGCAGACTTGGAAAAACAAGTAAGAGAACTAGAAAGTGAAAAGACAAAATTATCAGAAGAATTGCAGGCAGCTCAAATAAGAAATGGCAAGCTCCTCAAAAAACTGAAAGATTTCAAACTTAAAAATGAGAATTTGATGAGAGAAAATCAAGAATTAGCTTTAAAGACAGCTGATGGATTCTGCAACTTGGACTCTGCAATCGAAGAAGAGCTTAAAATTCAGATTGACACCCTAGAAAAAGAACTGAAAGAGTACAAGAATGAAAGAGAAGCAACAAAGGTAGAAAAGGAGTCACTTTTGAAGCAAATTGATGTGTTAACTTCAGCAAATGAAAGGTTTCTTGAAATGAAAGAAAAGCAAGACATAGAAGTTGAAATGAGGGAACGCAAAAACCGTGAACTCAGCAATGAAATTGAAGGTCTCCATTGGAAGATTTCAGAGTTAATTGAAGAAAAGTCAGCACGAGAAGCTTTTGTAGATAATGAGAGCTTAAGAGAAAAGCAATTGGAAATATCAGACAATTCTAAAATCGATGAACTGGAGCAGCAGATTGCAGCTCTGGCTGCTGATAATGAGAATCTGCAAATGCTCTTGGAAGAGCAAAGAAATTTGAGGCTACAGATTGAGAATGTCTGTAGAAATAATGTATCTGTAGGTTATCAGAATGCTGAGATTGAAGAACTGAAACTAGACTATGAGAAGGTAAAAGAGCAATATGACAAAGCTTGTACTGAGCTAAATAGAATGTCAGCAGATATCCAGAAGTATATTACTATTGAGAATGAGTACAAACAATGCTTGCAAAAGCTCAGTAACCTAGAAAAAGAAAATATTATGCTAATTGATGAAAATCAGAAAATTGTTTCAGACTTAAATGTGCATTGCAGGGAAAAGGAGGATTTTAAAGCAATTGCAGGAGAAAATAATGGTAAAATACAGGAGCTAGCTCTCCAAAAGGAACAACTGGAAGAACAAAATCTAGGTTTATCAAATGAGTGTTCTGCTTTAAGACATGAGCTGTACAGCTTACAGGAACATATTCAGAGTCTAAATACGACTTTAGATTTCCTGAAAACTGAAAATGTATCCCTAAATGAAAAATTGTCATTGCAAATAATAGAAAGGAAAACCGACACCGAAAATCTTTCTACAAATTCAGACACTAAAGACGATAAGCAAGTTGTTAAATTGGAGAAAGAAACTGAAACGGAAAGTACTTATCTGAAAAAATCTATCCTTACACAGACACTTTGCACCTATATGACATTGCAAGAGCTGGAGAATAAAGTAGAGACTCTGGCCACAGCCTTAAATGAAAAAACTTCTGAACTTGAAGCTTTCCAGTTACTGCTTGAGAGTGACAGAAATAAACACTTTATTTCTGAAAAGGATTTGAACATTGAAATTGAAAGACTTAGAAATGAGCTTCAGAAACAAAATGAAATACTACAGGAAATAGACATGAAAAACCTGGAGACAAGTATCCAGCAGACTTCAGATACAGATAATGTTACCAAAGTGAAGACTCAGTTGGCTAAAGTAATTCAGGACTATGAAGAAATGCTTGCAGAAAAGAAACAAGAAATTTGTCAGTTGCAAACATTGTTGCAAAAGAAGGAAGAAACCTCATTGCACCTTTCTCATAAACAGCTTGAAGAAGTAATTGCAGCTAAAGAGAATGATATAATGGAATTACAAACAAAATTACTAGAAAAAGAGCAGAAATTTGAAGAGTGCTTGTATGAAAAGAATCAGGATGTGGAAAATGAGAGACAAAGAATTTATGAAACAGAGAGACAAATGGAAAGCTTGATATTTGCTAAAGATGAGGACATACAGAATTTAAGAATTGTGCTGGCTGAAAAAGAGAGGACTTCAAATGAATTACTTTGTGTGAAGGAAGAGGATATAAAAAATCTAAAAATAAAAATTGCTGACAAGGATGAAAAAATCGGCCACCTTACTGAAAAACTCCATGCAGAATTGCTGAAAGTTTCTCATCTGGAGCAAAAAGTTGCTGAACTAGAGCAGAAGGTTGCTCTTCATGAACTGGAATATCAGAGCTTCAGGTTACAACAGGCAGAAACTGCTTCAGATGTTTCAGATATGGCACAGATAAGCAATGATAATATTGCACAGGAAATGGCTGAGGGCAAGCAAAATGAATTGGATGTTGCATTATATATGTTGCACCAAAGAGATGTTAGATGTGATGAATTGACTTTAGAACTCATGCAGGTAAGTAAGCATTATAATTTATGTAATATTGCTGCAGTTTGGTTGTTTACAATTTGTCCATTTCACATCAGACTACCACAGAAAACTGGTGATAATCTCTCACTTCTCTTCATGTTGTAGCTATGTAATCAGATTTCTCTCTCTTCTGGTTACTTAACACGTTCATCTATTAGTGAACTGCCCTGCATCTGAAAGTCTTAAAATGAACAGAAAAGGATGCTCCTATATTAGGTTGGTTACAAGTTCGTAGCATTTTTGTTTTGCCTGTTTATTCCGGTTGCTTTAGGTTTATTTATTGATTGCCATTGTTTATTTGTAGTTCACTGTTGCTATTTGAGTTTATGTATTGTCATTTGAAGATAGTGTTGGAACTGTGGGCGCTAGAAAACGGAGTGCTAAGTGGAGTTGTGGGTGCTAGAAAATGGGAGTGCCAAGTGGGAAAATTAGAACAGTTCTGACATATTCTACTGTTTGAGTTCTGTAGAGGGGTGACAACAGCGAAAGTAGCCAGAAACATTTGCATCATGTATGGGGATAATGCCATTTGATAGGGCATGGTAAGAAAATGGTTTTCTCCTTTTAAGGAGGACCTTTTTGACAATAATGACTACACATTTAGGAAGAGCTTCATGTTTTGATGGAAATATTTTAAATGCATTAATTCACAATGTCAGTTTACTCGAGAACTGGCAACTGTGATGAACTGTGATCATTCCACCCTTGTGCAATATTTGCATACAATGGGGAAGGTTCAGAATCGGATTTATGGGTCTAAGCCAAAATCAAAAAATCAGCTGGTGGGCATATGTGCACCTCTGCTTGCTTGTTGCCAATTGGCTTGTGAACAACACCAAACATTTGTATCCTGCATTGTCACTGTTGACGAGAAATGGTGTCCTTATGCTAACTTAGGAAAAGAAAAGAATGGTTGAGCCCAAACAAAGCAGCAACTCCCGGTACAAAGACCTGTACACATCCACAAAAGATAATGTTATTCATCTGGTGGAACAACTATGGTGTGGTTGCCACGAATTGCTTCCACAGGCTGTAACCATCACTGCTGACATTTATTGTCAACACCTGAGACATTTTGCAGACACACTCCAAGAGCAACAATCAGGAAGACTGTATGAAGTGGTGCTACTCCACAATAACACCTGCCTACATTCTGATAGACTGACAAAAAACACTATACATGAGTTAAGTTGGCAAGTCATCCCATACCCACATTGTTAACCTGATCTTGTGTCGTCAGGTTTTCATCTTTTCCACTCTCTATCAAACGCCCTTCAAGAAACTTACCTCCTGGATGAAAATGCACTCCAAACATGGCTTCACCTCAAAACGTATGATTTATACAGTCGTAAAATCAAAAAGTTACCCCAGCATTAGCATACTATTGAAAATAGTGATGGTGACTAAAGTCTCTGCCATGTGTATCTGTTGTGTTTATTAAACTGATGGTAAAACACTACGAAATTATGCACCAACCCAACAGTTCAACAACCACTTTGATGCTAGTTTTTAGTATTATGGAACATGCGTATTAAGACATATTTGGAGAATAAAAATCTCAATTTTAAAAATAAACGTAGCCATTGTTAGCAGAGATCATGTGGAACAGAGTGTCAAAGACAAAGGTATCAGGTTGGTGCCATGCTCCTTGACTTCCAGAAGGCATTCTGTTGTGGTTGGCAGGAGAGCCAACACGGGGTTACTAGAGGAGGCCGACAGGCACGCGTTTTAGCTCACGCAGGCTGGCGTGAGGTCCGGAACAGGACAAGGAAATTAGAATTCAGAAAAAATGGACGTAGCTGGTGGAATACTTAACTTAAATCCATTAATGGTGAACGTCGGTCTTGACGGTACATTATTACAGTATCAATAGTAACTGGTACTGGCGCCTTGCTAGGTCGTAGCAAATGACGTAGCTGAAGGCTATGCTAACTATCGTCTCGGCAAATGAGAGCGTATTTTGTCAGTGAACCATCCCTAGCAAAGTCGGTTGTACAACTGGGCGAGTGCTAGGAAGTCTCTCTAGACCTGCCGTGTGGAGGCGCTCGGTCTGCAATCACTGATAGTGGCGACACGCGGTTCCGACGTATACTAACAGACCGCGGCCGATTTAAAGGCTACCACCTAGCAAGTGTGGTGTCTGGCGGCGACACCACATTCCTCCCCCGCAAATCAGTGTACGATTGTGGCATAAGGCTTCCGCCCGCCGTGGGGAGGACCCCATGTTGACGTATGCGACGAGGTGGGGAGCCTAACAACAGGCAAGGCTGTGCCACCCGCACCCTGCCATTCGGACCGCGGGGAGCTAGGAAACGCCTGAAAACCTGCTCCAGGTTGCACGCCAACATGCGGTGTATGCACCTGCAGAGATACAGGAGGGGCCGAAGGGTCGACCTCCATCAGGCCGAGGCACCCGACGGGCGAAGACGACATATGGTCAGGAGCGTGCAAGAGTTCCATGTCGGAGGACAACTGGTCACGGGAAGCGATCGGCGGCGCGTGACCCAGGGAGGCGCCCGGCGGTTGCAGCGACGCGTCCACTGCGGGCGTCGCCAGCGGGAGAACAGGCGGCGGCGGCTGCGCGGCGCCATGGGGCAAAATGGAAGGCAGCGTCGGTAACACCTGGGGCTGAGGCGAGCCAGTAGATGGGTCCCCAGGGCACTGACCGGACCAAAATGAATTGGATGTTGCTTTATATGTGTTGCACCAAAGAGAGCATATATTCGTAATCGCAGCATCGATTCCGAACCAAGTACAGTGCTGACGAGCAAGTTGTTTCGTTCGCACTATACCCCAATGTCCTTGGTGGAGAAGCCGTAAGACAGAGGACTGTAACGAACGTGGGACCACGACCCTGGACTGATCATTATCAGAACGCAACAGCAAAACACCACGTCGCACAAAAAGTCTCTCCTTGTGAGCAAAAAATCGGCAAACCAACGGATCCTCGATCCGTGACTTTGACAAGCGCCATTGCGTAGCAACAAAACGTAGAACGGTAGCAAGGACAAGGTCAGCAGCTGTGGCAGTAGCTACACGACGAAAATCAATCAGAAACAATTCGACCACGTCATCGGTTTCTGAATCGATGAACATGCAAGCATCAGGCAAACAGGACAACGCATCGGCGTTTCCGTGCTTAGCAGTGGACCGATACAAGATATCGTAGTGGTACTGCGAGAGGAAAATAGACCAGCGAATGAATTTCTGTGCTGTACGTGGAGGTACAGGCTTGTTCGGATGAAAAAGCGATGTCAAAGGTTTGTGGTCTGTGATGATGGTAAAGTGACGACCATACAAGAAATCATGAAACTTTGTAACACCAAATACGAGAGCCAATGCTTCTTTCTCGATCTGTGAATAATTTCTTTGTGCAGACGAGAGCAATTTGGAGGCAAAGGCGATAGGGCGATCGTGTGGTCCATCTTTGTGCGCAAGCACAGCAGCGATCCCAAAATCCGATGCATCCACCATCAACAAAAGGGGCTTCTGGGGATCGAATGGCGTCAGGCAAGTATTGGAAAGCAACGCCGATTTCAACTGGCGAAAAGCGCGTTCGCATTCCGTCGTCCAGACGAACGGAACACCCTTACGGCGTAAGCAATGAAGCGGAGCTGAAATGGAAGAGGCGTGGCGCACATATTTATGATAATAGTTGATTTTGCCCAGCACACTCTGTAGCTGCTTCAAATTCTGTGGCGAAGGCAAGTCTTGTATGGCACGGAGGTGCTCTGGACTGGGATGTATGCCTTGGGCATTGAGTACATGTCCCAGGTAGGGCAAGTCCCTAGCAAAAAACACATTTGTCCTTCTGCAAGCGAAGACCATTTTGTCGCAAGACCTGAAATAATGTTCTGAGATTGGCTAAATGTTCTTCTTCCATCTTTCCGGAGATCACAATATCGTCCAGATAATTTGCTGCAGTAGGGACTGACGCACAAACAGTTTGTAGGTATTGCTGAAACAATGCAGGGGCGGATGCACACCCGAATGGCAGTCGTTTGAATCGATACAAACCAAGATGCGTGTTAACCACCAAAACGCGCTTTGATTCTTCATCCACCGGTATTTGCAAGTACGCATCTGCTAGGTCCAACTTCGAAAAATATTTACCTGGGCACAGTTCGTCAAAAAGATCTTCCGGGCGGGGTAAAGGAAAAGTTGCAATCACTAGTTGTGGATTCACTGTAGCCTTGAAGTCCACACAAAGTCTCAATTTTCCGGAAGGTTTTGGCAAAATTACTAAGGGTGAAGCCCAGAGAGAAGCCTGCACACGTTCAATTACACCTTGTGATTCCAAATCGTGTAATGTTTTTGCGACCTCATCACGCAATGCGTGGGGAACATTGCGCGCTCTGAAAAATTTCGGTTGCGTGTTGACATTCAGTTCCAAATGTGCTTTATAGTTCTTAGCGCAACCAAGGCCCGGTTCAAAAATGTCTGCAAATTCTTCAAATAGACGAGAAACACTGTCTGAAGGCACAGTCTGGTTCACTGATAGGACCTGATTTACTATAGACAAGTTAAACAACTGAAATAAATCTAAACCAAACAAGTTCACTGCAGAAGAAGAACGAAGGACGTAAAATGACACAAGTTTTGTTTGTCCTTTGTATGTTGCAAGAAGGCTGCACTGTCCTAATACAGGGATGTTGTGAGCCAAATAGCTATTTAACTTAACAGTTGCGGCACGCAACGGAGGTGTGCCCAGCAGTTTGTACGTGTCTTGATTGATCAGTGAAACTGCAGCTCCCGTATTGAGCTGGAATGGTATCACTTTGTTGTTAATGTCCAAGTCTACAAAATGTTTATTGTCCTGCTGACAACAAGAGCGACTGTCTCGTGCAACGTGAACTGACACTGGTACAAAATCACTTGCGACTTGATGGGAGTTCCGGCGATGTCGACACACACTATTTGTGGGATGAACACAGTCACTGTTAGAGAGAGTGGCACTGGGCGGAGTGGAATGAACTACATGAATTTCCATGGGCAAAGTTTCACGAGCCTGAGTATCCTTGGTTTGAAGTCGGCGCGAAGCAAAGGGCCTGGAATGGTTGTGAGTGTCCGATCTGAGCTTTTTCTGGCAAACACTCTGACCCTGGACGAGCTGTCTAAGGACATCCAGTAAGGCCTGCGTCTGCTGATTCTGTAAGCGATAAAATTCGGACAGTACATCTGGAGATAGTGGCGAAGCCATTACACAAGTAAATCAGGGCAATATCGATAAGAACGCAGTTTGGCCTCATCGCCAATGTTGTGGTTGGCAGGAGAGCCAACACCGGGTTACTAGAGGAGGCTGAAAGGCACGTGTTTTAGCTCACGGAGGCTGGCATGAGGTCTGAAACAGGACAAGGAAATTAGAATTTAGAAAAAATGGACGTAGCTGTTGGAATACTTAACTTTAATCCATTAATGGTGAACATCGGTCTTGACGGTACATTATTACAGTATCAATAGTAACTGGTACTGGCGCCTTGCTAGGTCGTAGCAAATGACGTAGCTGAAGGCTATGCTAACTATCGTCTCGGCAAATGAGAGCGTATTTTGTCAGTGAACCATCCCTAGCAAAGTCGGTTGTACAACTGGGCGAGTGCTAGGAAGTCTCTCTAGACCTGCCGTGTGGCGGCGCTCGGTCTGCAATCACTGATAGTGGCGACACGCGGTTCCGACGTATACTAACAGACCACGGCTGATTTAAAGGCTACCACCTAGCAAGTGTGGTGTCTGGCGGTGGCACCACACATTCAGTACAGTTCCACACAGTTGTTTAGTGAACAAAGTATAAGCTTAACATACCAGATTTGTCACTGGAATCAACACTTCCTAGCATATACTACTCGATACATAATTAACCCTTGGGCAGGCATGCCTTTGTACAAAGTGCGCCAATCACAGATAACATTATTTTGTAGTGTTCCATTGTTGTTTTACAATTGTGAGCCAGTACCTATTTGTTAATTATTGCTTCAGCTAACAAAGTAATAAGTTGTGTTGTCGCAAATCCAAATGAGTTGCAGTAATATAAAATAAACAGCAAGCTAAGTGAGAAGAAATTTACGATACGTGCAAGAAAATTATCCAGATTCCGAGCTGGCAGTACAATACTCCAATGAGGCAGTTGTCTATGAGATAATTAGTAATGAAATAAGAGTTTGGCAAGGATGTTATGCAACTGTGCAGTGTTCAATGCTTTGGGAGGGTTATTAGTACGGGGTAGGACTTGTATGTGGTAACAGAGTGATATAATGAAAGGTATATTTTATTATTGTTTAATTAAACAGTGGTTTATCTCACATAGTGTAAGTTTATTTTATCATTGTTTAATTAAACTAGGATTAAACTGTGGTTTCGCTCATACATATTTACCTTGGCAACATAAAAACAGATATTTGTCAGCAGTCATTCTTTCTTTGCATCATTCATGAATGGAATAGGGAATGAGGGAAATGATAATGACCACAGTGAAACCACAGTGCACAATCCTCTTGCACTGATTCCACAATATTAAGGAAAATGTGGCTTTGTACACATTTTTCACACATGATTAGTACTATTATACTTGTAAATAACTTTACAGATATATGTGGTTCAACATATAAGTGGTCTTTTACAGTAGTAGAGTTTTATGTCCCCTTTCTATGCCCACCCCCTTTTATTATGATTTATTGAACTTCTGTAGAGTGACAAAAAATGGCACTTAACAGTATAATTAGGAGTGACCCCTTCTTGACTGAGATGGATACCAAAGCATTGAACTAAATCTTATGGAGACATTTATACAAATTAAGTCTAATGGTCACAATTTCTATCACTTCTGAACATTATATCAGTAACTACATTGCTCCTGGTGTTCTTGCACAGATTTAAAAACTAGTTTATCACAGCAGAAAACACACTACTCAAATATCTCTACCAGTCATTGAGCCTATTCTGCTATGTGGATGATACACTCTTGGAAACAAAGATGAAAAATAGCTGCTAATACTTGAAAGAAAATAAAAAATGAACATTTTTCAGTTCGAAAGTGAGTGCCTCCTAGTTTGGAGAATCTGAAAAAATGAAGAACTACTTATGCTTTAGAAAAACCACAAGGTACTGAGGAAGAGAATGCTACATTGGACTGCACGTGTACGTAAGATGCTTGAAAACTGACTGTGTTTCAAATCTTTGTCCAGAAGACCCAATCAGACTGAAGGAAGGGGAAAAAATCCAGAACAAGGTGAAAGGATAACATCTGATGCAGTGTGGTTAAGCTGAGTGTGAGCCCCAAAAGTATAGATGTTAAATGACCTGGAACTATGTGGAAGAGGAATTTTAAGTATGTCTAAGGTCACGTAGTCCCACACTGCAACTAAAAAAGATCCGCTTGTTCCACTTCATCACACACATTGTGGCAGAAGGCTAAGTTTTAATATGTTTGACAAGAATCAAATTGGTCTTCATGTCTTGGAAGGCTTTATATGTGCAAAATGTTAATTACACTATTGGCTAGATTTCACATTCAGTTAGAGTATGCCAATTCTCATAACTGGTTGATTAAGGTCTACTCAGCCAATAGTGCCTACCTCGAATGGATCACTTATACTAAAGCATTGTGGTGTTCATCATGAAATTGGGCTTGATGAATACTGTGCTTTAATTTCCATTGCTCTTTATAATTATTTTTCATTATAATATAAATTTTATGGCTTATTTCAGATGCATACAAGTATGACATATACATGTTTTGCAGATCATGTTTATTTTTTTCTGTCATCAGTTGTTAGAGGAACGTGATACTCTCCAACTAAGACTTTCGAATGCCTTAAAAGTTAACGAGGACCTTCGAAATAAGTTGGGGAAAATATCAGCGACCTCCACACCAGTTCGAAGTGTGTCACTTTCGTCCCCACACCACTCTCTTTTGAGTGGTGCAGCCTCATTGGATCAGTCTGAACTGGTTCAAGTGGGACAAACACCAGTACCTCCTCAGTCTGAGGAGGCTAAGGAAGATCTTCAGGCTCTTGCAGATAAGTTAGTACTTTCATTGATCTAGTAAATAAAGATGTGACATTGTATTTTTGCAACTTATGTTCTGTTTGTATCACACAGTTGTTTAGTTCATGTATGAGCTTCCACATTGCTAAGCACAACACTCTGGTACAAATTTGCAGACTATTTAGTGAAAGCTTAAATGAATAAGAAAACTTAAACTTATCATATTACCTTTCTGTTGTTTGTATTGGCTACAGACCATTGTTTGAAACATCTTTAATTTGGTTGCACAGTAGTTCTCAATCACATGTGAATATTTATTAGACTTAAAATAATTCTTGTTTTAGCTTGAAGATAAGGAAGTATTCTTGTTTTAGCATCAGTTTGGTGATATGCTTTCCATAGAAAGAATCCAACTGCTTTCTAGAATTATCTGCTGTATTTGTTATTTTAACCCTGTATTTTGTCCTCTCCTGCTACCAAAGGCTGTCCCAACTACATAGTGTAGACTACAGACGAGATGTCACATTGAAGGACGAAAGTGAACAGCGACACAGTGAGCAGATACAGTTGCTTCAGCATAGAGGAAGTGGCATTGTACTTGATGCCAGCTATACATTGTGTGAGTACTTGAGATGAGTATTTTTATATAAGTAGCTGTCATGTCTTCTTAATTTATTTGAAAATATTTAAGCAAGTAAAAAACATTATTTCATCCATTTCAGCGATATTTTTACTTACGTGTCAGTATTTCTTTTTACTTTCATTTGTTTTTCATTTTCTTCTGTTTTTTATGATATTTGCTAATATTGTACTTAAAAATTGGTTAATGGAGCCAAGTCTAGTGATAACAGTATCAGAAAGAGGAAGGGAAAGCCCGTGTGATTCTTTAGGCTTAAAAAGCTAAAATTAGGAGTTTGCATATAAAGTTTATCTGCTAGTGCTCATAATACTTATACTTATTGCAATTAGACAGACACTTTAGAAACATTAAAGTCTACCCACTTAACAATAGCTGTAAATAAAGGTGCTGGATCATGTCTTTTCCAATTCATGTTCATAAATCTAGTTCAAGTTGTAACACAGGTGTGTAGTTCATTTATAAGATTCTTACTAATTTATTTACTCCATGGCACTATGGTCCTCTGAGGACCTTGGCCTCATCAATCACAGATTTCCAATCGTCTTGGTCTTCAGCACGCCTGCACCATCTCCTCACTCCCACTACTCTCTGGTTGGCTTCCACATCATATTCCAACCATCTCACATGCGGTTGTACTCTCCTCCACCTACCACCAGGATGTTCCATCATCATCATCTTCTTCTTCTTCTTCGGGAGCCTTTATTCTGTCATACGCTGGACATATCCTAACCATCTTAGCCTTCACATTTTGATTGAGGTTACCAAATCAGGTTCTTTGTACAGAGCCCATATTTCTTCATTACTCCTAATTCAATGTATCTCACCTTTTTTTACAGGACCAAAAATCTTCCTCAGCACTTTCCTTTCCAATATATTTAGCTTCTTCTCCAAAGCCTATGTCAATACCCATGTCTCGCTGCCATATGCAAGAACTGGTTTGATCACTGTTTTGTAGAGTGTCAGCTTTAGTTTCCTACTTAGGTTCTTACTTTTGAGCATGGTCTGTAGTGCTTTATGTGGTCTGTCTGCAGCCTTAATTCGGTTTGTTATATCTGCCTCCACTTTCTTTTCTGATGTTATTACTGAGCCAAGATAATAAAGCTATCTACTCTTTCAAAGTTGTACCCTTCTAACTGTAGATCACCTGTGTTTCTTCTAACTCTGTCAGTTACCATATACTTAGATTTCTAAACCAAGATTCTTGGCAGCAGCTTCAAACTCTTAGAAGGCTCATGCAAGTGCCTCCGTACTTGTAGCACTTATTATTACATCATCTAAGTCTAAGATTTGCAGAAGTCTATTGTGAATATTGCCTCCTGGGTTTGTGGTTATTGATCTGACTGCATTCTCTAACACTAGCTTGAATATTACTGGGGATAATGGGTCTCCCTGTCTTAGGCCTTCTTCCATTGGGAATGATCTCGACAGACATCCCTGAACTTTAACCTAGCTTTTACTGTTTTTCAGGGTCATCTTAGTTAATTTTATTAGCTTCTAAGGAAATTTGAATGGATACATTGTTTCCCACTCTCCTTGAGAGTAAGTAGAGAAAGGATTTTGTAGATGATACTAAGCAGAGATATTCGTCAGTAGTTCTTACAGTGGTTGCGTGATCCTTTCTCATGTATATGGCAAATGGTTGCTAACGTCAAGTCCTCTGGCATTTTCTCTGTTTCCCAGGCCACTGTAATTTTTTATGTACCCTCCATACTAATATTTCACCTCCGTGTTTTATCAATTCCGCTGTTACTAGGTCGTATCCAGGAGCTTTGTTATTCCCAAGTTACTTTATAATTGCTCTTAGCTCTTCTATCGATGGTGGTTCTGTGTCCACTGCATTATCATCTCCATCCACCTCATGTTCTTCTTCAGTTTCTTCTGTAGCCCCTCCATTTCTCACTTCACTTACAATGTGTCTGTCTGACTGTAACACTTCAAAATGTTGTGCCTTTGTTTCTATTATTTTTTCCTTCCCAACAATAAAACTGCCTGTCTCTTCTTTCAGCATGTCCATCCTTGGCTGATATCCTCTCTTTATTTGTCCCACACCATAAAAGAATTTCCTCTCCTGCTTATTTTCAAAGTAGTTTTGTATTTCATCCATCCATTCCCTTTCCTGTACTCTCTTTTTAATCCACACTAAATTCTTAGCTACCCTTCTCTTCTCTTTAAATGTAGCCACATTATTTCATGTTGGTCTCTGTAACATTCTTTGTCGAGTTTGATTTCTATCATATAGCACCTTTGACATCTCCTCATCAAACCATCTGTTTCTTTTCTGTTTTCCTCTTTCTCCAAGTACTTCTTGAGCTGTTGTATTTAAAGCTATCTTAGTTTCCTCCCATAGTACGTTGATATCCTTTCCCTCCATCCCACTGATCCTTTGCAACTTCTCTTGCACTTTGTTCCTATACTCTTCCATTTTCTTCTGATCTTTGGGCATCTCCACATTGTAGACTCTATGTTTCTCCAACCCAGCCCTTCTGGCTTTACTGCAATCCTTTCTAAGGTTTTGATTCTTACCAAAAGATGGCCTTCAGTCAATATCCGCTCCTCGCCGGCTAATCATATCCAAAATATCTGAGGCATGCCATCCATCTATAGTACATGATCTATTTGATTTCTCGTCAACCCATCTGGTGATACCCAAGTCTCCTTATGAATGTCTTTGTGCAGGAAACACATGCTTTTAATCATTAATCCTTTGCTAAAAGCAAATTCAATCAGTTTCCAACCATTGTTATTTGATTCCAAATGTTTACTGTGGAGACCTGTCACCAGTTGGTTCTCTTTCTCTTTACCTACTTTAGCAATACAATCCCCCAGGATAACTTTGACAACATACTTTGGCAGCTTGTCATATACTTGCTCCAATTTCTCATGAAATTCTTCTTTATCTTCTTCAGCTGCATCTTCCGTTGGGGCATGCACGCTAATCTGCGACAAGTTGGAGAAATTTTCCCTTCAGCCTCTGTCGACATAATCTGGGGTTTATTGTTTCATATTCCACCGGACTTCTTTGTCATAAAACCTATTCCCAATCTATTTTCTTCTTCCTCGCTATTGATCAAGGTATAATGCTGGAGATCAGCCACCTCTGTTTGTTTCCATCTTACCTCTAGCAATGCTGCTACATCAATTCAGTACCTCAATAATTCCTCCTCGAGCTTCCTACTGGCTCCACCTGAAAAATACTTCTTACATTCCATGTTTGTATATACCGAAATCGTTGCCATTTGACATGTGCTGGTTGTCGTAAGTTTGAGACAGTCCAGTTCTCTCTGTGAATTGGTTGCTTAACAATAACTTTTTTTCCGGTATGGGGTTGTTAGCCCCATGATCAGCCGCCAACCTGGAGGACCTGGATTTGTATCGGGGTTACTCCCTTAGGGAAACTGGCTTCACCACTATGTTGTATGTAATTGAAAATGACAAGAAAAAAGGATAGGCTTAGGGTAGTCTGATACCGAGCGCAGTGGGTTTCAAGTCAGTGCCAGACGGAGTGGAACTAGATGACCACTAGAGGACTCTGCAGCAGTCGCACCCTTAGCTGTGGCTGCGTGTGCTCCTGGCTCGAGTCTAACGTGAGGGCGCCACTGTGGAGCACGTGATCCCAGCAGCCAATAGCGACATACCCTGTCCTGTATTTAGGCGGCTGCCTCTCACTCAGTGAGGCAGTCTGGTATTCGCGTTGAGTCGGTTGATATCTTGCTTACAGACATTGTGTTTACGTTGTGTGTGCTTACTTCCCGTTTACGAGTGGATGTCGTTTTGATTTTGTGAGGTTATCTATTGTGAGCCTGTTGCTTAATACTTTGTCATTGATCTTGGTGTCTTGCTCGGTTGTCTGTTGTCGTGCCTGTCCTTCCATTCCCATTCGTCCCTGTCCTTCCATTCCCGTTCGTCCGTCTTGTCTGTTTGTGGGCCGCTCCCGTTTGGTCCCGCCGCATTTTCATTTGCGGCAACCCCGCGACCATTCCCATCGCAGTTACAACATTTTGCCGATGACATAAACGGTAGTCGTCATGGAGCTAAGTTGGTCTGTCTTCTGGAACAACAGCAGCAGCAGCAGCAGATCCATTTAGACATCTTACATAAGTCAATGCGGTTGCTAACGGACAAAGTCGATGCCAGGGACACGCTACCACAACAGCTTCCGAGTCCTTGGATGTCCGATGCTTTCCCATGTCCGCCGTCGTTCCCACCATTTAATGACGCTAATGAAGACTGGGAAACAACTTACATCGGCTGAAACAACATTTGATGGCTTTTCAGGTCACGGATGACCCCTTGCAGCACTCGTTGTTTTTGTCTTGGGCCTCCCCAGACACATTCTTTCTTCTCCTCAAGTTGGCACCTTTGTCCTGTCCTGTGGCTCTCTCTCTCCAGGAGATATGTCTGTTGCTGACAAACTATTATTCACATTGCTACCATGTGGTCGCCTCTCAGCTGTAGTTCCACCAGTACCATAAACAACCTGGTCACGGACTTGCAGGGTCGATGCAATTTTACGTGCACCAATCAGCAGTGTAAGGCTTCATATGTGGACTCCCTGATCCAGGATGTGGTGGTTCAGCTG
The DNA here is from genome assembly GCF_021461395.2 of Schistocerca americana. NCBI lineage: Eukaryota > Metazoa > Arthropoda > Insecta > Orthoptera > Acrididae > Schistocerca > Schistocerca americana. The sequence goes on along the minus strand of NC_060121.1, from coordinate 554,072,981 downwards.
GCTCCCGATCCTGAGGTCCGCACTGCGGCGTTGAAACTCGATAATCCCTCATTGGAAGAGATTCTCCACATTGCCCACTAATTTTAAATTGCTCAGGTGGCTAATGAGCATCTCATGGCATGGCCGCAAGTGGCGGCTATCAGTGCATCTCTGCGGGTTCCGTCCTCACGACGTTGACGTGGCCCAGCCAACAGAGGCCAGCGTCATCGGGACTCCTCTTTTTCCGACATCTCTATGGCTTCACAGCCTCATGCAGCCCACTTCCGTCTTGCCCACAGTGCTTTACCGCACACTCTTGAGCTAATTACCCCCACTGCTGGAAAACTTGCATGCTGTGTGAGAAGGAGGGCCACATCCGATCTGTTTGTTGTAGTCGCTCAACTCACTTCCATCCTGCCCCTCCTGGGCCCCAGGATACCGTACATGCTCTGCAATTGGTCGTCCCGCTGGAGGACCCATCAGCACAGAAGCTATTCCTCACGCTCAGTCTTTTTACTGAGGATGTCAGTTTTCAGGTCAACACTGGGGCCACTGTTTCCCTGATTAATATTGGGTCATATACCCTCCTGGGCTTCCCTGCATTGTCACCTCCATTTCAGTGTTCGGTTGCCTATGGTGACGGTTCCATTCCCCTTCATGAGCAGTTCATCGTCCAGGTGACATACAAACATGTTCCACGGCTCTTTACCCTATTTATCGTCAGCCATCTGTCGGCTTCAAATATTTTTGGCCTCGATGCGTTTCAGCTGTTTGGCTTTTCAATTTCTGATGAAGTTTTAACTGTGATTTATTTTAAAAGAAAACGGACCACCCAATTCATAAATAACCGCCTTCCTGCGGGTGGGCAAACGGAGAAGAATGGTGGGACGACCCCAAAACAAAGCGGTTGGTGACCTCACCAAGAAAACAACTAGAATTTAACAAGTAAATGGAACAACACATCACCAATCACTTAACTTCTAATAAACTACGATTTCTGGAGAAAACCTGGCACAGCACCTCCAAATCCCTCTCTCGAACCGTCCAGTGCCAGACGCTTCAACGGATGCAGGAAGGCACGCCGATCTCCCATATCACAGCGTTGCAGCTTGACCAGCCAGACCGATGTTGTTGGTTGACTTCTGATGCTCTCATGTTGACCGCGAAGCCACTACCCCTCGCTATACGGTGCGGCCCACTGGACTCATGTTGCGACCTCACAAGCGCCGACGCTCAAGGCGGACAAGTCATCTTGTGTCTCCCTGTGTGACCGACCGACCAATCGATCCAACCGCCACTGACCATTGCCTGAGCAACTCAAGCAGACTGGCGGCATAATGCGCAGACTCAGATGCAGAAACTAAGTCCCGACCAGGCGACCACTCGCTGAGTTCTCTTACTGGCGGAGTGGAAAGACTCTCATTTATCCAGCTTTGAAGATTGATCCGAACAAAAGATATACTAGCACTCCGGACGACAGACAGACACTAACTGCCTCACAAATTCGGACGACAGACAGACTAGCAAGCTGGGGACGAGAGACTGACCCAGAATGGTCCTTGGCGAGCTCATAGCGCCCCTTAAATGCACATGACCAGCAACCTTTCCCCCTTTCTCACCAGAGGGAGACACCAAAGCTGCGATTGCCACAGCGCCGCCACCGCCAGAAACGGAGGGCGACTGCTTCACACTACGCGCTACGGCGCGCTCTTCAAAACAGTAATTTTTACCACAGCTCAAAGTTAAGCTTGTTTCCACGGCTGTTCCTTTTCAGGATGATCTATGCTAGCCTCTTGCATCATTGTTTGCAACGGATCTCTGGTGTGCTTTACGTTTTCAGGCGCTCATCACTCTTTGGCCAGATGCGCAGCATCGCTTTTTCCAGGCCAGACCCATTTCGGTGGCCTTACGGCCAGCAGTCAAGCAGGAACTTGATTGGCTCCAGGCTGCTGGCGTCCTAGAGCCTGGAACATATAGTGCTTGAGCGACACCATTGGTGATCATAAGGAAACCCAATGAGTCCCTTCAGCTGTGTGGGGACTTTGGTGCTACTGTCAGTGCTCAGTCCTTAGTGGACACTTACCCCATTCCCCAACAGGAAGACCTTCTTGCCAAGCTTGTGGCGGGAGAGTACTTTTCTAAGATTGACCTGGCTGAGGTATACCACCAGTTACCCTTGTATGCCGATTCCCAGAACATCATGGTTATCAACACACCTTTCGCATTATACAACTACAAGTGCCTTCCATTTCGTGTCTCTTCAGCGCCAGCAATTTTCCAGCAGTTCCTGGAGCAGCCCACACAGCCTTTCCCAGCCTGTGTGAATTATCTGGATGACATCTTGGTCATCGGGCATACCCGCCAGGAACATTTGCACAACCTCAGCGCCTTATTTCATGCTCTGCAATCTGCAGGTTTACGCTGTCGGCTGGACAAGTGCTGTTTTTTTCTTCCGAAAGTGGAATACATAGGCCGCTGACTTAGCAAAGATGGCATTCGCCCTTCGGATCGCAATGTCGCAGTCATTGAGGCTCTTCCTCGTCCCAAGGACTTATCTGAACTCCAGGTGTTTTTGGGCAAGGTTTCTTATAATTACTTAAAGGTCTTACCCAAGTTGCCTCTGTTGCTCAACGCAATCTGAGAGTAGTTCCGTTGTGCCGGGGTCAACGTCTTATATGCATAAGTGATGGGCTGTTCTCAGCCATCGGTATTCTGATGTGTGAGGACTGCTCCAATACCGTATGCCGACATATCAGCCACCACAACCAAGGGGCGGTTCAGAGAGAAAGGAATAAGGCAAGGGGCGGACTTCAGCATCGAATTTAAAGGGAGAAATGTCTGGTCACAGGCAGGAGTCCAATCAAAAGACACCCCTTTGTGACTCAAGTGTCAATCAACAGCTTATGAAAACCATTCTATTATTTTAGTGCACTCTAGTGGGCACAATCGAAACTAAAATCACGGTCCCCGTATCCAGTATTGTCCTCTATCGGCTGATACATAAACTACGTGCGTGTCCAGTCTCTCATCACCATGTGTCACTCTCCAGCTCCGAGACACATCTCCCACTTAACTGCCTCCAAGGCAGGATCGTTATAAGGCGTTACGCCTCACACCCCCTATGATTATAAAATTTGATTCCAAAAAGTTTTAATATTATACTAATATTGATCCTGACTTAAAATTACAAAATATTTTACAAAAAGTATTCTCATTCTTATAGACTAAAATCACAAATCTCTTACTTCGGACTTGGCAGTCTATAACTAACCTAGTCTAAAATCTTTAATTTCTTTTATAATAATCCTCTTACTTGAAAAATTCCTAACTATTTTTTAATAACTTTTTACATTTACTTTTTGAATGTCTTTTTTCAGGCACTGCGGTTGGTGTCCTATTTAATAATAGTATTTTGTCCTACCTTAAAAAAAACTGCACATAACTATCGCCTCTTTATCACACATTCTTCCGTGAGTCTTGAGTATGGCACCTTGCATTGTAGCGTCCATAACACACCTGTGTTCTCCACTTATTGGTCCCTCCATGGTTTACATGCATTGCTGTCCCTGAAACCATACTTTCGTCTAAGCCTACTTCCTTTATATACATCCTAATATACAATTACTTATAGTATAGGAGATTATTTTCATTTTTTACTATTTAGTTAGATTAACTTGAATTCAAATGAAAGTAAATTAACAGAGTATTGCTTACTCAAATCGGCAAGATCAAATCTATTCGAAAATCTTTTCTAAAATTTACTTCTTTTCCAAAAACGTAATGAATTTAAAAGAACTAGTTGCTATTGCAAGCAAAGGTTATATTCATTTTTTCTGTTTAACTTTCACTCAACTTGAAAATATTTAATGGTAAAAAACACATTTCCTATAAACAATTATTTACAAACATTTTTATAGTACATAGTTACCACTTTTTATGTACTGTCTCTTTTCATCACTTCTTCCTCATAGTTTCACCACTACGTAACATAGATCAAGAATTTCACATCTCTCTGTTTGGGGCAAAGTGCACCCTCCTGATGGACCATAAACCCTTAGTCACGCTTTTTGGACCCCACTCTCACCTTCCAGAGAGGACGGCTCAGTGTCTCCAGTGGCGGGCGTTATTTTCACGGAATTACACATACACCATCTGGTATAAGCCCACCACCCACCATGCTAATGCAGACGCTTTGTCACATCTCCCAGCAGGCCCCGATCCTGCATTTGACCAACAGGAGGTCCTCTGCTTTCACATTTATTCCGCTCGCTAGGATGCGCTGGACGGTCTGCCTCTTATGGCTGCTCACATTGCCATGGCTACACTCCGAGACCCTGTCTTCCAGCAGGTTCTCCGCTACATGGTCCACGGTTGGCCATCCTATCTTACTCATCGGATCCAAACTGACTTCAGCACTTGGTGCCATGTGTCCCACCAGCTCTCCGTGGTCAGTGATGTCCTTCTGTTGGCCACGGTGTTGGATGCCCATTGGGTGGTCATCCCTCTGGATTTTCGACATTGCGTGCTCAGTTTGTTACACCACTGGCACGTGTATTGGCCCGGCATCGATGGCGATATTGACCGCCTGGTCCGCAGCTGCACTGTGTGTGCGCGTCACCAGACAAGCCCCCCCTCAGTCATTCTCACCCTGGCCTGTGCCTCACTGGGCCTGAGATCACATTCATCTTGATTTTGCGGGCCCGTTTTTGGGGTCCATGCAGTTACTTATCATTGATGCCTACTCCAAATATCCATATGTCGTCTGCATGGCATCCACCACCACAGAGTCACACTCATGGCCCTGTACCATAATCTGCTGAAATTGGTGTAAATTATGGGAGTTGTGATTGAGTTACATAAGGCACTCCTTTCTGTTAAGGAAATTTGAGTGAAGTTATAACAAGGATTTGGGTATAAAACTGTGAGTCATTCAGAAGACTTGGGCAACATAAGAATTACAAGTTGTCCGTTATGCGTGGATGATGTTAGTGGATTGGGGAAGTTTCACAGTTCCTAGTTCCAGACAGCTGTGAAAAACAGAACCTGGGTTGAACTGTGACATCACTTGAGTAGCTACTACAATGTTTAGTGCCAGACAAACATCTACTATATCCTGGGTATCGCCTAAAACCACAGGCAGCCATTTCGAGGTAGGTGGATGGTGTTCATACACTTTGCGGCGGTGCGGTTCTTTCCGTCCCTTTACGACGGACCTGCACCTACCTGTGAACATTGTCTCAGCAGGTCATCAGTAGGAAAGCTGAGTGAAACCTTCTGTACTTCGACATGAACCAGGCTGCAATTAAAGTCACCAATCTATGTTTCGGGAGAAAGTTTTGTCACTAAATGAAAGGTTGGAAATTTTGTCCTCAATTAATAGATTCTGAAACTTAGGTGAACAAGTATCACTCCCAAGCCCATGCTAGTCTTAACACAGTCACTCTCAATCCCTTTCGCTCACCTTAGCAAGTTTATGGTGTTGCATTTCCCGAAAACATAATAGCTACAAAAATACTGATTGTTGTTGATTGAGAATGCTCGCGAAATGTGAAGTCTGTCCGTACCAAATGCAGTCACAGTTTTTAGCCACCGACCTGTTCTCGTCACAAAATTCACTTAAAAATTCTGAAATTTCTACACACACATCGGAATAATTATGCCGTCACTTTCCAACACTTTTGAAGTATGGAACACTGTTAGATCCAGCAACTTATCGTTTCCATCGGAACTGCTACTACACATGTCCGATCAGTTTCATGTCTAGGCTTTGAATCTTCTCTAGAATAATCTAAGTCTTTTCTACCAGCAGAGAAAGGCGCGCGAAGAATATTGCTTTACCATTGGTCAGTTTACTCAACAGCCAATAGCAAAACAACATTCTCCCGTGGCAGTCCGCACTTTTCATCAATAACCAATCGCAAAATAGTAAACCTCATGACTGCACTTTTTACCGACGTAATTATCTAATATGTTGAAGTTTTGCTTATGCATTACTATTGTTATTTATACCTGAATTAACTTTCCCTTTACCATAAACTTACTTTACAAATCTATTCTACAAAAATCCCCTTTGTTCATATCCATACTTCTTCGAAATGTTCCCACACTAAAACCTACTACATAACTCATTAAACAATTATCTTCATATTAACATTAATCCACACTCATGCATCATTCATACTGCTAAAATACATTTATAACATTTTACATACACAAAAAGACATATTAACACTTTATGAAAATACAATAACAGCTTATGAAAACCATTCTATTACTTTAGTGCACTCTAGTTGGCACAATCGAAACTAAAATCGCAGTCCCCGTATCCAATATTGTCCTCTATCGGCTGATACATAAACTACGTGCGCGTCCAGTCTCACGTCACCATCTGTCACTCTCCAGCTCTGAAACACATCTCCCACTTAACCGCCTCCAAGGCAGAATCGTTATAAGGCGTTACGCCTCAACTTCATCTATCAGAACATACCACAGCCAGCTTATAATGCTGTCCTGAAAGAAGAAGTAATGGTTAATAATGGTGAAAGTTTGAAATCTTTGTCATGAGTAGGTTTTGCTTGGTTGCTAATAAAACTTGTACAACAGTGAAACAGTTTGTCTCTATGTAAGATCAATCAAGATGATGCAGTAGTTAAGACATCAGACTCATATTCAATTCAAATTCGGATTTATTTCCTTGTCCTACTCAAGAATTTTCTCTGTTTCTAAAGATTTAATCATCAGTGGGGTGATAAACCCAAACCATCCTTCCTTCGTATGTGTAAAGCTGTAACACAAATGATAACATGGTTTGGATAATAGTACGTTGCAGTGACAAAGCACTGTTCATGTAGGTAATACTGCCCAGTTGAGCACATATTAAAACGCCATTCATTTAATTATATTGCCATTCTTACTCTGGAACCTATAGCATCACCTGGGATCTCTGTTGCCACTGCACCCTCGGATTTGGACATCCCTGGTGGTCGACACTTGGGTAGTCCCTGCCTGGAGATCCGAATGGGGGACTATTTTACCTCTGGAATATTTTACCCAAGAGGACGCCATCATCATTTAATCATACAGTAAAGCTGCATGCCCTCGGGAAAAATTACGGCTGTAGTTTCCCCTTGCTTTCAGCCGTTCGCAGTACCAGCACAGCAAGGCCGTTTTGGTTATTGTTACAAGGCCAGATCAGTCAATCATCCAGACTATTGCCCTTGCAACTACAGAAAAGGCTGCTGGCCCTCTTCAGGAACCACACGTTTGTCTGGCCTCTCAACAGATACCCCTCCGTTGTGGTTGTACCTACGGTACAGCTATCTGTATCGCTGAGGCACGCAAGCCTCCCCACCAACGGCAGGGTCCATGGTTCATGGAGGGGTAAGAAATGAAAAAGGAAGCCGTCTGGTAGAATTTTGCACAGAGCATAACTTAATCATAGCTAACACTTGGTTCAAGAATCATAAAAGAAGGTTGTATACATGGAAGAACCCTGGAGATACTAAAAGGTATCAGATAGATTATATAATGGTAAGACAGAGATTTAGGAACCAGGTTTTAAATTGTAAGACATTTCCAGGGGCAGATGTGGACTCTGTCCACAATCTATTGGTTATGACCTGTAGATTAAAACTGAAGAAACTGCAAAAAGGTGAGAATTTAAGGAGATGGGACCTGGATAAAGTGACTAAACCAGAGGTTGTACAGAGTTTCAGGGAGAGCATAAGGGAACAATTGACAGGAATGGGGGAAAGAAATACAGTAGAAGAAGAATGAGTAGCTTTGAGGGATGAAGTAGTGAAGGCAGCAGAGGATCAAGTAGGTAAAAAGACGAGGGCTAGTAGAAATCCTTGGGTAACAGAAGAAATATTGAATTTAATTGATGAAAGGAGAAAATATAAAAATGCAGTAAATGAAGCAGGCAAAAAGGAATACAAACGTCTCAAAAATGAGATCGACAGGAAGTGCAAAATGGCTAAGCAAGCATGGCTAGAGGACAAATGTAAGGATGCAGAGGCTTATCTCACTAGGGGTCAGATAGATACTGCCTACAGGAAAATTAAAGAGACCTTTGGAGACAGGAGAATCATTTGTATGAACATCAAGAGCTCAGATGGAAATCCAGTTCTAAGCAAAGAAGGGAAAGCAGAAAGATGGAAGGAGTATATAGAGGGTCTATACAAGGGCGATGTACTTGAGGACAATATTATGGAAATGGAAGAGGATGTAGATGAAGATGAAATGGGAGATACGATACTGCGTGAGGAGTTTGACAGAGCACTGAAAGACCTGAGTCGAAACAAGGCCCCCGGAGTAGACAACATTCCATTGGAACTACTGACGGCCTTGGGAGAGCCAGTCCTGACAAAACTCTACCATCTGGTTGGCAAGATGTATGACACAGGCGAAATACCCTCAGACTTCAAGAAGAATATAATAATTCCAATCCCAAAGAAAGCAGGTGTTGACAGATGTGAACAATTATCGAACAATCAGTTTAATAAGCCACAGCTGCAAAATACTAACACGAATTCTGTATAGACGAATGGAAAAACTAGTAGAAGCCGACCTCGGGGAAGATCAGTTTGGATTCCGTAGAAATACTGGAACACGTGAGGCAATACTGACCGTACGACTTATCTTAGAAGAAGGATTAAGGAAAGGCAAACCTATGTTTCTAGCATTTATAGACTTAGAGAAAGCTTTTGACAATGTTGGCTGGAATACTCTCTTTCAAATTCTAAAGGTGGCGGGGGTAAAATACGGGGAGCGAAAGGCTATTTACAATTTGTACAGAAACCAGATGGCAGTTACAAGAGTCGAGGGACATGAAAGGGAAGCAATGGTTGGGAAGGGAGTAAGACAGGGTTGTAGCCTGTCCCCGATGTTATTCAATCTGTATATTGAGCAAGCAGTAAAGGAAACAAAAGAAAATTCGGAGTAGGTATTAAAATCCATGGAGAAGAAATAAAAACTTTGAGGTTCGCCGATGACATTGTAATTCTGTCAGTGACAGCAAAGGACTTGGAAGAGCAGTTGAATGGAATGGACGGTGTCTTGAGAGGAGTATATAAGATGAACATCAACAAAAGCAAAACGAGGATAATGGAATGTAGCCGAATTAAGTCGGGTGATGCTGAGGGAATTAGATTAGGAAATGAGACACTTAAAGTAGTAAAGGAGTTTTGCTATTTGGGGAGCAAAATAACTGATGATGGTCGAAGTAGAGAGGATATAAAATGTAGACTGGCAATGGCAAGGAAAGCGTTTCTGAAAAAGAGAAATTTGTTAACATCGAGTATAGATTTAAGTGTCAGGAAGTCGTTTCTGAAAGTATTTGTATGGAGTGTAGCCATGTATGGAAGTGAAACATGGATGATAAATAGTTTAGACAAGAAGAGAATAGAAGCTTTCGAAATGTGGTGCTACAGAAGAATGCTGAAGATTAGATGGGTAGATCACATAACTAATGGGGAAGTATTGAATAGGATTGGGGAGAAGAGAAGTTTGTGGCACAACTTGACCAGAAGAAGGGATCGGTTGGTAGGACATGTTCTGAGGCATCAAGGGGTCACCAATTTAGTATTGGAGGGCAGCGTGGAGGGTAAAAATCGTAGAGGGAGACCAAGAGACGAATACACTAAGCAGATTCAGAAGGATGTAGGCTGCAGTAGGTACTGGGAGATGAAGAAGCTAGCACAGGATAGAGTAGCATGGAGAGCTGCATCAAACCAGTCTCAGGATTGAGGACCACAACAACAACACAATCCATATTCACCTACTATGTTTCCTTCTCTCCCTTTTCCTACTCTCGAATTTCAGTCACCCATGACTATTAAATTTTCGTCTCCCTTCACTACCTGTATAATTTCTTTTATCTCATCATACGTTTCATCAATTTCATCATCATCTGCAGAGTTAGTTGGCATATAAACTTGTACTACTGTAGTAGGTATGGGCTTCTTGTCTATCTTGGCCACAATAATGCATTCACTATGCTGTTTGTAGTAGCTTACCCGCATTGTGCAACACAGCTAGCTCTTTATTCCCATGAAGTAATGAGTGCTGTCGACAAGGGATCTCAGATCAATTCCATATTCCTAGATTTCCATAAGGCTTTTGATACCGTTCCTCACAAGTGACTATTAATCAGATTGCATGCATATGGAGTATCATCTTTGTTGTGTGACTGGATTCGTGATTTCCTCTCAGAGAGGTCACAGTTCGTAGTGATAGACGGTAAATCATCGAGTAGAACAGAAGTGATATCTGGCGTTCCTCAAGGTAGTGTCATAGGCCCTCTGCTGTTCCTGATTTACATAAATGATCGAGGTGATAATCTGAGCAGCCCCCTTAGATTATTCACAGATGACGCTGTAATCTACCATCTAGTAAAATCATCAGATGATCAATTCCGATTACAAAATGATCTAGATAGAAACTCTGTATGGTGCGAAAAGTGGAAGTTGGCACTAAACAAAGTAACGTGCGAGGTCATCCACATGGGTACTTAATGAAATCTGATAAATTTTTGGTATCGCACAAATCTAAGGGCTGTCAGTTCGACTAAATACCTAGGAATTACAGTTACAAGCAACTTAAATTGGAAAGACCACGTAGATAATATTGTGAGGAAGGTGAAACAAAGTCTGTGCTTTGTTGGCAGAACACTTAGAAGATGCGACTAACCCACTAAATAGACAGCCTACATTACACTTGTCCGTCTTCCTCTAGAATATTGCTGCGCGTTATGGGATCCTTACCAGATAGGATTGATGGAGGACATCGAAAAAGTGCAAATAAGGGCAGCTTATTTTGTGTTATCATGCAATAGGGGTGAGAGTGTCACTGATATGATATGCGAGTTGGGGTGGCAGTCACTGAAATAAAGGCGGTTTTTTTTTTGCTTTGAGATCTATTTACGAAATTTCAATCAGCGACTTTCTCTTCCGAATGTGAAAATAGTTTGTTGACACCCACCTACATAGGGAGAAATGATCATCATACTGAAATCGGAGCTCGAACAGAAAGATTTAGGTGTTCCTTTTTCCCACGTGCCATTTGAGAGTTGAATAGTAGAGAAGTAGTATGAAAAGGGTTCAATGAACCCTCTGCCAGGCACTTAAGTGTGAATTGCAGAGTAACTATGAAGGTGAAGATGTAGATGTAGATGTTTGTTGCGGTTGTAGTGTGGGTCACACATAACTGACATAACTTTTAACACACACACACACACACACACACACACACACACAGAGAGAGAGAGAGAGAGAGAGAGAGAGAGAGAGAGAGAGAGAGAGAGATATGTGTACCTGTGCAAAAAGGTATGATTTTGCGTGAATGGTACATACAGCAATCTTGCGTAGATGGTACATACAGCAGTCAGTGCGTAAGCAGATGTAAGTAAAAATTGTAACAATAAAAAGTAAGTTTTCGTTACCAGAAATGTTGCATTTAATAGAATTTCATGTGCTTTTATGCTGTGGTTGAACAAATTATTTTGCCAGATAAAGTTAGCACTCTTTCAAGCGAATACTTTATATTTTTCCTCTCATTTCCCATTAGCGTATCTAGTGAGAAAGTGTTACAACCTTGCCAGGTGCTGTGGCCGAGCGGTTCTAGGCCCTTCAGTCTGGAACCGCGCGACCGCTACTGTCACAGGTTCGAATCCTGCTTCGGGAATGGATGTGTGTAATGTCCTTAGGTTAGTTAGGTTTAAGTAGTTCTAAGTTGTAGGAGACTGATGACCTCAGATGTTAAGTCCCATAGTGCTCAGAGCCATTTGAACCATTTGTTACAACCTTGGTCGAGTGGTGTAACAGGCAGTGACTGAATACACATGATGTGTAGCCGCTCTTTGTTTATTAAGCATGAACTAAACTCGGTACAGTTTTATGGGACAGAAGTCCACACTTGGTACAACTTAAAAGTCCATGTAAGTGATGTGTAGTGGGTGCCCACTATGACGAAGTCCATGATTATTGGTAATGGGGGAGAGCTGAGAAGTGCAGAGGATGATCAGTGGCACTGTATTTCACAGTTGTGAGCTCGTGAGCTGTCAAGGCGCAGGTGCAGTTTTCAGGAGCGACTGACAGACATCAAGTGATTGACATTGCCAGTGAAGGTGTGAGACAGCATTTCTGGTGGTTGCAGCAGTGACATGCATTGTGATATGAAGCATAAACTCAAAGCAACTGACAGTCGATCTGGAGCCAGAGCAGAATTCTGGCAGCTGGCAGTCGGTCTGGAATGCAACTTGCTGTTGAGGGGCCATGCCATGACCTGAGTACCTGTCTGCAGAGGAAAGCAGATGCGGTGTCACATGGACAAGTGACTGCATTGACTCAAATTAGTGTCTGCAACTGCAGCATCATTTTCCGTGATGTGCATGCCACGTATTGGCGCAGCTTCTGCCCCCAGATGCTGTGACAACTGCAGCAGACTTGGCGGTAAACAGCCTAGCGAAACTTATGTTCACAACCTCCAGTGTTAAAGCAGGGACCATATGTGGCTCGTGAAGCACATTATGAGTGTGGTGGCCAAATATGCAGGGGCCAGCACTGCATATAATACAGAAAGTAATATTCACATTCTGTAAAAATAAAGAAGACGTATCAGAAACTTGTAGACAGAAATTATGCTATTATTTTTGTTACTTGCTTTTTGCTTGTCCCCTCCCTCAGTCAATATACAATATACAATAAATACCCCAACATTCAATAGTTTGAGATCCACTGTCATTGTTTTGTGCTGTGTTCAAGAAATCTGTAGCTGGAAATAATTATATTGCTTTCATCCAGTTTATTTGGGAAGTTACATTTCATAGTCCTTATTGTTAAACATAATATTTCATTAACTCCAGCACATTTCATTCACTCTAAAGAAGTTTAATTTAACCACTTTTCTTTACAGCTCGGGATGTCCAAAGTCCGTCCACTGTGCTTCTGAACTGGATCAGAGGCCGCAGGTAACAAAAAATCTAGTTTCAATTTCTTATACAAAATCATGGGTACAAATAGCTAGTTCTGTTATTACTTATGTATAATGTGGTCTGTATCTGATTACAGCCATTTGAAAATCAAATGGTAAAGTGTCAGATTAATGATACTAAGGTTCTGAGTTGATCATTTGGTTGATTTATCCCCGTCTTCTTGCAGATAATATAACTTAGACTTTGGCTATTAATTGTGAAAACACCAAATAACATCATGGTTTGGCTTCCTTATTAAACTGTAGTTCATCCAATAACTCATTTTGTGAGTTGTTTCAGACTTCAGAGATAGTGGAAATCATGTTACCCTGAGCAAGAACATATGTTATGAAGTGCTATTGTTTACAAACTAACCCTTGTTTTGATCATTGCTTTAATATGTTGATTACAGTTATTAAATGGAAATAATTACACTTTTCTAATGCTATTATGTTGTGTGTAATTCCCATTTAAAGTGTCAAGGCAATCTGTAACACAAATTACATTATACATCTAGGCACAATCTTAGTGCTTATTTCCATTGAACAAACATCAGTGAGCCATTCCACGTGAATGACTGTATGTTTCATGGAGGGTGGAGGAAGTTTTTGAAAGTGTGTAAGGTAGAGTAAGTCAGCAAGGCATGGTCGGGGAGCTATGAGGGGTTGGATCTGACTGGAGCATAGAATCACATACAAGGAAACACTATTCACACTAGCTTTCGAGCTCTTGCTCTCTTTCTAGCCAATATACACACATTCACCCAAACAACACAGACATCTAAATGCACACCCCAGTGGCCATTGTGAGACTGATTAATGATTATCAATTGCCTGGGCTGAAGGAAATGGGGAAGGGAAAGGTTAGGTTAGGTTAGGAAATGACGCAAGAAGGGAATAGCGGGAAAGAGGCAGCTCTTTCAACAAGTGACTCAACAAGATGGAAGAGTACAGTGTGAAAGAGGGAGGGGGAAGCGAAGGGGGGAGAAGGTGGAGATGAATAGAATGAGGGAGAGAGAGAGAGAGAGAGAGCCCACATGGAGGTAACAAGAGTGGTGGGAGAAGGCAGTACGTGATATGGATGGAAAAGGAGTAGTGTGAACTGAAGGAAGAAGGGGAAACGTAAGGTGAGGCATTGGCAAAGCAGAGGCTTAGGCCAGGGGGATAGAAAGAGTCTAAGATATGCTGGTGGGACAGTTCCCACTTGTGTAGTTCACAGAAACTTGTGCTAGGAGGCAGTGTCCAAAGGCCCATGTAGTGAAGCAGCTGTTGAAGTAATTTGTGTTGTGGTATGCAGCATGTTTCAGTAACTGGATGATCTAGTTTGTGGTTTGCCAGGTTTGTTACAGGTTGGTGGAGGCCATTCGTGCGAGTAGACAGTTGTTTACTTGTCATGCCCACATAGCATGCTGTGCAATAATTGCAGCATAGCTGATATATAACGTGGTTGCTTTCACATGTGGCCTTCCTTTTATTGTCTAGAAAATGCCTGTGATTGGTCTGTGGTTTTATGGGACAGGTCTTGCACCTGGACGCGCCACAAGGGAGTGGACAGGAGTGACCCATGGGGTGCAGGATTGTAATAGGGATGGGGAAGGATGTTCTGTAAGTTGAGTGGGTGGCTGAACATTAATTTGATTGATGTGGGTAAGGTTTTGGGTAGAATGTCCCTCATTGCAGGTCACTGTGCAACATGAACAGACGTCTTTATGGAGCCATCTGAGATCTGGAGATCGACATCAAGGAAGGTGGCTCATTGAGTCAAGAAGGATCAGATGAAGTGTATTTGGCCGTAGGTGTTGAGGTTATGGAAGGAAAAGCAAAGAATGTCCTAACTGTGAGTGCAGATCATGAAAATGTCATCAATGAACCTGAACCAAACAAGGGGTTTAGGTGTCGACTGGATAGGAAGTATTCCTCCAGGTGTGTATATATGGCTTTCCAAAGTGAAATAATTGTGGTTCGGTGTGTGGTTAGCTAGGAGAATTAGGAAAGAGCTGGTGGGCAGGAGGACATTGAGAAAGATAGTTTTCCATTGCCACAAGGCTGTGGGCATTGGGTATGTTGTACAAGGATGTCGTATCCACAGTAACTGACAAGGAGTGTGGTGGTAATGGCACAGGAATGGCGGAGAGTTTACGTAGGATGAGAGCTTACAGACAGTAATTTGGAGGTGCTGGTTAGCAAAGGGAGATGTTCATTCTGTGGGGGCATTACATCCAGCCACAGTGGGATGACCAGTAGGGAGTGTGGGGTTGGGTTTGTGGAGCAGATAAAAGGTAGAAATATAGGGGAGTTGCTGGTGTGAGGAGGGAGATGGATTGAGGTGTCAGGCTTTGGATTACCCCTAAGGCCTAGAGGAGCAGCTGGAGATAACGTTGGACTTCTGGGATGGGATCCTGATAGTAAGCTTTTATGCAGAGGTGTCCAAAAGTTGTCAGAGATCCTGAGCCACATAGTCACTAAGATTCTTGACCACTGTAGTGGAACCTTTGTCTGTGGAAGGAGTGATCATGCATGGAGTGGTGTTTAGGTTACAGATAGCTTTGTGTTCCATACAAGTGGTGTCAAACTCAGTGGGGAGGGATTTAGGAAAGGAAGGTGAAGCCAGGTTAGAAATAAGGAATTCCAGAAAGATAATGAGGGGATAACTGGGTGGAAGAGGAAGAGGGCCACAGTTGGAGGGATGTTGAAACTGTTTTAAATAAGAATCTTTATAGGGGTTTGGGTTGACGGTTGTCAGGTGGGGAGCGGAGGAGTTGGCAAAGAAATATTTCCATTTCAGGGAACAAGGAAAGGAGATAAGTTCCTTTACAAGTCCAGCAGCATGGATGAACGTAGGTATGGAGCTACAGGTGAGGATTTAGAAAGAGCAGAGACTTCTGCAGAGGACAGAGTTTTCGCAGAAATATTGGCAATAGTGTTATCAGATGGGTGTTTCGGGAGTTGTATGTCTCATGGAGAGTGGAGGAAGTTTTTGAAAATGTGTAAGGTAAAGTAAGTCAGCAAAGCATGGTAGGGGAGCTATGAGGGGTTGAATCTGACTGCTATGCTTTTTCTTGGCATGTCCATGCAGGCATAAAACAGGAGTAGCTCGGACAGATTCCTCAGATAGTCCGCAGCTCGTGGTCGTGCGGTAGCATTCTCGCTCCCCATACACGGGTTCCCGGGTTCGATTCCCGGCGGGGTCAGGGATTTTCCCTGCCTCGTGACGACTGGGTGCTGTGTGCTGTCCTTAGGTTAGTTAGGTTTAAGTAGTTCTAAGTTCTAGGGAACTGATGACCGTAGATGTTAAGTCCCATAGTGCTCAGAGCCATTTGAACTTTGATTCCTCAGATAGTGCTGGGAATGCTGTTCCAACTGTTGAAAGGAAAGAGTTTTTATTGCAGTGATGCTTTCAGGAAGCTGTGGTTACAAAATAAAAGGATTTTGTGAATGAAGTAGAGGCTGTCACGTATTGTTTTAGCCAGGTTTGCATGATGATAAAGGTGTGCTATAGGTGAGTGGTTGCCTTTCCCTTATTGTGTGCATTTTTCTATACAGGAACAGTGGCTACTGTTTTGTCGCTGTCAGGGCAGTCTGTTTTGTAACACAAGTTACTTTATATGCCTAACCAAAGACAATATAATGAAAAGAATAGATTGCTAATCATCATATAGTGGAGATGTTGAGTTGCAGACAGAAACAACAAAAAGACTACTAAAAAAGTAAGCTTTCAGCCAAAAGCCCTTCTTCTGAATTAGATAACATACACACACACACATTCATGCCAAAAACAGCTCACACACAAATGATCACTGTGTCTGCCTGCTGAGGCTAGACTGTGAGCAACTCAACATATCCGCCATTTACTGGGTATCAGTCTATTCATAATATTGTCATTATTCCATCCTGGATTTTCCGTTGTTTTATTTTACCCATAATCTTTGTACTTCATTTTGTTTGGACAAACACCCATGAGGAATATCCATGTTATCAACAGCTATTTTGTTTCTATCAGGACAGTCTGTTGTATAAAACAGATTTCTGTATAGGCCTACCCTCAGTCTTTGTGCTACACTTCTATTGGACAAACATCAGTAAGGAACATTGATGTGAATGATTACTGTCCTGTCGTTGGATAAAATTTGTGCCACCTGTCCAGCTCTTTTGACCACTCTAAATACATAACCTTCTGTTCTCAGGCTAAACAGTATTGTATCTTCTGACCACAGACTCTGCAGACAAAAAAAATCATGTAAGTTCTGAACCCAAGAGGATGCTTACAGTTTGCTCAGTAGATGTAACCAGCCTCTGCTTAAATCATTCTTTTCTCTCCAGTAGCAAGAGTTTTATCTCCAACACAGTGTTGTTCAAATTTCTGGTTACTGAGGCAGTGAAGGCTCTGACAGTGGAGGGTAACCCAAAATGGCAGATCCAATCAGTTGAGGTACTAGTTCACAGATGAACCTCCATTTAAATTTACAGTAATCTCTGTACAGTTATCCTTACATATTTTAATTCCATTTCTGGCAGTGACTGACAACTACATGTCACATAACAACAGAGCTCCTTCAGAGTTTCTAATAGTTCCACATTGTAGAAACTTGCAACAATAAGTTAGCTTGGCTGCCTCTATTGCACATCATTCTCGGAAGAATAACAGTGAATGGGAACTGAATGATTCATAGAACTTTCAGAATGCATGGTATACATATTAAAAAAGTGGCAGCAAATATCAACAGCAAATTGCAGTACAACATTGTTTGCAGTACATTGCATCAAGGGAACAAATGTATATTTGGAGTCATAAATATATTAGTAATTTTTTACTATCCCACAACACGCTTCCGTAGCAAGTTCGTTATTTATGAGTGACTGAAAGGGGCAGCTCTATGGGTATCTATCACAAGTCACTTCAGGGAAGGTTTTCAAGAACAAGCAATGTTTTGAACTGTTTGCGAGCTGACATATAACTTCAAAGTGAAGCCAGGGTTCTAATGAGCCTTAGAATAAGAGAATAATTGTAGACCAAGAGAAAGCCAGAAACGCAGTAGGGCTTGATGTAGTGAGAATGTATATGGTGCATAGCTGAAAGTTTCATAGATGGTGATCTGACTATGTGGCTTGGTATGCTGGCCACTTTGTTGTGGATATTAGACCAGAGGCCGTTCCTGTGCTAGAGCAAGACCCATCAACCAAGTGCCTAACTCCTCGAAAACAATGTATGATGGCCATATCAATCTCACCATCTGCCAGAACCTGGAATCATTCCATTTGCCCATTGCTGTCTGGTGAGGATGCCAAGCAGTTTTCACCAGTTCACTTAAGAAAATTTTTCGGGGGCGGGTTCGTTCTCTCTTTTATTCTTTCTTCCTTGGAAGGATGTATTATATTATTGCTTAATTTTTGATTAAAATACTTCTTCAAACACACACACACACACACACACACACACACACACACACACACACACACTCTCTCTCTTTCATTACACCATTAAGACAATTAGGGATCTTGGCTGTGGCTGGATAGTGTAGTAATGGAAGGGATCTCAGTTGGTAGAGAAAACAAGAGATCTGGAGGGGGTTAGCAAAGATCATGCTTTTGCAGACGCTGCAGATGCTTGCAGGAGTAGGTTAGAGGAATGTTGAATATAAAATTGGGAGTGCAGGGGAAAGTTGGGGGGAGTCATAGTAGGAGAACAAATTAGAGACTCCATCTGGTAGCTAAGATGGAATTAAAAAAGTAATCTCAGGTGAAGGGGGGATGTACACTTGAATGTGGAAGCAGCTACACAGAATGGGCTGGAAACAGGAGAGATATAGAGCCAGGTGATCTCGTGACCCCTTTATTGACTGAACATTGTGTATTCAGCAGATATCTGAACAATGAGACAGTGGGTCACAGCACCAGAACAATCCAAGTTGTTCTCAGATAAGGCTTACCACTTTGCAACCCGGAGAAGCATGCACACTTTGCAGATGTTTGTGTATCACTAACCATTGAGAATCTCACAGCCATTTGGTTGTCAAGCAAAAGATGATTCGATGTTATCATCACAGTAATTTGCAAACTCTGTAAAATGTTCCACTAAATCATTGATTATATGAGAGAACATCATGAGTATTTCTCAGAAATGTGGTGGTTACCCCATTAATTGTGTAAAGAAAAATACACTTCATTGGACCTGCACAATAGACATTGCACTTGCATCACAGCCAGGAATTGGGACTTCACTTCCACCACTGATGAAGTCTACATAATATTTTCACAGTGAGGAAGCTGGACTTACCACTGTCAGCAGTATGTGACCTATCACCAGTTCATATGATGCATAACCTTCTGGGAAATTCTAAATAAATCCTAATTATGTATGAAGTTACAAATATCAAGAAGATGATTTTCCAATCCATGAAAACTGTATATGTGCAGGCAGTAGCTGTGGGTGAGGGCCCTTGGAGCAGATGGTTAACCACAGGTTTGTCTGAATCTTAGAACCCAGATGGCTCATTAGTTCCTTTCAGTTTGCCTTATTTTCAGTGATAAACTTATTTGATTGTCACACACCTGAAGGCCCTGAAAGCAAGGTCCCTCAAAGCATTCAGAATTTTAAAATGCATAAGACAAGACGAGTTGATCGATCACTTCCTTTATATATTTATATTTTGTATGGTCCTAGCATGATTATATTTTCATGATGAGTGAATCGAATAGGTCATCATGAAGATAAGTAATGCAGTTCTCTGCAAATTAATTAGGGGTTTTTAGAACCAGCCTGTGTCTAGAGGCCGGTTAGTCACCACTGATGGATCAGGGAGCAACTCCATGGTGAGTCAGGCCTGTAATATGTTTGATATTCCTCATGGACTAGCTCATCCTCCTGTTGTTCCCTGATCACTGGAACATTGTCATAATCATTTGCATTTAGTGAATCTCTCAGTAATTTGTACAAAAGGCTGTCCTTCAAAATTTGATGAGGCCTGCATTTATATTCTATACATGTACATCCACTTACATATTCTACTAGATTGCAAATTCAACTGAATGTTTAGGGATTACAATTATGAACAACTTAAATGGGAATGATCACATGGAAAGCGGGAACCAAAGACTGCTTTTTATTGGCAGAAAACTTAGAAGATGCATCAGATCTGCTAAAGAGACTGCCTATACCTTTGTTGCCCATCCTTTTCTGAAGTATTGCTCCAGGGTATGGTATCCTTACGTTTATATTATCATGAAACAGGGAGAGAGTGGCACAGATATGGTATGTGCGTTGATGTGGCAGTTGTTAAAACAAAGGCATTTTTCCATGTGATGAGATCTTTTCATGAAATTTCGATCACCAGCTTTCTCCTTTGAATGCAAATATATTTTGTTGACACCCACTACATAGGGAGAAATGATCATTGCAATAAAACGAGCAATCAGAGCTCACATGGAAAGATTTAAGTGTTAATTTTTCCCATATGCTGATAGAGAGTTGAATGGTAGAGAAATAATCCGAAAACGGTTTGATACACCCCTCTGTCAAGCTCTTAAGTGTAAATTACTGAGTAGTTATGAATATAATAGAGGGAAACATTCCATGTGGGAAAAATATATCTAAAAACAAAGATGCTGTAACTTACCAAACAAAAGCGTTGGTATGTTGATAGGAGACAATAAAAAGCACACAAACACACACACAGATTTCAAGCTTTCGCAACCCAAGGTTGCTTTATCCTTACCTCTTTCCTGATGAAGCAACCTTGGGTTGCGAAAGCTTGAAATTTGTGTGTGTGTGTTTTTTATTGTCTGCTATCAACATACCAATGCTTTCGTTTGGTAAGTTACAGCATCTTTACTGAGTAGTTATGTAGATGTAGACTCTTAAAGTGTGCAGTAGGATATACTTTAGTTACATCCATGATAGATTCATTTTCTGTGGTGTTACTGTGTTTATTATAAAGCATGTGAAAGTATATAATACATTGGCTGACTCTCTTTGAACTGCACATTCTGAATTTTGACAGTTTAAACTATCTGTGATGCACAGCGCCCCGGTTTTAGCCTTTGCCAATAGAGTTTGATAGACATTTCTGTGAAGTTCTCCCTCTTACCAGATGAACCCGTGATGAAATGCACTGTTCTTCTCGGGATCAGTATTACTATTGTGGGTGAATTACATTTCCTTAGGATTCTTGTAAATATCACTCTAGCAATCCTAGAAGTAGTTCTTTTGCTCAGATTGTCCCACAAGATTATTGCTTGATATTTTATCATCTGAGGAAATCAGCCAACTAGTTGTAAATATAAAGGTCTATTAACAACCCTTGACCAGGAGTGAAACTACTGTAAAACTGTCTTTTATATGAACACGTAAAAATTATATATTGGCAATGACGACGTGTCAATGTACTTCTGAAGAAGACAATTTTACAATTGTTTAAACTGTGGTCAAGGGTTGTTAGCCTTTATAGTTGCAACTCGTTGACTGATTTTCTCAAATCATTCACATTCTCCATTGTTAAACAGCAGCTATGTTCAAATTTTTTATTTTATCATTGTTACTATTTCAAGTGATTGATTGCCCTTAGTGTAATCATACCATAGTGGGTGTCTTTCCATCTGTTTATGCAAAATATGTTACATTTATGTGTGTCGAGAGTCAAATGACAATCCCTGCACTGAGAGCCAATTCGCAGCAGGTCATCTTGACTTTCCGCTCAGTTTTCTTGTTTGCTATTGTCCTATATACAATAGTATTATTTTAAAACAGGCTTATGGATCTTACAGAATTATCCACCTGATAAAGCACCACTTGCAACACCTTAGTAGTTCAATTTGATCTCTGATTGCAGCAGTCTCTGTGTAGTGTCTAGTTGGTTTTTCAGTTTCTCAGGTTACTAACCACTGTCATGTTTGTTATACAGTTATACTTAGTACTAAATGGATAGGAACTTGTGCTTGTTGAGTGCAGATTGAAGGGCAATTGGCAAGTGTCCCGAAACAATTAAAACTGACAACGTTGAATAAAATTGACTACTAATCATTTTTGAATGTGATTTACAGGGTGGGTATAATTAAAGAGCAGCTATGCACAGAGGTCCAGTGTGGGGTATAATTGTTGTATGGCAACGAAATTGATAGATATTCTGATGCATGAATGCAGAATCTATTTACACTGGGAAAAGAATTAGCTCTTATTTTGGCCACCAAGTGCAAAACTGGCACTGCACAACATTAGTTTCTCACTTGTTTGATCTTTCCTTCCCACATCCTGTTACTAATCCATTACATATGGAAACATTTCTATGCGTCTTTCTTCCGTTCACGATGCCAGATTTGCACCTGGGGGTTAAAACTTAAACCCTCTCAGCATAAATTGGTTCGTCATTAACGCATTAGAATATTTAACAAGTTTCACTGCCATACAATAATTAAAGTGAACACTGGATCACTGTGAGTAGCTGCCTTTATATTATAACCACCCAGTATTTAGAACTTGACTTCACTTCAAGTGGTTATGTTCAGTTTTGTCTTTACACATTCAACTTGAAACTGAATGTACTTATCTCAAAGTGGATAAGAGCCCCAAAACTGGTCAAGTTTTGAATAAATCACCTTCATGGATAAAATTAAAACAGTTAAAAGCTGTGTTGAATACAGTCAACAGACTCCAGGCTGCTACCCTGAGCTCCAGTGATATTGGGGCACCTGTGGTGATGTCATTGGAATCCCTGTGAGATCCTGATGTTGCTGCACCTTCCAGTGTGCGTGGCTGGCTTATTAGTCATCACCTGAAAGAGGGTAGTGGACGTTCCAGTTTACAAATCCCTGGGCAGATGGCAGATGTGGGTATTGGCCACATGTCTGTTCCTTTACATCTTAGCAATGGACATGAGGTTCTATCCATTGAAGACAGCACAACTCAGCCAGCTCAGAATGCATCAGTTGGAATTATGGTCAAAGTACCAAAAAGGTCCAGATAAGCATATAGGGTGGATGTACTAGTCATTGACAGTTCCATCATTAGCCGAATAATGGAGCCCCGTGGGAAAATATCTGTACTTGGTGTATTTTTTGATGGGTCTTGTCTGAGATTTGAAAGAGGTTCTGCCTGCTGTTATTGAATGAACTGGACGTAGCCCATCTCAGCATAAATGATGCCTGTTGCCTGGGTCCAGAGGTCATTCACATTTATTTAGAGGGCTGGCAGAGTTGGTCAAAACGGCTGTCCTTACTTGGATGGAGAGGTGGAACCATTGCTCACGATTTGCAATGTTGTTTCCAGAATCAATCTTGGTTCTACGGTTTGTACTCAAGTGCTTCAGTAACAGACTCAGACAATTCTGCGACAGTTTTGGATGCAGATTTGTTTACCTCTGCTATGGACTAGAGAATTGACGGAGCTCCCTCATAGGTCACACATCATTACACCACAAAAAGTAGCTGTTGGAGCAGTAGAATATGTAATATGTGTGGCTGGGAAATGGGAGAGCTTTAGGCTAGAGGATCCCCTCTGAAGATTTGACGATGAATTGCTTATCATAGTCGGCCACTTTAATCACAGGGGAAAATGTTTGTCATACCAAAGCAAAAAAGAAAATATGAATGTACTACTATATAACTGCAGGAGGAGTGTGCATGATGGAAGTACCCTGATTAGCCTCTCTTCTTGATGGTAATAAAGCCCACTATGTACTAAGAACAGAAAGCTGGCCGAAACTACACTGTGCCAAAGAATTAAAGGGTGACGCCATCATTTCCCCTTTTGCGATGCAGAAGTTTGAAGTTTGGGCTCAAAGGTGCATACAACCTTCTTCCATGATGGTGCAAAAGTGTGACGTCGTGTGTCATCACTATAGGCCTTGGTAACACTTCAAACAGCAAGGTACCAATACATGCAAAAAAAAAAAATCATGTGGGATTTAAGGTGGGTAAATGATGTCATATTCTCACCAAATTTCACACAATTTTGCTCAACACTGCCATGATGTGTCATGTGATGGGAAGCTCCTCATACCAGCCCTTAACCCCATCTCACCCTTTCTCTTGATGCCACTGTGATGGAAGTCAGAATCGCAACACTCAGCATTGAAATTGTGCATTTCTTTATAGGTCGTGGAGGAAAACATTTCACACACACTGCTGTTCAGAATTGACATGAAAAGACCACAGGTGGTGGCAAAAGGGTGCCAACAAAACAACCCCTTCCTTTGTAGCATTCATTTACATACATTTTGCAGTCAAAAATGACAGTTTCCAGTGCAATGTGCAGCAGAGTGACGTTCTTGACAATCTTTTACCCTGCAGACATTCCACAGAAGATTCAACCCTTCACTAAGGACATTGTGGGGCTGCAACCCCTTTAAAGTAATCTGACTATTTTGGAGTTTAATGTGACCATAGTTTTAGTATACAGTGTGGAACCAGTAGGGACCATTCAAAACCATTCGACAAAATTTGAACTTGATTTGGAGTAGCAAAGGGTATTTATGCTTTATCAGCCTTCTTGTTTTGCGTCCTTCCGTGGGATCATCATGAGGTGGTGTGACATTGACATGTGCATGAGTAAAATGGCAGAGGGTACCCTAAGACCCCCAGTTCAGCAATGCAGCTGGTACCATCGGCAGACTCCCATCGACACCCTTTAGCTGAATGGCACTACGGTGCTGCTCTAGCTGCTGCTTGCTTGCATGCGGAACCTGAGGAGTGTCAAAGGGGGAGCCTGCACACAGGTGCCTTTGAATCAGTCAGGGTTTGTCACTGTATAAGTACATTTTTTAAGTGCACAACAATGGTGGGTGGTTGTCACCGATCATGTTATCGAACTGTGAGGTCTTAGAGGGACCCTTTGCCATTTTATTTCAGTGTCACATCACAGCGCTTGCAATAGAGGAGGGCTGAAAAAGCGTAAACAACACTTTACTGCTTTAGATTATTAAAATTTGTCAAATGGTTGTGAATGGTCTCTAGTGGTACCACCCTGTATACCAGAGCAAAAACTGTGTTTATGTTGCACTCTAAAGCGGGTCTGATCACATTCTGGAGGGGTTGCAGCCCGACAGTGTCTGTAGAGGCGGGTTTAATTATCTGGTGGATGTCAGCAATGTCAAGGGTTGTGAAGAACGACATTCTCTTGCATATCATACTGCAGACTATCGTTTTTGACTGCGAAATGTGTATAAATTGACACTCCAAGGGGAGGGGTGGTTTCATCGATGTCCTTTACGTGACCTTCTGAGGCCTTTCTTGTGTCACTTCTAAGCACTGGTGTGTGTGTGTGAAATGTTTTCTTTAGCCACTCATAAGTAAACTGCATGATTCGACTCTGGGCACTGCGGCTCTGACAGAGGTGTCAAGAGAAGGATTTAGTTGTGGTTGGATGGGGATGGGAGGATGATGACCTTCCAATCATGTGACATTTCCACAGTGGCATTTGGCAGAATTGTTGTGAAATTTGGTGCCAATCTGACATCATTAACCCACCTTACACTTGACATGAACTTCAGAGCTTTGGCCTTTTTTTCGCATGTGTCAACACCATGCCATATGATGTGTCCCCAAGCCTGATAATTATGTTGGAGGGCTCCACAGTTTTGGACCATTACACTGGAAGATCGTAGGCACCTGTTATCCATATTTCATACTCCTATGTCACAACAGGTAATAATGATGGGGTTTCAAAAAAAAATGACCCCTTTATTCTTTTGTGCAGTTTCGATGGAATATATATCATCAATAGTGGTGGCATATTTATTGCTATAAAGGAGTGGGTAGTATCTCACAACGATATTACAAATTCTGAAGCAAAACAAGTCTGGGTGGAAGTAACCATCAAAGGTGAGTAAAACATGATAATCAAATGCTTTTATAGACCACTTGCCTCATGAGCTTTAGTGGCAGAAGAATTCAGAGAAAATTTGGAGAATACCTTCCATAAAGCTCTTGACTAATCTATGGCAGCAGAGGTAGATTTAAAGTTGACAGCTGTAAATTGAAGACTCGTGGAAATAAAATAGGTGCCAAGGCAGAGAATCTTGCGTAAATGTTATAAATGGTTTTTATTTTTTTTTTTTTACTTATCTCGAGCAGTTTGTTCAAGAATCAACACATGAAGGCAACTTTCAAGATGTGCTAACTAGTAAATCTATACATTTTTATTCAGTTAGCATACAGAAAAAAATGTGACTGAAAGGCTGTTTTAATATCAAAAAGAATCTTTCGAAAATTAGCAGTATTAGGAGAAAAAATAGATTGCTACTCACTGTAAAGATGAGCCATTGAGTTGCAGACAGGCACAACAGAAAGACTGTTACACATTATAACTTTTGGCCAAAGCCTCCTTCAGCAGCGGAAACACACACCCACACACACACACACACACACACACACACACACACACACACAAAGCAAGTGCACATCGTGCATAAGTGACCACTATCTCTGGCATGTCTGACTGGAATGCGATTGTCATTTGTATAGCAATCTAGAATGGGACGGGAAAGTGGTGGATGTAGAAGGGGGCGGGGGTGGGGAAGGTGCTCTGTCTGGTGGGGTGCACAGGGAGAAGATAGTGACCTGACAACACTGTCGTGTCAATTTGGGGGGGGGGGGGGGGGGGGGGGGGAGAAAGGAGACAAGAAAGGAAGGGGGGAGGGGTATGGACAGGCGGCTACATTGGCAGGGGGTGCCCTCCACAAATGCATGCGCCCATCCATTCCCCTTCTCTTCTCCTCTCCTTTTCCACTCCCCCCTCCCAGATTCCCCCCCCCCCCCCCCCCCCCCCCCACACACACACAAACACACCACCTCCTGCACATGGTAGTCTTGTCAGGCTGCTGCCATCTAGCCCCTGCATGCTCCACCAGGCAGCACTATTCTCTAACCTCACCCACACTTGTGCCCTGCTATCTCTTCCCCCTTCCCTGCCCCACTCCAGGGTGTGCATGCTAGCGTGAATGCGTGTGTGTTTCCTCTTTCGAAGAAGGCGTTGGCCAAAAGTTGTAATGTGTAACAGTTTTTCCATTATGCCTGTCTGCAACTCAGTGGGTCATCTTTGCAGGGAGTAGCGGTGTATACTTTTCTAATATTGTTGAAATTTGAACCTGGAGTTTCTATTGTTTGGAATCTTAAGTAATGTTTTACAAATTTCTGCTATAGGTGTAGCAGGAAACAGATTAATAGTGTGCATCTGTGTGTTCTGTGGAGATGTTGCTTCCATTTATGCACAATAATAAGATGATCGACTCTTCTTCTTAAGATGCTGTGAGTTTTGCTGTTACATGTTCTCACTGCCTAGACTCCAACCAGACTGTGAACTATTCTTGGTCTCACACCGCTATTTATAGCAGAGTTCTGTTCCTGATGCCTACTATGCCCTTTGATACTCTTGTGGGTTTTAGAGCTCGCACTGACATTCTGTGAAATGCACATTTTCTCAGCATCTGCCAAATGTGCTGCATGTGATGGCTGACGAGATTTTGATAAACTGAGTGCTGGTTGCCAAGCATTATTTAGAGTCAAATCACTGTCCTTGTTTATTAGGTTTTCTGTCATCTTTATTTCAACAGACTCCTTAGTTATGCTGTCTCAGAAACGAGGTGTTTGCATCATGATACTAGTCTCATTGTATTTTGTTTCATGATTATATGCAAGGCGGGTGTCAGAAAACCTAATAAATGGGAATGGTAGTTTCAGTTTAAATAATGCTTGAGGCCCGGCAGTCTATTTATTAAAATCTCGCCAACCATCGCATCCAGCAGAGTTTGAAAACAATGGTAGAATATGTATTTCGTAGAATATCAGTGTGAGTTCTGAAGAAGAAAAGTGCATCAAAGAGTGTAATGTATGTCAGGAATCAAACTTGGCTATAAATAGCAGCATGAGACAAAGAATAGTTACCAGAGTCATCGGAGTCAGCCAGCGAGTGCATGTAATAGCAAAACATGCAGCACCTGAAAAAGATGGCCGTACCAGTCATCGAATTATTGTACGTAAAATAGAAACAATGGCTTGTCAAAACCCACAGAATCACACTATTAATCAATCGCACTGAGAAAATCTGAAAAAGAAACAAATTGCAGAACATCAGAGTAGTGTTAACTTTAGGTATTAATCTCTTGGGGTGAGGGCTTGGAGTTTCAATAAGTAACAAGAGTATTGTGTAAATAATAGTAATAGAAAGTCCTTGGTGGAGTATAAATGATTTAAAGATTAAAGATAACAACTCACTGAGTACACACACACACACACACACACACACACACACACACACACAAACCTGTACTGCAAAATTGTTCTAGCAGACTAAATTATGCCAACACTGCAGATTGACTGGGATAAGGGGTTTTGTAAAGTGCAGTAAATGAGGGGTGAAAGGAGGCAGGGAGCGGGAGGGAGAGTTGGGGAAGTGTGGCTGATGGGTAAGAAGATCAGGCAGCGGATGCATGGGATAGGAATGTGGAACCTGCGAGCTCATTCCAGCCACTGACCAGCAGTAGCAGCAGGCCTTTAGCTGTGCACATCTGCCTGTGGCTTCTTCCAATCAAAAGCAGCATTTAGTTGGTCCAGTGACCTATCATCAACTGTTGCTATATGGGGAACCTTTTTGAAGACCAAGATATCTCCTCTCTGTCAATCGACATAGATTCCACAAACAGCGGTCTAAAACTCATCTTGCTCTTGTTTTCTCTACTTTTAAATTAATAAAACATTAATGGTTTTCTGAGTGGGGTAAGAAAATTTATAATTGGAATTGCTATTGTGTTTACATGAAATTGAAATGTATTGTTTGTGACTCAACATCACTTTAGCCAGTTAGTGATATATTGACTTTGTGCTATTTGTGCACTAATTAAGCACATAATCAATATGTAACAGAAGATGGTAATTAATTTAATTGAATAGATAAAATATCTACTCACCAAGCAGTGGCAGAACACATACAAAAAAGACAGTTGTAATTATTCTTTTATGTGTGCGTTCTGCTGCTGCTGCTTGGTGAATAGATTTTTTATCTATCCAATTAAATTATTTTGTCAAAAGTTTATTATTTGTCTTGTTATATTAGAATATGGTAATTATTATTTATTAGTCCATTTATTTATCATTTGATTCAAGTAGAACTTTAACCATCATTCTGAAAATGGTTCTAATAGATTTCTGTGCTCAGTGCAATTTTAAGAAGCTCAGAACCTAACTGTAGGAAGTTCACAGTAAATGCATGTAATTGTTTTACAGATAATTTAGTTTGTTCATTAATTATATTTCTGTGTATTAAGAAATATGAATATCCCTAAATCAAAGAACATACGAATCATTATTTGCGTTGTTTTACTGTTTCCAGCACACCCAAGGTGATGCATATATGAGCTGATAAATCACTGAACAGTGAAGTACTTTGAAGGAATTGGACATCCTGGTGACATTGGTTAATGTGGTTAAAATTTCACAAACGCCAAGTGCAGTTTTGTTATTTTGCTGCAGTCCATAAACATGAAGCAAGTTCATTCATCTGTGATAAGCAATTTGGGAGTGCTTCCATGTTGTTGCGGTTTTTCTACATGATTACTGTTATGCGATATCAGTTTTATCCCAGTGACTATACTGAGTATGGAACAAGTGCTTACTGAAAGAAAAAGTTGAATTTATTTTTAATGTACTGATTGTCGGACCATTTTTTTTTTACTTTATATTGTCCAATACATATTGTATATGAAAATGTATGTGTATATAAGTAAACCAACTAATTTGTGATTATTTTATCTTTACAACACTGGAAAGGACCACAGATTTCATGTGGTTTTTGAGGCATTGCTCCCAGTTCCAGGTGAAGTGCAAAGTTCATTAGAATAAAACACGTAATTAAAATTGAACATCTGGTAATACTGACCGTTTTTTTAAACAATGGATAGCAAGAAACTGTTCAAATTTTGCATTAGTTTGTGTTATTCTTTGGGAGAAAAATGTTGTTCACAGATCAACAGCTGTGCTCAGATATCTGTACTAATAAGGTTGGTGTAGGAATGGGTATTGTTGAATGGTATTCAAAACATAATTGAAATTATGAGATTTGTCTTTAAAACCAACCTGTGGAGATAGGTATTTTGAAATGTTTCTGCAAGTCATGTTACTACATGCATATGAACCAGAATTCTAAGAAGTGTGAAATGAGACAAGAATACGTTCTGGAATAGTAGCTCAAACCAATTAAATAATGTACACGGTATAAATTAAAATGAATGGTATGAAATATTAAATGGAAGATACAGATATGTAGGTGCTAGGATGAGGTTACGCAGCGGCTGTAGGAAGAGGGAGAAAAAGAGATTTGTGGCAGGTTGCTCAAACTGAATAGCAGAAACAGTTTTCTGTGCAATATTAGTTCACATGTACATATTTTTGAAGCGCAGTTAGTGACTGACAGGACTGAGGTGACCCCAGTGGTGGGAAAAATGTCTGAATTATCATGTTGATGAGAGCTTTTTTACACAAAATAAAGAAAAGCGGATGTGTGGAACTTGGTTTCCGTTCTGATCATTGTTCATTTTTGTTTTGGCTTTCATAATTTTTTTATTTAATTTGTACAAATCGTCAGCCACGACAAAGTTATTGCCTCCATCATAGTAATACTCTCATAATGACTATGAATGACTATGACGTTACATGTTAAACATTATCATCGAACCTTTTATTTGAAGGCTATTAAAAGAAGCTATTCAGTATTAACATAAAGGACATGATTCAGTAGCAAATCCCATTGTGCTTTGCATCAGACGACATATTACAACAGGATATAAGGTTAAGTCACTTTTTCCCTGTGTAACTTGGCAGAATTTATTGTCATATTTTCAGGATACTGATAAATGGTCAGTGAAATTGATAGCATAAGTTTTTTAGAAGTTTTGAAGTTACCTTTCTGACTTAATACAAAAGTTGAATTGTGTTACGTCTATGTAATAACTTCAAGTTGAACAAATATATTTCAAGGAAGACGCAATACAAGAAAGTCACAGACCAAGTAAACAGAGTAAGACGTGTGTACACTTTAACAGTCATATCATAACCGAGTCCAAGTCTACCGGCAGCTTAGGTGGCACTGCTGCTGCATGGCTGGCAGACAGCGCCGCATGTAGAGGGCGTGTGTAACTGCGCGGCGGCACTTTGAAAGATCGGCGAGTCACAACACTTTTCCCCCCCTTTGAATTTTTTGCACAGGTCTTGATGGAGGTGGCCTGTAGATTGCTAACGTCCATAGGCGTTGTTTAACTGGCCGTAAAGTCTCAAGGAGGAGGCTTCCCGTACGGACGGAAGTGTCCCCGATGATAACGGGTCAAGATGACAGGAGACGTGGGGGTCGAATCTGCTGGCCCCCCGTGCACCAATCTGCTCATTGTGTCAAGTCCTGTTGTTATAACAGGAGGCATGGGTGATGAATCCGCGTCCGTAGGAGAAGGAGGCGAGTAGAGTTGCTCCGACAGATGATGGTCATCTAGTTCCTGCATGGGCATGTCTCCTGGTGGCGTCAGTTCTTGTGCTGGCACCGATATGATGGTGAGAGGACTGTGTTGTGAGTAATGAGAGATTCCAGTATCCCGAGCGTCAGGTAGAGCCAAAGGTGGTATAGTGGCATTCGGAACATGCGTTGGCGGCACACGAGGCCGAAGCTGGTCCGAATGACGCACTGCAACACCCACGTCCATCTGGATTTCATACAGGCGTCGGCCACGGTGTCGTAAGATGTGGCTAGGACTCCATTTTGGCCGCCTGTCGTATCCCCGTATCTGTACAGGGTCGGCGGCGGTGAACCGGTCAAGCAAAGGCACCCGCGGCCGTCACGTGGAAGGCTGCAGAAGATGAAGTAGTGTGCGGGGCTGTCGGCCATGTAAGAGCTCAGCCGGGCTATGGTTGCCCATGGGGGTGAAACGGTAAGAAGCCAGAAATTGGAGAAGCGCATCATCAGCAGAAGAAGAAGTCAGGAGTTTCCTCATCTGAGCCTTAAATGTGCGACCCATCATTCAGCCTCACCGTTTGACTGTGGGTGGAATGGAGGGGCCGTGACATGCAAGACGCCGTGACGGGCACAAAAATCCGCAAAATCGGAAGAGGCAAATTGTGGACCATTATCAGTAACAAGAGTAGAGGGAAGGCCTTCCAAAGAGAAAATGCGAGCTAGAGCATTGGTGGTTGCCGCGGTGGTAGGCAGCGTACAACGGACAATGAAAGGAAAGTTAGAATAAGTGTCAATAATGAGAAGCCAATAAGTACCTAACAAAGATCCCCTGAAGTCAGCATGAATACGCTCCCAGGGCTTCTCAGGCGAAGGCCACGGTGACGAAGATGACTTCAGGGCGGCGGCCTGTGACGCACAAGGGCCGCAGGCAGCGACCATTTGTGCGATTTCAGAGTCGATGCCGGGCCAGTACACATGACGGCGCGCCAGAGATTTTGTGCGAGAGACACCCCAGTGCCCTTAGTGAAGGAGGCGCAAGACCAAAGCACGCAAAGACGCAGGTACCACAACACGTGGCGAAGCATTGTCAGTGGAAAGAAGGATAACACCATCCCTAGCCGTGAGGCAGTAACGCAAAGCATAGTAGTTCCACAACGGATGGGAAGTCTTAGTGGATGGACGATCTGGCCAACCCTTCTGAATACAGCGTAAAACCCGGGAGAGTGTAGGGTCAGAACCCGTAGCAGCCGCCAGGCGGTCCCCGGTGGTGGAGAACCCGTCCACAACCTGCTGCTCGGCAACATCCAGGTGGAAACACAAAAGTTCGTCCCTGTCGAATGCCAGATCAGGACCCATGGGAAGGCAAGACAGTGCATCAGCATTCACATGTTGAGCCATCGGCCGGAAATAATCTCATAATTGAAACGAGACAAGTAAAGAGCCCAACGCTGGAGGCGGTGTGCAGCCTTGTCAGGAAGTGACGTTGATGGATGAAACAAGGGAACAAGTGGTTTGTGATCCGTAACAAGATGAAACTTGCATCCATAGAGAAAAACACCAAACTTATGAAGAGCATAAATAATAGCCAAAGCTTCATTTTCAATTTGAGAATACTTTTGTTGGGCATCCATGAGCGTTTTGTAGGCATAAGCAATGGGTTGTTCAGACCCGCCAGAAAAACTGTGCGCAAGGACTGCACCGACCCCGTATTGAGAGGCGTCCGTGGCAAGAACAAGATGTTGGCCAGGTCGATAAGTAGCCAGGCACGGGGCCTGTTTCAGCATAGTCTTCAATTTCTGGAAAGCCGCATCGCATGACGCGGACCAGTGAAAAGGCACGTTTTTATGCAACAGGCAAAGCAACGACTGAGCCACTGAAGCCGCAGACGGTAAAAACTTGTGATAGTATGCTATTTTCCCCAAGAAGGCCTGCAGTTCCTTAACAGATGTAGGGCGAGGAAGGGCATTGATCGCAGCGACAGTTTGCTGAAGCGGATGAATACCATCCCGAGAGAGTTGAAACCCCAAGCACGTGATAAAATTTTGATTTCTGAAGATTACACTTGAGACCGGCAGTCTGTAAGACATGAGAAAGTGTACGGAGATTTTGAAGATGTTCGTCAGTAGTGGAGCCAGTGGCAACAATGTCATCCTGGTAATTTATACACCCAGGGACAGTGAGCAATAATTGTTCCAAGAATTGCTGGAAGAGAGCAGGGGCACTGGCAACCCCGAATGGCAATTGTTGGTATTGATAGAGGCCGAAAGCCGTGTTAAGGACCAGAAACTGCCGGGAGGCAGTGTCGAGAGGAAGTTGATGATAAGCCTTTGACAGGTCAAGTTTAGAAAAATACTGGCCTCCAGCAAGTTTAGTGAACAGTTCTTCAGGCCGAGGCATAGGGTAAGTGCCGATAAGCCATTGAGCATTTACAGTGGCTTTGAAATCGCCACAGAGATGAATATCACCATTTGGCTTAGCAACGACAACGACAGGAGAGGACCACTCACTGGAATTGCCAGGAAGCAAGACCCCTGAAGCAGTGAGACAATCCAGCTCCTGTTTGACCTGATCACGAAGGGCCACAGGAATGAGCTGAGCCCAAAAAAAACTTAGGCCGACCAGTGGGTTTGAGCATGATATGAGCTTCAAAGTGGTTTGCACGGCCTAACCCAGTAGAAAAAAGGGACGAAAATGTCGTCGACAAGGAATCCAATTGAGCATAAGGAATAGCATCAGAGACGTCGGCCGGCGGAGAAATGCCACACGCTTTGTCAACATCGCACAGAGGTTGTATTTTCCCGACGTCGCCCCGTGCCTCTATTTGCGCTCCAGTGGCGCAAGAAATTTCAAAAAACTGAGTGATGGATAGGACTTCATCTAGAGTAGGATTTGCCAACTGAAGGGCACGTTGCCTAACTTCTTTGTCGGGCGCCGATCGGATAATAGCATTCTGTACCATGGAATCGGCGTAGGATTCTTTGTGAACTTCAGTAACAAATTGACACTTTCTACTGAGGCCATGAAGTTCAGCAGCCCAAGCGTGATAGTATTGATTCGGTTGTATTTGACAACGATAAAAGGCAACACGAGAGGCTACCACATGCGTTTACTTTTGAAAATAGACGGACAGAAGTGAGCAAATTTTAGCAAAGGACAAAGACGCAGGATCTTTCAAAGGAGCCAATTGCGACAACAACTGATACATTTGAGGTGAAATGCATGAAAGGAACGCGCGCGCGCATTTGTTTATATTTTCACATCTCCTCCTAAATCACTTGACCGATTTCAACCAAACTTGGCACACACATCCCTTACTGTCTGGCAACAATTGCTTTGGGAGTATGAACTACCTACCTATCATACTTCATGGGGCATGACATCATTAACAATGAGATGTGTGAAAAACTGCCACATCAGTCATGACTTTTAAATTTATTACTTTGTACTACGATCTCCATTCACAATAAATTTTGCAGACAGTATCCACAGGTGTCACTAAATGCTATTACAAAATTACAGCATGGTACCATGTGTAGTTCAGGAGATATGGCATCATAAACACTGAGATGCACGAAAAACTGCTCTATTGTCCACGACATTCAAATTTATTACTTCTTTGCTACTAATTCTTCTTGCAACTTATTTTGCAGATATTATCTACATATGCTGTTGCATGTACCTACACTAATATATCATTGTACAAGACATAGTTTAGGAGATATGAAGACATAAATATACAGATGTGTGAGAAAATTCTGCATCATGCATAATGTTTTAATACATTTATTTTGTACTACTAAGACACTATTACAGTCAAGTCAACTTAAGGTAATCCATGACACATGGCAGTGCTTTTGAAAGCTTTCAACTACGAAGCACAAACGACTGTAGGGAAAAACAGTCACCGTCTGTAGAGCTATGAAGAGGCATTGCCTTAGAGACACTCACGAAATTGTGCTATAGGCACACAAAGCAGCTGTGCTGAGCGTACAGAAACTGTCCATGATATTATACTACACAGTTCATTATTTTGTTTTTGTTTCTAATAGAAAACTGGCAAAATGTATACCCAGGCAATGCTGGGTTTGTCAGCTAGTATTTTATGTTGGAATACTTACATATAAATACTACATATCCAGCAGATCTGTATGTAAACTGTCATGCCCTATGCAGTGATTTATGCATCTCCATAACCTCCTTGACATCTTGTGGAGCATTCAGGAATTATGTTTCAGAAGGCTTCATCAACTGGCGTAGTTCTTCATTAGCATTGTAACAACGTTAAGCCAAATGGAGCTTGATTATTCCTCATAATAGGTTGTGTGGTGTGGTAAGGTCTGAGCTTTTTAGTGGCCATTTCAATGGGGTGGGAGATGTTGCTAAAGCCTGCTGTTCCCAGCAACCTCAAAATCATTAATCAAGGAACTCTTGCACCTTAATATCAAAGTGGCCTGGAGCTCCATCCTGCTGTAGTGACATAGGATCCATGATTTCCCTGTCTTTAAGCTGAGATGTTAATCACAGGTATACCTGTTCCTATCAAAATTTCCATTCGTCTACCCTTCACAAAATGTGGTAGGTACTTGTATCTTTATGACATGCCAACCCACATCATAACATGAGATGGGTTCATTTCTAATTCTTGCATATAATAGAAATTTTCCTTAGACTAGAAAACAGCATTCCGACTGTGTGAACTTTGATATATCACCATTCCTTATCAGATTCAAAAGCAGGGACACCAATAAAACAGCTATTTATTTCTACAGTTGTACAATGACGTGAGGCTTATGATGACTTCTTGAACACCACTACAGAATATGATCCATGAGTTGTACGGCAGTTTGTGATGATGTTCTCCTTTTCATCCATACCTCATGGACTTTGATTAACACTTGTACCAAAATGTGAGTACAAGCATAAAAAATCTGCTCACTGAGGAGTGCAAGGTTTCCGATCTTCACCATATACACAATTGTCTTCATATGTCTCGGAGATAGAAATCTAATCCCGGGGAATGTGGCGACAACTCCACTGGACCTATCTATCTCCGGTGAAACTATATACCCAATATGCCCAGACAGCGGGCTCATAATGAAATGGGGCACCGTCTTGCTGAAGGGAAGTTGGAAGTGTCCCGTCTTCAGACAGAGGTGGTGGCAGCACATGTTGTTCTAACATCTGTGGATAGTAGGTTGCTAATAGTGAACCTAAATGAAGAAAGGCTCAGCAGTTCGAGAAACCAACATTCCACACCAAATCATCACTTCCGTAGGAGCCAGCCAGTGAGGGTTAACAGCTGATAAGTATCTGTGATTATGTTTTTTACCTCCGTGGCCAGATAGAAATTAGTTTCATTCTGAGAATTGATGATAGTGGCAGCAAAACCAGTATCCACCTGCATGCGAATATCTCGACCAAGTATTTGGACAGTGAGGAATAACTTCCCTGAAAGGGAAGAAGTACAATTGACAGACAACACAGAATCAGAAACAGCGTCACATTCATGAACAGCATATATGTGATCGGATTTGCAAACAGATGACACATGACCCTTTTTTTTGCATTTGTGAGACACGGCCCAACGTTGTGGACAGTCTTCTCCTGAATGTTTCGTAAAACACCGCGGACATGAAGGAAGTTACCGTGGGTTTTGCTGCAGTTTCTTAGAGGTTTGTTTATGGTTAGGCCGAGGCTGCGCTGGGGAGCGTACTGTGGCCACGTCTGCCGGCGGGGGCACGCCACACGCTTCGTAAACATCGCACAGAGGTTTTATTTCCCCGACATCGCCCCATGCCTCTATTTGCGCTCCAGCGGTGCGAGAAATTTCAAAAGACTGAGCAATGGATAGGAATTCATCTAGAGTAGGATTTGCCAACTGAAGGGCACGTTGCCTAACTTCTTTGTCGGGCGCCGATCGGATAATAGCATCCCATACCTTGGAATCGGCGTAGGATTCTTTGTGAACTTCAGTAACAAATTGACACTTTCTACTGAGGCCGTGAAGTTCAGCAGCCCAAGCGTGACAGTATTGGTTCGGTTGTTTTTGACAACAATAAAAGGCAACACGAGAGGCTACTACATGCGTTTGCTTTTGAAAATAGACGGACAGAAGTGAGCACATTTCAGCAAAGGACAAAGATGCAGGATCTTTCAAAGGAGCCAATTGTGACAACAACCAATATATTTGAGGTGAAATCCATGAAAGGAACAGAGACTTACATGTTTATTTGTCCACGACATGAAATGCCAAGAAGTGCTGTCAAAGACGTTTTTCGTAATTAGACCAGCCTTCCGTCATCTCGGCGTAAGGAGGAAAAGTAGGTAGAGACGACAACGAGAGACGCCCCGCATTTGATGCCGCGTCGAAATCACGAATCGCATTTGTGAGAAGCGTTTGCTGTTCTATGAGACCTTGCAATAGTTGCTCTAAAGTAGCCATGAAAACATCAATGATGGAAAAGAAAAATCCCATCATCATCGACAGTTATTATAACTTCAAGTTGAACAAATATATTTCAAGGAATACGCAATACATGAAAGTCACATATCAAGTAAACAGAGTAAGACGTGTCTACACTTTAACAGTCAAATCATAACTGAGTCTAAGTCTAGCGGCCGCTGGCTGGTTGGCCGCTTAGGTGGCGCTGCTGGTGCATGACTGGCAGACAGCACCACATGTAGAGGACGCGCGTAACTGCGCGGCGGCACTTTGAAAGATCGGCGAGTCACAACAAAAAGGAACAATGAGGTATGTAATTACAGTACCAGATGGAAAAATGACATTCATTACTCCACATTAAGATTGTCTTTACTGAAAAAAAAAAAAAAAGGATTGCACAGTGCTGCATTAAAAATCTTTGATCACTTACACAGTGGTGTAAAAAGTCTGACAGACAGAAAAGTAAAATTTGAATTTAATAGTCCTGTTTCATCATAAGTCCACATAGAATAGTACTGGCAGTAGTTAAACTAATTGCATAGCAATCATTGTTGAATAGAGAGAAAGTATGCAAGTTACTGAACAGAGTGCACAATCCATATTTAGAAAGGTTAGTATTTTTAAAACATTTGATTTGTACTGATTGTTTATGGACAGTGAGCTTCAGACACTGGACAGGTACAGATGTCAGGTGGTTCCTTTTCATTATATTGTTACAATACTATGTGGTCCAGTCAGTAACATTGCGAGCCAACCACTTCTTTATGCATATGAATGCATAATTACTAACAAATGACCAACTTTTTATAAGAGAAGCTTTTTCAAGAGGTCTGAAGGATTCTTCCTTATTCTCATCTTTTGCATATCTCCAGAACTTTGTACTCCAGCAGTCATAAGATGGACAGTATCATTCTGAAGTAACTGCTATTAAATTAATTTCTCTCTGTCCTTTCTCCTGTCAGTCCCACCCCCACCCCCTAAAAGACAACTTCCTACACATTACTATAATGCTCCCCTCCTTTGATTAATTTATTGTTTCTACAAATTAGCAGCTACCAGCCATTCCTTGCCAAGCCTTCAGTATCCTTCAATTTATGTATTCATATGATCATGAGTAGATGTAACATACACTGATCATCCCCACTGCATCCAGGAGGACCAGACGTTCCCTGCAGACTGGGTGGATATGTTGCATACCATCAGCTGTGCTACTGATTGGTCCCCTGCAGATTGGGTGAGTATATTGCACATCGTCTGTGCCAGTGAATACATTTGCTTGGTCGGCTGCACACTCTGTAATCGTGGACAGCTCTGTGACATTGTTCCCATAGGTTAATATAAGAGAGCCTTGCCAGCCAGTGTGTACCCTCACTAGAGCCTTACTTGAATGTGCGCTGTGCCCAAGCAATACATTCGATAGCAGGTTGTCCAGCACGATGAGTTTCAGAGGTGCACATCATGGGGCAGTGAAGGCTCGGAGGTCCCATCATCATATTGCACACCACACCAGCCATTGCCCATTGCTAGTGGCAATGGATACAGAAAGACATGCACACACACCATATAGGATGTGGATGTCTAATATGCACCACAAGGAGAGAGGACAGATAGATGGTCTGCTACATATGAAATGATCCAATTCAGTGGGCTGACCTGCCTTCTATGCAACATCCTATAAGTGTTAGTGCCACTGACAGGCTGTTACTTGATGTAGGACTCGTCACACACTGACCATACTGATGCATGTGACTCATGCTCCTGCAGTATTATGCCCAACTTGCCTGGTGTCAGCAATGAGACACATTGGGCTGTACAGGTTGGCAGTTGGTCACCTTTAGTGACAAGTTCTACTTCTGGTATGGAGGCAGCTATCACAGGGTCCTTATCTGGAAGCACAGTGGAGGGTGCCACGAAGTGCAGTTTATGATCCTACGTCCCACTAGCCTGGTGTGATAGTGTGGGGAGAGAGAACCTATGGTACCCTTTTACAATTAATGTTCCTAATGGACTCCGTGACAGCCACACCATATGTGGAAGAAGTCCTGCAACTGGTAGCTCTACTGTTGGTGAATGCCCACACATATGCCCTATTTCAACAGACCAGTGTACGTTCTTGCACTGCTGCCAGCTTCTGAGCATGACTTGCAGCTGTGGATACACTACCAAGGCCAGCCACATCGCCCAATCTCTCCCCGATTGAGATTGAGTGGGGTGCCATGGAATATGTCATCAGGACTCCGCCTCTTCCCACCATTCTGCAGAAACTGTGCACTCAGGTGCAAGTGGCATGATGTGGAGTATTGCAGGACTACATCTGCAAACTGAACAACTCCATCCCACAACATCGGGCCGCATGTATTCACTACTTTGGGGGCGCAGCGGCATACTAACATGTACATTTTGTGGCCTTGTAGTCCAATAAATATTGGTCCTTCAGAGGTGAAAATGTAATCATTTTATGTGTGGGGCACCATCTACCTTTGTAAGACATTTCCAGGGGCAGATGTGGATTCTGAGCACAATCTATTGGTTATGAACTGCAGATTGAAACTGAAGAAAATGCAAAAAGGCGGGAATTTAAGGAGATGGGACCTGGATAAACTGAAAGAACCAGAGGTTGTACAGAGCTTCAGGGAGAGCATAAGGGAACAATTGACAGGAATGGGGGAAAGAAATACAGTAGAAGAAGAGTGGGTAGCTGTGAGGGATGAAGTAGTGAAAGCAGCAGAGGATCAAGTAGGTAAAAAGACGAGGGCTAATAGAAATCCTTGAGTAACAGAAGAAATATTGAATTTAATTGATGAAAGGAGAAAATATAAAAATGCAGTAAATGAAGCAGGCAAAAAGGAATACAAACGTCACAAAAATGAGATCGACAGGAAGTGCAAAATGGCTAAGCAAGGATGGCTAGAGGACAAATGTAAGGATGTAGAGGCTTATCTCACTAGGGGTAAGATAGATACTGCCTACAGGAAAATTAAAGAGACCTTTGGAGAGAAGAGAACCACTTGTATGAATATCAACAGCTCAGATGGCAACCCAGTTCTAAGCAAAGAAGGGAAGACAGAAAGGTGGAAGGAGTATATAGAGGGTTTATACAAGGGCGATGTACTTGAGGACAATATTATGGAAATGGAAGAGGATGTAGATGAAGATGAAATGGGAGATAAGATACTGCGTGAGGAGTTTGACAGAACACTGAAAGACCTGAGTCGAAACAAGGCCCTGGGAGTAGACAACATTCCATTAGAACTACTGATGGCCTTGGGAGAGTCAGTCATGACAAAACTCTACTATCTGGTGAGCAAGATGTATGAGACAGGCGAAATACCCACAGACTTCAAGAAGAATATAATAATTCCAATCCCAAAGAAAGCAAGCATTGACAGATGTGAAAATTACTGAACTATCAGTTTAATAAGTCACAGCTGCAAAATACTAACGCGAATTCTTTACAGACGAATGGAAAAACTGGTAGAAGCGGACCTCGGGGAAGATCAGTTTGGATTCCGTAGAAATGTTGGAGCACGTGAGGCAATACTAACCTTACGACTTATCTTAGAAGAAAGATTAAGAAAAGGCAAACCTACGTTTCTAGCATTTGTAGACTTAGAGAAAGCTTTTGACAACTTTAACTGGAATACTCTCTTTCAAATTCTGAAGGTGGCAGGGGTAAAATACAGGGAGCGAAAGGCTATTTACAATTTGTACAGAAACCAGATGGCAGTTATAAGAGTCGAGGGACATGAAAGGGAAGCAGTTGTTGGGAAAGGAGTGAGACAGGGTTGTAGCCTGTCCCCGATGTTATTCAATCTGTATATTGAGCAAGCAGTAAAAGAAACAAAAGAAAAATTCGGAGTAGGTATTAAAATCCATGGAGAAGAAATAAAAACTTTGAGGTTCGCCGATGACATTGTAATTCTGTCAGAGACAGCAAGGGACTTGGAAGAGCAGTTGAACGGAATGGACAGTGTCTTGAAAGGAGGATATAAGATGAACATCAACAAAAACAAAATGAGGATAATGGAATGTAGTCAAATTAAATCGGGTGATGCTGAGGGGATTAGATTAGGAAATGAGACACTTAAAGTAGTAAAGAAGTTTTGCTATTTAGGGAGCAAAATAACTGATGATGGTCGAAGTAGAGAGGATATAAAATGTAGACTGGCAATGGCAAGGAAATCGTTTCTGAAGAAGAGAAATTTGTTAACATCGAGTATAGATTTAAGTGTCAGGAAGTCGTTTCTGAAAGTATTTGTATGGAATGTAGCCATGTATGGAAGTGAAACATGGATGATAACCAGTTTGGACAAGAAGAGAATAGAAGCTTTCGAAATGTGGTGCTACAGAAGAATGCTGAAGATAAGGTGGGTAGATCACGTAACTAATGATGAGGTATTGAATAGGATTGGGGAGAAGAGAAGTTTGTGGCACAACTTGACTAGAAGAAGGGATCGGTTGGTAGGACATGTTTTGAGGCATCAAGGGATCACAAATTTAGCATTGGAGGGCAGCGTGGAGGGTAAAAATCGTAGAGGGAGACCAAGAGATCAATACACTAAGCAGATTCAGAAGGATGTAGGTTGCAGTAGGTACTGGGAGATGAAGAAGCTTGCACAGGATAGGGTAGCATGGAGAGCTGCATCAAACCAGTCTCAGGACTGAAGACCACAACAACAACAACCATCTACCTGCCTGTCAATCATGACCACCGTATGCCTTGTCCTTGGTGCAGCTCCTTTTAGGACTGCTTTACATATTAACATAAACTAGTCATATCATTTCATGTTTTTGTACTGTGAAAAACTGCAACTACTGGAGACTGTTTATTTTGCTTTCATTTATTTTATTTTATTTTATGAATAAGAAAGTCATTTTTCTGAA
This sequence comes from Schistocerca americana, assembly GCF_021461395.2. Taxonomy (NCBI): domain Eukaryota; kingdom Metazoa; phylum Arthropoda; class Insecta; order Orthoptera; family Acrididae; genus Schistocerca; species Schistocerca americana. The sequence goes on along the minus strand of NC_060121.1, from coordinate 554,030,286 downwards.
GAAATGACATAAAATAATTTATAACTAAAAAGATGTACTGATATATTAATTTACTAAACTGGGCCCCACAGGTAGCTGCATTAGTTAATGAAGTTGTAAAGAAATAAGTGCTGACAAATAATAATCATACAATGTGAGTTCGCAAAAGAATCTTTAACTTGCCTTTAAATAAGTAATGTTACTGTTGTGTACTGGTACACATTGTCGAGTTAATTTATGTTGCTAGCAACATCACACATGAATCGTCCATTACTGCCAAAGAGTTAGTTCACTCCCAGTTTATGAGCACAACAGTTTACATGTGTAATCCATTGAAGGGCATTGTCAGCAGCCCATTTAACTGTTGTCAGCCACAGTGAGCAAAAACATGTTCTTTCCATGTTGGCAGCTCACTCCTTGTTGCCTGAATTTAAACTGATATGGAGTTGTTGTGAGAATACTGTAGTGCCGCATGACATATATAAAATAACAAATAGTTTTTACCAGAGTGTATTATCACTTTATCACTTAATATAAGAGGAAAATTACTGGTGAAACAATTAAGTAAAACATCATTGTTACTTGGCTATCTGGAATTGATAGACACATTAAGTAAACTGAAAGAGGTTAGTGTGAGACACAGAAGCCCATTTACAGGTGGGATTAAAGAGCGCGCGCCCACACACACACACACACACACACACACACACACACATATTTCATACATAAACTACCAAGAAATTATTCTGCCTTTTGTAACTTCTGTTGCATTTTTATAATTGTTGGAAATTCAAAAAGGTTATTGTCAATTTATTATTATTATTATTATTATTGGAAAGCACCATCATCTAGGACTTCACATAGGGTCCCTCTATTCTGACTGTAATACTTCTGTCTCCCACCATATAGAGTAGACTTTGAGTTGCAGACAGATGCAAACAAAAGACTGCTATGCATTTGAGCTTTCAGCCAAAAGACCTTATTCTAAAGCAGAAAACACACTGAAGTTGGACTGCATCTTATGGGAAAAGCAATGTGTCAATCAACACTGCTTCTCCAATGATGCAGTTACTGTACACAGTTTGGCCTCAGTAGCCAGATACAGTGGTCATGTGTGTGTGAGATGTACATGTGTAAATGTATATGTGTTTTTTTTTTTTACTTTAGAAGCAGGCCTTTTGGCTAAAAATTCAAATTTATAGAAGTCTTTTTGTTGTTCTTGTTTACAGTGCAGTGGCATGGTAGGTAGCATCTATCCTTTTCATAGTATTTTCATTATTCTGTCCTGAATTTTCCATTATTTAACAATGTTGTTTGTACCTGTATGTTTCATACACTAAGGTGACAAAAGTCATGGGATAACTGTTAATATTGTGTCTGACCTTTCGCCCGGCGTAGCGCAGTAACTCGATGTGGCATGGCCTCAACAAGTTGTTGGGAGTCCCTTGCAGAAATATTGAGCCATGCTGCCTCTGTAGTGTTGCTGATGCAGAATTTTGTCCATGAACTGACCCCTTGATTATGTCCCATAAATGTCAATGGGATTCGTTTTGGATGATCTGGAGACCAAATAATTCACTCAAGCTGTCCAGAATCTTCTTCAAACCTGTCATGAACAGTTGTGGCCCAATGACATGGTGCATTGTCATCCATAAAAATTCCACTGCTGTCTGGGGACATGAAGTCCATGAATGGCTGCAAATGATCTCCATGTAGATGAACATAACCATTTCCTGTCAATGATCAGTTCAGTTTGATGAGAGGACCCAGTCAATTTTTCCATGTAAACACAGCCCACACTGTTATGGAACCACCGCCAGCTTTCACAGTACCTTGTTGACAACTTTTTGGATCAATGGCTTTGTGGGATGCGTCACGCTTGAATCCTACTTTCAGCAGTTATTACTAGGTGAAATTGGGGCTCATCTGACCAAGCCACAGAGTACCAGTCATATAGGGTCCAATTGATATGGTCATGAGCCCAGGAGAGACACTGAAGACTAAGTCATGCTGTTAACAAAGGCACTCATGTCGTCTGCTGCCCCAGCCCATTAATGCCAAATTTTGCCGCATTGTCCTAATGGATATGTCAAGTCATACATACCACATTGATTTCTGTTGTTATTCCACGCGTTGTTGCTTGCCTGTTAGCACGGACAAATCTACACAAACACCACTGCTCTCAGTCATCAAATCAAGGCCGTTAGTGACTGCATTGTCCATGGTGAGAGGTAATCCCCGAAATTTATTGTTCTTGGAACACTATTGACACTGTGGATCTCAGAATATTGAACTCCCTAAAGATTTCCAAAATGGAATTCCTATGCATCTTGCTCCAACTTCCATCCCGTATTCAAAGTATACTAATTCCCATCGAACATCTATAATCACGTCAGAAACCTTTTCATATGAATCACAGGAGTAGAAATGACAGTTCCGCCAGTGCACTGCTCTGTTTACACGATACTATCACCATCTGTACATGTGCATTTGTATATATCTCAGGGCTTTTGCCATCTAAGTGCAAAACATATTGTACAAATTGTCTGAATTACAATGAATTAAATGCTACCTACCAGAAATCTGTCATAACATGAGAGAGCAGTAGTGTCTTGGGTTAGCTGAATGTGTGATGGAATCCACAGCTGGTTTAATGGCCTGGTGGGAGAGCATTTGGCTAGAAATTGAAAGGCTGTAGGATCAAATCCTGGCTGGATCAATTTCTTTCACTCAGTTTTTTAAACTAGCATTCATCTCCCAATCGTGTGGTGGTTGGCTAGAAATACACTCCTGGAAATGGAAAAAAGAACACATTGACACCGGTGTGTCAGACCCACCATACTTGCTCCGGACACTGCGAGAGGGCTGTACAAGCAATGATCACACGCACGGCACAGCGGACACACCAGGAACCGCGGTGTTGGCCGTAGAATGGCGCTAGCTGCGCAGCATTTGTGCACCGCCGCCGTCAGTGTCAGCCAGTTTGCCGTGGCATACGGAGCTCCATCGCAGTCTTTAACACTGGTAGCATGCCGTGACAGCGTGGACGTGAACCGTATGTGCAGTTGACGGACTTTGAGCGAGGGCGTATAGTGGGCATGCGGGAGGCCGGGTGGACGTACCGCCGAATTGCTCAACACGTGGGGCGTGAGGTCTCCACAGTACATCGATGTTGTCACCAGTGGTCGGCGGAAGGTGCACGTGCCCGTCGACCTGGGACCGGACCGCAGCGACGCACGGATGCACGCCAAGACCGTAGGATCCTACGCTGTGCCGTAGGGGACCGCACCGCCACTTCCCAGCAAATTAGGGACACTGTTGCTCCTGAGGTATCGGCGAGGACCATTCGCAACCGTCTCCATGAAGCTGGGCTACGGTCCCGCACACCGTTAGGCCGTCTTCCGCTCACGCCCCAACATCGTGCAGCCCGCCTCCAGTGGTGTCGCGACAGGCGTGAATGGAGGGACGAATGGAGGCGTGTCGTCTTCAGCGATGAGAGTCGCTTCTGCCTTGGTGCCAATGATCGTCGTATGCGTCTTTGGCGCCGTGCAGGTGAGCGCCACAATCAGGACTGCATACGACCGAGGCACACAGGGCCAACACCCGGCATCATGGTGTGGGGAGCGATCTCCTACACTGGCCGTACACCACTGGTGATCGTCGAGGGGACACTGAATAGTGCACGGTACATCCAAACCGTCATCGAACCCATCGTTCTACCATTCCTAGACCGGCAAGGGAACTTGCTGTTCCAACAGGACAATGCACGTCCGCATGTATCCCGTGCCACCCAACGTGCTCTAGAAGGTGTAAGTCAACTACCCTGGCCAGCAAGATCTCCGGATCTGTCCCCCATTGAGCATGTTTGGGACTGGATGAAGCGTCGTCTCACGCGGACTGCACGTCCAGCACGAACGCTGGTCCAACTGAGGCGCCAGGTGGAAATGGCATGGCAAGCCGTTCCACAGGACTACATCCAGCATCTCTACGATCGTCTACATGGGAGAATAGCAGCCTGCATTGCTGCGAAAGGTGGATATACACTGTACTAGTGCCGACATTGTGCATGCTCTGTTGCCTGTGTCTATGTGCCTGTGGTTCTGTCAGTGTGATCATGTGATGTATCTGACCCCAGGAATGTGTCAATAAAGTTTCCCCTTCCTGGGACAATGAATTCACGGTGTTCTTATTTCAATTTCCAGGAGTGTAGAATGTGGTTCAGATTTCATATTACACTGTAGCTCCCCTTTTTCCAGTTTGATAACTGGTTCAGGAAATGAAAGTTGCCTAACATCCACTTGATTGCAATCATTTCAGAACAGTTGTTTAGTGAAAAAACATGTGAGGGCAAAACCAATGCTTATCAATTCTTGCTTTCCTTGAGAATACAATTCTCTGCATTGGTGAGTTAAAAGATATTATTTGTTTGGACACTTTCAAATTATAGAGAAGACTAGTAAACAAATCTCCACTGGTGAGAAAGGGATTTAGGCCAGTTAAAGATGATAAAGACATGGGCATGATCTTCTTGAATGGAAATCAGAAATCTTGTGGATGAATAAACAAGGTTTTGAAATACTTCTACCAATAACTGAGAGATGCATTTCGAAATATGATGACAGTTTCATATGCTAATTTCTGCTTCCCTCAGATTACCATTCGCAATTCGCACTCTGAATCACTGCAAATTCTTCAAACAATGAGCAGTAAGTTATTCAACTTTGAAATATCTTAATAAATATGACCAATAATGAAAAGATAATAACCTCATCATCAGGCTGTGATGAGAGACATATAATTTGAATAATAGAATAGTTTTAACCAATAGTTTCCATGCAGTTGTTTGAGAAAAATTGTTGCACAGTGAAGAAAATGTGAATCCTAATTATTTAGTGGTTTATTTTTTCATGCTTCGAGTAAAATATTTTCAAAGAGTACTTTAGCAGTTCAGCAACTATGCTTCATTTACATACAGTATGTTCTTTTAGCATGACCACCTGTGAAAGCAGCCATGTCGTATGCCTGCTCTGCTGCAATTTCTGCATAGTCTTTTATGTGGGCGTGACCACCAACCAGCTCTCTGCTATGGACATGGATATTAATTGTATGTCTCCAGTGCTTACAAATCATAACAAACTGTTAATTGAAGTGTGAGTGATGGGCAAAGTGCTTAGACTACTCGTGGACATGGGTGCAGTCGTGACTTGACTTGACTCATAAATTATGTGGATTTGTGATCTCTAGCATTTCTCTGCTTACTCAGCATTTGGTGATTTACAACAAACAGCATATCCCAATTTTGGGGTGGTTTATGTTTCCCACAGTGTGTAAATATTTGTTTCATTTCTTGACTTTCTTGATAGAGGATAATACTGATACCACAATTTGTTTGGTCTGGATGCTTTCAATGCTTTTGGTTTTTCCATGTCAGATATGGTGCACCTTGTTTCTGCCCAGGTCCCTTCGCAGCAGTTAATTCTTTTTGTTTTGAATTCTTGTGTGTTCTTGTATCAGTTAAATTGTGTCACTAATTTTATGGCTAACATTTCCATGTGCGTACCATTCCAGTGACTTTGCATGATCAAGTGAAATGAGAATTGGACAGGCTGACATTTTTGGGGCTCGCAGCCTATTACATCAAGTGAGTTGTCTACGTCCTCATGATTTTTTAGGAAATGACTGGTCAACTTTGCCTTTATGACAACTTTTAAAGTTTCAGTGAATGCTCAATCTATCATTGACACTTCTCCTTTGCCTTGTCTGGACGAGTTATTGGTTAAACTTTCTGGGCGCCAGTTTTCTCCAAAGCTGATTTATCTGAAGCTTATCTACAAGTTCCATTGGATGAGGTTCTAAATAGATTACCATGATTAACATGCCCTTTCGGTTGTACCAATGTCAGTGCCTCTTGTTCCATGTGGCTAGTGCCCAACAATTTTTCAGCATTTTTTTGGTTCAATTGACAATGTCAGTTCAAGGATGCATCAACTGTGTTGATGACATTGTCATGACGGGTGCATCTGTGGAGGAGCATTTTCATAACTGACACACCTTGTTCATGGTCTTACATACTGCAGGATTGTAATGCAGCGTGGCCAAGTCACACTTTTTTCTGCCATCCATTGTGTATTTGGGTATTGAGGTATCTCCGGATGATGTTAACCTTTACATCATCATGCTGCCACAGTCACAGGTCTGTCTCACCCCACAAATGTCAAACAACTCCAAGAATTTTTAGGTAAAATTGCTTACTATCACAAATTTATTACAGATGTGGCCGCATTGGCTCATTTCCTCTGTGAGTTCGACCACAAGAACATATCCTTTCAGTGGAAGGCAGCCTGCAAGCATGTGTTCATGCTTTTGAAACCCAATTCACATTCTGCTCTTTGTTTGCCTACTTTCCATCTTGGCCACCACCTGGTTTTGACTATGGATGCCCCTCAGTACGGATTTGGGGCCATTCTTGCTAGTCGATATGAGGGTGGTTCTGAACATTCAATAGCTTACACTTCAAAAGCTCTCAACTCTGCTCAGCAGTGCTGCTCTCAAGTTGAAACGGAAATGCTTGCTACCATCTAACCCCTCAAGAAGTTTCATGTGTTCCTGTATGGGTCTAAGTTCCATCTCATTACTGACCACAAGCCCTTGGTTTTGTTTTTGATCCTTCTGTTTCATTGCCTGAAAAAGCAGCACATTGCCTTCACTATTGGGCCTTGTTTCTGTCTCACAACAACTATGAATTAGATTTTCACCATATTGTGCAGTACGCAGGCACTGCCAATGCACTGTCCCAGCTTCCGATGGGACCGGATCCTACTTTTGATCAGGATGAACTCCTTCTTTCTCACTTAGAATGCTTTTGGATTTCCATTTGAGGTATGGTGCACCTCGTTTCCACCCAGGCCCCTTAGCAGCAGCTCTTCCACGGATTCACCCATCATGATGAAGTCGTCAGGATAATTGATGCTCCCTGGAACAGACATAGTCAGTTGTTCCAAATATCACTGAAAAATTGTCTGGTCACTAGCCACATGGAACAGGAGGCAGTGACACTGGTACAACCTAAAAGACATGTTAATCATTATTATCTATTTAGACGCCTTAACCTTTCACTTAGGTATTGAGATGCAATGCACAGTGGAAGGCATTCTGATTATGGGCTCCTGGGTCACAGCTGCTGTCACTGCTGATCCGGTTTTGCATCAAGTTGTTCACCTCATTCAGCATGGCTTCTGAGTCTTTGCTTAATTATTCTGCCTTCTGTTATTTCATAGTGTTGTTCTCTTAGCTACAGATGGGCTATCACCTTGGGTTGTGGTCTGCACATATACAGACACAGGCAGACATATGTAAATGCCAATTTACATATGTCTGCCTGTGTCTGTATATGTGTGGATGGATCTGTGTGTGTGTGTGTGTGTGCGTGTGTGTGTGTGTGTGTGTGTGTGTCCGCGCGCGCGCGAGTGTATACCTGTCCTTTTTTCCCCCTAAGGTAAGTCTTTCCACTCCCGGGATTGGAATGACTCCTTACCCTCTCCCTTAAAACCCACATCCTTTCATCTTTCCCTCTCCTTCCCTCTTTCCTGATGAAGCAACCTTGGGTTGCGAAAGCTCAAAACTTGTGTGTGTGTTTTTTATTGTCTCCTATCAACATACCAACACTTTCATTTGGTAAGTTACAACATCTTTATTTTTAGATATATTTTTCCCATGTGGAATGTTTCCCTCTATTATAGTCATATCACTAAAAAAGGTTTTACTTACACAAGCTTTTTGGAGCCAGTGGCACCTTCTCCCAGCAGAAGGGTTGAAAGGGAAGGAAAAGGGATGAAGGGAAAGGAACTGGAGAGGTTTAGGAAAAGGGATAATGTTCGGAAAAGTCACCCAGAATCCCGGCTCACAGGAGACTTAATGGATGAGTTGAGAAGGAAATACTGAGTCAGGAAAGACTGGATCAGTCTTCCCTTCTCATTCCATCCAGTAAGTCACCCCTGAGCTGGAGTTCTGGGTGACTTTTCCGAACACTACCCCTTTTCCTAAACATCTTCAGTTCCTCTTCCTTCATCCCTCTTCCTTCTCCTTCAATCTTTCTGCTGGAAGAGGGAGCCACTAGCTCTGAAAGCTTGCGTAAGTAAAACCTTTTTTTATGTTTGTTCTCCAGTTACATTATAATGTTAAATATTGATTATTTTTGTTATATTGCAATCTTGTATGTAATGTTGAGCCTTTGAGACATATGTTTTTTTGAAAAATTGTGTTCTATTCTGATTCACAAGTCACTATAACAATCTGGAAACAAGCACACATGCACAGGTAAATACGTCAGATATTACTTTGGGTACAGATCTCATGAAGTGTTCTGACTCAGCTTCATCCACAAGGAGGCATCCAACAGCTACGTAAAACCCTAAACTGAAGAAAAACACTACAATGAGATTTTCACTCTGCAGTGGAGTTGCACTGATTTGAAACTTACTGGCAGATTAATACTGTGTGCTGGACCAAGACTTGAACTCAGGACCTTTGCCTTTCGCGGGCAATTGCTCTACCAACTGAGCTGCCCAAGCACGATTCACAACCTGCTCCCAAGTGAGCAGCAGTAATATAAACTAAACAGTGACCTAGATGAGAAAAACTCTATGATTCACGCAAGAAAGTGCCCCAGATTCCAAGCCAGCAGCACAGTCCAACAGTGATGCAGTTGTCTATGAGATAATTAGTAATTGGATAAGCATTTAGCTGGAATCTGATGCAGCTGTGCTGTTTAATGCTCGAAGTGGGTCATTACTGTGGCGGAGCACTTGCATGTGGCAATTGACTGATACAATGAAAGTTTATTTGATTATTGTTTCATTAAACAGTGATTTAGTACAAATAATATAAGTTTATTTTTTCATTGTTTGATAACTATAGTAAGAATGAATTGTGATTTTGCTCATGGATGTTTACCTAGGTACAATAAAGACAGCTATTCTTACCTGTGTACAAAGTACACCACACACCCACTCATATTATGAAAATCAGCATATCCACTCAAGGGTTAATATGGATGACAACATGCTCCCATGCTGGCAGCAAGGGTGGTAAGGTGTTCTTATGGTAGGGCATTCCATTCCTACATCAGTAGATGGTTGTTGATGCATGAGGACATGCTGTCATAGATCTTCTCAGTGTGTCACACTTGTACCCAATAGGATTTAATTTGTGGGAATGAGCATGTCAGTCCATTCACCAAATACTCTCTCACTCCAAGAGCTCCTCCACATCTGCATTTGGTGTGGTCACACACTGTCGTGCATGAAAATGAAGAAATAGGCAAATGTACCGCTAAAAAGATACACAGGGGTAAGGTGTACAGCATCACAATAACATTGACTGGTGTAACGGGACATCCTGGTCTAGCATTACTCTTCCTCAACAGTAGTAGTCGATACCAATAACAATTTTCGAATTTTGGACAGGTCAGTATTATCTCAGCTGTTTTTCTGAAAATTTTCATATCATTTTACACACAATATGTTATATTTTGAGCTAAAATTTACAAATAGGAATTATTTTTTGAATGTTATAACTGATAAATACTAGTTCTGAATGTACAGTTAAAATTATTTTTTTAGAAACATTTGAAATTATGAATCATTTGGCACGCTTAAAATTTCTGTTATTAATTACACAATCTACTACTGTTTATTATGTTTATTTCTGGATTCATTTATGAAAGAATGATCAAAGCCAATAGAATTTCATTTGTCAAGAACAATAGTAAACCATTTGGAATAATGTTATTACCGCAGAATGAAATAATAGTAGGCATGCTTCTGATATGATCGGAAGTATTTTTGTATTTTGGGTGAACAGCGTAATTTCGGTTTTGTTAATGTGTGATATACTAAAATTTGACAAAATAAATTAATGTAGAAACAAAAATTCTGCAACAACAATCTTCAAAATTGTATAGATCAGTTCAGCCATTGTTGTGAGTTTTTCGGGTCAGCTCACTCATCGTACATTAGGCACCAAATTTTTTTCCCTCTTTTTTGATAATCTTGAAGGTGTGACTTTATACATATAAACATGCAATTTGTAATTCTAGTAATATACATTGTCTTTGCACTTATGTCTATAGTTTAGTGTTGTAATGATGTAGTTTGACTTTGTGTCATTAGTCCTGAGACATGTTCCTCAGATCTGAAAATCTGAATGCCATGTCCTCATGTACGTATAGATTATGACCTGTATGGTAGATATTTTTCTTACATTTTCTGTAATATATTATGTATCAGATACTTCTATACATCTGTATTCTATCTCTTGGCATCATTTTGTACACCGTTTGGCAAATCTTATAGTAGGTCAAAAAATATTTTAAACACATTGTTTCCATATTATGTGAGAGGGATATTGTAACGGAACATCGTCCTCTAGCATTACTATTCCTCAACAGTAATAGTCAACACCAGTAATATTTTTTTTAAATTTTGGACAGATCAATATTATCTTAGCTGCTTTTCTGAAAAATTTCATAAAATTTTATACACAATATGTTATATTTCAAGCTAAAATTTATGAATAGGAATTATTATTTGGATGTTATAATAAATAAATACTGGTTCTGAATGTACAGTTAAAATTATTTGTTTTTAGAAACATTTGAAATTACAAATTATTTGGCACACTTAAAATTTTTATTATTAATTATTCAATATACTACTGTTTATTATGTTTATTTCTGGATTAATTTATGAAATAATAACAGAAACTAATAGAAATTCATTGCTCAAGAAAAATTGTAAACCTTTTGGAATATTGTTATTACTGCAGAGTGAAATAATAGTAAACACGCCTCTGATGTGATTGAATGTATTCTTGTATTTTTGGCAAACAATGTAATTTGAGCTTTTTTTAATGTGAGAATTCAAAAGATTGTGTGATTACTAAAATGTCCTTCCAGTAATTTTTGGGTTTGTAGCCGGATCCCATCAACAATCTGCCATGATATTTCGAAGTACCGGACATCTCTGGGCCGAAATATCATGGCAGAATGTTGATGGGATCCGGCTGCAAACCCGAAGATTACTGGAAGAAGAAATACGCCAGGGAAATTTCAGAAGTCACATACTAAAATGTGACAAAATAAATTAACATAAAAACAAAAATTCTGCAACAGCAATCTTCAAAATTATTTAGATCAGTTCAACAATGGGGACCTAAAATGTGAGAATTTCAGCTTCAAGAATCCGATCCCTAGACAAGAAGAACTGGAACCAACTATGCAAGAAAAGATAAGTAAACTAAAAAGTTTATTGTTATCTTACCCTTCTCAAATCTTCAGAAAAGACATTGCACATCATGGGCAATAGCTACAAATAGGAAGTACATGGTAGATTACACTGGTGAGTGTGCCATGTTCAGAGGTTTGGAGATCAGTACGCCCATGCAGCATTATACTTTCCCACTGTATAATATCTGGACCAACAAAATCATGTTTGATAATGATCCTGGGTTCATTACATGTTCCCACCCCCCACCATGTGAGCGTATATCGAGCACTGTTATACATGATTTTTTGGGTGAGCCAGGTGTTGTGGGTGCATGGGTGTACTGACCTCCAAATCTTTGAACAGAATATACTCACCAGTCAAAGTTATTATGACACTGTATTCCTGTCTGTCTCCTTAGCTGAGTGGCCGACAATCTGCCTTTAGCAGTGGCGAGGCACACACACCTTGTTTGCATCTCACCTGTTGTGCTGCTTGTGAGCGAGCGTGTATATGTTTACTTCTGGGTAGTGATTTGTCTCAGAGTCTGACTTCATCAACTGACATGATGTTTTCTTACCGTCAAACCACAATTAAATTAACTTTTCATTTGGATTACAAACAACTGAAGGCGTATGAAGTAGAATGTGTGTATGGGGTGAAATGCACCTCCTGCCACAAGATGTTCTTGGAATTCATTTTTCTTTCCTATCCTACTGTGTACATAAATCAGGCAAATGACGAGCTGTGTGGCGCCACACTGATTCTCTCAAGTTCAAATACTCTGATGGACATATAGTTGCTGTCATGGTTGATCATGCTGGTTTCGGCCTCCAAACATTGTGGGTTTTTGAACTCCCATTTGAGGTGCTGGCGGACTGTGGTGGCTGCCGTAAACCTTACAGCTATGTTGTCAGTCATGTTGCTGAAACCTGGAAGACATTCAAAACATACTGTGTCCTCAGTGGTGTCTGTCAGAAAAGAATTGAACAAGGGAAACAAGTGCCTCCCTACTTGGTTATTACTGGTTTCAGGGCTGTCGTCATGTATGATGGCCAGCCATGCACCTATGCAGGTTGTGGCCGGGAAGGCCATGTCCATTCTGACTGTCTCCAACACAGACTGGTTCAGGTGCTGATTGGAGATGTCTGCAGAGGTGCTGCCTGCTACACCCCCTCTGAATCAGTCGGTACTGGTGTTGCCTCTGCTCAACGATGCAATGGACATTTTGCTTGTCTCTCTTCTACTCCTGCCAGAGGCAATACAAATGAATGATGACTGTCACCAGGCCCAAGCTGTATGTCCCTACCTCAAGGTCATTGATCATGGAACTGTACCAACCTCCACTTTTCTGCCGCGTGGCCACATGTTGGATGATAGCCGCCCACCATCCGACATGGAACAGCATGTTAGTAAACAACAGTGGCTGAGGAAATGGAAGAGACAACACCATACCCCTTCTGATGAATACTTCTATTGGATGTACACATAGGATGACAACCCTTCTAATGATGGTGCGCTGTCCTGTGATGTCCTGATACTTGATGATGCAATGTCTTTCCCACTCCATCTCCAGTCAGCATCCACCTCCGGATGCCGACCTCCCCCATCTGCGTCTGATGTGTCTCTTTCTGTATCTGATGCTACCCATGGGTGCACCTCTGATAGTGTTCTGCTGAACTGGCCTGGTGACATGTCTGTCTCCTGGACAGACAATGTTGATGCTGGGGATGAACATTCTGAAGATGTACAGAGTGATGTCCCTCCCCCTCACAGTGACGTGCCATTCCAAGGGGGCCTAACAGAGAGTTCCCTGTGATTCCCTGTCTGAATCACCCATCGTCCTGGCAATGGCAACTTTCCAGACTTATCGCATAGCCACAGTCAATGTAAATACCATCTGCATATGCCACAAACTGGCTTTGCTCCATGACATGTTGTATACTGCAGATGCCAACGTTGTTCTCCTTCAGGAGATGTACGTTGCAACTTTCTATGCTCCCCATGTCTCTCATGCTTCCTCTACTGGCTGTGAGATGGCAATTCTCTTACATTATGGTATTCTCACTGATGCAGCTGCCTGTCTCCCTGATGCAGAGATATGGCTCTCAAGTTTAGTGGAATCAGGGGCGTCAGTGTCTATGCGTCATCTGGTTCAGGTCACAACCATGAATGTTCCACATTCTTCTCAGAGAGAGGCATGCCTCTCTTCCTGGATCAGCAGGATGCATTAATCATGGGAGGCAATTTCAATTGCATCCAGGCATCCAAAGACAAACTACCATGCCACTCTCCATGCATGGCACTTGCAACAATTCTGCAGCACGTCAGCCTTGTGGATTCTTGGGAGCTTGTTCATGATGGTTGTCTGGGGTTTACACATTTCACTAACCATTCTTCCAGCCATCTCAATCATGTTTACACCCCCCACAATGTTGTCAGTGGAATGCAGACTGCTGAAGTCTGGCCCGTTGCATTCTCTGACCGCGACACATGTATCTGTGCCATCAATCTCTGGAGCCAAAGGGTGTGACACAACCATGGGCCATGGAAACTGAACACAATCCACTTTACTTCACCCGACTGCCAGCAGCTCATTGAGACCATGTGGACAGCTTGTCATTGACACTGTGATGCCTGTCAGTCTGCCCTGTTTTGGTGGCTGCTCTGTGCAAAATGTGCCCTCCATAAGGCCTTGATTGGTCACGGAAGGGAGGTTGTGGCATGGTGGTGATGAACTCAGAAATTCTATTTCACCATTCTCTGGAAATGCACTATGATGCCATATTTGGCAGAGTGTCAGGTGATGGTGAATTGTGAAAAGTCACAGCTCACAGCCCTCTCTTGCCATCACCTTGTACGAGCTATGCTCAGGGCACACACACAACACATGATGGGTTAGTGCAGGAGTGTCCATCTGTGTTTCATGTCATAGCGCAACGAAGCCACCATTGGAGGACTTTGATTAATGTTCTTACAACCAATGATGGGTGGCATTTTGATACCCAACAGGATATGCATGTTATGTTATGCTGTATTCTGAACATCGTAATCCTGCCAACATTACAGCAGTCTTCAGACTCTTCTTTGGCTCAGTTCCCGTGGATGTGAACATGGATCTGCTTGCTAACGTCACAGAGGATGAAGTCCGTGATGCTATATCCAGGTGAGTTCTATGAACAGGTTACTCGGCCGTGACAGCCTCCCACTGGAGTTTTATCGGACATTTTGTCCACTTCTGGTGCCAGTGTGGACAGAAATTTGTCAGGACCTTATGTCTCCTTTCATGTCAATTCCAGATGATTTCCTCAATGATTTCCTCATTCCCATCCACAAGCCTCAGGGTATCTCATGGATATGCAATTAGCACCCCTTGACATTACTCAACAACAACACAAAGAACTTTACCCAGCTTTTGGCTGTGCAGCTTTAAGCTCAGTATGTGCTTTTCCCCTGCTCAAACGCGTTTCGGAGGTACCAATTCCATCTGCACTGTGCTCTGTCACTATCAGGATATAATCACTCTTGCTCGTATTCATTGTATGTCTAGACTTGTGGCAGGTCTTGACTTTAGCCAGGCGTTCGATTCAGTCAATCATGACTACTTGGAAAGGGTGCTCCACAAATACGGGATACCATGATACTACCATTAACATCATAATACACTCCTGGAAATTGAAATAAGAACACCGTGAATTCATTGTCCCAGGAAGGGGAAACTTTATTGACACATTCCTGGGGTCAGATACATCACATGATCACACTGACAGAACCACAGGCACATAGACACAGGCAACAGAGCATGCACAATGTCGGCACTAGTACAGTGTATATCCACCTTTCGCAGCAATGCAGGCTGCTATTCTCCCATGGAGACGATCATAGAGATGCTGGATGTAGTCCTGTGGAACGGCTTGCCATGCCATTTCCACCTGGCGCCTCAGTTGGACCAGCGTTCGTGCTGGACGTGCAGACCGCGTGAGACGACGCTTCATCCAGTCCCAAACATGCTCAATGGGGGACAGATCCGGAGATTTTGCTGGTCAGGGTAGTTGACTTACACCTTCTAGAGCACGTTGGGTGGCACGGGATACATGCGGACGTGCATTGTCCTGTTGGAACAGCAAGTTCCCTTGCCGGCCTAGGGATGGTAGAACGATGGGTTCGATGACGGTTTGGATGTACCGTGCACTATTCAGTGTCCCCTCGACGATCGCCAGTGGTGTACGGCCAGTGTAGGAGATCGCTCCCCACACCATGATGCCGGGTGTTGGCCCTGTGTGCCTCGGTCGTATGCAGTCCTGATTGTGGCGCTCACCTGCACGGCGCCAAACACGCATACGACCATCATTGGCACCAAGGCAGAAGCGACTCTCATCGCTGAAGACGACACGTCTCCATTCGTCCCTCCATTCACGCCTGTCGCGACACCACTGGAGGCGGGCTGCACGATGTTGGGGCGTGAGCGGAAGACGGCCTAACGGTGTGCGGGACCGTAGCCCAGCTTCATGGAGACGGTTGCGAATTGTCCTCGCTGATACCCCAGGAGCAACAGTGTCCCTAATTTGCTGGGAAGTGGCGGTGCGGTCCCCTACGGCACTGCGTAGGATCCTACGGTCTTGGCGTGCATCCGTGCGTCGCTGCGGTCCGGTCCCAGGTTGACGGGCACGTGCACCTTCCGCCGACCACTGGCGACAACATCGATGTACTGTGGAGACCTCACGCCCCACGTGTTGAGCAATTCGGCGGTACGTCCACCCGGCCTCCCGCATGCCCACTATACGCCCTCGCTGAAAGTCCGTCAACTGCACATACGGTTCACGTCCACGCTGTCGCGGCATGCTACCAGTGTTAAAGACTGCGATGGAGCTCCGTATGCGACGGCAAACTGGCTGACACTGACGGGGGCGGTGCACAAATGCTGCGCAGCTAGCGCCATTCGACGGCCAACACCGCGGTTCCTGGTGTGTCCGCTGTGCCGTGCGTGTGATCATTGCTTGTACAGCCCTCTCGCAGTGTCCGGAGCAAGTATGGTGGGTCTGACACACCGGTGTCAATGTGTTCTTTTTTCCATTTCCAGGAGTGTATGTCTCCTTCATGGAGCTACGTCTTGTGTACTCTACAATGGTCATCTCACTCCTCCCATCTTGATCCATTGATCAGTGCATCAAGGATGACCACTCTGTGCACTGTTGTACGCTTTTGCCATGGAACCGTTGCTCTGCGGCCTCCATCGATGCCTCTCTGAGATGTCTCTCAGTGACCATGTATTCATCTGCACTACTTAGGCATTCATCATAGCAGTGCTGAGGTCAGCGAATCACTGGCATGGGTTACCACCTATGGCAAAGTCTCTCGTAGCTAGCTTAACGTCCACAAATCGAGCACCACAGCTATTGGTGGGGGGCTGCCTCTGGATAGTGCTGCTCCTTTGCATCTGGCTGATACTATCCAATGCTTAGGACTTGATTTTGCAATTGATTGGCGGTGCATGATTGCCCTCAACTACTGGTGCCTACTTTCCCAACTACGAGCTGGGCTCTTAGATCACGAGCACTTGATCTTCTGCAAAGGACACAATATGTAAATGTATATTTGGTGTTACGTATCCTCCATGTGGCACAGACACTTACTATTCTGCCATCCATGGCCCACTGGATACTAGTGGCACTGGGTACATTTATTTTCCACAGCTTGCTGTTGAAGATAAGGTATGAGACCCTCGCCCTCCGATGGTGCAGGGGCGGTTTAGGTCTGTATCATGTGCCTGACAGAGCGATAGCCCTTCTTATTGGCTCTCACATGGCATTGTGGCATCGTTGTTGTATGTGCCTAACCAGCCTACTCCTGGAGGCCCTTGCATCACATATCCCTAAGCACCTATCCCGCTTTCGGACATCCCGCTGCCTTTCTTTTACTTCTGCCACTTTTTTCTGAACCTGAGCTACATTCATAGTGTGATACTTCCAGTGCACTTGACATCTATGTCTTTCTTCAGCAGCACAGGTCACCAAATTTGGTTGAGGGGAGCATCCCTACGTTGACTGGTGTGCTGTTTGGCAATTGGTGTGCACTCCTTATCTTGACACTCACTTCCAGTCTGCATGGTACCTTAATGTCAATGGCAAGCAAGTATGCCGGTCATGCCTTCATGTGATTCATCTTGCAGGCACTCTGTTGTATGTTACCTGTGATGTTTTGGACACAGACGAGCATCACATGGTGTGCATACTGGCAAGAATAATCTTTGAGAAAGTAATATACATAAGAATCTGGAACTTCCTGGTATGCAAAAAAGTGATTTCTAAGGGGCAGTATGGGTTTGTCAAGGGGTCGTCCACCATTACAGCAGCATTCAACTTAATCGAAGGTGTCACTCAAGCAATAGATAATAAAGAACATGTATGTGGCATCTTTCTGGACGTACAAAAAGCGTTTGACTGTGTTGGTACGACCATATTGCTGGACAAACTGTGGAACTATGGCATTTGAGGCACAGCCCATAATCTGATGAGGTCCTACTTGACAAATAGGAAGCAGTTTCCATCTATTAGCACTACAGAGGGAGCATACAAATCGAACACCACTGACATAAATTTTTGTATTCCACAGGGGTCAATATTAGGACCACTTCTTTTTATTATTTATGTTAATGATATTCAGTCCATAACAAACCATGCAACAGCTATCTTATATGCAGATGATACCACGTTAATATGCTGCAATCCAAGCTGTTCGCAGCTCGAAGTGGAATCCAATACTGCAGCAGGCTTAATTCTGCAATATTTTAATGAAAACAAACTAAAATTAAACACAAATAAATCTGTTTATATTGAATTTGATCTTGGGAGGCAAAAAACTCATGAAAACCAAATCTTAATGGGTGATGAATACATTAAAAACATACTTGACCAAATTTCTTGGTCTGACACTTGATGCAGAGTTAAACTGGTCTGATCATGTGAATGATACTTGCAAAAAGCTATGTACTACCATATATGTCCTAAGAAAACTGACACCTTTTTGTAACATCACCACTCTGAGGCAAATATACACTCCTGGAAATGGAAAAAAGAACACATTGACACCGGGGTGTCAGACCCACCATACTTGCTCCGGACACTGCGAGAGGGCTGTACAAGCAATGATCACACGCACGGCACAGCGGACACACCAGGAACCGCGGTGTTGGCCATCGAATGGCGCTAGCTGCGCAGCATTTGTGCACCGCCGCCATCAGTGTCAGCCAGTTTGCCGTGGCATACGGAGCTCCATCGCAGTCTTTAACACTGGTAGCATGCCGCGACAGCTTGGACGTGAACCGTATGTGCAGTTGACGGACTTTGAGTGAGGGCGTATAGTGGGCATGCGGGAGGCCGGGTGGGTGTACCGCCGAATTACTCAACACGTGGGGCGTGAGGTCTCCACAGTACATCGATGTTGTCGCCAGTGGTCGGCGGAAGGTGCACGTGCCCATCGACCTGGGACCAGACCGCATCGACGCACGGATGCACGCCAAGACCGTAGGATCCTACGCAGTGCCGTAGGGGACCGCACCGCCACTTCCCAGCAAATTAGGGACACTGTTGCTCCTGGGGTATCGGTGAGGACAATTCGCAACCGTCTCCATGAAGCTGGGCTACGGTCCCGCACACCGTTAGGCCGTCTTCCGCTCACACCCCAACATCGTGCAGCCCGCCTCCAGTGGTGTCGCGACAGGCGTGAATGGAGGGACGAATGGAGACGTGTCGTCTTCAGCGATGAGAGTCGCTTCTGCCTTGGTGCCAATGATGGTCATATGCGTGTTTGGCGCCGTGCAGGTGAGCGCCACAATCAGGACTGCATACGACCGAGGCACACAGGGCCAACACCCGGCATCATGGTGTGGGGAGCGATCTCCTACATGGCCGTACACCACTGGTGATCGTCGAGGGGACACTGAATAGTGCACGGTACATCCAAACCGTCATCGAACCCATCGTTCTACCATTCCTAGACCGGCAAGGGAACTTGCTGTTCCAACAGGACAATGCACGTCCGCATGTATCCCGTGCCACCCAACGTGCTCTAGAAGGTGTAAGTCAACTACCCTGGCCAGCAAGATCTCCGGATCTGTCCCCCATTGAGCATGTTTGGGACTGGATGAAGCGTCGTCTCACGCGGTCTGCACGTCCAGCACGAACGCTGGTCCAACTGAGACGCCAGGTGGAAATGGCATGGCAAGCCGTTCCACAGGACTACATCCAGCATCTCTACGATCGTCTCCATGGGAGAATAGCAGCCTGCATTGCTGCGAAAGGTGGATATACACTGTACTAGTGCCAACATTGTGCATGCTCTGTTGCCTGTGTCTATGTGCCTGTGGTTCTGTCAGTGTGATCATGTGATGTATCTGACCCCAGGAATGTGTCAATAAAGTTTCCCCTTCCTGGGACAATGAATTCACGGTGTTCTTATTTCAATTTCCAGGAGTGTATTTTGCACTATTTGAATCCCATCTAAGCAATGGGATAGAGGTATGGGGATCCAGCAGTAAAGGTAATATGAAAAGTGTACTTATCTTACAAAAGAAGGCACTTAGAATTATGGGAAAGAAATGTGCCAGAGAGTCCTGCAGAAATTTGTTTAAAGAATTTAAAATACTAACTGTTCATAACCTGTACGTGCTGAAGATAATCATTATGGCAGTAAACAGTAACAAAACACTTCATAAAGAAATACACAATCACAACACTAGAGGTAGAGAGAGACCCCACATCATCTCCCATAGAACAACACTTTATGAGAAAAGCCCTCACTATGCAGGCATAAAACTACTGAATTGCTTCCATCCTAATATTGTCCATTACAAAACTAAAAACGAAATTAAAATTATGGGTCCTAAACAATCCTGTATATTCAACAGATGAGTTTCTAGATTTAGTACACTAATATGATGGAAGACCGTCTATCTAAAATATATATGTAATCTCAGATCTTAGACTGTGTCACAAACTGTAAATATTTGAATGTAAGATATGAATACTGTGTGACAAACTGTAGATTCCTTAATCTAAAAATGGCAATAACAAATTTTTGTATGTACATCTACATCCATACTCCGCAAGTCACCTGACGGTGTGTGGCGGAGGGTACCTTGAGTACCTCTATCGGTTCTCCCTTCTATTCCAGTCTCGTATTGTTCGTGGAAAGAAGGATTGTTGGTATGCTTCTGTGTGGGCTCTAATCTCTCTGATTTTATCCTCATGGTCTCTTCGCGAGATATACGTAGGAGGGAGCAATACACTGCTTGACTCTTCGGTGAAGGTATGTTCTCGAAACTTTAACAAAAGCCCGTACCGAGCTACTGAGCATCTCTCCTGCAGAGTCTTCCACTGGAGTTTACCTATCATCTCCGTAACGCTTTCGCGATTACTAAATGATCCTGTAATGAAGCGCGCTGCTCTCTGTTGGATCTTCTCTATCTCTTCTATCGACCCTATCTGGTACGGATCCCACACTGCTGAGCAGTATTCAAGCAGTGGGCGAACAAGCATACTGTAACTGTATATAGTCCATATACGTAAGTCTGTTCTCTCAACTACATTTAGAAAAAGTTGTGTAGATAAAAGTGCCAGCCAATAACATGCAACACTAGTAAGTAAGGTGTTGTGACAGTGCCACGACATTCAAAAGTGCCGCTACGTTAGTACGCGAACACGGCGATAGAGGCGCTCCGCAGCTCGGCCGAGCGCGGGAGCGCCACCTGGTTATGAACGACGCCGGCCGCATGTCACGGCCCGGCAGTCGAATGACAGATACGGAGTTAGTAACATGTAACCCGCTAGTGTTTCTACTTTTGTATCTCCACGCACTTTAGTAGTGATTAAAGGTTATAACACTTATTGGCGACGAGGTCGGATATTTTTTTTCCTGCGTTGTGGACTTGTGTGTTCGTGTCGGGGCAGACATGGAACAGCTTATGCAAGCGCTTATTGAACAACAAACACAGCTGACGGCTGCTATTCAGGCGTTGTCGACGTCGCTTACTCATCGTCTGTCTTCCTCTTCTCCGCCTCCGTTCCCTCCTTATGACGAGGCCGCTGAAGACTGGGAGGATTATGAGAAGCGTTTGCGGCAACACTTCTTGGCTTTCGGCGTTGTCGACGCTCCTATGTGTAAGTCGTTATTTCTATCTTGGATTTCCCCACGGATCTATCAGCTGCTATCTCAGTTAGCCCCTCTGCGGGAACCTGCCTCTCTGTCCTTCCAAGAAATGTGTGACTTATTGTCTAACTATTACCGAAAAAACATCCATGTCGTTGCCGCCCGCGTGGCTTTTTACCGGTGTCGTAAACAGCCCCATCAATCTTACCGGGCTTGGGCGGCGGAACTCCACGGTCTGAGTCGGAAATGTCAGTTTGTCACGGACACTCATCATGAGTCTTACGCTGATTCAATGGTTCGGGACGCTATTCTACGGCTTGCTCCGGATAAAGAAGTTCGGCAACGTGCCTTACAATTGCCAAACCCGTCGTTGTCGGAAGTTCTCAGCATCGCTCAATCCTTTGAAGTGTCTCACGCTGCTGGTGCGCAAATAGACGCGTGGTGTGATGTAGGCGCTGTCCAGACCACTTTCGACGCAGACAATGTGCCTGTTTCACAGGGAAACGACGATGTGGCGGCGGTGCACTCGCGTCAACAACGTCGCGTTGGGCCGCCACGCTCGCAGCGAAAACAGCAACCACAGAAGCAGGTTCGTTCCGCCCTTCCTTCTTGTCCACGTTGTTTCGTACAGCATGACAGAGCCGCGTGTCCAAAACGTTGGGCCACGTGTAATTCATGTAGGAAAAGAGGCCACATTGCTTCTGTGTGTCAGTCCCCTAAAGTTCCTGTCGACGAGGACGAGGCATCGGACATGGATGTTAACTGTGTGCTTTCTCAAACGAATAAGTTGTTTGTTACTGTTCGTGTTCTGGATAAAGACATTCGCATGCAAGTGGACACTGGCTCTGCAGTAACTCTCATTAATTCTCGCACGTATTTGGAGTTGGGCTCCCCTCCCTTGTCTCCCGTTACGCGAAATCTACGAACTTATAATAAGCAGAAAATTCCTATTGTTGGCCAGTTTGATGCTTCCACTGCCTACAAGTCTGTTGTTAGGCCCCTCACGTTTTATGTGGTGGATCATGCGGGCACTGAAAATCTGTTCGGTTATGATGCTTTCCAGTTGTTCGGGTTTTCCATTGATGATGATGTGCACCTCATATCTGAGGACATTCCGTATCCACATCTGGATGGCTTGTGTTCTGAATTCTCGTCCGTGTTCTCTGCTGGTCTGGGTCGTGCCAAGGAGTTTGAAGCCCACATTACTCTTAAACCTACGGCTCGCCCTAAGTTTTTCCGGGCACGCCCTATTCCAATGGCGTTGCGTGCGCCTGTCAAAGCTGAGATAGACAGGTTAACAGCTTCGGGGATTCTCCTTCCTGTTACCTCCAGCGAATGGGCATCGCCCATCGTGGTGGTTTCTAAACCAAACGGGAGTCTGCGATTGTGTGGTGATTTTAAAGCCACTGTCAACGCTCAAAGCCTCATTGACACTTATCCTCTTCCCCGTCCTGAGGAGTTATTTACCAAGCTCGCTGGGGGCCAGTTCTTTTCCAAACTTGACTTATCGGAGGCGTACCATCAGTTGCCGTTGGATGCATCTTCCAAGGAATTTCTCGTCATCAACACTCCTTGTGGGTTGTATCAGTACCAGCGGTTACCATTTGGCGTCGCTAGCGCGCCGGCCATTTTTCAGCGGTTTTTGGAACAGCTCACGGCTTCCGTTCCCGGCTGCATCAACTACCTGGATGACATTGTTGTCACGGGGGCCTCCACTGAGGAGCACCTTCGCAATTTGCGTTCACTGTTTCGGGTTCTGCATTCAGCAGGGTTGAAGTGCAATCTGGACAAGTCTCAGTTCTTCCAACCCTCCATTGTGTATCTTGGTTTCCACTTGTCCCGTGAGGGTATACGCCCTCTACGACAGCACGTTGCGGCCATTACCGCTCTACCCCGGCCGTCTACGGTCAAAGAACTTCAGGCGTTTCTAGGCAAGGTTGCTTATTATCACAAATTCATTCCCTCCGCGGCGGCGGTGGCTCATCCTCTGCATCAGCTGTTACGCAAAAACGTTCCTTTCTGTTGGACCGCCGAGTGTGAGCAGGCTTTTGTCCGCCTGAAGGCTCATTTGCAGTCGGCGCCTTGTCTTGCAACATTCCGTCCGGGTCAGCACTTGGTTCTGGCGACTGACGCGTCACAGTATGGCCTAGGGGCTGTTCTCGCCCATCGGTATGAGGATGGGTCAGAACGACCCATCGCCTACGCTTCCAAGACCCTCAACGACGCCCAACGGCGTTACTCTCAAATAGAAAAGGAGGCGCTCGCTATCATTTATGCTCTGAAAAAGTTCAGCGTTTTTTTGTATGGTTCTAAGTTTCACCTCATCACCGACCACAAGCCACTGGTCTCTCTGTTCAGCCCCTCGGCGTCGCTTCCGGATAAGGCAGCTCACCGCCTGCAACGTTGGGCCTTATACTTGTCTCGTTTTCACTATGAGATTCACTATCGCCCCACGGCCCAGCACGCCAACGCTGACGCGTTGTCGCGTTTGCCGATGGGCCCCGACCCGGTTTTCGATCGCGATGAACTCCTCTGTTTCCACATTGATGAGGAAGAACGTCGTGCGGTCGAGGGTTTTCCACTTACAGGTTCGCAGGTCGCGTCGGCTACTGCGCGGGATCCGGTCCTGCGTCAGGTGATCAGTTTTGTTCAGCGTGGTTGGCCGGACAGGACCAAGGGCCGGGCGTCGGATCCCCTTCGCAACTACCATGCCTTGCGCCTTCGTCTGTCTGTTCGTGAGGGTGTTGTTCTTCTGGCCACGGATGGCGCATCTCCACGGGTTGTGGTGCCCGCCTCTCTTCGCAAAGCTGTTCTCAAACTATTGCATGGGGGCCATTGGGGGATTTCTCGGACTAAGTCCCTGGCCCGCAGGCACGTTTATTGGCCCGGTATCGATTCGGACATCGCCCACATGGTCGCTGCGTGTGATCAGTGTGTTCAACAACTGGCTGCGCCTCGTACTCTGCTCTCTCCGTGGCCTGATCCGGCGCAGCCGTGGGAACGGGTGCATGCTGATTTTGCCGGCCCCTTCCTCGGCACTTATTGGCTACTGTTGATTGACGCCTTCTCGAAGTTTCCGTTTGTTGTTCGCTGTCCGTCGCCCACCACTGCTGCGACGACGCTGGCTTTGTCAAAAATCTTTGCGCTAGAAGGTCTTCCATCCACGATTGTCACGGACAATGGCCCTCAGTTCTCTTCGCAGGCCTTCCGTGATTTTTGTACTGGACAAGGGATTCATCATGTTACAGCACCGCCCTTCCATCCGCAATCGAATGGGGAAGTCGAGCGCCTTGTCCGCACTTTCAAAAGCCAAATGAAAAAATTCCTTAGTGATTTTTCCACAGATGACGCTCTGTTGCACTTTCTGAGTTCTTATCGCTTCACGCCTCTGGGTGATCGCAGCCCTGCTGAACTCTTGCATGGCCGCCAACCGCGCACCCTACTGCATCTGCTTCACCCTGTGAGGCCTTGTACTGTGTCCCCTAGTGCGGGAAAATACCAGGTGGGCGCCGACGTGTGGGCACGGGGGTATGGATCTCGCCCTAAATGGATTCCAGGGGTGGTCCAGGCTCTTCGCGGCCGCCGGCTTTGTGAAATACGTACGGACGACGGCATGGTTGTTCGCCATTACGACCAGATGCGCCCACGAGTGGTGGCCACGCCGGTACCACCGCCCCTTTTTTCGTCTCCACCAGCCCGAGAAGCCAGTCCTGTCGCTGCTGCCGATCTTCCGGGCGTGTTGCTGCCGCCGCCGTCGCTACCGCTTCCGACTACGCCGGAACCGGCCCCAGTCGCGACGCCGCCTTCTCCGGGACCCATCTCGCTGGAGCACACCCCCAGGTCCACGACACCTATGGATGCTGCTCCGGAGTTTTCACCCATCATCTCGTCCAGGAGGCACGTTCCACGCTCCAGCTTCCGTCCTGGACATTTTCGACCATACTCTCGTGTTTCTCCGCGGGATCTTCTCGGGACCTCCCAAGAGGCCATGGATGTCTCCGCACTGTCCGTGTCTCCACGAAAGTGAGCGTTTTTTTTCAAGGGGGGAAAAGTGTTGTGACAGTGCCACGACATTCAAAAGTGCCGCTACGTTAGTACGCGAACACGGCGATAGAGGCGCTCCGCAGCTCGGCCGAGCGCGGGAGCGCCACCTGGTTATGAACGGCGCCGGCCGCATGTCACGGCCCGGCAGTCGAATGACAGATACGGAGTTAGTAACATGTAACCCGCTAGTGTTTCTACTTTTGTATCTCCACGCACTTTAGTAGTGATTAAAGGTTATAACATAAGGCTCTGACTTATCCAGAAGACTGGAACAAAAAAAAAAGCCTTTTTTGTAATCAGTTGATGTTGGATCAAAATAAATAAATAAATAAAAAAGAAGTGTCTTGTTACTGGTGTGTTGGATGTTGTCCCTAATTACTCGTATGACTCCTCGTCAGATACCTATTCAGGTGCTCCTCTTTCTGGAGATTGTGAAGTGGATTTGTGAACATGCAGTTCACTACTTTTTTGCTGATGGTGAGAAAAATATCCTTGATTTTTGGCAATTCCTTAATGAACACCATTGTGCAGTTGTCCAAAATCCAAAATACAGATAATTTTCTCCAATTTCCTATGAAGTGGCTTCCTTAACCCACCCCAGAGCTGGGGTGTTCCTGTCATGAAGCGATGGCCTCTGCTTCTGCCACACTTAGAACCGATATATTGTCTGGTCATCGGAAAGTTCTTCTCAGCAAAACTATATGTCGACAGTCTCAATGACTCTAATGTCTTGCTGCACCTTCCTCCTTGCCCCACTGGTCTCCCACTGTTCTCAGTGGTATTGATTTTAATTAACAAAAAAAGGAAAAAGGAAAGGAAAATAAATAAATCGACTATTTTTCCATCCCTGGCTAGGTCAGAGATTTTATTTGCCCAAGGGCTGTGGTTTGTGTTGTCCTTATCAACATTTCATCAATCTGTGCCCAAGTCACTGAAGTAGCTTCAAATAAAAAGACTTGCTCCAAGTGGCCCAATAAACTGAGAAGGGGTTTCCCAGCCAAAACCAGACAAAAATACCATATGACCATTTCATTTCACTGTACTCCTTCCCAGTGTGTGTGTTTTAATGGATGTATTTGGCCCTGACCTCATTTTATGGATGATAACGTACAACCACATCAAAATGTGCAGATGGAGGAGCTCTTTAAATAAGAGGATGTTCGGTGAATCCCATTGACCACATATGAGATGCACTGAGGAAACATGGCACAGCTTATCCTGTGTGTTCATGACAAATTCTGATCTTCAGACTGGTTAAATAAGGCTTTAGTCAAGCAGTATGTGTTAATTGGATGTCCGTCTGTCACTACATCACAAATTCACATTCCTTAGAGTTTCCTGTACCTCTTGATATTTATCAGTATTTGGTCATTAATCTTCCAATGAAACCTAACTCAGCAGCAAATCTGATTTTCCAATTGAGAAGAGACCAAAGTGCAAAACACTAACTCATCATCTTTTACATTGACAACTTGCAAAGATTATCTCTAGCATTAGATTATGTAATTATGTCTTGATTTGATATCTACGCAAGTAACAGTTTGTATTTTGGAATAACAGTCTGAAGAAGTAGTTGACTCCTCACAACAAGACTACTGGCTAATTCCTAATATATTTTGAATCACTTTTCAAAGATAACACTATTCACTATTCTTCATAATGTACTTGCAAATATGTCTGAATACTATTAATGCCAGCTGTTGCTGGAATTCAGTCATAAAAAACAATTATTTCCTTTCTGTATGATATAAAATGGTTTGTATAAAATGTCACTTTTGAATAAATTTGCTGTTGCTGATCAGATTTCATCTCCATTTCAATATATGTTAATATGATTCATAGATAAGAAACAATGTATATGACACCTTACAAGCTTCACACATCTTTAATGTGCACTCAAAGATAAATGGTACAGAAATGTTACAAAATTCAAATTTCTCCATTTACTTTTAGTTTCAAGGTAATTCATGAAAATGTCATCCAGTATATCTTCTGGGCTCAGGTCATCAGCTTATCTTATATTGTGATGTGTACTTCTTCTTGCCATGTCAGTAGATCATCACTGGGCCAGTTTGTCAGGAATGTATGTGCAACAGACAGAAAGAGACACAATACTTTAATACAAAATTCACAATAGCACATAATATTTAAAAAGTAAATAACTTCAGCTTACCTAACATTGTTCAAGAAAAGACAATATGTTTCAGTTATAAAACTTGAAACATTACATCATATCCTCACTCTAAGCCAAGTGCCAATAGGTCGTAAGACTACTAATCCCAATAGTTGAAAACTGATCCAGTAACATCTGTTAAGTTGGATTATACTCATTATGCACTCTAAGTTAAGTTTTCTTGTCATTTGAAAAATAAAATGTTAAGATAACAACAGCAATATTACCAAAAGGGTAGATTACTACTCATGTAACAGAACTGCTGAGTCACAGATAGGCACAACAAAAAGACTGCAAATAAGTAAGCTTTCAGCCAAGAAGGCCTTCATCAGAATCAGACAAAAATAAATAAATAAACAAACACACACACACACACACACACACACACACACACACACACACACACACATACATACAAAGCAACTCACATGCACATGACCACAGTCTCTGGTTGCTGAGGCCAGACTGCAAACAGCAGCGCATGATGAGAGAAGCAGTCAGGGTGGTGGGGAGGGGGTGGGATAGCATGACCACAGTTTCTGGTTGCTGAGGCCAGACTGTGAACAGCAGCACATGATGGGAGAAGCAATCAGGCTGGTGCAAGTATGGAGGAGGCTGCGGTGGGGAGGGGGAGGGGTTTCCAGAGCAGGGGTGGGGGACAGTAAAGTCCTGCTTGTGGGAGCACACAGGGACAAGACGGAAAGAGGTAGGCCAGCTAGGTGCAGTCTAACCTCCCAACTGTACCTAGCTGCCCTATGCTCTCTCCACCTGTGTCCGGCAGCACAGTCATTGCCCACAATGCACACACAGAAGGCGTTTCTGTGGCTGCCAGCAGGGGGTGCTGTGAGTGCTGCTTTCCTCCAACTCCAAGCATCTTTGTACACACATTTAGTGCCTGCTCCTTGCCTGATAAATTTCAGTGCAGGAGCACTATCATCATCAGTCATGACTTGCAGTAGTGACAACAATGACAACTATCACCTGAAGGTGTTGATCAGTTGTATCAATGAAATATTGTGGGATTCACACAATATGATCCAATGGCAAAGCCAAGAAGAGTATTTGTAGGCACAATGTTGATTTTATTATTAGTTGCTGCTTATACAATTTGTTCAGTATGAGTGCCAGAGATTTCAATGAGATGTTGCATCCAAAAAATGACATTATCAACAGTTGCCTGCAGCAGTTCCAGTGGAATCTCAGCAAAGTGTTCCTTTATACTTGCTTCATATCAGGTAGAGACTAACATTGTCCCTGGTAAACATGTTGTTTTAGATATCCCCAGAACATAATGTCACATGGATTCAGATCAGCTGATCTGCATTGCATTAGGCAGATCTTTCATCGGGCAAGTGACATGTGTTGCCCCATCTTGCTTGAAAACAGCGGTTTCCACACATCTGTGCTCTTCCAAAGCAGGAATCACATGCTGTTCTAGGAGATCTTGATAATGTGCAGACATCACAGAACATCTCATCCGACCTCTGGGTGTATTCTCTTCAAAAAAGAACAGACAGAGTAAAGATGCTTGTGAGTCCACATCACATGTTAAGAATGTAAAGGCACTTCGTGCACAACACAAGGTTTAATAGTACTTACAATTTGGCAGTTTTGTTTATTCACTGGACACTGTAGTGTAAAATGTGCCTTGTCACTCCATAGAACATTGCCCAGTCACATGTTATCAACTTCAAACCATGCCAGAAACTGAAGAGCAAATCCAGAACATTTCTGCGGATCATGAGGTTTCAATTGCTGCACCATCTGGATCCTGCACGGATACCAGTGAAAAATATACTACAAAACTTTCTTTACTATTGATCATTGGATGGACATTTCACAAAGATATGCAGCAGTGTTCTGCCACTGTGCATAATGCCTGCCTGCACCAAGATGTCTAGACCATACCGATGATGTTCATGAACATTCTGTGATGTGTAATGTGTTCCCCTCTCTTTCCACTGTAACTGGTGGTCAGAATCACATGCCAAAGTGAATTGGGATTTGTTGGAGAAAGTCACTCTGGACCACTGTTGCTGACCCCAATCAACGTGCTCCCTGCGCTAATAAACTCTTTCTTGATGACAGTGTGCTGGATGTTCATGGTTCCACCAGTTTGAATTCGTATGCCTGTCTGCCCGACAGGGAACTTCAGTGGTGCTGGCCAACAACTTACCTCTGTGAGAAGCATGGAGTGCTTGGGGCAAGCAAATAGCGGCAGCTGGCTCTGGGATTTACTTACTGTAACATCTTCTGTTTGTGAGAAGCCAATGTGTTGTATGATAATACGGCATTGTAGCATGGAGTATTCAATATTTTTCTTTTGGGAACACAGCGTTGACTGGCAACAGTGAACTGCAGATTCCACTTAGTTCTTTCGACTATCTGTCTAAAGGAATTACTTTATTTTGACGGTGGCAGTAAAAAGAATCACTGATGCCTCAAGGGGCCACCACTTTAATCTTAGAAGTGGTGCATCATGGTAATTTAAGTTATTCTGTTTACCTTGTTTGGTTTAAGATAATTTAAATCAGCAGTAAGGCAGGAAGAATTCTTTAGCATAACTTTATCTTAAGGTCCCCTCAGCCATCAGATACTGCTGTGCAATTTGTCTGGATTGTGACGTTTGGGCAGTAATGAGTTAAAGCATAACGCTGCATGATAGGCCACTGCACAAGGCATTAGTATTGTGTTGCATGTGTGTGGTTTGTAGTGATTGATGTCCAAAGTGTGTGCAAGTCTGTTGTATTTAGTGCAGGTGTATTGTGATTCTTGTCCACGAGGCCAAAGTAACTAAACCCAAATTTTTTTGATCACTTTCATTAATGTTTTATTGAGTAAAATCTTCATTAATGAATGGATATACTTTAAAGATAGTAACTTCAATCAGTCTGTCAGGATAGGTTTTTCAATTTTTTATCTATATTATTGAGAGCTCGAAGGAAATGAAATTGCTTTCATTATTTGACAATTTTAACTATTCACAGTACTTAGATAGTTTGTCTGTATAATTGTTGGATTAACTACTGTTCATTGTGGTGAAAGTCTCTGGGAACATTGTAAGTGGGCCATTACCTTATACCTGTCTTAGTTGCAGGTTCAGATCAGTGCTTACGACTGTAGAAACCATGGTGTCTAGTGTGTCCCCCTGAGCTGATGATCCTGTAACCATGAGGTCAGCAGCTCTGCAGTTAGCCAAGAGTACTAGCTTCATCTAAGGAATGTTTTTGTTAATAAATGGCGTTCAGCTCAGTCTCATCAGTTAATTACCCCATCCCTCCACTCCCAACCTTAAAAAAATCCTGCACAGTGGCATGGGTGAAGTACAGTGCATTTACCAGGCTTCTAAGCATACAAACAACCCTGATTTAATCTTCACAAAATGGTTCTTGTGTAGACGGGTACAGTCGTGTGTACCGGTTGTGGTTTCAAGGTCTGCATTGATCTGTCTAGGAGTGTGATGTCTGTTCCTTTTCACCACTAGGCCTACATGTCAATCCTCTTGATTGTGTGGTGCTCTGTCTATGACCACATGCATAATTTCACGTACCATTTCCACATTTTGCCTCTTTTGTAATTGTGAGATTACAGTTTTGGTCACACCAATTACTATGGCTACAGTAGTGATACTGACCAGCTTCAAGCCACCCAACTGCTCATCCACAACTGTAAACATTCTAATGAGTCCTGCAGACATGTTGCTGTATCACATGGAATGTAGCACTAATCAGTTCCACAACAACATTCGTCAAACACTGTACTACATGAGCTATCAAATGCATGAAGAGCATTTGTACACCAGCTTTTCTGCAGTTAACAAGTCATGCCCTCTACATTTCCTTTTCCTATCAGTGATTGACTGTTCTGTAGCAACTGTCAGTTGTTCCATAGCAATTTGCAGTTGCTTCTTAGTAAGTTCAACTGTTTCTTAGCAGCTGTCAAGCAGTGTATTTCATTTAATTTGTTCTACAGAGAGTGCCTCAGTTGTTTGCAGAACATTTTTTTCTATTAGTTTCTATGGCATATTCCTTTTATTCTGCCTATAATTATTTTATTTTATTAGGTACAGGAAAACTAAATGCCAAATTAAAATTTACTATAAAATGCTCTGTGATGATAATGGTATAGCCCTATCCCTGTAATCAGAAGTGAAGATAAGAATAGGCAATAGAAGTACATTGAAGTGACATCATGTTGGACCTCCTTTTGCCTGGTGTAGTGAAGCAACTTTAATGTGGCAAGGAGTCAACAAGTCTTTGAACTCTCCTGCAGAAATATTGAGCCATGCTGCCTCTATAGCCATTAATAACTGCGAAAGTGTTGCTAGCACAGGATTTTGTGCACAAACTGACCTCTTGATTATGTCCCATAAATGTTCGATTTGATTCATGTCGGATGATCTAGGTGGCCAAATCATTTGCTCCAATTGTCCAGAATGTCCTCCAAACCAATTGCAAACAATTGTGGCCTGGTGATATGGTGCATTGTCATCCATAAAAATGTTATTGTAGTACCCGAACATAAGCTTTTCCAGTCAATGATCAGTACAGTTGGACCAGAGGACATAGTTCCATCCAAGTAAATACAGCCAATACCATCATGGAACAACCACCAGCTTCCACAGTGCCTTGTTGACAACTTGTCCATGGCTTTGCGCCTTGTGCACCACACTCAAACACTACCACCAGCTCTTACTAGCTAAAATCAGAACTCATGTGACCAGGTTATGGTTTTCCTTGTCTAAGGTCCAAAGGATACGGTCTCAAGCCCAGGAGAGGCACTGCAGATGATGTCACATTGCTAGCAAAGGCACTTGCCTTGGTTTTCTGCTGCTATAGCTCACTAATGCCAGATTTTGCTGCACTGTTGTAATGGGAACATTCGTCACACATCCCACATTGGTTTCTGCAGTTATTTCATATAGTGTTGCTTGTTTGTGACAACTGATAACTGTATGCAAATGCCTCTGCTTTCAGTCATTAAGTGAAGGTCATTGGCTACTGCTTTGGCCATGGTGGGAGGTAATGCCTGACATTTGGTATTCTCAGCACGCTCTTGAAAATGTGGAGGTCAGAATATTGAATTCCGTAATGATTTTCAAAATGGAATATCTCATGCAACTAGCCCCAACTACCATTCCATGTCCAAATCCTGTCAATTCCCTTCGTGCGGCTATAATCACATCAGAAACCTTTTCACGTGAATAACCTGAGCACAAGTGACAGCTCTGCCAGCGCAATGCCATTTTGTACCTTGTGTATGTGATACTCCATCATCTGTGTAAGTGCATATTGATATCCGATAACTTTTGTCACCTCAGTGTAACCAGCACCTATCACAAGTGATGCACAGTTACAGGATTGTCTTCAGGTAAGATTTTTGATATCACATCAAATGGGAGGTGTCTGAAAGCTGCCCATTGCAGATCTTGCCACAGCTGAGATGCCCTAGTGACACAAGATGGTGTTGTAGGACACAACCAAAGGCTTCTTGAATGCAACTAGCAAGAAGCAGAAAGTTACCTCCAATGGACGCTGGAACCAATATAGCATGGGATCAGTAAATTGTGTGAGTGGGAGAACTTGAAAAATTGATCATGGCATAATATTAGGTCTAAATTTATGATGATGATTTAGATGCTAGTTGTGTGATGATTGATTATGGATTGAATTGAAGAAGCACCACTTTGGTGTAGAGAGGATCTGTGACAGATAAAATGTGGCAGCCATTATTGCTAATCCTGCAGAGCATAATATGCTGCATGTTTCCACTTAAATTATGAGTATTGGTAAAAACACCTCAGGCAATGCGATAATAGTGAGATGAAACCAATCAACATGAAGATATGGGAAAATATGAAGTAACTATGTTGAATTTGTTTAATGTTTGTATTTTAAGAAGATGAAGAGTTATGAGATTTTTTTGTTACATAAGGTAATCTGATGTAATCAAACAATGGAAAGTCCTGGATGAAATATTGACAATATTATAAAAAGGTAGATTGCTATATATGGTAAAGTTGACACGCTGAGCTGCGGACAGGCACAACAAAAAGGCTGTTACCCATTTGAACTTTTGGCCAAAGCCTTCCTGAGGAAAGAAAGCACACACACATTTACACAAGCAAGCACATCTCACACACACGTGACCACTATCATGCTGATGTAAAGGTGCTTGCAAAGTAAGATTTCTCCAAGAATAAGATATCATTAACTTATTGTTAATTAAACTGGAACAACATGGAGTAAAACTGATAGAGTCACTACAGTATTAAATATGTTTCTTTCCATGTTCTATTCTGAGCTTCAAGCAGTACTCACATCACATCGGTCTTTTGAGAAACTGAAACTGACCTGTTCTCTCATTACCATGGGGGCAGTGTATAAGTCTTGTATCTAATTTAGCATGTAGGTTATTCTATATATAATGTAAAAATTCTTGAAATATTTAATCTTCATGCACAGTGTTGTTATTGGAGAAATGTTGCATACCTACCTCACAATTACAGTTTGTAGGAGATATTTCCTGAATCCAGACTAGTTTGTGGGAGATATTTCCTGCATCC
Organism: Schistocerca americana; assembly: GCF_021461395.2. Classification (NCBI taxonomy): domain Eukaryota; kingdom Metazoa; phylum Arthropoda; class Insecta; order Orthoptera; family Acrididae; genus Schistocerca; species Schistocerca americana. The sequence continues at coordinate 553,996,118 of NC_060121.1, read as the reverse complement.
AGACTCAATGATTACCCTTATATCCATAAGCCTGTTCCGACACTGCTGTGTACAGCCACAGCGACTGTGACAGCATGACAGAAATGCTGACTAGTGCCAACAGGTGACATTGTTGATCAATGTAACTGGTTCATGTAAATAAGTGTTAAAAGCATGGATCACAGTAGCACATATACAGTCATAGAGGTGAAGTTTAACAACCAACTTAGTCTCTGTTTCCAGCAGCCAGGTAAATAGTCTTCTTTGAACCAGCATGAAGAAAAATTCTAGGACCATTTTTTTTTTTCCAAAAAGAGGGAGGAATGGCACCATTGCAATAAGCTATCAAGTACTGACTATCAGCATTATGGCAATCATAGCTATTTGCCACCAGCAACAATGCCATCCTGACTGAAAGAAGAACAGCTTCCGATCCCCCCACTAACAGTCATTAGAATTCTGACAGCTATGGCATAAAGAGAATGCTCCCTTACTCAGTAATATATCTGATATGGGCTTCAATTTCCTACCTGAAGTGCTCAGAGTATTTATGGGATTTTATGTACACCCCTTTGTTGTCATCACAGACATAATTCAAGCATTTTTGCTGTTGGTTCTTCTGCCAAGTGACAGGGATATGATGAGATTTTTCTATTATAGAATTATTGACAATGAAAAAATCTGTCACTCCTAGAGAGAGCACCATCGGACAGTTCCAGCAAATTCATTTCTCACGGTAGCTATTTCTGACTTTCTGCGATGCCCAGGGAAATGGCATACACTTACCACTCACAGTTACGGAAAGCCGCTGCTCTTGTGGATTTAAACATATACAGGTATGACTTCACCCCATGACATGAAGACAAGACTACTTTTTTTACCATGTAATATGAGCTCACAGTCCTTCTGAAGTAAATTAGGCTGTCAGTGTTGAAATGGGTTACATATTCTTCACAGCTCATGGGACTGTGTAAGGCATAAAGATGATATTTTACAGTAGATATAAATCTTTTGGGAGTTTTGTGGCACATCAGCAGTGATGCATTCTTGCTAGACCAGACTCTGATTATTATTATTATTATTATTATTATTATTCTAAGTCATCAGTCTTCTGACTCATTTGATGCAGCCTGCCATGAATTCCTCTCCTGTGCCAACCTTTTCATTCCATAGTAGCACTTGCAACCTTTGTCTTCAATTATTTACTGGACGTATTCCAGTCTCTGTCTTCCTCTACTGTTTTTACCCTCTACAGCCCCTTCTAGTACCATGGAAGTTATTCATTGGTGTTGTAGCAGATGTTCTATCATCCTGTCCCTTCTTATTGTCAGTGATTTCCACATTTTACTTTCCTCTCCGATTCTGCACAGGGCCTCCTCATTCCTCACCTTATCATCCACCTAATTTTCGACCTTCATCTATAGCTCCACTTCTCAAATGCATCGATTCGCTTCTGTTCTAGTTTCCCCACATTCCATGTTTCACTGCCATACAATGCTGTGTTCCAAGTGTGCATTATCAGAAAATTTCTTCTTCAAATTGAGGCCTATGTTTGATACTAGTAGACTTCTCTTACCAGGAATGCCCTTTTTGCCAGTGCTATCTGCTTTTGATGTCCTCCTTGCTCCATCTGTCACTGGTTAATTTGCTACCTAGATAGTGGAATTCTTAACTTCACCTACTTTATGACCATCCTGACATTAAGTTTCTTGCTGCTCTTATTTCTACTACTTCTCATTACTTTCATCTTTCTTCGATTTACTCTCAATCCATATTCTATATTCTTTAGAGTGTTCATTCCATTCAGCAGATCATGTAATTCTTCTTCTCTTTCACTCGAGATAGCAATGTCATCAGCGAATCATATCATTAATAACCTTTTGCCTTGAATTTTAGCCAGCCGTTATGGCCGAGTGGTTCTAGGTGCTTCAGTCTGGAACCACGCTGCTGCTACGGTCGCAGGTTCGAATCCTGCCTCGAGCACAGATGTGTGTGATGTCCTTAGGTTACTTAGGTTTAAGTGGTTCTAAGTCTAGGGGACTGATGACCTCAGATGTTAAGTCCCATGGTGGTGTTGTTGTGGTGGTCTTCAGTCCTGAGACTGGTTTGATGCAGCTCTCCATGCTACTCTATCCTGTGCAAGCTTCTTCATCTCCCAGTACCTACTACAGCCTACATCCTTCTGAATCTGCTTAGTGTATTCATCTCTTGGTCTCCCTCTATGATTTTTACCCTCCACGCTGCCCTCCAATACTAAATTGGTGATCCCTCGATGTCTCAGAACATGTCCTACCAACCGATCCCTTCTTCTAGTCAAGTTGTGCCACAAGTTCCTCTTCTCCCCAATTCTATTCAATACCTCCTCATTAGTTATGTGATCTACCCATCTAATCTTCAGCATTCTTCTGTAGCACCACATTTCGAAAGCTTCTATTCTCTTCTTGTCTGAACTTTCATAAACGACTTCCTGACATTTAAATCTATACTCGATGTTAACAAATTTTTTTTCTTCAGAAACGCTTTCCTTGCCATTGCCAGTCTACATTTTATATCCTCTCTACTTCAACCATCATCAGTTATTTTGCTCCCCAAATAGTAAAACTCCTTTACTACTTTAAGGGTCTCATTTCCTAATCTAGTTCCCTCAGCATCACCTGACTTAATTCGACTACATTCCATTATCCTCGTTTTGCTTTTGTTGATGTTCATCCTATAACCTACTTTCAAGACACTGTCCATTCCGTTCAACTGCTCTTCCAAGTCCTTTGCTGTCTCTGACAGAATTACAATGTCATCGGTGAACCTCAAAGTTTTTATTTCTTCTCCATGGACTTTAATACCTACTCCGAATTTTTCTTTTGTTTCCTTTACTGCTTGCTCAATATACAGATTGAATAACGTTGGGGACAGGCTACAACCCTGTCTTACTCCCTTCCCAACAACTGCTTCCCTTTCATGTCCCTCAACTCTTATAACTGCCATCTGGTTTCTGTACAAATTGTAAATAGCCTTTCGCTCCCTGTATTTTACCCCCGCCACCTTTAAAATTTGAAAGAGAGTATTCCAGTCAACATTGTCAAAAGCTTTCTCTAAGTCTACAAATGCTAGAAACATGGGTTTGCCTTTCCTTAATCTTTCTTCTAAGATAAGTCGTAAGGTTAGTATTGCCTCACGTGTTCCAGTATTTCTACGGAATCCAAACTGATCTTCCCTGAGGTCGGCTTCTACTAGTTTTTCCATTTGTCTGTAAAGAATTCGTGTTAGTATTTTGCAGCTGTGCCTTATTAAACTGATTGTTCAGTAATTTTCACATCTGTCAACACCTGCTTTCTTTGGGATTGGAATTATTCTATTCTTCTTCAAGTCTGAGGGTATTTAGCCTGTCTCGTACATCTTGCTCACCAGATGGTAGAGTTTTGTCAGGACTGGCTCTCCCAAGGCCGTCAGTAGTTCTAATGGAATGTTGTCTACTCCCGGGGCCTTGTTTCGACTCAGTTCTTTCAGTGCTCTGTCAAACTCTTCACGCAGTATCGTATCTCCCATTTCATCTTCATACATCCTCTTCCATTTCCATAATATTGTCCTCAAGTACATCGCCCTTGTATAGACCCTCCCTTCCACCTTTCTGCTTTCCCTTCTTTGCTTAGAACTGGGTTTCCATCTGAGCTCTTGATGTTCATACAAGTGGTTCTCTTATCTCCAAAGGTCTCTTTAATTTTCCTGTAGGCAGTATCTATCTTACCCCTAGTGAGATAAGCCTCTACATCCTTACATTTGCCCTCTAGCCATCCCTGCTTATCCATTTTGCACTTCCTGTCGATATCATTTTTGAGACATTTGTATTCCTTTTTGCCTGCTTCATTTACTGCATTTTTATGTTTTTTCCTTTCATCAATTAAATTCAATATTTCTTCTGTTACCCAAGGCTAGCCCTCGTCTTTTTACCTATTTGATCATCTGCTGCCTTCACTATTTCATCCCTCAGAGCTACCCATTCTTCTTCTACTGTATTTCTTTCCCCCATTCCTGTCAATTGTTCCCTTATGCTCTCCCTGAAACTCTGTACAACCTCTGGTTCTTTCAGTTTATCCAAGTCCCATCTCCTTAAATTACCACCTTTTTGCAGTTTCTTCAGTTTTAATCTACAGTTCATACCAATAGATTGTGGTCAGAGTCCACATCTGCCCCTGGAAATATTTTGCAATTTAAAACCTGGTTCCTAAATCTATTATATAATCTATCTGATACCTTTTAGTATCTCCAGGGTTCTTCCATGTATACAACCTTCTTTCATTATCCTTGAACCAAGTGTTAGCTATGATTAAGTTATGCTCTGCGCAAAATTCTACCAGGCGGCTTCCTCTTTCATTTCTTAGCCCCAATCCATATTCACCTACTATGTTTCCTTCTCTCCCTTTTCCTACTCTCAAATTCCAGTCACCCATGACTTTTAAATTTTCATCTCCCTTCACTACGTGAACAATTTCTTTTATCTCATCATACATTCCATCAATTTCTTCGTCATCTGCAGAGCCAGTTGGCATATAAACTTGTACTACTGTAGTAGGCATGGGCCTCGTGTCTATCTTGGCCACAATAATGCGTTCATTATGCTGTTTGTAGTAGTTTACCTGCACTCCTATTTTTTAATTCATTATTAAACCTACTCCAGCATTACCCCTATTTGATTTTGTATTTATAACCCTGTATTCACCTGACCAAAAGTCTTGTTCCTCCTGCCACCGAACTTCACTAATTCCCACTATATCTAACTTTAACCCATCCATTTCCCTTTTTAAATTTTCTAACCTACCTGCCCGATTAAGGGATCTGACATTCCACGCTCCGATCCGTAGACCGCCAGTTTTCTTTCTCCTGATAACGACGTCCTCTTGAGTAGTCCCTGCCCAGAGATCCGAATGGGGGACTATTTTACCTCCAGAATATTTTACCCAAGAGGACGCCATCATCATTTAATCATACAGTAAAGATGCATGCCCTCGGGAAAAATTACAGCTGTAGTTTCCCCTTGCTTTTAGCCGTTCGCAGTACCAAAACAACAAGGCCGTTTTGATTAATGTTACAAGGCCAGATCAGTCAATCATCCAGACTGTTGCCCCTGCAACTACTGAAAAGGCTGCTGCCCCTCTTCAGGAACCACACGTTTGTCTGGCCTCTCAACAGATACCCCTCCATTGTGGTTGCACCTACGGTACGGCTATCTGTATCGTTGAGGCACGCAAGCCTCCCCACCAACGGCAAGGTCCATAGTTCATTTGGGGGGGGGGGGGGGGAGGAGGTACTCAGAGCAATTTTTTTAAATTTTAATTCCACACCTGAACCTTTTTTTAATTCCATCATTGCTTCTTTGATGTAAAGATTGAACAGTTGGGGTGAAAGACTACATCCCTGTCTTACACCATTTTTAATCTGAACACTTCGCTCTTATTATTCCCTCTTGGCTCTTGTGCACATTGTACATTACCTATCCCTCCCTACAGCTCACCCCTATTTTTCTCAGAATTTCGAACATCTTGCACCATTTTATGTTGTCGAACACTTTTTACACATCAGCAAAGCCTATGACTGCGACTTGATTTTTCTTTAGTCTTGCTTCCATTATCAGCCGCAACATCGGAATTGCCTGTCTGGTGCCTTTAACTTTCCTAAAGCCAAACTGATCATCACCTAACACAACCTCAATTTTCTTTTCCATCATTCTTGTAAGCAGTTTGGATGCATGGGCCATTAAGCTTATTGTGTGATAATTCTTACACTTGTCACCTTTTGCAGTCTTTGGAATTTTGTGGATGATATTTTTCTGAAAATCAGATGATATTTCACCAGACCCATACATTCTACACACCAACTTGAATAGTCAGTTTGTTCCCACTCCCACCAATGATTTTAGAAATTCTGATGGAATGTTATCTATCCCCTCTGCCTTATTTGGTTTAAGTCCTCCAAAGCTTTCTTAAATTCTAATTCTAGTACTGGATCCCCTACCTCTTTTATATTGACTCCTGTTTCTTGTTCTATCACATCAGACAAATCTCCCTCACAGAGGCCTTCAATGTATTCTTTTCACCATCTGCTCCCTCCTCTGCATTTAACAGTGGAATTCCCATTGCACTCTTAATGTTACCACTCCTGCTTTTAATTTCAGTGAAGGTTATTTTGATTTTCCTGTATGCTGAGTCATTCCTTCCGATAATCAGTTCTTTTTCAATTTCTTCACATTTTTTGTGCAGCCGTTTTGTCTTAGTTCCTTGCACTTATTATTTATTTCAGTCCTAGCAACTTGTATTCCTGTATTCCTTTATTTCCCCAAACATTTTTGTACTTTCATTTTTCATCAATCACATGAAATATTTCTTCTATAACCCATGGCTTCTTCGCAGTTACCTTCATTGTACCTATGTTTTTCTTTCCAACTTCTGTGATTTCCCTTTTTAGAGATGTCCATTCCTCTTCAACTGTACTGCCTACTAGGCTGTTCTTAACTCCTGTATCTGCAACCTTAGAGAACTTCAAGTGAATCTCATCATTCCTTAGTACTTCCATATCCCACTTCTTTGCATATTGATTCTTCCTGACTAATCCCTTAAACTTCAGCCTACTCTTCATCACTACCAAATTGTGAACTAAGTTTATATCTACTCTTGGGTATGTCTTACAATCCAGTATTTGATTTCAGAATCTCTGTTTGAGCATAATGTAATCTAACTGAAATCTTCCCATATCACCCAGCCTTTTCCAAATACACCTCCTCCTCTTGTGATTCTGGAACAGAATATTCACTGTTACTAGCTGAAATTTATTACTGAACTCAATTAGTCTTTCTTCTCTCTCATTCCTTGTCTCAAGCCCATAGTCTCCTGTACCCTTTGTTTCTACTCCTTCCCCTACAACTGCATTCCAGTCCCCCATGACTATTAGATTGTCATCTCCCTTTACACACTCTATTACTCTTTCAGTGCCCTCATATACTTTCTGTATCTCTTCATCTTCAGCTTGTGATGCTGGCATGTATACCTGAACTCAAATTACTGATAAAATATACCAAGGTAACAATTATAGCAAATCTGCTGTGAACTGTTGCCAGTTTACATAACCCATTGATGCACCTGACTGTGGTAGCTTTCCTATTCACATATTCTGAGACACTTTTGAATGGACTGCAATGCATGTCAGGCGCAATATGAGTGATCAAATAAATTTTCAATTCATACGTAGCATGAGTAGAATTGCACTTGCAGTGAAAGAGTTCCTTCTATGGCTTAAACATTTAGCAACACTAATGAGAAAAAGACTCCTCAAATACTATTGAAAGGCAATATCTTTTGATATTACTAACACTATCCTCAGGATTGATTTGAGCATGGTGCTTTGAATAATAAGAAATGACCATTACAGCTGGAAAATATTCTTATGCAATCAGGTCACTGAAATTCAAGGCTTCACCACTCTCCAAAGGAAAAAAATAATGGCTGCTGGAACATTATTGTTACAACTCCCCAGCTCAGTGCAACTGATTTGAATAAACTTCTCCTAGAACTATGGCTATGTTGGATACATGGTGCCATGGTCTGCCATGGCTGCCTCAACATCCCTCTCTGTGCCAAAAGGGTCTCATGTGCCAGCAGCACATCTTTCACTTCCAAAAGTGTAAAGGTTGGGTTCACACACCCTAAATATTGATATCTCAGAATATTTGACAGATGCCAAAAGATTTAGTTTGTACTAGAGACTGCATGAAGGATATATGCATGGAGAGATCCTGCCAGTGCAGTTTAGAAAAATTGATGTTAGTGTAAAAAAATCCAGATTTGGTGGGGGACTGTCCCTCACTGCATATGCAATGGCCACAGCTGGGTGGGCAGTATGAAAGGGACTTCTTAATGTTTAATGGATGTCAGCTGTCACAACTGAGGTATTTTTGATGGTTGGTACATATGAGGCAGCTGCAGCCACTGAAGAGGTGGAGGCCGACACTGAGGAAAGGGACTTGGACCAAGGAAAAGTAGGTGAAGCAAATGGGAGAGAACATTTTGAGTTTCTTGAGGAATGTGAAAGCCCACTGACATTAATATCTACATTGCTCATTTTGGCAGTCATGAAAGAATTACCCATGCTTGTTACAAGTACCTTGTGGTCACTGATAGTTCCAATATGGACATTCTCAAAAAGGGTCAGATCTGTTTGTTGCCATTAGTTCTAACATATTTCCATCATTTTTTCTCATTTCAGTCAGTCTCAACTTAGATTTCAAAAGATCCTCTTTACAGAAATGCCTTTTTTCAATTCACAAATTAGTTTGTACAAAATCTGAACAAAAAAATATTGATAACTGATATTTGCTGTGACTTGCCAAAAGTGTGTGATTGGGCAATTTGTAGTATTCTCCCAGAGAACCTCAAACAGAATATCATCGTATACATGCTGGTAGCTGGTTTCCAGCCAGTCTAACAAAAAAAGCTACAGTGTCACACATCAAGATGTCCAGGTAATGTACACTACAAAACAGCATCTTCAGAGATGATAGTAATCCAGTAGCCTACAATGTACCACTGTGATCAATACTGTGTCTTCCTTTGTTCTTCTTATATATAAGTGACCTTTCATCATTTCTGCAAGAAGCTGAAATAGCTTTTTTTACTATTATTGCATGTACTAAAATCAATCCTAAGGGATCTGAAACAGTGATTCAAAATGTTAATGGAAATTTCTTGAGAAATGTCAGTGGACTCTCAAGGAAATAGGCAGCCACTGAAGATAAATAAATGTAATCCCTGTAATTCTTTACAGCCAGAAACCTGGCAACATCAACTGAAACTCTATAAACAAAATAATTTTTTTTAATAATTGTGTGTTTATACTGATAAAAACTAGAACTGAATGTCAGATGTTATAGATCTTAAGCTCTGCAGTATTTGCATAATAGCACACTTTGGAAAATAAAACCTCAAAAAATTGCGTTAATTTTCCTGTCACTTACTAATGTGTCATATCATCATATGCTGGGGCAACTCATCATTGAGAAAGGAAGTGCTCATACATGGAATCATGTAAGAAGGAAGATATATGATGTACATTTCTAACCCTCTTGTAGACTACTCTTTGATCAGTTCGACATACTAATACAACCCCCCAGTACATTCACTCCCTTATGAATTTTGTTGTTGTCTGTTAATCAATAATCAGAAGCAAGACAATTGTGAAAACAGTCAGCATGTTGCCACATTCTACGCTGAGAAAACATATTACAATTAAAAACTAAACTGGCTTTTCATGTCTTAGCTGGAGATTGCAGTTACAAATTATAGAACATGCAAATTACTAACTAAACTATCTAGAACAATTCAACCTGCTCCATGACAAATAGCATTTTGTTAATATTGATCATATGATGCTAAACTTTCACTTTCCACATGTGATATCTTAAGAACTACGGATTAACGTTAACTAGTAGGTTTAGTGTGTCTGGAAACTATTTCAAATCAGCACACACATATGTCTACTAATAAACATGTCTAGGCAAGTATGCAATAAGGTTGAAAACTTTTTGACAAGGACAACGTAGCACTGCATAGTGGATGGAGATTTATTTTATCACAAAATTAATTGCAGGGGTGCACCAGCAAATAATAATAGGGCCATTTCTTGTTCATATTGTATATTAATGACTTAATGATAGTATTAGTTGCAATCTCAGATTTTTCACAGATACCTCAGTTGTTTATAACAGAATGTTATTCAATGAAAAAACCTGGAGTGATTTTTAATGTTAAATCAATACTAGACAAATTCGTCATGGGGAGAATCCATGACTGTCAGTTGTATAAAAGTGTCCAGATTCAGTCTCCAGATCCATTTCCTTTCAACACAACCTGTTCTGGGCCAGCTGCCCATCTTCAAATCTATAAAATTAAATTGCAATTGTATATATGCTGTGTCTGCTGCTTTGCACATGTCCAAAAGAACAGATACAGTTTTTGATCCAGCACTATGAATTAAAACACAAAGGAATTACAGACATTGGCTGCTTTTGGGCATTGAGTTAAATCAATGGGGAAAGTTGAATATTTGTGCCAGACTTTAATTCTAACCTGGTCTCATGCTCTCTAGGCAGATGCTGTGACCACTAAGCCATCCAGACACAGTGGTGATTGCAACTGCACCATGTACACTTTTGAAAGTTTTTTTTTTAAATGTTTTAATGCTATTACATTCCACATCAGTGTTTCATATGCTGCACTTTATGAATTGCTTGAGTCTACTTTTTACAGAAAGAGAGCACTGTTCATGCTGTAGGTGTTGCACCAGTCAGGTTTCTTGAAAGAAATTCATAAAGCCACAACAAGTATGTGTACAAAAGTATGTGTATGACAGTGAGCATTCAGTTTGATACTCAATGGGTTACTATGTGACTATAACAAACGGTATGTTGCACAGCTATTGAACTGTAACTAATTTCTTAAGAAATTTGAACCAATGTGTACATAAATCTTAAACCACTTGTAGTTTGAACCAATTGTAATTTAATTTTTTGTAATAGGTTTGAAGACAACTGGCTGGTCTGAAATTAGTCATGTGGAAATGAAGGAAAGTTATCTGCAGACTGTATCTGGACAGTTTTATAATCTAAATACTTCATGAAAAATGTTAAACCACTTGGGTAAATGATGAGTGGATCACAGCTGAAGTTATTTCAGTAAAACGATGGAGGTAATGATTCATCTCTGAAGATAGAGTGTAACAATAACATAGGATCAGTTACAGGTGAAGCAAATGATGGATTCAGTTTGTTGTTGGGATAGTGGGAAACTACAGTAAAAAGTATCCTCTACCACACATCATTTTTAGAGAGTAACTATTGTGGGCATCATACAGCTTGCTCCAAGGAAACAAAATAGAACCACACAATCTTTAAAATTTTACATATTGGCAAAGCTTGTGTTGTCAATAGTATTATGTAAGATATATGACCCATATTCTGGTGCCAAAAAGCTAGCATGACTGAAAGCTTAATCACTGCTTGTTAATTTTGAGTATGATGCTCCTGAAATACCCTACCTGGAATGTAATCAGCACTGCCAGTCCAACAAGGCTGTAGCCTTCGAGAGTACTTCAGTGGCCACTGCCAGCATGCTAGATATATGGATGGATCAATAGATAACACTTGTTAAGAAGCAGTAGCTATTTTTTATAGACTACAAGATGCCCTTTTTTCTTCAAAAAATTGCCACCTAGATTCAGGTGTGCCTTATACTCAAAATTAATATAAAAAGTCCAGTATTTGATTTAAAATCCCTGCCAGTCTTAAAAATGCCCATATAATTGATGCTGTGGGAAACCCTATCTGACAACATTGGAATTCAATTGGCAGCAGCAGTGCACCAATGCGACAAACATGAGTCGCAGTGCAGGGATTCACAAGCTTGCTAAAACTATCTCCATCTTGCCCCACCATCACCTACCCAGAGCAATGTCTAATCTATGATGTGTCATTGCAGTCTACGGTCTAGTGAACTTGAATTGTAAGTGATTTGTGTTATCAGTAACAGTACAATATTTTTGGTAGTAGCTAGTTTTGTAATGGAAAAATGAAAGGTATACATATGATGCAGGCTATACATTGCAAGTAATAGCAAATGCAAAAGCACATGGAAACAGAGCAGCTGAGTTTCATTTCAGCCCCTCACCAACGGAACAAGCCATTCGCAATTGGCAGAGTGGTAAAAAACAAGTTAAAAAAATGAAAAAGACTAAATTTGCAAATAGAGGACTGAACACAAAATGGCAAAAACTGGCAGATGACATATGGAAATGTATTCAAGGACACCATCAAAATGGCATTGGAATTAACACAAAAATTATTCAAATACATGCTGGTAAGCTAGTGCTACAGTGGAACTTAATAAGCTTTAAGGGTGAAGTTGTTTGATACTACTGGTTTATAAAGACTCATGGACTTAGCATGTGAACCAAAACCAAAATATCTTAGAAAATGCCACAAGAATATGAAGAGGAAATATTATCTTTCCAACACTTTATTCTTCAACGTAGAAAGAAAATCAGTGTGGAACTAAGCCAAATAGCGAGTATGAATGAAACTCCTCTGACATTTGCTGTGCCAAGTAATAGAACTGTTGCCACTGAAGGTGCTATAACTATAATAACAAGTGTACGTGAAAAATTACACTGCACTGTTGTCCTTTCATGTTGTGCTCACAGTATTAAACTTAATCCAGTGATGATTTTCAAGCAGAAAACCATGCCAAAATCTTCTGAAATACCGGTAGGTGTTGTTCACATACATGACATGAATGTGGCTGGTATGAAATTATTGATTATCAGAGTGTGGTGAGATCTCAGTGGACACACCAGGATACAACAACTTAACAGGCAGGAGGAAGGTGCAGGCTGACTTTACAAAAAGCCATTTGTTGCTTCACAATAGTTTGTAATACTTTATTTAAAAACATATACTTAAAACATCAATAACATGTAAATAAATAAATTTCAGGATGACAAGCCAGAAACACCAAACTTATAAATAAATGTGTTTTTTCTTCTTCAGGGCAAATAATGCCTCTTTAAAATAACAAGTTCAACATTCAAAATAATGCAATTTGAGGGTCCTTTAGGCAGTCGTAAAATTTCAACCAGGCAAATGTGACAATTAAGAATTGAAAGATCTTCAAATCAAGCAAACATTAAGGCAGCAATAACAAGACAGGACCAAGCTGACAGAGGTAAGTCTTTGCTAGGATGGCTTAGGTGGACACTTTGATCTAAACTTAAGTCCGAATACCATAAAGATTAAGAACTTAACTTATAGAGAGATGCCGTAGCAAGCAAGGAGGCCACACTACCTTAGTGGCTTCTACAATAAAGGAGGCGGAACTCCATGCTGTACACACCTTCTGATGTTGACTAGCCATTCCTGGTGAATTGGCGGGTAGTGGCTAACCAGGGCCAACAACTCCAATGTTATGAGCAACTCGAGAAGCTGATGGAAAATGAACAGGTGTATAATTGATGCAAGACTGAGCATCAAAATAAGTAAATTCTCAAGGCCAAACAGAAGAATACAAAATGCAAAACTCACCCAGACACAGACCAAAATCTAAGTGTTACAATGGTTGCATAATTAAAACAAAGGTGATTAACTGGTTAATCATTTAACAGTAATGACCAAACATAACAATTAATTTGATTAAATAGCCAAGTAAACTTAAAAGTAGTAAGAAATGCTTGAAGCACAGATACCTAAGTACGAGATCACAGTAGTAAAAGAATATACGACAGTAAATAATAAATTCCTTCTTTTAAGAGAAGTGCTGGATCTTGCCAATAGTGTTTTTTTGTTCTTCATAATTACAGCTTTTTATATAAAAAGCTAAAATAGGCCTTACGAATCACATTTCCTGGCATAGTTATAAGTTATGTATTAATTATTTATTTCTGGTACTTATTATTTTTTTTAATAGAAAGAAAACTACAACTACTTCTAGTACTAAAAAAACTACATTAAAACCTTTAACCAATTACCCAGCTACTAATCTACTACAAACACTAGAAATGGTTCTTTGTTTCTTCATTTATTTGGTGCATTTAACTTGTACATGGTTGTTTCTGCTACTGGATTGCCCCATGGTATCCTGGTGAACAGCCATAGTCTGCTGGATTCCTTGGACATTGGACAGCATGTCAGCAGTTTTTCCACTATAACGAGTAATTCCACCCATCACTGTTACTTCGTAAAACCCACACTTTCATGATCACTTGCACCAAAGCAGTATATATTCTTGGGACAGTATTTCACTTGGTGGTTGCCAACCCCAGTCATCTTCTCTCCATCTGCAGAGTATGTTTCCTAGACTGGAAGGAAGAATGATGACTTATGGTAGAATGTGTCATGAAGTCTTCCTTGGCCTTCCTGGATACTGCAGCTGCAATATCGTCCAAGATGCACCAGGTCGACTCACTCCTTAGTGCTGCTTTGGGATCCAACATCCTTAATACCTGATGTCCATTACCCAGTGAATCTTCATAGGGTGTGCAGTCCCATAATGTGTATTCTGGTGGGCCCACAGTGCTGCAGGTGCAGCTATCATTCATCTGTCTTCTGAGTTTGTATAGATATGTAGCATAAGAGCCATGGCCAGTCAGGTAATGTATTAATTCACTTCACGGGTTAAAAAATCACGTTTTTAATCTCTCCCTGATGTTAGGGAGTAATTTGTATGTTCTCCTGCCATCGCCTGAAGCGTCCCATTCATTTTGCCGTAATTGTAATATGCGATCTCTTATTGCCTTTTTCAAACTGGCCTCAGTTCCAAGCACCCTTCATACTTCCAGTTGGTTGCCTTTCTTTAATCAGTAAAAGGCTCCATTTTTTCGTAATTTCCAAGATCAGTGGGCATATTCCTAGAATTACTAACAAAGCATTATTTGAGGTAGTGCTGTAGACCCCCATTAATCTTAGTAGCCTGTCTGGTTGAACTCTTCTCACTATTGAGGCTGGCTTCACTAGCTGTAGTCTATGGGCCCACATGTTCACACCTTATCCTACGACTGATGCTAATATAGATTGGTGGTATACTCTAATTGTCTTCAAGGCAAGCCGAAATTGCCTACTTGCAATGGTTATAATTTTATTCATTACATTCGTACCTTTCCTACCTGCTTCCTCCACATGATGTGCAAAGTTACAACATTCATTGAGAAGTACCTCTAGATATCTCATTATCGCACATCTTCCAATCATTATATCATTTAATTTTATTTTAGGGCCTCTTTTTAGGTTCCATTTCAGAAGGAGGTACATTGTTTTGTGAGGTGCTAGTGACAATTTAACACTTTGACACCAGCCCTCAAGTTCTTGGAGGGCAGCGTTACATTTGTCTTCCATAATTCTTCTGGAGTCACGACTTACAATGAACAGTATGTCATCTGCAATTGCCACCAGACTGCTTATGTTACTGCTGTCATGTAACTTCTGTAATATGGACTCCAGTACTACATCCCAAAACTCTGGACCCCACACTACTAATACCTGCAGACAGCTTTTTGTTATTATCTTTGTTATTTTCTTTCCTGGGCATGTTGAAGAAGAATGCTGCCCACAGCAATAACCTCTCAGGCAATTACACAGCACTTCTGGACACTCCAAATCCCTAAGGGGACCAAAGAAAGATTGCCACCATAGGTTACCGAAAGTGCCAGCAAGATTAATCATCATCGCTAGAGCGTACGTAGAATGAGTATCTGTGACTAGCAAAATAGCCTTGTTAATTGCATCTTCAGTTGACTTTCCTCTTCTAAACCTGTACTTGTGATGGCTAATCCCTTGTAGCAGTCTGTGATCTTGTAATCTTTTAGATAGAAGTTTTTCAAATATCTTACCAACAACATTCAAAAGACATATTGGTCTGTAGGATTCGGGTATCACTGGATCTTTATCTTGTCCTTTACTAACTATTACCACTTAATTGTTTTTCCTTGCAAGAGACACTCATTCTACAGATGTCACAAGTAACTATCTAATTGGTCACATAAGGATTGTATTACTTCATCAGGGATCTCATCCGGTCCTGAAGATTTTTTTCTTTTCAGTCCTAAAATTATGTGACTAGTTTCTTCTTGTCCGAAGGGTACACAAGTTTATTGTTCCTATATTCTTCTCATAACATGTCCCGTAACCTACACTGATCATCTATCTCGCAGTCTCAGGCAGCTGACTGTTCCCAACTTACTGTTATTGTCCCATCATTGGATAAGACTTATCAGTGGATAAGACTGTTGGCAATCATATTTTCTCACATGTTATTTTATATGATGCACTTCAGTGATCAGTTCCTGCCTCTTCTTGTTTCACACCTTAATTTCTGCAGTGCCTCAGTGCAGATGCAAGGTATTCCTTTAGAATGACCTCTGCTGATAGGTATCGATGCCTCCATTGCTCTGTGTATAGCCACTGTCAGTTCTTTCACTTTAACATCTACATTATCACCCAGCAATGGATTTCCTGGATATTGAAATACTCTTCTTAGTTCTTCCCAGTTAGCGTCCTTTATCTTATGTTTGGGCCTTATGTGCACGTTTCCTGTGTCATCTTGGATTTCCCTTCCAGTGATGGTATAGTGTATGATGTTGTGGTCACTCAATGTCATTCCACTCACAACATTCCAGTCTTTCACTTGACTCGCCACTGCCATATTTCCTAAAGTGACATCAATATTTGACATTGCTCCGATCCTCCCTTCGTAAGTTGGTGGATTGTGAGGTGCATTCAACACCTGTAGGTTGAGTTCCACAATGGTTTCTTTTAGATGTCTTCCACGGTCATCAGTCAGGCGGCTACGTCACAATATTGACTTTACATTTGCATCAGCAGAGAACAAAAGAGGTTTAGTTCATCCTAGGTGACTAATATCAGATACTCATTGATCTCATCACTAAAATGAAAATACATGGCAACCAGGATGCAACTCTCCCTTCTGGTTAACTTTTCCACACAGATTACATGCTCTGAACAGTATTGTGATGTTTTTGTTGCTGTTATGGCCTTGTTAAGTACTATTATTGCTGCCATAGGATGCTACCCTTGTGTGACTATCTGGGCAGTTATTGGCATACTTGGGATCTTTCCTGCCTTTATATACAGTTCTAGGAGGCACAATACATCTAACTGCAACTCCTCTGTTACTCTTCTAGTCTCATGCAATACGCTGCCACTACTCATGGTATTAAGCTGTCCTATCCTTTTCTCCATTAGGGGTGACAGGTATATATTCGACAGTCTTGGCCTACTCACCTATAATTGAAAGCTATATGACCATGCATCATCACCAAGTGCTTGTAAAAAGCATCTAAACAGAATGAGTCATTTCTTCTGGCAGAAACCTGCTTCAATAACTTTTCCAGTTTTTCCACTTCTGTTGGCAGATTGTTCATTCTGAGGTGGATTCTATCAATGAAATCAGGTACGGGAAAAGTAATATACTCCCCTTCTGGATGCTTATACCTTACTAGATGTCTTAACACTGTAGTGAGTATCATCGGCTCTTCCAGTCTAGTGAGTTGCATAATGTTCTTTATGCTTTCATGAATCTGTTGCAGATCGGTTCCAGTCTGTGTTTTACTCTTTACCTCTTTGTAGAAGGTGTTTGTTTCCTGCACAAGCTGGCTCTGACTCTTGCACTGTTTTTGTTGTAGAATCACTTCCTGCATTGGCAAATCTTCTTTTACTTTTGTAGGTAATGCAGTGTATTCCTCTGGATGTGTGCTGTCACATTCTACGTACAACTGCCCAGTTTGTGTCACCACATCCTCTTTGCTTATATCATATGTCACTCCCAAATCCGTCTCTGATCTTGCTTCTCTGTTATACCGCATAGTTCTAGTTCTGAATTTTCACCAAAAACTTCTTTCCTGCTTTTTCATAGGTACATGATGCTCTGTTCTATGTCACTTACTACTCACTTTTTGCCAGAAATTCCTCACTCTTTCAGCATCACTCCTCATCCTTGATGGTGATTTATGTTTCTCACATAGACAGCACTTGATGGTGTCATTACAGTCCTCATTGCTTTCTACTGTTATGAGATGCCTACCCATAATCCATTCTTAAGTTCTGCCTTGTTAGGAGCATTTTATACATGTGACATTCGTTTCTATTCCCTGTGCCTTTTTTACCCCTATATTTACATGGCACACACACTGCCACTTGTTTGATTTGTGAGTACAGAAAAACAAGCCAACTTTCATTTGGCTGCTGGCATTTGTTTATCATGACCATGCCCAATATTACAATTCATGCACAAGTTGGGTAAGCAAGAACTTGCCACCTTAAAGGTCACGCTCGATATTCGACTCCAGTGGTCACTAATATATGTGATGCCTTAGGATATACAACAACCAAATTAATTTCGCACCCAAACAATAATGACAAAGCTCACTGAAATTCTGAAAAAATTGCAATGAGAAGGAAAAAGTTTAAATACACCTAATATATCATCCATAAGGGGAGTTCAAACAGAGAGGAGGTAAATTTAGTAGCTTGAGTATGGAGTGATGGAGAACAGCAGGCAAACCAGCCTAATGAGAGCACATCCAACACCAGAGCACATGTGCCAAAATCCATAAACAGAAGTACCTTCCCCAAAAATAATGTAGGATTGTGCCAGTAAGCAAAGATATAACAGCTTGGAAAATGAACCAATACAGCTCAACCTCCCCCACCAAAGGAAACATGCCTCTCTGTGGTGGGGGGCTCATGTGGAGCATGTTAATTAAGGCTTGGCAAATGTGTACCCTTAAGGTCTTTCTGGACCACGGGTTATGCACCAGAAGATTTATTGGTCTCAGATGCCTCAAAATTGTGCAAGGACCTACAAATCATGGTGTGAGTTTATTAGAGCCAGATCCTGCCAAATCCCTGACAGGATTAAGGTTTTGCACAAAGTTCCTGTCTTCAGCCTTAAGTTGAAAGGGCCTCCTGCCCTGACTATAATGATTCCTCAGCTGATTGTGGGCTAATTCAATGTTTCTCCAAGCTTGTCCCCAATTCTGCCAATGACATCTGAGTCAATGATCTCAGGTAAAAGGTCATTAATATTCCAAAGGTTGGACAAGTGTGATTTAAGAGGGTAGATAAGCATTAGGGTAGCTGGGGCTGCTACAGAGGCTTCGTGAAATTAAAAGGGAGATTGATCAAAAGAATGGAACTGTAATACTTGGCTTGAGACTTTGCATGGTAGATTATAAGGGTGGCCTTAAGATTCCTATTTACCCTTTCCACAAAACAGGGCATTGGATAATAGAGGATGGTGGTGATATGCTTGATGTCATTGGCAAAACAGAAATGCTTAAAATCCCTGGTGCATTATCACTCACCAGTGCTCTAGGAGACCCACACAGAGAAAATATCTTGATAAGGTGATGAATATTTACAGATGCCATCGCAGCCCAAGTAGGCACAAGCCAAAGGAAATAGGAGAAGTTGTTCATGACAACCAGGATGTAATTGTTGCTGACCTTAGTGTGAGGTAGGGGTTCCACATAATCAATAAACAACTTATCCATTGGATGTTGCTCAAATTCAGAACAAATAAGGCCTTTGTGTGAATTGGGGTTAGGCTTAGCTATTTTACAGAGCTCACACTTCCCCACTACGGACTGAACATCCTTGGAAAGACTCGGCCAGGTTACACAGTGCTGAATCTCCACAATTGTTTTGTGGATGCCTAAGTGGCCTCCCACCAATGAACTATAAAAATAATGGAAAATCGATGGAATGAGCTGTCACCAAACAAATTCTAAGTTGTAGAGGTCCACCTACTTTTTTGGCAAAGAATGCCTTTCTGCAAGGTGTAGCCTAGGGCCAAAACTCCCATCAAAAGCTGTTTATGAATAGGTACTAGGTCAGGGTCTTGATCCTGTTTACCCTTTAAATAGCTAAACAGCTGGGGAACCTTGGTAAGAATACTGCCCACAAGAATGTCTGTCTGAGGAGGACATTGAGGAACTGGCTCACTATCCTCTCCAAACACCATGAGATTAGTTATAGCGGTTTTAATTGCATCAAAGGTGACCTGCTGGCTGTCTCCCCATATGAAATCTTGCCCTTTCCTGCACAGATTGTTAAGGGGAGCAGCAATTTGTGCAAAATTAGGCATGAACTTACGAGAGTAATTTGCCATGCCAATATACCTAGCAGTTCCCTTCTTATTTACTGGAGGGGGAAAGTTCCTTAGGCCAACCGCTTGTTCATGATCGACTGTAATTCTGTCACTGGACACAAAATGCCACAAAAAGGAAACGTGACACCTGGCCAAAGTGACCTTCAATGACTAAACAGTCAGACCAGCCTTCTGCCATCCAACCAAAACCTTACAAAGATGTTCAAGATGTTTGCTGAATGACCGACTATAAATGACCACACCATTTAAGTAGTTATAGATGCAACAAAACTTTGATTCCCTAATGTACAATCGAGCAACTGGGACAGGACACGCCAAAAGAAACACTTTTGAATTTGTACAGGTTCCAATCGGTACAGAAGGTGGTGGCTGGCTTGGAATCTTCAGTAAGCAATATTTGATAATACACCTGATTTAAATTGAGCACCATGAAATAAGAGGCACTCAAAAACCATGTAAAGGCATTGCGGGGATCGGGAAGTAGGACTGACTCTAAAATCAGTTTCTTATTAAGTGCGTGATAATCAATAACTGGTGTGTAATCACTGTCTTAACCCTTAGGAACCAAAAAGATCAAGGAGGTGTAAGGCGAAGTGGATGGTCTAATGACACACTGGCAAAACCTATGATTTATCTTGTCCCAAAGGACAGCCATCCTGGTTGGGGAGGGATGGTAAAGCACTTATCACACAGGGGCTTTGTCAGTAAGCAGTAAGTAACCTTGCACTGGATGAGATTAGTAGCCTTGAGTCCATCAGTTAAGACATCAGAAAATTCATTCAAAACGCTTAACATTTCTCACCCTCATTGACTTCCAAATGACGGACATCAAATTCTGGGTCTTGCAGCTGGACAGAATTAATGTCATTATCAGAATGGCATGAACACAGTGCTTTCTCTTCTGATGGAGAAAACTTAAAATTAAAGTTATCAAGACCAAAATCAAGCACCAGGCCAGTCCACATTATAAAGTCACATCCAAGGATTAGTGTGACAGACAAACTCCTCGCAGGAAAAAAGATGATCAGCCAAGAAAACCCACAAATAGTCAATGTCCCCTATATTTCTCCAACCAGAGCTAAACTCTTGCCCATTGGCAGCACAACATCTCTGAGAAAAAGAGCATATGGGAGGGAATTTACAAATGTTCCTGACTCTATCAACTGTAATTAAACAGGGAAACAGCAGTATTTGAATCTAACAAGGCACAAGCAGGTTCCTAATTCAGACAAGCACAAACAAAGGGGAGCAGAGAACCCTTAACAGCAATGATATGGCCCCAACCAGCCAGGCGCTTTCATGAACAGTGTCCCCCTTTTTCTGGTGGAGTCAGCTACTTGATGGATACTCGACAGGACATTCCCAAACCAAATGATCAGTGGATTCACTATGAAAGTATCGCCTCTGCAGGTGCTCCCCATATAGAGAAGAATGAGTGTCATTAAGCCCTCCCCAGTCCAGACCAAGCTGTTCATCAGCGTACCTTAGGGCTTCAATTGAAGTGACTAACTGGTTTAATTCCAAACATTTTGTTATCTGGCCCTTTGGCCTCATCCCTTCTAAAATAGCAGAAATGACCTCCTGTTCCCCAATGGTCAGCCGTAGTGTGTGTAGTGTGGTGACAGCATCTCTTTGATAATACGCCATCTCAAATCAGTTAGACTGTGCCAACTTTGGAGGACATTGGCCAGAAAATCACGTAAGATGCTGCAGGTTAACATGTACAATAAACTATGGATAATGGTGTAAGATACCTGAAGAGCATTGGCGTGATGTTCAAAATGGACAATTAACCACAATACACATTCTGCCTGAACTCTGATATATTCTTCAGCAGATACATAATCAGGTTGAGCAATTTGGCAAAGGTGGAGGCAACATGAGCTTTCGTCTCCAATGGATGACCAGGTCAAGTTCCCTGATCTAAATTGGTCAGAGCAGAAACTGTCACCTGATTATCAAGGACTTCCTCTTTCAACCATAGGTACTAGGAAACCCCCCAAATCAGCCAAACAATTATTCCAGTCACATAGTTGACCCTGTATTCTTAATAATTGTTTGTGGCTGTGTTTACTGTCTCTAAAGAAACAAAGATTTTAGGCTGGGTTCCTTCAAATTAGAAGAATAGGTAGAAATTGTGACATCTACCTCACCAATGATGCCCACGGTAATGTCGACCAGACTGGACCAGACGGTGCGTAACTGAGCCACAAGTTCAGGGATCCCACACCCACACCCCTCCCCTCTCCTCTTGATGCCTAAGCAAGAGCTCATACTGAAGCTGCTCCCACTGGAGGTAAGCAAACCATCACAAGACTTGTTCTCCATCACGCCAACCCAGATATGAAATGATTATAATATAATACGAGACCAAATATATGAGACAAACAGTGGCAAATGGATTCTAGGAGAAGGACAATCATGCTCTGCTGTCATTGAATTGAGATCTCAGTGGACACCCCAGGATGCAACAGCAACTTAACGAGCAGGAGGAAGGTGCAGGCTGAATTTATGGAAAGCCATTTGTTGCTTCACAATAGTTGGTAATCTTTTATTTAACAAGCTATATTTAAAACAACAACAACATATAAATCAATACTAACAGTCTGAAATTTATTTCAGGCCGACAAACCAGAAGGACAAAGCTTACAATAAACATGTGTTTTTTCTTTTCCAGGACAAATAATGGCTCTTCAAAATAGCAAGATCAACATTCATAAAAATGCAACTCAAGGGCCCTTTAGGCACCCATTAAATTTCAACCAGGCAAATGATGACTTCTTTACTTTTACAGGAAGATCATTACCATTACAATTTGAGAACCACTCAATAGATAGTATACTTAAAACAAGGAAGGTGGTCCTTGTTTGCAAAAATTTTACAATTTCAGGATTACGATTAAAATAACTTGAGGGTGCTTTTGGCACATGCAATTTAGAAACCAAAGGATAACCCCCTTATATTTAAAAACAAATACAGGTTCTGCATTTCACAAAACTGTAGGAGCTCTATAACATTAGCATCTTTTAAACAGGAAGGTAACAATATTCAAAATTTCAGAAGTTCAGCATTTGCCAGCATTGTAAAATTTACAGGTCCAGGATCAAGATAAAAGATTTACAGCACCCTTTGAGCACTAACAACTTTGGAACAGAAAGGTTACAATTATTTTAAAATTTACAGGAATCCACAATTAATGATTGAAAGATCTTCAACTCAAGCAAACATTAAGGCAGCAATTACAAGACAAGGCCTAGCTGGCAGAGGCAGGTATTGACTGGGATTGTTTAGGCAGACTCTTTGATTTAAACTTAAGTCTGTATTCCATAAGGACTAAGAATTTAACTTACAGAGAGATGCCATAGCAAGCAAGGAGGCTGCACTGCCTCAGTGGCTGTCGCAAGACAGGAGGCGGAACTCCATGCCGCACACAGCTAAAGAGCTGATGTGGACTAGCCATACCTGGTGAATCAGCAGGTAGTGGATAACACACCACGGCCAACAGTTCCAGTGCTATGTACAATTCAGGAAACTGAGGGCAAATGAACAGACATATAATTCATGCAACATGGAGAGTCAGAATAAGTAAATTCTCAAGGGCAAATACAAGAATACAAAATGTAAACCCCACCCCAGACACTGACTGCAGCCTACATGTTGGAATGACTGCCTAATTAAAACAAAGGTGAGTAACTGGTTAATGATTTAACACTAATGACCAAACATAACAATTAATTTGGTTAAGCAGCCAACTGTTAACAAGACTCCCCCAAAAAAATTCGCTTAAGTAAACTTAAAAGTAGTAAGAAATACTTGAGCACTAATACCTAAGCATGAGATCACAGTAGTAATACAATATATAACAGTAAACAATAAATTCCTTCTTTTAAGAGAAGTGCTAGATGTTGCCAAGACCTTCCCTTGTGAGTACAGAAAACAAGCCAACATTCATTGGGCTGTTGGAGTTTGCTTAACACAACCATGCCCAATTTTACAATTCATGTACAAGCTAGGCAAGCAAGAACTTGACACCTTAAAGATCACTAATATACATGATGCCTTAGGGCATGTAACAACCCAATTAATTTCACACCCAAGCAATAATGACATAGATCATCGAAATGCTGAACAAATTGCAATAAAAAGGAAAACACAGCTTAAATAAACTTAAATATATCATCCACAAGGGGAGCTCACACAGAGAGAGGGCAAATTTAGTAGTTTGAGTATGGAGTGAGAATAGTTGGCAAACCAGCCTAATGGGAGCAAGTCCAGCACCGGAGCACATGCGCCAAAATCCATAAGCAGAACTACCTTGCCCAAAAATAAGGTAGGATGGGTAGTTACCAGAGAAAATCAACATCATGATGATGCCCACATGAGCAGACAGCCACTCCTGAATCCAGATAGTCAATCAGGCATAATAGCGTATAGCCCAACACTCCACACCAACATTGCCCCGTACAAGTAGCTGCCCAGTTGGATGAGTGACTGTCGATTAAGTCCCATAATGTCACACTCACCATTCATCAGTAGTTCCCCTCTCCCACTGCCCCATCATCTGTCAACAACCTGCCTCCAACCCTCTCTAATGAAAGAGCCAACAAAAGAAGACTGAAGTGCCACTCAGTGGCGTGATAGGAAAACGTATTGCAACGGTAAGCAAAGATATAACAGCTCAGGAAACAATCTGAGACAGCTCATGTGGGAGAGAGAGAAATGTGCTTTATTGAGGAAGAGTTCTCTTGTTGTTCTAGATCAGTTCAGTAGTCATTAGAAAAATTCTGCGAAAGAGAAATTGAGACAGGGAAATACAGAGCTTGCTGTTATTCTAGGACAACTTACTACACAGTTACAACCTCTTGACATTTCAGTAAATAAATCATTTAAAGTGTGTATGAGAGAGAAATGGAACAAATTAATGATGGATTACACAACATGAATTCACCCTGAATGGAGCTTTAAAATGGCCTACGATCAAACAAGTGTGTCAGTGGATAAAACCGTCATGGTCTAGTGTGAGAGAACATTATTGTTATTCTTTCAAGAAGTGCAACATAAGTAATGCTGGTAATGCTCTTGATGACAGTGAAGACCATCTTTTATATGAAAAGGACAATGATGATTATGAAGAGGAAGAAGAAGAAACTTCAGATGGCAGTTTTAAGGGATATTAAAGGTCAGTTCAGTTTTGTACACTAAGGGCTTTTTGTATGGCTTTGCAATCTAATAATAAGAATGGTAAAAATAATATTTTTAAAAAATGCTTAAAAATTAATGTGCATTTTATAGTCTGTAGTGTATTATAGTTGGTAAAATATGGTAGCTCTTAACGTATGGGACTGATGACCGTTGCAGCCTGGTCCCTTTAATCCCACAAACCAACCAATCTTAACGTATGCTCCTTAGAGCCCATGTTTACTAGAAATTTTTTCTTGTTTTGGTCCATACTAACACCTCACAAAATATGAAAAGCAAAGAGCTTGCAGTAGAAGAGATTTGTTTCACAGTACCAAAGGTGAAGAAGTGCTGACAGCACTTAAGATATGCATCTTAGAGCCCATGTTTATTAGGGCTTTTTTTCTTTGAATGATCATTCCTATAATATCCTTGATATTGACCATCCTTTTGTGACACCCTGTGTAGACAACAGCCAAAGCAGCAGGATGTTGAAAAAGCAACTTACATAGAATTAAATACTTGAATGTCTCATGAACTTCTCCATCTGAATTTAAGATAATTATGTATTTTCTCAAAAATAAAAGCTCATATCATCTACATTTGATTGTGTTTTCAACAGAGTACTAAAGACTATAAGAGTCAATGAGCATATATTGCTTCCTCCTATATATATATCTCATGAAAAGACAATAGAGATGAAATTAGTGAGCTTAAAGCCCATGCAGAAGCTTACCAGCACCAGCAATTGGTCTTCCTGCAAACCATCTGGAACAGCAGAAATGGGTGTGACATTGGTACACAAAGTACCCTCCATCACACACTGTAAGGTTGAATGTTCCCATTAATAAGCACTGCCTTTTCTGGTATATGTAAGCCATCACTAACTTGGGGTATTTTCTATAGAGATTAAAATATGCCATTTTTAAGTGCCTCTATAAGAAAGGTGATATGACATTACTGACATTGCTTTCCAAAATTTCTGAGAAGGTGACACATTTTACTATAGTATCCCACAGCTATAATATCCTCAGTAAATCAAAGTTTGAATGTTCAAAGGATTACTCAACTGAGAGTTACATTTTTGGTGAAATTTGTTTTGTGGTTTTTAGGCTGTGGTCCAAAACATATTTCTCTGTCTAACATTTTGCCTTTCAATGCCGAACACATCATCAGAGGCTAGAAAAGCTAAGAAAGCAGTTACAATCTCAGAGAAACTCAGCAAGCCCAACTTGGAAGAGACAAATCAGTAATCAATAATATCATATGGAATCAAACAATGGAAGCTCCAAGTAGGAAATTCAACAGTGTAGGAAAGGATAGATTGCTACTTAATGTAAAGAAGACATGTCAAGTTGCAGACAGGCACGATTAAAAGACACTCACATGTAGCTTTCAGTCAAAGTCCTCATCAGTAAAGAGAGACACACACACACACACACACACACACACACACACACACACACACACACACACAAAGAAAAAAAAAACCACACACACACCTCATGGAATCGGGTCTTCATGATCTAGACCCAGGGCCAAGACCCCCAATCTTTGTTCCTTCACAACCTCAACAACTCTCCCATCCACTTCATGTGGTCCTCCTCAAACCAGTGTGCCACCTTTCTAGATGTTTACTTCCTCCTCTCTGGTGGCGCCATCCACACCTCTGTCCACATTAAACCCACAAACCACCAACAGACCTTCAGGTTGACAGCTGCCATCCCTTTCATACAAGAAAATCCCTCCCATATACCCTGGCTACCTAGAGATGACGTGTTGGTATGTCTGTATGACAAAAACTTCCTTGCCCAGTGTGCTGAGGGTCTCACCACAAACTTCACAGACAGGCACTATTCCACAAACAGATCTCCTGTGCCATTTCCCCTCACAATTCCAATCCTCCAACCACCCCAAAAACCAGCCACAAAGGACTGTCCCCTTCATCACCCAGTACCACAGTGGACTGGAGCAACTGAACCACATCATTTTCCAGGGCTTTGATTACCTATCATCATGCCCTCAAATGAGGGACATCCTGCCCAAGATGTTTCCCACCCCTCCTAAACTTGTGTTCCATCACCCACTCAACCTCCACAACATCCTAGTCCATCCCTATGCCGTTCCCAATCCCAACCCCTTGCCACAAGGATCATATTCCTGTGGAAGTCCCAGGTGCAAAACCTGTCCAATTCACCCATCCAGTACTCCCTATTCCAGACGTGTCACTGGTTTATCCTATCCCACCAGGGCCTGGGCCACATATGAAAGTAGCCATGTCATTAACCAGCTCTACTGCAATCATTGTACAGCTTTTTATATTGTTATGACTACCAACCAACTGACCACCAGCATAAACGGCCACCACCAAACAGTGACCAAGAACAAAACAGACCATCCTGTGGCACAACATGCAGCTGAACATAACACACTTGATTTCAATGTCTGCTTCACTACACGAGCCATCAGGATCCTTCCCTTCAGCACCAGCTTTTCTGAACTGCGCAGATGGGAGTTATCCTTACAACACATTCTCCATTCCCATAATTATCCTGCCCTCAATCTATGATAACATACTGTCCCCACACCCTCTACCCAACAGTTTCTGCTCCCTATGTCCTATCATCTACTCCCAATTCTCATCTCCCACTCTATTTATTTGCAGCCCTCTGCCAAGGCATTCACCCATTTTTCCCTGCTCCTCTCATTTTTTGTTCCTTCTTTCCCCATCTCCTTGCACCACAACCTCCTGACACAGTGCCTGTTGGAGACTAGTCTTTGCATACTCCACCAGACAGATTTCGTCTCTCTTCCCACCCGTACACTACTATTCCTTCCCCTTCCCCTTCCCCTGCCCCTTCCCCACCCCCTCCAGACTGCTGCTTGCATCCCATGTGATGTTGCATTCTGGCCCAAGATGCTGGAGTTGGCAGTTATATGTGCATGAATGTGCTTGCCTTGTGTGTGTGTGTGTGTGTGTGTGTGTGTGTGTGTGTGTGTGTGATAGAGAGAGAGAGAGAGAGAGAGAGAGAGAGAGAGTTTACTTATAAAGTCTGTGGCCAAAAGCTATGTGAGTGTCTTTTAATCATACATGTCTACAACTTGATGTTTCTTCTTTATGGTAAGTACCAATCTATCTTGTCCTACATTGGTGTCACCTGGATTAACATTCTGTTGTAGCTTGTCTTTAAGAAAGAAAATTTCCATTGCTCAGAAATGGCTATGAGAATAAGATGTGGCCCTCACCTTTTATCATGTTGTAAACATCTGTTGAAGGACTTAGGCATTTTGACTACTGTTTTGCAGTATATTTATTCACTCACAAAATTCATCATAAATAATCCACTGCATTTAAAAAGAAGCAATGATCTATATAATTGCTCTAGCAGAAGAAAAAAGGACATTCATTACTCCTCATTAAGGTTGTATGTAGCACAAAAAGGGGTGCACAATACTGTAACCAAAATTTCCTCCATTTACCCAGTAGTACAAAATATCAGACAGCAAAGTGAAATTTGAAAATGAAACTGAACAAATTTCATCTTGACAGCTCCTTCTGTTCTGCAGAAGAATTTCTATTCCTGTAATATGTAAAAGGTGGTAGGTATGACTAACTCATACTTGTATTTAACAATAGCAGAGGAGGGAAGTTGCTACTCACCAAACAGCGGAGATGCTGAGTCGCGATAGGCAAAACAAAAAGATTCACACAATTATAGCTTTCAGCCATTAAGGCCTTTGTCAGCAGTAGACACACACACACACACACGCGCACACACTCCCAGAAACGCAACTTGCACACACGTCTGCAGTCTCAGAGAGCTGAAACCACACTGCGAGCAGCAGCACCAATGCATGATGGGAGTGGCAACTGGATGGGGGTAAGGAGGAGGTTGGGGCGGAGAGGGGGAGGGATAGTATGGTGGGAGTGGCGGACAGTGAAGTGTTGCAGTTTAGACAGAGGGCAGAAGAGAAGGTGTGGAGGGGGGAGGGGATAAGTAGCAGAAAGGAGAGAAATAAAAAGACTGGGTGTCGTGGTGAAATGACAACTGTGTAGTGCTGCAATGGGAACAGGGAGGGGGCTGGATAGGTGAGGACAATGACTAACGAAGGTTGAGGCCAGGAGGGTTATGGGAAGGCAGGATGTATTGCAGGGAAAGTTCCCACCTGCGCAATTCAGAAAAGGTGGTGTTGGTGGGAAGGATCCATATGGCACAGGCTGTGAAGCAGTCATTGAGATGAGGGATATCATGTTTGGCAGCATGTTCAGCAACAAGGTGGTCCACTTTGTTTTTGGCCACAGTTTGTCGGTGGCCGTTCATGCCGACAGACAGCTTGTTGGTTGCCATACCTACATAGATTGCAGCACAGTGGTTGCAGCTTGTGAATCAAATGACTGGTTTCACAGGTAGCCCTGCCTTTGATGGGATAGGTGATGTTAGTGACTGGACTGGAGTAGGTGATGGTAGGAGGATATATAGGGCAGGTCTTGCAACTGAGTGAGGTGGCGCAGTGGTTAGCACACTGCACTCCCGTTCGGGAGGACGACAGTTCAATCTCACTTCTGACCATCTTGATTTAGGTTTTCTGTGATTTCCCTAAATCGCTCCAGGCGAATGCCAGGATGGTTCCTTTGAAAGGGCACAGCCGACTTCCTTCCCCATCCTTCCGTAATCCGATGAGAGTGATGACCTCGCTGTTTGGTCTCTTCCCCCAAACAACCCAACCTCAGGTCTCGGATTTAGGTCATACTTGTATTTATATTTACAAATTAATGTGTATTGTGAATGTGAAATGAGAGCTTCCAAGTCATTATAATTAATTGGACCAATTATCCATGGTACATGAAACTAACTAACTAACCAACAAGTTATACCACAGAACAAGTCCAAGTTCAGGGGGAGGAAGGAGTAATATATTTCTTGACTTGTAGGAATGTGGATTCTTGTGGGCGCAATTCTAGTTGGGAATGCCCTCAGGCACTCGGCATTCATTTGCTGGATATAGGCTTGGCAACCCTGGGGCTCCTTAGCTGTGGACTGCTAAACACCATCAGTCCTCTGTCACCGTAACCCCTGGGCATGCTTCAATGACCACCATGTGATGTGGTGGTAGACAGTTGAGTGTTGCAGGGACCGTGTATCTTGGCTTAAGTGTCTGGGTCAGGAGGATGGTACAAACCTCTCTAAAAAACCCTCAGTGCTGCCTGCCAATGAGAGGCATGGCTATTGAGGTAGAACAGTCTTAGCAGGCAATCTCTAGCAATCTGCCTCACCTCAGTTGTATAAGGTTGAATTAGGCAATGGGGGCTCTGTCTAAGTGGACTCTTTCCTTAGATGCTTGTGGGACTAAGTTGGAACGTTCAAAATTAAATTTTACAACTCCCAGCAAGACACTTGTATCATTTGGTATTACTGACACCCACATATCCACAGGAATGAGGGAGGCTAGTCCACCTGGTAGTCAAACTGTACTCAGTAACAGCACTCAAGGAGTTGTAAATCATAATGTGTTTGTAGTGATCAAGAGGAAGGTAGGCACTTTTGAAAAAGTATGTCCCTTCTATGGTTGTAAAAGTTTAGAAGGGCTTGCTGGTACCTTACAGTCTATTAAGCCATTATGAAATGCTTCGTTATTGGTGGAAACTAAAAGGGCAAAGCAGGTGGAATTTTTTGGGTGACTGTGACATATTTATTGAGTTGTGTAACTCTGTTAATTCAATCAAAGGTGTGTTCACTTGTGGTGATATTATGGACACAGACATCTCAGTACTCAAACAAGAATTGGCATCACAATGGATAGTGGATGTGGAATAAAGGACATGAACTAATAAAGGAGAAATTCAGAAGTGCCACCTTCATTGTGACCTGCAGTTCTCCAGTACAGCCTGAATCACATTATGGCAGCATTCCTCTGACTTTGAGTTAGGCCTTACACAGCTAACCCTATACAATACTAGGAATCACTATGATATGGCTGTACAACAGAGTTGCAGAGGTGAGGTGACCTATGGGGAATATGGGAAGGCAGCCCAGAAATCTGGTACTGACTACCCATCTCCAGCCATGTATTTTATCTGCTCTTTCAGCCACCCAGTCTGGAATTGAGACTGTCCTGTTTTTGCTGAGGAGTGCAAAATTCAGGAAATAAAAGTGACCAAGCAGATCTCCTATGCAGAAGCCAAGAAAGAGTATAAGATGACAAAATCACCTGTGTTTGCCACTTTGTAAGCTTCCATGGTGGAGAAACCAGTTCATAAGGTGGGTGCTTTGATGTAGATGACATTCGGCACACCATTACCCTCAATCAGCATCTGTACTTCCACCTGTAATTGATGAAGAAAAGTGAGTAAAGACATAGCGACCCAGACAGTTGCAATAGAAGAGACCAACAACATTTTTGCAGTGAGCATCGAGAAGGCACCCCAAAAGCAGACTGCCTCTCAGCACAGATTTTCCCCACAATCCTTGAAGGAAAAGGGAGCAGGGAAAGTGTCGTCACTTTTAGTCAAAAGCTGTCTCAGGTGCCATCACAGGTCATTCTGGCATATACGACTGATGAGGAGGACATAATCGATTTCGATACCTTGTCACCAGACCAAGGTAACCCCTCCACCCCAGTGCAGGGATAGGGGTAAATCAAAACCATATAGCTGAAATGGCTCCCATACTCCAATATAATATGAATGGATACAGGACTCATCTGGAGGAACTGGCACTCTTCATATAGGGCAGACCTTTTTACCTCTGCGTCAAAGAGACTCATTTGAAACAGAATGACGCACCTTCATTTGTATGCTACCACCTCTACGGAAAAGATGACCTTACTGCTGACAGGGCAAAAGGACTTGTCACTGTGTGAAAAGTGGGGTAGCAGTGTTCACCAAGAACACATTCCACTCTTCATCTGTGCCCTTAATCACAACACTACAAATGGTCACTGTTTAGGTAATAGCCCATGTTCCTGTCACGATGTGCTCTGTGTACCTACTACCCCAAGAGTGCATTGACACCAAGGTCCTCGCACATCTTCTTGATGAACTACTCCAGCCCTTTCTACTATTGGGGGACTTTAATGCATGCATGCAGTGTATTGTCGGGCTCTGAAACCACTTACCACAGGTGTTGGATGTTTGAGCATCGGATGCAAGCTACAGATGTCATGTTGATGAACATGGGTCAATCTATGCATTTTGGCACTGCTACTGGTTCATCTACAACCACAGTTCTCTCCTTCTGCTTGCCTGCCCTTACAGACACTGCTCATTTGGGAGTGGAGCAAGATAGCAACCATAATCCTATCTGGATCCATCTGCCCAATGGAGCAGATCCCGAACGGGAGCCACTGAGATGGCTTTTCAGAAAGGCTAACTGGATGTTTTACAGGCAGTTAGCTGTTTTTCAGTAGTGTGGCAGTGTCTAGGACTGAGTGAATCACATTACAACCATGACCCACCTCACCATTGATGCATCTATCCAAAAGTCAATGTGAACACCTAGGAGGCGCCTGTCCCTTGGTTGATTGGTGAGTGTCATTCTTCCATTAGGGACAGGAGAGCAGCTATGTGAAGAGTCAGTCAATGCCCTACAGATACGAATCTTACAACCTTTCAACTAGCATGGGTGAAGGTGAGGAGAATAATTTGGGAGAGTAAGCAGAGGTCTTGGCTAGGGTTCCTCAGCTCCATCAGTAAGTCCACATCCACTATTAAAGTATGGGAAGCCTTCAGGAGGATCTCAAGTTGGCACTCACAAGCAGAATAGCAGCTGTATGAGAGAAAGGGTGTTCCTATCATCACCGAGAGACATAGCTCAGACAATGGCCCAATTGTATAAGACCATTACTGCTGATTGTAGCCAGGATCCAGCTCTCTTTTCTTGTCAGGAGACACAGGAGAGGGTTAGTTTTGATTTCTGTTCCACCAACAAGCCTTTCTCTCTGTGGAGTCAGATTCTGCACTGTCAGTAACTCATGATACTGCACCTGGTCATGACCTGATAACAGACAGCATGCTGGAATGGTTGAACCTGTGATCAAAAGCTGTTCTCTTTCAGCTCTTTAATGAAATTTAGACAACAGGAGAGTTTCCCAACTCATGGAAGGAATCTATTTTAATCTCAATTTTTAAAACAGAGAAGGATTGGACTAATCCCAATAGTTATCATAGCATTAGTCTCACAAGCTGCAATGGGTACTTGGCAATTGCATTTAATGCATTCTGTTAGCAAAAAGGTGAATGGCCTTTCAGATCATGATGCACAAATTTTAACTTTAAAAGATTTTTGTGCTGCAACACGTGTTAAATATAGTCATCAGCTGTTCAGGAAAGCTGATCCAGTTGCTGTAGAGACCTTTGTAAACCTTATAAAGGAACAAGAGTGGCAAGATGTTTATAGCGCTGATACAGTAGACGATAAATATAATGCTTTTCTCAAGACTTTTCTCATGCTCTTTGAAAGTTGCTTTCCATTAGAACGTTTAAAACAGGGTACTAGCACAAACAGGCAGCCTGGGTGGCTGACTAGAGGGATAAGAATATCTTGTAGAACAAAGTGGCATTTATATCAAAACGTTAGAAACAGTCAAAATCTAAATGCAGCAGTCCATTACAAACAGTATTGTAAGGTGCTTAAAAATGTTATTAGGAAGGCAAAAAGTATGTGGTATGCAGATAGAATAGCTAAGTCTCAGGATAAAATTAAAACCATATGGTCAGTCGTAAAGGAAGTTGCTGGTCTGCAGAGACAGGTTGAGGATATAGAATCAGTGCATAGTGGGAATGTCCGTGTTACTGATAAGTCGCATATATGTACAGTATTTAATAATCAGTTTCGGAATATAGCAGGTGAACTAAATAGAAACCTAGTCCCAACAGGGAATCATATAGCGCTCTTAGAAAAAAGTGTTCCGAGACTGTTACCTGAAATGCTCCTCCATGATACTGACAAGAGGGAGATTGAGTTAATAATTAAATCACTAAAGACCAAGAACTCTCATGGATATGATGGGGTATCTAGCAGAATACTGAAGTATTGTTCCATGTATGTTAGCCCAGTTCTCAGCCAAATCTGTAACTTTTCCTTTAGGAGTGGTCGGTTTCCTGACCGATTAAAGTACTCAGTAGTGAAGCCACTTTATAAAAAGGGAGACATTGATAATGTTGACAATTTTAGACCTATTTCTATGCCATCGGTGTTTGCTAAAGTTATCGAGAAGGTTGTATATACAAGGTTACTGGAGCATTTAAATTCACATAATTTGCTGTCAAATGTTCAGTTTGGTTTTAGAAATGGTTTAACAACTGAAAATGCTATATTTTCTTTTCTCTGTGAGGTTTTGGATGGATTAAATAAAAGGTTGCGAACGCTAGGTGTTTTCTTTGATTTAACGAAGGCTTTTGACTGTGTTGACCGCAAAATATTACTGCAGAAGTTGGACCATTATGGAGTAAGGGGAGTAGCTTACAATTGGTTCGCCTCTTACTTCAAGAACAGAAAGCAGAGGGTAATTCTCCGCAATATTGAGAGTGGTAGTGATGTTCAGTCCCAATGGGGCACTGTTAAGTGGGGCGTTCCCCAAGGGTCGGTGCTGGGGCCACTGCTGTTTCTTATTTATATAAATTATATGCCTTCTAGTATTACAGGTGATTCAAAAATATTTCTGTTTGCTGATGACACCAGCTTGATAGTGAAGGATCTTGTGTGTAATATTGAAACAGTAACAAATAATGTAGTTCATGAAATAAGTTCGTGGCTTGTGGAAAATAATTTGATGCTAAATCACAGTAAGACTCAGTTTTTACAGTTTCTAACTCACAATTCAACAAGAACCGATATTTTGATCAGACAGAATAGGCATATTATAAGCGAGACGGAACAGTTCAAGTTCCTAGGCGTTCGGATAGATAGTAAGCTGTTGTGGAAAGCCCATGTCCAGGATCTTGTTCAGAAGCTAAATGCTGCTTTATTTACCATTAGAACAGTATCTGAAATAAGTGACACTTCAACACGAAAAGTAGTCTACTTAGCATATTTTCATACGCTTATGTCGTATGGTATTATTTTTTGGGGTAATTCTTCTGATTCAAAAAGGGTATTTTTGGCTCAAAAATGGGCTGTTCGAGCTATATGTGGTGTAAGTTCGAGAACCTCTTGTCGACCCCTATTCAAAAATCTGGGAATTCTGACATTGCCCTCACAGTATATATTTTCTTTAATGTCGTTTGTTGTTAGCAATATTAGCCTATTCCCAAGAGTTAGCAGCTTTCACTCAGTTAATACTAGGCAGAAATCAAATCTGCATGTAGAATGCACTTCCTTGACTCTTGTGCAGAAAGGAGTGCAGTATTCTGCTGCATCCATTTTAAATAAGCTACCACAAGAACTCAAAAATCTTAGCAGTAGCCCAAACTCTATTAAGTCTAAACTGAAGAGTTTCCTCATGGCTCACTCCTTCTATTCTGTCGAGGAGCTCCTGGAAGAGCTAAAAAATTATCCAAATTCCAGTGTTACATTGTTGATTTTCTTCATTTAAACTTACGACTTGTCACCTGAATATGTTTTTTTATATTTCATTTTATCTGTTTCTAATATCGTGTTATAATTTCATGTATTGACTCGTTCCATGACCATGGAGACTTCTCCTTAATTTGGCCCCATGGAACAATAAATAAATAAATAAAATAAAAATAAATAATAGTCAAGCAGTTGGAGCAATCGACTAAGATCACAAGTTTTAAATTATCTTTCGAGAAAACAGTTTGTGTTGATTTTAATCATTCCCGTTCTCTTTTTAATTTACTCATTTTAAAACTTGGGGGATACCGTTCTCACTTTTAAGGAAAATGTGAAGTATCTCAGTCTCACCTTTGCTGAGAAGCTAATGAGGCTGCTACATGTTAAGGAATTAAAACTGAGATGTCTCAAGGCTTTTAAACATCCTAAAATGCATCTGACATAGGTCTGTTCCAACTTTATAAGGTCTTTATGTGACCCCAGCTTGAAAACAGGTCTCAAGTTTTTGGATCAGCAGGCCCTTCATACCTCAAAATGCTGGATGCAGTTCACCACTAGGGTACTGGCCTGTCAACAGAGGCTTATCGCATGCCTCTGTTCAGATGCTGGTGAGCCTCTGCTGTCTATTTGACATCTTCTCCTACTGGCACACCAAGCATACAAGGCTTTGCCCATTGCAAAATTGCTAGTATCCATCTCCATTGCACAGCCACCACTGGAGCGGCTGTTCCATCATCGGCTACAGGCTATGAGGTTGTTTGGGCCCCATGTGAGAGTGAGCCCTAGGTGGGGTGCATTAAGATCCAGAGCCAGGGGCAGAGCATGGGACCTCCCAGGTACTAAAGAGGCCGAGCTTACTTCTCGAATTGATTGTACCCCAGACCATATTTTTAAAATTAAATGTAACGAGTTTTTACATCACCATCCAGATTTTATTACGTTTTACACAGATGAGTCCAAGCAGAGGAATTTTTATCAGCTGTTCTGTAATGTTCCCCGACATTGTCCTCAGGGCAGCGCTCCCAGAGCAATTTTCAGTATATTACATGGAATTATTTGCTATCTTGAGGGCACTGGAGTAGATGAGATGGCGTCATGGCAAGAAATTCCTCTGTTCAGATTCTCACAGTGGTGTTGGCCAGATGCACCCAGCAGATTGGATGGTGGAAGAAGTGCAGGGTGCTCTCCTTCTCTCGTGAAGGCAGGACAATAATGTTTCTGCTGATTTCCAAGGCACTTACTCACTGATAGGGCTGCCAAGGAGGCTTGCTCACTTCCAACTCCTGCCCACTGTTTGGTCCCCCTGCAGGCTGTTACCTCATTTGTGACCAAGAAGACCATGTGTTAGTAGGAGACTCAGTGGCTGGAAGTGATGAATAATAAGCTACATTCCATAAAACCTTCAGATAAACCATGGCTTACCTCCTTCCAACCACAACGAGCTGAAGAAGTAGCCCTTACATGGCTTAGAGTGGGACATTGTCCACAGACGTATGGTTTTCTCTTACATCACAAGGAACCACTAGTGTGTCACAGATGTGGGACACAGCTGTCAGTACAACAAATTTTAACTGAGTGTTTTTATGATAACCTGAGGGCTGATCTGAATCTTCCACAAACCTGTTCTCTATGTTAACTGGTAATGAGGCGAGTGCAGTTCATGTTTTAAGATTTTGTCTAATGTACAGAATTCTTCCCAAAGTGTTGGGTGTGAGATTTTTATGCTTCACAGACTGGCTTGGTCACCCTTTATTTCTAAGTAGCCATCCAGCCACAGTCAACTGTCCTCTTTTTAACCGTGTCTGTGCTGGTATTTTATCCTTGATGTTGTTCAGTTATTCTGCTGTGTTTCGTCTGACTTTTATTGAGAGATTTTCTGATGCTCATCTTATTGAGGTTGTCTTTTCATTTCTTCTGTGTGAATGCAACTTGGTTTTTTGATTTATTATTATTTTTTAATAGAATTTCACCATATTAATTTGTGTATCATTCGTGTAAGAGTGCTGATGATGTTGTTTAGCATGCTCAGCTACAAATCTCATTATCTTTTGGGAATGTGCTGTGGAAGAAATTTAAAGAAAATCTTAGTGGTCCTACATGTTTGGAAAAGTTGCAGAGTTGTACGGTCACACATGGTCCCATTAATGGGGCACGATTTGGAAGGTGGGTATGAAACAATACATCACATGTATGTGATGTGCAGTGATACATGGGAGAATATTCTCTGCATTTTTTTTTAAATTTAAACTGACTAGGAATCCACATTAAACTGTAGATTCCCCTACAACTGTCTGGATAAGTCAGTCCAAAGGTCAGAGGAAGGCAACAGCATATCATCTCTAAATAGACCTAGTAGAGCACTATGGTGTTCAAACCAACCTTTGGGTTAATGACAGCTCTACCTATTTACATACAATAACATGTGAAATAGTAGTATTTCGGTGGTCTGGTTTAGAATACATTGTGCGGTTTTGTTACTGTTTGAATAGATAATCAGATATTTCCATGCCTGATCAATTTGTTATATCACTGACCATATTCTCATTCACCTGTGTACCTGCTGCAATAATTCCATGTTCCCTTAAAATAAAAATCCTGCTATATCTTGTAACATATTGACATATAGCAATTATCACTCTGAGTAGTTTTCAGCCTGATATTAATCAACTCAATCAACTTACAAATATATCCTCTTCTTTTGTAATACTGTGAAAAATTTTCAAATTATCCCTTTCAGAACTGTGATGCTTGTAAAAGAATATAGTTCTTTTGAAATACTAAAGAATGCTGAGTGTGGATTACTACTCACTAAGTGGAAGTAGTACTGAACACTGTTTTCCACTGCTCACCACGTCTTGGAATTGATGATTACTAGTGAACAGTTTTCGTGAAAAAAAGTTTCAGTACAAGAAAAGTTGATCTTGCAATCACTATATTCTAAAATTAAGACTGGTAGTGCCAGCCTCAAAATATTAGTAAGAACTGTGAAATATAGCCAATACATCATTCATACTATTACTTACGATATGAATATAATAGAGGGAAACATTCCACGTGGGAAAAATATATCTAAAAACAAAGATAATGTGACTTACCAAACGAAAGCGCTGGCAGGTCGATAGACACACAAACAAACACAAATATACACACAAAATTCTAGCTTTCACAACCAGCGGCTGCTTCGTCAGGAAAGAGGGAAGAAGAGGGAAAGACAAAAGGATGTGGGTTTTAAGGGAAAGGGTAAGGAGTCATTCCAATCCCGGGAGCGGAAAGACTTATCTTAGGGGGAAAAAAGGATGGGTATACACTCGCACACACACACACACACACACACACACACACACACACACACACACACATATCCATCCACACATATACAGACACAAGCAGACATATGTCTGTTTGTTTGTGTGTCTATCAACCTGCCAGTGCTTTCGTTTGGTAAGTCACATCATCTTTGTTTTTAGATATACTATTACTTACTAATATTTTTTTTTTTTTTTTTTTTTTTTTTTTTTTTTTTTTTTTTTTTTTTTTTACAACCATATCACTGTTAAAAGTACCAAATGTCCTCCTTTCAATGCCCAAAACTGACTAACAGATATAAGTATACTTATGACAAGAAAATAATTCTGCTGTAGCATTAGCTATTTGATTCCTTACAGAATGGTATAACACAACTTCTTGTGAAGTGACAGATTCCTGTTCTCTTTCATTGTTGATGTTAGGCTTTGTTACTCAGAAGTAGGGGCAAGTTAAGAGGACATTTGCATGATGTGTTCTGCGCAAGGAGACAAATGATACCTCTGAGTGTCATCAGTGTATGACACCTCTCTGCCTCATGATACAATCTCCAACTGTTCTCACCCGCTGCAACTGGAAACACATGAGGACACATTTTCTGTGTCTGACTCACTGCTGAAAAATGAGTATACCCAGAAAACTACAGGTACAACTTGTTAATGTAAGTCTCGTTTTTGCTTTGTGTCACCCATTATGAACAACACTGGCAATATAGCCTCAAAGTACCTGCACTAAATTGAAAAACAGTGCTAAATCTTGGACAACTTCTTAAAGATCACTCTACAGGGTCTGTTCTGAGCCAATGACTCCTTCTTCTGGCACAAGAGATGGAGTGGAAGGAAGAGGGGTGAAGCAAAAGGACTGGAGAGGTTTAGGAAAAGGGGTAGACGTTTCCAGAATGAGATTTTCACTCTGCAGCGGAGTGTGCACTGATATGAAACTTCCTGGCAGATTAAAACTGTGTGCCAGACCGAGACTCGTGTTTAACAAGGTGGGAGGGTGGTGGCACAAAATAGACATGTCAGAAAGTGAAATATGTAGAAAACTAGAACAGGACTCAAGAAAGAGGAAGTTACTGAGAACAAATGCTAAGACAGAAGAAATTAACATAAACTAAGGCCAGGTGGGTGGCGAGAACCAAGGACATGTTGTAGCATTAGTTCCCACCTGTGGAGTTCTGAGAAAGTGGTGTGTGAGGGAAGAATCCACATGATGCAAGTGGTGAAACAGGCACCGAGGTCATGACTGACATGTTGTAGAGCATGTTCTGCAATAGAATATTGTGTCCACCCTCTGCCTATGCCCATTCATTGGTGGTAGTCATGCTGCTGTAAAATGGCGAACAGTGTTTACATAACAGCTGGTAAATGACATATGTTGTTTCACAAGTGGCTCTCCCTTTGATAGTACATATTTTGCCAGTTATAGGGCCAGTATAGGTGGTGGTAGCAGGCTGCATAGGGCAAGTCTTGTAGTGGGGACAGTCATAGGGGTAGGAGCCATAGGGTAGGGAGATGGGTCCAGAAGGCACATAGGGTTTGACAAGAATATCATGTGGGGATTGGGAGAGTGACAAAAAGCTATTCTAGGAGTGGTAAGCAAAGTGTCAGGCAGAGTTGATCTCACTTCAGGGCACGATTTTAGCAAGTCTTGACCTTGTCGAAGCAGTTGATCAAGACCAGGATAATAGTGGTGTGCTCTGAAGTTGTTTTTGGAGGAATCAGCAGTACCAGGATCGGATGTGATAGCTCAGGAAATGTATCTTTGAACTAGGCTGGTGGGGTAATTACATTCAGTGAAGACTGAAGAGAGAATGGTTGCCTTGAATGCCAAGACTGTGTGGGAGGGAACATTTGACGTGGAGAGGATGGCAGCTGTCAAATGTAAGTACTGTTGTTTGTTAGTAGATTTAATGTGGACAGAAGTGTGTAGCTGGCATTTGGTGAGGATGAGATCAACATCAAGGAAAGTGTCATGGGATTCGGAATAGTACCATGTGAAATTTAATTGGGGGAAGGTATTAGAGATTTCAGGAATTTTAACAGATCAGCCTCACCATAAGTCCATATGGCAAAGATGTCATCAATGTAACTAAAACAAACCAGGGTCTGAAGGCCTATGGATACCAGGAAAGCCCCCTCCAAGTGACCAGTGAAAAGACTGGCATAGGAAGGCTCCATTCTGGTTCCCATGGTCACACCCCTGATCTGTTTGTATGACTGCCCCTCAAAGGGGAAGTAGTTGCTGTCAGACCCTATGTTCCTTCTGCACCCATCTCCCTATTATATGGCTCCTATCCCTGTGACCTCCCCTGTTGCAAGATTTGCCCTATGCACCCTCCTACCACTGCCTATACCAGCCTTGTAACTGGCAAAACATGTACTATCAAAGGGAGAGCCACCTGCGAAATAACACAGCATATATCAGCTGTTTTGTAAACACTGTTTGGCCTTTTACATTGGCAAGACTAGCACCAAATAATCAGTTATGATGAATGGGCTTAAGCAGAGGGTGTATACTGCCAACATGCAATCTCCTATTGCAGAGCATGCTCTACAACATGACAACCATGACTTCGGTGCTTGTTTCACCACGTGTGCCATCTGGATTCTTACCCCATACACACGTTTTTCGGAACTCCACAGGTGGGAACTAGTGCTAGAACATGTCCTTGGTCTCGACACCCACCTTTCCTTTAGTTACATTAATTTCTTCAGCATATCTTCATAGTAACTACTCTTTTCTTCACTTCATTTCAGTTTTCTTCATCTTTCATTATCTGACCAGTCTATGTTTTGCTATCCCCCTCCCACCTTTGTTACATACAAACACTTAGCTTTTTATTTTTATTAATTCATGTGTGATGTTTTAGCAGTAATTTCTGTCCTGCATATTAGCCAATCTTCCACCTTTAAGCTCTCAGGTTTTCAAATCTCATCCTGTGCAGTCCCCAACAACATGTCTTTCTTCTTATCCTATCCAAGTCTCCCCTGACCCAATGATCTGGGTGATTTTTCTGAACTCTACCCATTTTCCTAAAACTCTCCAGTCCTTTTCCTTCCCCTTCAATTCTTCTGCCAGAAGAAGGAGCCATTGGGTCTGAAAGCTTGCATAAGTAAAACTTTTTTTGCATTTGTTCTCCTGTAGATTTTTTATCTATCCAATTACACTTTATTGTGACATATTGATTGTTTTTGTTGTTATAGAGTAATGCTACTAGTTGTTATGTTATGTGATAAAGTACTCCTATTAATGCTCGACCCACTTTCTAAAGCCAACATTATTTGAACTACAGTATGTCATTAGGCAAAAAATAAAGCATCTTCTTGTCTTAAAGCCCAAGATGTATCATTCAGTTCTCATGTTAAGTAATGCAAGGACATATCACATTCAACATAAATTTACTTTGGACAGTACTGTGTTGTTCAAACCAGCTGTGAAATTGAGTATTGAGTTACTTTACTCTTGATGGAACTCATTCTCTATCATTGAAGTGTGTATGTTTTGTTACAAAAGTTCTCCTGGTATACAATGACATCTTGTCTGAAAAATACTCAATTGTCAGATCTATTGTGATGTGGACAACATCACAACATATCTCAACATGTGGAAAACACAGATATTTTTGTACAAGAGCTGTGGCCATTAACAAATTGGAATCACGAGTTATGATCTCATAGTGAAGTTTTACTGTTTCTCATATGGGATCAATAAAAATTTGCTCTGCAAAAAAGCATTTTGTAGAAGTTGTAAATGTTTGTAAATGTGTTTGGTTGCTTGCAGTATATTTTTTGATGAATATATCTAATATTTTGACTAAGTCCGAGATCAAGGAGCTTGAAGAATCTGATTTCAGAGTAATGGTTTGAAAGAACACAGTACAATGATTTAACACATTTTACAGCAAAATGTTACTACGTTTTTAATCAGATTTTTTGTGCAGCCACTCC
Source organism: Schistocerca americana (assembly GCF_021461395.2). Lineage (NCBI taxonomy): Eukaryota > Metazoa > Arthropoda > Insecta > Orthoptera > Acrididae > Schistocerca > Schistocerca americana. Next base: position 553,953,482 of record NC_060121.1, on the reverse strand, counting down.
ATTCCCTGTCCTGTCGGATTAAGTTACAGGATAGCATTCATTTTTGTATTATATAAAAACCAGCTTTACATCCTTTTACACAGAGCTATAAGTTATTGTTGTTGTGGTCTTCAGTCCTGAGACTGGTTTCATGCAGCTCTCCATGCTACTCTATCCTGTGCAAGCGTCTTCATCTCCCAGTACTTAACTGCAACCTATATCCTTCTCAATCTGCTTAGTGTATTCATCTCTTGGTCTCCCTCTACTATTTTTACCCACCACGCTGCCCTCCAATGCTAAATTTGTGATCCTTTGATGCCTCAGAACATGTTCTACCAACCGATCCCTTCTTCTTGTCAAGTTGTGCCACAAACTCCTCTTCTCCCCAATTCTGTTCAATACCTCCTCATTAGTTATGTGATCTACCCATCTAATATTCAGCATTCTTCTGTAGCACCACATTTCAAAAGCTTCTATTCTCTTCTTGTCCAAACTATTTATCATCCACATTTCACTTCATACACGGCTACACACCATACAAATACTTTCAGAAACAACTTCCTGACACTTAAATCTATACTTGATGTTAACAAATTTCTCTTTTTCAGAAACACTTTCCTTGTCATTGCCAGTCTACATTTTATATCCTCTCTACTTCGACCATCATCAGTTATTTTGCTCCCCAAATAGCAAAACTCCCTTACTACTTTAAGTGTCTCATTTCCTAATCTAATTCCCTCAGCATCACCTGACTTAATTCGACTACATTCCATTATCCTCGTTTTGCTATTGTTGATGTTCATCTTATATCCTCCTTTCAAGACACTGTCCATTCCGTTCAACTGCTCTTCCAGGTCCTTTGCTGTCTCTGACAGAATTACAATGTCATCGGCGAACCTCAAAGTTTTTATTTCTTCTCCATGGATTTTAATACCTACTCTGAATTTTTCTTTTGTTTCTTTTACTGCTTGCTCAATATACAGATTGAATAACATCGGGGAGAGGCTACAACCCTGTCTCATTCCTTTCCCAACCACTGCTTCTCTTTCATGGCCCTCCACTCTCATAACTGCCATCTGGTTTCTGTACAAATTGTAAATAGCCTTTTGCTCCCTGTATTTTACCCCAGCCACCCTTAGAATTTGAAAGAGGGTATTCCAGTCAACATTGTCAAAAGCTTTCTCTAAGTCTACAAATGCTAGAAATGTAGGTTTGCCTTTTCTTAATCTTTCTTCTAAGATAAGTCGTAAGGTCAGTATTGCCTCACGTGTTCCAAATTTCTACGGAATCCAAACTGATCTTCCCCGAGGTTGGCTTCTACCAGTTTTTCCATTTGTCTGTAAAGAATTTGCGTTAGTATTTTGCAGCTGTGCCTTATTAAACTGATAGTTCGGTAATTTTCACATCTGTCAACACCTGCTTTCTTTCGGATTGGAATTATTATATTCTTCTTGAACTATAAGTATGCTTCTGAAATTTATTGAGAATGCAGAACAAACGTATCATGTAACTTACATAGTTACTGATGTCTTTCATTTACTAGCTCTTAACCTATTAATATACAATCACTGGAAAATGTTCAGTCTCATTGCATTATATCATATACCATTGGTCTGTGTGACTGATATATTGATTTCGGCAAATTTTCAGCTTCATAAATAAATTGTGAGCACAGTTATTGGTAATGGGCTGAAGTTGTGTATTATCCTTGATATAGGGGAATAAATCTATAAGTTAATAAAATCTCATAAATCTGTTTAAGTGAAAATATATTAAATAATAGGAATTATTTTTTATGGTTAATGAAGATGAATTTCTTGGATGGAGGACGACCAATGATGAATGTTAGCTGTAATTATAGCACCTATAGTACTGTATGTCAGCAACTCCACAAAGATTACTAAAGAAGTGAATATTTGAGAACATGTTCAGAATGACTAGATTGACAATATAACTAACAGATGTAGAAAATTTTTGTTGCGAAATAGTGTAGCTGTTTAACTAATTATGTCTTATATTGTCAACAGAAATATGGCAGTGTTTAATGGTGGATATACTTGGAGAGTTTTGCAGGCATGACAAAAAGGACATACTTCACAATCAGTCCTACGCAATGTTTCACTATGGTTGATAAATGACTGATATGATGTGTGTCTCTTATTTGTTTAATGCATTGTTCTACGCATCTGAAAAAGTATTGGGGAATAGCAAAAACACGTCAGTTATTTTAGAAATAGTTTTTTATTGGTCTTGTTTAAATATATGTATATATATTTATATTACAAAGTATTAACAAATTTTAAATGACATAACTCACTATAAAATTGCAGAAATTCAAAGAAAGACATGAAACAGAACATTTGAGGTATGTTTGTATTTTACAGTAGTGCTGTTCTGTAAAGTGTACATTCTGAGGTTTTGGAGGCTGATTCTGTATTCCTGTTATATCTGTAAAGAAATATCTTTTAAACATATTCTGTCTTGCTAAGTTGCTGTCTACAAACACTCACACATGTTAATAATTACAAAGTCACACATTTTAACAGTATTTTATATACATTGTATAACAATTATTCATATATAGGTTTAATTTATTTGTCTATCACATGTCATTCATCCCCGTATTGTACTGAATGACACTGCATAATTTGCTGCTGAATGTGTTATAAGGAAAACAAGTTGTACTTCAGAAAGGATAATTACATTAATGTGCTATGGAATTTCTATATGTGTAATCCACTTTCTAGCATGTGCATCCATCTGAAGCACATTTGAATACTGATATAAAATAACTGTGCTGTGAAATAAGGCCTGTAAGGAGAGCAAAATAAAATTATAAAATTGTATGCAAATCATTGTCTCTCGTCAGAGACTATTGATATATGTGTTAATGTCTTCATAGTTGATGACAGTCAGATAAAATCATATACAAACAATTTGTGCTCTCTACTCTCTTTGTGTCCTAAAGTGAAAATTCTGTTACAATTACATGTTTGCAATGCTGAGATATATACATAAATTTACCAGTATAACCTACAGCCATAATATTAATACAGCATTCCGGGAATCACATAAACAAAAAGTAAATATGTAATGACTAAATTGGCTATGATTATGGAAATCTGTGCCCAAATACTTTTAAGTACCAAAATCAAATGTTTGCTATGTGTACTTTACAAGTTATATTACTGAAATTCATTTGGAAGACATTACATTCACAATTACTTACAGCAGTTTCAAGTAAAATAGACAGTCTTTTTTCACTGACTTGTATTTAACTTAAATCATTGTTTTATCACATTTGATTATCTAACATTTAAAACACACATTACACCACATTAAATAGTGTCCAGCATAACTATAAATATCTAACAATTTTATGTTACTTTTAAACAAAATACAATATATTTTTTGGATTACAGAAATCAATTCATTTCTCTGTACTATAAGAATAACATTTTATTTATGGTGATTCTATTTTTCTGGTCCATCGAGGTCTTCGGCTTGAAGAACCTTGCTAAAGTATACAAAACTCACGAACTATAAAAACAATACCACTAATTAAATTGTCATGTATTGATGAACAGCACCATTTTAACCGCATAAATCTATTTTCCACACATTTACAGTATCCCATTATTTTCAAAACTGTACAATACATTTCATGGACTGAATTAAAACAGGATAAAATATAAACATCACTAATTACAATATTCCACTTTCTTTTTCTAGGAACAACAGACTGTTTTTATTATAATATTTATGCAGTAGAATAGTTACAAATAAACAATGTCACACACTCATTCTTACATAATTCATCAGTACATCAGTTTATATATACAAAATCAACCATCACTGACTAAGCGTTCTACCAATATACAAATTAACCTTTGTTATTTAAAGAAGCGTATATAACTGCCTTCCCCTCATTTTTTGGGCTCATCTTTGTTGAAATATTGGTTAATTCAAAAAGATTTCTGAGCTTGAGTTTAAAATTGACAGAAATTTACTGTTCTAAAATCATAATCTGCACTTTATTAAAGGAACTGAATTGACTTGTGACTTCCCTCATTATGTCTATAAGATGCTACAGCACCTTACCAACAATTAGGATTATCTTTTATTTATGTTTGCCTCATAGTACTCTATTCCATTTTTGTAACAGTATTTTACACTGCTTCTGTTCTATGTGTTTAATTGTGACAGAAAAACAGGAAATTTCAGCTGCTAGAGTTCAATACGTAATGAAACACGGGCTGACACCCACTTCCCCATTCATGCTGGTAGTACCATGAATACTCCTATATTTACACAGAACACATAATTTGAAGTTTGAAATAAGCAATTTCATTTTGTCTATGAAGCACTTATTATTTCCATCAGCATTCTCAAGTTCAAAAGACTGCTGTCAGAAAGACAGACATATAGGTTCACTACAATTTAAAGCTGTCAAAATCACTTTCTTGCATTACTGTTTCCTTGAATAATAATTTTACATATTTGGCAATGAAGGCCATTGTACATATTTGGAAATGAAGAATGTTGTACATACATGGAAATGAAGAGTGTTGTATATATATGGCAATGACGGCTATAATTTAGCACTAGCTGGGAATACAAGGCTAATCTTTACAATACCTCATGCCAGTGTCTTATTAAATGATGCAAGAGTAAGAAGCACAAAATTACCTGTGCTTCTAATTTCAGTACAGTTAAATGAATAGAAACTACATTTTCTGTGAGAGCTCTCTTTAAAAACACCTTACATGTCCAGTGAAATTGCTTATTTCAGGAAGAAAAGACTGAATGCCAATCACAAATTTTCAAATAGCCCCCAAGTCATCTTTCTTCCAGAGGTAATGTATTCCAGTGCTGGCGGTTCTTTGTTTTCAATTCATATTGAAATAAATCACAGGCAATGTAACATATCACATGGTATTATAACGTTCTGTGTTTCCATGCAGCCGTGTTGTCACTTCATGCACTACAAAGAAAAATAAAATGGCTGTTACTACTAATAAAACTGATGTTCTTCAGATAACACACAAATTCATGTGAAATTTTGATCTGTTCCTTTACATTTCTGCCCATGAACTAATGACATGCTAACCACATACATCATGGCCAAATACAAAATAATGCTGGTGTTTCTTTCTTTTCTTTTAACATATAAGTAACACTTATTTACTCAGTGTCCGTAGAGTCTTCTGAAGCTTGAAGGGAATGTTGACCTGACTGCACCTGACCATGTTGCATTGTGTTAGCTTTTAATCAGAAATGGATGTCCCATACATCTGTAGGCGTCCCGGCCTTGCCAGCTTCGTGCATCTTGTCGGCCGACGGTGACGATGAAGATGCTGTGGCATGGTCAGCACTAGGCCTGTTGGAAGTGGCAGGATTTGAGCCACTCGTAGTCACACCGCAGGCCCCGGCAGCGTCACTTACGGGAGCGACTGCGCTGAGCATCCCTTCTATTTGGTCCAAGCATACTTGCAAGTAATCCTGGGAATGGAAAATACAACTGTCAGGGATTCAGTTTATTTTACAGACTACTTTGTGATACAGAGGTCATTTATATATAACACGTGATCTCCAGTTACTCATTATTACTCGTACCTATCACGTTACAATTGTATAAAAAATTTCTGTTGAAGGAACACCTACCCTTTCAGTTGAGGTGATAGCCTGAAGACTGTCCAGAAGTTGACTTAGTGAGAATCCACTTTTTGTAGTCCATCCTAAACCGTTCAGTGCTGCTGCTATACTTGATGCAGCTATCATACTTGGCAAGTAACGGCAAAACTTGTAATCTGCAACAGATAAAAAGCATTGCAAAATAAGTCAAACTGTAACAGAGGACTTTGAACAAAGACCAAGCAGTTATAAGTGACAATCCTGTCAAGTTGTTGTGTTGAAAATAATTTAACAATAATAGCACAAACTGTGCAGACACTCAAAAAGACAATGACAGACTTACAAATGTATAGCATTGGTCTATGATAGTAAATAAAATTTTAAATCGTGCTCATGCAGCATTATTCTGTAATATTATGTCAAGAAATATCTTGTTGGAAGGGTTTATAAAATGACTGTACAATAAAAGAAATATTTGCTTCAGATGTGTAAGATTCGTCATGTAACTTATTTTGATTTCAATCATTTAGACCGATTAGTCTTATCAAATCTTAATGATATTAATAAATTGGGTAATGGTTAGGTTCTTTTCGAAGAGTGAGATTCAATAAATTGGTCATTTACAAGCAGTAAAGTGCTTCCATAATCTTACGTATGGTATTCATATTGCTCAGGCTATAGAAACAGAATGTCTAAAAGTATTTAATTGTATCGATCTTCACTTCATAGCTACTTTCGTAAGAAATGCGATGTACGTCATGGATTCCAGATTTGGTCGCTACTCTCGTGTGAATATGGATAGTGAATGTCTGCTGTTTCAAACAGACAATGATCTTTCTCGCTCTGCAGTGGGCAAACACGTAGCAAGCCGCGACATTACGGGCTGCAGCGTACATGCGCGATGTCACCCGCCAACCCAAACCAGGCCTCCCGCGCCGTAGACTCGAAATCATAACATTACCAGCAGCGTTTGTCCTTGGGCTGAAGTGTCTGGGTACCCTTTGTCGGCAAACACTTCATTGGTTGCAGCGCGGTTGTCTCTCTGTAGGAACCCTCCTCCTCTGACACTTATGCGTTTCTCCAGCCGTTCGACATTTTGGGGGCACAAGAAAAATAACGCAAAACCGCAAATCTGGACAATTTTGATATTCACGGACCGCAAGTTCCTTCAAACCGATATATTATTTTCTAAACGCTGTTGTACACAAATACGAGTCAAAAAAACTCATTGAAAAGGACTCTCTCGGTCAAATGCAGGCGTCGATGCTAGTTACATCAACTAAGTCTTTAATGCAACGGATTTTGAAAATATTGCGGTCGTACATGAACCGGAGAACGATTGCATTTGCATATTATTGTTTCTCAAAGCGTTGCTGCTCAAATAAAATCATTTGTATAACATGCCACTGTGTCGCTTTATTCATATCAATTCGAATACAAACGCTAAAGCTTGAAGCAGTATACCCGTATAACTGTTGTTAATTGTCAAATTGTGTCCTTGTGACACTTCTGCAACTACTGAGTTATAAAGGGGAGACTTAAAGGGGGAACCATTCTGTTCCGAATTACCTTCAGGAACTAAAAACAGAGGCAAAAAACGTAAGTCTACTTTTCGGCTCGTACTTTTATATATTTCTCAATTTTCAACTACGAGGAACCCTACACATAAATCTGAGTGGGATTGCAATGTCTCGGTAAACAAAATAGTTAGAAACATATTGCCGAAATATACGCCGCTTTGCATACTATTGTTTGCATTGTGTTTTGCCGCTTTTAACTCTCTTTGATCTTTTATAACAGCTAAGGTGGCTCATATGCTTATGGCAAAGGAGAAGGAATAACTAGTAATAGTTGACTGTAAAGCATTTGGAGTGTCATGTAGTACCGCACGCAAAAGCGCTGTTTCACACTAGGTCAGTCATCTGGTTAGTATAGTAAAACGTACAGTAAAATGAAAAACTGATAGATCGAGTACCACCCACCGGTCCAACCCCGCTAACGGCGGAAAGTGAACAGTGTCTGTCACCATTTCGAGTTCAACCGCTATTATACTGTTCCTTGTGACTCGGCAACTTGACTCGCTAGAGAGGTCAGTAAAATTTGTTCTTGCTTTCGTTGAGCAGTAGTGCTAGTATAATATGAAGTATCCCCTATACAGTGCCGTAGATTATGACCATTCAGCTGAAGTACTGCAAGGCAGACGGAATGACCAGCTGGAAAAACAGATGAGAAGGAGGTCAAACAGTATTTTGAATAATAGGTGTCTTGCCTAGTCTAAATAGACCCGCCAGGGTCAGAATCTGACTGTATGGAGGTATAGACTTAGATTTTCACACCACCGGCGCTCAATCTATAACAGACAATTGAATCAACTTTCGGGAAATGTCCGTGCGGAAAAGTTTTCGGTCTTTAGTTCTCCAGGGAACACATCGTAGCTACCTTTCGAATCTCTTTAATAATTCCGGGTAACCTTTTTTATCTTTGATCTCTTTTCCCACCTCTTTCAAGATAAGCGTTGCTGCAAGATTTGTTGTTTCACTGTTTTTCGCTTTACGTACAATACTGCAGTGCACCCTTTACAAGAGAAAATTGTTAACCACCGGCTGAATCGTGTCCGAATACGAATGCGTAATAACCTAGTTGCTACTCTCTCGTTTACCAAATATCATTCGCCGCTGAACTAAGCTAGTGGCTCGGTGTGAAAAATCCCTCCGCTAATTTTGATACACAGAAAGTATCGTACTTTTCGAAGGAAGAATATCCTCTTATTCTTCCAGTTTGAATTAAAGAACCAATCTCGATAAAGATTTCCTGGCATGATTTTCACAAGTTTCGACATACGGAACAGAATGGCGTGAGCAGACTGGCAGATACGAGTTCAAAGCGTGCGAGCTGGTCACACAGATACGCCAGCTACACGACGCCTGCGTATCGTTTGTTTCGTGACAGAAGGCGGCGCGAACGCAGCGAACACTGTCCCTCGCTTCGAGCGACAACGCAGGATGGGCTGGCGACCCGTGTTTATACGAGTCACCCCGTGGCCCGCTACTTAATAGGAACGCCGGCCGCGGCGCGGCGCTGGTGGCGGCCGGGGGCAGGGGAGGGGAGGCCAGCCGGATGCAGGTGGGCGGAGCGGGCGGCGGGCGTGGCGACTGAGCCGGCGGCGGCGGCGTCACAGTCGAGCGGCGCCGCGACACGACGCGGGTTCCCACGGCCCCGCGAGCGGCCCAAGGCCGCGCTGAGCACCGCGGCCCGTCCTCACCTTGCCGCGCGCCCGCCATATCTGTCTGCCGCAGGCAAATCCCCGCTACCCGCAAATCACAGTACTCTGTGTGCAATTAGTACCACCTTTCCCACTGCCATCACGGATTTCACGCTAATAAAAACAAGTTTCTGAGGGAGAGGCAGATTTGGAAAAGGATGGGGAGAGCCATCGGATGTGGCTCTATTAAAAGTAACTGTCCCAACACGTTTCCGGCTCAAACGGAATTTTTCTCTTCAAATTTAGTATCTTACGCTCTCTTCAAACAGTCGGGAGTAGGATGAAGAGCTTCTCTGAGCACCGTGGCCATTTCCGCAGCCTCGGCGCCACAGCTTGTCTGTAGTGGTCCATCTGGCATTGGTTTTAAGTCAAGGCAAGGATGGCGGGCTGGGTCCCACAGCAGTGTGAAGTAAGGGAAGGTACCTGGAGTGGGTGTTGAGAGTACTTTCGTCTACAATATATGTTGTCACTAGGAAACGGCCGCTAATGAGATTTTTGGCCACTAAATGCACTGTCACACGTTACTTTCTATTTGACACATTGAGTAAGTTAAACAGGGTAACTTTTCAAAATTCAGCCAGAGGTGGCCGACTGAGGCAGGAGAAGTACAGTTCAAAAGGTATGGGAAGGAGTAAACAAAGAGGAAGACGAAATTTGACGTCCTGTCTTCTCTTGAGGTTTAAGATGTGTTGGAGGGTCGATCTGGAACCACTAAATCCCCCCCCCCCCCCCTTCCCAGTTACAGTCGCGAATAACGCTTGAGAAGAATAATTATCCGTAAACCTCCACACGAGATCTTCTTTTTCTGATTTTCTCGTGATCATTTCGCGGGGCGTATGTGCGAAGAACTAGTATGTTGTCCGACGCTTCCTGGAAACAGTAAACGTAACCGTGACTCAGAACGCCTCCCTTGTAGCGTCTGCCACTCGAGTCTGTTGATCACCTCCCCAATGTTTTAGCACCGTCTGAATGATCTCGTGAAGAAGCAAGCCGCTCTTCGTTGAATATCCTCTCTCTCTTATCTATGAATTCGATCTGACAAGGGACCCAGTCAGAATCGGTCGGACCAGTATTTTGTACCTATGGTGTATTCAAGGATAGAACACGGTGGATTTAGAGAAACCACGAAAAATCGGAATTAGGACGGCATGAGGAAGAGTTGAACCTCATTCATCCAGAATACACAGAATGTCTCAGTTCCGTTAGGATGTCTAGCCTGAAATTCCCAACTGCGGTGCTATCTTGTGTCGAGCTGCGGTATTACGAGCATTGAAGTTTCAACAACAGCTGTGTAGGTCAACGCATTAGTTATCATCGAGGCAGCAGGCGTCCTGGTTTCGAACGTGTCTGACACTCGTCGGAAAATGGAGGTGGAGCAATGAGGCAACATCAAGTTTCGTACTACAGCCAGTGAATTCGTCGAATTCGACCCGAATACACAGAGGCAGGGTCCAGATCACTCCTCCACGACAACGCTCTAGCCAACCAACAAAGTAAAGAACGTGCGCGTGTCTGGACAACAAACGGATGGCAGACTTGGATCACCTGCCGTATTCGAAGGATGCGGCCCCAGCCGACGTCTGGCTGTTCCCCAAATTGAAATTAGCAATGAAAGGACTCCGTTAAGGTGCATTCAAGGACATTCAGGGAACCTGTGCCGCAGCACTAAATGCAATTAAAAAAAAGGACTAAAGTGACTGTTTCAAAAACATTTTTAAAACTATTTCAGCTGTGTATTGATTCGGGGGGAGACTATTCTGAATAAAGACAGTAACTTTATACACATAACTCACGAATTTTATTTTTCTTACACACGGAACTGGGACACGCTGTGTAAGACGAAAAAAGGTTATCGTGCTTGACACTTCCTGTTTAGGAGACACAACAAGCTTGATCCTTAGTGCGCTTTTATGTCCAACAATTCTTTTATAGAATAGAAAAGTTACGATACAACGCGAAAGTCGAATTGGAATCGAAGTGATTACAGACCGAGCACTGGGCATTTGGGGAAAAAAAGTGCCAAGTGAGTCAGTCGAGCTCTTTGTTGAAGGCATCGGGCCGCGGACATTTCGAACCCAGGCCCTGCAGCGCTCTGGAGGTAAGTACGTGTACTGGAAGCGACGACAGTCAAGTCGCACATCGCCAGCACGGCCAGTAGCGCTGTTCGTGGCGCGCAATTTTGGCGAATCTGCCAAGGCCAGCGGGTGACGCAGCGCCCGAGGTCGGCGAACTGAATGGAGCCCTCGCCTCTCTTTCGCCCATTCCTCCTCTATACACACATATATACACAGATACACACACAGACACACACACACATTTATCTCCCTCCTCGCCAAAGTGCCTGTATCACCTACCGAGGGAATGCAATGACCTTTGCCGAGACCTTGAAGAGCCTGGCCGTCTGCTTTTTTAAAGATCCGGTTTGCTGTGCATGGTAGGCAGACAACTCACATACAGAAGCAGATAAACCGGCTAGTAGCAAAATTCTGTCCAGATCTGCGCTTGGTAGCACTATTCCTACGTAGCGCTGCAGCTCAGCTCAGCATTCTACCAGGACGAAGTGAAAATTTCTCGCCCTGGCATTCGAGATTGTCAGTTATGGGTGGAAAGTTGTTCCCTTTGCCTCTTTGTAAATGGAGTTCAATGTCCCGAAGATGACGATGTCACTAAGGACGCAACACGAGACAGGAATAGGCGCAGGAAACTGATCGTATTTTTTCAAAGGAACAATCTCAGCATTTATCTTAAGAAATTTAGAGAAATCGCAAAGAACAAATCTGCATGGAAGGGCAGGTATTTGAACCGACGTCCTCTGGAATACGAGTCCACTGTTTAGCGCTGCACCACCTCGCTCTCGAAGTCCACTCCTGGAAGGTCTGCCAAATTTCTGTAATGCGACTACCATAACTCTCCTGCTGGATTCCGAATATTTTCCACCAACAAATATAATTTGGTTCGAAGATGCGTGAAGAGTCAACTCTTATGAATAGAGTGAATGTTCCAATGATTTGCATTTCATACCCCTCACTTAAGGATGTTTTTCCTCTATAGGTCGCAATGTATTTTACTTAAAACGGTCAACACAAAAACTCTTGCGTGTAAGTAATTTCTAAAAGCTCCCCCGTATAACTGCTGGAAACAATCACCGATCTCTCTACGGACTGTGGCTAACCCCTTTACTCATCGCAGTGGCTGATGGGCAGTAGCATATTTATTGGCAAATTATAGACCTGTTACCTGATGTTTTAAAACAGGCCGTACATCTTACAATTTTCGTGTTTCATCTTTTTACAGTTTTCTTTTCTTTTATCTATAACATTTACAAAGAACGACACTTTTCAAAATAACAATAATTTAAGGTTGAAATATAAATATATTTTTTAAAGAAGAATATGAAAAGATGCCCGTCGGGATTAGCCGAGCGGTCTGGGGCGCTGCAGTCATGGACTGTGCGGCTGGTCCCGGCGGAGGTTCGAGTCCTCCCTCGGGCATGGGTGTGTGTGTGTGTGTGTGTGTGTGTTTATCCTTAGGATAATTTAGGTTAAGTAGTGTGTAAGCTTAGGGACTGATAACCTTAGCAGTTAAGTCCCATAAGATTTCACAGACATCTGAACATTTTTGAACATAAAAAGATGAAAGGATAGAGGAGAGATTTGTTAGTACCTTCACTGAATGTGACTGACGGTGAATACCTCGGAATGGTTTCTTCCAGTCGTTGACCGCCAGTCACACACACACACACACACACACACACACACACACACACACATACAAACGGTTATTTGTAGAGAAATAGTATTAGTTAACCTATTTATTACCAATCCTATGTGTTAACTTCAGGTGCCCGTCCGTGCACAGCATTTGGTGATTTCTTGACTAGATCGCCAGCACCTTATGCTTATTTACTGCCACATCTCGGTTTCTTCTTCATGTTCCTCCTCATTGTCACTGTTTTCGCTGTCACTGTGGGTATCGCTGTCCACCCTCTGGAGATTGTTGTTACTTTGCACATAGGCATGTCTGTTATGTCGTGTCCGCATGTACTCTTCATGTGTTGTTTTTGAAATACTGTTTGTCGGTACATTTACTTGTGCCCATTGTTTTTCGTCTCTTATTGCTGTGTATATATCTATATATCCGATGAGCACTAGCTGAATCGATACAAATCGAATTATTCGAGCGACATCGACAACTGTCTCTCGCTGCCAACGTGGAGTTAAAGACACGCGAAACAAAACCCAGCACATCGAACTTCGAAGACAAAATAGAATGACGTCAACAATGCCATTTACACTGCGTTGTATGCTGGGTTAAGGTTGGTAGCGATCTGAAACAAGTGACGGTCGGGCCGAAGTCAGAAATTTCGTTAATGCTGATACTCGCATCAGCCACCAAGCAACATGTGTTCCTGGAGTGCGGGATTAATATTTGTTTGTGGATTGTATGCAAGACGTGTGTATCGGGTGGTGAGATGGATTTACTACTTTGTTTAACGCAGCATCATGTCTCCTACGAAAAAAGGTAGGACGGAATTAATTTCGTTCTCAACATATCTCTAGAAAAATTTCATTATTTCTGTGTTTACAAATTAAAAATCATTTCCGGTTTTTGCCAATAGCGAAGAAGTATTGTTTCGTTATTTCAAAGTAATACGTTAATTTCTATGTTAAAAAAAACAGTTTTTGTAAATGTTGATGGTTATTATAACTGTCACTGCGCTTACATGGAGCTCCCAAAACCGTGTTTCGTCAATCGTATTCCCAATACCGCTTCTGCCTGGTCATGTAGACACTCTAGTATCGATTCTGAAAATGCGGTGCTAGTGGAAATGCAGTTCTAGTTGCCGCATTTTCTCTTCTAAACGTACAACCGTCTTTGAAACTTGCTTGGATTGTGAGTTTAGGTCTTGTTTCTACAAAATTTCGGTTAATCCCGATTAAGTAAGGAGTGACACGGCAGGAAGGACAGATTGTTGTATGGCGCTTTCGTTTTTCTGCGCCCTTAATTCGCGATCTTTGTGTCCAAGTATTTTCTTTGGCTGTGTATACACATTCACATTCGCCACAAATTGAGTAAAGCAGAATTTGAGAAATGGCCAGTAATTCCCGTTGAACTGGATTGCCTAATGCTACGCGGGGCGCCCAGGAAGTGATGCACCACATTTTTCTTCAGCAATTATTTACTGAACACAATGAAAAGTACACACAACAAAGAATTATGTTTCTGCCACACATCTAATTTTTCCACGTTCCTCAAGCGAGACACAGGGCGTGAGATGATGATGTTTGGTTTGTGGGGCGCTCAACTTCGGCGCAGTCATCAGCGCCCATACAAAGTCCCAATTTTTACACAATACAATTTAGCCACGTCATGAATGGTGATGAAATGATGAGGACAACACAGACATCCTGTCCTCGGGATCCCCCACCCGACCGGGAATCGAACCCGGGACTCCGTGATCCGGAGGCAGCAACGCTAGCCACTAGACCACGAGCGTGTATGCCCTATCGATATTAGTATCACTCCTTGTTCTGGTCACAAAGCCATTTCTTCACCGTGCGAATTACCTCTTTGTTATTCTCAGAATGTCTTCCACGAATGACCTCCTTTAATGACCCAAACAAGAGGAAATATGAAGGAGCTAGATCAGGGTTGTAGGATGATGTGTTCCGAAATCCTCAAACGTGTGAGGCAGGCCTGGGTCGTTATGGCGCCGAAGTCGCTGGAAGCTCTTCTTGAGTTTGGTTAATGTGTTCAGATATGCTTCGGAATTAAATATGCTGCCTCTTAGCATCACGAATGAGCACACGAGCAAGCTGCATCCTATTAGGTGTGACAGCCGTGGATGGCCTCCACAATGCGGAAATCTTGGAGCTCTGGGTTGGGGGTTGGGTTGTTTGGGGAAGGAAACCAAGACAGCGAGGTCATCGGTCTCATCGGATTAGGAAAGGACGGGGAAGGAAGCCGGCCGTGCCCTTTCAATGGAACCATCCCGGCATTTGCCTGGAGCGATTTAGGGAAATCACGGAAAACCCAAATCAGGATGGCCGGACGCGGGATTGAACCGTCGTCCTCCCGAATGCGAGTCCAGTGTCTAACCACTGCGCCACCTCGCTCGGTCTTGGAGCTCTGTCGAACCGCCTTCTCGTAATGGCCTCACCCTCTTTTCCTAGCGGCTAACCGCATTTCTGTCAACTGAAGATGCTCCATAAAGTGCACACGCAGTGAATGTTCCCAACAGTTTCTTTTTCCGCAATGAGTAATTCAATGACGACAAGCTGCTTGTAACGTACATCACTTACAGACGCCATTTTGAAAGACTGCTGCAGCTACGCTATCTGTCGGAGGAAATGGAAAATTTGCGCACGTTCCGGAAAGATCAAATAATGTATACCTGAAATTTCGCAGTCGTATCATTGTTGTTGTCTGGTGCATTACGTTCTGGACGACCCTCGTATTTGGATAAATCGCGGAAAATGTGAATCTGGACGGACAGGTGGGCATCTGAGCATGTTCCCTTCCGAATGCTACAACATCTGCGCCACCCTGCACCCTGCCCCACTTTTGTCTATCCCGTAGACCCCGACTCGCCGCGATCCCAGCGGCCTGCGCCAGGGCCCCATGTGGAGTGAGCTCGACCTAGGTCCGGCCACGCCCGCACCCCGCGCCGGCAGCGCTTATCGCCGCCGATACCGGCTATCAAATCCAGACTTCCGTCCGTCCCCTCTATAGCTGCTCGCTGGCTATAAATATCCCGGCACGGCCACCTCATTCATAAGCCAGCTGCGCCAACGCTTCGTCCTGCTGTCGGCCCATCTCTCTCCGCGACGGGACACGCTGGGTCCCATTCAGCGTTCTCGATGATGGTGGCGGTCGGGGCTCTGGCCACGTCGTCGCCCTTGCTGCGATTTCGACCACGGGTAGGGCAGACCTGACAGCGTTTTCTGTCCTTCCCTTTCTTTGAATGCACATAGTGAAATCGACCCTTTCAGGGTAACTATTGGAGATTAAATTATTCCGAATGTGTGACAGCATTAGAGTGTTGTTGGGCCGAATGGTCACCGTCAGGGCATTTTCAAACATTAGTTATTTGGGGAGAAGTGGATAAGATAATACGACAAGTAGCGATCTCTTAATGTGTCCGCCTCTGTAGCTGTGAGGTTAGCGGGTCAGACTACCGGGTGGAGCACTCGGTTTCAATTCCAGGTACTGCCTCGATGGGAGGACTGGGTGGGGTTCTCTCTGCCAGGCAATAAAGAACTTTTACATCACTAGGGGAATGGGTGGGCTGGTTGCGAGCTCGCTGACTCTTTGCAGCCTATGTTCGTTTATATTTTGTTCTGAATTTGACTCTATTTATTTGGGAAGTGCGTGACTAATTTGGGTGGATTCATGTTTCTACTTAGGAACTTAACAGAGGGGATTGTATGGAACAATCTGGTATTCCCCTTGCTCCCAGGAGAAACCTCGTGAAAACTGGCTAGAACTGCTGCTATTATCACCGTACTTACTGAGGTAAGGAGTGCGAAAATGCCTCGTTGGTAACCCTTTCTGGGGTCGACAACTGTTCGCTCACCCACCCTACTCATCTGATCTGTTTACCTGCAATTTGTTCCTGTTCCAGAAACTGAAACTGGAGTCGAAAGGGCGGAATCACAAATTATTTTGAATATTCAGCCGACAGACTTCCAGTAATGGGAAAATCGCTGTAAGCGTTGTCTATAAGCGCGAGGAGACTACTTTGAAGATGACGGTGGAAATTAAGATGCAACATGAAGTTTCTGAGTTTTATGGGGATATTATAGAAAATTTTGGCACCACCTCGTTTCAGCCTGTCTGGTGATTCCTAGACTCCGTACCTTCTGGTGAATATTCGTGGATGTTACACGTAGTAAATATGACACCGTGGTTTTTTCGGTGTTGTAGTACACCATCTTCAGGCCTCTCTATGCCTCTGGAAGATCATATATATTTTGTGTAGATGGCTCAAAACATCATCGGCATCCGCTAAGCCTTCTTATCGCCTATATGAGCGTGACAATACACGGGAGTCGATGTACTGCCACTGTACACAACAAAGGCGATAAGAAGCTTCAGTTTAGCTAACGTCTACAGTACGTCCTCGGTATCAGCGTGATCACCCAGTCACAGAGGGGCCTGAAAAGGTGTACCGCAACACCGACACCAGTCGCGCATGAAAATTACCAGCGGATGGCGCTAACCTTACTACTGTGGGCATGAGCAGAGGGAGGCGTGGCGTACTCACCGCGAGCGCAAAGCGCGATGTAGGTGTGGGCGTGTCGGCGCACGGCGTGCAGGTCGCAGGCGACGAGCGGCAGCCTCTCGAGCAGGTGCGGCAGGAAGTCGTGCGCCGTCACCGCAGACAGCTCCCACTTCAGCTTCGTCAGCACCAGCCACTCGAAGTCCTGCGCACACACAACCACACGCACCTGTACACCGCGCGCTCTCACCTCCGGCCAAATGCTATATGGTCTAGGCAGAAAACAAAAAGCCTGACCGCTGTCAGCTGAACTTTACAGCAGTCTCTGCAATGCACCAGTCCCAGTTCGTTGATGCGGAGAGTAATCGTGAAGTATCAGCTCGAGAAAATAAAGTTATGCCATCATTGGTTTGTTTGTACGTTCGCGTCTGCAGTCCTGGTACGCAGTGAAACCCCTGGGTCACTGTACCAAAGCGACATAACGCCTCTATACTCAAAAAAAGTGATTGACAGTCGACCATGGAAAGGGGGCGACCTTGCCGATTCACGTTTGTCTGCTCGCACAACATGTGCTACTGCGGTTGGCGTTTCTGTTCTGGGGACACTGCGAAGGTTTCGTCGTCGTTTTTGAGAGATAAGACGGTACACAGGTGACACAAACAAACGTCATACGAATCCACACCCTTTGCTGGTTCACGAACGGTCGGTGCCTCAGCAGAGGACGATTGATGGCTGCGCAGAGCTCCGAAGAAGAGAATGTAGCAGCAGACTGACGTGCCCGAGGTTACTCGGGTACACATCACGATGGCAGGTCCACATGCACTGACAAGGTGGTCGCCAATGGAAGTTCGTGCTGCTATCCGATGTGAATGGACATGACTAGATAGTCCGTCGTCCAGTAAAACCTACAGGCCGTGTATGGTGAAGAGATCATGTTTCGTCAAATGGTTGGTTGCTGGTGTTGCATGTTCAGAGAAGGAAGGCAGAGTATGGGGGCTGAAGGTCGAAGTGGGCATCCCTCCAATCTACGAATGAAAAAAACATTGCAGCAGGTTGTGCGACAGTTTCTTGCGTCGCAGGGCACTGGGTTTTACCAGAGTGGTTTCTTCAAACTAATTGAACGCTACGACAAATGCCTCAATGTCCGTGTCAACTATGCAGAAAAATAGCGCAAAGTGTGTCGTTCATAATGTCTTGGTGTATTCATTTTTGGCAAGAAAGTTTCCGTGGCGAAAAACAATGACGGCACTTACGGAACGACCCTCGTATACACATACACTTGCTGCTCTTTAGCGTGCATTTTTGGGCTTGCTTAGGAGGCCATACTAGACCTATCACGTACGTATTTTCTGTGCACATTCACAGTTGGTCTAGGACTTCCGTCGCGTAAAATAAATATGTCACAAAATCAATGCAAGCAAATCACGACTCTTACGCTATCGGCCGCAAGCTGAATCTCCTACTTGGTCTTTACTATGGTATCTCTCCTGTAAACAACTATCTGTCAGTAACTTTTGACATTCTGATCCAAAGCAACATGGCGCAGTCCATTTCTTTTCAGCGGACTGCGACACGTTGTTTTGACTTATGCAGCACTGTCACGCGAGGATTACCACAAGTACAGAAATGTACCTACAAACTGACAAGAAAATAATCCCAATGACTGCTGCAAAAGTGCACGCATGGACACCGAAAGATTGCGGTGTCGAATCTCGGTCCGACCACGGGAATTTTCAGTCTGCCTTTTAACCTTCACAATAACATTGGGGGGGGGGGGGGGGGGGGGGGTAGTTTATGTCCACCTTTTGAAAACATTGTAATTTAGTCAGTTATTTAATATTTTAAAATTTTGAAAAAATGTGTGTTGTTTTTACTGAACACTTATATCAGAATCTATAAATGCTTTATTTCAGTTAAACTTAACCCAAAAAATTTAAGTCTCAATACTGATGTCACTTTCCATAAATAAATCGATATTCAGTATTTTCAGATTCAGGACCTTACTTGCACAACAGTGTCTCTTTAAAAACTGTGCTGTAAGTAGAAGGCAAGAATTACCCAATTTTCATTTTTAAATTTTTATTGTGGTGACCATAAAGCACTCCCAGCTTAGTAGTACAAGTTACTGAAAATGCGTAGATATTGCTAATGGTCTTCTAAATTATATTATCGGGTTCTGAACCCTACTTACACATAAGTACCTCTTTTAAAAAGTATGTTGTAAGTCGACAACAGTTAACGAATTTTAGGGTGAGCGTGAAGTCCCCCCCCCCCCCCCCCCCATCCTTGGTAATGGGCTTTATGGAAAATGAGTCGGTATTGCTATGGTTAATGTAGCCTTCACCTCCTCAAGGTGTAAGGAGTGGGCAGGAACGATACGTGGTTCGGGTTACACGTACAGTTGCATGCCCTATCTGCTTAGATAACTGGAGTAGATTTGGGACACCAAAGTGGCAGAAGTTGCATTCAACTGAAAAATTTACATCCAGCCATCGAGCCGCACGAAATTACTATTACTATTACTATTTTTATTATTATTATCTGTTGTATAGGACCGTTGTATGCTGCGTAATTGGAATAAAGACATAAATGCTTTTCAGGATCACTGTCACTGTCTCAATTTTGCTGCGACTAGGCCTATATCGCAACTCGCTAGATGAATGTAATGGGCGTTCTATTACCTTTCTTTCACGCCGACCGAAATGACTCGATAATATTGATATCTGGTGGTTTTGGATGTCGAGGGCGGTTTATCCTTGTGATCATCAAAAATCACAATTTCCAACGGTATGAATGCCGCATACGTGAAGATGCAATCCCTTGCCAGGAGTAGAGCTTGAGTACGGTCAACGAAAATGACGTCATAGTATCTCACTTTCTCGGCCTGCTGCCGCGACGTACAGATGGCGTTATCGCTCAAAGGACCGGCTTTTCATTATATCGCTTTTTTCAGCGCTAGCTTAGCCTGGGTGTTAAAAACCCTTCGAAACAGTCAGTTTCTGAAGTAACCGATTATCGATTTTTTTATTCCTATTATTTCCTTGAATAAACGTAGAAATCGATAAATATTGAAAAATTTTGACTCCTTCAGTTTCAAGACACATAGAATTAAAATACTAAGTTAAATGGAAAAATAAAAAGGAAACTTAGTCCGTCGACCGTTCGCTACATCTCACTGATACTAATTTTTTAGAAATCTGCAATCGAGGATCGTACCACTATTTGGGTATTAGGAATAGTGAGTGCTAAAGGGTGAAAACTGAGGTTACAGTGCTATATTGTTCGTGTTAACATTTCCGTTTTGAAGGGGTACAAGCAGGCATATTACGTAGACACAGGCAACAGATCAACTAATTTCAGTTTTTATTGTAAATTATGAATGACTTGTTGAGTTATAAGTTTCCTCCTTAGTCGAAAGTTTGTTGAGGCTCCTCTCGTTCTTAATCTTTTAAAGGAAATGGAACAATTTACTTCAGTGATGCTGCACTTAGTAAAATACTTCCAGACTAGGGATGGTGTCATTTTGTAATACAGTTGATGTCCGACGATGACGCCGTTAAACTATCATATGGGGTAAGTCTCGTACACTGCAAGTACGCGCACACCCAACGCCACGCGGCAGTAGGTCCATTGTCTCAGCAATGCTGTACCATCTGTTTGTTGCTCGTTTCTGTCAGCATTGCTATTAAAACAGCACTGATCACGTTCCCCAATTTCTATAGTAACACAATATTACAAAGCAATGGAAATTATACGAATAAAAATTAACCGTTTTTTTAAAATAATATTTATTAAAAACCAAAACTTTAGCACTGCTGTCGTGGCTAATTGATATTTCGGATTTGTTACTCGGTTGTTAGCAAAAAATAAAAAGCACATATTTTAAGAGACCAAACAAAAACTGAAATATACCGGTTGTTCGGAACTAAAATACCGGTATCTGCTTTAAGCGGTCAGTTTTTCCCATCCCTACCGCGAAGTTCGAACCGAGAACGGAGGGCAGGCGCACTCTTGCATCTGCCGTGGCTGGCGAAATTCCACGGCGGCGGCGAAGATAACCTTGCGTGGGAGGCAGATAACTCGGCGGTGGGTAGCGGCAAACAGCGGCCAGCGGCGGCGGCAACGACGACGCCCCATTGACGCCGCCAGGACGTTCACCCTACGTGCAATTGTTCCCTGACGTCACGGCCGGCGCCGGCGCCGAGCAACAGCTGACGGGCGGCATCTGCCGCGCGCGAACACGGCCAGTGTGACGCGCTCGCGTTTCGTCAGCCACACCGTCGGGACAGCCTTGCGGGATCCAGATCCTGCATCTGCATAGCATTCAGCTATTGCGATCCGGCACACCGCCGAAAGTCTTCTTACAGACCACGTATATATAGTATATCGTCGTTAATCGGGGCGGTTGTCGTGTGATCCTATACGTACCTAAGATGTTTGATTCTTGGACTAGATGGTAGGGGTATGTTTTGGCTACGGACTGTGTTATTCTTTGATGGAGCATAAGGAGCTCGTATGTGCACGAGCATTAGGAAATGAAATGAATACATGAACAGGATGAATAGCCAAAAATTACCTCCCGAAATCGTAAGACACCAACTTAAAGGGAGATGTCAAGGAAGATCGAATGAAAGATGAGTATGACAACAGGCAGAATGCCTAACGCCTGAAGTGCAGAAGAAGAAGAAGTTGATGGTGATGACGACGATGATGATGACGACGACGATAAGCAGTGCACACGCACACAGCTTTAACTGAGTAAAGTTCTGTTGGTGCATAAATAACTCTGAAATTTTTCCGTCAGTTTTTTGCCTTCGGATTCCCTCAACTGGTAATGTACCAAATGACAAATACGTTTTGTAAGGCAAAGCACAGAAAAATAACATAGCTTTAGCTAATACGAAAAAAATAAAGATAGATCGTGTCATCATCGTGTAGCCTACGCAGTGACTGGACAAGCAAGTGATTTTTTAAAGTCATTTGGGTATAGTCTTTTAAGGTGAAAGTGGCAATAGAAAGGAAAAAGGTAGTCTGGCAGAGCGTCGATGCAATAGGAAAACCCATGTGTGCGCGAGTGACGACAGCGCATGCGCGGAACTGCTAGGCGTGAGAGCGGCCGCCGGCCGCTAGATGTCTCGCGCGGCCACCCACGCGGACGGCCGCTCGCCTGCCTACCTGCCGCTCAGCTGATTGAATACACCCAAGGACACGAGGTCAATAACTGCCGCGGAATGCCTGCTCCGCATAGCCACCGCTGACGCCCGGGACTTTTTTTTTTTTTTTTTTTTTTTTACGGGTCCTCCGGTAATCACAGCAAAGTGCCCTTGTAAATACGCTGCGCCCGCTCGACTAATATCCGGCAAGTGGGCGCCTCCACATTGCCTCTGTCGTCGCTGTTAATCAGTCCTCACCCCACCACCAGTGAAAGTAAAATGCTGTGGACGAGTCTTCTCGAATGTATTATGCAGGCAAGCAGCCTGGTCAGGCGCTGAGCTTTGATGTTTTATAACCTTTGCGCAGTGAAAGAGTATCCGACTAACAAATATTTTAGAACAGCCGAAAAAGCAGTATCTAGCTTTTGTTGAGCTGTCAATCTTTAGTCCAACCTAATGTCGAGCTAAAAAAAAAGAAACATATCTTATCTCTCACTTACGGCCCTCGCGCGAAAAAGTACAAGGCAAATAGCACAATCTGTTCACGTCCTATCTGGCTTTCGGGATCTAGTATGTTTTATCGCCTGGAACGTGGCCTGTCTTTGGCGCAGATTATACTGACCTAATGAGATGATGCCTTCTGCAACGTCCCAAAATTATTTTACTGCTAGTGTTCGTCTTCCAGGATTGAATTATCTCCACAGCCACAGTAGCTGCTTAAGACTCAGAATCGCATTTCTGGATACAGGTTTATTTTCAGTAGTTCATAGTTAACATTTTGACATTTTACACGTGCGCTCAGTGGCGTGCGTCTAATGTAATTTTTCCTTTGAGAAACATTTAAGCTCAATTACATAGATTAAGTCAAGACGATAATCCAAGGAAGAGAATCAGACAAAACAGGGCCAGAACTACTAAAACCTTACTCTTATCTGACATCCTTAAACGGTTCTAGGCGCTACAGTCTGGAATCGCGCAACCGCTACGGTCGCAGGTTCGAATCCTGCCTCGGGCTTGGATGTGTGTGATGTCCTTAGGTTAGTTAGGTTTAAGTAGTTCTAAGTTCTAGGGGACTGATGACCTCAGAAGTTAAGTCCCATAGTGCTCAGAGCCACATCCTTAAGATGCCTTGTAAATTTTATTTATAAGATGTGCAACAGAAATTGACAACCTTTCTTTTAATTTTCTACAGACGCCACGCTTCACTGAAACAGTCGACTCGCTTTCAAACCTCGGTCCGGTCAAGCGCAATTTGGTTTTCCGTGGTTATTCTAGGCTCTGAGCACTATGGGACTTAACATCTATGGTCATCAATCCCCTAGAACTTAGAACTACTTAAACCTAACTAACCTAAGGACATCACACAACACCCAGTCATCACGAGGCAGAGAAAATCCCTGACCCCGCCGGGAATCGAACCCGGGAACCCGGGCGTGGGAAGCGAGAACGCTACCGCACGACCGCGAGCTGCGGACGGTGGTTATTCTAAATCTATAGCGTACGCAGGGGTGAGTCCCTTGATAAGGAGACGATTTGTTTCTTTCTTCATCCTTGTCCCATTCGAGATTTGAGTGCATATCTACCGACCTTTTTATACATAGGATTTTTCATCCCTAATCTTCCTTATATCCTTTCTTCCCTTGAACTGCCTCAAACAGGTCACAAAACAAATTCTTTTTAAAAATACGTTAAGCTTCGATTCAGTATAAAAACTCCTGCAAGACTTTTCTCTCACACAACTGACTGCATGTTATGACTGACCCACGATAGAACTTGAGACCTTTTGATGCGTCGTTCGGCATTTTACCATTGACCCGCCAAGCCATCAGAACAGATGAATTTCCCGAAGTGAAGTATATTCCATAGTATTTTATACACAGAATTGACACGACACTCCTTCAAGTGGTCGGTTCGGGAAGAACATTCGAGTCTTCCACCTTACGGTCGTCGCCTTGCGCTCGTATAACTCTGATCCTAGCGACACCTTCCAAACGCAAAAAAGCTATCTCCGCCGTTCTGGCAACAGACGGGCCAATCGGGACCGACCGACCATCGTGTCATCCTCAGTCAATGGCGTCACTTGGGTGCTGTTCGGGGGGACAGGACACCGCTCTCCTGTGCATTGCCGGCCTTGCAGACATTGGAATTCGTCGTTTTTCGTCAGCATCTCTGTGCAGATGTCGCGTGACATCTCTCAGATTCCATCGATGAAAACTTACAAAGAGTGACCAGTCCCCTGACCAAACTCGCTGAGCCACGGTGCCGCTGTCACTTAGCCACGCAGGCGGACAAGGGCACCTTCGCAATTAGGACTTTCTACTCGAGCGTGACGCAGTCTGAGCACCAGAACAATTCTGTGCTAACATGCGGATTGCTCCTGTTGCGGCTACCCGTGTGACGGAACAGCCGAATCAATCCGCTTCGGAGGGTCCGCAGAAATTTGGCCGAGCGGGCTCCGTCGACGTTGCAGGTACACACGGGGCGGCGGTGGCAGCCGAATACTTTCCCAGGTGGCAGCCGCGGAGGTCGCGGGCGCCGAACCCGGGCCCGGGGCGCCCGGGGAATGCCGTCGGGACAGGTTCGTGGTAGGAGGGAGCGGCAAGGTGAGTGGGGGGTGGAGAGGGGGGGGGGGCACGTTTCGGAATGCGACCGGCGTGTCGGACGCTCGGCGCTCTGTAATCTACAGTTTCTCAGGCGGCCGCCGCCTGCTGGGGGCGGGGAGGGGCGCTTAACTTTGTCGGTCCATTCCTGACCGGGCTCTCCCCGCCGCCAGCCGCAGCTGATAGCGGCCACAGGGTGGGTGGCAAGCGGCGCGACCCACCTGCAACACCTCAGCTCCACCCTACCTCGGCTTGCCCGGCGGGCACCCCAACAGTGCGGCCGACTGGATTCCACAGTTCCTAGTTCCTAGGCGCTGTATGCTTATCCCCCCCCCCCCCCCCCCACTCACACATCTGAGTTATTAATCTGTACATTTGACAAGATTACGGCTTTCGGGACCTATCTTATACCTTATGAAACATCTTTAGTCAATCAACATTACAATCTGTACAGTTATCAGCAATATATACGGTACAGTCACATTAATGCGACCACCGCCTATAATCGACGACAACGTCCAATAACCATCAAAGATGGCCGGTGACAGCACTAGCAATGGAGGGTATATAAAGCGTGTCGGGGAGGGGGGGGGGAGGGGGGGTAGTCGTCATGATGCGGAAACGGAGCGAGTTCCCTGAAGTTCGAAGATCCTTGACCAAAGATTGAAGTATTTCCGGAACGGCTCAGACTGGAAACTGTTCGTGTGCTGCTGTGGTTAATGTATACCGTGTACGACAAAATGGCGCTATCCAAAACCGAATCCGAGGCAACTGTAGTGTACCACGGTCCATAGATGGAGGTGAACGACGGCTGCGGAGATGTGTAAGGACGAATAGACGTGCAACTGACTACCCAGATGAACCAAGGGTCTACTATCATTGTCTCCTCGACGACCGCTCGGCGAACATTGCTGCGTATGGGTCACCGCAGCAGACCCTTGTTCGTGCACCCATGTTGACTGCTGCTCGTCGGCAACAAAAGCTGGAATTTGTACGCGAACTGGACGTCCATTGAATGGCGACAGGTGGCCTTTTCATATGAATCGAGTTTTATGTTCGGTCGGACGAAGAGCGAACACCCTGCAACAATCATTCAAAGGGTCCAGGCCGGAGAAGAAGGCGTTATGACCTGCGGAATATTTTCGTGGTGTATTTTCTCCTAGATACGTCCCCCGAAAGCACCGCTGTACACTATTGATTAAAACACAGGATACCAAACGACGCACTGTGCCTTCTCAAAAATGGTTCAAATGGCTCTGAGCACTATGGGACTTAATTTCTGAGGTCATCAGTGCCCTAGAACTTAGAACTACTTAAACCTAACTAACCTAAGGACATGACACACATCCAACCCGAGGCAGGATTCGAACCTGCGACCGTAGCGGTCGCGCGGTTCCATACTGTGGCGCCTAGAGCCGCCCGGCCACATCGGCCGGCACTGTGCCTTCTGTTGCACCGTCAGCATCGTACTGGTACGCGAGTCAAAATGGCGGCACGCCAGTGAGCAGTTCTTTTGCTCATGTCAAGGTCAACGCGTGGCCCGTTTTCAGTACGGCTTGTCCAGAACCCCAGCATTCTCTTTGGAACACGCGGTGGAGTGCATGACATGAAGAAATGCCGATTGAAATGTCACGCGCATATCAAGAGAATGCCTGACAACCGACAAACTAAACAGATCGTGGGGTACATAGAAAGCATTAAAAACATGAAATGGATCATCGAAGTCAGGAACGACCTGGAGGACACTGATGTCACAGTAAGATACACCAAGACAAACATTCAAGCACGAAGTACAAGTGCAAAGTGAGCCAAGAGGTCAAGAAATACGAGACAGGATCAACTTGGTCGGATGAAAGGAAGAAAACGGATCGTTAGGAGCTGAATGAACTGCAGCGCCTGAGAAAATCTCACTTCAAGTAGACGTTCGTGTGTCCTCTAGTGGACTACACCTGTATAATAATAATAACATATGAACATAATATACACACGTAACAGACGGGTTGCTGGAGAAATAATAAATGCAATACAAACTACAGATGATTGGAAAATGAGATCTACCAAAATATAAATAAAATGTCAGCAGTGATGGCAAAGCGACTGTTACTCTTCGTTCGACACCGCTAGGAAATGAATGAGAACAGGTAGCGAAACAAGTCAACGATAGTATGGAGTACAGAATTAGGAAATAACTAGAAAGAAAAATACTGAATTTAGAAGGCTTTGAAGGCAGAAGAAATAAGAAATCAGTAACGACGTCGACAGAAGAAAGGAAAAGACAACATGGAGAAGATGGAGTACTAGAAAAATGTGAAACAACTAAGAAAGAAGACAAGTTGGAGTTTTATGTGATCCTAACTGGTCTGTATGAATATATACATAATTTAAGAAACATGGCCTTATTAACATTGTGTTGAAGGAATTTCTCCATTAGGCTCTCGTCGAATGTGAGTAATGACATCTAAAAGAAATGTATGGCAGCAGTACACATGAAATCGCTGTGGAGAAAAGGATGACTGCTCGGAGGAAGAGCGAGAAATAATATGGGAAGGATAGCAGATGAGATGGAAGGAAACAAATGGAAACGAGTAGAAGAGCACGGACACTTGACAATGTATCAGAGATACTGGTTCCCAGATGGCATGTGCCGACAGGGGAGCTACGCCGATGGCAATAAATAGACCTTTAATCTCCTCTTGAACGCACAGTGGTTTTGGATGAGATCCAAGTTTGTTCCACAATCGTATGGCCCAAACGGAGAAGAAGATGGAGAAGGATTTGGTGTTACGCTATGGTACTGTTAAGACGCTAGACGTATCCGGTTTGGTACTGCAGTTATGGGATGACGACAAGCGTAGAAAGGCACTAAAGATACTGGCGACGAAGAAATCGATGAAGAAAACAGAGCGTATGAAAATCTGGCACCTGTCTGGTCGCGTCTAGCCTGAGTATAGCAAGGAATGACGTGATCAAACAACCGAATGTTACACACGTACACGACAGAAGATCAGAATTCGTCAACCCTGGAGCGTCCAGTCATCCGCGGGCAGCACTCGAGAAGGCGATGCCGGACTGTTGCTTGATAGCGATGTGCCGATTCTTAAGCAACAGGCGTCACCTCTTCACATGCAGTAGCCCAGCGCCTTCACATTTTCGCGTCGGGGAAAGGGCAACAGGGGGCCAGGGATTTACCAGGTACTGCGTGCGGTAAGATCACCGGTTTGGACGGGCGGAAGGTGGAGGAAGGTTCCACTAGTCCTCCTACCCGAACTCCGCAACTTACCGTTGAGGCTAGGGTGCGTACTATATTTGTGCAAAGAGTCATCTTCGCGTTTGGAAAACGACAAACGCGTGCCGCAGTTTTCTCCTCATTTTAACAGTTTTCTGAATCGGTTCACTTTTACATTTTTATTCCCGTCATTGCTTCTTCGATGTACAGACTGAACAGTAGGGGCGAAAGACTACTTTCCTGTCTTACACCCTTTTTAATCCTAGCTCTTCGTTCTTGGTCTTCCAGTCACCGTGTAGTTAACTGATTATCTATTATTGTTCCTGTTGATATATATATAAGTTTTACGATTTCATTAACTCGCGAAATCAGGCAAATTGCCGCCTATCATAGGGCGACACGAAGTCACTCGCGGAGACGTTGGAGGCTTCTGGCTTAGTCGGCAATTGCAGCTCGAGTGGGCCGGTGGGCGTAACGTAATCGGCTGGAGCACAACTTGTCAGGCACGGTGTGCGCGGCGGACAGGTATATAAGTAACACCGCCGGGAATGGGACGGCTGCGGCGGAGGCGGTGGGGCCCGAGGGAGGGGGCAGCGCGATAAATCACGGCCACAATGGAATGTGTTGGATTAGTATGTTAATTGGCCATTCTGTGCGGGCGGCACCGCCAGTGATTCGGTCCCGTCTGCGATGCAAACACTGCACCGCCGGGGGCCGAGCCGCACGAATTAGAGTAGGCCTTAACTGTGTAAGCGTCATAGCATTGCTCCTATCGTGGACTGAGAAAACGTTATCTGGGTTAGCTAAATTTTGCGTGGTAAACTGTGCTGTCCGGTCAAACTGAACTATCTTGCCATAAAATTTATGCAACAGACAAAAACCAGATGACAGCCGAATTCATCCCACCCGAAGGAAGTACCAGATAGTTATAATTAAAGTGCAGCTACCCACGAAGGTCCAATGTAGGCTGTAATTATCGTATGCGGTGATACTGCGTTAAAGCGGAACCGATTTACACTGGAAAAAATAGTTTAAATTTTGGCCACCAGGTGCAAATCTATCAAATTTTATAGAAGTAACTGTTTCCGGTGATAGTCCTACAATCGTGTAACAATACAATAATGGATTTTTCTGTCGATGTATACCCAATACGTTATATTTATGTTGAGGGTCAATTGCTGCTCCCTAGAGATCTTGATCCATTTCGCTACAATTTTCTTGCGCTGCGATTTCTGGATATACATCATCCACTGAAAGCCTCATGGAACTTCCGATATTGTCTACTATGTCATTTACATATATTGTGCAATGTAACAGACCTGTATCCCTTGGGATACGCCCAAAGTCACTTTTACGTCGAAAGACTTCTCTCCACTGAGAATTTCGTGCTGCGTTCTGTTTATTAGAAACTCTTCCGCCGAGTCACTCAGTTGGTTTGATACACCGTATGCTCGTATGGAGTAGACTTACTCGCCGCTAGTAGTCGATGTTTACATGTACATGATTATGGTTCAAATGGCTCTGAGCACTATGGGACTTAACATCTATGGTCATTAGTCTCCTAGAACTTAGAACAACTTAAACCTAACTAACCTAAGGACATCATACAACACCCAGTCATCACGTGTGCATGATTATGATCTCGCCTCAACGAAGAACGCCTTTGTTTTAAAGATTGTGACATCAGCTCGCGTATCATGTCCGTGACACTTCTCTCGAAATTCGAGGTAATACCAAACGAGCTGCTCTCCTTGGAACTTTCTCCATCAATCCTGCCTCATAGCGCTTCCCTCCTCAATCCAGGTTCCCATTCGTGCCTCAACCCTCTTGCTATTCCACCTAAACGGCCTTGCAGAGGCTCTCCAACTATATTGGAATAGCACGTCAACATCGAACTAAACAGGGGATCCTGCCTGCAACTCAGCCATAGGTGTTTAATCAAATGATACTAAATGGTCTCTATACTAGACCTGCTGCATCTTTTAAGTGTTCTGGCAATGAAAGGCTATCATTCCAATTTAACTTGTTCGTAAGTGCAATTCCTAGGTATTTAGTTGAAATGACAGCCCTTAGAATTGCGTGATTTGTCGTGTAACCGGAATTTAACGAATCCTTTCTGGTATTCATAGCTGAGTGGTAAGCGCGACGGATTGCCGTCCTACGGGCCCGGGTTCGATTCCCGGCTGGGTCGGGGATTTTCTCCGCTCAGGGACTGGGTGTTGTGTTGTCTTCATCATCATTTCATCCCCATCCGGTGCGCAGGTCGCCCAATGTGGCGTCTTATTAAAGACCTGCACCAAGGCGGCCGGACCTGCCCCGGCCAATTACGCCAAACGCTCATTTCATTTCATGCGGGTGACCTCACACTTTTCATTCTTTAGGGTCAGTTGCCACTTTTCACATCATGTAGATATCTTGATGATGATGTTTGGTTTGTGGAGCGCTCAACTGCGCGGTCATCAGCGCCCGTGCAAAGTCTCCATTTTTACACAGTACAATCTAGCCACTGACACGAATGATGAAGACAACACATACACCCAGTCCCCGGGCAGACAAAATCCCCAACCCGGCTGGGAATCGAACTCTGGACCCGTGATCCGGAGGCAGCAACGCTAAATCATTCTGCGAGGCGAAAGTTGCTCTTATAAAAGGGGCTGTACTGGAAGCCGACGAGTTGACGTTGACTGGGCGACGCGGATTAGCCGCGAGCGCAGAGCTCCTTGGGGCGACCGGAAGCCGGAGCGAGGAAGCACCAGCATGAGGGGCAGCGCGTGCTTCCGGTGTGCGGGCGGCTGCGGAAAGCGGCGGTGCGCGTCTGGTGGCCGAGCAGCGACCCGCGGCACCATGCGGGCCATGCGGGTTGGCCGTCCCCACAGCTGCCTGCGCGGCCGGCCCAACTGACCGGAAAGGCGACGAAGCGAGGGCCCGAGGGGTTGCAGCGCCCGATGGCCGCCAGCTGTCGTCAACAGCAGTAGCGGAACCCACACACCGCACTGCCGCTCCCGACATATGCGGCCCTTGGCCGGGGATCGTCTTCCCCTTTATTATAACGGCACCCCTAGTCCGCCAGCAAACGCACTGCACGCTTCACGCGTAGCTGCCACTCAGTCTCGCTCCCAGTCGAATCCTTACAAGCAAACATCAAACTGTTTTGGTCCTAGGTCAAATCAATCACTGGTTAAAATCCAATATACAGAGTATTACAAAACGTCTTTGCATCAAACGTATGGGGAATTACGGTTGATAGATCACCTTATGCGAAACAACTTTCGTTAGAAGGAATTTGTACTGGTTATGCCCCTCAGAGGCGGGCACGGTGTAGGCGTCTAAGGATCGGTGCACACCAGCGATTTATTATCGCAAGCTCGCAGCGTCATTTTCTCGCGAGTTTCAAGCAGTGCTTGTCGAACAATGGAGCCGTGCACACTACAGATGTGACCCTGCGAACTCGCCCCGAGAGAATTGTGCTCCCCAGCCGTTAGGTTCGTTCGAGTAAAGCTATTACAAACGAGTGCAACCGTTTTCAAACTGTATCTACTGCGCAAGCGCAGCTTTGTGATAGTTTCGACCGTCAGAACCCTTTGGGTTTACTAAAACGCTTATTTCGCGTGTTTCGTTTGCTGACCGCCCGTAGCGCTAGTTGATACATCTGCTCTCTTTGCGTTGCTCAAATGTTTCGGACATAAATAATGAAACAATGCTCCTGGTATGTATTTTTTTCATGCGTAGCACTAAGCGTTTCAAGAATTTATTCTGACTGTCAAGTGAAAATATTTATGAAAGTATTTTATGCGCAGTTTATATGTGTTTTGTGCCACTCTTTCACTGTATCGTGTCGTCTTTCTGAGGTTAAGGTACTGTACAGTGCCTACTACATTATGCAGAAAAAAAATCGAACACAAACAGTTGGAATGATGTTTGCATCTGTCTTAAAATTGGCTCTGAGCACTATGAGACTTAACTGCTGATGTCATCAGTCCCCTAGAACTTGGAACTACTTACACCTAACTAACCTAAGGACATCACACACATCCATGCCCGAGGCAGGATTCGAACCTGTGACCGTAGCGGTCGCGCGGTTCCAGACTGTAGCGCCTAGAGCCGCTCGGCCGCTCCGGCCGGCGCATGTGTCTCGTTTTCTGCACAACGGAGAAGACGGCTACAGTGCAGGACAGGCTGCACAACACAAAAATACTAACGTAAATATTTGATCATGCTGATCATGCGTATGAGAAATTCTCAATGTGCGTCTGCCGAAGCATGAAAAAATATGTAAGTGGTGCAATGTTTCATTACCGTTTATAAGAATGAAAAACAGTTGCAGGCTTTCCAAAAACATCGATTCTGATGAATAAAATTCATTCAAACGTTCCTGCTTCCCACTTGTGGTCGCCACTTCTAGGGGAACTAGTGATACAAAATGTTAACTGAAGACGTTCTTAATTATTCCTGACACCACGTTCCATCCTGTTTTCTTTTACATATCTTGAATTATACAAATATGATGAAAAATTGATCAATTTGCCTCACTGATTTTGGTAACATAAATTGCAGATAATTAGTACCAATGCTGATAAACAAGATAATAAATGGCCAAATATTGCAAATGCCGGAAATTTGAAGGAAAATTATCGTTGGGTTAGTTGGTAGGGAGTGGCCTCAATGAGTCTCCTGATTAAGAATCTGATATGCAGCTTAATTTCGCGAATACATGTGTAACAGCATAGCGTGCTTATTTCTGTGCCACGTCCCCTCTGAAGTGAGCCAACTTAATGTGCGTGTGTTATTCATGGCAATAAGTATAGTAAGTGCCTTTCTCCCTTCGCCCCCCCCCCCCCCAAAATCCCTATTATCGGCTCTTGTAATCGGATCCTTGTATGGAAGAGAAAAAAATTATTCATTTTGAAAGTGACGTTAAACGACAGCAAGATCCTTTTGCTTTTGATACTCCCGGCTTTATATATGCAGCACATTTCTACGGAAAAATGCCTCAAGAGAATGAAATTACACTAGGATGTATTCAATTTTCAAAAGTTTGAAATATACAGTTTCCTTCAAAAGTAGCAGGAACCTAGAACTTATTATCTTCAACGAGAATGCTACGAGACTGAACACAAAAAGCTCTACACATGCGCTCGCTGATTTCTTTGGAGCAGGCTTGTTAAAGGCTTTGGAGCCAGTCGGGAGAATTTCCTTCGATCAGCCGAGACGGCTTGCAACTGTTCATTGGCCGCAAGTCGAACAGCTTTCACCCAGTCACAAACCACGGGAACTGGGAGAACGCCCAAGCCGTGGTTGCAACGGTTGCAACTTTATCTCGAACAAACCTCTTGCTGCATTGCAGCGATCTCGCATATCGCCGCGAAGCAGCGGTCGTTGTCGGTGAATGAGGCAGTGCACACGGGTCCGCAACCACAGCAACAGCTAACGTCAGCCTGCCATTGATGCAGTCATTTTGAACGTATATTTGTTAATTGAAGGGGTGAAAATAATACCCTGAAATTTGGGACACATATCGCAAAGACAATCGTTATAGGATTAAGAGCCGCGTGGTTTCAAGTGTGTCTAAAGTTTTGTGAGAGTTTTGCTGCGAAACCGAATCAGGAGAGTAATGATACAGGTAAACATTACTCTTAAACTGTTTTGTGTTTAGGTTCTACAGGTGGCGTTTTTGCTCGAATGTGACTATTTAAAATTTGAAAACGACTGTACGTTCACTTGAAAACACAGAAATTACTTTGACCTTCTCTTAAACCCATGAACAGTGTCACAAACCCCACTTTCAGAGCTGTGAACTAACCATTGGTTGAGCCCAAAACCTCCGTTTCTTAATGTAGCCATTAACGAAATAAGCAAGTACTACCTGCTTCCTTCTGCGTACATGTATACCGATTTGATTCGAATCGGCTAATGCTACGCGATTATCACTGCGATACCGCCATGTGTGCACTGAAACGATTTCTGACGTCATGATCTCGCTGCGAGGACGCGCGGAAGTTAACCCGCTCGTGTGAGTTGAGCCCAAGGTGTGTGTATGCAATGTTTGCTGCCAGTCATCTGATGATCCTCTTCCAAAATATCTTCTTTGCTTAGAGGCACTCATTCGAAAGGTTAGCTTTTTGTTGTTGTTAAAAATCCCTCTTATCAAATTTCTACAGAACTCCAGATGTGTCTTTCTTATGTCGCTGTGTGTAGAGCATTAAGGAACATATTTTGTGCTAGCGTATGATGACAAACTCTACTTTGCGGCAAAGTGCAAGCCGGGCTATCTGACAGCAGACCCTCGGTTGTTGTCAGCTAAACTCAGGCGAACCAGAAGTGAGAAAAAGAAGTTCCCAATTGGGAATATTTGGGAAGGAATAACTGCTTTCTGTATTTGTCTTGCAACAAACGGAAGCCTCCCGAAAATCGTGATCGGAAACAAGGGTATTCGTCCTTTTTTTCATTTTCTTTCAAGATAAATACGTCGCAAAAACAAAAATATGAAGATATGATCTGCGTATGTAGGTTTGGTTACCTGTCTAACACTGTAAGGTCGATGAATCGCTGCCATGTTCCTCGTCTTCATTTTCTACTACGGTTAGTTAAGCAGTAAGCTATTAACTCTATTAACTTCCAATATCGGTAATAATAATCTAATGAGTGAGATTTCATTGGGTAACCAACACATCGTAACTGGAATCGGAATAAATTTCAAAAAATGTCTTGTCATGTAGACTAGCGTGCACTGCACATTTGCCTCAAAACGGACGGGGTGCTTAATATTCTAATACGCTAAAGACTAGCATATTCTCGTATGTTAAAGGCTAATTCTCGAAATCTAACTTCACCACTGTGTTTTGGTCGAGTCTAACATATGCTGCCAAGGAATTTGCATACTCTTGCTTAATGACAGCCGACACTGCCTTCATCGCCTCAGAGTACTGTTGTAATAGTTCATCTATATAGGCGGTACTGAATATTTTTGGTGGCGCACGACGCTGCGAAGTAGAAATTTTGGATGACTTTTGTGATCATCACACACGGCAGGCCTTTGTGCTTTTATTATGCGATCAGGTCAGAGTGTCAGATGATGAAACTACTGTTTAATGTATGTTCCATAATTCATACCATTTATCTGTCGAAACGTCAAACGTAACAACACGCAGAGGGACACAGGTGTTCACAAAAACGGCACGTGTCACAGAAAATGCCAGGAATCGGAAAGAACTTCCTGAAAGCGAAAATATGCAGATTGCCTTTCTAAAACAATCTTTGGCGATTAACATTTTTCACGGTACTGCCAACTCTTCAAGCAGCGAACAGGGAGCATTGTATGGACATGGCACGTGAGTTTTCCCGCATGCCAGAAGTATCGGAAACGGTGAACTAGTGGCTTACCTGGAATAACGTGGCGCCGTCGACAATGAGTAACTCGGGCAGTAACTCGATGAACATTCACCGATCCATCGGGCAGGACAGTTGCGGCATCCGATGACGCACTATGCTAGCGGGATGACGTACGGAATGTTATTTCAGAACTCTTTGCAACTGACCACATACTTTCGCCGGCAGGACCTTAGCCTGACGTGAAACCTGGTCATAGCGTAAATGGGCACAACGGATCACAGCGTGCGTCCCGTAAAGAGCGGGCACGGGTCCACGTGCACTGTCCGCTCTTCATATGACGCTCGATACGCTAAGAAGTCGGACGAGACAATATTGAAATTAATCCCCTTTAGGTAAATGAATTTTTTTTTTCAATTTCTATCCAGTAAGTAGATTCTGTTCTTGACGGTTTTGGAAGGCCTGCAGTATTACCATCTCCTGCGGTCGCAATCTCTTCATTAGACTCAAAACAATCGCCGGACATTTTTCTACCGAATAGGATGCGTTTTCTATCAACTCGTACTGCAAATTCCTAGTTCACCCCTACCAAACTTTCTTTGCGGTCGGAGACATTGCGGTGATGAAAGTTGATTTTTTTTTTTCTTTCGCTGCGTACACCTCTTCAATATTTTTTTTTTTTTTTTTCGTTTAGTTCATGAGAATGACTTGCAATGCATTTACTGCCTATTGATTTATCTTCTGCGAGCTAATCAAAAGGATAAATGTGATACATCCAAGAAAACGCGGCGCATAACCCTTCCGGCTGATGAATGCGGCTTCATAATTTTTCGGTGCAGGGCCACCAGCTTTAAGTGTACGGTGTTTGCATTAGGTCAGCGTTCCATTTCTCGTGTTAGTTCTTCACAATATGTATTGCACTCCCTCTTACGATATGGCTAGGAAATCGGGCGTTTCATATGATTTTAATCACTAAACGCCAGATATTATACTGCGTACTTCCTCGACGTTTCGTCCGAGGTTGATGTTTTGAGATGTCTTTCACGTGTGTCAGTACCAAGAGAAGCACGAACAAGTTTCACAAGAGTCTCCCCGTTTCGTGAACAGTTGAAAAAGTAAGTCTGGTTGCAACCATATATCTAATTTGGATGAATTTCCGTTGGTGATAAGTGGTGCAGAGCAAAGGAACTTATTTTATCCATACCTGGATGGAAGCGAAGTCGCGGTTGTAATTTCTAGAATGTTAAGAGGATATTTTGGCTCAGCTACATTTAAATTCTTAACCACTTTAACCTGCTCACATTAAAACTGATGCGTATCGAAAGAGCAAGTTTATGACTTCGGACATATATCGTTACAAGAATACGAATGTGCCGACTTATTGTGATTCTTGTGATTACGTGTGTCTGAAGATGAAATCCTGCTATTCCGAAAAGTGTCATTTTTAATGTGAACATATTTGCAAATTAGGAATGAAAGAAACCTTCTCCGTAGAAGAGATGCTTCCACCCAACACCAAGGTCTACGAAAACACAGACCAAATAGTCTGAGAAAACACAGCTCTATTTGGAACGACTTCCGCTCAACCGACGCCATAATGACAGAAGAGTGGAAACAGGCAAACTGTAAACTCCGACACGTGGTAATACGATATGCGATATGGATTCCACCATAAGTTCTGCCGAAACAAGGGACTCCACTAGTCGAATGAAGACTGGTGTGTGCACTGTGGCCGGCCGGTTTGGCCGTGCGGTGCTACGCGCTTCAGTTTGGAACCGCGTGACCGCTACGGTCGCAGGTTCGAATCCTGCCTCGGGCATGGACGTGTGTGATGTCCTTAGGTTAGTTAGGTTTAAGTAATTCTAAGTTCTAGGGGACTGATGACCTCAGAAGTTGTCCCATAGTGCTCAGAGCCATTTGAACCATTTTTTTTGTGCACTGTGCAATGAACACGGGAAAAGATTATAAAAAAACTGCAGACAATGAATAGTGTCAGTAATAAAACTTGGACTAGACCCGCCAGGTTAGTAGAGAGCGCTAATGCGCTGCTTCTTGGACTCGGGCAGGCGCGCTGGCCTCGAATCGAATCCGCCCGGCGCACCGACGAGGGCCGGTGTGCCGACCAGCCCGGAAGTGGTTTTTAGGCGGTTTTCCACATCCCACTAGGTGAATACCGAGCAGGTACCTACGTCCCTCCTCAGTTACACGACTCGCAGACATTTGAAAACGTTCGCACTCTTTCATGGCTTACACTAGACGCAGACAGCTGGGGTAAACCAATTTCGTCCCCGGGGGGTACGGGGTGGCGGCAGGAAGGGCATCCGGCCAACCTCTGACACTAACATCGCCAAACCCGTAGTAACAAGGCCGACCCCGCGTTGAAGTGGGCCAAAGGCCCACGAAAATGTTGAAGTAATGTAACTCGGCTTTATATTCGTATTGGTTAAATGTGTGTTAAATGGCTCTGAGCACTATGGGACTTAACAGCTATGGTCATCAGTCCCCTAGAACTTAGAACTACTTAAACCTAACTAACCTAAGGACAGCACACAACACCCAGCCATCACGAGGCAGAGAAAATCCCTGACCCCGCCGGGAATCGAACCCGGGAACCCGGGCGTGGGAAGCGAGAACGCTACCGCACGACCACGAGATGCGGGCTATTCGTATTGGTACCCGTATTTGCACACTGTGCGCATTTTCATCAATAATAATTTTAATGTGGCTGAACCATAAATTTTCTTAAAGAAGTTATGACTACACGATATAACAGCTTATCGATGTGAACTTCAAAAAGCCCTACTAACGAAGCCATTCAGCAGAGCAGTTTAGCATTCGATTAACGAGATTGCGCAACATGTCCCAACACAAAAATAACAAAATATGAATGTCAGAGTCGTCTCCGCCGCAGGACGAGCAATTTTCACGTCGCCCTCGTAGGTAACGCGGGAGCGACGCAATCCCTCCAGTTGCCGCTATTCAGAGTCGGCTGATACGAGCGTCATTAACGAGTCGGTGGGAAAGGGAGCCCATTGTGGCTCGAGGGGCAGCCGGGCAGCTGGCACTGTGTGAACCACAGGGCGCTGGGGATCTGCACGCGGGGATGCCGTCGCTGTCGCTGGCCGGAGGGACAGCCGGCCACAGTGGGACAGGCCGGCCGCGGCTGCCCGGGGCTCCACTCCATTAACTGGCGCATGCCGTAATGAGACTCAACGAGCAGGGGTGTTCGCCAGCGCAGCGTCTTCCCGATAATGCGCTATCTCGCTCTGCCTCAAAGCGGAAATGCCTAGCTCTCCCATCTGCTCCTCTTATCTTCCCGGCCAACTGGATCCACTCCAGCGATCTTGAAAACACGAGGCGTTTACGACACAGAGGGGCTGCTTCTTCGCGCCTTCTCTCGCCTGCTACGCAAGTCCCGTCGCTGTTCCATCAGGCGACTTTTGGCACTCCCTACTGGGCTCTCCGACGAGGCCCCCACCGTTCGAAGCAGTAGAAAGTAGGCAGTACAGCGCATAAATTTATTCCGTTATTCTGTGTAAGCAAAGTCGACCTGATGGAAGTGAGGGAAACGCATGTTTCTCTGCCGACCAACTCGCCGTGTGCTTTACAAACTGGGATTATGATGTGTTAGTTGCTAGACATCGAGCATATGCGGGCAAGAGAACACTCTTTTCACTAAATACTATTGAGAAAATATGCAGCTGACTGCAGGACAGTTCTATGATCACGAACGTATATTTCGTGTAAGGACCGCGAAGACAAGATAAGAGAAACTGGCGTTCGTAAGGAAGCACATAGATGGTCGTTTTCCCCTCGCATCGTCTGCGAGTGGAATAGGAAAAGAAATGGCTAATAATGGTACACGTATCCTCCGCCATATACAATACGGTGGCT
The DNA here is from genome assembly GCF_021461395.2 of Schistocerca americana. Lineage (NCBI taxonomy): Eukaryota > Metazoa > Arthropoda > Insecta > Orthoptera > Acrididae > Schistocerca > Schistocerca americana. The sequence continues at coordinate 553,914,187 of NC_060121.1, read as the reverse complement.
TGCGGAGTGTGTACGTGGAGGTAGATGTATTAAGTCAAAAGGTACAGAGAGATGTCATCAACCCGACAGTGACGTCCTCCTGCTCTCCCCCGAACTGGCTTACCCAGCCAGTTAGAGGGAGACCTAGAGTATAACACTGACTGCGAATCTCGGTGCAGCCTGACGTTTCCCACATTAACTAATCCTTGCAAGAAGTGAAGTAAGTGATAAGCGACGGAAAAAAATTCTTGGACTGAGTGCCGAGCGAAGTACGAACCACTGGATTTGTAAATTTGTAAAATTAGTACTGAGCCACTTGCTCAACGGAGCGGCTTGAGGCTTTCGATCGTGTACCCTTAAGCGTTACTATAAATCTGCGCATGCGAGAACGAGCCTACGTTTGTTTTCGTAGTTACATGTAAGTCACTATTTCCTCCAGAATTTTATTCGAGCATATCGGTGCCGTATTTTGTTTCTGTTGCTTAGTTTGTTACGCTTTTCATCGTTGGGTCATGGACCAATAAAAAATGGATAGCGTTAGTGTTGCAAGAAATCGAACGTGAACTGGGCGTTGTTGCGTATATATATATATAGTCATGCTAATCTTAATAAACGAAACAGGCTAAACAGCGACGATAATTAAACAAAAATTGGGTGTTATCAGCAGGGCGTGGGTTGTAGGGGGCCCAAATTAGATCTCTTTCAGCGTCAGTAGCCCTTGCGATATTTGGCTCTATACGAAGATCCACAGAACAGGTACAAATATTCTTCGGTAGACTGGTTCCGTTCTATATTACGCAATGCGGGGTAGCAGCGCAATCGAGGGCGCCTAGCCACGGTTCGCGCGGCTCCTCCTGTCGGAGGTTCGAGTCCTCCCTCGGGCATGGGTGTGTGTGTTGTCCTTAGCGTAAGTTAGTTTAAGATTAAGTAGTGTGAAAACATAGGGACCGATGACCTCAGCAGTTTGGTCCCATAGGAACTTACCACAAATTTCTAAATTTCATCGTCATGATCCAATAGTGATACGACTGTGACGTACTGGCTTTTATAAGTGGTATGGAGTCTTCTGCCGCATCAAACAGCATTGATAATGGTAATATGATGTTTCCAAAACCGGCCTACGGATAAAGTTCAAGGGAAAAAATGTACCAGTTCGCCCTGGTTGTCCCACAAAATGGGTTATACACTTGTGGACCCTATCCAAACACCCACCACGTGGAAATGCATTCAAAAATCGATATGCTTGAACTGTGCGGGGGCGAAGGCGACTAGTGCACGCGTGTGCAAAATGTTAACACGCTTACTTGTCAGTATGGATGTGTGTGGCCTCGTCGAACAAAGCACCCACTACTTTCATCCCTCCAGATTGGCCGTCAGCGCGAAATGCGCTGTTGACCGAACAGCGGCTCCACGCGTGCAGTCGTGGGGACGCGACGCGGCGAGACGCACTGGACTCGGCTCACCACGCCACTGACTCACCGCCGCCTATTAATAGACAGGGACGCCAGTTCGCTCACAACGCGACCGCCGCAACCGTCTACGATGACGGTGACGAAATTCCGGCCGAGCTCGGCGCGGCCGCGTCTGCGCTTCCCGCGGACCACTCAAGTTCGGAGGCGGGAGGTCAACTGCTTTTATGGAGGAAGTAAGAATTAACGCCGCGCCCCCGACGCTTAGACACAAAGAAGACAGCCACTGGCGAGGCCGCCGGCCGGCCACTGCGTGAAAGACAATCCGCCGGTGTTATCGAGTGACCCTCGCGACGAGGGCGGCCATGTAAGTAAGTAAGTAAATAAATAAATAAATAAATAGGTAAAAAAAGCGAGCAGGGCAGCAGCGCCACAATGCTAGGCCGTCACCGCGGACGGAGGCGAGGCTGCGCCGGTGGACACCGGCTGACCTCCGAGATTATGCATCGCCCTCATTGTATGCATATGGAACGTCGGAAGGAGCACCCCGCGCTCCAAGATATACGGCCGTGTAATGACGCCGCATATGGGAGTCATGGAATAACTTTGTATCGATAAACAGTGTGTCCGCTGGGAAGCAATTTCGCCCTATGCTGAAAATCCGGTTGTGTTTTCTACCTATTCGGAGCGGCACCAATAAAGCTATTATTACTGCCTCAAAAAAATGACGCAATTAGTTTTATTGTCTGGTCGCAGGCACGTGTCTGCATTTCCAATACGTGGGCTACTTTACCGTCGCACGTCGCTAGAGGAACCAAAATAAAAAATCGCGCAGCCGGTTATTCTTCGATCACGTGTTTGACGTTTCAGCGTGGCGAGTGACAACGCCCAGCAACCAGGCAATTTCAGTTCTTTCTCGATCACCAGCTCATCGCTCTGTTGGCTTTCTGGTTAAGTACAAGCTGAACCTTGTCAAGTGTGCGTCGACATCGTCTCCCCCCGTTATTGCAGTCACAAAACTATTTTTTTCTAGTTATAATGAATTGGAGATCAGTGCCTAGGCGATCAACAACAAAAAAAGTTTCATTGAGTTGTTTCCAGATATGACGTGATAAGTTTGAAGCAGTGTACCGCGCGGGAAAGTTTTTAAGAAGAGATTTTTCGCATGCTTAGGGGTAATATAGAGAAGTGAATTTCAGATTTTTTAAGTGATTTTTTGTAAGAGAGAGAGACTTTTTCGCTGCAGAGGACAGAGCAAAGTGACGACAGCCCACCAACAGTACCTGTCACAACGTTGGACCATACACATCACATTCCAATCAGATCGGTACTGATTTAATCGTTTTTTAATTAAAATTGTTTTCAAAAAGGAGACCTATGATACGAGAAAGGAGGAGGAGATCAGTGTTTAAAGTCCTGGTCATAAGAGACGGAGCGCAAGCTCGGATTAGGGAAGGAAAGCGGCCGTGTCCTTTCAAAGGAACCACTCGGGCACTTGCCTGAAGCGATTTAAAAGAAATCACGGAAAGCCTAAATCAGGACGGCCGGACGCAGGTTTGAACGTTGTCCTCCCGAATGCGAGTACAGTCCGCTAACAACTGCGCTACCCGGCTTGAAACAAGAAAAATAGTTTTGGGTGCTACTTAGCGCTTACACTTAGAAAGACAACGAGACTGAAAAAGCGCTATGAGTTGCCGTCTCTCTCTCTCTCTCGCTCTCTCTCTCTCTCTCTCTAATACTCAGGCAACTCAATTTCTTTGCCAATAACATTGACAACGAATTTTTCATCCGTCATTTATAAAATTTATTATCACTGCTAGTTCCTTAATTCTGTTGCCACATTTCGAGTTTGTGTATGAAGGGAAGACCCTCGTAACGTCACTTTCGCCGTCCAGGTGCCAGACTGTACAGACAGCACTCACAACACGCATTTCTTGCCAGTCGCCGATTCGGGGTTCAGTTCTGGATGAGGAATCACAGTTTCCAAGCAACCCCCTCCCTGAAATATAATTACCCCCACATTTAACGTGTCACAGACGCCTAGAATTTTTATAATACCAGCAACAAAACAGAATTTGAAGCAAGACACTATTCTACCGAACTGTAATTTAAAATACTTTATTTCACACTACTAGTTCCGGGCATAGCCCATTCTCTCAAGTGCATCTCTTGCAACAAATGTGGGTATATTGTACTCGCCTCGTTATTGCAGCGCTCGTGTGTGGTCTGGCACTGTCATACTGTTGAAAAGTGTGCTCCATGAGAGGACGAGCTCTTCGAATTCGAAACTCGATTACAGCACGCTGTTTCCCCACCGCACCCAGAAACTTAAGTTCCACGCTGCAATTCGGAACCCTCGAACGGCAGGTGTGTACAAATATGCGGACGCGAAGAATAAAGATGTAGAATGTTAAGAACTTTTTGCTTTATTTAAAAAGCTTTACGAGTTTGCACAGAAAAATTTCGGAGGCGTTACTTTTCAGCCGGGCCAAGTACAGCCCGGTGGGATAATACCTTTTTTTAAACTTATCGAGGCTGTGTGCCCACCCAGAAGAAAATGAAAAAATAAAAATGTTTCCATGTAATGTAATAGTTTGTTTACATCAGTGGTTAAGTACATTGTGTCGCATTGGGGGGGGGGGGGGGGGGGGGGCAGAGAGACTCAAATTAATGGATGCTCGATATGACGTAAAGAGCAACGCCACGGGACACTCATCTTCAAATACAGAAAGTTCTAAAATTCTGGGAATAGGTAGTGTTCCTGAAACTTCCTGGCTGATCAAAACTGAATCAAACCAGGGACCTTTCCCTTTCGCGGGCAATTGCTGAACCCAGCGACCTATCCAAGCAAGACGGACACCCCCACCCCCTCGATCCTTGTCACTTTATCGATTCCAAAATCGAACCAGTTATTTCCTGGTCGACAGTCACCGCAATTCGCGTGGACTACATTTACAGCAAGGAGGAGTGTAATGAAACTGGACGGCGAGAGAGCGAAGGTAGACAGGGAGAGTGCGCAGGTAAACAGAAGGGCGGCGGTGCGCAGTGCGTAGCTACGCAGCCGGCGTGTGAAAGCGCGGCGGGCGACGCGCAGGCTCGCGGCGGGCAGCGGAAGCACGCATTATGCGCAGAACGCAGCCGGGTGTCAGCTGCTCCTTTGTTCGCCGCCATTGTCCCCGTGTAGCAGCAGCGGCGCTGCTTCCGGCCTGGCCGCTACACTCGGCCGACTTCCGGAAGGCAGCAGTCTTCCACTGGCCGCTGACCCTCACTTACGTCTTCCGCTGGCCTTCTAAATAGCCTCCTGCACCGTCTCGGGAGGAAACTTCTCAATGGAAAAGTTGCCGCCGGTTTCTTAGCTCGTGGAATGCGGTGCGATTCAAGGTGGGGGGCACGCACGGCGGCGGCGACGGTGCCCGAGAACGGCTGGAGGAAGGAAGCGGCTATCTGTCCCGGCGCCACGGGGCTCTATCGCAGCCATTCATTCGCTGCAATCGCAGCCCGGTCGGCTGGGTCGCCGGTCGTAGATAGGCGTCACCGCCCGTCGAGGAAGGCTCCCCACAAGTAACTCAGCTCCGAAGAAGGCGTCTCCAACAGAGACGACGTCCTTTCATATCGATTCCGAAAACATCGATGGTGCTAAACTCAACTTGTTTCTTTTCCGTATGACATCCCGAAACTTGGGACCGAGGCAGCCAGGTGGGTTCAATATTTCTTGACTCCTGGAAACCATTTGACACCACCACACCAAAGTTTATCTACAAAATTACGACCGAGCGAGGTGACGCAGTGGTTAGCATACTGGACTCGTATTGCGGAAGGACGACGGTCCCAACCCGCTTCTCGCCACCCTGATTTAGGTTTTACGTGATTTCCCTAAGTCGCTTCAGGCAAGTGCCAGGATGGTTCCTCTGCAAGGGCGCGGCCGACTTCCTTCCATAATGCGATGGGACCGATGACCCATGCTATTATCACGCCTTCGGTCCCTTAAAAAAGGTCCTTGGAGTGTCGACCTTAAAAAAGGTCCTTGGAGTGTCGACGACTCCTGACAAACTAGGACATGCAGCAGGCAGCTATGGAATTCTTCACGCATAAGGGCACGGTGCTTTACCAAACGGTTACCCTCGACCTGGTGTGTCAGTGGAATGATTGCTTCAATGCTCACGGCGATTATGCCCCACTCGGATAGCGATTCTACACTGTATGACCGAACGGAAACTTTTTCTGTGCCCCCCTACGTAATGAAGACCAGTGTGAAAGTAACTGCTCAAACATTCAGTCGGTTCTTTAAGAGGTTTCAGAGTGGTGCAAAGTAAGGTCATTTGCTTTAAATGTTCAAGACAAAGACAGAAAAACATAGTATTCCGTCACTACACTGCTAATGAGTCAGAACTGTGATCAATGAACTCATACAATTAGCTGGGTCTAACAATCTGTGCGGATGTAATATGCAATGACTTCATAGGCCTAGTCACGGATAAGGCAGATAGCAAACTTAGGCTGATTGATAGGATACTGGAAGACAGCAGTTAGTCTACAAAAGAGGCCACAAACCACTTGTGCTTCCCATCTTAAAATACTGCCCAAGTGTGTGGAGTTCGTATCAAGTAGATCTAGAAGGGGATACTGAACGTATAGAAATAAGAGCGGCACGAATGTCTCCAGATTTGTTTGACACGCGAGAGAACGTCACGGAAACGGCCGCTTTGTCACGTATTACTTTTTGAAGGATATCTCCACGACGTATAATGCGCCGTATGTAACCTGCACACCCTAACTACAGAGGTTTTGCAGAGATGGTGGAATATTCAGATAGCTTTCCCTTTTACGCTGAAACAAAATTATTCTTAAAGTCAAAGAGAAGAACATTTGTAGCAAATGCCATTCGAGGAAGACTGAGAATAATACTTTTTTCATTTTCTTGATCTCGCAACAGCTCCACGCTGAACAGCCAGTTAGGGACAGCAGAAAATACTGAAGAAGATTCCAACAGAGGGGTCGAAATGTCGAGTGTTATAGAAGTTTGAAGAGGAATAGGACGCAGCCTAATAACTAAGAAGATTTCATATCAGATGACGGTACTGCTCTATGGCGAGGTGCCGACATTCGGCACTGGTGCGATATCTGTCTACAGGCGATAACTACGTAAGTAAGTTAGAGTTCTGGAATCAGTCTAGGGTTCAGCTGGATAGTGTTTATAAAGCGGGACCGGGGACTGGCTGGCACATGACCGATCGCTGGATTCCGCTGGAGCCCACGCCTTACTTCTCCCCCCAATTCAGAAACGGCGGGCGTGCGTCGAGAGGCCAATTCATCGGCTTTTCTGTTACAAAGTGGTCTCGGTCGCACAAGTGCTGGAGAGAGCCCTATTCAGAAGTGTCCCCGCGGACAACAATAGACCCGAGAGAGTGGCGCGCGCAGCAGGCAGGGAGGCAGTACTCACCAGCAGCTGGTCGTGCGTGATGCTGTTGTCGGTGTACTGGACGAGCATGTCTGCGCTGAGCAGCGTGTTCTGCGACTGGCGCAGCTTGGAGGCGAGCAGAAGGCAGGCGGTGCCGAGCAGCTGCAGGCACGTCTTGGGCACGCTGCACACGCTGAGGAAGCGGTCCAGGTAGTTGGTCGCCAGCAGGAACACCTCCTCCTGTTGCGTCTGCTCCACGCACACCTGCAACGCGGCGGACACGTCTCTGTAGCGCACATAACTCTCTATACGACACAGAACGATCTCTCAATACGAAACATTGCCTTCTTGGCACATACTGTACTTAGGGCCAGACTCTTCAGGTGCTACATGTTAAAATCGAGCCGCATAAGGTATAACGCGTCTGATAAATAGTTACCGGAGGCAGCTTTGCGAACTTATCACACGAGATGTGCGGGATAGGAGAGGGGGGGAAGACGCGTATAGATGCCGGTAAGTAAGCCTGACGTCTCCATCGACACTAAGAGACGTTTAAAAAGGGAGGGCAAGCAAATATAGAAAGGAAGAGGAGCTAGAAACGTGACCATGACCTTTGCAAAGGCATCATCCCGGAATTTTGACTTAACCGATTTAGGGAAGCCACAGAAGTTTCGAAACTGGGTGCCCGGACGAAAATTTGAACCGTTGCCCTCCTGAATGCGAGACCTTCGGTAACTTTAATATGTAGTATCCCTACGAGTATGTACTACGGGCCGCGCGGGGTAGCCGAGCGGTCAGGGGCGCCTTGCCACGGTTCGCACCACTCCCCCCGTCGGAGGTTCGAGTCCTCCCTCAGGCATGAGCGTGTGTGTTGTCCTTAGTGTAAGTTACATTAAGTAATGTGTAAGCTTAGGGACCGATGACCTCAGCTGTTTGGTCCCATAAGACCTTACCACAAATTTCCAATTTGTACTACAGGGTAGGTCCTATATACACAATTAGATGCTTAACTCTTGAAGAATAATTTAGCAATGTAGAACAGACAAGAATGTAAGAAAAACGTAATAGCAAGGACTGTATAAAGTGAGGTTTATATATATAGAGTGTCTCTTCTAAGAGTCGTATGTTCTCTGGTGTTTCATCATGTATTTGCAATTACGTTTTTGCATTGTGTCGTCTTTCATGCGACGCTACTGTCGACTGACAGCGTCGGTTTGTTTCCCGTTACAAACAAAATCATTTTTAAAGTGGTATTCTGTGTGCCCATTCGATAGGGCGGTCTCAACCTGATCTAGTCCGACATTCGTTTTATCGATATGTATTACTAGGGACGGTCAAACACGAAGAATAACCCACCCCCAACAGCAACAGAATTGCCCCGTGGTGACGGCTGCCGCCAACCATCCAGCGCTTCTGTCGCTTTTCGATTGCGGTTAATTCCGCCTGTTTTACTGTCTCTGTTAATACATATGAGTAAAACGAATATCGGAATAGATTAATCTGGAAGGGTTCTATCGAATGCACACGTAAAATTCCGATTATAAAATAATTTTGTTCGTGATGGGAAACAAACCTGCGCTTTTTGTTGTCACAGGGCGTCGCATGAAAGACGTGAAGAGCAGTAACTGTCTACCCGCAGTCGGGCCAATAGCCTGGTCAGGGCCTACGTCACAGGCTTGGCAGGTAGATGCAGCTTTTCTTCGCCGCGGCACTAGGTGTACCTGGGGGCGTCCACTATTAGTACATTTGAAATATCGTACTCCGGAAGAAAGTTAAAGATCATTCAATTTGATGGAGTAAGGGACGGAGACGTGCGAATAAATAAATAAATAAATCATAATGAATTCAAGAGACATAATGGATGAGTATATATGTGAGATGTTGCTGAAAACTGTAGTTGAAGACATGGCGCAAAGAAAGAATCACAAGACACGCCTAGATACGTCAGGCAGATCGTTGATGTAGGAAACGCAGTTATGCCGAAATGAAGAAGGTTGCTGGCAAACGACATGGATGGGCCAATGGCGACAGCGAATACAAGAATAATATCTGTACACTTACATATCAATGTCGTCAACGAATCATACCATCTACACTAGCTCTTGTTTTCAAGTGAACAAAGAGCTGAGCACCGGCTGCTCAGCAGTAACGATACGATACTGGTTTGAAGACTTCTCAACAAACGGTAGTCGGTATACTGTTTTCAGTGGCGAATTGTACGTAGTGAAACTGGCACCCGTCATTACTGAACGAAATATCTCTATGTACAGTATAAAAATGACGTAAAAATTGGTCGGTAGCTTTCTGAGGCTCTAAGGTGAAAACGGTAGTTGCATCAAGAACAAAACTAGCAACATGTGGCGTGACCGAAAGACAGACTGCTCTTGGTGAAACACCTCGCAGTTATCCTTTAACGTAGCTAAATGGAACATTATGTTCACGAATGGGCGAAAATGTGTCATTACGTCATCAATGGAACGGGTCAAGACCGCCAAATATTTACCAGTATCCCGTTCGATCAACGACAACATAAACCACGAACGATACCTACACTTAAATTCAAACAGTTAATATTTCCTAACGAGTCATGACAAATAAATTCTCCCACATCCATGTCGGGTAGCATCATGATGGACAAGTGAGAGAAATTCGAAATTTTAGAGTGTTTCCTACGCACCGCCGTTTGTTGACCTTTGGCTTGAGATAGACGTTAGAAGAGCACGTCACTACGTATAATATTGCATCCACGCGGCTTGTAAGTGTAATGAGAACTTTTCAATTTTGTTAACATAATTTCTGCGCTGGCTGCAGAACGAAAATAGCGTAACATTCACGGAATAACCTATGTTCTGATATTTCGGACATGATGGTGCAGCACATCAAATGTCGCGAAGAAGCAAAGTAAGAACGCCTAGTAAAAGGAGATGTGACGGGAATTGCTCTTTTCCCCTGAATGTAGTCAGACGAGATTCCATGTCCACTTTATTGAGGCGTCGACGTAAACATAAGACGCGTCGCTACCGAGCAAATGCCTAGAGGCCATAAACAGGTGCCTCTTACCTGCTACCATGTCCACGACGCAGCACAACTAAGAACGCCATACCTCTTAGCTATAAGTATGTAAAATTGACCATCTTCGTTATCTCGGATGCTACTAGGAGGGTTTTAAATGTTACCGTACTGAGTTAGAAATATTAGTCATTGGTCCCACAAATGCAACAGGAACTAGCATCAGCGTTATTTCACCTAATTACACAATTCGCCTCAAGACGGAAAAGGTGCAGCAGGCTTTCTTGCTGATGCGTCAGATTAATGTATTAATACAAATGAAAGACGAAACCATACGTCAATTGTTGATTTGAAGTACCAGTCTAGACATCATTTTTGTCATCAACAGTGCGCTGATTTTTCGTGACTAGCACACTGATGGACAAAACGATTTTGGAAATCTGTCTTAAATTCTTCTTAGCAACACTGTGCAATGTGGTCCAGAATCTGCAGACGTCGAAGTTTAGCTTTCTAGATTAGAGTGTGGAACAATGTTGACACGTTAATGCGTTAGTCTACCTCGTCATTTCATGCTGGGAATTCCGAGCAAAGGTGCAATAGCAACTTACATTAAAGGAATCAAATGAGGACTGTAATTAGCACAATAATGTGCCACGCTTGTACGAACTAAATATGAAGTATGGGCAGCTGTAAGCAATGCAAACTGGAAAAAAAGGAACTATGGACGGGGCACGGTGAGACTATGATATCTATATTGATAGAGCCGTGCCTGGTCAAGCAAAGCGTTGGCAGTTTATCGATCAGAAGCTTCTTTCACAAGACTGATATCCTAACATGCGCTAGTGCAGCGGGGTGAAAGACTCCATAAGCATGTTGCTACTGGGGTGGCAAATATCGTGCATTACAATACAGTTTAGAAAGAGAGCATTCATAAAGCTGCCTGTGCTTTACTTACGCTATATTATTATAAATTTTTTTTAAGAAAGTGCGGTTTTCTGTCTCCTTGTCACTGCGACCTGTTGTGACCTATGTTCACTCATAATTTTTAAACAAGATTCCAAACGTACAACGATGCCAAATTTGCAGTCCACAGCTATCATTTATTGCGCCAACAACGGCAGTAAGAAGCTTTCGCTCGAGAACGTTTTGTCAGCATGAGGGACACAAAATGACGGCGCCAGCAACAAAGAACGTAAAAAAATCGGTTTATGTATTTAGGCACCATAGGCGTTTCTAGTCTCAGCTTATCATTTGGCAACTATTCAGTGTCTGTTCCTATATGACAGCAGTATGCTTACAGACTTCCTTTCGTAGCGTCATCGTGTGAAGCGCTGCACGGGTTGCTGAGCTTTCATTCCCGGCACGTATTGAATATTTATTTCCTATTGGATGAAATTACATAGGTCTGCAATATATACTGCGTAGTACTCGAAAAGCGCAGTGACTTATTAAACACAACGCGTAATTTTTGCGCGTGTTGTGCTCTTGAACGTCTGTGCAATAATTTAATTAAATTTATATACTCTGTGTTGGAAATGGGTAGATCGAGCAACTAATGAGGAGGTACTGACCCGAATCGGGGAAGAAAAGAAATTTATATCCAAGATTTGATTAAAAGAAGGGATCAATTGACACGAAACATCCGGAGGCAATAAGGGTCGTCGATTTGGTAATGAAGTGTGGGGAAGGGAGATGGTAAAAATGTAGAGGGAGACCAAGCTTTGAATACAACAAATGGTTGTAGGCTGCAGCTGTTATTCAGAGATGAAGAGGCTTGCACGGGATAGATTAGCGTGGGGAGCTGCATCGAAGCAGTCTTCGGACTGAAGATCACAACAACAGTCTGACAAAAAAGCAGACAGTAGTTAAAAGATAGACAAGTCTTTGTAAAACTAAATTCTTTATCCTGTGATGGAATGTTCCGCGTCGTTTCGAATCGGATTAAAGTAGCCAATCAAGCGGCGGCGATTTGTGCTCTCCACTGCACAGAACGCCGCCAAAGAGTGTTTAGGTGCTCTTCGACGTAGTGAGAGGAACAATAGTCGCCTCTGCTTTAAATACGAATTCGGGTTGAATTTTATATACATTCCGACCGGTCTAGACAAAGCGTGAAAGTCAGTGGTCCCAGAAGGAAAAATAAATAATAACTTCGTTCCTCGTAGAGCCTGAAAGGCCAGTTAAACGGCTTTACGACGTGAATATGGAAATACGCCCGTTGTTTGTGCTCCAGAGATTGTTTTTTATACCCTGCCGGCGGAGTTTGTCCTTTCAAATAACCCAATACCCGGGAGAGCGCATGTATATGAAGCAGTCCAGACGGTACGTCACTATAGGCGCCCGCCCGGAGCTGCACATAAAGGTCGGGTAACCCGCCGAGCTCGTTACGCCCGCCTCATCAGCGGCAAACTGGGATTCGTGGCGCGGGACGGCGGAAGTGACAGACGAGAGAGACCGCAGTGACGTACTGCACTGTCGCCAACCAGATCCAGGCGAAGCGACGGCCACATCTGATAGGCAAAACACGACAGCCGAGAGCTGCGTGTTTCCTCGCATCGCGGAATGTTTCTTTCAGGCCGTATTCAAGTGGCCTGCTTATTGAAATGTATTCCGGCATAAATTACGTGCAGGTGACACGCCGCAGAATCAGCTGTTGCTATGTAAGCCGCCGATGCCTATGCAGCGCCGCCTAGCGTGGCTGCAGCCACCGTGGCACGGCAGATGGTAGGGGTGGCCTATAGGCGCCATTGCCAGGCACTGCATGCAATCGGCCGCGAACGCGCTTCTACCAGCAGAGGTGAAACATCTTCCGTGTACATTACGGAAAGTGGATAGGTGTTCGAATCGAACAGATGCAACCACCAGTATGTCATATTTCACCTCTCATCTGTGCTACGAAAACTGATCTGTTTACTTTTGCGATTTTAAATACCTTTTATACTTTTTCGTCTTGTATTTTTCTATCGATTAGGCGCTCACTTGACAGATATATAGTTGCTGCCACCTCAGTTTCATTTGTTAACAAAAGAGGACGTAGAAGATGTGAAGGCGATGTAAAAAAAATGAATCATCTGTGATTAAAGTTCAGACTGGAAGGAAGTACGAAGCCATTGTAAACAATTAAGAGATCCTGCTGTATATAGCATTATCAGTAAGTGCGAAGAACCAACTAAAAGCATGAATTACGAAACTGGAAAAGTCATAAGAAAGGTAAATCATTTTCATTAGCAAGCGCCACGGTTACCAAAAGACACGACAAATATTACAAAAAATGACCGAAAATAAGGAGAGCTACTAATGGCTTCTCAACGAAGAACTTGGGTAAGAAAAGGGCGTGGTTAAGAGAAGAAAAAAGGAGAGTAGCATAGTCCCTTGCTGAATGTGCGAAAGTAGCAGAGTTGGGAGCAATATGCTCTGCCACACGCAAGGTCACCCAAGACGGCCGGGCCAAAACGAATTACTAAAGAAAGGCAGGCCGTTGCACTAAAATAAAGCTGATTGGTTCGCCGATGACATTGTAATTCTGCCAGAGACAGCAAAGGACTTGGAAGAGCAGTTGAACGGAATGGACAGTGTCTTGAAAGGAGGGTATAAGATGAACATCAACAAAAGCAAAACGAGGATGTTGAATTAAGTGGGTGATGCTGAGGAAATTAGATTAGGAAATGAGACCCTTAAAGTAGTAAAGGAGTTTTGCTATTTGGGGAGCAAAATAACTGATGATGGTCGAAGTAGAGAAGATATAAAATGTAGACTGGCAATGGCAAGGAAAGCGTTTCTGAAGAAGAAAAACTTGTTAACATCGAGTATAGATTTAAGTGTCAGGAAGTCGTTTCTGAAAGTATTTGTATGGAGTGTAGCCATGTATGGAACTGAAACGTGGACGATAAATAGTTTAGACAAGAAGAGAATAAAAGCTTTCGAAACGTGGTGCTACAGAAGAATGCTGAAGATTAGATGGGTAGATCACATAACTAATGAGGAGGTATTGAATCGAATTGGGGAGAAGAGAAGTTTGTGGCACAACTTGACTAGAAGAAGGGATCGGTTGGTAGGACAAGTTCTGAGACATCGAGGGGTCACCAATTTAGTATTGGAGGGCAGCGTGGAGGGTAAAAATCGTAGAGGGAGACCAAGAGATGAATACACTAAGCAGATTCAGAAGGATGTAGGCTGCAGTAGGTACTGGGAGATGAAGAAGGTTGCACAGGATAGAGTAGCATGAAGAGCTGCACCAAACCAGTCTCAGGACTGAAGACCACAACAACAAACTACAATAAAGTCGCGTGCTTGAAATTAAATAGTAAACACGGATTCTGCCTGAGCTATTGATGTGTCCCATAAAACAAAGGAATACGTCTGTGTTCAAACATTAGCTTCTTAAGGTGTCCAAAATGGGAAAGAATGAAAGGTTTCTCACCGGCCGGAGTAGCCGTGCGGTTCTAGGCGCTACAGTCTGGAACCGCGCGACCGCTACGATGGCAGGTTCGAATCCTGCCTCGGGCATGGATGTGTGTGATGTCTTTAGGTTAGGTTTAAGCAGTTGTAAGTTCTAGAGGACTGATGACCACAGCAGTCAAGTCCCATAGTGCTCAGATCCATTTGAACCATTTTTTTGAAAGGTTTCTCCTGATGCCTTGATATGATGCGCAGAGCAAAGAAAGTGAACAGTGAAATGGAGGGAAAGATGTAATCAGTGTTTCTCTCAATCTGTCTCGTGTGTGGTTGTGCGTGCGTGTGTTTTTTACTATGCTAATAGTATAAGTTGGATTTTCTCTCGGAACGTTTAGTACAATTAAGGGTTTAACGCCCATTCTGAGCATGATCAAATTACAATCGGCAATAAAAATGCCAGCAGAATAATCTAGTCGCGCCTTTCTTTCAAGGGATCATTTGAGATAATGACGTTCAGTACCAGCGGAAGAGCTGCGTCGATCTTGAAGTAACTTTATGGTTTGACGTCCCGTCGACATAATTAGAGACAAGATCGGAAGCTGGAGGTGGCTAAGAATGCATCTCGGAAGCAGATGATCCTTATGTGAAGGAATCATCCCGGTTTTTGTCAGACTTTGTTTGGTAAACCACACAAAACTTGAACCAGAATCAAGCTCGCCCCTCCTAAATACCATCCTAGAGTATTTATTATACACTGCGCCACCTCAGTCGGCAAGACAACTAACCACAAGCTTATCATGATATCACAGCTTTAGTGAAACTGAAAACTCTTTAAGACCATGGAACATGTATCAATAAGCTAACGAAGAAAATAGTGCATCTCGGCGTGGGAAGTGAAATCAGCTCAGTCTTTTTATTAATTTTTCTTTAAATTAAACTGATAAGATTAGGACCTCTAGGATACTGTGTGGCAAGAAGATCGAATGTTTGGCTAATTCAACACCTAATCAAGGATGGAGTGCAGCTGCACCCGTCTCTGCACGACGCGACGGGACCTCCGTCACCTCCTGACAAAGTAGGTGCCTGAGAAATACGTCCATACATTGTGAAGAAGCGCGACATTCGAAATTCAGCTCATTGCGGAACCAGTATTCAGAGCGAAATGCAGTGGCGAAAAAGGAAGAAAAGAGGACAGTTGTTCGCAACTCTTCCCCCGCCAGTTCCCGTGGTGCGTGGCTCCTCTGCAGACACGCTGTCGCCTCGTGATCAACACTCGTATTTCCCCCATCGCCGGACACATTGTTGGCGCCAGGCACGTGTCAACAGAGAAGGCGCGGATCAAGTTCATCTGTTTTAAAATGATGAGCGGATCTGCTGCACCATTGTTTGTCGTCGGGCAACTTACGAAAACACCCTTCTTCCAAAAGAAATGTTTCACATTCTGCTGTTTTCAAAGATCGCGATAAAATTTCAGCTTTCGAATTGCTTGTAATATAGTTATTAAACAAACTACTCTCCTCCAGAAAGATATCATTTGACATGGTGACTAGAACAGGATTATAATGCTATTAAATGAGTACTTTTGTGTATGTCTAAGGTAGAGGACACCAGTATTCAAATACATTACTAACATTTTCAAATATCTTTTACAAAATCTTTTGATGGTATACAGCGGTACTTTTATACATTTTAAGGAAGTCGAAGTATGCCCAAGATCTTTAATAACGGCCTTAGCTAGCAAGATCAAATCAGTTCGATCCAGAAGGCATAGAAGATTAACTCTTGACACTACAATGCTGAAAATCCCTGTTATGTTAGGCAAGTCACATCATGCTGGTTTGCAGAAAGATTCAGACGAACCAAAGCGTTTTACGGGCATTAATAATAGGGCCTTTTTACTGAGAGAGTAATTTGCGGTAATTATAGTACAGTCAAAATGTTTGCTCATTTCGCATAGCAACGAGGTGACTTTCCTTTCATAACCCACGCTGCGAAACCTAAGCGCCTATGAGACAAATTCATCTTTTACGAATTTTTTTAAAGTGACCTATAGTTGAAGAGATGTAACAGAAGTTGTAGTAGAGAGAAATGGTGAATGATTTTCTTTCCAGTAGTTAAAAGTAAAGTAATCTCTCCCTTAATATATGAGCCCTCCTCCAGTATCGGAACTGTAAGAATAGTAGCAGAACCAAGACTACATCTATGCATTTAGTTGCAACTGATAGAAATACTGACGACTACATATGGACCACGAAGAAATCTAGCAGCGAAGGGTTGTTAACTAATCTCTGAAATATAAAGCACTTAAACGTATGTCTCCTGAAAACTTTATGGTGACGAATAATCGTGTGCACCCGAAACTAAGCAGTGAAGAACGAGCGGGATCAGCGAGTATGCAGGACAAAGGACGGCTGACGTTTATTAGCGATAACATTCCATCCTAAGCACAAAACGGCCTTTTCGAATCCGAAATTCCTGTAATACTTTGATTAGCTTGATAATTATTTTTTAGAATTCCGTCGTTTGCTGGGAGATCAATTTTTCGAAGCTAAAAAGCTTACTCTGACCGTTCTCAATTAGGTGGAATATTGTAATAATGAACTGTGATTAATCACCTCATCGCTCTTGCGTGAATGTAAAGGGAAACCAGATATCTGCCAAAAAACGAAATAAGCAACATTTCGCCTCCATTAGTCATCGTGCATATTGACATGTTTCTTACAGTATATCAAACGAACATCAATTTTGTTTATTCCTTCCTCTGAAAATTTCTTGGTGTACTGTTATAGAAATGGTTCAAATGGCTCTGAGCACTATGGGACTTAACATCTATGGTCATCAGTCCCCTAGAACTTAGAACTACTTAAACCTAACTAACCTAAGGACATCACACAACACCCAGCCATCACGAGGCAGAGAAAATCCCTGACCCCGCCGGGAATCGAACCCGGGCGTGGGAAGCGAGAACGCTACCGCACTGTTATAGAAATGGCTTAAGTTACAACAGATACCAATTTCTGCAAAAGACACCACAATTATCACATCTCATAGCTCGCTTGTAGTACACATAGCACAATAAGAATTTCATATCTTCATAATATTATAGTCAGATAACACAGGTATAGTAGAAACAAAGAACTTCACCAGTGTTATTTTCATAGTAATTACGCCTTATGTGTTCTAACAAACTGATGGAATTAGCACATGAACAAAATCTGGCGCCTGTTTTTGTTTAATAGGAAAAAAATATACGTAAAATAAATATAAAACCGAAGTCTTAATTAATACTCTAGTTTCACGCAGCACAGGTAGATGGGTGTCAAAATAATTCGTAAAGTCGAGTGGATTCCTGTTATTGGCAAACAGGAATGGGCTGAAATTAGAATTGGAACGACAATAATGCAATGGGGGCATCGTGGAAGTAACGTATTCCAAGTGTTTTTAGACTAGTATAACTTCACCGCTCATCTGTGTACGATTCAGTTTCGTATGTGATGATTTCGTGCAAGATCAAACCTGCATATTGCAGCAACAGAAAACGACAATGACAAAATGAAGCAACTGTTCTTATGCGCATTTCTACAGCGAGCTTCGGAACCAACATGAATCATACGAAGAGAACTTTAAAAACATATGGACGAGAAATAGAACACCAGCGACAGATCTGGAAATAAATATTGTACAGTTATTTTTCAGTGTAGTGAAGGCTCTACGAAACGTGGGTCAGATACTCGTACAAGGCGCCAGCAGAAATTTATCCGGGGTCGGGCGGGTTGGGAGAGACAAGATTCTAACGTTGCTAATTTTGGTATAAATGAGGTGATCGTTTTCCACGTGTGCCATGGCACAAGAACTAAATTTTATAGGGCGACATAAAATTATTACATTCCAAATAATAAGACGGTTATCCATTCACTTCTAGGAGTGCATGAGAAATTTGCAATGGATAAAAACTGTGTACTCTAGTTTCCAGATTGAGTGGGAGACTCACTTTTTTCTCCTGCAGATGACTATGGTCAGATATCTTCTGGCATTCACTACGCGACTGGGGCTTGCAGATGTCTGGCTGGAGATGTATACAGTCACAAGACTCCTTTAACCATATTCCTAACGTCTCAGAGAGACACTTTGTTCCCTAAGCCTGTCCTGCACTTGCCATATGACATCTAGCACAGCTGAGGTTTCGACAATCTTCAGGGGGTACATAATGGTAGTCGCTTTATTCTCTGTTTCAATAGTACTGAATATGGAGTCGCATTAGTTGAGCGAAATGAAATCGGTATGAGCTCAGCAACAGAAGACACCTACGGACCTGCTTCTTTACTAAAGAGATTCACTCGGGAGTCAAGGGCGGAGAGGTGCCAGACGGCGGCAACTCCTCAGTTAAGAAGTCCCACTCCCCACGGTCCTCGTCGGCGGCAGCCCAGACCTTTTCCCGGTGCCCACAATCCGTTCTTTCATTCGGTATCACCTGTAAACACGACTGGGAATCGAACCGACCGAAGATTTGGTGTGTCGCGAGATAAAACTTCCGGCCGACACACAACAGCGTCTCCCATTCATGGCGCGGGGACAGATGTGCGTGCGTGGGGGCTAATCCGGAGCCGCCCGGCTCTCACATACGCACACACACACGCACACGCATACTCGGCCTCTCAGACGGACGTGCGTCCAGCAGCCCAGTCATAGCCCGCCGCCGGCCGGTGCAGCTGCACTCGGCACCTCGCCCCCAACAGAGAAAAACAGGTGTAACCGTGATCCTTGTCGCGAGACACCAGTCGTGTCTGCAGTAAATTAAGGCTCCGTGCTTACTTATACCACCAAGACAAGAATCCCGTACACATCGCGGTAGATTCGAATACCGTTTAGGCACCGAATATTATTCACTGTCTGCGAGAGAGCATGTAATGCCTTTGAACGGTGACGAAGCGAATCCTTAGCGTTTACATATTTATCCCAGTGTTTTGCAGCAACATCGGTACACCACACATACCTCAAATGTCACCAAGATCGTTGACAACCATTGGCCAAGAAACTGTTCAACTTCACTGTTAACCTGTAACAGGCCTCTTTCTCCGGAGCATTTTTCAAGAATCGGTGCCACGGCGCAGCGAAGTTCTACACAAAGAATCGAAAAAATAGCCGTGTTGCTCGTCAACAGAAGTCGCTATTTGTACGCCCCACTGTTACCCTGATGATCAGAAAAGTCACCATAAATATATTATTTATTACACAACTTGCACGTCTGGAGGATGTATACAGGAACACATGAAAGCTTGTGTGAGAATCCTACGTCTATGTATTTTCAACACTTAACACGTTCGATACTTCATACACGAAGGCGTTCGATTAACGCTACGCTTAATTCAGACCACAAACTTCCAAGTCGCCTTCGTAGGCAACACATTATTCCACCTGTCGTCTATATTGAAATGAACCAACTTTTAATACAAAGACATCAATTATTAACAACCGACACTCATTTGACAACAGTTACATTTGTGGCTAAGCAAGTAATGTGTTTAATTTAAGAAAACGACTATAAGGTGTCAACAGAACGAAGGCGGTTTCCTGCGTGTTCTTACGTAAAATTCTCGTTAGCAACATACTACTTACGAAAGGGTTCTTCAAAATTAAGTGCGAATTTGTAATATCAATGCACCACCGAGAAATCGCGAAGTCGACCTACCGCTTATCACTTAGAAGGAAGACTACCTGGACTTAACGCTCAGGTTGAAAGCATCCGAAAGTAGTAAAAGTCTCATTTACATACCGAAAGTATACTTGGATGTTGTTACTACACATGTAACCACGGAACAGCTGGCAACCATAAATGCCAAATCACCGCCATCGTACCTTATTGCGACAATGACAAGTTTATATGGAATAATTTCTACTGCTGCAGTCACCTTTTACTAATATTTTATTAGTGACTGCAGAAGTATAAACTATTCCACATAACCTTGTAATACAGTCGCAATCTCAAACAACATCCATATAACATGAATAAATTTAAATGTCAAGTGTAGCAACCATACGTACACGTCACTAGTGAGGCGTGAAAATGTTGGTTTCTCACTCATACAGTAGTCTGTCACAATTAGACGTGAGAGATTAGTTTCGTGATGTGGAAATGATTCCAAGAAAATAAGACATCTTCGTCATGGACAATTTTTTTTTTTAAGACTAACGACACTCGCTGTCCAGCAAAGAACATGACTATCAATTCTACATGCAATCTGGAAATATGCCAAAAGTGGCTTCCCTGTTGGCTTCGAAATCATATGACCGATTCGGATGGAATCTACCAGAGACGACGTACTGATGGACGTAGTTTCAGCTAGCGAAGGCAAGATTATCGAGAAGGTACAAGTATTGATGAGCATAGGATTAAGTGCAGTTTATTACACATTTCAGTCCTCAATTCGAAATAATCTCATCTACGAATGTTCTCACACTTACGTCATCATGTACATCGGCAACTATGTAAGTTTCGCCTGCGCCATTAGTAAGAACGATAATGATATCAGCAGTTTGTATGAACGATAATGATATTACATTGTTATGATAAAACTCGCCCATGCACTACTGTTCACTTTAGCACGTATGTACTGCAGATTAGTAAATGATCAAACTGTTGCCTACAGTGAGAACATACAAGACGACAGTACGTTAGACAAGTACCTTGCATGACTAGCTCACTCACCTCGAGCATCCAATCGGCGACGATGTCTCGCATTTCCGACGTAATTTCCTTCTGCACCGTTCTGAAATAAGAAGTAGACGGCGTATATCGCTCTTCCGTCCGTAATAGCCCTTCTAGTACGCGATCGTCCTTAAGAATCACTTGGTCGGCGTAGGCTCTACACTCACGTTCATTCTCCGAACACAATAAATCCATAATGGACTGCTATCACACGCACTTTTCCAAATTCCCAGTGCACTTCAACGAACGAGGAATGAAAGGAGCAATATCCAAGGGGTTCGCCGGTTTGGGATCTATAAAATTAAGGAGACAGATGCGTCCCGTAGACGCAGATTAGACAGTTTTCGAGAGCGGGTCAGCTGCCAAGGAGCGCCCCACAACTGTGCGCTCGAGTCGGCTTACTGCGAACAGCTGACCGTGATCTCGGGAAGTCGTGGTACAGCTCACTGACACTTCCGAACCTGGCGAGCGACCAGGCCAGAATAACCAGCGGGATTCCTCCGCTGGCGGCCAGCGCGCTGGAGGGGGCTTCCTGCTGTCCCCACCACTCCCCACCCTTCCCGGGCGGCCGCACGCCGCTACTACTCGTTCCGCAAACACTTATTTCGAAAATTTTCGAAATTTAGCCTTCACTTACGCACAAATTAAGCCAATATCCTCATTTTAAACCCACTAATATCCATCTGCCAATAAACCGTTCTTTCAGTAAGATCTGACGAGAAATTTGGTGCTTGGAATTTGCCCCCCTCCACTTCCCCCTCCGTGATCCGGACGTCTCTCCCTCCGATGGGGCAACTCGGCTCTCGTGCAGGCTCCTCAGAAGAGTTCCAGCTGCCTCGAGAGCAGCGCGTTTGAGAATGTCCTCAAATTTGCGTTTCTTGGACGAGTACTGATATATCGCCGAGATACCGAAATCAAAAGAAAACCACTTTCTGTGTTTGCTCACTACCCTTTTTATGTCAGAAAATCTAATTTTTATGCTCCTTTGTCTCCCACCTCCTAGAACACGGTCTCCGCGATGTTCCACCGCGGTAGGTGTGCAACAAAGTAAGTAATATTGAAATTGTGCGAGTCCTCGACTCAATTGCGCTAGTCCGAGATATAAGCGAGTCGTGGCCTATAAAATTCGGTCTTGCGCTTACGTAATACGTCTGCGCTTACGTCTTTAATTTCGCTACATTTGCGATGTGATACACATAATGCACCGTTACAAAATATTAACGTTACTTGGAAATGAGTAGTCTTGTGTTATTTTATGTATCAATGTGTCTTGGTGTTAATATAACGGGATGAATTGCGCGCAGTCTGTTTCTAGAGGATTCATTTATAGTTTTTGCTCTTTGAAAACTCGACAAGGCAATTCTTCGAAGTACGAGTTGAAATGAGGTGAGTGCTACCTTGTTTTTTTTTTTCGTGGACGAACAAGTCAGATAATTACTGCGTCGTTTGTTCACGAAAACATATGATTCATTGTGACACGAATAGTTGAGGGGTAGCGAGATATTCAACTAAGGACGTTACAGTGCTCTCATTCAACTGTCGCAACTACGTTACACGTTTTTAAACTTTGCACGTACGCCACCACAGGCTTATACAATACCTGTCTCTTGTAGTCCCTAAAACTACTTTAGTTTTTCATTTATTTTCAGAAACTGGATATATCTGCAGAATTCATTATTCCCTTTAGAATAACCTGTATGACAGTGAGCCATCACATTTCTATAGTCCGTTTCCCGTAATGGGAAGTTTCGGCGTGTCATTATTCAATATAGCTAGAAACAGAAGGGGCTGCGGAGCACATGTGAACAAGTGGAGCAGCAGTGGTCACGAGATGGGATAGTAAACTAGTTTTGTGCGCACTTTGAATATTTGGAAAAAAAAAAACGCGGACTACTCAACACCGAGAACAAGACAATGGCGTAAGTCATACTGCTAAAATATTAGTTTACTACATACGTTCCCACCGATCCTTTCAATGTTGGAACAAGATAAGGCGCAAGACACACAGCTAAAATGTTAATCTACTACATGCGTTTTTCATTTATTTGATTAATTGATCCTTTCAGTGTTGAACTGCTCTTCCGGAACTTTCGCGTTCTCTATGGCCTAAGTGTCCTGTGTAGTAACGCATTTTCACTGACTGATTTTCTTTGTTGTTGCGTGAACGTTCTTTGATAACGTTACGTGTGAATGAATATCCCAGTATGCTGTAGGTAAGATGCTGCGATTTTATCGTACACAGTTCGAGGAGCAGTAGCCAGATGTATTCACATAAGGTACAAACCGAGAAAAGCACGAGAAATAGTAAATACGTTAATGGTTTATGTCGCTGGAATCGACTGCAGTTGGTAACGTCGGTATATTGGCACTGCATTAGAAGTCCTTATCGATCCACTATACCCCCATCCATTAAGCGATCTTTATGTAAGACGTCGTTTGTTATAATGATACTGCACAAAAACTGCCTAAGAAGCTGATTTATGACCCCCAGGAACTGGGTAAATACAGTGTGACTGATAGTAGTTTTCGATTGCCCAATAACAAAATCGACAAATAAGTTGACTACGACATTTCTTGTAAGATAGAGCAATTACGAGAACGATGTATGACAGAAAGCTCACAATTCAGAGTATCCACTACATTCTAAGTAGCTGAGTAAAAACTCGGAGGGAAGCAAAGGTACATTTTGTAGCCTAGGAATTTGTTCAACTGACGGACTTCTATTCATCGGAATGCAGCCTCTTAAATGTAACTGAGGTTACGTTATTGCCAAAATCCTTGGTTCTGTCTGTCTTGCATTCCTGAATGAAGCTAAATGAAAACCGTCTTATTGCTCTGTTCATTCTGTAACCAGACTTCTCGTCTCGCAAAGTTTGCAGTATGAAAGACGCGGCAGGGACAGAAGTGTCGGTGCGGAGCTTATCGAGAATAAATTTCGTCACTAGTTGTCGGTGGCAGGAATATCCACACTTCTCCAATTTGCGATGACAGCATATGACATGTATTTCACTATAGTATTGATTAACGTAATCTGTTACAAACCTAGACGTGTATTTCCAAGCACTTCCAGTTCCCTACTCCTGTCAGACGTGGTAAGGGCCGTTCTCGCTCTTAAAAGACGTAAAACACAAGCTACACGACGCTCCGCAAGTTGTCTCTAGGCGAATGGCAATCTGCTATGTGTTCTCTGCCCTAGTAGCGTACTCAGCCTGATTCGTACTTCTGCCGTGTCAGAACTTTTGCCAGATACTGATGTTGAATGTTCGAAGATTAAGAGACAGAGATTTATGGATTAGATTAGCTTTATTACTGGCTTTGATAAGCCTGAGGCTACATATTGTCGACATATTCCGAAGCAGCATTGTTTGATGATTGTTCCATTAAACAGATTCAGTTTTAAGATTACAAGACGTATCCAAATTGTGTGGCAACTTTTTCTTAACTCAATCGTGCCTCAATGTTTTGCTAGACATTGCCATCGGTTACAATGAATTCAACTTCTACTAAGAGTGGCATTGTCGTACATAAACGAATGCAGTGTAACCACCGGAACAATCACCAACAAGTTTTACGTAGTTTCAGTGTTGCAGTTTTTGTTATTGTTGTGTTATTGCAGAAGATAACGATATAGCTAGATATATGGAATGCTGCTTAGGCTTCCTGCTGCAGACCTGGCAACATGGCAGCGTGCCGTGGGACGTATGTGATGTGTCTACCCGTCGACTAGCCGACTATTTCGTCATCAGCCAAGATGGTGACGGTATACATCGCGCATAATTCTTCGCTTACAGGATTTTGTTTTTAAGTAATGAGGTATCCAGTATTTCCAATCAAGTTGTCAGAGAAAAGGCAAATTCCTTACAAATTACAAGTGTAGAACACAAAGGCATCTGCGAGCGGACACAAAAAGAATGCAAGTGTCTGGTTTTTGCCGTGTTATACGCAACAGAAGGCAGTATGCCTTCACAGCATCGTCTCTTAAAATAACAAAACGCTCTGAGCTGTACACATTTGTATTCAAAAAAGTAATGGGACAACGTTTAATTTCATCATAATATTAAGGACAAAAAGACATTTACCGTTTTCGAAAATATTATGTTTATAAATATGTCCCTCGCAAACAGGTGAGCAAGCCGCCAGTGTAGTAATATAAAAGAAGTTAAAGACACTAGAATTTTTTCTAATTCCCTGATTGTGTTTGATTGACGACAGGCCTTTCGTGAGATTTGTGTGCACAGAATGTCAAGAATAGTTTGCCACAAGAAGGACGATCATCTTTTCAGTGTGTATTCTACGAGTCAATTGAGAACCTGTTTAAAATCCTCAGGCTAATCAAAGAAATCATTCGCGAAATGCACAGTTCATCTTTTTACAGATTACGTGTTCCTGCATAGGTATCAGTCTTAAGTTATCGGGAATCAACGATGAAGGGTGTAAGCATAAATTTGTAATTATACTTATTTGTGGACAGTCACTTGTCATAGAATCGCAGTCTCCATTTCCATTCCCAAGTATTTTTTTCAATTTTTCGTCATAAATCGCATTTCTCCAGTCCGCTGTTTTAAGATATTTGAAGCAAAAGAGAGATCGATTCGTTTGTCGGTGCCATAGTAATGCAGGGCTTTAGTTTAATAATATGGATTATGTTACTTCCGAATGTAGAGAGGAACAGTTACCAGACACTACTCGAAGATCTAGTTCTTTCTACGCTTGTAACTTCATCTACGTCAGTACTCTGTAAACGACTATGAATGGCATGGGAAAGAGCACGTTCCACTGTACCATTTACGGTTTTTTTTCATTTCATTCACCTATGGATCGCGGGAAGAATGATCGTTTAAATGCCTCTGTGCATGCTATAATTAATTTAATCTTGTCCTCACGATCCCTCCGGAAACGATACGTAGGGAGTCATCATTTAAAGTCGGTTCTTGAAACATTGTAAGTAACAATCCCGTGATTGTTTACGTCTGCCTTCGAGAGTCTGCCAGTTCAGTTTCTTCAGCATCTCTGTGACACTCACCCACAGATCGAACAAACCTCTCAACACTTGCGCTGCTTTCAATAGCCGCTGTTGATCTTATATGGTACAGGTCCTATACACTTTAGCAGTACTCTAGGATATGTTGCACGAGTGATTTGTAACAATTTCCTTTGTAGACTGGTTATATTTCCCCGGCTTATTACCAGTTATGCGAAGCCTACCATCTACTCCAACCACAACTGAGCCTATGTGATCATTCCAATTCATATCTCTACAAAGTGTTACGATCAGGTGTTTGTATTCCCTCCTCATTGGAAAAGTTTTTCTGCAAATTATATTAAAAGATACCTAAGCAAATGAACTATGAAAAGCAGAGTTACTGGAGAAAACGTGCAAACAAGAAAACACTTACTTACGAATACATTGTGTAGGTAAATATGGAGTTATACAAAAGTACAAAAGTGGTTCTCTTCTGTGGGGAATGGGGGTGATAGCGATGAAGTCTGAGCAAGGTGAGGAATGGAGTATCGTATGCGAGAGGTAGGGATTCCGAATAACAATTATACGAATATGAAAAGATTAATTCAACATGGAAACAATAACGGAATAGATTTAGTCAGGCTGTGAGAAATGTTAAACTCAGGCAAGCCCATTGATTAACCGATAGCGGAAACCAAGTGTCCTATGGAACAACCTGCACGGTATTGATATAGGCAAAGCAAAAGCCGCAGCTGATCCTATTGTCCCAGACGAAGAAATGCTCCGGTACTTCACATTACATACAACCATAATTGAACTGCGAACGAAACAGAGACTTCTTGATTACTTCATGGGGGTAAACGACTGTAGGCCAGAAAAATTCTATCTGAAGCATCTTACTTTGTAAGTAGGCTTTCCCGGGATTGTTTACGTGTACCTTTAAGAGCCTGTCAGTTCAGTTTCTTCAGCATCTCTATAATACACACCCACGGATTGAACAAACCTTCCTGTATACGTTCAATATCCCCTGTTGTCTTATTTGGTACGGATCCCACACACTTGAGCAGTGTCAGGGAAAACACTTTGGTTAAGGTGCAGTTGAAGATATCTGTTACAAAAACAGTAGTGGGTCAATAACAGGTTTCACCATTTGGACTGTGATACCATCGTGTCCAGTAGATGCTGATCAGATACGCTTGATGATCAGTCTACAAAGCAGGTTGTTGTTCGTGCAAATATGTGTCTACATCTACATCATGCTCCACAAGCATGTGGCGGAGGGTACTTTCGTTACCACTATCTGATCCCTCCAACCCTGTTCGACTCGCGAATAGTGCGTGGGAAAAATGATTGTCGGTGAGCCTGTGTATTGGCTCTAATTTCTCGAATTTTCTCCTTGTGGTCAATACACGAGATGTATGTGGGAGGGGGGAGGGGGGGGGGGAGTAATATGTTGTCCGACTCCTCCTGAAAAGTGCTGTCTCGAGATTTCGATAGTAAATCTCTCCGTGATGCACAACGCTTCTGTTGTAACGTCTGCAAGTGGAGTTTGTTTAGCATCTCCATAATGCTCTCTCACCAGCTAAACAATCCCGTGACGAAACGCGCCGCTCTTCGTTGGATCTTCTCTGTCTCCTCTATCAGTTCTACCTGATAGGGACCCCTGACATACGAACAATACTCAAGAATCGGACGAACAAGCGCCTTATAAGCCACTTCTTTCGTGGATGAGTTATATTTTCTTAAGATTCTTCCGATGAATCTGACGGTTCAATCCCGTCTCCGGCCATCCTGATTTAGGTTTTCCGTGATTTCCCTAAATCGCTTCAGGCAAATGCCGGGATGGTTCCTTTGAAAGGGCACGGCCGATTTCCTTCCCCATCCTTCCCTCACCCGAGCTTGCGCTCCGTCTCTAATGACCTCGTTGTCGACGGGACGTTAAACACTAATCTCCTCCTCCTCCTCCTCCGATGAATCTGAGTCTGGTTCAAATGACTCTGAGCACTATGGGACTTAACTTCTGAGGTCATCAGTCCACTAGAACTTAGAACTACTTAAACCTAACTAACCTAAGGACATCACACACATCCATACCCGAGGCAGGATTCGAACCAGCGACCGTAGCGGTAGTGCGGTTCCAGACTGTAGCGCCTAGAACCGCTCGGCCATTCCGGTCGGCAGTCTGAGTCTGGTTTCTGCTTTTCCCACTATCTGCTTCATATGGTCATTCCACTTAAGGTCGCTCCGGACAGTTACAACTAGATATTTTACGGCAGACGATGTCTCCAGCTGTTTGTCATCAATAGTGTAACTGTACAGTAGAGGATTTCTTTTCCTATGTATGCGCAATATGTTACATTTATTTGTGTTCAGGGTCAACTGCCAGAGCCTGCACCATTCATCAATTCTCTGTAGATCGTTCTGGAAATTCTTACAATTTCTGGCATTGCTACTTTGGTATAGACAACTGCATCATCTGCGAATAGCCTTAAAGAGCATCCGACGCTTCTACTACATCATTTATATATATTGTAAATAGCAACTGTCCTATCACACTTCCCTTTTGTGCTCCAAATATTACCTTTACATCTGTCGATTTAGTTCCGTTAAGAGCGACGTGTTGAGTTCCATCTGCAAAAAAGTCTTGAATCCAATCGCAGGTCTGTTCCGATACTCCATAAGCTCGTATTTTTTTCATTAAACGGCAATGCGGGACCGTGTCAAATTGAACGCCGTTGTTCACTGTGATGTGGATCTCATGTAGGAACAGAACGAGCTGAGTTTCGCAGGATCTCTGTTTGCGGAATCCATGTTAATTTTTATAGAGGAGATGTTCATTTTCCAAAAAGTCATAATTCTTTAGTATAAAACATGTTCCATAATTCTACAACAGATTGACGCTAACAGTATAGGTCTATAATAGTGTGGGTGTATCTTACGACCCTACTTAAAAGCGGGAATGACCTGCGCTTTTTTCCAGTCGTTCGGTACGTTTCGTTGCACAAGCTATCTACGATAAATTACTGCTAGAAGCGGAGCAAGTTCTTTCACATAATCTTTATAGAAAGTTATAAGTAGCTCATCTGGTCGTGACGTCTTTCCGCTACTAAGCGATTGTAGCTGCTTTTTAGCACCACGGTCGGTTATCTCAGTATCTGCCATTTCGATGTTCGTACGACGATTGAAAGGAGGGACAGGGTTACGATCTTCTGCGGTGAAACAACTTCGAAAGACCGAATTCAGGAATTCAATACTTCGGTGTTCTCTCTGTTATCTTCCGTTTCGATGCCGGTGTGGTCGCTGAGAGAATGATTAGATTATTTTGACCCACTTACTGATTTTACGTACGACCAAAATCTCTTAGGATTGTAAGTAGGCTGTTTAGGTTTTTATGTTGGTAACGCCACGTAGCGCTCTGTATGAAAATCACCGACTGTGCTGTGTGCGGTCTTTGGCTGGTTGGCATTGTTGCAATATTCGCTATTGTAGTGATGGGCAGTTGGATGTGAACAGCGCATAGCGTTGCGCAGTTGGAGGTGAGCGGCCAGCAGTGGTGGATGTGGGGAGAGAGATGGCGGAGTTTTGAGAGCGGATGGTCTGGACGTGTGTCCATCAGAGACAGTAAATTTGTAAGACTAGATGTCATGAACTGATATATATATATTATGACTTTTGAACACTATTGAGGTAAATACATTGTTTGTTCTCTATCAAAATATTTCATTTGCTAACTAAGCCTATCAATAGTTAGTACCTTCAGTAGTCTTCTATTTGGCTGGCAGTATTGGCGCTCGCTGTATTGCAGTAGTTCGAGTAACGAAGATTTTTGTGAGGTAAGTGATTCATGAAAGGTATAAGTTATTGTTAGTCAGGGCCATTCTTTTGTAGAGATTATTGAAAGACAGATTGCGTTGCGCTAAAAATATTGTGTGTCAGTTTAGTGATGATCAGAATAAGTAAAGAGAGAAATGTCTTAGTACGTTCAGTTTTGCTCATCTGTTTGAGAATCAAATAACGTAAGAGGTTTATCAGCATAATCAATCATAAATTTTTCTAATGGGGTGTTTCAGGGTTTTTACTCAGGTCGGTTGGCAACATGTTACTTTCAAAATCATGGAACGCTTCTCCCATTGCTGCCCTTACGCTCATTTTCGCTTCGTTCAACTTTTGTTTGTCAGCTAGGTTTTTACTTCTTTTGAATCTGAGATGAAATGCTCGTAGCGCTTTTCTAACACGCCTATTAAACCATGGTGGATCTTTCCCATCCCTTAAATTTGGAAATTTGTGGTAAGTTCTATGGGACCAAACTGCTGAGGCCATAGGTCCGTAGGCTTACACACTACTTAATTTAACTTAAACTAACTTACGCTAAAGACAACACATGCACCCATGCCCAAGGGAGGACTCGAACCATCGACGGGGGCAGCCGCGCGAACTGTGGCAAGATGGCCAAGACCGCACGGCTATCCCGCGCGGCTTTCCCATCCCTTAAAACCTTACCCGGATCATACTTGTCTAGGTAATATTGAACGATACCTTTGAATTTTTTCCATTTGTTCTCCGCTTCTTTGTCCTCATCACCGAGTATTTGATGCTGACTACTGAGTCATTCTGAAATTTGTATCCTGTCACCCTTGCTGAGGAGATATATCTTCCTACCTTTCTTAACATTCCTTGTAGGACCCATCGTCAAAGATGCTGTCACAGCCTTATAATCACTGATACCTTCCTCTACGCTAACTGATTCGATAAGTTCAGGTCTGTTTCTTGCCGGGAGGTCAAAGACGTTACCCTCACGAGTTGGTTCTCTAACTACCTCCTCAAGATAATTTTCGGACAAGACCTCCAGAACAATGCCACACGATTCCCTGTCTATAGCACCACTTTTGGTGGTAAGTTGAAGCCATCCCCTATTACAACGGCATTATCAGGAAAATTACTGCAGCAAAGACTTTGACACTGCCGACTTCAACATTTTACTTGCCAAACTTAGCAGCCTAAATTTCTCGCCAAGTGCAGTGCATTGGTTTCGCTCATACCTGACGTTTCGCCAGCAATGCACTGTGTCTGGCACCATGGAGGCAGGTACTATATTGTGTGTCAGTGATGTGTCATCAGTTTTGGCCTACTGCAAATACCACATGTATGCTGATGACCTCTAGTCGTATCTAAGTGCAAAACCAATAAACCTAAAGACAGCTGTCGAGAATCTTAATACAGAACAGTGTGGGACTATCAAAATGGGCACAGAATATAGGGTTAAAGCTCAACACACCCAAAACTCAAGCTCTACCGGTTGGTCATTCTAGGCTAATTAAACCGAAATATCGGGAGTCATCTTTCCTAAATGAGACAAATATCAATTCAGAAACGAATCTGGGAGACTGGACTGAACATGTAACTGCAATGTGCAAGAAGGCATCAGCATCTCTCCATACTCTAGAAAAATATAAGAAGCTCTTCCCTATTGAGCTGAAAAAGAAACTTGTACAAACACTTATACTTCCAATTGTTGATTACAACGATGTTATTCTGCAAGGTCTTTCTCAGGAAAGCCCACGGCGCCAGAAACTTGTTCGACTCTTTGATCATATTTCAATATCATAATCCGAGCTATCCTGGCTGTGTGCAGACAAGAGCAGAGATCTGCATATCCTCTGTCTTCTCTACTGTATTATGAACATACACTGCCCCTTATATCTCTCCTGACCTTAAAGCTTTCGTCAGAACAACATGGCAGAAACATCCATTCCCATCAGAGCAAAATCCTTTCTGTCCCACACCATCGTTCAGCCACTTTCTCAAAAAGTCCCTCTCAGTAGTAGGAACCCGACTCTGGTATAACCTCCATCGTAACATTAGAGAACTGAATAACATCTCCAGCTTCAGAAGACAGTCTATGATATGTCTACTGAAGCAACAATAATGATTGCCATTGCCAGTCATGGACGTAGCCAGGGGGAGGGTGGCGGGGCTTGGGAGTTTATCCCTCCCCCCCCCCCCCCAACCCCCGGTAATGTTGACCAAGCTAAAAAAAGTGAGAAGTGATCTGAAAACCGACTGCAATGTAATTTTTACTGTAAAATTAACAAATTTCCAAACGGCGGCTATTGCCAGCGCGGCGTAGTGTGCGAAGGGAAAGTCGCAACGGTGAGTCAGCGTTGGGGACAATATTGGCACCGATGTGTGGACTGAGCCTCAAAGGAATGTGGCTTGACTGGCATCCTGGGAAGTCCAGTTAGCGCCGCCCCTTTGTGAGGGCTTCCCTAATTGCCACAGCTGCCAACTCTGAGCGCAGGGAGAAGACATTCATTTACAACGTAGCAACTTACAACTATCGTCGGTGTCGCACTACCTGGAAAAGGCCGAAATTGTTGTTATTATCGTGGTGATTTTTTAATGTTTATTTTAAGCAATACTATGCAGAAGAGCGGAATGAGTAGTGCGCTCAGTTTTTTTTTTCATTTACTTTTCTACAATTACATTGTATATTTGTACTCCGCAAGCTATAACACGTTAGTTCAAATGGCTCTAAGCACTATGGAACTTAACGTCTGAGGTCATCAGTCCCCTACACTTAGCTAGCCAATCAGGCCGTTGCGCGCGAAAATTTAACTGACCAATCAGAGACTGCGTCCCCAAATGTGTGCTTCGTTTGGTTCCTAAAACCGAGAAGGAGAGTGATACAAAAAAAATGCACATGAAACTGTAGTAAGAATCGAACTCGATCAGTCTAGTGCGCTATTATCTACGCCAATGGTTCCCAAATAGGCGAGCCGCGGACCCCCAGGGGTCCGCGAGCTAATCCAGAGGCGTTCGCAAGATGCTATTAGAATGAAAAATATATTAAATATATTTCGTATGATAACAGATTTTTTGTTTTGGCCGCTCAATATTTTTTCAATAATGGATATTTCAATGTTTTTTCTAAGTACCAAAAATAGAAAACGTATAAAAAGACTCTTAATTTGGCTTTTTTAGGTACTTGATAATGTGATATGACAAGGTACCAGTCATGATCGATGAGGGGCCCTCGAGAAAATTTTGTTGGGAGCCTCTGATCTACTCTATGACGCTATCATCTACGCTGTGAGAACAATTGACAGTAACTGTATATGGCGAGCCACGCGCGCGCAACGTCCTGATCGGCTACCTTCAACACTAACCAACTTGGAAATGGCGCAATGTATTAAATTTTTTTCATAACAATCATTCCTCAGCACAACCTTCCCTACAACATCCTTACAAGCATTTTAGACTCTTTCTGACCGTCCTGTATATGTTGGGTCATCATACAGCCTTCTGTTTGGACTCCGAACTCCTTTGTTCATATAAAGCGAGCTCATTGTTTGTTGAGCTGTTCATTTCGAACGTTCAGAATTATGTTACTCAAAATACAGTACTCCTTCACAACAAAAGGTACGATTAATGTATCTTCTGGTATGATGTTCATTGCATCATAAAACGCAACTCTTTTTTTCTTTATGTTTCAAATAAGTTTCAGAAACCAGTAGTCTAGCCACTTCAATTTTCCACTTTCAGTTTGCTTGTAAACTGGTCCACTTATTGTTAGATACCGTAGGTTGGCAGTAGTTGCAAGCAGCAGAAAACCTCCGACTTCTATTGGCAACTTGTGGTCAGAATTAGGGGTTAAAGGGTTAAAGAGAAATGAGACATACCGTAGCAGCGGCAGTCTATTTCGACGACAACCAACAATAAGAGTTGAACTATGCTGAAGATATGCCCTGGAATTTCTACGACAGTATCGAATTGGTATAAAAACTTATACAGGATGAAAATTATTTAAACCGACAGACCGTGGGAGATTGTACGGTACACCTAAAGAAATATTTTTCTCTAATGTCCTGTTTACCAGTGAGGATTTTTTTAAGCCGTTAGAGGGAGTTTTCTCTGGATGAAAATTAATTAATCTAACAAAATCTGGGAGGTTGCGTGGACAAATGAAAACACATTTTGTAATGTGAGAACAAAAAGTAACACAACACAATTACTACAATGGTTCAAGAATGCATCGACTTGAAAACACAAATTACACCAGTGTGTCGTGGTTTGTCAACGTGGTCAAAGACTGTGGGAGTGTCCTTAATTCCTACTGCTGCAGATCAGCCAGATCATCTTCTGATTGAACAGGGGTTTTAAAAACAGTATTGCACATCACTCATCATGCAAAGATGGCCAGAGCAGTAAAAAAAAAAAAAAAAAAAAAAAAAAAAAAAATGTTCAAATGTGTGTGTAATCTTACGGGACTTAACTGCTAAGGTCATCAGTCTCTAAGCTTACACACTACTTAACCTTAATTATCCTAAGGACAAACACACGCACCAATGCCCGAGGAGGACTCGAACCTTCGCCGGGACCAGCCGCACAGTCCATGACTGCAGCGTCTTAGACCGCCAGAGCAGTCAAATTAGGGAATCGATTAGGCCACTGTACAGGCTCACCACTGCCAATCCACTTTTCTGGGAACTGTCGGTTCAAGAAACGACGCATAAAACAACTGAAATGGGCCGGCGCCCCGTTATGCTGAACCACATGCGCTGTCTTGTAGCGAGTGGCACGTCATCCACTCTGGCAATCCTCTGGCAGGGAAATAGTAAAGTACCCCTCATTTAATAGCCCAGTTTGCCGATGTGGCCCAGTAAAAAGGTCGCCAACGACATCTGCCCACTCATTCACTTAGAACAGCAATTGACGAGCGCGAGTAACCTCACCCAAATCGTGCCAATTGTGGATGTCGAAGACCCCTTCACGCCCGAACGTTGCTTCATCTGTAAAAAGCACAGAAGATGGAAGTGCAGAATACATTTTGATACTGTTGGAGGTACCACTGTGAAAACTGTGCCCTAAATGAACAATCATCTGGTTCTAGGCTGTGCATACGCTGTAAGTGAAATGGATTTACAACTGCTCATAAGGACGTTTCTTACATTCATCTGATTCGTCCCCATGTTATGTGCTATTGCACGAATGTTGAGAGCGATTACAGGATTAAAAAAATGCCCGTAGGTAATAATGACATTACAGAAAAATGTTTGTTTTGGTTCCCGTGCAATCTCCCGGAGTTTATAGGGTCAAATAACCCTGTATATTGACTCGAATCTACTTGTCCCAGTGTTCATGAAGTGCAACGGTTGACTTAATTGGTCATTTCTTAGTTCACACATGTACATCTATATCTCTGCTCTGCGAATCAGTGCAAGATGCATGGCAGCAGGTACTTTTTATTGTGCCGTATACTATTCCATTCGCGAATGGATCTTGGGAAGAACAACTGCTTATCGCCTCCGTGAGAGCTCTTATTTCCGTAATTTTATCTTCGTGATCTTGATGGGATCGTTGCATAGGTGGCTGAAGAATGTATGTCGTTTTTGCCATTGGACCTGGCGTCTGGAACTTTTAAAGCAGGTTTTCGAGAGAAATGTGGCGTCTTTCTACAAGTGTTGCCAGTTCAGGTTTTTCAGCTTATCCGCGGCGCCCTCTCACCAGTCAGACAAATCTGTGGCCATTTGCGCTGCCCTTCTGTGTACACGCTCTACGTCCCCCGTCAGGGCGGCGTGGTATGGGCCCCACACATTTGAACAGTATTGAAGTATGGGCCGCACACGCTTCTTGTCAGCAATTCCTTTTGCAGACAAGCTACAGTTTCCAAGTACCGTACCAACGAACAGAAGCCTGATGTTTGTCTTACCCACAACTGCTACCAGGCGATCGTTCCACTTCATATCTCTACACACAGTTATTCCCAAGTATTTGTATGACAAGACTGATTTCAGCTGTGAACTACACTACTGGCCATTAAAACTGCTACACCACGAAGATGACGTGCTACAGACGCGAAATTTAACCGACAGGAAGAAGATGCTGTGATATGCAAATGATTAGCTTTTCAGAGCATTCACACAAGGATGGCGCCGGTGCCAACACCTACAACTTGCTGACATGAAGAAAGTTTCCAATGGATTTCTCATACACAAACAGCAGTTGACCGGCGTTGCCTGGTGAAACGTTGTTGTGATGCCTCGTGTAAGGAGGAGAAATGCGTACCATCACGTGTCCGACTTTGATAAAGGTCGGATTGACTATCGCGATTGCGTTGGTCGAGATCCATTGACTGTTAGTAGAATATGGAATCGGTGTGTTCAGGAGGGTAATACGGAACGCCGTGCTGGATCCCAACGGCCTCGTATCAATAGCAGTCGAGATGACAGGCATCTTATCCGCATGGCTGTAACGGACCGTGCAGCCACGTCTCGACCCCTGAGTCAACAGAGGGGACGTTTGCAAGACATCAACCATCTGCACGAACAGTTCGACGACGTTTGCAGCAGCATGGACTATCAGCTCGGAGACCATGGCTGCGGTTACCCTTGACGCTGCATCACAGACGGGAGCGTGTGCGATGGTGTACTCAACGACGAATCTGGGTGCACGAATGGCAAAACGTCATTTTTTCGGATGAATCCAGGTTCTGGTTACATCATCATGATGGTCGCATCCGTGTTTGATGACATCGCGGTGAACGCACATTGGAAGCGTGTATTCGTCATCGCCATACTGGCGTATCACCCAGCATGATGGTATGGGGTGCCATTGGTTACACGTCTCGGTCACCTCTTGTTCGCATTGAAGGCACTTTGAACAGTGGACGTTACATTTCAGATGTGTTACGACCCGTGGCTCTACCCTTCATTCGATCCCTGCGAAACCCTATATTTCAGCAGGATAATGCACGACCGCATGTTGCAGGTCCTGTACGGGCCTTTCTGGATACAGAAAATGTTCGACTGCTGCCCTGGCCAGTACATTCTCCAGATCTCTCACCAATTGAAAACGTCTGGTCAATGATGGCCGACCAACTGGCTCGTCACAATACGCCAGTCACTACTCTTGATGAACTGTGGTCTCGTGTTGAAGTTGCATGGGCAGCTGTACCTGTACACACCATCCAAGCTCTGTTTGACTCAATGCCCAGGCGTATCAATGCCGTTATTGCGACCAGAGGTGGTTGTTCTGGGTACTGATTTCTCAGGATCTATGCACCCAAATTGCGTGAAAACGTAATCATATGTCAGTTGTACCCGTTTATCATCTGCATTTCTTCTTGGTGTGCAATTTTAATGGCCAGTAGTGTATTTATCATGCAGTCAGAGGCTACTATACTTTTACATTCCGTGAAGCGCACGACTTAAAATTTGTCTTCTTTTAGAGTTAGTTGCCTGTCCCTCCAACACGCAGATATTTTGTCAAAGCCTAACTGAATGCAACTACAACTGTTTTCGGATAGAATTTCCTCGCAGATAGTCGCGTCGTTTGAGAAAATTCTGAAATTGGCACCAGTCTTATCTATGTAGTCACTACTCTACAGCATGAACAGTGACGTTGTTATTATACTCCCGTGAGGCAATCCGGATATTACTTCTACATCTGAGAAAGGCGTTACATCCAGCATAACGTGCTGCGTTCTGCGTGTTAAGAAATCCTCGATTCAATCACAAATCTGGCTAGATATTCCGAACGAACATACTTTCTGTCACAGGCGTTTATATGCCACCGAATCATACGCCGTTCGGGTCTAGAAACACTGAATCCATGGAGTTGCCTTTGTCGGTGTGAACGGCACAAGTTGGGTTTCGCATGAGCGATGCTTCCGGAATACATGTTGACTTCCATGGAGAAGTTTATTCTGTTCCAGGGTTGTCATTATGTTTGAGCCCATTCATTAACTTATGCTCCACCATTCTGCAGATCGAGGATAGCGGTATAAGGGGAAGGGGGGTGAGTTTTGTGGATCCATTTTACTTTCTTTTTTATGGATAGGTCTGCCTTGTGCTTTTTTCCAATCACTAGGAACAATTCCTTGCTTAGGTAAATTATGCATAAAAGGGGCTAATTCAGTAGCAAAGTCTGGGTAGAAACTGACAAGGACCCCATCGGGTGCCGGCCACAGTGGCCATGCGGTTCTAGGCGCTTCAGTGTGGAACCGCGCGACCGCTACGGTCGCAGGTTCGAATCCAGCCTCGGGCATGGATGTGTGTGATGTCCTTAGGTTAGTTAGGTTTAATTAGTTCTAAGTTCTAGGGGACTGATGACCTCAGATGTTAAGTCCCACAGTGCTCAGAGCCATTTGAACCATTTGAACCCCATGGGGTCGAGGAGCTTTACTATGCTCTACAGATTTGAGTTGTATTTCAACACCGCTAGTACTGATTACATACAACGTGACTGATTTTTGTATCAGTACGGCTACTGAATGACAACACTATTTCTTGATCTTCCATTACAAAGAACGTTTCAAGACGGAATTCAACAAAAAAATGCTTCAAATGGCTCTAAGCACTATGGGACATAACATCTCAGGTCATCAGTCCCCTAGACTTAGAACTACCTAAACCTAACTAACCTAAGGA
The DNA here is from genome assembly GCF_021461395.2 of Schistocerca americana. Taxonomy (NCBI): domain Eukaryota; kingdom Metazoa; phylum Arthropoda; class Insecta; order Orthoptera; family Acrididae; genus Schistocerca; species Schistocerca americana. The sequence continues at coordinate 553,875,903 of NC_060121.1, read as the reverse complement.
CATCACACACATTCACGCCCGAGGCGGAATTCGAACCCGCGACCGTAGCAGCTGCGCGGTTCCAGACTGAGGCGCTTAGAACCGCTCGGCCAGGAATTTAACATTTCGGCTCTAGTTTTGCTATTTTATACATCAGTTTCTGTTTCGTCAACAAGTGTCTGCACATCCTCCACGTACGACTAAAATTTCTTGGGGTTTCGGTAGAGCTTCAGTGATACTGTTTTGCTTCCGAAGTCACTGAACACTTCGCACATTGCCTTTCTGATTGCCACCCGCGTTTCGATCAGCATTTGCCGGTCTTCGGGTTATGCTTTGCCTTGTATCTATTGCAGAGAATACGGTGTTTCTTAAGAAGTTTTCTAATGTTGTTTGGCTCTCTACCACCTAATTCCTGAAACATTCGGAGTATATTCTTTCAAGGCTAAAACTTCTGTCCATGTATCGAGTACCAATTTGCTTTGAAGCATGTTATCGTTCGTGAAAAAATGGAAAAGTAACCAGGTTTAAATTAATTATTTTATTTATTTTCTTTAAAGGACCACCACAGTGATATACACACGAACTCATAGTGAAACGCAATTAAATACTTTCTCTCAAAGTAAATCTAGAACACAATATGTAACGAAAAGCTCATGTAAACTCGCTATACATGATTCGGCGCAAGATTTAATGCTCTACATGTTTGGTAGCCTTGACTTTTCGGATTAAACGCTTAATTTCGGAAGAATCTGAAAGACACCTGAAAAAGTCCGAAATTTCCTCTGTTTTTTTTTTTTTTCATCACGACTAAAGTTCCACTCGGAAATCGAGGATAACTCAGATTATTAATTTCATAGGCCGACTTGAGTGATTATAGTAGTTTCCAGAATTCCACTAACTTTTGAATGGAAGACTTGTAATTTTCTTCTCCTACTAGCCGTCGCACACTATTTCGTATAACATTTGTATTGTCGGTAACCTTCGTCAGTAACCGGCCATTGCCTTAGCGATCTACCATTGTTACAATACCCTTAATTTAATATTCATTACCCTTAATAAGTATCACATTTGATCATAACCGTACCTATTCTGCGAGTTCAGGAAATCTTATAATTTTCGTCACTCCTACCACAGCACTGACACACTAGACCCGCATTCAGAAGAGCCTTCCTTGTTAACCCCAGAGCCGGCCACCCAGATTTGTGTTTTTTGTGGTTTCCCAATTCATGCTAGGCAAATGTCGGAATGGTTCCTTGAAAAGGCCTTGGCTGCTTCCTTCTACATCTGTTATCTGCACATCTACTCCGCAAGCTACCGTACGGTGCGTGGCGGTGGGTACCCTGTCCCACCACTAGTCTACATCTACATCTACATTTACATTGATACTCCGCAAGCCACCCAACGGTGTGTGGCGGAGGGCACTTTACGTGCCACTGTCATTACCTCCCTTTCCTGTTCCAGTCGCGTATGGTTCGCTGGAAGAACGACTGTCTGAAAGCCTCCGTGCGCGCTCTAATCTCTCTAATTTTACATTCGTGATCTCCTCGGGAGGTATAAGTAGGGGGAAGCAATATATTCGATACCTCATCCAGAAACGCACCCTCTCGAAACCTGGCGAGCAAGCTACACCGCGATGCAGAGCGCCTCTCTTGCAGAGTCTGCCACTTGAGTTTATTAAACATCTCCGTAACGCTATCACGGTTACCAAATAACCCTGTGACGAAACGCGCCGCTCTTCTTTGGATCTTCTCTATCTCCTCCGTCAGACCGATCTGGTACGGATCCCACACTGATGAGCAATACTTCCCTTTCATGTTCCATTCGCAAAACGGTTGATGGAAGAACGATTATCTGTATGCCTCCGTATGAGCCCTAATTTATCTTATCTTCGTGGCCCTAACGCGAAATATCAGTTGGCTGCAGTAGAATCGTTCTGCAGTCAGATACAAATGCCGGTTCACCAAATTTTCTCAATAGTGTTCGTCGAGAAGAACGCCGCCTTCCCCCCAGAAATTCCCCTACGATAATAAAAAGTCAGAGCAAAGTTCCTTCACTAATGACCTTAGCTATCATCGAGACATAAAACACTAAACTTATTTCCTTACTTCTACCATAGCAGACGATCGATGGGCTTACAAACTGGAAACCGTGCATGTGTTGTCAGCACTGAGAAACACGGAATTTCTTTTCCATGTACTTCTCCTCTCCTCACGACGGTCATTGTGGTGTTTCTCTACTCACTAATTGGTTACTGTTTGAAACAACACTGCTAGTTGGAAAAACGCGAATGTTCAGTGACACCTCGAAACAACGTTTATTGCCATACAAAAACACATCTTTATGGACATATCATCGACAAGAGAATTTTACTGACTGATTCTGCCTAATGAGGAACGTGTTAATTTATTAGCTGAATTTTATTTACATAAGTACACACGATGTCACTTGTTGAAACCCTCCCACTTCCCCCAGAAATCAAATTCTGGCTGCGCCTATGCTGTGAGTGTTAACTTAATTAGTTCATAGTATTATTTACCCACTTCGCCTTTATAGACATTCAAAACAATTTAATACTGTATGTTACATTAAAATTGTTATTTCTAACATAATTATTATGTAACAAAGGTCCTGTATGTGTGAAACCCTGGTTAGATGTAAGAGAGGTGTTGATAGCCCTAATGATATCAGATTAAGTAAATAAATAAATGAAAGTAACTGACTGGTACGATCAAACTTGTACGAGTGAGGACCGATTTATTCGTAATCAAACAATTATATCTTTTATTTCTTTTTAGACCTTTATAGATGTCTGATGCAATTAGATGAAACATGACTGGGTAAAATCTTTAATAGAAATCATTTGCAAAACACGATTAATAGTCATTCTTATGTATAAGATAAACAGGACTGAATAATATTTGCACACGTTATTTTGCTGGCGGGCAAATTACGTTCAAATACATGAAAATACTCTCCGTATTCACATTCTTATTAGTGGTTGGCACTGACAGACACACGGGAAAAACACGTCGAGAATTGAAGGTACAACTGGGACACTGGGCAGCATTGTCCGAGAAATAAATGAAAATTGTTACAATACCCCATGTCCGCCTACGGTCTCCAGTAAGTTTTTCTTGGCTATCTGGCGAATGCTGGGACTTAAAATTCTCTCTCAAATATTCCGAGCTGGAATTCCGTTAGGCACTTTTCCAGAGTTCCCTTTGCCTCATTCCCAGCCTACTGGGATATTTGGCTGGGAAGAAATAAATTCTACAATGGCCCACCTTGCTGGTATGAGAAGGGAATGAAAAACTTCAAAAAAAGCGTGACGTTACTGGAAGATTCAGAAGCGAGCGCATATGACATTTCATTTGCAAAGAGAACAGTGACAGAATAATCTTGAAATTTCACGACAGATGACTCGGTATACACGTGCTACTAATTTATTTGTGTCAAACGTTCTGCCTTTCCTCAAACTGACATTGAATTGAAGCATCTGTCTAAGGGAAAAGAAGGGATGGGTAAGGCAGCTACCCCTCTCTGGCCATACACTTTAGGTTATTAAAATCAGTGCCGGCTCGAGCAAAATTTTGTCAATGTACTATAGTATTACAAAAAATAAGCAGCTTGTGTTTCAGTACGTCGTTACGATAGGCGCGACTTAGTACTGTTGCGATATTAGCCTCACCTAATGCACTAAGATCAACTATGTTGCTTATATATTTATGATTTCCGCTATCTTTTTAATTAATGCATTAATATGTTCTAGATCTTTCACTCTCCTGTGCCCCAGCTATCACTGTTGCTGACTAACAAACACGAAAAGCAAAAAAGGGCATTGTGAACATCATATCGGCAGAGCCAACTCTTTTCGTTCACTTTCATGCGAAATTTCGACGTACACTCGCTTATTTTACCACCCCAAAGAGCCTATTGACAGTAACCGTAACTGAATTGAATATATGAATTTTGCATACATAAATCGAACTGTTTAAATATATTTAAATTTTATAATTAATAGTTTTATATTGCAAGGAATATAAAAAAAATGAAGAAAAAAAAGAAAGATGATAGCACTGAGAATCGAACCGTGGCCGACGAATTGTCAACCAGTGAACTTGACCACTGCACCATTGCACAGATACATCAAGTATTGCTCAAAAACCCCTCATACCATACTCGTAAATCTTTAGAGACCGTTTTATCTGTTCCTACAGCCCACTTAGGTGAAATATTGTACGAACTTGAAAGGGCACCTGTCTGGTTCTTCTCACACAGTATGAGCCAAGTTGGTGAGCCTGATCCACGCCCTCGTCTTATTAGATTTAAATTTGGAGTAGGTATACCTGACTCTTTAACTCTCACTTTCTCTTTCTTAGACCAACTGGTCATCTCCAGAGTTCATCCCGTTGCTTACACAATACTTTTCACTCACTTTCAAAGGAAAATACTGAGCTAGTGTTGTGAGCAACGTAGTACTCTTAGTGTAGGCAGGGCTGACGCCACATTAGAGTGTCCGCAGTGGAAAACAGCTGCGTCCCTCCTCTTCCCACAGGGCGGCTTCTATCATTTCAGCAGTCGGCACTGTCGTCTAGCTACCCGGAGAGAGCGTGTCGCATTCGAAGAGAAATGACATAATGTTAGCTCGATTTTTACGGAGTGCTGTAGCATGTTAGCTCACAATTACTGAAGAAAACGTACTCTTTTCTACATATTCCACATATTATGCAAGAAAATATGTCATGCCACATAACCTCATTCGTGCAAATGTGCTGCGCTTGCGGAGTTGACTGTTTTACGTAGTTTCTAGTGTGGTCAAGAGCCATTTGGGCTTCCTAATAAGCAGACTCATGTCCTTATCTTACCTAACGTATTGCACTGGGGGTAGTTTGTATTCATCAAAAAGTTAAGAGAAAATGACAGGTTTATTGCTGTGGGTTGTTGTTTCGTGTTACATGTGCAGTGAGCTTTTAACGCTCGCGGCAGGGTCTGCAATTGGAGATATATGATTAGTATGTATGACGGCCATTGATATCGGTGTGATTACTGCCTAAAACTAGTAAACCTGACGACGTCAACTCATTGTTGTCATCATATCCTTTTAGCTTCGAGTCACGTTAAAGAAGCTCTGATGCAGCCCAACGGCAGGCTGTATTGTCACGCCGACACAAATTATCATCGTCTCCGAAATGTTCTTCTACTGCACACAGTACACAGTACTGTAACATGTGTACACATCCTTTCGCATTTAGCGTTTTCTTAAGCGCAATAAGGCGACTACACACTAACCAAAAGAAACAAACGTATAGCGTAACATCACGCCCTCCGTACCTCACGAGGGAACCTCCCCATCACAACCCCCTCAGATTTAGTTATAAATTGACACAGTGGATAGGCCTTGAAAAACAGAACACAGAACAATCGAGAAAACAGGAAGAAGTTGTGTGGAACTATGAAAAAATAAGCAAAATATACACACTGAGTAGTCCATGCGCAACATAGGCAACATCATGGAAATGCTGAGCTGAGTAGTGCCGCGGTCCCGTGGTTAGAGTGGGCAGCTGCGGAACGAGAGGTCCTTGGTTCGAGTCTTCCCTCGACTGAAAATTTTACTTTCTTTATTTTCGCAAAGTTATGATCTGTCCGTTCATTCATTGACGTCTCTGTTCACTGTAATAAGTTTAGTGTCTGTGTTTTACGACCGCACCGCAAAACCGTGCGATTAGTAGACGAAAGGACGTGCCTCTCCAGTAGGAACCGAAAACATTTGATCGCAAGGTCATAGGTCAACCGATTCCTCCACAGGAAAACGCGTCTGATATATTCTATACGACACTGGTGACGGCATGTGCGTCACATGACAGGAATATGTCGTCGACCCACCTAACTTGTACACTTGTCGAATGGGTAAAAAGATTCTTCTACCTTGCCCGATTTAGGTTTTCTTGTGGATGTGATAATCACTCCCAAAAAAGTGATGAAAACATAAGAGTTTGTCACATAAACTGCAACAAATGAATGCAACAGTTTCACAGTCGCACAGTTTTCCCTGAGCTCTGTCAAAACACATGTTTTTTACGTTTTCAAATGTTTCTGTGTGTAGACCGTCAAATCCTGCATATGTCCAAGCAAATCTGAACTTGACCTGGAATTTTGCAGAGCGAAGTTGATTATGTATGAGTGCCTGAACTTTGATAATTCTCTGAAAATAAAAAATTAAACTTTTCACTCGAAAGAAGACTTGAACCACGGACCTCTCGTTCCGCAGCTACTCACACTAACCACAGGACCACGGCGCTCGTAAGCTCACACTTTCCTTGATGTTGCTTACCTTGCGCCTGGACTACTCAGTTTGTATATTTTGCTTATTTTTTTCATAGTTCCACACAACTTCTTCCTGTTTTCTCGATTGATCCGTGTTCAGTTTTTCATGGCCTGTCCCTGTGCCAACTTATAACTAAATCTGAGGGGGGTGCGATGGGGAGGTTCCCTTGTCAGTGTTGGCACTACACATAGTGCCAGGAAACGTTCTCGATGCATTTACGAAATCCAACACTTCCATCGGTTTGCCGCGAAGTATAGTGTGATTCATCACTCCGAATCAGTCATTTCCAGTCATCCACTGTTCAATGACTTCGCTCTTTACACCACCTCAAGCGTCGCTTAGCACCAAGTACAGAAATATATGGCTTATGAGCAGCTGCTCGACCACTGCACTCCATTCTTTCTAACTCCCTACGCACAGTCATTGGACTGCTGGTAGAACATTGAAACTCACGAGTGACTCCTGCATTTTTTTTTAAAACTCCATCCACAATGCTCGACGATCTCCAGGCACACAAACTCTCAACTTTCAGAAACTTGCTACACAGGCTCAACAGAACTCCCTGTATAGCCAGAGAGAATAGGTACAACACACAAATAACAAACTGAACAGCAAAATAAAAAAGCCACCAGCTTCAACAAAGAACCAGGAACACAGACACTTGACAAACACAGAGACCCAGGAACACCTTGCAAAGAGCACAACTTGGCACATACTGATATACAGCAACAAATATTCCACAGTGTGGGTAACACCCTGAAGAGAAAAAGATATACAAATATCATCCCGTACAAACAACAAAGTATAAAAAATCTAAACACTAAGAACACTTCCACTGTTAGATTTTCTAAAGCTGAAATCTCTAGTTTACCTGTAGTTGGTGCAAAACTGTCTACATAAGACAAAGATGCAGAAATTCCAAAACGAGATACTCTGAATACCTCAGCCACCTCTCTCTCTCTCATTGAACGGACACACAACCACACACACACACACACACATATATTGTATATATATCACCTCATTTAAGTTTTGCCCCAGCAAAGGCACCACTGTAGTTCTCACGAACATTAAATATTAGCGCCACACTAAAAATAAGCCAAACGATGAACAAGTGAGCAGCGACAGTAACGTAGCACCTCTTAATGAGCATGTAGAAGGTGTCTGCCGAAATCACGTTTCGTGGAAAAAACGTGTGAAGTAGAAGTGAGAAGAGCAGTAGAAAGAGAGATCCACCAGAGATACGCAACAGGAAAATGTAAGTACAGTAAAGTACATAACCAATACCCACGAAAAGTATTTAAAAATGCACACATTTTCTTCATGACTACTTTACAAATGACATACTGTCAAAACGAAAAAAAAAAACAGAAAAAATCGATCTTTAAAAATGCATTTTCACTAACAACGTAGTTTTCGGGTGCTCAATCTAAACAAAACAAATACAATGCACATTATATATTTTTTAGGCCTACAATAGATAAACGATCATCGGCTTTGTATTATACTTGACAGAAATAAATAGGATCCTCAGGAGATGACACATAGGTGTCCCAGGATCACGTGTGGTGGTCGAAGCTCTTAGTCGTGGTGGCGGTGTCCTTCTTCCGTCACCCTTGCCTTCCTCCAAACTTCCAGTTAATTTACTTAGTAAATTACAGCGGTAGCTAAAATTTAACACAGACTCAGAACTCTGGTGCTATTCCTCATTTTCCACATTACCAAATCATTAGAAGAAGTGAAAGGAGCAATATGTTGCTGAAGATCTGAGTACTGATTTTTGTTGTCTAATATTTACGCACTGTTTTCCTTCTTCTTATGCTGCTTCTTTTCTCAGAGATCGACATTCTCCCTTTCTGTACGTACGATCGTAGGCCAACAATTTCTCGCTTAATTTCGCCTTGGAATCTTTTCCTGATACGTCATGTTCCTGGTACGTCATGTTCCATGGAAACTGTACTAAGTCCTCTCGACAAAAATAAGATTATCCTCCATTCCTCAAGCAGAAGTGTAGCAAATAAGGAAATCTTGATGCAACGCTTACCTGTCTTCATCGACGTGGCATTGTGTTCCGCTTTCAAAACAGTGTTCCTTAAAGAAAAATATGAAGTATAACGTTTTGAAAAAACAAAAAAAAAGGAATAGACGCTTCACTGACGTTTAATTAACGATTTTTTTGAAGCTTCGCTAGCACTAGTAGCTGTCATAGACAGAGATCCACCCTCTACTGCTGGTGGCGGACTGGAGTCGCACTGACGGCTGATGGTAGGCCGACATTTCTTCTTCTGATGTCACATTTTCGCATTCTGCAGAGCAACGAGTGCTCTGTCTGTTGCGTCAGATGTGTCACGAAATCTAACAGTCGCAGAAATGACACGTCGGAGAAAAATATGGGGTGCGGCCTATCACCCATGCATCTCCATAGTGACGGACAGAATCGGCCGTATATTCTGCAAACGCGGTGTAAAGACTATTTGTAAACCGACCAAGAAGATCAAAGTGTCTCACAAGGAAACCTTTTGGGTACGAGGTCGCAAAAGGCCGATAATGTGTACAGTATTAACGCCCCACACTCACTGATCAGCCAGAACGTTATGACCACCGTCCTCCTATCGGTGTTAACCCGTCCAGGCGATAGCAGCATCGCTGGCCGCTGTGGCCGAGTGCTTCTAGGCGCTTCAGTCCGGAACCGCGCTGCTGCTACGGTCGCAGGTTTGAATCCTGCCTCGGGCATGGATGTGTGTGATGTCCTTAGGTTGTAAGTTGGCTGTTTAGGTTTTTATGTTGGTAACGTCACGTAGCGCTCTGTATGAAAATCACTGGCTGTGCTGTGTACAGTCTGTGGCTCGTTGGCATTGTTGGAATATTTGTTATTGCAGTGTCGGGCAGTTGGATGTGTACAGCGCATAGCGTGGCGCAGTTGGAGGTGAGCCGCCAGCAGTGGTGGATGTGGGGAGAGAGATGGCGGAGTTTTGAGAGCGGATGGTCTGGACCTGTGTCCATCAGAGACAGTAAATTTGTAAGACTGGGTAAATACATTGTTTGTTCTCTATCAAAATCTTTCATTTGCTAAGTATGCCTATCAGTAGTTAGTGCCTTCAGTAGTTAGAATCTTTTATTTAGCTTGCAGTATTGGCGCTCGCTGTATTGCAGTAGTTCGAGTAACGAAGATTTTTGTGAGGTAAGTGATTCATGAAAGGTACAGGTTATTGTTAGACAGGGCCATTCTTTTGTAGAGATTATTGAAAGTCAGATTGCGTTGCGCTAAAAATATTGTGTGTCAGTTTAGTGTTGATCAGAATAAGTAAAGAGTGAAATGTCTGAGTACATTCAGTTCTGCTCAGCTGTGACGTTTCAATGTTAGTTAGGTTTTATTAGTTCTAAGTCTAGGGGACTGATGACCTCAGATGTTAAGTCCCATAGTGCTTAGAGCCATTTGAACCAATTTGATAGCAGCATCACCTGGCGAGTAATGACTGCTGGTCAGACACACGAGTGGTATTTGTAGCATCACTCAGCGTGCTGGTCCGTAAATTAAAGCTCTGTATAAAGGAAAGTATGGCCATCCTTTTCCCCTGCGTTTGCCGCCGTCCGCAGTTCAGGATTGGCTGAAACCGCATCACGTGACATTAGCAGCCATCGTGGGCCCAAGCTTGAACTGTTGTGTATCTTCGAAGTTTCAAATAGAATAATGCATCAGTGCTGTGCTTTCGGCTGTTCGTTTAGAGGCGAAAAAGGAGGAAAATTGAACAAAATTCCTTCCGAAGGGAGAGCTGCAACAAGGAGGAGAATATTGATCGCAATGAGATAGGTCGCAGAAACTCGACTTAACGATGAGTAAATTTTATTCATTTCTGGCTTTTGTGTTTGTCTCCTTTTTACATTTCTGCTACGTAGTTTCCAATCCATTCGAACAGAAAAAAAATCAGAAGAATTAATAGGATGGTTTAATGGTAATTTAACTGCAAAATAGAAATCTTCGAGATAAAACTGCCACTGCTAACACATAACGAAAAATAGTGAGTGGTACCGTACAAAGTTATCATGACTGGTTAAAAGTTCGATCTGATTGACTGTGCAGTATGGTTTAATCTTATATGTACGACACTCACAATAACAGATTGTACTTTGTTCCACGCAATATAGTGTACAAAAAACGAACCGAACCTAAGACCTTTCATTCACTATAAACGTCACCAAGAGACTTTTGTTACTGTTGCAAGATGGCCGCTAATTGTATTAATAGTAATACAGTTGTTACTATTTCCTACAGCCTATTTTTGATCGCAGGCCTAGTTTTATTCGAATACATTTTAAAAATATTGTATTCTTTTGTACTTTCGTAATCATTCTCTCAATGTGACAGAATAATCTTCAGAAAAAATTTTTATGGGGTAGATCTGACAAAAATATAAAGCATGCGTAATCAGTTGTATTTAGTAAGGTACCGCGCATATATATTTGAATCCAATGCTTTATTTCGTGTAACAAAAGATACATTGGGCGAATTTTCATAGTACCGAGTAGCAACAAAATGGCTCTAAGCACTATGGGACTTAACATCTGAGGTCATCTGTCCCCTAGACTTAGAACTACACCTAACTAACCTAAGGACATCACATACATCCATGCCCGAGGCAGGATTCAAACCTGCGACCGTAGTAGCAGCGTGGTTCCGGACTTAAGTAAGTCGATAAAGAGCTTTGAATTAGCGATGGATTTTTCCTTGCACTTGCGAACTAATATTGGTTCCCTTTTGTCCTGCTGACTATTGGATAGGATAAGTTTAACGCTAATTACGAAAAAAGGTGTTCAAACTCGATACCGTAAGAAGAACAGCGACATCTGCTTTCGCTGTTAATACAAGACAGAAAGGAAAAAACTGTGTTTCATGTTCGCCACAGCAAATGCTTTTCGACTAATTTATCTTACATTTGTTGAGGTTTTTTTTGTTGCTAAATGTCCGACATGTTCCGTGTGAAGCCACTGATCAGTTTTAGCGGTGCATTAGACGGTTGAGTGCACTTCTTTAATATGCAGGGCTAAATATGCTCCAAAAGTCGATGTATCACCAGCAGCGCAGTGGGCCCAAAATGGCGGCCATTGGCAAGTTGGCTGTATTTTCCTGCTACAGAGATTTAATGTAGAATAGGGGAGGCCCACCATATATCTGAGTTTGACTTAGTGCAGATCGTGACGGTTCGGAGGATCGACATGAGCATTTCCGAAACTGCACTACTTGTCAGGCGTTTGAAGAATGCTGTGGTGAGTGTCTTCAACAAACCAAGGTGAAACCATGTTCAGACGTCGTGGGGTTGGGCGGCCGCCCCTCATTACAAATGTCGGACGCCGCAGAATGGGCAGACTGGTAAAACGGGACAGGCGGCGAACTGTGGCGGAACTAACATAGACTTTAATGCTGGGCAGAGTAAAAGTGTTTCTGAACGCACAGTGCACCGAACACCCCAAACGATGTGCCCTCGCAGCTGGCGACCCGTGCATGTGCCAATGTTAACACCTCGGCATCGTCAACTACGACTGAAATGGGCACGCGACCATCGGCTCTGGACGTTGGCGCAGTGGCAGAGCGTTGCGTGGTGTGATGAATTCCGATACGTTCATCATCATGCCGATGGGATGGCGTGAATCCGTCATCTTCCACAGGAACAGCTCCTAGACACCAGCAGTGTTGGAAGGAGGCAGGCTGGGGCGGCAGCTTCCTTATGCTCTGGGGAACATTCACGTGGGCATTCATGGGTCCCGTGGCGCTCGTGCGTGGCACCATGACGGCCAAGGAGTATCGTACACTGGTTGCAGATCACGTACACCCCTTCATGACGATCATGTTTCCCGACGGCAGTGGCGTTTTTCAACAAGATAATGCACTGTGATGGATTGATTCGAGGACACAGTGGCGAATTCCAATTGATGTGCTGGCCGCCCAACTCACCAGATCTGATCCCGATCGAACACTCTGGGATGTGACTGAACGTGGTGTCAGAGCTCGTCGCCCCCCCCCCCCTCCTGCTCTCCGGAATTAACGGGAATTAGGTGACTTGTGTATGTGCCAATTCCCTACAGCGACCTACCAAGGACTCATTGTTCCATGCTGCCACGTCGCGTCGCCGCTGTTATCTGTGCCAAAGAACGACATACAGGCTATTAGGGAGGTGGTCATTATGATCTGGCTGATCAGTGTATTATCTACCATGTAAACACAATATTGGCTGGTAATGGCAACAGGGGCCGGGACTGGAGATACCCAAAAGTGAGCACAGCATTAGGCTGCAGAGCATCGGTGAACTGTTTAGTTGACGAGTAGCTCAGTACAGTGCTACAATCTTAGTGGTGTTGAAACGAAGCAGAGCGATGGCAGCGATAAACAAAGCAAACATTGCATTATATCTACAATAATAGTTACCGAAGTTGAAAGGAACCCAAGGAATTTCGCAGAGCGAGAAAGAGGTGGCAGATGAAATATTAGCGTTTCTGCAAGATGAGTCAGTGGAATGTGTGCAGTTGTATACGCTCCACCGTGCGGACAATGTGCAAGTACATGAGGAGTACAGTGATCACGGTAGGTGCCTAACAAGTGGAAGTGCTACGGATTTCAGCCTCCTCGTAGGACAAGGAGCCACAAAACCCGTCTCCAGTGGAACATAATAAAGAACATCAGTCGTCTAAGGAGCGGGTACTAAATATCATTACGTACATGGGAGATCATCTGCAGCTTAATAAAAAAGAAGGAATTATGAACAGATTTCGAATAAGTCCGCAACAATATGTCCGTGTAGTCAACAAGAAAAACTACGAATATTCAAGGGAAGACAAGGCGTACTTGTTAGAAAACCTGGTGTTCGCGCGTTTCAAGGGTGCTCGATATAATTTACAGGATGTGCATATAACAGGGACCTAATACATTATATTCATCAAATTTCGCACGAAATAGATTACAGTGATTTCAGTGGAAGCAGTGGATGCTTGCATAACTTCAAACAATGCTACAGAATTGGAAGACGTAAGATAACGCAATTTCAAATTGTGTAATCGGCCCCGAAAATTTGTAGCTGATTTAAACAAAGGTATGCCGCAGTTCAGTATAGACTTTGTTTTCAACTCGCACTATTCGGGTGGTAATTAGATGTACCGAGAGAGTTGTATGTAGATCAAGTGACACTGCCTTAACGCATTCGTACAAATATGCTGACTTAATCTGGACGGTAAGTTGACTAGAAGGTTATTTACTGTGGTGCGAGAAATGGAACTGCTCCGCCCCCTACGATTCTTTCTCGTGTGCTTCATCTTGCGAGGGCAGTAGGGAATATTTGCGACACAGTAAGCAAGAGTGGGAAAACAGACGCAAGAGAAATACAACTATGGTATGAGCACTGCTTTTGGCCGATAGCTGGTCAAAAAAACTTGAGTTTGCTTGATTCCTGATCTGCGTATAAAAATCATACTGCTTAAGAGCAAACTATCCCTCCTGAAAAGTATGTGACTTTGCAGCTCATACCACCTGGAACCGCTGGACAAATTCAGCATCTGGATGTTTGTTTTAATCCGTGCCTATAAAACATATTATCATGCTCTCTGCAGCTACGCATTAAAGGACAGCCAGTTTCACGATAAGCCCCATGACAGGCTGATTAGTATTTGTTTGCAAGCCATCACATTCACCCAGTTCTTATCACCCAGTATGATTATTTATGCATTCTTTAAGAGTGGATACCTAACTGAACGTCCTGCACGGTTTGTAACTGCCAAGGAGTTTGCCCTCAATCTCGATGGTGCGAACCTTTGTGATTACTGTGGCGTGCCATTTTTCATTCGGTGTTCATGGTACAAATTAATCCTTTGTTTCGAAAATTTCTTGAATGTCGACAATGTCTATTTCGTGAAGTGCAATACATACATCTCATAGACAGTTGATGTCAACACCTCTCGGACGCTCATTTTCTGTCGTCCCCCTGATGCATATTGTGAGTCATTAGCCGCTAGTATTGTTCCTGTCATAATTGTTAACACAACACTTTCAAATGATCCTTACTAAAGATTGAACTTGCGACCTCGCACTGAAGGTGTTCGTTGTGAGAATACTGCTGTAGGACGATTCGACTGTGGATGACGCAGAGCACCATCAATGTCTTCGCTCTGAATTATTAGAGCAACATGTGAATACTAGAATTGTGATTCCATTTGCCCAAGAAAAAGTGGGGTTCGGAATAATAAAGTTAAAGAAGAAAAAAAAGCACCTTGACCAGAGGAAATTACGGCAGAACTATTGCATCAGCTGGCAGACGAATCTGTTCCATTTCTAACAGTGCTATCAAACTAATGTCTTTTGCAGCGACGGGTGCCCAGAATATAGGAAATCTCGAAAATCGTTATCCTCCTTCTGAGTCTCCCAAGCATTCATGCCAGACGGCTTTAACATTTTTATGCGTGTGTCAGCCTAAATCAGGTTGTAAATAAGCTGCACGTTGTGAGGAGCCTACGCAGTTCTCGGTCTGCCGCTGCGCTGAGAGCCCCGAGTATTGACGTGGCCACTTTCACCAGATAATTTTCTTGCCCAACAACTAACTGTACTGCGATCAACAGCATCATCCACATACGCTTTCTTCAATCTCTTGTGAATGTTCGTCACTTTCTTTTCTCACAACACATGAGCTCTATAACACTACGTTGCTTCAGACGAACGTCGTGTTATTCAGCCGTCTTGATTGGGTTTTCCTACAGTACGACTTAGGGAAATAGGCTGAATTAAATTTGGATATAAACGGGAGAGTGTTTGTTTGACCTCCATGGATAGCAAAGACGTAGAACATAAGCTGGATTTTTGAAGAAAAAAATGTTCTGGATGTCTTTTGGAATGACTCTCGTACAATGTCCGGCCGCAGGCTCGACTCGAGGCCACCATCAGCAGTGGAGGGGGAACCTTTGAAAATCACAGCCAATCGTGGTGGCGAAACGTCACAAAAATCATAAAACAAATGTCAGCCGAAGATCCCAAGACAAAATCAAACGCCAATACGTCAACAAGTGACCACGAAAGATTCAACAATTTAGATGTTCCACTGTTAGTATGAAAGTATGATAAGCAAGAAAATTTGGCACAAATGCTTGTACTTGACATGTCTTCGAGAGTTGCAGATCTGACCTTGCCGGTAGAAGGACACTTGGAGAAAGAACGTAACATGCGAAGAGATCAGTGAGCTTAGTACAGACTTGTGCTTACAAGTTGGAGCTAACGCCGCTTCGATTCAGTTATTCTGATGTTGCTACGTAAAAATGTACGGCTATATTTATGAGGGTCAATTTCTTCCTTACCGAGGTCTTCAGCGTTAAGTCCTCTTCAGTTAAATTTCTTGGTGACGAATTTTAGTAAATCTTGGTGTAATTTATGATAAACTGGGTCACCTAGCATCACGGGAAGAGCTGTATGTCCCACTGGAAAGTGCGCTGTGTACGAAGCCCGAATATTACGGATAAATGCAGAATATGACGCAAACGTGTGTGTGATATCTGAGCAGACTATTACAAACATTTGTGTGCTAAAAGTTGCAGCATGTCACGAGATAACCACCTTGAACATGGTACGATAATAACTTGTGCAAGATGCATGTCGGAGATTACACAGGAATTCGAGTTTGTGAGGACAACAATGTCTATCATGGACCTCCAATATTGCAAAGACATATTTTCGTCGCTTGTAAATCGTCGAACAGGACAACCCCGTTTGTCTATAAATACATTAATATCAAAATTTCATGCAAACGATTACTCATTAGTAAAAAGTTTTCGAGAAGACGCAGAATTTGATCGATTAATTTTAAATATCGATGGGAAAAGAAGAAAGAAGTCAGCAATTAAAACTGACGAGATTATTGCTAAGGCTTTAAAATCACTCAAAAATGACGGTAACATAAAATCGTTTCTAACTTGCGTGGCCTACGTGCAGAAATTACAGCGATAGAGAAAATGTCGCAATCACTGGAAATTATGTATATATTGCAAAGACTTTGATGTACGTCGTACTAATTGTCAATTTTGTCTTCATCTTCTCTTCAGGTATTAGGCAGGGATTGTCTGTTACGGTACCCATCTCTGTCGCGGTCTTCCTCTGTCTCTTCTTCCATTGCACTTATAATTTCTTCCCTTTAAGGGAAGTATCTCACCCTCCATTCTTTGTAGATGTTCATTCCATTTTCTTCTGTAATCTCGAATTTTGTCACTGAGACTAAATATTTGCAGTTCTTCACTAATATCTTGATTTCTTAGCCTGTCTTCTCTTGTGCAACCTTTAACACCTCTAAGGAATTTCATTTCTTGTGCCTGAATCCAGTTTTTTTGCTTCTTGGTAATCACCCATGTCTCACCCTGTCTCAGCAGGGTGGGAACTGCAACAGTTTTGTAAAATTTAATTTGAGTGTCTTTCCTGGTTTTGTTTTTTAGGTTCCTGTTGATCGTTCCACATACCCAACTGAATTTTCTAAGCTTAATTTCAATATCTCTGCTGTAGTCATATGTCATTTCACATCCGAGGTAACTGAAATGGTTTACTTGCTCTAAAATCTTCTGATCTATCACTATTTTGGTTCTGATTGGTTCTTTCCCCATGAAGGCCATTGTCTTAGTTTTTTCTTTTGAAATTTCCATGTCAAATTTTGCACTTGTTTGTTTTAGCAAGTAGATTCCTTTCTGAACGATCTGCTAGGATCACTGCATCATCAACATATAGTAAATTATTTAAGAGAATGTTTCTATGCAGATAGATGCCTTTCTCAAATTCTGATTTTCATATATGTATTATTTCATTAATGCAGATGTTGAACAAAGTTGGAGAGATACAACAGCCTTGTCGTACCCCTTTGCTAGTTGGTACCTCATTACTTGTTTCACCATTGAGATCTAGAGTGACATTTGTGTCTTGATATAAACTTTTTATCGCATTTACTAGATGCTTTGGCTATCCGCGATTCGTCATTGTTTCTCAAAGTTTCTGTCTATTGACACTGTCAAAAGCTTTTTTAAACTCAATAAAAGCAATGTGTGTTTCTTTATTATACTCTCTCCGTTTTTCTATTATTTGCTGCAGAATAAAAACTGCATCTATTATGGAGCGTCCTTCCCTAAAACCCATTTGTTCCTCATGCAGAACTGCTTCTACTATGTTTTTAGGTCTTGTATTTAAAATCTTAGCATGCAGCTTGTATGCTGAGTCAGTAAACTTATTCCTCTGTAATTACTGCATAGGCTTTTATCTGCTTTTTTAAAAATTGATATAACTCTAGCTGTTTTCCAGTCTTTGGGAATACTCTTCTTCTTCCAGCATTCGTTGAAGAGATGTAGCAGTCGTTGGTGTAGCATCATTCCTCCATATTTTAATAATTCAGCATTAATGCCATCTTTTCCTGTTACTTTTCTGTTCTTGAGTAATGTTAGTGCAGATGTTAATTCGTCAGACTGTATTTCATCTAATCCTTTCTCATCTAGTTGTTCGATTTCAGTTTCTTGTGCTGCATGATCATACCACAGTTTGCTGTAATGATTTATCCACTGTTCTTCTTCAATACTATTTACCTGTATCTTTCCTCTTTCTGTTGTGTTTAAGGTTTTTGTAAACTTATATGCCATTTGTTGTCTTCCGTGGATATCATGTTCGATATTAGAAATAAACCTATCCCAGTGTTCTTGATGTGCTTTCTTTACTACGCATTTAGCGTTATTTCTTTTCCCCTTATAGTGTTGTTTGTTGTTAATAGTGGGGTAACTTAAGTGTTTTATATATGCATCCTGTTTTTCTTTGACAGCTTTCATTATATCCTCATTCCAAATTTTTAGGCTTTTTCTTGACCGTATTCTTCTCTATTTACCAAGAGCTTTTGCTGCTACTCTGCATACAGTATTCTTCAGAGTTTGCCATTCTTCTTCTTTATTGTCTTTATTTTGTAAGTTTGCTAGTTCTTCATTTGATCTCCTTTGGTACACTTGTGTGATACTGTCCTCTTCAAGAAAGTATACTTTATAAACGCTTTGATCTTGTTGATTTGTTACTTATTTAGTTATTTTCTTCCATTTTGTAAAAAGATCTATTCTGGAGATTAGTAAGAAATGATCTGATCCTATATCTTGTCCTCTGTAAACTCTTGTATCCCTTACTTGGCCCGCTAACTTATGTAGTCAGTTATTGATCTATGACCTCTGCTGGCCCAAGTATATTTGTGTATATCCTTTTTCTCAAAAAGTGAATTTGTGATTTTTAAATTGTTGTAAGTGGCAAAATCTCTTAGTAATTTTCCATTTTGATTACATATCGGTTCTCCAAACGGACCTATAACGTTTGTTGCCCGGATATTTCCTATTCTGGCATTGAAATCACCCATCATAATAATCTGATCAGTAGCACTGTATCTACTCAGTCTTCTGTAGTTCTTCATATAAGCTTTCAGACTCATCTTTTCTCCCTTCTTCAGGTACATATACACTTATAAAGGTGGCGTTACCCCTTATCAGTTTCAGCCTGACTGTAAGTATTCTGCCGGCCGGAGTGGCCGAACGGTTCTAGGCGCTACAGTCTGGAGCCGCGCGACCGCTACGGTCGCAGGTTCGAATCCTGTCTCGGGCATGGATGTGTGTGATGTCCTTAGGTTAGTTAGGTTTAAATAGTTCTTAGTTCTAGGGGACTGATGACCTCGGCAGTTAAGTCGCGTAGTGCTCAGAGCCATTTGAACCATTTTTTATAAGTATTATTTCATTTACATATGTGCACTCTTGAATGTCTTTTTCCCATTTTTTTATGCAGGAGTAGTGCTACACATTTACTTGCTCTTTTATGTTGTTCAACACCACCATAGAATATAATGTAATCCCCTACATATTTATTTCCTCTTAAATTATTTTTAGTTTCTGTGTGTGCTACAGTATCGATATTCATGTCGCTTGGTATATTTACTAATTCTACCTCTGTTTGGAATCCTCTCACATTCCAGGTTGCTACTTTGATGTGTCCATTTATCCATTTTCGTTTGTCCTTTTTCATAGCCTTGTCATTTACCTTTGAGACCACCCTGTTTCCGAGGCTCGTTTGGGTACTGGGAGTAGTCTGTGTTTCCTGAGAGTTGGTTACCAGCCATCTGCTCAACCCCCTTCTAGGATCAGGATTTTCTTTCGGGGTTATCTCCCTTAGCTGATATGTTCCGGTTATATAAAGAGGAAATAAGTTCGTCTGTCATCCTCTCCCATTGGCTTTGTAGCCTGTATCCACTGTGTGTCATACATTGTCTAGGGGTCTCACGACTCACGCCTCCTATGGTGAGGGAGTAGGGTTTGTTGGCAGAGCTGCACTGAAATCCTTAGATCTGATTGATTTCTCAGTTTTCAGTGGACATTTCCCAGAGTTTTGTTTCTGCAAACAAGTGTCGGCAGCCTTAGCAGCCTCCAGGGTCCTTTGCCAACCTTTGATTGTTGGAGAATAGAAACGAGAAATGAAAGACACCCTCAGGCCTCGAAGCCTAATACCATTGTGGTCGAAAGAGTAAGAGTTGCCGCGCGGGACAGAGAAGGGTAGAGAGCCACCAGCGGTGCACACAAGCGGGATTAGCCGAGCGATCTAGGGCGCTACAGTCATGGACTGTGCGGCTGATCCCGGCGGAGGTTCGAGTCCTTGGAATAATTTAGGTTAATTAGTGTGTAAGCTTAGGGACTGATGAGCTTAGCAATTAAGTCCCATAAGATTTCACACATTTAAGATTTCACACACAGTAAGAGTTGGTCAAGAGAGGCCGATAGGAAAGAAAACAGAAGAAGCCTGACACAAGTAAGTGGAAGTAATGGAAGAATGTCCCAAGACAGAAGCCCCCTGGGTGGACTACTCTTTGTCTGGAATCTCACCAACTGACCTGACTAGCATGGGTGACCCTACTGGGAGCACAGCTCCCGCCAGCATAGCTCAATGGATTACTGATACACACAAAACCTCCCCACCAACGTTAAGGTGGTAGTCCTTGAAGAGGGTCAATTTTGTAAATAACGTAAATGTTGTAAATACACTCCTGGAAATTGAAATAAGAACACCGTGAATTCATTGTCCCAGGAAGGGGAAACTTTATTGACACATTCCTGGGGTCAGATACATCACATGCTCACACTGACAGAACCACAGGCACATAGACACAGGCAACAGAGCATGCACAATGTCGGCACTAGTACAGTATATATCCACCTTTCGCAGCAATGCAGGCTGCTATTCTCCCATGGAGACGATCGTAGAGATGCTGGATGTAGTCCTGTGGAACGGCTTGCCATGCCATTTCCACCTGGCGCCTCAGTTGGACCAGCGTTCGTGCTGGACGTGCAGACCGCGTGAGACGACGCTTCATCCAGTCCCAAACATGCTCAATGGGGGACAGATCCGGAGATCTTGCTGGCCAGGGTAGTTGACTTACACCTTCTAGAGCACGTTGGGTGGCACGGGATACATGCGGACGTGCATTGTCCTGTTGGAACAGCAAGTTCCCTTGCCGGTCTAGGAATGGTAGAACGATGGGTTCGATGACGGTTTGGATGTACCGTGAACTATTCAGTGTCCCCTCGACGATCACCAGTGGTGTACGGCCAGTGTAGGAGATCGCTCCCCACACCATGATGCCAGGTGTTGGCCCTGTGTGCCTCGGTCGTATGCAGTCCTGATTGTGGCGCTCACCTGCACGGCGCCAAACACGCATACGACCATCATTAGCACCAAGGCAGAAGCGAGTCTCATCGCTGAAGACGACACGTCTCCATTCGTCCCTCCATTCACGCCTGTCGCGACACCACTGGAGGCGGGCTGCACGATGTTGGGGCGTGAGCGGAAGACGGCCTAACGGTGTGCGGGACCGTAGCCCAGCTTCATGGAGAAGTTTGCGAATGGTCCTCGCCGATACCCCAGGAGCAACAGTGTCCCTAATTTGCTGGGAAGTGGCGGTGCGGTCCCCTACGGCACTGCGTAGGATCCTACGGTCTTGGCGTGCATCCGTGCGTCGATGCGGTCCGGTCCCAGGTCGACGGGCACGTGCACCTTCCGCCGACCACTGGCGACAACATCGATGTACTGTGGAGACCTCACGCCCCACGTGTTGAGCAATTCGGCGGTACGTCCACCCGGCCTCCCGCATGCCCACTATACGCCCTCGCTCAAAGTCCGTCAACTGCACATACGGTTCACGTCCACGCTGTCGCGGCATGCTACCAGTGTTAAAGACTGCGATGGAGCTCCGTATGCCACGGCAAACTGGCTGACACTGACGGCGGCGGTGCACAAATGCTGCGCAGCTAGCGCCATTCGACGGCCAACACCGCGGTTCCTGGTGTGTCCGCTGTGCCGTGCGTGTGATCATTGCTTGTACAGCCCTCTCGCAGTGTCCGGAGCAAGTATGGTGGGTCTGACACACCGGTGTCAATGTGTTCTTTTTTCCATTTCCAGGAGTGTAAATTTAATGGGGGACGAAAAAGACTACCTCCTCATGGTGTTCTCTGGAACGACAGAAAGTCGGCTAAATGTCTCTTGCAATTTGAAAAATACATACTTCATCCATTTTGTATGTTAGAACTGTTGATATGTACCTGTTATGCTAAAGAGCGCAGCTACTAAATTAATTAGCTGAAGATAATGGTTTTCAGCTGGCCACATCTAAGCAAACTTTAAATTCCTATACATGGCTGGTTACGTTAGACGAGGATTTGATGTTACTGGGTATAGATTGACTATTAAATCAACTGTACTACAAGTATTGTATTACCATTAACTTGTTATGACAATAAGCTGGTGGTTCACCGTAGAAACAACATCACAGTAAGATAGCCGACATGTGGAATTGTGAGACGCAATGTTATTTATAAAGAAATCTACAGGCCACATATTTTAAGTTTTGTTAATGTACAGAGAGCGCGCGTCAATGAACTTTTATGTGCTGAATCCAGTAGATCAATAAGTGTGAACTAAGAGAATGGTGAAAAAGAAATCATAAATTAAATTTTAAACGCTCTTTTGTTTCAAATTTCACTTTTTACAGCAAATGCTCGACATTCAGTGTTATATGTGGATAGTGTCTGCAAAATGTGTGAAGAATAAAGTTAATATAGTTGCAATGAAGAAGTAATAAATTCAAACATCATGCCTCTCGCTGCAGTTCTATTACGTGAACAGAGAAAATGTAGTAAGCGATAGCCGGCCGGGGTGGCCGAGCGGTTCTAGGCGCTACAGTCTGGGACCGCGCGACCTCTATGGTCGCAGGTTCGAATCCTGCCTCGGGCATGGATGTCTGTGATGTCCTTGGGTTAGCTAGGTTTAAATAGTTCTAAGTTCTAGGGAACTGATGACCACAGTAGTTAAGTCCCATAGTGCCCAGAGCCATTTTTTTTTGTAGTAAGCGATAAACATTTTTCCTTTCATCATTTTGTGTGTGGTTTCAGCGATTAAAAAATTCGTAAAGATTTGAAATTACATGTAAAGCTGTTGGAAGTCGCTAAGTGCTCTTTTTCTCAAATAGTGGATGAAAATAGTGTGGATAATCTGCGCGCCGTGAGTCGCGCTGCAAGACACAGTTTCTAACTGTAATTCTTGATTTATTGTGTTAAAGCTTTAACATAAGTTATGGCTCTCAAAGAGTAGGTTATAACAGCATTTCAAATCTACATTCGTTCAGTAAATGTATGAAATATAGAAACTCAAATTTTTATTTCACCGAAAGCCGTTCTAGAACGCTGACTACTTTACTGTAAGAACGATCTCCAATGTATCTGACGCTGAAACGTGGAAGGTTGTTTGCTTTATATACTTCCAATATACTCAATTTTTTCTGTAGGACAACTGGTACGCCCGTCAAAGATTTTATTTTCTTCTTCTTCCAGAATCTCTTCATCCTATCTCTCCTTCTTGCTAGCTTTGCTTCCGCGATTTTCATAATCCTCTTCTCTTGTGTGCACCACTGGTGGCTCTCGACCCTTCTCTGTCGTTTGTCTTTGGCACACTGATCGGTGTGTCTTTGCTTCTCTAGTTTTTCTTCTCTTTCCACTGTTCCACATTTCCGACAACCCTTCCATAATTCTTAACCCTCTTGCTTTCTGTCTTCCCCCTTGCACTACCCGTTGTTTCTCATATTCTTTTAGATGCTCTACCCATACTTAAGGCTATCTTACTGATTACATCTTGTGGAAATTCACTGTATTCACAAAGAATATTCTTAGCTCAGAAAGTCGCAGTCACAACGAGCTGCAATGTCAGTTCGTGAGTCTCGGAATTCTATCGCTGCTTTCCCAGTAAGTGCACTGACTCATGGGGTTTTCGATTAGTAATATGGACGCACTCAAAGTGAACTGCAGCATTCACTCAGCGAGCGCTATAGAAAAATACGATTTTCTTTAGACTGACGCTTCTTTCAACGTTATAGAGAGGGGTGGGCACAAGTCTGCAGTTTCCATTTTTAACATATTTGCTCCATAACTGAGAAATCTGAGTAAGAAACCCTCAGATATTCAAAGCCTAAGTGTAATGGTTCCTTATGTCGCACTCCTTTTATTCTGCGCAGTAGTTTAGAATCTTTCACTGTAATATTATATTCATTGTACTCTCTCTTATAAGTCTTTTGTGTGTTTCTTTAATTTTGTTATATTCTTGTTGGTTTTGTAAATGTTCTCAGTTTTCTGTGAAGCATATAGCGATTAAATCCATGATCACGTAAATTTGGCTGACATTGTCACATAACATTCCCAAAGCTGTTGGAGGAGCACTTATACGTTTCGGATTTTAATTGCGCGATGATTATATGCCTGATGCGATAGACATCGCTATCAGAATGTGATCATGGACCTTGTCGGAAAAAAAAGAGTCAGCGTCCGGCGGAATTTGCAGAAGCACATGGGCTTTGTATTTCAAATACATAGTACCGGTACAGTTTCGCAGACCTGGAAGACATCCACCTGAACTGTACAGCGATACACATCAACGCCCTTTCTGCTGTATCGCTACAGAAGGACCAGTTCGTCAAGGGACAGCAATAACCACATCTTTGGGGTGAACGTGGGGAGCATGTCGAATCGTAGTATAGAACGCGCAGTGAACTTTGTAGGAAGTAACGTGTGGCAAGCCCTTAACACGGAGCTGTTACACCCACAACACCCGTTCTTGCATTGAGTGATATGGTTTTTGCAAAGCGGGTCGAATTGTATCAACAGTTTCTGCTAAAAGAGACGGATCAGTCTCATGGGCTAGGCTTCACGATCTTCACGGCCGTGGTCATGTTCATCCGTGATGGCATTTGGAACGATAGAACAGGTATGGGTGGACTGCTGTAACTCGAACACTGCAAATAGACACACACCAAGTACAACCCTCCGCGAATATCCTGGCTTGTAAAAGACAGTCTAATCTGACCTGACGTATGAATGGCACCCGTACTTTCCCTTACCGTTGCATGTTCGTCCCAAGATGATCATGATACTACCCGTTTCCCTGCAGATGTCCGAAATCTACATCTACATACACTGATGAGCCAAAACATTATGACCACCGCCCACTGCGAGATTGTTTGGCGCCTCGTGGCGTTGCAGGCACGTGATTCATCAAGGAAAGTATGCAAGCGGATCAGAAACGAATGGGGAATCATTCTAGCGACGATGCGGGCCGCAATGGGGAATTCCTCTGACATACGCGACTTTGTAGAAATAATTAAAAAGCCAAGATCGCTTAAATACTGTTTACTGGATAACCGGTTCCAACGCACTAAAGGTGCCATCATCGGATCTGCATTACACTGATGCCGACCGTTGTTAGTCGAGCAGCGGTCATGTACCAAATAGTTTTATCTTGTGACTTCGGTTTTACATATTTTACGGAAAAGAATGACCATGAGAGCATTTTTATTTTTTGTGACAATGATTTTATATCAGCTGGTCTGCCTCATGTATCGTTATATCCAAATGGTTTATAAATGTTAACCTACATTCAGATCCGATGATGACACCTTTAGTATTTAAGCGATCTTGGCTTTGGAATTATTTCTACAACAGAGTTATCGCCCCACTACGCACTGTGTGTTCACTGCAAAATATGCGACTTTCACAAAGGGCAGATTGTTATGGCCCGCCGCCTGGGAACAAACACTCGGAAAGGTGAAGCTTGTCGGGTGTTCGCGTGTTACTGTCGTGGGCAACTATGGAAAGTGGTTGAGGGACGGTGAAACCACCAGAATGTGACAACTGGACCTCTGCCCCCAGTAAACAAATATGGAGGTTGGAGGCTTGTCCCCTCTGTAAAGCAGGATAAGTGGCGATCTATGACAGATACATGGTGACAATTATTGAACTATATGAAAAAAGTCAATTAGGTACAAAGCACGGCGTGCACACACTTTATTCAACATGTAAACGTCACTGCAGATATTCAGCTTTAGGTTATGACATATTCGGTATGTCTGCCATCTTTGGCGGTGATGTGGCGCCGACGAATAGCTAAATACTGCATGACCCGCTGAAGTGTCGGAACATCGATGCCGTCGATATCCTCCTGAATGGCTATTTTCAGCTCAGAAATGGTTTTGGGGTTATTGCTGTACACCTCGTCTTTAATATAGCCCCACAAAAAGGAGTCACATGTGTTCAGATCCGGAGAATATGGCGGCTAATCGAGGCCCATGCCAGTAGCCTCTGGGTACCCCAGAGCCAGAATGCGCTCCCCAGAGTGCTCCTCCAGGACATCAAAGACCCTCCTGCTTCGCTGGGGTCGAGCTCTGTCTTTCATGTACCACATCTTGTCGAAATCATACTTTGGATAATGGGGATGAAATCATCTTCCAAAATCTTTACGGACCGTTCGGTAGTCACTTTGCCATCAAGGATTATCGCACTAATTATTTCGTCACTGGACATTACACACCACGCAGACACCTGTTAAGGGTGTAGAGACTTCTCGATTGCGAAATACGGATTCTCAGTCACCCAAATACGTCAATTTTTTTTTATTGACGCCAATTTTGTTTATTGACGAACCCATCCAAATGAAAGTGGGCTTCGTCGCTAAAGCAAACCATACTAACTCCATCATGCTCCGCAGTCCACCGTGCAGTTCGAAGTCCTTACGCAAATCGTTCAGAACTTTCATATCGTTCAATAATTGTCACCATGTATGATCACAGAGCACAGTGGTCGTGCAGGCACATGTGTTCCGGGCACACCGTTCAGCGCACATTGTTGGACATGGGTCTCCGCAGTGTACGACCCGTACATGCTCCCATGTTGACCTACGACATGCTCAGTTACTATTGCCGTGGGTACGGATTCGTCGAGATTGTTCCGTAGATCTCCGGAAACTTGTCGCCTGGTCAGATGAATCACATTACTTGCCACAGCAGATCGATGTCGTGTCCGCTTATGCAGTCATGCCGGCGAACGGCTGTCGAAACGTACACCGTGCCAAGGACGCAGGCCTGTGGCGTTTACATTTTATTTTTTCCCATCATCCATGTTGCTCCATGCTACGCATCATCACATGGCAAGACCGTTAGTACTTCGATGTAACCGTAGGTGGCAGGACAACCTCTAGAAAGGCCTGCATAGTACAGCCCAATTTCCCAACTGCTGTCGTTGCGTGAGCGGACAACGTGGAGTGTGGTCGAGGGCAGCGCTGGATGTCGAGGTTTCTGTGGAAGGAGCGTGTAAACAATGCAGATATTCATAGACGATCGGTGGCAGTGTGTGGAGTTCGTGCACCGTCACGAAGAACGGTTCTTGCAACACGGCAACGCTCGTTCCCATATGAGTCAGAAAACCAAGGCTGCCATTGCTGAAATGGGGTTCCAGGTACTATCACATCTACCGTATTCTCTTAACTTGCCAACTTATCATTACCACCTGTCTGGGGCTATGAAAACACTTCTGTACGG
The DNA here is from genome assembly GCF_021461395.2 of Schistocerca americana. NCBI lineage: Eukaryota > Metazoa > Arthropoda > Insecta > Orthoptera > Acrididae > Schistocerca > Schistocerca americana. The sequence continues at coordinate 553,848,681 of NC_060121.1, read as the reverse complement.
ACGTCATTTCACAGACTTCTAGGAACTACGAGCAGTTTCCCTGTGTTGGTGCAACAGATTCCAAAAAAGTGGTTCGAGGATGGCCTACAGAATTTAAAGATCCAAGTTGGGAGAATACGATGGGTGTGGTAGTTCCTGGAATTTTGAACTTGGGAACATGATAATCGGTACAAGATGAAGTCACAGCATATCGGAGATTGCTATTTTGTGTAAAACTGTCATAGTGAGACCGTGGCTGTGTACAGAAGACAGAATCGAAAAATGACGATTATGTAAAGCGTCTGATGATGAACTTGCCGGTTCGAAACCGGTTACGGCGCTATTTACTTAAAAATATAGAAGTATTAATAGTGGCCGGCCGCGGTGGCCGAGCGGTTCTAGGTGCTTCAGTCCGGAACCACGCGACTGCTAGGGTCGCAGGTTCGAATCCTTCCTCGGGCATGGACGTAAGTGATGTCCTTACGTTAGTTAGGTTTAAGTAGTTCTAAGTTCTAGGGGACCTATGATCTCATATGTTACGTCCCATATTGCTCAGAGCCATTTGAACCATTTATTAATAGTGGCTTGTTGCTGTCTTCTTCTTTATAAGAATCAACCTACATTATATCGGAGATTACACAAAATTCAAGGTGGGTCGCATAGGGGCCATCTGCGGTCTACTGTGAACCAGATCAACACTGATTTGAATGTGGGGCGCCAAGAACCCATTTCTATCAGGACTTTCAGGAGGCAAATGCATCACTTAGACTACAGAAGCCAACGACCGTTTAATGTCTCACACTTTCTCAAGACTTTTAGCCAGCTAATCTATTGTACAAATTTACTGTCAACGAACAACAACTCGGGACACTTTATTCGTGTTAAGCATGTCTATACGTGTATCCCGTTGACCTGACAGACAACATTATCCCTGTCAAACTGCTATGTGTAGCAGCCCCTATTTCTATCTTCAGTTTTATATGCTTTTGTTGAAACACCCTGTACAGAGCGGGGAATACTTTTTAGCATATCAATTTGGTTTCACTAAGAAAGAGTGTCGCAAATACAGGGTATGGCAGAAAGACGGGCTGTTTTAAAGTGGAATGGTGTTATTGGCCGCCGGCCGGTGTGGCCGAGCGGTTCTAGGCGCTTCAGTCTGGAACCGCGCGACCGCTACGGTCGCAGGTTCGAATCCTGCCTCGGGCATGGATGTGTGTGATGTCCTTAGGTTAGTTAGGTTTAAGTAGTTCTAAGTTCTAGGGGACTGATGACCTCAGATGTCAAGTCCCATAGTGCTCAGAGCCATTTTTTTTTTTTTTTTGTTATTGGCAACGCTGAATGTTTGTAACATGTTTCAGGTAGACACGCCATTTGCTGAGTCAGAGCGTAGGGGCGGACCTGAACGTGGTGAGACTGCGAAAGCCTTTTACACTAACGATGATTGTGTTCCTGCTAATAGACAGGAATTCCGTCGTCATTTCAACCCTAGACGGAATTTACCATCGAGACATGCAATCAGGTTACGGGTGAAAACTTCGAAGCAACAGGAAGCTCGCTTAAGCCGGAGTCACCAGGAAGACTCAAAAAATGTCGGTTACAGGAACGAACAGAGGAGGTGCAAAATGTTGAAACAAACATTTGAAATAGTTCTATGTGCACATCGTTCTTACTGACTGTTGACCTTTTGATTAAAATTATTGACAATGAAGGCTTCTTAAATTTGCTATAGATGAATGATGAGGCACATATTAATCTCACTGGTTATTTTAAGAAGTAAAACCGATGTTACTGATGCGAGGATAATCCTGATGAACTCCATCAACGCCCCTTACACATTTAGAAAGTCACAATCTGTTACACTTTCTCGCCAGTGGGCGTAATCGGCCCTTCCTTGGTTCAAATGGCTCTGAGCATTATGGGACTTAACATCTGTGGTCATCAGTCCCCTAGAACTTAGAACTACTCAAACCTAACTAACCTAAGGACATCACACACATTCATGCCCGAGGCAGGATTCGAACCTGCGACCGTAGCAGTCACGCGGTTCCAGACTGTAGCGCCTAGAACCGCTCGGCCACCCCGGCCGGCCGACCCTTCCTTTTTTGAGGTTTAAAACGAACGAGCAACCACGGTCGCATCTCAGCAGTCTGCTGCCGTGGTTGACACATTCCTGCATGTGAACTTTAACAATTTCCTGCAAATGAGTATCGATTTCACCAATTTGGCGCTACGTCTCTTTGTGTTCAAATTTCAGTGCCAGCAGTGTGCAGAGTGTCTGTTTGGTAACCACATAATTTCAAGGAAAAGCGACATTTTATGGACACCCGGATCTCTCGACTTAACCGAGCTGTGATTATTTCCTTTGTGGGTCCCTGAAATACAGGGTGTGTGCTAGACATCTACACACAATTGCGGAACTGGAATACATAGTTGGTGCAGGAATCAGAAATATTCCTATACATATGCTTGAACATATCATGAACGATTTACAACGCAGGTTATCTCAGTGACAACGTAACTACGGTGGTTGCCTACAACACATCATTCTTGAAACATGAACAATGCATAAAACGGCTATACGCCAAGGTTTCGTTGCTGTATTTGAAAATGTTTTACAATATAATCCTCGGCTTGTTTCGCTAAATCCGAATCGGCCCGTTTCTCCGCCGCACCCTGTACTTTCGTTCTGTAAAATTGGACGAAAATGCAAAGAAGAAAAAGGTACGCAGCAGAGGACCAAAAGAAAAATATCGATAATCACTGGATAGCGGAATTACGAGTACCTCTCAAATTCCAGAAGCGGGAAGTTCCATATTTGTCTGGAGAAATAAGCTGGAGACTCGAACTCACTGAATACGCGATAAGTCGCTGCACCTCAGTGGCGGAGATTAGTGGTAAGCAGTTAGGGGGTTGGAAAGCTGGCGAGGGCGAAGAATTTTGGTGAGAGGACGGCGTCGGCACAGGGCCGGCCGGCCGGCCGCGCCACCGGCCTCGCGCGCGAGGCGAGGCTTACGGCTCCGTCCTCGTGCAGGCGCTCACGAAACCGATGCTCGCCTCTCTTCTGGCTCTTCTCAAAAGAAACCAAACTGTCGAAATTCCCGCACGTGCTCACAAATACTGCTTCGGGCACTGTACGCGCCAACTGCAGCAAGTTTTCTCAGTTAGCGTTCCTTTTTTTTTTTTGTCTCGAAAGGGTTCTTTCCAAAACAGGTACGAGTGAAGCGTGTTAACTGCGGATACATCATATTTTCGAATTAATTGCTTTTTCTGGCTTTGAATATACGAGTTGGAGAAAGTCAACCCGGTTATAAGGGGTGAGCAAGGTAGCAGAAGTGGAATCGAGCAAAATTTTCCAAGCGAACGTAGGTTGGAAATGCATCATTGTCCACCTACGAACATAGAGCGGCAGCCGACCAGCGGCGAACACGTGGAAATGTTTTCGGTAAGCGTACGTGTTCGGCTGTGTTTAGCAGCGGGATTTTGTTCATGAATTTGAGAGAGAGAGAGTATCAGTCAATTCTTGGACGATTCAACTTCGTAGTATCGTTTCTACTCTTTTCCAGTGTGATTAAAATAATATATAAATCTGTTCAGGAAACTTCAATGATGAACGTTGGTGTGGTCTGCGTAAATAATTCTCAGTACCTCGAGGAATCTCAGAAGCTTAGTGAATTAGCGTTGTGTAAAATAATTATTAGCAAACAATGTAAAATGGTTTATCACTTTCGTTTGTCTCTTGTTTGTAGTTTTCTCCATATTTCTCATTGTCACAGTATATGTAGAAGTATGTTTACTGTATGAAGATCGTGGTTTTGGGTGACGCACCAACTTAAAGAATGATTTGTTGCGATACTTCTTCTCATTATTATATCTATCATTTAATACTTTTTTAAAGAGCATATCATATCACACACAGAATCTTGAATTACAAAAAAAATTCTATAAAAATGTTCGCCTTAACACCTCAGCGGCTTACAACAAATCGTTCTTAAAAATGACTGATGAAAATGTATATAATTCGGGATATACGACGTTTTGTGGGAACTCGATTCTTTAAGGAGTCGAGGGTGGGGATTTACTGGTTTAAATTTTCTATGCCATTGATTATGTGATCACCGCATCTCAAGCCGGTCGGAGTGGCTGTGCGGTTCTAGGTGCTGCAGTCTGGAGCCGAGCGACCGCTATGGTCGCAGGTTCGAATCCTGCCTCGGGCATGGATACGTGTGATGTCCTTAGGTTAGTTAGGTTTATTTAGTTCTAAGTTCTAGGCGACTGATGACCTCAGAAGTTAAGTCGTATAGTGCTCAGAGCCATTTTTGAACCACATCTCAACAGTATTTCGCTTCTACAGCTGTTCCATATCAGAAACTGTCTCCACCGTCTTTTGTTGCAATGAAGCGTCACTCTGTTTCTTGTGTGACTCTGTAGCGAAGTGCGTAAGTGCCAGAGTGGTTAAGTGCCAGAGTACAAATTCAGAGATGAAATTTTGGTCCCCAGTCGGTCCTAGGATTTCTGTTCTGTCCCTTGTTCCTTCTTTCATCTTTGGCAACTATTTTCCCTCTTATAACTGATTTGGATAGTCAGTTCCAACGCTAGAAGAAACCAAGGACATAGTATCTGCAATAGAGTCACGTTTAGCAAATCATTGTGGTACTCATACAACTTGAGATTGAAGACAGATTTGCTGCCGCCCGTTGTGACCGAGCGGTTCTAGGCGCTTCAGTCCGGAACCGCGCTGCTGCTACCATCGCAGGTTCGAATCCTGCCGCGGTCATGGATGTGTGTGATGTCCTTAGGTTAGTTAGGTTTAAGTAGTTCTACGTCTAGGGGACTGATGACCTCAGATGTTAAGTTCCATAGTGCTTAGGGCCATTTGAACCATTTGGACTGATTTGCTTCCAGTTTTCTGTAAGCCATAACCTAACGTTATCCATTGCGCTGTTTGCTAACTCATTTACATTACATTTCACGTTCTTCACATTCACACTCACGTTGTCTTCAAATAGAAAAAAAAAATATTTTGAATCGCCTGTCATGTTTAGTGCTAGCTCACTGATGGATGAAGGCGTGCTGAAAAATAATGCCTTCGAAATTTTTATGTGAAAACTCTTAAAACTTTTTAAATAAAAGAAACATAATTAACCTTGTACATCGTTATTTTCCAGTCTACATATCTGCAGCCCTCTGTCGCTAGAGGGCTCCGAACTGTAGACTGTAACAGGGCGGTGTGTAACGTAACTACGTCGGTGCGTGAAAAACAGCTTACTGTAATCGAGTTTCAAATTCGAAGAGTTCATCCAACATGGAGAACCCTCTCTTTCAGCATGACAATGCCAGAAGACACACGAGCGCTGCGACATCTGCAACAATGCGACACTTGGGTTCACTCTCATCGTTCATCCTCCATGTTGTTGTGGTCTTCAGTCCAGAGACTGATTTGATGCAGCTCTCCATGCTACTCTATCCTGTGCAAGATTCTTCATCTCCCAGTACCTACTGCAACCTATATCCTTCTGAATCTGTTTAGTGTATTCATCTATTGGTCTCCCTCCACCCTGCCCTCCCATACTAAATTGGTGATCCCTTGATGCCTCAGAATATGCCCTACCAAACTATCCCATCTTCTATTGAAGTTGTGCCAATTTCTCTTCTCTCTAATTCTATCCAATACCTCCTCATTAGTTATGTGATCTACCCATCTAATCTTCAGCATTCTTCCGTAGCACCACATTTCAAAAGCTTCTATCTCTTCTTGTCTAAACTATTTATCGTCCATGTTTCACTTCCATACATGGCTACACTCCATACAAATACTTTTAGAAACGACTTCCTGACACTTAAATCTATACTAGATGTTAACAAATTTCTCTTCTTGAGAAACGCTTTCCTTGCCATTGCCAGTCTACATTTTATATCCTCTCTACTTCGACCATCATCAGTTATTTTGCTCCCCAAATAGCAAAACTCCTTTACTACTTTAAGTATCACATTTCCTAATATAATTCCCGCAGCATCACCAGATTTAATTCGACTACATTCCATTATTCTCATTTTGCTTTTGTTGATGTTCAGTTTATATCCTCCTTTCAAGACACTGTCCATTCCGTTCAGCTGCTCTTCCAGGTCCTTTGTTGTCTCCTCCATACAGTCCTGAAACGGCCCAATCCGATTTTCATCTGTTTTCAAAAGTTTGATTTTGCTGATGGAGCCACTGCCTCACCTCTGCTTTGACCACTTCAGTGCAATCTAAGTAAATTTCTCGAAGGTGTTTTTTAACACCTTCGAGAAATTCACTTAGATTGTGCTGAAGTGGTCAAAGCAGAGGTGAGGCAGTGGCTCCATCAGCAAAGTCAAATACTATATAGTGACTGTATCAGTGAATTGGTCTCTCGTTAGAACAAATGTGTTTGCCGCCAGGTGATATGTTGAGAAATAAATACGACACGTGAAGGTTAAAGTTGTAGAATGTTAATAACATCGGTTTTATGTACAAATTTTTAAGAGTTTCACATAAAAATTCGGAAGCACTACTTTTCAGCTCGTTCTCGTACTTTAAGAAAAGCAACGGACACCGAATGGAGTCCTGTGGACTTTCCTCTCGCTTCTCTCCAGCACCTCTGTATTGATCAACTCTGCCCCAGTTAATTCAATAATGTTTCAACTTACGCACCGACTGAGCTCTCCAGGCACGACTCCCTACCGTCTTCATAGTTTTAATCTGCCAGGCAGTAGTATAGTACCATACTTGAATTAGTGAGAAAGTTTCATTCGATCATATATCTTGTCCTGCTGAAGATAATGTATTTCTACTTGATGGTAGGAGTAGGTTTTTAACGTATCCGATTCCCCCCAGTCGCCGTTGTGCGACTGTTTACCGTTGTGCCCTGGAGAGCTGCATAAGTTTCCGGAACAGGCCTGCGCTGCCGGGAGCTGGGGGAACCGGATGCAGCCACACCCTAAAGCCCGGCTGCGTGCAGGGTAGCTGCGGATGTGGCCGTTCTCTCCCCTACCGCGTTGCAAAGTAGCCCCCGCTATTGTCAGCCGTCGGCGCGTACGAGACCGGTTACTGTCTCACAGCTTCTTGAGCGCATTGACCGAGCACGAACCTGCCGCGCTGCCTTTATATGACCTGTAGACTTTCACATGGCAGAGCTGCGTTGCGGTCTTCTTTGACTTGCGATGTCTATTATAAAATGTGTACGGCTTGACTCCGTAGCGCTGTGATAGGCGAAGCACACGAAAGACAAAAGCCTACATGGATTTCAATTAAGTGGGGGCTGCCATACTGATATGGATTCATGTTCCTTGTCTCACTACCCGCGCTATAAAACGGGGATGCTGGGATAATTATCCCCTACTGGAAAAAAATCTGAAGGGTCAGAGAAACTGTTCGACTTTGTTTCGTTCGTAAATGCAAATTAATTTTAAAATATTGTTACTCTTGTCACCGTTTCATATGCCTGTAACACTGATGTCGTAATTTGACAGCAATTACATTTTTTTCAAGTACTGCACTACTGGCCATTAAAATTGCTACGCCAAGAAAAAATGCAGATGATAAACGGGTGTTCATTGAACAAATGTATTAGAACTGACATGTGATTACATTATCACGAAATTTGGGGGCATAGATCCTGAGAAATCAGTACCCAGAACAACCACCTCTGGCCATAATGACGGCCTTGATACGCCTGGCCATTGATGGCGTGTACAGGTACAGCTGTCCATGAAGCTTCAACACGATACCACAGTTCATCAAGAGTAGTGACTGGCGTATTGCGACGAGCCAGTTGCTCGGCCACCATTGACCAAACGTTTTCAGTTGGTGAGAGATCTGGAGAAAGTGCTGGCCAGGGCAGCAGTCGAACATTTTCTGTATCCAGAAAGGCCCGTACAGGACCTGCATCATGCGGTCGTGCATTATCCTGCTGAAATGTAGGGTTTCGCAGGGATCGAATGAAGGGTAGAGCCACGGGTCGTAACACATCTGAAATGTAACGTCCACTGTTCAAAGTGCCGTCAATGCGAACAAGAGGTGTCCGAGACGTGTAACAAATGGCACCCCATACCATCATGTCGGGTGACACGCTAGTATGGCGATGACGAATACACGCTTCCAATGTGCGTGCACCGCCATGACGCCAAACACGGATGTGGCCATCATGATGCTGCAAACAGAACCCGGATTCATCCGAAAAATTGACGTTTTCCATTCATGCACCCAGATTCGTCGTTGTGTATACCATCACAGGCGCTCCTGTCTATGATGCAGCTTCAAGGGTAACCCCAGCCATGGTCTCCGAGCTGATAATACATGCTACTGCAAACATCGTCGAGCTGTTCGTGCAGATGGTTGTTGTCTTGCAAACGTCCCCATCTGTTGACTCAGGGGTCGAGACGTGGCTGCACGGTCCGTTACAGCCATGCGGATAAGGTGCTTGTCATCTCGACTGCTAGTGATACGAGGCCGTTGGGATCCAGCACGGCGTTCCGTATTGCCCTCCTTAACACACCGATTCCATATTCTGCTAACAGTCATTGGATCTCGACCAACGCGAGCAGCAATGTCGCGATACGACAAACCGCAATCGCGATAGGCTACAATCCGACCTTTATCAAAGTCGGAAACGTGATGGTACGTATTTCTCCTCCTTACACGAGGCAGCACAACAACGTTTCACCAGGCAACGCCGGTCAACTGCTGTTTGTGTATGAGAAATCGGTTGGAAACTTTCCTCATGTCAGCATGTTGTAGGTATCGGCACCGGCGCCAACCTTGTGTGAATGCTCTGAAAAACTAATCATTTGCATATCACAGCATCTTCTTCCTGTGGATTAAATTTCTCGTCTGTAGCACGTCATCTTCGTGGTGCAGCAATTTTAATGGCCAGTGATGTAATAACAATATGGCGTTTTTCTTTTCGACATTTTCAAATACTAACTTTTTTACATTTTATTGTCTGTGTTACTGGTCATGATTTAAAATTGAAGTAACAATTGAATTAAAAAGTTTTTCTCATTTTTAAAATTTTATTAACTTTCAGAATAAACAAGGTGTTCCATACGAGTACCAGGATTGTCAAAGAGTTCAGTCAGAGGAAAAGACTGGGACCCCTGATATAGAGGAAGCGTGTGTTGTGACAAGTGTCTGCGCTCAATGTTCATAGCTTATCTCTCTGAGAATGAGTTTTACATAGCACTCGCAATGCGCTGAGAATATTGCTTCAGTAGTTTATAAAAAAGTTTTGGAAATAAGCAGTACCAGTTGTCTCATTGACCCAATGGTTAAGAGGATAATTTTAGTTAGAGGATTATTTTTCATTCAGATGTTTAGTGAGGCGCTAATGTTGTTGATTTGTGTGGGTGGGTGGGGGATTGGGAGGGGGGGGGGGGGAATGAGGTAGTGGACAAGGTAATATCTGATTACACGCAGGGGTAATTGTCTCTGAAAAACTGCGAACCAGGCTAGAGTTAATTGTGATTCACATTGTGCAACGTGTTTTTTATTTATGCCAGACAAAAGTGAGAGAAATTATTAATTTTGATAAAAATATGCAATGCATGAATAAAGGTTTGCCTCATGAAAGGCACGCTACGAATGCGATGGCACGATGTCGCTAGTAACAGTACACAAATCGAGATAAGACCAAATTTTCTACCGTACTGAATCACCGTCATTTAAATGCTAAAGCTATTGCACATCATGACCTTTTCATGTAGGAGGTCCTGGTGGCTATTGAGCGTCATTCTTATTTGAAGGTCGTGGCCGTGAAAATACTATACTGACTTCCTCGTAGAAGTGGTAATGAATATTAATTCGCACTTGGTAAGAATAGATCTGCAGATACGACTTGCGGTGAATAAAATACTTAAACGACACGAGGCGATAAGCAGGCGGACGTTTTGCCTTCAAACAATGTGCGCACTATTTGCTGATAAATCTACCAGGAAAGTATAACATAATGAAATAGAATCAGTCTGGTAGTAGCAAGAGGCAGAATCTGCAGCATCCCAGAAAATGAAGTCTCATGTTCGTAATATATCGTTGATTTCTCAAAAACAACGAATGAAATACAGAGGTTATTTATTTCGCCTAATGCATCCTGTCTGCGAATTACAATTAGGATCTGATATTAGTTGTATATTTTGTGATATGACATATTATAAGACGCGCTTCAACTGTTGTATTTCTATCGGTAGCTTACATTTGAAGGCTCGTGACAGTTCGAATGTAGGCAAACCGGTCGAAAGTTAGACACTCCCAAGAGACATCACACTGTGCTGTGTAACACCGTCTGTAGCTTTGAGAACGAACTCAGTACGGCAAGGAATAAGAGTCCACGAGTTTCTTTAGGTATTTCGTATCACGTCGAAGCCACTCATTGATGATTAGATCCTGTACAGCAAAAAAAAAAAAAAAAAAAAAAAAAAAAAAAAAAAAAAAAAAAAAAAAAAAAAATAATCCCCTCTTGCGACCCATCCAAGAATACTGATAAAGCGTGTGGGACCCGTGCCAAATAGGACTGACAGGGGATATTGAAGGCATACACAGAAGAGTAGCGCAAATGGTCACATTGATCCATAGGAGAGTGTTAGAGATGTGCTGAAAGAACTGAACTGGCAAACACTTGAACACAGACGTAAACTACCCCGAGAAATCCTAGTTACAAAGTTTCAAGAGCCGTCTGTAAATGATGACAATAGGAATATGCTACAACATCCTACATATCGCTCGTGAGGACAAGGTTAATTGCAGCAGGAATTTAAACAATCATTCTTCCCGCGCTCCGTAGGTGATGAAACGGGAAAAACCATTATAACTGGTACAACCACTTCACAGTGGTTTGCAGAGTATAGATGTGAAAGTAGATGATGATGATATCAATGAAAGGGCAACAATTGGTTACTGGGAATACTGAAATAGTATTCCCGATTCATATTCACAGGAATCTGAATGAATGAAGCCACGGAAAACAGCCTCGAAACATCAACAACCTTCTCCGACATCAACTACGTAGTCCACACATTGCGGGATAAACGCCCCGTTGAGTCGTCGGTGCACTCAATCGCTTGCATCATTTATAAGGAGCAATCAAAAAGTTTCGGTTCGAAGGCCAGAATCGGTATCCAACCAGGCAAAATAGCCATGAGCATTGTGGCAATCATCCACCGACGCAACAGGTTGAAGACAGCCTTTTGGTAAAACACAGTGTCCGTCTGCGTGAAGAAGTCCTTAACTACGTGCTGAACATCCTGTTCCGACAGGAATCGCGACCCTTCAGGGCCTTTCTTAAGACACTAAAGGCGTGATAAACCCTTCAAGGCCTTTCTGAAGGGATTGAAAGCGTGTGGAAAGAAGGGGCTGTAGGTCGGGTCTCGACTGTGTCCCATTTGAGATGGTGTAACTTCTGTGTTGCGACATTTGCTGCCATATGGGAACGTGCGTTATCATGAAGCAGCAGCGACCCATGTCGCACCATTCCACAACGATCGTTTGTGACAGACATGCTGCCCCACACACATTCTTCATTCTCTGATGGATGTCTACCGCTGTTGTCCTTCAGCAGCCAAGGAATGGGTAACAGCACGTTGGTCCTGTTTGGACGCACTTGGTAATAACGTCGCCATAGTTTATGTTTCCTCATTTACCGAACGCAGGTCGGAAAGTCACGAATGACACATAAATGCCGTGCCTTCAAATAGCTGCTTAACCGTATCGGAGTTACGGTACGCTGCATATACACTGCAGCAACGCCCTGAAACGAAAACTCTTTGATCGCCCTTTACATTTTGTCCGACGAGCTCATAATAAAATAGACACTAAGCAATAACGAGATACAGTGCTCCGCTACTAGTTAAACTTACTCTCACCATCATACAAAACTCCCTACAGACAATTATAAATCAAGGGCTAGTAAAACACTTAACGCTGACAACAGACATTGAAATTTGTGGCAAATATCTGTTCCTTCAAAACTGTACACACTATCTGATCAAAAGCATTCGGACTCCCCTGTGTAATGCGGAATTGACCATTAATGTCACGGAAAGCCAGTATAAAGGAAGGCGGGGAGTATTGCATTGTTATTAGAGAAGCAGTAACAGCAGATTGGGTCGGTCAGGAGAGCCCAGCCACTTCGAACGTGGACTAGTCATAGGATGTCAGTCAAATGGGGCAGTCAAATGAAAATGAACACCCGACACAACGGGACTATGGAATGGTTACATTCAAAAGTAATTCAAAATGCGTTAAGACGTTAACCCATTGGGAGACGAGATGATCAATTCCTGCTTTGTGGAACGCAATCGGCCACTAACGGATCCAGAACCACACCCACTCTTGCGCTTCTTCTGCTCGTCGAGTTCATCGAGCGAGGAAGCACCATAAATGCGTAGCGCTATGAAAACACTTTGCGGAAACTGCGATGCACCTTGAAGTCAGTACTCCCAGGAATGCTGTCGGGCAGCATCATCTTGTTGCACGATAACGCCCCCCCCCTCCTCCCTCTCCCCACTCTGCCCATCGGACGAAGGCTACACTTCGGCAATGTTGTTGAGAAACGCTGCCCACTTCACCATATGATTTTTACATCTTTGGCGACCTGAAGAAAGACGTGCGTGGAGATCAGTTTCAGTCGAATGAGACAGTGCAATACTGAGTACGGCTGTGGATCCGTCAATGCCCAAACTCGTTCTACGAAACAGGAATTGATCGTCTCGTCTCCGAGTGGGATAAATGTCTTAACGCCTCTGGTGATTACTTTTAGTTGGAACCATCCCATGGTTCCGTTGTGTCGGATATTCGATTTTCATTTGATTGGCCCTCAAACACGGTCCAGTCACATTAATGTGATCACTGCCAATGTTCGACATCAACGAGCAATAGCCGCTCACAGATGGCAGGTGGCACACTAGCAGTAGAAGGCATATAAAGCGTGTCGGCGGGACGCGGGAAACAATGCAGGCATTGTCGCCGTGGGCAAACGGAGCTATTTATCAGACGTCCAAAAGGAAATTATCATTGGCTTTCGGGCCAAGAATGAAAGCTACGTCTATGTTTGTAAACTGTTCGTGTGAAGTCGTGGTTAAAGTATACCAAACGTGGCAGAATGGTGCTACCCAAAACTGACTCCGAGGCAACTGTGTTGCATCACGGGCAATATGTAACAGGGGTGAACGACAGCTGCGGAGATATGTACAGACGAATAGACGTGCAACTGTTGTGCAGCAGACCAGCCAGATGCACCGAGGAGCTACCAACAGTCTCCTCAACGACCGTTCAGCGAATGTTGCCTGCGATGGACCACCGCAGCAAGCGCCTGGTTCGAGCACCCATGCTGACTGCTGTTCAGGCCAGACCACAACTGGAAGTCCACTGAGTGTCGAAAGATGGCCCTTTTAGATAAATCATGTTCCATGTTACATTGGTGTGTATGGCCCTACAACAATAGTCGGTAGGATCCAGGCTGCAGGAAGGAGCGTTACAGTATGGCGAATGTTTTCGTGGCTTTTCGTGGGTGATCTCTTCATTCAGGCAGGCACCTATCCTCGGTGGCCATATCCACCCCTACAAGCAGTCGTTTTTCCTTGCCATGATGGGATCAACTGCAGGACAATGCAATGTGACACACAGCTTGCAGTGTACGTGCGTGGTTTGAAGAGCACCAGAATGAGTGTATCGTACTCCTCCGGTCACCAAACGCCCCGGATTTAAGCCCAGTTGTGAATCCGTGGGACCACGTCGATCGGGCTGTTCGCGTCATGGATCCTCAACCATAAAACCTAGCGTAGCTGGCCAAGGCGTTGGAGTCAAGATGGCTCCATACGGCAGTCGGTACCTGCCAGAACCTCACTGTCTTCCTGCACATCCGCGCTGCAAAACTTGGTTCAGATGGCTCTGAGCACTACGGGACTTAACATCTAAGGTCATCAGTCCCCTACAACTTAGAACTACTTAAACCTAACTAAACTAAGGACCCGAGGCAGGTTTCGAACCTGCGACTGTAGCGGTGCGCGGTCAAAACTTGGTTATTCAGGCTTTTGACAGGTGGTCACATAAATGTGACTGGACTGAGTACATCAGGGACATTTCAACCCTTCTAAAGCTACCCAAATCGACTGTTGCTGGTGTGATTGTGAAGTGGAAAAGCGAGGAAATAATCGCAGCTAAACCAAGTCCAGGCAGTCCTCATGCCTGACGGACCAAGATCGTCCAACATAGCGGAGGACGGTTGCAAAACAACGAATGAAACCAACGGAAGGAATCTTTCGTGAGTTGCAGAGTGCTACTAGAAGTTCAGGTAGCACAATGGCTGTGCGTAGGGAGTTAAAATCAATGGGATACAGTGATTGACCAGCTCCTCAAAAGCACGCATTTCTGTAGTCAATGCTAAATGACGCTGGAGGTGGTGTAAAGAGCGACGCAACTGGGCAGTGGATCACTAGAAACGAGTGGTTTGGGTTTGGTGAATGCATGGAGAAGGAATTCCGCCACCATGTGTAGTGCCAAGAGTGAAGTACGGTGGAGGTGTGGTTACGGCATGAGGGTGTTTTTTTGTATTTAGGGTGTGGTCCCTTTATTGCGCATATGAAAATGCTAAATGCCGAAGAATGTGAACACATTTTGCAGCATTATGTATGCTATATAGTAGAAGAACAGTTCGTAGACGATGATTGTTGTGTAATTATGACAGTGCTCTCTATCATAAAGCAGCATGTGTGAGCCAGTGTTTGGCTCCAGTAACATTCCTGAAATAGACTATCCTGCCCAGAATCCCGACCTGAACGCAATGGAACATCATTAGGATGAGTTAGACCCAGCGTCCAACATCACTACCTTCTCTGGCTTCGGCTCTTGAGGTAGAATAGGCTACCATTTCTCAACAGACGTTCAGAAACCTCACTGAAAGTGTCCTGAGAGAAGTTGGAGCCATCATAAATGTGAAGGGTCGACGCATCGTGTATAATAACTTCTATTATTTGTCTGGCTACTTGTGGTCGGATAGCGCACGTTAATGCCACTACATTATTGTAGCTTCAGTGGGAGAACCAATCCGCATGTTAGTTGCGGATAGAGAGTGTTAATTTGTTCCGTATTCATTCTATCAGTTGCAGACACGTACGGAAACAAAAAACGTTTCCATTGCATGTAGCCTGGCACTTAACCACTGAGATACAGAAACTATTAAGCAAGTGGATAATTATTATTCATTCTTGGATTTACGGCTGGTTTTCTGAAAATGGAAGTCTCTTCCCAAATATTGTGAATTGGTATGCTACCAGCAGTGCTGACACTACGCCTAGTATTTGGCTGATAAGAATTAGGTTCTACAATACTGGTCGGATTTCGATCAGTCTCATCCATATTTTGTGGCAGATAATGATAAATGCCCAAAAGAATGACATTCCATTGCTCCAAATTCGGACCACTCTCTGCCTCACTATCTGCTTGCCTTTCTCTGAAAATAATCGAACTCTTCTACAGGTCCGGTCTCTTAAGCAGTTCGAGCTATCGTCCGGGGTGGATGGTGGAAAAAGAGAGGGGAAAAAATGAAAATGGAATTCCTTCAGTGGTGAACCTATGACTGATAGACAGCTGTAGATGTCGAGCAAGTCATTCGCTTTTACTGCCACATACACTAACAGTTACGCGCACGCGCACTGAGCATTCATGTTTTTGACTAAGATACATTGTTCAAGATTAATACTCCGTAGATAAACGCAAATTTGTGTTCTGCAACTGCGTATTTATTTCGTTTGTACCAGATATGTCTCACTTGTGAATTTTCAACTTTTCGCGGCATAATAAATAATTCATTAAATTTCTTGCATTGATAGTTCGGTAGTGTGTCGTATGGTCATCCACAGAATAGATTGCAAGGCTGACGTCAAGGTGGCAAGCAAGGCGTTATATGCTCCGCTGCGGCAGTAGGTGCAGCGAGTTACAGACGCTGGTCGGCTCAAAGAGATGCTTACACACGCTACGCCTGTGGCGAAGTCGTACAGGCATTCAATTCACTTATCGATGTACACTATGTGATCAAATGTATTCGGACAACTGGCTGAAAATGACTTACAATGTCGTGGCGCCCTCCATCGGTAATACCCTTTGCCTTGATGACAGCTTCCACTCTCGCAGGCAAACGTTCAGTCAGGTGCTTGAAGGTTTTTTGGGGAATGGCAGCCCATTCTTCACGGAGTGCTTCACTGAGGAGAGGTATAGATGTCGGTCGGTGAGGCCTGGAACGAAGTAGGCGTTCCAAAGCATTCCAGAGATGTTCTGTAGGATTCAGGTCAGGACTCCGTGCAGGCCAGTCCATTACAGGGATGCTATTTTCGTGTAACCACACCGCCACAGGCCATGCATTATGAACAGGTGCTCGATCGTGTTAAAAGATGCAGTCGCGATCTCCGAATTTCTCTTCAACGGTGGGAAACAAGAAGGTACTTAAAAGATCAATGTGGGCCTGTGCTGTGACAGTGACACGCAAAACAACAAGGGGTGCAAGTCCCTCTATGAAAAGCACGACTACCGAATTTTACTGTTGGCACTACACACGCTGGCAGATGAAGTTCACTGGGCATTCGCCATACCCACACCCTGCCATCGGTTCGCCACATTGTATACCGTAATTCATCACTCCACACAACGTTTATCCACTGTTCAATCGTCCAATGTTTAGTTCCTTACACCAAGCGATGCGCCGCTTGGCATTTACCGGTGTGATGTGTGGCTTATGAGCAGCCGCTCGACCATGATATCCAACTTTTCTCACCTCCCGCCTAACTTTCATAATACTTGCAGTGGATCCTGATGCTGTTTGGAATGCCTGTGTGATGGTCTGGATAGATGTCTGCCTATTACGACCCTCTTCAACTGTCGGCGGTCTCTGTCAGGAGTCAACAGGCGGCGCCGGCCGAAGTGGCCATGTGGTTCTAGGCGCTGCAGTCTGGAACCGCAAGACCGCTACGGTCGCAGGTTCGAATCCTGCCTCGGGCATGGATGTGTGTGATGTCCTTAGGTTAGTTATGTTTAACTAGTTCTAAGTTCTAGGGGACTAATGACCTCAGAAGTTGAGTCCCATAGTGCTCAGAGCCATTTGAATCCAAGTCAACAGGCGAGGTCGGCCTCCATGCTTTCGTGCTGTATGTCTCCCTTCATGTTTCCACTTCACTATCACATCAGATACAGTGGAACCAGGGATGTTTAGGTGTGTGGAAATCTCGCGTATAGACGTATGACACAAGTGACACCCAATCATCTGACCACGTTCGAAGTCCGTGAGTTCCGCGGAGCGCCCCATTCTGCTCTCTCACTATGTCTAACAACTCTCACTATGTCTAACAACAACTGAGGTCGCTGATATGGAATACGTGGGAGAGTTTCGCAGCACATTGCACCTAATATGAAAAACGTATGTTTCTGAGGGGGTCCGGATGCTTTTCATCACATAGTGTATGTTGGACGGCGATGACACCGTGACGACTTCTCTGCAGTTTAATTGTCCCAAGAGCCGGATTCCATGCTTTGTCCAAATTAAAACAATTATCTGTATTTATTAAATTATTAGCTAAACTCCTTTCTATAGCTTCCTTGAAGACAGAATCCCAAAAGGAAGAGCAGGGTATTAGAATCTTCACATCACTGTAGTTCATGGAATTCCCTGTATCAATAACGTGTTCGGCCACAGCTGACTTGTCTGGCTGTGATAAGTGTGTGTATATTCGATGTTCCACTCATGATAGGTGCGTGTTGTTTGACCTATGTATGACTTCTCACAATTTCCGCAAGGAATCTGATACACACCCGCCTTACGAAGCAATAAATCGTTCTTTACAGAGCCGAGAAAGCTGCAATCTTCGACGGAGGCCGGAAGATCACCTTAACACAGTTGTTTTCGAGAATACGGCCTATCTTCAAGGGAAGACCACCCACATAGGGCAAAAACGCACTTGATCTGAAAGAATTACTATCTTCTTCCACATCACATACCTGCAGTCTAAGTTTTACATTGAATGCTCTACAAATTTGTTGTGGAGAAAATCCGTTCGCTTTAAAAATGCTGTTGAGGTATGTGAGCTCATCTGGCAAATTATCTTTATCGGATATACAGTGTGCCCTATGCACTAAGGTCTTACGGACACCTATAGTCTGTGAAGAGTTGTGGCAGCTACTGGCATGTAGATGTAGCTTTGTATATGTAGGTTTACGATATACGGGATGTCCTAATGTGCCGTCAACTTTACGGCGAACGTCAACGTCCTAAAAGGGGAGGCAATGGAAGAAATTTTATTTGTGCGGCTGCATGCCCGAAATTTAATGGGCTGCACATATACATGTTTGCAACAGAAAATCTGTCACACATTTCACTACACAGAACGTTTCCTGTTGCACACTACACACCCGTGCTCACTTGAGGAAATGTGGCTGCAAATATTGTTAGTATTGTTCTACAAGTAAATTAAATTCAGTTCCAATCCCCAATTCAGAACAATGTTTTAGGGATATTTTTCGTAATCGTAAGATAAAGGCCGGAACTGAAAAACACTCTACATCCTACTCTCTGCTTACTATGCGATAGGGCGGATCGCAGACAGTCAGCTCTTACCATTCGGTCATGGCATAAAGGGGAAAAATTACAGTAATAAGGAAGTGACCTGGCTTATGCTATCCGAAATTATAGCAGACAAAACTGAAACACGGACACAGTCTGGAGCGACGCTCGGTAGCTGCTAGCTGTGAGTCACTGCAGGAAATCTGCCAGGGGACCAGATCTCTTCTTAATTGCTATTTAAACACCACGAATGCAGCTCAAATGAGAGGCAACGGAGCCCATGCCAAAGAGCCTAGCGATTTACACGGGATGGGGGCAAACCAGCGCGTTCAATTACAGAACTAACGTCAATGTTTGATGACATATTTCTCGTTTCTGCCTTACGGCAGAGAAATAATTCACGAGTGCTGCACTGTTTCACATATATTAAGGGATAATTTCACTTCAGCTGACGTTTAACTATCAATCGATTTACTTGGAGGGAAGGAGAGAGAAATGTGAAGAAAAGAAAATGACTCATGTGAATTGCAGGAAATGCATGCACTTTGTTACTGAAAGTAACTAACGACAACGAGTGACGTTTCAGGAAAATTTAGGTACATCACTGAAAAACAAAACAAGAGAGCATAATTTGAGGCTATAAATCCAGATTCAAATTTAACTTACAAAAAATATCTCTTTCCTTCATTCTACATCTACATCCATACTCGGAAAACCACTCTGAAGTGCATGGCACGAGGAACTTTCCATTGTTACAGTTATTAGGGCTTCTTCCCGTTGGCTTCACGTTGGAAGTGGTGAAAGAATGATTGTTTAAATGGCTTTATGTGCACTGTAATTAATGTAATCTTGTCTCGTGATACCTATGGGTGCAATGCATAGGCTTTTGTAGCACGTTCTTCATTCTTTGCAACAATTTATGTGTTCCCAAATCAGTTTTTGGATTCATGGATCATCATCCGGTCACAATAGACGGTTTCAATCGCGGATGAAATAACCGCTGTGGAGACTGATTATGAAACAGCAGACGTTTATCTGCATGTAAGTACTACTGTCTGTAGAATGTCTGTGTTTGCTCTACGCTAACTATTCACCTGATACCGTAATAAGCGAAGAGGCCATCTGTTACTACCATGACCTCTCAAAAGTCTCATGAACCATCTTTCGCTTGAACATGGCCCGCAAGGATAGATGAATGCTTGTGCTGCTCTATTTTGCCTTTCAGAACGAGACTACCGAGAGAATGCCACGAAACAATCGCCAGACCATAATGCTCCCTCCTCCGGACTGGGACCCTACCGACGATTGTTGCAGCGTGTTTGGTTTCAGCCGTTTCAAACCGTACACGCCAATAGTCATGGGTCCTCCGGAGCACAAAACATGACTCATCTGAAAAGGCCACCTGTCGCCGCTCAGTGGACGTCCAGTTGCGGTATTGACGTACAAATGGCAGCCTTCGTCGCCGATGGACATCATTCAGCATGGGTACATGAACTAGGCGCCTGATGTGGAGGTCCATATGCAGCAACATTTCAAAAAATGGCTCTGAGCACTATGGGACTTAAATGTTGTGGTCTTCAGTCGCCTAGAACTTAAAACTATTTAAACCTAACTAATCTAAGGACATAACACACATCCATGCCCGAGGTAGGATTCGAACCTGCGACCGTAGCGGTCGCGCGGTTCCAGACTGTAGCGCCTAGAACTGCTCGGCCACTTCGGCCGGCGCAGCAACATTTGCTGAGTGATCGTTCAGAAGACACTGTTGGTAGCCCCTTGGTTTATCTGGGCGGTCAGTTGTTCAGCAGTTGCACGTCTATTCGCCTGTACACCTATCCGTAGCCGTCATTCACGACTGTCATCTCTGGCCCGTGCTTCACCACAGTTGCCTCGGCGCCGTTTTTTGATAGCGTCGTTTTGCCATGCGCAGTATTCTTTAAGCACGGATGCATGCGAACAGTTTTTCGGAAATGCTTCCACCCTTGGCTCGAAAGCCAATAAACATGCCCTTTTGGACGTCAGATAAACCGCTCCGTTCAGCTTTACGGCAACGACTGCATTGATGTCCGCATCCTCGCGACTCGCTTTATATACCTTCCACTGCTAATGCTGCCACTTGCCATCTGCACGTTGTCGACGAACATAGGCGGTGGTCACATTAATGTGATTGGACTGTGTAAATTATGAACTGCGTTCAGATAATGACTCCCAATTCGAAAACCATTGCAAAACTGTGGACTGCTCAACAAGAAATGCTAAGGTGCATGTTACAAAATATTGCGATAGACATGAAAACAAACAAATGGATCGGGAAACAATATTGTATGAACACCCGATTATGACAGTAATGAAAATGAAATTGAGTTGGGAAGGACATCTAAGCAGGCAAAAGAATTCTCCGCTGTAATTAATGAAATGAAGCTACATGAAATTATTAAACATACAGGAGCAGCGTCTAGCTGAAAACTCTGATGAATAGAGAAGTGTAGAAGAGGGCTCCATCAGTCGACGTCCAATAACTAACGATGAAGATAATACTAAGTTTTCGGAAGTATGTGGTCTCAGACGTCTCTGCACAGGTCACGCAATCCCATTAAATTACGAACTTGTAGTTTGTTGCATGGATTTGGCGCCAGACAGCGTCCCATTGAGTTCCATCAGGTTCAGATTGACGAATCTGATGGCGAAGACATCAACGTTAGTTCATTATCAAAGTCCTCGAGACACTGTAGCGAAAGTGTGGTCGTGTGTCACCGACAATTATCCTGCTGGAACATGCCATGCCCTCGAGGGAGACATGAAGCGTGATGGGATGCAGGTGGTCTGCAATGAAGTCCACATAGCCCACAGCTCTCATGGTGCCTTGAGCTACTCTCATAGGCAGGGTCGGTTCGAGAACATTATTCCACACAAGTGACTTATCATTTGCTCCCCCCCCCCCCCCCCCCCCCCTCCGGCCGGCCGGAGCTAAGTTCTAGGCGCTTCAGTCTGGAACCGCGTGACCGCTACGGTCGGAGGTTCGAATCCTGCCTCAGGCATGGATGTGTGTGATGTCCTTAGGTTAGGTAGGTTTAATTAGTTCTAAGTTCTAGGCGACTGATGACCTCAGAAGTTAAGTCGCATAGTGCTCAGAGCCATTTGAACCATTTGAACCCCCCCTCTCCCCTCGGCCCCCCTCCCCCGCCTCTCCCCGCTTTTCACCTGTGTCAATTTTCGCTGGTAATTGCGATATGCACAGTATACAAATCCTGCATTTTGCAAGCGGCCGCTACTGATAGTGATACGTCCTGTGTAGAAATATTACAGTTGTGGCATTTCTCGTAGCCCTCTCAACTTGGTGATCAAAGCAGCGGTTTATGTCACTCGGACCTAAAACCAGCTCTGATCATAGGTCCCATGGGAGCTTAGGCGAATGTTCCCCATAGTGTAAGAATGTACTCATCCGCCAGCGTCTGTTGCGCGTTGCGTGTTTCCAGCAGCCCTTCGCCCGAATGACGGGTTGGCTAGTGGAACAACAAACATGACTCATCCGAAAAAGCGACACGCTTCTAGTGATTCACGGTTAACGCTCGGTTATCAGGATCTTTATTAAACATGTCAATATCTGACGATTTCAGTTTCGATTATGAACAAAACTTAAGCGATCTTTACCTCCAAGGATGAGTTACGCTTTCGTGAAAGCATAGAGCATAGGGTAAGGCATCTACACTAGGGGAGGCAAGTCGGGCTTGTTCGCCCCGCACGGGTTCTCACTCCATGGCAGTCAGGCAGAGCTTCCTTCCTCAGCTCCCCACAACCGCCACTGACAATAGTGCAATTTACAGTTGTTGTTGTTGTTGTTGTGGTCTTCAGTCCTGAGACTGGTTTGATGCAGCTCTCCATGCTACTCTATCCTGTGCAAGCTTCTTCATCTCCCAGTACTTACTGCAACCTACATCCTTCTGAATCTGCTTACTGTATTCATCTCTTGGTCTCCCTCTACGATTTTTACCCTCCACGCTGCCCTCCAATGCTAAATTTGTGATCCCTTGATGCCTCAAAACATGTCCTACCAACCGATCCCTTCTTCTAGTCAAGTTGTGCCACAAACTTCTCTTCTCCCCAATCCTGTTCAATACCTCCTCATTAGTTACGTGATCTACCCAC
The DNA here is from genome assembly GCF_021461395.2 of Schistocerca americana. Taxonomy (NCBI): domain Eukaryota; kingdom Metazoa; phylum Arthropoda; class Insecta; order Orthoptera; family Acrididae; genus Schistocerca; species Schistocerca americana. The sequence goes on along the minus strand of NC_060121.1, from coordinate 553,826,002 downwards.
CTTATCTTCAGCATTCTTCTGTAGCACCACATTTCGAAAGCTTCTATTCTCTTTTGTCCAAACTAGTTATCGTCCACGTTTCACTTCCATACATGGCTACGCTCCATACAAATACTTTCAGAAACGACTTCCTGACACTTAAATCAGTACTCGATGTTAACAAATTTTTCTTCCCAGAAACGCTTTCCTTGCCATTGCCAGTCTGCATTTTATATCCTCTCTACTTCGACCATCATCAGTTATTTTACTCCCTAAATAGCAAAACTCCTTAACTACTTTAAGTGTCTCATTTCCTAATCTAATTCCCTCAGGATCACCCGATTTAATTTGACTACATTCCATTATCCTCGTTTTTCTTTTGTTGATGTTCATCTTATATAATCCTTTCAAGACACTGTCCATTCCGTTCAACTGCTCTTCCAAGTCCTTTGCTGTCTCTGACAGAATTACAATGTCATCGGCGAACCTCAAAGTTTTTACTTCTTCTCCATGAATTTTAATACCTACTCCGAATTTTTCTTTTGTTTCCTTTACTGCTTGCTCAATGTACAGATTGAATAACATCGGGGAGAGGCTACAACCCTGTCTCACTCCTTTCCCAACCACTGCTTCCCTTTCATGCCCCTCAACTCTTATAACTGCCATCTGTTTTCTGTACAAATTGTAAATAGCCTTTCGCTCCCTGTATTTTACCCCTGCCACCTTCAGAATTTGAAAGAGAGTATTCCAGTTAACATTGTCAAAAGCTTTCTCTAAGTCTACAAATGCTAGAAACGTAGGTTTGCCTTTTCTTAATCTTTCTTCTAAGATAAGTCGTAAGGTTAGTATTGCCTCACGTGTTCCAACATTTCTACCGAATCCAAACTGAAATTTACAGCTAACACATTGTATAAAAATCGTTGTACATATGTATGTTTGTTCTACATCTGCTCTTAAACTAGCAGATCGATTTTAACCAAACTTGGTATACATGTCATTTACTATCTGAAAAGAAGCACTCTGGGAATGGGAGTGAGAGGGAAGAGAGGGGGAAAGGGGGAAACTTATAAGCATAGCTCAGAAAAATGTGTAGCCATTTCAACCAAATTTTTATATGCGTTACCAGCTATTTGCATTATTTGTGTAAATATCCCCCTTAGGGATGAAGTTCTGACAAGTAAAAATATTCGACGTTAATACTGAGTCTATAATTTTCAGGGCCGCTAGGCTCACTGTGACAGCCCCGATGACATTTCAGTCTTGGAGGGTGGGGGTGGGGGGGGGGGGGGGAGGGGGGGCGGGAGTTTCTGCAAAGCCAGTACCACATCAGCATATCTCAGTAATGCCTGAAGCAATTCTACCAGCTAGACACACGTATCATTTGCTGTATGGGAAACATTATTGTGACAGTAATACACCTGTAGTACCCCTACTGCTGTGGGTGGGGACGAACAGAAGTAACATTAAAACATAACTCAGAAACACCTGGAGCCGTTTAAACCAAATCTGGTATATACAAAGCGTTTACATTTCATAGAGTGGCTAAACGTCCGGAATATTTTAGGCAACTAGAACTGCCATTTCTTATGAGGTGGAAGGTATTAGCTAGAATGGCACACCCTCTAGAAAATTTTATCTGCGTGTCTTTTGAAAACGACTCTCGATTTAAATAACTGTTGGCTATTGAATATTAATGTGCGTCAGAATCAGTCGGTATGGGATGCTAATTGATACATTTACCCCAGAAAATATGGCAGTTCAATTTGTCTCAAACATGGTGGACGTATAGAGACTTAAAGCCACTACGAAATTTAAACTCAGTTGCTGAATACTAGATATACTCCTACATTTAACGTCCTCTCTGGAGGTATAAAACAGTTGAGAATCAGGCCGTTGCCATCGACACGCCTTTTTAATATACAAGGGGTTATCAAAAAGTTTCCGTTCAAAGACTGTACAGTCCAGAACCTCCTATCAGGCACATTCGCCGTGAGCATTGAGGCGATCATGCCACCGACGCTCCTTGCTGGAGACACTCGTTTGATGAAACACCATGTACTGTTGCCAAAAGAAGTCCGTAACTACATGTTGCCGCGCGGGATTAGCCGAGTGGTCTGAGGCGCTGCAGCAGTGGACTGTGCGGCTGGTCCCGGCGGAGGTTCGAGTCCTCCCTCGGGCATGGGTGTGTGTGTTTGTCCTTAGGATAATTTAAAAGTAGTGTGTAAGCTTAGGGACTGATGACCTTACCAGTTAAGTCCCATAAGATTTCACACACATTTGAACATTTTTTTTTTAACTACGTGTTACGCATCCTCGTCCGGCAGGAACAGTCGACCTACCCACTCCCTTTTTAAGGGACCGAAGGCGTGGTAATTACATGGGGAGAGGTCAGAACTATAAGGCAGGTGCTCGAGTGTCTCCCACTTAAGTTGTCGATAATGGATGAGGCTGGCCTACCAGATCGACCTGCAAGCATTCCACAACGGAGGTTTTCGACAAACAAGCTGCCTCATACACATTCTTCATTCGCCGATGGATGTCTGCCGGTGTTTGACCTACAGCAGCTAAGAAAGGAATACCAGCCCATTTGCTACTAACGTTGCCATAGTTCACGTCTCCCCATTTAGCGCACGCACATTGGATAGACACGAACGCCACATTAATCCCTTGCCTACATGTCGGCGCTTATATAGGGTGTTTCCGTAAGAGCATGCAAAAATGTAACACGACATTGAGAAGGCTTCACTGAACAATTTGCGGTAGGGATCCTGGGGTCGGAGAGGCCAGTTTATAGAAGTAAACTTGTCTACCGCTTTGTCTAGCATTATTGTTTTCCAGCCTGTTTACAACTAACATGCGTACAAGTTCACATGTACTGTCTGTTTTTTTTTTACATGTACGTTATTTATTTCTTGCAAGGAAACGAGGAGGACGAGCCTGATTACTAGGAAGTTTTTCCTAGTCACTGGATTGGAGGGGGAGGTCCTACTCCATGGCCTGCGAGACCATCTGCCCTGAATCCCCTTGATTATTTCCTGTGGGGATATGTAAAGACGTTTGCGTATGAGACCCCAGTGAATACAGAGATGGAATTAGTTGCCAGAGTTGTAACTGCCTGTAATGTGATTCGAAACACACCGGGGATATTTGTCAGGATGCGTGAGGAACTGGTTCACCGATGTCATGCTTCCATTGAGGTTTATGGCCGACAGTTTCAGCACATTCCGTAAGACGCATTGCTGATGGTACGTTCACAGTGTCAATGACGGTTGTTACAGTTAACTGTTACTAATGTAAATAAAAAAGTTCACAGTACTGTGATTTTATTCCTATTATCTCCTTAAGCTGGCTTCTCCGACCACAGGTTCCACACATCAAATGTTCGATGGAGCGTCCTCTATGTCCTATTAATTTTTGCACTCTCTTGCGGAAACACCCTCTACAACCGCATCGGACTCGCATTACGTTGCATACACGCTGCAGCGACGGCCTCAAATGGAAACTTTTGATCGTCCCTTATATATGACGTATTCGTACATGGGTGAAGCCACGGGTAATAACCTAGTCCATACTGATGCTTACGGTAGAGATAACGTAGAGATCAGTTGTGTACTGTCATACAGATAATTTGTGGTATAAAGTCCATTGCGGTAATATGTATCATTTTGGTATCGCAGCGTCCACAAACCTTAGTGTGTGAGATGACTCACAGGGCGATAAATGCATTCCTTGATATAGTCGTTCCCATCCTATCCGATACAGTTACTCCTGAGCGAGAACGGATATCAAGCAATACCCTCATTAACGTTTAGCACCTAACCAATCTTTATATATTTAAAAAAAAGTCTTCCTATCTACAAACTGACAAAAAATTGATAATATTTTGTTAATGCAAGAACAAATAAAAATGACATGTTTCGGTTAGATACAGAGAACAAAAAGATGGTTTAGACTGAGGAATTAGGAGAAGTCAACAGCAGCTAGCTATGGATATGAAACAGGTCATCCCTTAAACTGTGTAGAAGACGAACTGGAAATCTTTCACAAGGAAATGTAAGGAAGAAAACTCGACGTGCTGGAGGAAATATAAATAGCCATTCACGAAATAAATTCACCAGTGTTCTTAACGTGCAAATGATTGACAACAGAACGAGATTTTTTAATAGGTTTTTGAATTAATGCAAATGGACAATTACAAGTATTGAGTGTTTCATGGAAGTAATATCTAGAGATTGGCATATAACCGAAACAGCATCATTGGAAATGTGCACAATCTGTGCATGCACTGTCGCTCCTCTGGCATAGCAGCTCACAACTACTTACGGACAACAAGATAATCGTCATGTGGACACTCTTGGTACACACAGCTGAAGAAGAGGAGACGGCCTGCTCCGACGTTGAGATGTGCGGAGTGGACCATTTTACGTAAGACGAGGATCCATAGAGAAACTTATTTAATTTATTTTATTTAATAAACGCCACAAACTGAGTGCCAACAGTGTGACCTGAGAGCATTGTCTCTTGAAACATCAACTGATGAAAAATAACAGCCACTGCCTCAAATCCTAAAAATGGATAACATTACACTCTTTAAAACTCTTTGTGTCGGCAAATGGGCATCGTAATTCATGATTGTAAGAGGCCGCGCTGGAAAGTAATGCTTCCGAGTTTTTTTATATGAAAACTCTTAAATACTTTTGAATAAAAGGAACGTTATTAAGATTCTACAAAAAATGGTTCAAATGGCTCTAAGCAATATGGGACTTAACATTTGAGGTCATCAGTTCCCTAGACTTAGAACTACTTAAACCTAACTAATCTAAGGATATCACACACATCGATGCCCGAGGCAGGATTCGGACCTGCGGTCGTAGCAGCCGCGCGGTTCCGGGCTGAAGCGCCTAGAACCGCTCGGCCTCAGCGGTCGGCTAAGATTGTACGTCAACATATTTATTCTTCGATATATTTACCCTGGCGACAAACACATTACTCCACGACAGACCAGTTTCTGTTACCGTAGGACGTTTTACTTTGTTGACGGAGCCAGAACCGCAGTCGGGATTATGAAGATATAGAAACAAACTGACAAGAATCCGCTTGCTATACCACGTTTTGGTTCAAATGGCTCTGAGCACTATGGGACTTAACATCTATGGTCATCAGTCCCCTAGAACTTAGAACTACTTAAACCTAACTAACCTAAGGACAGCACACAACACCCAGCCATCACGAGGCAGAGAAAATCCCTGACCCCGCCGGGAATCGAACCCGGGAACCCGGGCGTGGGAAGCGAGAACGCTACCGCACGACCACGAGATGCGGGCATATACCACGTTTTAATGGATTTAATTTTTCATAGTATGAACGCTATAAATTTACAAAAATGACGACATTTTTCAGGTGCGGGATGAATGTGATCACAGTGACTCGGAAGATATCTTGAACAAAGCCGAGGAGGACTTTATTCTAGAACAAGATGTATCAGTATCGGAAGAGAACCATGAAGTGAATTCAGAAGAAAATGTCACTGCCAGTGAAAATTATGATGGGGATTCCGGTGAAGAGAATGAGTTCATTGCAAACTCAGGACGAGAATGAACAATTGCAGTGTCCACGTTAATTGGCTGGTATCAGTATAACATTATCAAACGACTCCACGGGGCAACACACGCAGGAGTGATCTCACCCACGATGTCCAAAGTTTTCAACATGCTCTTTGAGCACCAAATTGCAGGGAGGAAATTGATGTCTATCGTCCCGTCGACAACGAGGTCATTAGAGAAGGGTCACCAAATTGTTGATACTATTTGCACCTTCACCAATGCTGAAGCGTCACATGTTGTTCAGCATTATAGTACAGATGCTGCTCTGAACAGAATGAGAGTTAGGACATTTGTAGATTCTATCAAACTGGAAGCGTTTTGATGTGGTATTGACTGCTGGAGCTCTTCGCTGCCGAAAGGAATCAATTTCTGAAACGTGGTCAACACACAAAAATATAATCGTCCAGCCATGGCACGGAATCGATTTGCATGTATCTACATCTGCATACATACACTGCAAGCCTCTATACGATGCGCGTCGAAGGGAAACGTTTATCTGTTGTGACGAAAAAGCAACACCTCAACTACCCTTATTCCGACATTTTCTCCTGGCGTGTACAGTATTCAAAAAACTTAGGGAACACAGTCGGATGATGTCGTCGACAACTGTCGATATTTTGACAGGAGAACATGCTGTCATTTACAATGCAGAACTGCAGCGGGAAAACGCTGTGCAAGGTGGGCGGTTTGAACTTTACATAAAAAACCGGCAGATTTCTTACGTTCATTAGAGAGAATACGTTTGAATGACTGTGATGTTCCGGCAGCTTTGATGTGATATCTCTGTTCACTCGTGTTTCTCTCTGACTTGTTACGGTTAATTTAGGTGAGGTTTGGTGTTGAATTAACGAACCTATTTTGACATGTTTTGCCTTCCACGAGCAGACAGATGGAGTCGCGAGTGGAAGCCCATTGTCACCTATTCTTGCACATTCGCTTATGGGAGACTTCGAGGAAAGTGCGGCTTTGAAACCTGCGTGTTTGTTCTCTTAGATATGTAAACGATATTCTTGTTGTTTGGCTTCATGGCAATGAGAATCTGACCGACTTCTTAGAATACTTGAATTCAATCCACCAGAATATTTGTTTCATGATGGGGGTGGGAACGGATAGCTGCGTCCCCTTCCTTGATGTATTGATCAGGAGAAAGGCTGATGGTACGTTGCGACATCCTGTTTATAGGAAGCCTGCTGACACTGAATTATATCTAAGGGCTGAGATTTGTTACCGTCCGGCTCAGTGTACTTTGTACCTTGATTCACAAGGCCCACATTTCAGACCCCGAAATTGTTTTCAGCTGAGTTGCGTCATCTTGAGGGAACTTTTTGTCAGAATGGATACATTGAAAGGCAGATCACACGTGCGTTGCCCTATCGACAAACCGTGCACCGGCTGAGTGATGATAACACCGAGTTGACATACACTCCTGGAAATGGAAAAAAGAACACATTGACACCGGTGTGTCAGACCCACCATACTTGCTCCGGACACTGCGAGAGGACTGTACAAGCAATGATCACACGCACGGCACAGCGGACACACCAGGAACCGCGGTGTTGGCCGTCGAATGGCGCTAGCTGCGTAGCATTTGTGCACCGCCGCCGTCAGTGTCAGCCAGTTTGCCGTGGCATACGGAGCTCCATCGCAGTCTTTAACATTGGTAGCATACCGCGACAGCGTGGACGTGAACCGTATGTGCAGTTGACGGACTTTGAGCGAGGGCGTATAGTGGGCATGCGGGAGGCCGGGTGGACGTACCGCCGAATTGCTCAACACGTGGGGCGTGAGGTCTCCACAGTACATCGATGTTGTCGCCAGTGGTCGGCGGAAGGTGCACGTGCCCGTCGACCTGGGACCGGACCGCAGCGACGCACGGATGCACGCCAAGACCGTAGGATCCTACGCAGTGCCGTAGGGGACCGCACCGCCACTTCCCAGCAAATTAGGGACACTGTTGCTCCTGGGGTATCGGCGAGGACCATTCGCAACCGTCTCCATGAAGCTGGGCTACGGTCCCGCACACCGTTAGGCCGTCTTCCGCTCACGCCCCAACATCGTGCAGCCCGCCTCCAGTGGTGTCGCGACAGGCGTGAATGGAGGGACGAATGGAGACGTGTCGCCTTCAGCGATGAGAGTCGCTTCTGCCTTGGTGCCAATGATGGTCGTATGCGTGTTTGGCGCCGTGCAGGTGAGCGCCACAATCAGGACTGCATACGACCGAGGCACACAGGGCCAACACCCGGCATCATGGTGTGGGGAGCGATCTCCTACACTGGCCGTACACCACTGGTGATCGTCGAGGGGACACTGAATAGTGCACGGTACATCCAAACCGTCATCGAACCCATCGTTCTACCATTCCTAGACCGGCAAGGGAACTTGCTGTTCCAACAGGACAATGCACGTCCGCATGTATCCCGTGCCACCCAACGTGCTCTAGAAGGTGTAAGTTAACTACCCTGGCCAGCAAGATCTCCGGATCTGTCCCCCATTGAGCATGTTTGGGACTGGATGAAGCGTCGTCTCACGCGGTCTGCACGTCCAGCACAAACGCTGGTCCAACTGAGGCGCCAGGTGGAAATGGCATGGCAAGCCGTTCCACAGGACTACATCCAGCATCTCTACGATCGTCTCCATGGGAGAATAGCAGCCTGCATTGCTGCGAAAGGTGGATATACACTGTACTAGTGCCGACATTGTGCATGCTCTGTTGCCTGTGTCTATGTGCCTGTGGTTCTGTCAGTGTGATCATGTGATGTATCTGACCCCAGGAATGTGTCAATAAAGTTTCCCCTTCCTGGGACAATGAATTCACGGTGTTCTTATTTCAATTTCCAGGAGTGTAGTTTTAAGGTCTACTACACTTCCGCATTACGCAGGAACATTTTCCAACACTGATCGTGCTTTGCTTTGCGGAAATAAGATGTTACATGTGTTTTCCAGCCTCCATCTAAAATTAGGGTCCTTTTGAATTCCATTAAGAATGATCTTAGTTTGCAAGAGAGCGGAGTCTGTTGTACTCCTCGCAATTGTGGCATGTCATACTATCGGGAACATAGAACACCGGTGTGCTGAGCATGAGCGCAACACACGCTTATAACACCCGAGCAAATCGACTATTGCAGAACATTGTCTCGGTACCGGTCACGACATAGAATATAACAACACGGAGATTCTAGCATGCACTTCCAGCCATTGGCTTAATGTCATTAAGAAAGCAGTGGGAATTAAATTTGCAAGTAGCGTTGTAAACAGAGATGGAGGTTTTTGCTTAAGTTCTACGTGGAATCCTGCTCTCTTTCTCGTTAAAAAACAGAGGGTCAGAGAGAATGCTACATCACCCATTGTTTAGTAATTTTCACTATCGATAACCTTCAGCGTCGGTCATCTTTGGTTGGTGTGGTGGTGTTAGTCATTCAGCGCTCGCGCGTGTATGTGTGTTATCGTTCCGGAATTGCTATGCAAACTGAGGTGTTAAATTTTATTGCACAACGCTTTCCAGCTGCAGTTTAATCCTGAAAATGACACAGTGGTCTCCTGTTGAAATATCGGCGGTTATCGACTCCGTTGTAACGTCCCCTTAGAAAAAATTATGATTTACGTCAGATGAGTAAAACTGAACGTACTCAGACAGTTCTCTCTTTACTTATTCTGATCATCACAAAACTGACACACAATTTTTTTTTTAGTGCAACGCAGTCTGACTTTCAATAATCCCTATAAAAGAATGGCCCTGACTAACCTATACCTTTCATGAATCAATTACCTCACAAAAACCTTCGTTACTCGAACTACTGCAATACAGCGAGCGCCAATACTGACAGCTAAATAAAAGATTCTAACTACGGAAGGCACTAACTACTGATAGGCATAGTTAACAAATGAAAGATTTTGGTAGATAACAAACAATGTATTTACCTTTATATATATATATATATATGTATATATATATATATATATATATATATATATATATATATATATATATATATATATATATATATATCAGTTCATGACATCCAGACTTACAAATTTCCTCTTTCTGACGGACACATGTCCATATCGTCCGCTCTCAAAACTCTGGCATCTCTGTCCCCACATCCACCACTGCTGGCGGCTCACCAACTGCTCAACGCTGCACGCTGTTCACATCCAACTGCCCAACACTACACAAGCGAATATTCCAACAATGAGTCCATCCAGCCACAGACTGCACACAGCACATTCAGTGATTTTCATACAGAGCGCTACATGGTGTTACCAACATAAAACCTAAACAGCCTACTTACAACGTCACCTGGATGCATTCCGGTAAGTTATTTGAAAAACGCTTATTTAATTTAAGTATACTTCTAGACATCCAAAGAATCTAATATGAGTAATGTTGTACACAACTACGTCGAGAAATTAAAAAAGAAAACATGGAGGCACAAGAAGACCCCAAGTTGATTAACTACATTGGCAACTTGCACTTGGTTTATTCATGAGATCCGGATAGATAAGGTTCCACTGTACTTCTGTGCGTTTATCACAGTCAGGGTTGGAGTTGTCGATACTGAGTGACTGAAGTGATTGAGAGCGAGTGTGACGTGCACGGGCACTGTTCAGTGCTGTGTGTGCGCCGGTACCCCGCGCCGCAGCAGGGCTCCCCAGTCTCCGGCCGTGTGCGAGCGGGCGGCGGATGGGCGACGACCCGCCGGCCGTCAGCGCATTCCAGCAGCTGCAAGGCAGCACCACGCCGCCTCCGGCAACGCTGCTGTCCGCTCCTTTGTGGAAACGGTGACCATATTACGCACCTTACACATATGCGCCTTTGTAGCCTCTGCTACGGTGGTGTCCCGCGTACTTAAGAGACGTCATTCACCACGATGAATCTGAAGCAGAGGAGGAAGCTGAGCACTGGAAAATAGAGTGGTCAAATCTGAATATCGCCGCTGTGAAGGAAGGTAAAATCTTGATAGGAAAGCGATTTTCGAAATAGGGACTTTCCCACTTACAGAGAAGAAGTAGGCACTTGTGCACGTTACAGTTTACTGGTCGGGACCATTTGTTCGCACGTTCTCAGAATACCGTAAATATCTGCTTTAACTTTGTCGTGTAGCAGTAGTGAGCGAAAAGACCGAGCAAGGTGGCATGGCATCGTTGCATGGTACACCAAAACAGAAGGGTGCCTTCCAGAGTGAACAAGCAGGGAAGAGGTTTGAATCTGACTGGAGTCATGTGGAGCGGTGTGGGGGTTTGCCACTAGGGTCTGTTATGGGTCCTTCAGTTTGAATTGAACGATGACTGGTCACTCAAAATTTTTTCACTTTGTAGTTGATACGATCTATTGTGAAAGACGTGGACTGCAATATAAATGATGTATAAGGGGTAATCAGATGAAAATCGTGCACATGGGAGCAAAGGATGTAAACTGTTTATTATTTCAAAAGTAATCACCACCGCTACTGATGCTGTTATTCACACATAAGACTAGATGGTCAGTGACTTCGAGGAAAAATGTTGTCGGTTGCCCACGGAATCATGATTGTATCCATGTGTGCACTTCTTTGTCCGAAGCATATCGACGGCCGGCCCACACGTTCGACTACGCTGAAGAAGTTTCGCTGGGAAGACATCACGCATCCCCCATACTATTCCCATCTTCATATTTTTGGAGCCCAGAAGAAAGAGATTCGTGGTCATAGATTTGCTTCGGACGAAGAGGTGCACGCTTGGATACCATCATTGCTCCGTAGGCAACTGATAACATTTTAGCATGAAGACACTGGCGATTACTTTTAAAATAATAAACGGCTTATTTACTTTTCTCACATTTGTCTCGTTCTCATTTGACTGTCCGTAATAGCTAATAGGGTAGTTAACATTAGCACAAGGCCTTTAGAGAATAGATTAACGTTTAAATGGTTCAAATGGCTCTGAGCACTATGGGACTCAACTGCTGAGGTCATTAGTCCCCTAGAACTTAGAACTAGTTAAACCTAACTAACCTAAGGACATCACAAACATCCACGCCCGAGGCAGGGTTCGAACCTGCGACCGTAGCGGTCTTGCGGTTCCAGACTGCAGCGCCTTTAACCGCACGGCCACTTCGGCCGGCGATTAACGTTTAACTGGAGCAAAAAGCAAACATACAGTATGTACACCGAACTCTTGTAAAAGCGAAATTTTACTGTCCCATGGGGGCTAAACAGTCAGTCTCAGGACTGAGGGTAGATGGAAGGCTTTCTTGGAAGTGTCATATTCAAGATATTGCATAAAAACTACAAGAATGATGTCTACTGTCTCTGACAATGAAACGCTAAGCCTTATTTGCATTTCTTACTTTCACTTTACTGTCTCCTATGGTGTTATATTCCCGGGCAAATCTGTGAACTCACCAAGAATATTCCTAACTCAGGAAAGGGCTGATCAGGCAGGTGTCAGTTTGCGAACTTCTTGTACACAGTTGTGCAGCTGTCTCGAAATTCTGTACATACTATTCCAAAAAGGAACTTGTAGTAGAGAGTAGGGACTCATTCAGAAGAAACTCCAACATTCATTCAGCGTAAACTGGGCAGAAAAATTATACGCGCTTGGATAACACTACCTTAAGCAATCTACAGAAATGTGTACACTTTTATATTACTTCAGTTCTTTCGTTTATAAACTTTCTAACCAGCATTCTGTAAATTGTCTACCGACTCATTTTAAGATGAAATAGCTTTGGCTCGCATGGTCCCACGGATCCTAATAAAATAATAAATTCGTAAATAAATAAAAATTGCTTAGCATGACATGAAATGGCAGTTTAGATCACAAAGAATCATTCACCTAACTACAATGGAGTAAATTGGTGACCCGTTTGTGAAACCTGGAAAATCGGATTCCCAGGGAAAGTAATGGAAATTAAGTGAAATTTTGAATGAATCAAGGAATTCTGAGGGACTCAGACAGTGCGTTTACAGAAAGAAATATGTGAGTCATTTTGTTACAAATCAGTCGAGAGTCAACTTCGGAAACCGTTGGTTGTGGAGTTGCGTGAGCGAAGACATGAAGTATGCTGGGTTGTCGCAATGTGTCTTGGGCGATCGCGGCCACCTCCTGCGCACTCGCTGACCTCGGCGATCTTCGTTGTTGTCCGTGAATTGTCGGGCTCCCGATCTGTTCCTCATTACATCATTTTGAGCTCGACGGTGTGTAGCGTACGCCTGATGATCTCTTATACACACACCAAAATAAGTTTTGCATCACCCCGGTTCCCAGAACTCCTGAAGATAGACGTTGACTGTGGATATTATATCACAAACACAGTCCCTTTGACTGTTTAGAGATGTCACTAAACCCGCCCGCCCGCATCTCGTGGTCGTGCGGTAGCGTTCTCGCTTCCCACGCCCGGGTTCCCGGGTTCGATTCCCGGCGGGGTCAGGGATTTTCTCTGCCTCGTGATGGCTGGGTGTTGTGTGCTGTCCTTAGGTTAGTTAGGTTTAATTAGTTCTAAGTTCTAGGGGACTGATGACCATAGATGTTAAGTCCCATAGTGCTCAGAGCCATTTGAACCATTTTGAAACCCGCCCGAAGATGTAAACATCCACGCACGAGCAGCGCCTGTTACACGGAGGGGGTCCGAAAGCCGATCAGTTCCAGTCGTTCCACCAGGAAGGAGGTACGTGGCTCGTGTTGTCTGTAGTTCAACCATGTCTAGACGGTCAATACCGCGGTTCGATAGCGTCCGCTTTGTCACTTCGTGCCAGGAAGGGTACTCAACAAGAGAAGTGTCCAGGCGTCTCGGAGTGAACAAGAGCGATGCTGTACGGAAGTGGAGGAGATACAGAGAGACAGGAACTGTCGATGACATGCCTCGTTAGGCCGCCCAAGGGCTACTACTGCAGAGGATTATGGCTCGGAGGAACGCTGACAGCAACGCCACCATGTTGAATAATGCTTTTCGTGCAGCCACAGGACGACGTGTTATGACTCAAACTGCCTGCAATATGCTACATGAGGTCCATGGCGAGGTCCATCTTTGCAACCACGACACCATGCAGAGCGGTACGGTACAGATGGGCCCAACAACATGCCGAATGGACCGCTCTGGATTTGCATCAAGTTCTCTTTACCGATGAGTGTCGCATATGCCTTCAACCAAACAATCGTCGGAGACGTGTTTGGAAGCAACCCTGTCAGGCTGAACGCCTTAGACATACTGTCCAGTGAGTGCAGCGAGGTGGAACTTCCCTGCTGTTTTGGGGTGGCATTATGTGGGTCCGACGTACGCCGCTGGTAGTCATGGACGGTGCCATAGTGGCTGTTCGATACTTGAATGCCATCCTCCGACCGATAGCGTAGCCATATCGGCGGCATATTGGCGTGGCATTCGTCTTCATGGACGACAGTTCGCGCCCCATCGTGAGCATCTTGTGAATGACTTCCTTCAGGATAACGACATCGCTCGACTGGAGTGGCCAGCTTGTTCTCCAGACATGAGCCCTATCTAACATGCCTTGGGTAGATTGAAAAGACGCCGAATCGCCGTTGAGGAGTGGGACAATCTATATCAACAGTGCCCTGATGAACTTGTGGATAGTATGCCACGAGCAATACAGTCATGCATCAATGCAAGAGAATGTGCTACTGGGTATTAGAGGTACCGGTGTGTACAGCAATCTGGACCACCACCTCTGAAGGTCTCGCTGTATGGTGGTGCAACATGCAATGTGTGGTTTTCATGAGCAATAAAAAGGGCGGAAATGATGTTTACGTTGATCTCTATTCCAAATTTCTGTGCAGGTTTCGGAACTCTCGGAACCGAGATGATGCAAAACTTTTTTTGATGTGTGTATGGCATATCTGTGATTTCGACATTCGCGCAAAATCAAAAGTGGGCTTTTAATTCTATAAAAGTATATAAATACAGACCCATATTCTGAACACGCATGTCTTGTAGATCAGCACTGAATATTAAGACTAAGAACATAGTGTGAAGAGCGTCCGATTTGAAACATGAGTGTTGTTGCTATCAGATTCTGTTGAATTACACTCCAGTGGCAATGGTTCGAGGTGTGGTCCTGCGAAGACCGCTCATGTGCTTGAGGTTATCGCATATTGACACGGCAAGGCACATTATGTTGACGGACGACGGTAACAAAGCGATTTGCAGGGACGGCAAGAGCTTACACTTTTCAGAATAGTTGATAAAACTGCATTCTGTAGCTGAAATTTGAGTAATCACTATAATAAGTGATGCAGCAGTTCATAAGTTGCACTTGCGACCATAAAAGCTAGTGAAGTAAAATGTGATCACCCAAACAATAAAAAATTAGTCCAGGGCAACTATGAACATCCACATGGAAAAACCTGTAAATATAAGAAAAAAAATCTTTTGATGAAACGAAGACACCACCTTTTAAACGTTTCCTCTTTCGAGCACTGTCACTTTTACTTCACGAAATGTTCGATGTCTTGTTTTAAGTACAGCTGATTAGTGTCGATGCCTCTGAAGAGTGCATATAGATTGTGATATCGCCTTTGTATTGTTCATGTCAACGTGAAAGAAGGGAGACTGCCGGGGGAGATTAAACACGGTGCTGCCGTACAGCCTATTATTCTCGAATAGCGATACAACGGGCTTATCGTTCCTGTCCGACAGATGAAGGGGAAGCTTCACTATACACCGAAAAAGAGTTTGGAATGTAATGCAAGCATTTTATCGTGATACGGGTGACCGCTAAGCTCCTTGGACTGAATGCAATGTGAATTTAAAATATTTGTGACAGCATGCCTCCTAATAAACACAACGTATAATTTGTCTGATATTTAATATGTTGCGTAAAATGTGCTTATTGTACAGAGAGCCACAAATAATGAACGCCTTTAACGATTCAATTTAGTGCCGAAGCAGATTAAGCGTCGTACGAATTGTTGTTCGGGTGTTGTAATTTTAATTCTTTGAATATCTCTTCATGATCTGTTATGAATTCAACGTAATTCTGCAAATTCGACTTATTCGGGCGTACATAAAATTGTACAAAGCAAGAAATTTTCGAATATAACATCACAATGATCGTATTCTCAGCTGTTTATCGCCGTTGTCTTAACAACTAGCGATAATATTTGAGACAGGCAATCAAGACTATTACTGAAGCGTTAATTTCTGTTTTAATTACTTGTAACATCCTCACAAACGCGCAAGATAGGAGTTATTACGATAAAATTCTGAATGGTCAATGCAGTAAAATAATGACAATGCATTAATTAAATGATGTTATTTAATGGTACAACGTTAGTTAAATTGAAAAGAATTTATTATTAAATAAAGAATATAATTCTCATAAAAATATTAGCTTCGCCGAAAACTGCATATTAGGCTCTCGCTAATTATAACAATAAAATATGTGACATCGTGGAGGTGCGTGCTTAGAGACAGTGTATATTTCGGGATATCTGCATTCCATCTCTTTGGTAAGACGTGGCCAGCCACAAAATATACATACGAGTGTAATGGAATCTTGAACAGTCAAGTAAGATACAAAATGGTGAAGACGTTCAGGTATTAGCTACCTAAAAATCAGTTACACAGAGAGATGTTTTACTTTGTTCTTTAATCTTGATTCTCAGACTAGTGCTTTTACAGTACATTCCTCTACATTAGTGCCTGTGCTCCTGACCTAACTATATAGTGATTTGGATTATATTCTTGTACGATTAAATAGACTGATAGAGCATTGGCGGAATCTGTCTGATTCGCTTCGATGCCAACCCAAGGAAAAGGATCAGAAGACAGAGAGGAATGAACATCGAGTAAAATAAATGAAGAACGAAATTCTGCAGTGGTAACATGCTGTACATATAGTCTACATGTCCTCTACCTTTGAAAATGAGTCCCTCGTCACGGCAGACATTTAACTAATTTTAGTATTGATGTCACAAACTTAATTAAAATAAAATTTAATCATTAATTGTATAGCCGCGCGGGATAGTTGCGCGTCCTAATGCGTCTTGTCACGGTCCGTACGGCTCCCCCCGTCGGAGGTTCGAGTCCTCCCTCGGGCATGGATGTGTGTGTTGTCCATAGCCTAAGTTAAGCCGGCCGCTGAGGCCGTGCGGTTCTAGGCGCTTCAGCCCGGAACCGCATGACTGCTACGGTCGCAGGTTCGAATCCTGCCTCGGGCATGGATGTGTGTCATGTGCTTAGGTTAGTTATTTATAAGTAGTTCTGAGTTCTAGGGGACTGATGACCTCAGATGTTAACTCCCATAGTGTTCAGAGCCATTTGAACCTAAGTTAGTTTAAGTTAGATTAAGAAGTGTGTAGGCTTAGGGACCGATGACCTCAGCAGTTTGGTCCCATAAGACCTTACCACAAATTTCCAGATTTTTCATCAATTGTATAGCCAGAGTAGCCCCAGTCTATTTGTAATATATACTTTTCATTAGATTTTAAAAGTGATATCTATACTGTGTAGATGTCGAATTTCACCTGTGAACGTGCCGGCCAAAGATGCTTGTAGGTAGTTTCTTGCCTAATTACAAAATGGCTGCCAAGAAATGTCAAGAGAACTTGAAAATACTTTCCGATTCCGCTCCCACATCATCCTTTGCTTCGAATAATGATATAAAATTCAAAGCCAGAAACAAGTAAAGAATTCTTTATCATGTAGAGACCGATGGAATTTTTTTCCTAATTAAAACATAGCGGACTATGCAGATGACAAGAATCTACAGGCATGTCGAAGTTCCAGAGCATGCAGTATCCATATACCTGGTTTCTGAACCTTCTCGACTGCATCCAAATATCACGCGATGGTGGAATAATCACAGTGTATCACATCTGCCAAGTCTCGAGTACACTGACTTGGATCATTGCGGATTAATGCGTTTAAACGATCATCACCAAACCCTGAAGCTCTTGCTGAAGTGGAAAGTTACTAATGCCAAAACGATCCTACCTGAAACGAGCAAACCATTTCCTTGCCTTGGTCTGTTCAGTGGCATTATCCCCATACACGGTGCAAATGTTTCTGGCTGCCTCCGCTGCTGTCACCTACCTGTTGAACTCAAACAGAAGAATATGTCGGATATGTTCTGATTTTCCTCTTGGCACTCCATTTTCTAGCGTCAACAGCTTCACTCATTACCTCCATTTGACGAAATGAGGATATGTAAACTCAAGTAGCAACAGTGAACTACAAATAAAAAATTACAAACGATAAATAAACCCATAGCAACTGAAATACCAAAATGTAAAACAAAAACACTAGGAACTTACGCTCCAACCAAAGGATACTGATGACTGTACGTAACGCAACAAAATCGAGCTCATAATGTGAATAATTCTCGCCACACTCAGTATATGTCTCGTTAATACATCTTGCCACAGCTACACGACTCTCACATTGCTGCAGACAATCAAAAATATGTACCATCTGATGATGAATCGCTAGGCGGTTTGAAATCGGTAATGGGATAATAAAAATTGAAGAACAAAACAAAAGCGGCTGGTTGCAGTAATTTCAAGAAATCTTTAATATTTCTCTACCGTTCCACTCTCTAAGAGCTCGCCGGAAGAACGAACAGTGAAGTTTTTTCGTGCAAGCTCTGCTTTCTCTTATTATGATAATCATTTCACCCTATACAGGTAGCTGTCAACAATATATCTTGACCCTCTTTGGAGAAATTTGCTGATTGAAATTTCACGAGAAGATCATGCCGCAACCAAACACGCCTTAGTTTTCATTATTGTCACCCAAACTCGCGTGTCATATCCACCGCGTTCTCTCCATTATTTCGCGATAATACAAAATGAGCTGCCCTTCTTTGAACATTTTCGATGTGCTCCGTCAATCCCATCTGATACGGATCGCAAAGACCAGAGCAGTATTCCAGAAGAGCGCGGACAGGCGTAGTGTAAGCTGTCTCTTTAGCTATAGTTTCCAAGTTTTCTGCCAATAAATCGCAGCATTTGGTTTGATTTCTTCACAATATTGTCTGTGTATTCGTTCCAATTCAAGTTATTCGTTGCTTGAACATAATAGCAGATGCTATCCAAACCTGCAGGCTGCACTGCTATATTTGACCACGAACCGCACCAGACCCATGACCTCAGTACTTTGCAAGTGTCAGACGTGGTGAGAACAGCGTTCTGTCTACTTGTGAGTGCATTATGTCGAATCTCATTGTATTGGAACATCGGCAAATTTCTGGTGCTCGTATGGTGTGTGTTTCCGAAACTAAGGTATCCGAAGTCTTTGGTCTTTCAACAGGCATCGTATGTAGGATTTGTAGCACGTACAGGGAATGCGAGAAAACACCACCCACTAAGTTACAACGCGGACGAAAGTGTGTGTTGAACGATCGTGACGGATGGTCATCGAAAGGGGTAACGAAAAATAAAGAGAAAGACAGCAGCAAAAGTCGTTGTGGAACAGAATGCCACACTCACGAACCATGTCGGCACCAAGACAACATGATAGGAGCTCCGTAAGCAGGGAATTGCAGGGCGAGCTATAATTTCAAAACTACTCATCAGCGATGCGAATACCCGTAACACGAAAACGTAGTGGCCAAGACGTAAAACCTGGACTGTGGAGTAATGAAAAGAAGTCATTTGGTCGGATGACTCTTGTTTCGCACCTGTTCCAACTTCTGGCCGAGTTTACGTCGCAAGAGTGAACCATGGCGGCCGTTCAGTGATGGGCCCGACAGTTACTCTGCAAGGTCGACCTCACTGCTAAGAATTATTTGACATTTTCGCTGATCGAGCCCAAGCCATGGTACGATGTTTGTTACGAGGTGCATTCAAGTTCTAAGGCCTCCGATTTTTTTTTCTACTTAACTACTCACCCGAAATCGATGAAACTGGCGTTACTTCTCGACGTAATCGCCCTGCAGACGTACACATTTTTCACAACGCTGACGCCATGATTCCATGGCAGCGGCGAAGGCTTCTTTAGGAGTCTGTTTTGACCACTGGAAAGTCGCTGAGGCACAGCTGGTGAATTTGCGGCCACGGAGAGTGTCTTTCATTGTTGGAGAAAGCCAAAAGTCACTAGGAGCCAGGTCAGGTGAGTAGGGAGCATGAGAAATCACTTCAAAGTTGTTATCACGAAGAAACTGTTGCGTAACGTCAGCTCGATGTGCGGGTGCGTTGTCTTGGTGAAACAGCACACGCGCAGCTCTTCCCAGACGTTTTTGTTGCAGTGCAGGAAGGAATTTGTTCTTCAAAACGTTTTCGTAGGATGCACCTGTTACCGTAGTGCCCTTTGGAACGCAATGGGTAAGGATTACACCCTCGCTGTCCTAGAACATGGACACCATCATTTTTTCAGCACTGGCAGTTACCCGAATTTTTTTTGGTGGCGGTGAATCTGTGTGTTTCCACTGAGCTGGATTGAAAAATGGCATCCACGTCTCATCCATTGTCACAACCGACGAAAAGAAAGTCCCATTCATGCTGTCGTTGCGCGTCAACATTGCTTGGCAACATGCCACACGGGCAGCCATGTGGTCGTCTGTCAGCATTCGTGGCACCCACTTGGATGACACTTTTAGCATTTTCAGGTCGTCATGCAGGATTGTGTGCACAGAACCCACAGAAATGCCAACTCTGGAGGCGATCTGTTCAACAGTCATTCGGCGATCCCCCAAAACAATTCTCTCCACTTTCTCGATCATGTCGTCAGACCGGCTTGTGCAAGCCCGAGGTTGTTTTGGTTTGTTGTCACACGATGTTCTGCCTTCATTAAACTGTCGCACCCACGAACGCACTTTCGACACATCCATAACTCTATCACCACATGTCTCCTTCAACTGTCGATGAATTTCAATTGGTTTCACACCACGCAAATTCAGAAAACGAATGATTGCACACTGTTCAAGTAAGGAAAACGTCGCCATTTTAAGTATTTAAAACAGTTCTCATTCTCGCCGCTGGCGGTAAAATTCCATCTGCCATTCGGTGCTGCCATCTCTGGGACGTATTGACAATGAACACGGTCTCATTTTAAAACAATGCGCATGTTTCTATCTCTTTCCAGTCCGGAGAAAAAAAATCGGAGGCCTTAGAACTTGAATGCACCTCGTATGAGACTACTGGGCCTCTACACACAACTCTCATAGTCCAGGATTGGTTTTTTGAACACGAGGGTCGATTATCGCATCTACCAAGGGCACCAAATTCACAAGAGCTCAATATTATTGAGCATTTGTGGTGTACTTTGGAAATAAGGGTGCTTGAACGTGGTCCACCTTCATCATCGTTACCTGAGCTTGCATTTATTTTGCAGGAAGAATGGTGTAACATCCCTTGGAAAGCGTAGAGGACCTGAACTTACCCACCCGAGGCGACTGGAATCTGTTTTGAATGGCGATGGCTTTCCTGCACTGTATTAGGGAATGGTAATGTGTTTGTTTATGTTCACCCCCTGTATTTCATTTTACTTACAAGTGGAATTACGTGCTTCGCTGTCTTATATGTGTTGACAGAAAGAGTAATGTTTGAAGAATGTATTTCCGCTGTGCTGGCTGTAGGAAACGCTGGTGTCCTTCGGCCTGTGTCTGGAGGAGGCAGTGAACGCAGGGGCACGTGAATGAACAAAGAAAATTCAGCTGGCGTAAGGTATCCGTCCGAGTGCATACCAAGCGTCTTCAGTTCCGTTCGCCGTGCCTTTTAAACCGCACGCGTTCGCTTCTGCATGGCTACCATAATAAGAAGCCGGGAGCGGAGACCCAAAAAACTCGCTAAACTGAAAAGTCTAAAAGCCAGATTTAACGCCTGTCAAGGTTTCGGGGGCAACGATCTCTCGCCTGCGCGGATCACTTAACTTTGCCTCACAAATCGCAAAAAGCAGTCGGCTTCTTAACGCAACTGTGTTTGCAATTATGAGAAGAGGCGAGAGTCATTAGACACGCAATTTGCATTAGCAGCTAATAGGGCGTACGGGCGCCTCGCCTGCGGCTTAGGAACCGGCTATCGCCGGCCTCCCTGTAATCTTCCAAATTCCGAACGGGAAATTTCGTTAATGATTTCGGTTTCAATACGGGCATTGTAAGGAAATTTTACTAGGAATTCAGTCTTTGAAAGAGAAATGGTAAGGGAGAAGCACGCGATCGGTATTTTCCATCGGCGGCATCACAAAGATGATAATTGTTGAGAGGTCTGCGTGAACTACAATTGACGCGACAAAATACCGCATCTCGTTTGTAGATTTGTGAATCCGCAGTCCCAAATATAAATTCGTAATATTACTAATTACTAACAACTAATTATGTGAACGTAATTAAATAAGAGGGTAAACGTGCAACTGTTAGTACAAAAAAAGAACAAATTTCGGTCTAAAATCAATGAATGTATCAATGGTCTCTTAAATATATTTACAAATACACAATGCAACACTTATTACACTGAGAAGTGTAGTAGATTAACTACGGTGAATTAACCTACATTCTTTAAATGAAATACAGAGCGATTCAAAAAGAAAGAACAGATTCCAACTGTTTAATACAGACAAATTATGAAAGACAAAAAAAAAAAAATTACGCATATTACTGGATAGAGGAAGGTTCAAAGTTTTATGTTCGCACAGTCACTATAATATACACACTCAGCATGAGCACCACGCGTTGTTCGAGAAACATCGAAACGGTAGTCGATTTCATTCCACGCATAAATTAATAGTTTATAAAATCGACAGTTTCAACAATTCGATTTTTCAGCCATAGGCGGGATAAAGACTCTGTCTTTTATGCTCCCCCACAGAAAAAATCGCAAGGTGTGAGGTCTGATGGTCTGGGATGCTAAAACTAATGAACAAGATCTTGTCCACCTCGTACCTTCCGACGTTGTGGGATGGTGTTGCTAAGACAATGCCGCCCTTCAAGGTGAAAGGGAGGCGAGGACAGTCGCATAAAAGCTAATCTTTGGAATATTCGTGAAATTGAGGAAAC
Source organism: Schistocerca americana (assembly GCF_021461395.2). Lineage (NCBI taxonomy): Eukaryota > Metazoa > Arthropoda > Insecta > Orthoptera > Acrididae > Schistocerca > Schistocerca americana. The sequence continues at coordinate 553,803,498 of NC_060121.1, read as the reverse complement.
AACCAGTTTCACGGCATGCCCAGGTATGACATTTCTGTCACAGTGTCCTCCGCAAAAATGAAAGGTCCATAAACTTCGTCAACGCGAAACGGCTAAAAACACATTCAGTTACGGTGAGTCTGTTTCACGTTCGATGACGATGCTATGATTTTGTGACTCCCAAATTCCTACATTACTGCGTTTTACTTTACCCGATAGATGAATCGTCGATGCGTCCGAAAAGATCAGTCGTTCGGAAAAAGCCATATTCTGGAGAATTCAAATGAAAAATTCGTACCTTCTGTTGTGGTCGCCGAGACTCAGTTGCTGCAGTAACTGCAACTTGTAAGGCTTCATATGCAGGCGCTGTTTCAGAACACGCCACACCGTTGTTTGAGGAAGTTGAAGTTCCTGGCCTGCTTATCTTGTGGACTTCGAGGGCCGTGTGTGAATGCACCTCGGATACGCTCGACATTCCCATCAGACGTGAGTGGCCTACCGGTCCTCTTCCCTTTGCATATGCAACCAGCTTCCAAGAATTTTGTATGGCAATCATAAATCTGCTTGTGCAGAGACGGCTTCTTGCTGAATCGTCGGCGGAATGCGCTTTGCACTTAAACAATGGATTGACTTCGCGAAAATTCCAACATACCTCTTATGGTGTGGTCGCCACATTGCTACAAAGAACCGCGAAGTTGTGTCACAACTTTGAACCTTCCTCTACCCAATGATATGGGCTATGTGTTTCTATCTTTTACAGTTTGTCTGTAATGAAACCCGCAATCCGTTATTTCTTTTTGTATCGCCCAGTGTATGTCGAACTTCAAACGGGTTGCAATAGATAACGACTTGTAACACGATTTTTTTCTGCATTCCACTGTTGCAGAATTGTTCTTCATACATGGAGAGTGAATCTTTGACAATGGCAGCCTCTCGTGCGGGTGAACCGACATAAAAATCACTTAACGAAGGTCGGCTGTAAATTCCAAGAGGAAAAAACCTTAGGGCAATACGTCAAACTCTAAAGTGTGTGAAGTATTTGAGCCTCCCGGCCAAGTAGCCTGTAAAAATGCTACAGAACTTTCCGTGGTCTGTTCCAGGCAAGCTAATGTGTGACATACCATTCGAGGGCGTGTAGATCTTTAGAACTCTGTCAGTGTTTTTCTCAGTTTAGCTGGCCAGTAATGTGACAGACCACCTACAGATGTGAAATATGGGACATATGAAAAGAAAGACAGTACTGGGAAACGTAGCGCCTACTGGCTTGTCTCTGGATCTTCAGCTGCCTTTTGTTTAAAGATTCTTCTAATGTTTTTGATGTTGCTGGCTTTGTCAAAGGTGGCGAATGAATCTAGCCGCGGGCGGAGATTATGTGTACCTATCTCGCCAGCGTCTGAGGGGTTTTCCCTGGTCACTACTGCTGTGGTTCTGCCCTTGCTACCTGCAGCCATTGTCCTCTGCAGCACGGGAATCCAGAGTTCATTTACTCTGAGGCTTTCTTGGTGCTTGTTAAAAGTATTCTCATGTTTCTCATGCCATTTCTGTGGCTTCCCGGAACAAACGGGGATGGCACCTATTCTCCACAGCGAGAACCTGCGTGTCGGCGAATTTTGTTATGTGGTCGGTCTCACACAGGTGTGCACCGCCATGGCTGATTTCCGCACCTGTCCAAACCTGCAGTACCGTTTATGTTCGACGATCCTGATACTGATGTATCATTTAGTCACTCCAACGTAGACACTTCCGCTTGTACAAGATGTTGTAATGGTCTTCAGTCCGGAGACTGGTTTGATGCGGCTCCCCACACTAGTCTATTCTGTTCAAGCCTCTTCGTCTCTGCCTAAGTACTACAACCTAGATCCATTTGATGAACCTGCTGTATTCAAGTCTTGATGTCCATCTACAATCTTTACGCCCCATACTTCACTCCAGTAGCAAACTGGCTATTCCTGCCATAAATTGCTTTTCTCCCCAGTCCGATTCAGTACTTTCGTATTAGTTATTCGATCTATCCGTCTAATCTTCAACATTCTTCTGTAGCAGTATATTTCAAAAACTTCTATTCTCTTCTCGCTTAGCGCTCTTGTTTCACTTCTGTATAAGTTTACACTCCCGGAAAATACTTTCAGAAAAGACTTTCTAATTTGTGTTAGACTAGCGAAGCCGGGAATGCTTCGCAATTGCTAAATATGTATGGGAATTGTATTTACATTCTAATGTCCTTCAGCCCTCTCTCTCCCTGTCCATCTTCTCCTCATCCCCGTCTTCGTCCATCTTTTCCTCCCTCCACTCTCTGTCCATGAATCCTCGCTTTTTCTCTGTCCATCACTTACTCCCCCCTCTCTATCTCCATTTCCTCCACACTCCCTCTCTCTGCATGTCCTCCTTCCCCTTGTCTATGTCAAATTCCATCCCCAGCTGTTGGATCTGTGAGGAAAGAATCTACGACAGTGTTTCACGTAGTATTAATCTGCGAAAGGGGTGAATTACAAAGTTTAAGACTATTCAGTTTTTGTTTAAAATTATATCTTAGGAGAAAGAAAATATGTGGAAAAAACAATTTGTCTAATGTTTTAAATGACTTGCTGTAATAGTTAAAACTGACTGCGAGAAAGAAAACGAAATCACACATTTTCACACCACAGCTCAGCATTATCTTTCTCACAGTTTGTTTTAACAGAAAACCTGTACATTGATTATAAAATACATATATAGAGAGTTTGTCTGTCTGAATGTTTATTAGGGTATCTGTAACATTTTGAAGTAAATTAGTTGAGTACTTTTCGAGACTTTTGCTAACAAACCTTGCCACTTATGTGCTATACGTATATTTACGTAATACACACATGGAAAATGCTTAGCCTATGTCTGCCGATTGTTTATTAGAGTACTGTGTAAAAATTTGATGTAAATTGGTCAAGAAATTTTCGAGATTTTTACCAACAACGTTCATCTTTCTATTATGTACTTTCATATACAAAATATGAAGCCTGTGTCCGTCCGAATATTTATTAGAGCAGTGTGTAAAAATCTTAAGTAAATTGCCCAATAACTTTTACGAGATTTTCACTAACGAAGTTTCCTTCTCTTTCCCTCTATAATATGAAAGGCGTGATGGCCACTATTTGTTGGTCATTGTGTCTTGGAATCAGTCCAGACAAATAGCTGTTATCACGACTCTCACGCGTGCCCAGTGTCTCCCGTTACAAATAGAACGATTTTTAAAACGGAATTTAACGCACCCATTCGATAGATCGGTCCCACATTAGTCTAATTTGATATTTGTTTTATAGATATGTATTAACAAGGACAGCAAAACTCAGAGAACAACCAGTACTCCGGCAGCAACAATACCGCTGTGACATGCGCTGAGTGCTATCGCCGAGCCTGCAACGTTACTGACTCGCTGCTAACCGACGCTTTCTCTCGACAGTGTGCGTCACATGGAAGACGTTACGAGTAGCAGTTTTTTGGGCCAACTTCACTAACGAAGTTTCCTTCTCTTTCCCTCCATAATATGAAACACCGAAGTTGCAAATATCTGTCGCAACACCGGAGAATCGTAGGAGAGACACCTGGTGTATACATATTTCTCTCTGTAAGGAACAAGTGGAACCATTAATTAGCACTGGCTTTCTTATTTTTCTTATTTTCCCAAAACTTCTTCATCCTTTCATTTTGGGCCTGTCTTATTTCGCACATCCACACGTTTTTAAGTTCCAGATTCCTTCGGTTCCTGGGTATGAAACTGAGTGTACTGATTTTCTGTCTGTACATGTCTGTACAAAGTCCCCCCCCATGAACCATGGACCTTGCCGTTGGTTGGGAGGCTTGCGTGCCTCAATGATACAGATAGCCGTACCGTAGGTGCAACCACAACGGAGGGGTATCTGTTGAGAGGCCAGACAAACGTGTGGTTCCTGAAGAGGGGCAGCAGCCTTTTCAGTAGTTGCAGGGGCAACGGTCTGGATGATTGACTGATCTGGCCTTGTAACACTAACCAAAACGGCCTTGCTATGCTGGTACTGCGAACGGCTGAAAGTAAGGGGAAACTACAGCCGTAATTTTTCTCCGGGACATGCAGCTTTACTGTATGGTTAAATGATGATGGCGTCCTCGTGGGTAAAATATTCCGGAGGTAAAATAGTCCCCCATTCGGATCTCCGGGCGGGGACTACTCAAGAGGACGTCGTTATCAGGAGAAAGAAAACTGGCGTTCTATGGATTGGAGCGTGGAATGTCAGATCCCTTAATCGGGCAGGTAGGTTAGAAAATTTAAAAAGGGAAATGGATAGGTTAAAGTTAGATATAGTGGGAATTAGTGAAGTTCGGTGGCAGGAGGAACAAGACTTTTGGTCAGGTGAATACAGGGTTATAAATACAAAATCAAATAGGGGTAATGCAGGAGAAGGTTTAATAATGAATAAAAAAATAGGAGCGCGAGTAAGCTACTACAAACAGCATAGTGAACCCATTATTGTGGCCAAGGTAGACACGAAGCCCACGCCTACTACAGTAGTACAAGTTTATATACCAACCAGCTCTGCGGATGACAAAGAAATTGACGAAATGTATGATGAAATAAAAGAAATTATTCAGGTAGTGAAGGGAGACGAAAATTTAATAGTAATGGGTGACTGGAATTCGAGAGTAGGAAAAGGGGGACAAGGAAAGCTGGCCGAGGTGGCCGTGCGGTTCTGGGCGCTACAGTCTGGAACCGCGCGACCGCTACGGTCGTAGGTTCGAATCCTGCGTCGGGCATGGATGTGTGTGATGTCCATAGGTTAGTTAGGTTTAAGTACTTCTAAGTTCTAGGGGACTGATGACCTTAGAAGGTAAGTCCCATAGTGCTCAAAGCCATTTGAACCATTTTTTTTTTAGAGAAGGAAACATAGTAGGTGAATATGGACTGGGGCTAAGAAATGAAAGAGGAAGCCGCCTGGTAGAATTTTGCACAGAGCATAACTTAATCATAGCTAACACTTGGTTGAAGAATCATGAAAGAAGGTTGTACACATGGAAGAACCCAGGAGAAACTAGAAGGTTTCAGATAGATTATATAATGGTAAGACAGAGATTTAGGAACCAGGTTTTAAATTGTAAGAAATTTACGGGGGCAGATGTGGACTCTGACCACAATCTATTAGTTATGAACTGTAGATTAAAACTGAAGAAACTGCAAAAAAGTGGGAATTTAAGGAGATGGGACCCGGATAAACTGACTAAACCAGAGGTTGTACAGAGTTTCAGGGAGAGCATAAGGGAACGATTAACAGGAATGGGGTAAAGAAATACAGTAGAAGAAGAATGGGTAGCTTTGAGGAATGAAATAGTGAAGGCAACAGAGAATCAAGTAGGTAAAAAGACGAGGGCTAGTAGAAATCCTTGGGTAACAGAAGAGATAATGAATTTAATTGATGAAAGGAGAAATACAAAAATGCGGCAAATGAAGCAGGCAAAAAGGAATACAAACGTCTCAAAAATGAGATCGACAATAAGCGCAAAATAGCTAAGCAGGGATGACTAGAGGACAAATGTAAGGATGTAAAGGCTTATCTCACTAGAGATAAGATAGATACTGCCTACAGGAAAATTAAAGAGACCTTTGGAGATAAGAGAACCACTTGCATGAATATCAAGAGCTCAGATGGAAACCCAGTTCTAAGCAAAGAAGGGAAAGCAGAAAGGTGGAAGGAGGATCTATACAGGGGCTACGTACTTGAGGACAATATTATGGAAATGGAGGAGGATGTAGATGAAGATGAAATGGGAGATATGATACTGTGTGAAGAGTTTGACAGAGCACTGAAAGACCTGAGTCGAAACAAGGCCCCGGGAGTAGACAACATTCCATAAGAACTACTGACAGCCTTGGGAGAGCCAATCCTGGCAAAACTCTACCATCTGGTGAGCAAGATGTATGAGACAGGCGAAATTCCCTCAGACTTCAAGATGAATGTAACAATTACAATCCCAAAGAAAGCAGGTGTTGACAGATGTGAAAATTACCGAACTATCAGTTTAATAAGTCACAGCTGCAAAATACTAACGCGAATTCTTTACAGACGAATGGAAAAAGTGGTAGAAGCTGACCTCGGGGAAGATCAGTTAGGATTCAGTAGGAATGTTGGAACACGTGAGGCAATACTGGCCCTACGACTTATCATAGAAAACAGATTAAGGAAAGGCAAACCTACGTTTCTAGCAGTTGTAGACTTAGAAAAAGCTTTTGACAATGTTGACTGGAATACTCTTTTTCAAATTCGGAGTAGGTATTAAAATCCATGGAGAAGAAATAAAAACTTTGAGGTTCGCCGATGACATTGTAATTCTGTCAGAGACAGCAAAGGACTTGGAAGAGCAGTTGAACGGAATGGACAGTGTCTTGAAAGGAGGGTATAAGATGAACATCAACAAAAGCAAAACGAGGATAATGGAATGTAGTCGAATTAAGTCTGGTGGTGCCGTGGGAAGTAGATTAGGAAATGAGACACTTAAAGTAGTAAAGGAGTTTTGCTATTTAGGGAGTAAAATAACTGATGGTGGTCGAAGTAGAGAGGATATAAAATGTAGACTGGCAATGGCAAGGAAATCGTTTCTGAAGAAGAGAAATTTGTTAACATCTAGTATAGATTTAAGTGTCAGGAAGTCGTTTCTGAAAGTATTTGTATGGAGCGTAGCCATGTATGGAAGTGAAACATGGACGATAACTAGTTTGGACAAAAGAGAATAGAAGCTTTCGAAATGTGGTGCTACAGAAGAATGCTGAAGATTAGATGGGTAGATAATATAACTAATGAGGAGGTATTGAATAGGATTGGTGAGAAGAGAAATTTGTGGCACAACTTGACTAGAAGAAGGGATCGGTTGGTAGGACATGTTCTGAGGCATCAAGGGATCACAAATTTAGTATTGGAGGGCAGCGTGGAGGGTAAAATCGTAGAGGGAGACCAAGAGATGAATACACTAAACAGATTCAGAAGGATGTAGGTTGCAGTAGGTACTGGGAGATGAAGAAGCTTGCACAGGATAGAGTAGCATGGAGAACTGCATCAAACCAGTCTCAAGACTGAAGACCACAACAACAACAATAACAAAGTCCGTGCAGTAGCCAGTGAATCAATACCGATTTCTGAGAGATCACACTGGGTGTCTAGCAGCAAATGTATTTCGGATTGTCAGGTACCGTTGATGATGTGGAACATTTTCTTGGTCAAGCAAGAGTCGATCATTCGTTCTATATGACCGTAGAGTCTCATACGTCTTTTCTGTGCAAGTGTGGGGATCCGTTCAGTCAGCGAATACAGTTCTTCTGAGATTTTGGCACCCATATATCATCTTGAACTTTGGGTACAACTATTTTTCCCGGTGTTTGTATTTCAATTTTCTCGATGTCCTTGGCGTTGGTGGTCAATGATGACATCCCCGTAGCGTAGAGTGCTTCTGTAAGAACCACTGTGTGACAGTGACAGAGTTTCGCTTTGATTGACAACGATTTCTTGTTGTACGTATTCCAGGTAACTGAGCCGCGCGGCCGGCCGTAGTGGCCATGCGGTTCTAGGCGCTTCAGTCTGAAACCGCGCGACCGCTACGGTCGTAGGTTCGAATCCTGCCTCGGGCATTGATGTGTGTGATGTCCTTAGGTTAGTTAGGTTTAATTAGTTCTAAGTTATAGGGGATTGATGATCTCAGATGTTAAGTCCCATAGTGCTCAGAGCCATATGAACCATTTTTTTGAGCCGCGCGATGTAGCCGTGCGGTCTAGGGCACCTTGCCGCGGTTCGCGCGGCTACCCCCTTCGGAGGTTCGAGCCCCCCCCCCCCCCCCCGGCCCGGGCATTGGTGTGTGTGTTGTACTTAGCGTAAGTTAGATTAAGTAGTGTGTAAGCCTAGGGACCGGAGACCTTAGGAGTTTGGTCCCATAGGAGCTTACCACAAATTTCTAAATTTCCAGGGAACTGTGCAGGCTTTACACAGTTTTTCTGCACGTGTTTTGTAAGCTTCTCTTTCGTTACCGCTATTTCCTATTGTCCCACCTAGATACCTGAAGTGATGTTGTAGGTTGGAAATGAAGACAGGTTTTGGCTCTTGGAGTCTGTGCACTGTCTTTTCTCGTAAAAGATTTGGAGTCTGGTCTTGATGGCGGTCTCATGAGGTTTCTCGATGGCATGGTTGCTTCCTCGGGAGTTCCGGAAATTATTGCAAAAGCAAGGCACTTAATGTTGACTCGTTTATCTTTGTTCCAGGTATTTTTCCTCCCAAATAAGTATTTACATTCAGAGTTATTATAATTAAGAGTTAAACTTCCAAAACACTGTGGAAATAACACCAATGGCCAGAATGACGTCAAATTGCAACGGAATAATATCAGAAAAGGAAGAAAACGTATGGCAGAAAAAATAGTGTGAAAATTAATCAATAGATGGCGCTGTATGTGTCAGAATACGTAAATGAAAACACTTGTCATGCGCACGACCCCTTGAAGTTGGTATAAACACGCCGCGTACACGACTTTTCTCCGCCGTTTTACAATTTAAGTCACCGTTTTATCGCCTGTTTTTCTTGTTTCTTTTCTTCTTACGTTTTTAAAAAGTCTGTATGCTGTAGAGCAGCGTACTAAGCTGCTGCCAGCCCGCCCCCTTCGGGGGGAATCGAAATTCAATAAAGGAAAAAAGAAAAAACGACTTTTCCTCCTTTCGCTTCTGCGACGTTCGCCACGACTGTCTCAATGCAGGATCGCTCTCTGCTTGTAAAGCCGTAGTACAAGAGTGGTGACTCTGCACACGTCGCTCTGCAGAAGTTCCGGACACTGAAAGGTTTGAAAAAATACGTTGGTCCGATGACTTCTGTGGGTCTGGAGAAAATGATTCGGAAATTCTAAAAGACGGATTCTTTTGGTGTGCAACCTGGTAGAGGCAGGAAACGAATTGATTCGACATCAGTGGATGCAATGGCCACAGCAATGCAGGAGGAGACGAGTGGTGGAGTGCACGCGTGTAGTGCACAGAGAATTGCCCGAAGATTGGACATACCCGTGAGTACGGTGCTTAGAATCCTACGAAACATCCTTCTTTGTATCCATTCAACATTACCCATGTGCACGAGTTGCTTCCTGTTGATCTGCCAGCAAAAGAGACCTTTGCTTTAGAACTTCTTGCTCGCATGGAAGTGGACAATGATTGGCCGTGGAAGATTTTGTGGACAGACGATGCCCACTTCCATCCGACAGGATATGTCAATACATAGAAGTGTCGAGTATGGGCAACGGAAAATCCACACGCAAGTCAACCAGTACCACTTCATCCTGAAAAGGTCACTGTGTAGTGCGGGTTTACGGCATTATTTATCATAGGACCATATTTTTTCGATGAGACCAGTGCCACCGGTCCTGTTTCCTGTACCGTCACTGGTAAGCGCTATGAGTGTCTTTTCCGCAGTCATGTCATTCCCGGAACATGCTGTTTCTCGATTTCAACTTGTTGTAGAAAATGGTGGACAGCATATTGAACATGTTTTGCGCCAGTCATATGGAAATTAATAATCCGATTCGATTTTGATTCATGCTTTTTCTACGGTTTTTGGCCTCAGAATAATTAAAAACCGATTTTTCCCATCCGATGTGATATGACCTTGCCGTGGAGGATGGGCTTACGTAATTAACAGTATCACACCCGTACACCCATTCATACTGTGTAGTACAGTTTGTTTAACTTCAAAGTACACCTTAGGCATTGTTGTATGATTCATTTGTTATTTTTAGTCGACCACTATTAAATTATGATGCTTACAGCGCCATCTATTGCTACATTTTGTAACTACTTATTCTTCTTCTGCCATACGTTTTCCCCCTTCTCCGGCTATGCGCATCCGAACGTTTATTAGACTAACTTGTAAAAATTTGACGTAAATCGATTGAGAACTTTTCGAGATTTTTGGTAACATCTTTAAACAACGACGCGTATTTATAGAGAAGTACCGACGTTAGTAAATTCCTCTTTTTCACAAATGACTTGCTTGCTATTACCTCTGTCCATTTTATAACCACTCTGTTTCGACGGCTCAAATAGCTAAACTCACCTACTGCTTTTACCTATTGCTTCAAGCGTCTTATTTCCTAATCTAATTCCTTCAGCGTCGCAGCATCGGCAGATTTAATTCGGCTACATTCCATTATCCTTTTACTTTAGTCGATCTTGTTCATCTTATGAGCCCTCTTCGAAATACATTTTATTCTTACTACCTTCGGAATTTCAAAGAGTGTGTTCCAGTCAACATTCTTAGAAGCTTTCTCTAAGTATATAAATGCTGTAATAGAAGGTTTGCCTATCTTTAACCTATCTTGTAAGATAAGACATTGGGTGCATATTGCCTTGCAAACTGACCTTACCCGAGATTGGCTTCTATCAGTTTTTTCCATTCTTCTGTAAATAATTCATGACAATATTTTGCAAAAATCATTTATTAAACAAGTGGCCGACGGTATTCACATCTGTTAACACCTGCCTACATCTTGAACTCTGAGAGTATTTTCACTGTTTCAGATATTTTGCACACCTTGTAGTTTAGCCATGGTTGGCTCTCCCATATGTCTCATTAATTCCGAGGGAATATCATCTACTCCAGGGGCGTTGTTTCGACTTAAGATTTTCAGTGCTTTAGATATGTTGTCATTGTGGTTTTCACTTCGAAGACTGGTTCGATGGAGCTCTTCACGGTACTCAATCCTGCGCAAGCCGCTTCCTCTCCGAATTACTACTCAACCCACTGGAGCTGCTTGCTGTACTCGTCTCTTAGTCTCCCTCTGCAATTTTTACCACCCATACTTCCCTCCAATATTAAACTGATAATTTCCTGATGTTTCTGAATGAGTTCTATCAAACGATCCATTATTTAAGTCAAGTTATGCCACAAATCTCTTTTGTCTCCAGTTCTGTTCAGAATCTCGTCATTAGTTACGTGATCAACCATTCCAATCTTCATCAGTCTTCTGTAGTATCACATTTCAAAAGCTTCTATTCTTTTCTGGTCCATACTATTTGTACTCCATGTTTCACTTCTACACACGCCTACGCACCATACAAATACCTTCGTAAAACACTTTCTAATTCTCATCTATATTCGATGTTAACAAATTTCTCTCCTTCAGAAACGCTGTTCTTGCCATCGATGGTATGCATCTTATATCCTCTCTACTTCGGCCATCCTCAGTTATTTTACTGCCCAAATAGCAAAACTCGTGTAGCACGTTTAGTTTCTCATCCCCTAATGTAGTTCCCTCAGCAATGCCAGAGTTAATTCCACTACGTTTCATTACCCTTTTATGCTTTTGTTAATGTTCGTCTGATATCCTCCCTTCAAGGCACCGTCCATCTTGATCAACTGCACTTCCAAGTCCTTTGCTCTTACTGACAGAATTACAGTGTCATTGCAAAACCGCAGAATTTTTATTTCTTCTGCTTAAAATTTAGATCCCTTTTCAATTTACTCTTTACTTTCCGTCACAGCTGGTTCAATGCACGATTTGAATAACATTGGAGATAGGTTACAGCCCTGTCTGGCTCCCTTCTCAACTATTGCTTCCCTTGCATGCTTCTCGACTCTTAGAGCAGCGGTCTGGTTTCCTTACGAGTAAGCTTTCGCTCTCTGCATTTTACCACTTCTGCGGCGAGAAATTTAAAGAGTGTATTGCAGTCAATATTGTCGAAAGCTTTCTCCAAATCATGTAGTGTAATTAATTTATGTTTAAAGTAAGTCGTCGGATCAGAATTGCCTCGTATGTTTCAACATTTCTCTGGAACCCAAACTGGTCTTCCCCGAGGTGGGCTTCTGCAAGTTTTGTCGTTCTTCTGTAAATAATAGGTGTCATTATTTTGCAACCATGACTTACTAATCTGATAGTTCGGTAATATTCACACCTGTCAGCACCGGCTTTCTTTGGAATTGGAATTGTTACATTCTTCTTGAAGTCTGAGAATATTTCTCCTGTCTCATACATCTTACACATCAGGTGAAGCAGTCAAGCCATAGCTCGTTATCAATTGTCAAGTCCCACTTGCTCAAGAAGATGTACGAACTGAATTTCATGTCATTTGGATTATGGAACGCGTGTTTCACAGAGATTTATTTATGACATACTGCGACAGATTAGATTTCTGTTTGGAAAAGAACTCTTGCAACACTTAACCACTCTTTTCGAACTTCTTAATAAGTATGGTTGGAGGGTTCGTTTGGAAGCTCTGTGTTTAGCATTCAGGAAAGTAAGTTTTCTGGGATGAAAATTTACGTCAGATGGTATCATACCGGACTTAGAGAGAATAACAGCTATTTTAAAGGCACCTCGACCAGGAACGCATAATCTAGCTTTAGCCTCGTCATCTGGAGCATGCTGCACAGAGACAAGCTCTCCCATGGCCATCTGAAGGGACGCCAGGAATGACAAAAGGAAAATCGAGCGGACTCCAGAAGCAATAGAACAGTTTGAAAACTGTAAGAAAAATGTACCCAAGCTGCACTACTATGTTTCCAGGTGGTAGGTATGAACTTTGATTGTTTGTGGGTCCTTGAAACTCAGCGTTGTCCTACAACAAACAGGATGTAATTTAGAGGGTAGTTACTTTCTTTTCAAAGAATTTTCCTCTTTACTCTTCGAAACAGTGAAGCAGAGATGGTAGCAATAGCATTTTTCAGTCCCTTGGTTACCAGATGTGAAACAGAGCAACAGATATGACAGATCAAGAAACACAGATTTAACGTAGTATGTTTCGAATCTGTCTATATTTGTGGTTATAAATCTCCAAGACCTACTGAATACTACACAAACAGGCTAACAGAAAATTGAAAGGTGTGCTAATACAATTCTTCGAAGTGTACTCATAAAAGATACTATGTGGGCTCTATGCTTAAGTCTCTCTGCATTGATGATGAAGTTTCGTCCAATGAACATGGAACCTCTCACCACCATATTGATATGATTCAGCAGTGAGACACTCAACACCTAACTTATTTAGGAACATACAAACATTCGTGTGCTCCGCTGCTGTGACTGTAGCACTGAAATAAATGGGACGCATTCTAGACCACGTAGCGAGTTAAACCAAATATCAATTTTGAGAAATTTTAAATTCTTATTTCAGCGCGTTGGAATGCTCAGTTGCCGAAACATGTAGCTGACTTATCGCGGAAGGTGGATGCAGGCTAACAACTCACTTTGAGTGCGGGTTAACTACTTACCCTGACTGCAGGCATCGTACATAGGTCAATCGAAATCCTGAAATATATGTCAGTTCACATTGACTCGCTCTCTCCGCTTCCTGTGACACTGCTGGTTTATGAAGAACGATAATTCGGTATAAACGAAACTCATTTAAAAAGAGTGGGGTCAAAACTCCTTTCCAGCTATCGTGATTTATCTTACTGTGGTTTACATTAAACATTTCTTATACCTTTCCTAATGGAAGCCCATGGCCGATTATACCCACGATCCTTTACCAAATGAGTTAGTGTTCCGTCACTAATAAGCTCGTAACGACGTCGAACATACGAGAGTTGGAACTTTAATAGCGGAAATTATTTATTTACAACTCGTACAAAATAGATACGTGTTTCAAAGTTTTGCGGACCTTCAAAGTAGTCACCAGCATTGTGCATAACCCGTTGCCAGCGATGGGGACGTCGTAGGATACTCTTAACAGTGCCAGTTGTGTTAACAGTTCGCACGGCGCGGTCTATTGCCCCACGAATTTGTAGTTCTGAAGCGAATGTCGTGAAGTGTTTCCTTCAGTTTAGAAATTGAGTTGAACTTACGAGGGCTTAAGTCAGGGGAGAGCAGTCGGTGGTATAGCACTTAGCAGCCCCATCAGTCAAACAAATCAGTAACAGCTTGCACTGTACGTGCTTGAGCTGGTCAGGTCCTGCAGAAAGTGTCATCACTTCTGTCTCTATGTTGCTCATTTTTGGAACACAACCTACAACCAGCTTAGAGACAGAAGTGATGACACTTTCTGCAGCACCTGACCATCATTTTGCAGAACAATGCTCAAGCACGTACAGTGCAAGATGTTACTAATTTGTTTGCCTGATGGGGCTGCTAAGTGCTACACCACCTACTGCACTCCCCTGACTTAAGCCCTCGTAAGTTCAACTCGATTTCTGGACTGAAGGAAACACTTCACGGCATTCACTTCAGAACTGCTACAAATTCGTCGGGCAATAGACCACGCCACTCGAGCTGTCAACACAACTGGCACTGTTGAGTATCCTACGACTTCCGTCTCACTGGCAGAGGGTTATACACAATGCTGGTGACAACTCTGAGGGTCAGTAAAACTTTGAAACGCGTATCTATTTTGTACGAGCTGTAAATAAATAGTTGCCACTATAAGTTGATACCTCTCGCTGTTATTCGCTGCACTTCATTATTTTGGGCTATTTCTTGTGCGTCCGTTTAATAAAATCCCCCACATTTCTAGTTTCTTGATCATGGTCTAATCCATAGAGTCTGTTACCAGACTATTCCAAGGATTACTATTGATACGACTCTGCCGATTCCGGTTGCTCTTATGTGACAACTATAAACACCCAGTGTTCCAGAATATATAGATACACTTTTCTACATCTACATCTACAAAGATACTCCGCAAGCCACCGTACGGTGCGTGGTGGAGGGTACCCTGTACCACTACAAGCCATTTCCTTATCTGTCCCACTCGCAAATAGAGCGAGGAAATGACAATTGTCTATAAGCCTTCGTATGAGTCCTAATTTCTCGTGTCTTATCTTCGTGGTCCTGCCGCGCAGTGTATGTTGGCGGCAGTAGAATCGTTTGTCAGTCAGCTTCAAATGCCGGTTCTCTAAATTTTCTCAATAACTTTACTCTTCCGTAACCATACGTGTAAGCGCATACTCCGCAACATATTCTTAGTACTAATGAACAGGTACATTTTGTAGACATACACACGGAGCCATCCGACGAAACTAAAGCCAAGTCAAGCAGAAAACCGTGCGTAAATGTTTGGGTCCCCCTCCCTTCCGCCGCCGCCGCAAAGCGCAACTACAACAACCGACCACAGTGCTGTCACTCTTGCATGTGTGCAAGTCTTTTCTTCACGACCTGGCCGCGAGAGATCTAATTTTTGTGAGACGCAGTTGTGGTAGTGAGGTTAAAACTTGGTTATACGTATAGTTACTGGAAGTTTCTAGAGAATGACACATACATTGATTCCCTGAAATTTTCATCTGTGGTCTCAGCTGTAACATGCTTGTAGCGGAGTATCTTCAAGAGAAGTACACCCACATTTGAATCCAACTGTACATTTCTTAACTGTTGAATGTGAGGGAGCAGTTTATTATAAATCGTCATTAGCTTTACGGGTGAATTTCTGTTAAGGAAAAATCCTCCAATATAAAGGAATGTACCCTAGTATGATGTTCCGATTCATCCATTTGAATATAACTTCTTTCCGTATGTATTATTAACGTTTGCTTACATTGAAGCGCAAGATGTACCAGTGAAAGGAAAAAAGTCATTAAGTCAACGCCAACTTCGTGAGTTTTTGTTTGCCAGCCTATTGTGGACGTGTGCCACAGAATTGGCTCAAACAAGGAAAAAACTAGTTCTGCAACCCACAAAAACTATTCTTGTGGTGTTGATCTTAATAAAAAAAAAGTATGTGAGCACGCTTTCACTGTCCGGATGATCAAAAATCATATTATTCCGTGTAAAACTAGTTTCTGTTCATGTTACTGGTGTCAGTTCGAAATCTCATTCACGTATGTCGCAGATTTTTTCATTTATGCCGGAAGCGCTCAACATTCGTTGTTTGGACGTACACGTTTATTTCCATTTAGATGTATACGTTCGAATATTCGTAAGGAAAGACACGTTAGAGTGAATGTAACGATACGATGTTATACTTGTTTAGGGCGATTTAATAAGATATTGCAGTATGAAACAAATAGAAAATAAAGAGATGTTCTTTGCACATTAACTTTGAGACTCGTGATTTTCAGCGTATTGTAGTAATTCACCTGTGTCGTAGTACTCTTCTGTACCAGTTCACACGCAACGGGCTGAGATTACTTAGCTGATTATCAAGCAGGAGTTTTAGTTGCCTATTAGTATTATTCAGTTGGGAAGGTACTTGTGGGAGCAACAGTCAACCCCAACAGAGGATAAGAAACAAAGCAATTTTATAGAAAAATGTGTATTAAATGAAATTTCAAGACAACTCTCTAGCCCTTAAGACAAAAGAGATCCAGTAGTTTCATTATGGAGAAGGATTGCCTAGTTAGGATACTCGAGCTTTCCTTATGTGTTCCAGCTAAACCAGTCACGCACCATTGACGAGCTTCAACAAGCAGGCGGGGGGCAGATACCTCAGGGGATTGGATGTCATTAGTGAGCATTCTTGGAGAATCTCGACCTGCATTCTTAAACTTCTTCGGAATTCATTTAGTGAGCGGAGGTGGAAGCCATCTCACACTGTCTAAGGCAGAACAGGTTGCCTGAGACTATATGTCCAACTACAACACAAACTTACGTTTTCCTTCTTAAGAAACGACGCTCATCCCAAGCTCTGATGATTACATGGGAAGATACTTACTTGAATAGTTTATCAAAAGCCACAGTTGTTACTTGGGGCAGAGTCCTTAATTTCAAGAAGCACTGCACAAATATAAAGCAAAACAACATCGTGCGACGTCTGAATGATGCAATCTGCGGACCACAACCAGATTCAGTGAGGATACCTACTCTCTTTATTTCGTATACGCGTATTCAAAATTGGATTATTTCCTGCAACGACAAAATAGTATATGTGACACCCACACCATTGCAGGAGCGGCACTATTTCTCCTTAAGACTTCCAAAGATAGCTACAAGAATAATGAAGCAATCTAGATTCAAAAAATTGTCAAGCAAGGGCTCAGAACCTTGATCAGGCCGGTACCGAAGTTGAAATTTTATCCGGCCACACAGGACTGTGCGATTTGAGAGACGCTCTACCATCTGATCTGCAAAGTTGACAATATCGACAAGCTGTGCTCCATGGTGAAGTCAACACTCTGTGAGCGCGATACAGAGCATATCACAAACAACCCACTTCAATATATTTCGTGTCCTACCACATACACGACACAGCTGCTCATCGCGGGCCAAACGACAGAGGCCGTTGAAGTTTAGACCGAAAAAAGAGTTTATCTTCAACCTGTGGTAATTTTGTTACTTTTATAACTGATTTACGTATTTAATGAATGTTTTTATTTGCTTGTATCACGATAGAAACAAGTAAATAATTTCTGCCGATGACAGCAGTCGGGAGAGGAAATGACGTGAGCTATATGAGAAAAGAGTGGAGAGACATTTGGTTCTCTTTCGGTACTCTGGTATCATCGCCATCATCAGGAATTTGACATACACTGCAGGATAGATGTCCCCTCCAGACTTTTCCTGCAATTTTACACGTCCCTGCTGTTACTGCACTTTTCAATCCCATCAGTCTATCTTCCATTAAGTCGTCGTCCCAACCTTTCCTTGAAATCCAACAAAGAATCTGATGTGATATTGATATTTATATTGGATTTTGGCGACACGCTGAAGAACAGCGAATATTCCACTGGCGGTGACAGCTTATGTAAGCTCCAAGTGAGTGTCAGAGAAGGTGGTAAGCTGCAGTGAGAGAACCGACCATTGGTAAAATTGACTTTAATGGACCCTGTCACAGTTATGGTAGTTTATTCCGACGGAATAAACCAGAGCCAATATCAGTACAAAGAACTGCAGACCTGTTCACTGCTAAACACGTAAACCCAAGCCAGACAAAGCCTCTGAAGCTATCTTATTCACATATTAAGAAATTCTAAATGCAGCGTCTTCTAACATAGTTTAGAAATATTTAAATTCGGGGTGCGTCAGCAACTAGTCAATAAATTCTCAAAAGGTATCTGTCCATCCAATAGATATGTAAAAGAACATCTTAAGTACCGTATGTCCTGCGATTTCCGCTTTTACACGCATTTGCTTTTATTATATTTATTTCCAGATGATCCCCGTTCTCTGTTATTCGCATTAGAAATTTTAAATTCTGTTAATATTATTGCAGTTTTCAGGCAGCTTGTTCAGACTGTAATATTGTGTTTAGAAATACTGTTTCTAGAAATCTCTACAGAGTGCATTATGGAGTCTTAAGATTTGATTCCGAATACTCTGTCTCCCTTATGTACAAGCAGTCGTTGAGTTGTAGTTCCTTTCTTGACACTGTCTAATCTTATCGCTCTGACTACAGACGGTGTTCTTCCTTTGAACATATGCTCACACCATACAACGTACACACACTCATAACATAATAACAATTCTACAGCATAACGCATTGACGTTGATAAAGGGAAAACATTCATTTAATCACAAAATTGTATCACCTGACACACTGCGATTTCCGAGGTGGTAGCTCAAATATATAAACTTCGTTATTATAACGGAAGGAGTGTCGACAACGATAAACAACGGATGTTGTAGCGCCTCAACGCCTCTTAAGGATAATCTATGAAGTAATTGCGGATGTAGCGCCTCTTGCGGAAAATATATGTACTAGATAGGATGTGTTCCGATATTATAAAAATATGCAATAACTGGTTTGCAGTGAGACGTAAAGAAGTAGTATCTGGTGCATTTTTTTTTTTTTTGAAATAAGTAGTTAGTATGTTTGGAAACCTTTGTTACTACTTTCGAATATGTTGCGATTTCCCACTTGGCGTAGCTTAATTTGCTACGTGTGCAGCGAGAAGCAATGAATTTTACATTCATGGTTATCAACTTCGACGCTTACTTCGGAATATGCTTCGATTTCTGATGTGGTAGTTAGGCTGGAGCTAATAGCACGCACAGCTCAAATTTAATTGCATTTATCATGTCGTACAGATGTATATTCCATTAGACCACAGTGTGTCTTCTCACAGGCAACGTCGTGATAACGTTTAATGGATGGAATTCTATAACTGATTCTGGTATGTTATGTAATAATTCAGCATCCTTCTTTGCAAAATGCTATCTCGTATTCGCACATTTTTCTTAAAAATCATTCTTATGATATGGTATTGCAAGTTTTATGGTTTGTAGTGTCGATATATTTATTGTCTTAATTTCAGTATCAAATTTACGTATGTAATATATGTCCATGTCTTATACTAGGTTTCTTACATCTGCTAGGTTTAATCTAATAATAGATAAAAAAGATAAATAGCAAATTATGTGGGTCAGGCCATGGGGCTGGATACATATAGTACCAGTTTTATCTATCTTGAAATTTCTGTTATACTGTATACTGTTTGCGAATGCAAAGTAAAAGACGTGCCTGTTACGTATTACCTTAGAGCAATAAAAATAAATTTACAAGTTTACTCTCTAAATTAAGACTATAGGAAACAACGATGTCAAGAAAAAAATCAAATCGAAATAGATGCAAGAAACGTCAGCAATGTATGACAGATATTTACAGTAATACCATCAATCATGTCAGCTGTCGAAATGAAGAAAAGGATCGTTCGCTATTTGCAACGCAATCACAGTTCAAATGCAAAATCTCTGTCATTCTGACATCTTTTAGCAAATTTCACAAAGATTTAGAGCAAAAATTTGTCTTTGAAACAGTTTAAATATAATCTCTGTCTCTACTGCAGTGATGTGACCGCCAAAGATTGTCTGTAACACCCACTTAGCGCCTTATTTTGCCTGTAATGATGAAATCAAGATGATGGGTCCGACTCACTAAAAGCTGCATATTTATTTCGTTAGTGGTATACAAAATAACAATTTTGCTATAGCTCTTCTTGTGGCAATGGACCTCTGTAGTCATAAGAGTGTCTACAGCACCAACGAAATGGGTTATGAACTGTTGTAAAACAGCATGCGTTCGAGAAAGTATGGAAGAAACTATGAAACTATACCATCAACACTGCAGGCTACACATAACGTACTATAAATGGCACAATTCCAAACAGTATTTATATCCTCACCGTTTTTTTTTTTTTTTTGTCAGATGACATTTTTAGAGCTGCTGCATCCCGGCATTCGGCCCACGTTCAACTGGTTCACGTTAGTGGTAGGCATTTTCCCGATAGCGGATCCGCACCTTTTGATCATCAGTGCACGCTTTATATTTTCCTTCAATAGCAGGCATCTTAAACATTCAATGCAATTTGTAACCAAATGTGAATCTTCTTTAAAAGTGTTTATTATAAAAGTCTGCACATTTCAAAAGTCACCACAAACTCTACCCTCATTTGTTTCACAGCCCGTATTTATCATCGACGACCACAGTCTAATATAACAGTCGCGACACTCACTGCTGTAAAAGTTGTTGCCGTTTGACAGATGGAGCGACACTAGCGCTCCAAGCGGTAGGTAAGGTGAACGTCAGACGCGTCGTAAGCATAATGTTTGTTTACATCCATTTCCTACGTAATTTCCGCATTATTTGAGTTATTTTCTTGCCTCCAAGGGTTTGTGTGGTATCAGAAGGCATATATGTTTCTAAAAATGATTCTAAAATAAGCGCCAGCACGGACAAAAATCATGAATAGAGTGGCAAGCTACAACACATTCGTGAAGAAACACTTGTGACATTGGACAGAATTGCAGCTTACCACGTTCATATCAAAAGAATATAAACACACAGATTCACATGTCAGAAGCACAGACATGTACCTCTACTTGCAAAAACGATCGACAGCTCGTT
Organism: Schistocerca americana; assembly: GCF_021461395.2. Lineage (NCBI taxonomy): Eukaryota > Metazoa > Arthropoda > Insecta > Orthoptera > Acrididae > Schistocerca > Schistocerca americana. The sequence goes on along the minus strand of NC_060121.1, from coordinate 553,782,791 downwards.
TATCGTTCTGTAGGCCTACTGCGTTTGTTTGTCATTTTCGCCTGTTGCCACAAGTACGACCTTCATCTTTTTATTATTCTAAGTGGGACAAGCAACTGCCAAATAGTGGGAAGAATATGCTGAAAACACTATAATGAGCTGATTACACTACATTTCACGAAAAACCAAATATTTGTATAATTTTCAAACAATCTGTCAGTGAAGAAGGTGCTGACAAAATAATGTCATCACGCGAAAGAAGCAAGTGACTAACAACAGAAGTGAACGAAGTACATACCAAAGAAATCAGCAGCCCAAATGAGCCAACTTCTTCAGTTTCTTATTTGCTTTCTTGTTGTTAGAAACTACGTCTTGATTCCAATATTTCAGCCTGTAAACGAGTCTCACTTTAACAAATAACTTGATTAACAGCAGTTTCGCTCGAAGTCTAGCGATTTGCACATTCTGACACTTCACACGCTTTTGCAAGACACGAACAGCTGCACTTAATCTAACCACTTCATCGTCAAAGCAGGTCTGTGTTGACGATTCACACGAATCTGGCACTGATACATGGTGAGCTGAACCAGCTGCTTCTGTGTCATAGGACTGTTTTACTGCTTTAGATTGACTGTCGAATCTTTGTGGCAGTTTCCTCTTCATCGTCAGCTGAGGTGGCTTATTTGGAATGTCAAACAGGGTGGGTACTGCATTCCACACGAGTTTGTTGTTGTCTGCGTTCATGAACTGGTTTTGTTCGAAATGTAGCGAACAAAACCTAATATTACTATACAGGTACACTGGGTCTTTCTTCATGAGGTCTTCTCGCCTGCTATTAACAAGCCATTTTCTGCTCCTAAAACGAAACATTCATCATTTATACACATATAGTTTGCAAGTGAATCCTGACGATACAGTTTAGTAACATGATGGTTATACCTCTCAGGATCCTTAGGAAACCTAAAAAAAGACAGCTTTGGTGTCTTCTTTCTGTTGTTGGTGCAATTTATTGCGCTACAAACGCTCCCGCCAGTAAAAGCCATTGTAAAAATCAAAATAAACAACCACTATTCTCCTTCACGATCGCGCCGAACTCACAGTGTAACCTACCAGCCGCTTGGGGCGCTGCTGGCGCTGTAGGCAACAAAATCGAGGCGAAGTGTCGCGACTGTTATATTAGACTGTGTCGACGACTATGATTAAACCCATGGAATACGATTATCTTTGGAGTGTACATAGTGAACTGCCCATGTTGCCAAGATCGAATTGGAATTGTTATTAGACTTTCGTATAACGCTGTTTATTTACATTTTGTGCCTAGATCAAAGCTTTAATAAATTACCTTATTTTGAACACTTTACTTATTAGTGATACAAATGGCGAATATTTGTTGCTGCTATGGATGCAAATGTCAATAACCCAAAGGAGGAAAAGTTGCTTTTCATTGGTAAGTGCGCAAACTTCTAACTGCATTTATCATGCTAATTAGAGACACTTCATGTGTTAAAAATATAGAGACACATTTTAATAAAGAATTAATACCGAAACGCTAATTTATATGAGTGCTTAACCATACGATTACGAGATATGTGTTACATGAATTCAGTAGTGTATGAGTGTGCTGCCAGTTAATTCATTGAATGTATACGCGTTTAGAGCAATATTCGCCAGTAGATAAAATGTATACGTGACAGTCTGAGTCGTTTCATTCGGATTATACAGCGCTCCAAAATGTTATATTTATTTTAAAGGAGTCACAGTAGGAAACTGCGCTATTGGTACCTATGACGTGAAGAATTAGTTTCTTGAGACAACTTTACTTTGACGTACTAGGAAGCACTGTCGCTGCAGCATAGTTTATTAAGAGAGAGACTCGCATTATGATAAAGTGCAGTACAAAAAGGAAGTGGCTATTCTTTCTTTTCACACAACAAAAAAAGCGACATCTGAACCGCAACACTTGTTGCAAACAAGCGAGATGCCCATGAGCTTATCTCTTCAAAGCTTTAAGCCAAGTTCATACGAGATATCGAATGTGAATTGTTAAGATGGACTTGAATCGCAGATACAAATTCCATGATACGTTTTAACGGTATCTGTCTGTACTAGCAATGTGTTGACATCAAAATCTTCAGGGTGCTTACGTTCCAAATTTACGTCGTACCATATCCATGTGACTTGGAGGTGACTTATATTGCCGATAATGATTCTGTCTTGCGCATCTAAATTCTGGTTCAATGAAAATTCCTACTCTATAAATAAACTAGACTGTCACTAAACCTTCCTTCCAGATGTTACTTCACACTTACATCACTTCTAGTATTACAACAGATTTTTTACTGATAACAGTAAATAGACATAACAAAATAACTTAAAAATAACGCCGTTTCGGATAAAATATAAAATGATATTTTTATAGGGACATAAATCTCACAACACATACTCGTATAAGAACAGCGTCAGCGTGATGACTGCCTATATCAGTTAGATAACTTGGTTGATCAAACCGTGACAAAACTGTTCCATCTGCTGTGCAGGAAGTGTATGAGATTGGGAAAACACAATCTGAATTCAAGAAGGATGTATTAATCACACTACTAAGGTGTTGACAGTGAGAATACTACCGAAATATCAATTTGATAAACCATGCATGTAAAATACTAACACAAATTAGTTGTTGAGGAATGAATGACTGGTAGAAGCCGACCTGGAAGGGGATTATTTTGTGTTCAGAGAAATACAGGAATACGCGAGGCAATACTGATCCTACAACTTATCTTAGAAGATAAGTTCAAACCCACGTTATAGCATTTTTACAGTGTCTTTTATAGGAGGATGTAAGATGGACACCAACAAAAGCAAAACAACAGTAACTGAATGTTATCGAATGAAATCTGGCAGTGCTAAGGGAATTACATTAGAAAATGAACCACTGAAAGTAGTGGATGAGTTTTGCTATTTGGGCAGAAAAAAAAAAAAAAAAAAACTGATGATGGTCGAAGTAGAGAGGATATAAGCTCATAGGACAAACAATTAGTCAACCTTAGAGAAATCATTACAAGCATTTAATACCGTGTAATTCCATCCCTGAACTTGATAACCGCCTGGATTCGGTTCGGAAGTGAGTCCACAAAGTTGTGTGCGTACGTCGAATCCAGGTTAAGCCACACGCTGAGGATCTGATGGCGCAGTTTCACCAAATTTCGGGGATACTGACGTGGCGTATTACCCGCTGTTGAAACACGTACCACAGATTTTTTACTAGGTTCAAGTCAGGTGATTTTGCAGGCCAGTCGAGGTGTATCGTGGTGGAGGAGTGTTCAAAAAACCAGTCACATATTCTTCCAGCCCGATGAACTTTGCTGTTGTCGTCCATATGTGCTTGAGTGAGCAATGGCCTTTTGCGAGGTGACCGATTCCAAATGTTCATCGCATGTAGTTTCCGTCGCTATGTTCTCTCGCTAAAATGTTGGGATGGAACTTCATTCATTGCCTGCATGAACTCCTGTCGGGTTTGGGAGGGATTTTGTTTCACAAGTCGTGAAACGCGTCTCCCGCCCCTCTCAGTCAGGATCTTCTTCCGACTGCAATTCTGACGTCGTGTTTCTTGAACAGTCCACCGCGAAATACCAACAAATCCAGCAACTTCACACACCATATGACCATGGGCACGCCCAAATATGATTGTCCATTTTTACCACTTTGTCACGTCCTTACATTTAACCAAGTTTTTGGACAGTGTCCGCTTTAAACAAAATGTCTCACTGATCGCTGCTGCTTTAAGCCCACGTAGATGCAATGCACGCGCGGTTGAGCACGTGACTCGATTTCCGTGCCATCTGTAAAAGCTTAACGATTCATCTGTGCGTGCACACTGTGGTAACTAATTTTTCGTCCTGTTAACTTAAAATGTAGATTGTCTTTTGAAATTTTGAATTTGGTGTTACAGAGATTCTAGAAGATTGGATGAATAGATCACGTAACCGGTGAGGTACTGAACGGAATTAGGGAAAAAAGCAAACTGTGGCAAACTTGGATCTGTTGACAGAATACATATTGAGGCATCAAGGGATCACCAGTTTAGTATTGGAAAGTGCAAGGAGTAATAATTGTAGAGGGAGGCCAACAGATGAATAGAATAAGCAAGTTCAAAAGGATATAGTATGCAGTGTTTATTCGGAGATGAAGAGGCTTGCACAAGATAGAGTAGCATCAAACCAGTCTTCCGACTGAAGACCACAACAGGAACAACAACAACAACAACATTTACAAAAAGCTATTGGCACTTTCGATTGGAATATGCTCTTTGAAATTATTAAGCTTTCAAGTATTAAGTACAGGGACTGAAATGTTATCTACAACTTTACAGAAACCAGCAATAGGAGTCGAAGGACATGAGGACGAGGCCGTTATAAAGAAAGGAGCGAGACAGGGTTGGAATCTACCCCTCTGTGTTATTTCATCTCCACACAGAGAAAACACTAAACGAAACCAACAAGAAATCTGGAAGGGAATTACAGTTCAGAGAGAAGAAATAACAGCTTTGCGGTTTGATTATGACATTCTCTTTCTGTCAGAGACAGCGAAGGACTTGGAAGAGCATTTGAATGGAAAGGCGTCTTGAAAAATGCCTATGAAATGAACATCAATGAAGGTAAAATAACGGAAATGGAATGTAGTCGAATTAAACCAGCTGACAGTGAGGGAATTAGATTAGGAAATGAGATACCACAAGGGGCGTTCAAAAAGAAACGAGCCAGAGGCATAATTACAGAAACCAGTACCTGTATGTTAGAAGAATTGATCCTGGCTGTTGACACACTTGTCCCACTGTGACACAAGGCGTTGAATGGCTGTCTCATAAAATTCCTGGGGCTGCGATGTTAATCAGTTCCGCACGTACAGCTGGACGTCGTCGTCCGAGGTGAATCGTTTGGCCCTCAGAGCCTTTTTAAGGGGACAAAAAATGGCGTAATCACAGGGAGAGAGGTCCGGACTGTATGGAGAGTGGCCGAAAACCTCCCATTTGAATTTCTGCAGGGGTGCCGCGACTATGTTGGCCGTATGAGGCTTTTCATTGTCGTGGAGCAGAATGACCCCGCAGCTGAGATTGCCTGGTCGTGTTGATTGGATCGCTTGGTGAAGGATGGTCAAGGTTTGCGAGTAACGCTGGGCATTCACTGTTGTCCCGTGCTGCAGGAAGTGAATCATTTTTGGCCCCCTTAAAAAGGCTCTGAGGGGCAAATGATTCACCTCGGCAGGCGACGTCCATCTGTACGTGCGGAACTGGTTAACATTGCAGCCTCGGTAATTTTATGAGACAGCCATTCACCGCCTTGTGTCACAGTGCGACAAGTGTCTCAACAGCAAGAGTCAATACTTCTAATATACAGGTACTGGTTTCTGTAATTATGCCTCTGGCTCGTTTCTTTTTGAACGCCCCTTATAAAAGTAGATGACGAGTTTTGCTATTTGGTCAGCAAAATAACTGACTGTGTCCAAAGAAAAAGAAGATATAAAATGCAAACTAGCAATATCACGAAAAGAGGTTCTAAAAAAATGAGAAATTTGCTAACGTAGGAGATAAAGTCTGAGGAACACTTTTCTGAAAGTAGTTATCAGGTAGGCAGTTTAATGTTGGTGTCGTGCTCTTTAGAATACACATTTCTGCATAACCTACATGGATCTCAATTCGCTTGGTGTGGTCAAGCCTTGGTCTCCCTGCAGAGTTTCTACCCTTCACATTACCCTCCACTACTACACTCACGAATCTTTAATGCCTCAGGAAGTGTTCTATCAACCGATCCCTTCTATTAATCAAGTTATGCCACAAATTTCTTTTCTCCCCAGTTCGATTCAGGTCTTCTTCATTAGTAGTCTAGTCTACCCAGCTAATCTTTTCCTGTAGCACCTCACTTCAAAAGCTTGTATTCTCTTCTCGTTTTTACTTTTATCATCCATGTTGCACTTCAGTACAAGACTTCACTTCTCTCAAATACTTATTTTCACAAGTAAGGTTTCTTCTAGTCTTTGCATTTGTATCGTCTTTTAAACTATGATAAATAAGATTTAATCTAGTCTCTGTTGCACCCTTCGATACTTCCAGTCCCTTCCTGACAGCTAGTAAAACTCACAAACTACCAGTTCTCCAGTCTTCGACCGAGCAGAATTACTTGCTCCCACCCGTAAATGAAAATATAGAAAGTTTACTATGGCGCATTACCTTTGACAGCGAGCGCTGCACCTCTCTGCTTTCCAACCGAACTGCCACCCTCGTCTTCCGGGCTGCTTCCAACTCCTCACGCCCCTGTCGCCACCACAATTACATTGTCAGCCCCGATTTTGGACCAACACTCACTGTCTTCCCCACTCTTTACACTTCAGTACCCAGATACACAAATCATGGCCTCTGTCCTCCGTTTATTGGTTGTTTCATAAACAGCTACACCGACGAGATGTTATTGATCATTCAGTACCGCCGTCGCTTCTCTTGCTCCTCCCACAGGAATTTACCGATATAATGGTGACCTGGGAAACACAACTATTACTGTCCACGGGAAAGTAATACTAGTCACCTGCCGGCACACCTCCATTCTGGGTCTGCAAAACAGCGGCGTTTGGCAGCTACCGCGAGACCTCCGTTCTATATCTGTGAAACAGCCTCTGAGTTCCCTCAGTCGCTGTGGTTTCAAGCGACTTCAGGGGTCACAAACGTTTCCGAGAACGGGATGAATTCTCTGTGTCCAGCGTTCCTAAGGCTCTCGTCACCAAGCGAGCTGCCAGTCATCCTCTCCAACGCCGAAAACCGTTATTCAGCCTCAGCCTCGCGGCCGAAGTAACAGATTTCTCCCCGCTCCGTTTGACTAAAGCGTGACCAGTATCGAGCGTAACTGCATCTCCATACAGTAGTCCAACTAAATGAACAGTCACAACTTCTCGGTGATGCACAACGCTGGTCTTGTAGCAGTTACCGCTTATGTTCGTTGAGCATCTCCGTAACTCTCTAGCACCGCATAAACTATCTCGTGAAGAAATTCGCCGCTGTCCTTTGGATCGTCCCCATCTCTTCTGTTAGTCCTACTTGGTCCCAGCCTAATTAAGAATACTCAAGAATCGGTGGAACGGATGTTCTGCAAGCCATTTCTTTCGTGGATGAGTTAAATTTCTTTAAGTCTTTCCGCATGAATCACAGTCTGGCAACTGCGTTTCCTTCTATTTGTTTTATGTGGTCATTCCACTCTATGTCGCTCTGAATGGTTACTCCTATGTACTCTTCGGTCGGTACTGTTTCCAAAATAGTTCGGCAATAGTGAAATGGAAGAAAAGTGAATCGTTTTGCCTTCTTATGCACAATGAGTTACTTATTTGCGTTGCGGGACGGTCCACCATTCGTCATCCCCCTGCCGGTGTCCCAGCATTACGCTGCAGTCTTCTGGCGTTGCAGTCTTCCCATAGACAACAGCATCGCCAGCGAGTAGCCTCATGGAGCACCATTTTATACATTAGATCAGTAATGTTAGGTTTACCAAAGAGATTCTGGTCATACATAAAGCATACCAGTAACAAGACGCTGTCAATACCTTCGCTGCGCGATAACAACGGAGAAGTCACTGATGACAGTGCCACTAAATCAGAGTTATTAAACATGGTTTTCCGAAACTCCTTCTCCAAAGAAGACGAAGTAAATATTCCTGAATTCCAATCAAGAACAACTGCCAAGATGAGAAACATGGAAGTAGATATCCTCGGTGTAGCAAAGCAGCTTAAATCACTTAATAAAGGCAAGGCCTCCGGTCCAGATTGTATACCAGTCAGGTTCCTCTCAGAGTATGATGTTAAAATAGCTCCATATTTAGCAATTATATACAACCACTCGCTCACAGAAAGATCCGTACCTCAAGGCTGGAAAATTGCTCAAGTCAGACCAATATCCAAAAAGGGAACTAGGAGTAATCTGCTGAATTACAGGCCTATATCACTAACGTTGATTTGCAGTAGGGTTTTGGAACATATACTGTATTCAAACATTATGAAGTAGCTCGAAGAAAACGATTTATTAACATATAGTACGCACGGATTCAGAAAATATCGTTCTTGTGAAACACAACTAGCTCTTTATACTCGTGAAGTAATAAGTGCTATCGACAGGAGATGTCAAATTGATTCCATATTTTTAGATTTCCAGAAGGCTTTCGACACCGTTCCTCACAAGCGTCTTATAACCAAACTGTGTGGCTACGGAGTATGGCCTCAGTTGCGCAACTGGATTCGTGATTTCCTGTCAGAAAGGTCACAGTTCGTAGTAACAGACGGAAAGTCTTCGAGTAAAACAGAAGTAATATCCGGCGTTCCGCAAGGAAGTGTTATAGGCCCTCTATTATTCCTGATCTACGTTAACGACATAGGAGATAATCTGAGTAGCCGTCTCACATTGATTGCAGATGATGCTGTCATTAACCGTCTTGAAAGTCATCAGATGATCAAAACGACTTGCAAAATGATTTAGATAAGATATCTGTATGGTGCGAAAAGTGCAATTGACCCTGAATAAAGAAAAGTGTGAAGTTCTTCACATGAGTACCATAAGAAATCAGCTAAATTTCGATTACGCGATAAGCCACACAAATCTGAGGGCTGTAAATTCAAGTAAATACTTAAGGATTAGAATTACAAATAACCTAAATTGGAACGATCACAAAGATAATATTGTGGGTAGAGCAAACCAAAGACTGCGATTCATTGGCAGAACACTTAGAAGGTGCAACAGGTCTACCAAAGAGACTGCTTACACTACGCTTGTCCGCCCTATTCTGGAGTATTGCTGTGCGGTGTGGGATCCGCATCAGGTGGGACTGACGGATGACATGCAAAAAGTACAAAAAAGGGCAGCTCGTTTTGTATTATCGCGAAATAGGGGAGATAGTGTCACAGACATGATACGTGATTTGGAGTGGCAATCATTAAAACAAAGGCGTTTTTCGTTGCGACGGGATCTTCTCATGAATTTTCAATCACCCGTTTTCTCCTCCGATTGCGAAAACATTCTGTTGGCACCCACCTACATAGGGAGAAATGATCATCACGATAAAATAAGAAAAATCAGGACTCGCACAGAAAAATTTAAATGCTCGTTTTTCCCGCGTGCCGTTCGAGAGCGGAACGGTAGAGAGACAGCATGAAGGTGGTTCATTGAACCCTCTCCCTGGCACTTTATCGTGAATAGCAGAGTAATCTCGTAGGTGTAGATGTAGACAACTTTGCTCCCATCGTTTTGCATTAGATGCCAGTAGCGACAAGTGGTGATGCAGGCGATATGTCGCAAGTGGCATGCAATAAGCTTGTGCATTTTTAAACATAACGCCTTCAAAATATTAGTCGATTTGTGATTGCATCATAACGTTATTCTCGGCTGAACATGTCAGATTACAATACATCATTTGCGGACAGTTTTCATTTTCTGCTTCAACATGAAGAAATCTGCGGCTGAGTCTCATAAAATGATGGGTAAGGCACCTATTGGCGAAAGAATGTGCAGATAATGGCTTCAACGGTTCAAGAACTGTGATTTACACGTCGAAGGCAGGCATGGTTGTGGAAGAGAGAAGGTTTTCGAAGCTACTGAAACCGTTAGAAACAGTCACAGGAGATCGTTATTGAAAGCAACTGATTCGACGGGCCGAGCGAGCACTGAAAGACACGGCCTCAATACATCGATAGACATGCAGCATGACAATGCTCAAGCCCATGTCGCAAAACACGTCAAAACATGCTCGGAATCGTTGAAATGTGAAGTCCTACCCCACGCGCCGTATTTGTCAGACATTGCTCCCTCTGACTACCACCATTCTCGATCGGTGCCACATGGCCTGGCTGACCAGCACCTCCGGTCATATCAGCTGATGTAAAATAGGATCAGTTAATGGATCTCCTCAAAAGACGCCCAGTTCTTTGGCCGCGGAGTCCGTATGCTGCCCGACAGATGGGAGAAAGTAGTGGTCAGCGATGGCCAATACTTCGAATCGTAAATTTTTTTGTACGTTTTTGACAATAAAGCCTCGAATTTCGAGAAAAAACGGCGGAAGGAAAGTTGTAGACCTAATATAAATTGTAAATGGGTGCGGCCCTTTAATACACACCTCTGGGGTACTTCCAAAATTACCTTTATATTTATTGATTTTGATCCGTTAAGTAAGGCGTGTTGAGACTATCTGCAAGGAAATCCTGTTCTTAGGGCCGTGTATATGCAACCAAAAACTCCCAACAAGGAATAAAAGATTTACGGAAGAACAAGGAAAGGAAATTTCGACAAGGAAAGCGGGCAGCTACTGTGCGATGACGTGGCGGGTGGAGCTCCCAGAGCGGCTGTCGACTCGTCCCCCGGGCCTAGAGGCGTCCGCACGCGTCGGCCTGGCTCTCCTTTTTGCAGCCCGCCCTCTCCCAGCAGGGACGGCCACACGTGCCTCCCCAGACGAGCTGATCCACAGTGTCCAGACGTCCAGCATCTGCCGCCACACTCTATCAAATCGCGTCTGACCCGCCCACTGCACGTACGCCGCACATGCCACTGTCGAGCGATGTCGGCTCTGGGCGTCAACAAGCTTCCTTCCCCTTCGAAGCACCCGCTGAATAAATTTCCCTACTGATCAGTGCTATATTATGTTAAGTCTTGAGTACGTCACATTCAACAGGGAAGGTTGCCCCGGTGGCGGACACGTAAGCCTGTTGCACATTTATAAGAATCCTATCAACAACTTGCAATAGAACTGTTACATAATGAACATACTGTGGCGTCCCCGCACTCCAACAGCGTACTGATATTGCCGACGCCGTAGAGCTGCTACTGCCACAGCTCTCGCAGTGCGGTTGAGACACGATGCGCGATGACGTAGGTCCCCGTTGGTGAACGGGAGACAGAAATGCGAACTCGTACGATGGGTGCTTCTTCTGATTTAAGATTGAATGATTCATTGCCCGGATATGCAGTAGTTATTAAATCTTATCTCATGCGCATTGTACACACCACCAATTGCGAGGAAACATTGTAATTATCAGTCTTCGCGTACGTTGTTGGCTCGTTGCTGTGGAGTTGTTGAACCCGTATGAAGCGAGATCCACAGATACTCTTTGATCACGTCTGAGTGAACCTACGCTGTAATGTGAAAAAAAATGTTCAAAAGTTCTCTTTCCAATAATGAAGTAGGTATTTTGATTTTCAGATTAACTTGTCCCTGCTGAACAGTCGTTGATTAACTATCATTGATTAATTCACTTAATAATGTAGTCCACGCTTGATATTTCACTTGAAACGAACAACAGTTTATTGTTCCTTGGCCACTAAATACACTCCTGGAAATTGAAATAAGAACACCGTGAATTCATTGTCCCAGGAAGGGGAAACTTTATTGACACATTCGTGGGGTCAGATACATCACATGATCACACTGACAGAACTACAGGCACATAGACACAGGCAACAGAGCATGCACAATGTTGGCACTAGTACAGTGTATATCCACCTTTCGCAGCAATGCAGGCTGCTATTCTCCCATGGAGACGATCGTAGAGATGCTGGATGTAGTCCTGTGGAACGGGTTGCCATGCCATTTTCACCTGGCGCCTCAGTTGGACCAGCGTTCGTGCTGGACGTGCAGACCGCGTGAGACGACGCTTCATCCAGTCCCAAACATGCTCAATGGGGGACAGATACGGAGATCTTGCTGGCCAGGGTAGTTGACTTACACCTTCTAGAGCACGTTGGGTGGCACGGGATACATGCGGACGTGCATTGTCCTGTTGGAACAGCAAGTTACCTTGCCGGTCTAGGAATGGTAGAACGATGGGTTTGATGACGGTTTGGATGTACCGTGCACTATTCAGTGTCCCCTCGACGATCACCAGTGGTGTACGGCCAGTGTAGGAGATCGCTCCCCACACCATGATGCTGGGTGTTGGCCCTGTGTGCCTCGGTCGTATGCAGTCCTGATTGTGGCGCTCACCTGCACGGTGCCAAACACGCATACGACCATCATTGGCACCAAGGCAGAAGCGATTCTCATCGCTGAAGACGACACGTCTCCATTCGTCCCTCCATTCACGCCTGTCGCGACACCACTGGAGGCGGGCTGCACGATGTTGGGGCGTGAGCGGAAGACGGCCTAACGGTGTGCGGGACCGTAGCCCAGCTTCATGGAGACGGTTGCGAATGGTCCTCGCCGATACCCCAGGAGCAACAGTGTCCCTAATTTGCTGGGAAGTGGCGGTGCGGTCCCCTACGGCACTGCGTAGGATCCTACGGTCTTGGCGTGCATCCGTGCGTCGCTGCGGTCCGGTCCCAGGTCGACGGGCACGTGCACCTTCCGCCGACCACTGGCGACAACATCGATGTGCTGTGGAGACCTCACGCCCCACGTGTTGAGCAATTCGGCGGTACGTCCACCCGGCCGCCCGCATGCCCACTATACGCCCTCGCTCAAAGTCCGTCAACTGCACATACGGTTCACGTCCACGCTGTCGCGGCATGCTACCAGTGTTAAAGACTGCGATGGAGCTCCGTATGCCACGGCAAACTGGCTGACACTGACGGCGGCGGTGCACAAATGCTGCGCAGCTAGCGCCATTCGACGGCCAACACCGCGGTTCCTGGTGTGTCCGCTGTGCCGTGCGTGTGATCATTGCTTGTACAGCCCTCTCGCAGTGTCCGGAGCAAGTGTGATGGGTCTGACACACCGGTGTCAATGTGTTCTTTTTTCCATTTCCAGGAGTGTATAATGTTGTTGTTGCCAAAACTTCTTGGTGTTAGTTTATCGGCAAAGATGTCGTATTTGCCAAGATAACTCTTCCCTACTTCATATTATGATATTCTGTCTTAATTGACTTTAATGGGGTCGTTGGCGTGTTATAATACACCACATGAATATTAAAAACCACAAAAGTCAATAAGAATAGGGCATTTTTAATATCAGTAATTATATTTTAAGAAATTATATACCCTCATTAACTGTTCCGAATGCTGAACACACACGACGATAAAAAAGTTACAAATGTGAACACAAAAATAAAATTAAACAGAACAGTAATGCAAAATGAAAAATCATTGCTCTGTTGGGACCTTGTACTCTTTGAAGGCTGGTAGAATGGGTACACTTTAAGGAAAATTTAGTACTCCCTTTCATGAAACCCCGGAATCATTTGTTATCTACAGTTTTCTTGCTACTGTTGTTTCGAAGTGCCAATTTCAAATACACTCTAAAACAAACAAAATGGCGCAGTACGAAGGAATTATGCAAATTGCTTACAAACTTATATTCATAAAGGTATCGACGGAAAACGCAAAATTGTAGACTTTGGCGGCCGATGGACGAATGTGCGACGCTACAACGCTATTTCATCGCGTTGCTGACAAGGATAGTAAACAGGGGATATGTCGATATCAGGGTATAACGTCTTTGCAAATTTCATTCCATGTACTTAGACAGTAACTATGTCTCTCAGACAGGCGCATAAATAATATACGCAGATATCAGCATCTGAAATAGGACATGTAGTTGGGCTCAAAGATCCGACGTCCAACTGGTGCTTCAGCGGTCACAAGAACCATTAATAGGGAGCTCATAGGAAGGGGCTGAACTCATATCGACTCTTGCGCCGACTACCATTGGACTCTGCATACCAACATGCCCGTTTGCAGTTGGCCTCGGGCAAATTCAACCTCGAATATCATTGACTGGAGTAGAATTGTCTTCAGTAATGAGCCCCGCTTCGAAGTGAGCCCCGATGACCAGTGGAGACGTGTTCGGAGACACCCCAGAGAGCGATATCGACCGCCATAGGGACCGACAACCGTTGTCGTAAACATACATTGTTACTAGTCCTAAGCAGGCTTTGCACTAGTAACAATGTATGTTTACTTAACAACGAATTTCTCACCACTGATGATGATAAACAGAAAGTGACGCCAGACACAACACGCAACATGTTCCTCTATAACTACAGAACAGTCAGCTTCTGCCTTTAGCATGCAGAGGATAAACCATACCTGTCCGGCGCTGGGACCTCTCTTCCACTGAGGCAAGCTTCCGCAAGTACGAGGGCGAACTCAAAGGTAATGGTTCAAATTACTCTGAGCACTATTGGACTTAACATATGAGGTCAACAGTCCCCTAGAACTTAGAACCATTTAAACCTAACTAACCTAAGGACATGACATACATCCATGTCCGAGGCAGGATTCGAACCTGCGATCGTAGCGGTCGCGCGCTTCCAGACTGAAGCGTCTAGAACCGTTCGGCCACACCGGCAGGCCAAAGGTAATACCTCCGAATTTTTTATGTTTAAGCTCTCAAAGCTTTTTACATACAACAGTCGATATTAACATTATACATCGCATTCTTCATGTCTATGCATTTATTTCTCAACATAGCCTCTACGTAGTCACTGGAGAATGTTTGACTTTGTTGACGGAGCCACCACCTCACCTCTGCTTGCACCACTTCATCACTCTCAAAGTGAAGTCATCTTAGGTGTTCTTTAAGTTTTGGAAATAGTAAAAAGCAGATTTGGCCAAATCGGTATACTACACACATCAAAAAAAGTTTTGCATCACCCCGGTTCTTAGAACTCCTGAAGACGTTGACTGTGGATATTGTATCACAGACACAGTCCCTTTGACTGTTCAGAGATGTCACTAAGCCTGCCCAAAGATGTAAACAACCATGCATGGGCAGCGCCTATTAGACGGAGGGGGTACGACAGCCGGTCAGTTCCAGTCATTCCACCAGGAAGGAGGTACACGGCTCATGTTGTCTGTAGTTCAACCATACCTAGACGGTACATACCGCGGTTCGATTGCGTCCGCATTGTTACTCTGTACCAGGAAGGGCTCTCAACAAGGGAAGTGTCAAGGCGTCTCGGAGTGAACTAAAGAGATGTTGTTCGGACATGGAGGAGGTACAGAGAGACAAGAAGTGTCGATGACGTGTCTCGCTCAGGCCGCCCAAGGACTACTATTGCAGTGGATGACCGCTACCTACGGATTATGGCTCGGAGGAACCCTGACAGCAACGCCACCATGTTGAATAATGCTTTTCGTGCAGCCACAGGACGTCGTGTCACGTCGTCTGTGCGCAATAGGCTGCATGATGCGCAACTTCACTCCCGACGTCCATGGCGAGGTCCATCTTCGCAACCACGACACCATGCAGCGCGGTACAGATGCGTCCAACAACATGCCGAATGGGCCGCTCAGGATTGGCTGCACGTTCTCTTCACTGATGAGTGTCGCATGTGCCTTCAACCAGAGAGTCGTCGGAGGTGTGTTTGGAGGCAACCCGGTCAGACTGAACGCCTTACACACACTTTCCAGCGAGTGCAGCAAGGTGGAGGTTCCCTGCTGTTTTGGGGTGGCATTATGTGTGACCGACGTATGCCGCTGGTGGTCATGGAAGGCGCCGTAACGGCTGTATGATACGTGAATGCCATCCTCCGACAGGTAGTGCAACCATAACGGCAGTATATTGGTGAGGCATACGTCTTCATGGACGACAATTCGCGCCCCCATCGTGCACATCTTGTGAATGACTTACTTTAGTACAACGACATCGCTCGAATAGAGTGAGCAGCATGTTCTCCAGGCGTGAACCTTATCGAACATGCCTGGTATAGATTAAAAAGGGCTGTTTACGGACGACGTCACCCACCAACCACTCTGAGGGATCTACACCGAATCGCCGTTGAGGAGTGGGACAATCTGGACCAACAGTGCCTGGATGAACTTGTGGATGGTATGCCACGACGAATACAGGCATGCATCAATGCAAAAGGACGTGCTACTTGGTATTAGAGGTACCGGTGTGTACAGCAATCTGGACCACCACCTCTAAAGGTCTCGCTGTATGGTGGTACAACATGCAATGTGTGGTTTTCATGAGCAATAAAAAGGGCGGAAAAGATGTTGATTTCTGTTCCAATTTTCTGTTTAGGTTCCGGAACTCTCCGAACCGTGGCGATGCAATTTTTTTTTTTTTTTTTTTTTTTTGTGTGTGCGTATGGAGGATGGCCAACGACAGTGAACCCAAGGCGTCGGAGGTCACAGCGCTCGTGTGTGGTCCGGCTTGATCATGCTGAAGGAGAGAGAGATCCAGTGTGGATGAACTCTCCGAGTTTGAAACTCGATTACAGCACGCAGACTCTCACACACCGACATAGTTACGTTACATTGAGGCATGTTACAAGCTACAATTCAGAGCTCTCTTGCAGCGGAGGCGTTTCTTTTCAGCACGCTCTCATATTTTGGGGGTAGTACTAAAGTCCGATAGGAAATGAACGTAAACGTAACATGAGTATTAGGGAAGGCGAACGGAACTGTTAGATTTTTTGGAATGGTTGTAGAAAAGTGCAGGTCATCTGTAAAAGAAATTTCATACAATACCCAAGTGCGTACAGTTGTAGAGTAGTGTTGCAGCGTTTGTAGTCTTTACCAGGTTAGTATGGCAACAGACGTCGAACAAATCTATATCACTGAACGATTATCCTGGAACCTGGTTCATGGTATGGCTGTTGATAAAATATCGGTATTTCGATGTAACGGTATTTCACGCCGAAAGTACCGATATATACTGTATTGGCGATGTTTTCTTCCCCCATATATCGGTATGTCGATACGAAAATGCAATACTGAGTGCCGATATTTTTATTTTATATTAAATTTTTTTCACAATTTTCGATAAATATTTGAAGTTGTTCTTTTGAAATGTTAGTAGAATGTAATGCTACTTTCGCTATGTGAAGGAGTTACTATTTTTTGAGCTTTCATCACGTCCAGTCATTCTCTTTGAGTGTGTGAAAGAAGTACAGGTGGCACAAAAGAAGAAGTCTGATTGGACTGAGGGATGGCAGTGTGAAAGGAATAACAAGATTTCCGATGTGAAGAAATAGCGCATCAGTTGCGACAAAAAACAATTTTTTACGCAACTAGTGTGCTATTTTTTCACGTCGGCGTTCTTCAAAAGCAGTTGCTGAAAATGATGAACAAAAACCTAAATTACAAGATTGGTCTTTGCGGCGGGCGTAGACACGCGAGGGGAAATGCTACCAACAGAAACTGCAGCGTTTAGCTCCACCACCCCATTTTTCGACATCAGCTTGGGGAAAGATACATTTCGACATGTAGCCAATGGGAAAATGAAGAAAATGAGATATGAGAGATTAACCCTGCAGTGGTCGCGTGGATTAGACATGTAATCCACGTGCGGAAATTCAAATAAATTTGGAAATTCAGAAGCGACAACGCTTCAAGCTTCTGTGTACTTTAAGTCGGCGGTCTACCACTGCAATCCGTGCGAGATGTTACGTAAGCATTTTTGTTGCAATACATATTACATCTATTCATTATTGTTTTACAATGCATAAATATTTGAAATAATAGTAGAATTTTATTGAATTTTAGGTAAATTATGGATCAGAGGCAAGAATCTCGGATTCTGGCCTGGGTAAAGGAGACTTGAGGATGTGGAAGATATTCCCGACTCAAGTTCTAAAGATGAAGATGACGTTCTGGGGCAGCAGGACTACCAGTCTGAGTCCGAGCAAGAGAGAGAAGTACCAGGTGAGGCAACTGTAAACAGTCCAGAATTTTCATGTGATGAACCATCCCGGAGAAGCAGACGGGTTGATTTTTATACTGGTGTAGATAACACAATCTGGTCAAAGACTCCTCCTCTCAATCTAGGAAGAACTAGAGCTCATAACATTTTATATGTTCCTCCTGGTCGTAAAGGAATCGCACGACAGAAAACTACTATCGAAGGTTGCATGTCCCTATTTTTGGACGCTAATATCATGTATCTCATAACCAAATACACTAACATAAAAATAGATCACATCAGGGATAATTTTTCTGGAGAGAGAGAGATGTTAAACATACTGATCCAACTGAAGTAAAGACACTTATTGGGATTCTGTTAATGAGTGGAGTGCTGAAAATAAGCCGGTCGAGCACAAGTCAAATGTTTGACCACATAAAACATATTGCAATTGACAATGTCTGAGCAACGATTTAAATTTCTTATCAGGACTTTGCGACTTGATGATATTAATGATCGTGAAGTGCGTGCAAAAATTGACGAACTGTCCCAATACGTGAAATATTTGATCTGTTCCTTACAAACTTTCAACAGTACTTTGTTTCGAGTGCTGAAATGACTTTGGATGAACAACTTTTGGCTTTCAGGATACGCTGTCTATTTAGGCGTACATTCCCAACAAGTCCGCAAAATATGGACTGAAGGTATTTGCGCCTGTGGATGCTCACTACCCCTATACTTTCAACTTGGAAATTATGCAGGCAAACAATCGGAAGGGCCATATCGCTTGAGTAACGAAAGAAGTGATGTGGTAATAAGAGTCGTACATCCTGTGGTTGGCAGAAACATCAATATAACAACGGACAATTGGTTCTCTTCACTCCATGTTGCCAAGTAGCAAATAGAACAACAACGGTTGTCAAGGTACGGAAGGACAAAAGAGAAGTGCCCTGGGAATTTCGTGTGGCGAAAGGAAATCCAATAAATTCATAAAAATTTGGCTTCCACCCCCCCCCCCCCCCATGCACATTGGTTTCTTACGTTCCAAAACAAAGTATTTATTTTTTTTTGTCAACAATGCACAATGACGCAAAAACTGACGACGATACAGGATCTAACCTGAAACGAGAAATAATAACACACTACAACCGTACAAATAACGGTGTGATTCTAGTTCATAAGATGTGTTTACTTTATGATGTATCCAGAAACTCAAGAAGAAGGCCTCTTACTGTATTTTATGACGTTCTGAACCTTAGTGCCCTCAATGCACTTTGCATTTTTACAGCGAACCCAAACTACACTGTTATTCGACGTCGAGATTTTCTTATCTTGGATGAAACCTTTGTCTCAGCGGAGACAAACAGAAGAATGTTGCCAAGAAGTCTGTCCTTCAAAATAAACGACTTCCTTGGCATTCCTATCGTGGAAAGTCAGCCAGCAACTTCGGGAATGACACAGAGGTGTTCTGTGGGTCGCTGATACGACTGCGGAAGATCAAGAAATAGAAGTACAAGAAAAGTGTGTAACGCCTGTAAAAAATTTGTTTGCCCCGATCATTTCAAGATCGTCTGTATTTTTTGGTCAGAAAATCATGATTAGATTTGTTTCTGCACAAATTTGTGTATCTGAAAGTAAATCAAAGCCAATAATGCTTAAAATTGTGACTTGCTGTGAAAAGTGTATTGCTTTTTCAAATATGAGGTCATATGTATACTTTTTGTTAATAGTTTTTAATAAACATTACTATGGGCAACACACAAAACACTCAATAAAAATACATGAAAATTCAATGGCTTCTGTTTTTTAGTTGAGAAAGTAGCATACAATATTATCCGTGCGACCACTTACGTTTCTTTTTAGAGTGCGACCACTGCAGGGTTAACTGGAATGAAGTATTGCGTGACAATGCACCATGTACGCAGTTGTTAATAACAATACAACAGTCGACCAAAAACGTATTGTAATACTAGCTTTTCATCAGCTCGAAGTCCGTTTATTAACTTACAAATTTTCAAATCGTTTTTCTTTCAATTTTTACTCTAAGGGGTATAGGCAGACTGCTGGTTTGTTGTGAACAGCATATCTAATAATAAATCAATACTTAATATAAAACTTCAAAACCGGGAATATATTTACAATGTGCAGCCGATATCCTTATAGGCAGATACGTCGAGATTCTTTCCTTCGATATGTCAATACCTTTTGCGATAAATCGAGGGTCGATGGTGACAATCTTTGTAATATCGTTGTATCGGAGTCCAGATGTTTTTAAAAATATCGACAGTCCTAGTTTGAATGTCACTCCATCGTTGTTGCAGGTTGTCAAACGCCTTCCACCGTCTACAAAAACTGATTTACAATATTTCGCCTAATTACTGAGGGATTTTAAAAATTTTAAATGCTGTCATAATGTGCTCATTAAGACGTATGATCTTCTGTTAAAAGCTTAACACAATAATGCAATTATTACAGTCAGGAACTGCGTGTTTGTCTCGAGGCAATGTAAATGGCGGCGCGCCAATGTTCGGTCTTCATTCACCCAAGTTTTGATAATGAGAGCACTTCGCGACTTCCGACAAATTTTGGATCTAATTTCAAAATTTTCTGAAACTTTTCGTTGCTGACACCCATAAATATGATAAAACTAAAAACGTTTATCGCTTACTAAATTTTCGCTATTCACGCAGTCAAACTGCTGCATCAGATATGACGTTTTAATATATTGCTTATTTACTACTTGCTCTGTTCTCAAAAAATTGCGCGCATTCATAGAGAATTGCAGTTTTCTATTTGTATCTCTATTGTTAAGATGCATTATGGTGCTGGCCGTTTCGTCAGGCTTTGGATGTGAATCTAATCGGTAATATTCACTCGAATATTACAGCAAGGATATTGTTCTGAAGTACACAGCCGGGGTATTGTTCTGAAGTTCTTTGGATTATCTCCAGAATTTTCGGGTTTCAACACCGCTATGACTTTTGTTTCTTTCCAGAACTTAAAGATAGAGCACATTCTGATGCATTCTGTGCACGGTTTGGTCAGCATCTTCTCCCTAAAATTCCTAGTTACTTCGAGAATTCTGGTAGGATCTCGCCATGTTCAGCCCCTTTCCATGTCTTCATTGGTTTCAAGGCCTGGGTAATCTCTTCTGTTTCCAGTTCTTTCACAATGTCTTTGTTGATTGAATTATCTTCGGCTTTCTGGAAATATCTATCCTATTCATTTGTCTGCAGTTGGACACAGAATGATGAAAGGGAAAAAGTTTATTGCATACCATATTTCCGCAGTTCATACAGTAATACGCCAGCATCAGGCATGACGTTTTAAATTATCACTTCTTTACTACTAACTCTATTCGCAATGTACTTTGCACGCAGTATTTATATATATCACTAAATGTACCTGCAGAATTATATTATTGTATGACGTGTAGTTCAGGAGATATGACGCCATAAACACTGATATGCCTGAAAAACTATCTTTTGCTTAAAGTGGAGCGCAAATTACAAGTTTGTATCATCCACTATTTCAAGATGTAATCACTTAGCGATTTCCAACAAACTTTAAGCACAATTTCAAATCTTTCCTAAAATTTCTCTCGGTTACATACTTAATGGCAAGCAATTATCTCATTAATTCGCTTGTAAATAATCAGACGTTTGAAGCTGTTTTAAACATGGCAGTTCAATTCTTTGAAGAAGCGGAGGCTTACTGGTTCATATGAGCTCTGCTACTAATCGTAACTGTCCGGTATAGCGCACGTGTAAGAGTAACGGAGAACCTAAAAGGGGATCATGTGAGGAAAGGTACCGTTGTTTCCACGAAATCCTGTTGAGTAAGTTTAGAGAAGCTGTATTCGGGATAAACTGTATGACTATTCTGCTGCTACCACTCTGCGGCCGCCACTGTACTCGCAAGATAGAGAAATTAGGGCGCGTAGAGAGGTGCATAGATAGTTAATTTTCACTCGCTCAATACGGCAGTAATATTGAACAAAAAATCGATAATCTGCCATGCACTGTACAGTAGATTGAGGAGTATGTATGTACATACACTCCTGGAAATTGAAATAAGAACACCGTGAATTCATTGTCCCAGGAAGGGGAAACTTTATTGACACATTCCTGGGGTCAGATACATCACATGATCACACTGACAGAACCACAGGCACATAGACACAGGCAACAGAGCATGCACAATGTCGGCACTAGTACAGTGTATATCCACCTTTCGCAGCAATGCAGGCTGCTATTCTCCCATGGAGACGATCGTAGAGATGCTGGATGTAGTCCTGTGGAACGGCTTGCCATGCCATTTCCACCTGGCGCCTCAGTTGGACCAGCGTTCGTGCTGGACGTGCAGACCGCGTGAGACGACGTTTCATCCAGTCCCAAACATGCTCAATGGGGGACAGATCCGGAGATCTTGCTGGCCAGGGTAGTTGACTTACACCTTCTAGAGCACGATGGGTGGCACGGGATACATGCGGACGTGCATTGTCCTGTTGGAACAGCAAGTTCCCTTGCCGGTCTAGGAATGGTAGAACGATGGGTTCGATGACGGTTTGGATGTACCGTGCACTATTGAGTGTCCCCTCGACGATCACCAGTGGTGTACGGCCAGTGTAGGAGATCGCTCCCCACACCATGATGGCGGGTGTTGGCCCTGTGTGCCTCGGTCGTATGCAGTCCTGATTGTGGCGCTCACCTGCACGGCGCCAAACACGCATACGACCATCATTGGCACCAAGGCAGAAGCGACTCTCATCGCTGAAGACGACACGTCTCCATTCGTCCCTCCATTCACGCCTGTCGCGACACCACTGGAGGCGGGCTGCACGATGTTGGGGCGTGAGCGGAAGACGGCCTAACGGTGTGCGGGACCGTAGCCCAGCTTCATGGAGACGGTTGCGAATGGTCCTCGCCGATACCCCAGGAGCAACAGTGTCCCTAATTTGCTGGGAAGTGGCGGTGCGGTCCCCTACGGCACTGCGTCGGATCCTACGGTCTTGGCGTGCATCCGTGCGTCGCTGCGGTCCGGTCCCAGGTCGACGGGCACGTGCACCTTCCGCCGACCACTGGCGACAACATCGATGTACTGTGGAGACCTCACGCCCCACGTGTTGAGCAATTCGGCGGTACGTCCACCCGGCCGCCCGCATGCCCACTATACGCCCTCGCTCAAAGTCCGTCAACTGCACATACGGTTCACGTCCACGCTGTCGCGGCATGCTACCAGTGTTAAAGACTGCGATGGAGCTCCGTATGCCACGGCAAACTGGCTGACACTGACGGCGGCGGTGCACAAATGCTGCGCAGCTAGCGCCATTCGACGGCCAACACCGCGGTTCCTGGTGTGTCCGCTGTGCCGTGCGTGTGATCATTGCTTGTACAGTCCTCTCGCAGTGTCCGGAGCAAGTATGGTGGGTCTGACACACCGGTGTCAATGTGTTCTTTTTTCCATTTCCAGAAGTGTACATATGTATGTTAATGTTCTTACGCCAAAATTTTCCCAATGTGCAGATTCCACCCTTGGAATGTAATTGTTGAAGGTCATCAAAATACTCACTTAACCCCTGCCTAACTACAGTATCACTCCCATACCTTCGACGATTCTGAGTAGTATCCGAGTTGGTTTTTAATTGATGCATTGTTTTGTCATTCATTTGAATTTCACCCTAAAGGGCAGACCTTGGGAGGTGATTTCAAATGGCAACTAAGCAAAAACGTGTATCCGCTGAGTGCCCAGGGCCCACGCGTTGGGTTTGTTTCCTTTCGACTGAAGCCTGGAGATGATCCCCGTGGAATGTGCTGCAGGGGAGATCCACAGTGCTTGCCGAATGCTGTGGTCAGAGCACTCTAGGTTCACTTGTATGTTAGAAAGTTACTACCGACCACAGGTATTCTTTCAGTGCATTCGAGTGGGGAATAATGCCGTGAGATGTCCTGCCAGAACCCAGCACTAACCAGAGAAGTAATACTATCGAGAAAAAAGAGTCGAACAATGAAAATGCTCAATTCTGAAGGCGTTTATTCTCCACCTTTAGGCTGTTTCAGCCCGTTCGGGAGTTGCTTGGAGCGTCTAAAATATGGGTGTCAGCTGGCAGCACGCTAACGTGAAACGATATAAGACGTGTATATTTCTATTGTCTATTGTCAAACCACAATTTATGAAAGATGTTTATATTTTATTAATAGGATTAAGTAGGAACAAGTAATATTTGTCATTTTGGAAATAATTGTGGTAGCAGGGAATGTCTGCACCAAAGTATTGTTGGCTGGAGAGACCGCACATTGATACAATTTTAAAAAGGGCGGGAGAGACCACGTATGGATACATTTTAAGAAAAGAGCTGGAAAAACCGTACATTGATACATTTTTAATGGTAGCAAGAATTGTATGCACCAGAAAGCATTGTTTGCGGGAGAGACCGCACTTCAGCGTTCGTAGGAAGTCAGTAGTAAGCGAGATGTGAAGCGAGTCGGTAGCAGGTCTGAAGCGAGAGGTTGAGAGGAGCGGTGTGCCTGCCAGCCACCAGCTATGATTTACAAGAGATTATAGACGGATGTACAGAGACGTCAGCTAACTATTATCGAAAGAGGAACTAATATTATTGAATTATTATTATTACTATTTTTATTATTTTGAGAAACTCAAGACTACTGAAGTTATGTTTGCGCAATGCTAATTGTAAGATTATTGTAAAAAGTAAGTCCCATTTGAACGTTTGTAAAATCATTTCATTACCAACAGTAAACATTTGAAGAATCGTTTTCAGAATATAATTAATTTTTGCCAGCAATATTGCATTACTGATTATAATCCATCCCAAAAACCATCGCCGGCCGCGGTGGTCTCGCGGTTATAGGCGCTCAGTCCGGAACCGCGAGACTGCTACGGTCGCAGGTACGAATCCTGCCTCGGGCATGGATGTGTGTGATGTCCTTAGGTTAGTTAGGTTTAAGTAGTTCTAAGTTCTAGGGGACTGATGACCACAGATGTTAAGTCGCATAGTGCTCAGAGCCATTTGAACCATTTTGAACCAAAAACCATCAACGTAAAAATATGCAAAATTTTATTGTTGTCAAGAAAAAGTTTAACTATTAATTACGTAACTTCAGTCAAATTAATTAAAGAATAACGTCAGCTTTGCTATTAAAGAATAACGTCAGCTTTGGTAATAAATACAGCCACTTATTATGGCAGCCACTTATTATGACAGCCCATCAGCAGCTAGCAGAGTATAGTAAAACAGAGTAAGTATATTCATGTCGCAGTTCTATGTAGCAGGTGATGCAGTAACAGTAAAAAAGGTAAGGAACAGTTTTGGGTTATTGCAGGTAACGACTGAGGATCACGACAACACATTCTATGTTTCGTCGAAATAATCAGCAAATCACTTTTAATAAGCAGCATTTAAATTTGTATGCGAAGATTGCACTTATTATTATTGAGAAAGAGAATTAATTTCAAAGGGAAGATTTCATTTGTTATTATTAAGCAAGAGATAGAAATCCTAAGGGAAGGTTTCATAGGTTATTGTAGAAGGGAAGGTTGCGTAACAAAAGAGATATAGAGGAGACGGGAAGGTTTCAACGAATACTATTTTGCTTCTTTGTTTGCCTCAAATATACCGTGTCGCAAGTATATGGACTTGTGTTTGATATATACCTCACCATCACTGAATTCTGAAAATTGTCTAGAGTAATTTCTTAGACACATTCTTTTATACACATTTACGCGAATGATAAACCCCACCCCCGTAACTCCAGCAGGATGCAAAGTGCGATGCTCTAAATCTCTAGCGGTTCAGGCGCTCAGTCCGGAACTGCGGGACTGCTACGGTCGCAGGTTCGAATCCTGCCTCGGGCATGGATGTGTGTAATGTCCTTAGGTTAGTTAGGTTTAAGTAGTTCTAAGTTCTAGGGGACTGATGACCTAAGATGTTAAGTCCCATAGTGCTCAGAGCCATTTGAACCATTTTTTCTAAATCTCTCGCGTTTATACTCACACGAATTCCGTCGTTTCATTGGGCAGGGGAAAAAAGGGCACTCCATTAAAAATGTGTAAAACTGAGGGTCGTCTTGCGTGAATAAGCTATAATTCAGTCGAAGAGAGTGAAATTCAGAATCGGCTTACATTTTTAACGGATTCAGAACTGAGAAGAAGCGTGCCTGTCACTGCTATTATTCTTAGCACACAAGATTCAGTATGTGAGGCTCAATGGAGGAACATTGTAGGAAGTAAAAGCAGCATCGTGTTTTCCTCAGGGAAGTGTGGTGCCACCGCTACTCTTTACGATAACTATAAATGGCCTGGTAGATAACATCGGAAACTCTCTGTGACTGCTCGCGAACGAAGCAGTATTTTGTAGGAATATAGTATAATTAAAAAAAAAAAAAAGTTGCAACTTACGGAAAGACGTGCATATGAACACTCCTTGGAGCAAAGACCGCATACTGACCTGAACATGATCAAATGCGATGTGAGTCTAGTTGCGATGAAGGCAGATGTCAGATACAGATTCCTTAGAAGAATGTAGTATAATTTAATTACTTTTGCATTACAGGTAAGGTGCAGTTCTCACTGCTTGTGCAGAAATCAGACTGCAGTTTGTAAGTGTCAAAGGACATGAAAGGGAAACAGCAGTTGAAAAGGCAGTGAGACAGGGTTGTTGCTTTCTCCAGTGTTATTCAGTCTTGTACACTGAACAATCAGTAAAGGAAACCTAGAGGAAATTTGGTAATGGCGTTACAGTTTAGGGAGGTAAAGGACTTGGAAGAGAACTGATGTCTTGAAAAGTAATTATATGATGGACATCAACAAAAGTAAAGAAAAGGTGATGGAATGTAGTCGAATAATATCAGGCTATGTTGAGAGATTTAGGTTAGTGAAAGTGAAAGAAATACATGAGTTTTGTTCTTTGGGCAGAAAATAACTGGCAAGTCCGTAGTAGAGAGGATGTGAAATACACTTTAGCAACAGCAAAAAAGTATTTCTGAAAAAGAAAAATTTCTTAATACATAAAATTAAATTGTTAGTAAATATTTTCTGAACGTATTTGTCTGGTTCGAGGCACTTCGATGCGGTGTTACGAGAAACAGGCTCAAGAGGGTGAAATCTACAAACTGCAGGGACGGATTCCTGACTGGAAATTGAGGAAAAAGGTCCTATGTACATGTGTCCGGGAATGTATCGTTGCCACGGTAGATGGCGCTGACGAATGACAGTTCCCCTGACCACGTGCCCTGTGTTCCTTGCGTGTTGCAGACTGTGTGACTTTATCGTTTACCTAGGTTTCAACGTTAGTAATAACGTCTTCTTCAGAACCTGCAAAAAGTTAATATTATAATGTGCTATTAAATTATATTAGATATGGTCATCCTACAGGATGCAACGTGTAGTACTTACATAAAATATTATTTAAATGTTTGCCTAAACCAGGCCATGTCCTAAGTCATAAAACTTGATGCATAACCATGAGGTTTTGTCACTTCTATTAAACCAACTGTAGCAAATTCACTTTAAGCCCGTTGTATGGGCCTCGTCGTGTGAGTAGAGACTGCGGACCGCGAGGGCTTCGCCGTCTGCCTCACAGAGGGCGGCGAGCATGCGCGAGACGTATAGAATCAAACTCTTATTAAGCACGCGTCAGATAACATTTTTGCTATGAATTAATTTTATACTTTACTATTGTAAGTTAATTACACAGTATCCAGCATGACTACGTTTTACATTCTACTACAGAGCCTTATGAGCTGACCAACGAATCTCGTATGAACATCTGTAGGAAAGGTACTATTATTGCAGAACAAACGCTGTATATTCTTATATAAACAATATCAGTTGCTGTCGCTGCATAAAAATGTTATAAACCGACATGGTGTTTCCGTGCGGCGAAGCAGACGGAAACAAACGCGAGGCAGCACGGCTGTACCAAAACAAGTATCATCACAAACAGCATCCACATGACACAAGGCCTTTTTGGCAGTTTGTGTGATCATGGGACCTTTCAGTGGAGCGAGGCGGCGGAATGTGGGTACTCCAGATGTGGAGAACCGGGTTCTACCTCTTCACCGTTTCCATCTGCTTGGCCGAATCCAGTGTTCGCTTCACTTGGTACCCAACATGTTGTACCGCAAATGTACACCGGGCAGACAAAAGTCGTGCATTACCTCTTAATTTCGTAACGGACCTTCTTTTGCCCTTGACGTGGCATGGATTCGAGAAGTCGTTGGAAGTGCCCTGCAGAAATATTGAGCCATGCTCGCCCTGTAGTCGTCCTGCGAAATTGTCACCGGCGCAGGATTTTGTGCACGAAGTGACCTTTCGATTATATTCCATAAATCTTCGATGGGATTCGTGCTACCCACATCTGTATATGTGTCCTTTTATACCTCGTGTAAGCGGTACTACCGACATCTGCATATGCGTATGTACCGCTATCCCGTGACTTTTGTCGCCTCAGTGTAAGTTGGGACGTGGCGCCTGGCGTCCCAGAGACTGGTGAATGAGTTGTGGGCCGGCGGCGTCAGGCGGAGGGTGTCGGGCGCGAGCAGCTGCGGGCGCGGCCCCGCGATAAGTGATCGCCCCCAGGGCTCGGTGGCGCGGCGCGGCGCGGCGCACAAAAACACGGCCACATGTGATTGTCTCAATGACATCATTAACGCGCGCGCGCCGACGGCTCCTCCCACCGCTTTCGGCAGCGCCCGCGCCCGCGCCCGCCGCCCACTCCCCAGGAGACACCGCTCAACGGTCACGTTTCTCGCCTCTCACACGCCGGCCTCCCGCCTCGGTACCACCTCCATCTTCTGCACCTACACGAATACTCTGCAATTCACACTCTCAAGTGTTTCACAGAAGGCCCACAGAACCACTTCGTCTATTTGTCTACTGCACCACCCGCAAGACTCCTCTACTGAAAAAATTATTTTTTTTCTGTGTGTAAAATTTTGTTTATTCTTGTGCAAAGGAACACGTAATTGATATTTCGGTCGAACACCGGAGAAAAATGTCGTATCAAAACACCTTCAGCCGTCTAACTTTTTAGTTGTTATTTTATTTGAACTACATTACGCCATCTCCAGGACCCCTGACTCACGTGTAGGGAGAATCCCATATCTGGTCTAGTAAAAGTAGGGCCCAGCATTCAGTGACTGGTATGCGTAGATTTTTGATACAGCGATCCTTTCGATCGGCACTGTTCGTTCGGCAAGTGACAATCGAAGGTAATCATATCAAAAATCTAAGAATACCAGTCGTTGAATGCTGGCCCTTGTTTTGACGGGACCAGATATAGGATTCTTCCTACACGTCGGTCAGGAGGCCGGAAGACGGCGCAATGTAGCGCCGAAACTGGCTGCTCAAATAAAATAGCAACTGGGATGTTAGAAGGCTGGTGTTTCGATTCGACATGTTGTACTGAACAGCCGAAGACCCGCAACCATCTCTAATAAAGGTGGTCTTACAGAGACACTGTAATATCCACGACACTATGTTCTAGCCACAAGATGTTAAAATGATCTAAGTGAACAAACTGCAACAAATATTATCGATACTACGTATAAAAGGACTGTATCGTGTAAAAATGACGATAATTATTTTTGTAATAATTTAATTTCTGTGTGAATTAAAATTGTTATCAGAGAACTACGTTCATGGACAACGACAATTATAATTTTTTCTTGTTATCTGTGATAGTTGTGGTTCAGTTGTTCTTCCTGTGCTAACCAATGAACTGTTCGGACGTGAGACGTTTGAGGTCTGTAAAGAGGAAACCTGTAATTATATATTGTTCATTATTATTTAAAGAATAGACTCGCTATTGTCTAGACGTGGATTTTTATTTATTTCAATTGTAATCCAATCTAATTAATGCGTTAATTTTCAGCTCCGCAATTAGGAGCGTAGCCGTTAGCGCTAGTAAGTTACAGCCGAGTTTACTAGTAGCTGGTATAAAAAATATGTCGGTATTTATCATTGAAAATGATTTTAAATGCTAAAGAATAGAGATAAAAGGCTTAAAGAGTCTTATCTAAATATATTACCTTGATAACATAAATCGAGAATAACAATAGACAAATTGACTATCGTCTTTCTGCCGCCATCTTAGCAAAAATATCTCTGCGGCAGTTTTGAATCGAGAATTTTAACAAACATAAATGTTGTTAGAAATAAATGTACGGAAATAAATGTGCACTGGTGGTCCCGAATCCACTTTAAAAGCCGGCCGGTGTGGCCGAGTGGTTCTAGGCGCTTCAGTCTGGAACCGCATGACCGCTACGGTCGCAGGTTCGGGCATGGATGTGTGTGATGTCCTTAGGTTAGTTGGATTTAAATAGTTCTAAGTTCTAGGGGACTGATGACCTCAGATGTTAAGACCCATAGTGCTCAGAGCCATTTGAACCATTTCTACTTTAAAAGACAGAATTCAACTCAGATTGAATCCTTAAATACAGTGCTCACAGCACGTTACGTAATATCAATTTCTTATTTGCTGATGTATGAAGCCTAATTATTTCGGACGATTTACAAGAAATATTTTAATAGGAGACATACGTCAGTGTTGTGCGCGGGTAGTATTTTGTGACTAAATGTTCCTTTTGCTAGAGAAAAGTGCTTCCATGTTAAGTAACAATCTGATAAATGATATGCAATTTAGTGCCACTCACACGACTTTACAGAACATTTCTACACAACGTCAAGTGGAGATTTCTTTAGCAGAGTGACAAATATTAGCCGGAATAATCATTTTTGAGATCAAACGAATTGTTACGCTGACAATAGGTAACTGGTTTTATATTTTTTTGATCTTCCTGAACTATCATTTACTACTAATTAGTCACGAAATACTATAAATCGGTTCCGCCACAACACGAAGACCAAGGAGCCCATATGCCAATATTTATATAACCCGTACAAATTAACAACGGGGCGGCCTTCAGTTTTTTCGAGGGCAGCTAGATGTCTGACGGTTCGTTTTTGTCTTTTACCATCCTGATCTTGTCAGGTATGCATCGTTCTATCTAGCTTTGAATAACGTCTAATATAGTGAACTAACATTCATTCAGAAAGTATTTAAATACTTTATTACTATACCAGTTCACATATTTATGTTAATAATCATTGTACTACTAGTTCCACTTTTCACCTTTTTGTGGGAGAGACGCAACATTTCGACATGGCACCGATCCGTCATTGTCGTGACTTTGTTACTAATTTGCAATGTTTTTTTCTCTTTTCGAACAAACTGAACCAGCAGTCATTCGAAGTAGTAGTCCGAGAATTTTATCTAATTACACAGCATAGAGCGGTTATCAAATCGTGATACACAACTTGCGTTTTCAAACATTCCATCGGTCCACGTCTTTAGTAGTGCTGCTCCCAACGCCAATTCGGGATAATTACAACATCACAACGTGTGTTACTTCGCTGCTTTGGTGATTATACAGTGAGCGGAGGTGCAAGCCAAATCACACACTCTTGAATAACACATGGGGGAAATGAACACCTAAATCTTTCCGTGCGAGTTCTGAGTTTCCTTGTTTTATTATGGTGCTCATTTCTCCATGTGTAGGCGGGGCTCAACAAAATTTTCTAGCATTCTGAACAGATGCTTCGTGATTGAAATTTTGTGGGAAGATGTCGCCGCAACGAAGACCGCGACACATCTCCCCTGTTTCGCAACAATATAAAAAAACCTACCCGTCTTTGAACTTACTCGATGACTAATAGTGTGCTTCCGGATGTGCTTCTAGGCTGTTGTTCCAATTTTATGTACAATATTTCGACGACCTATCCAGTTGTCTATTTGGCAGCGTCCGAAGAAGACGAATTGGTCGCTCGTAGAATATTATGCATAAAATGCAAACAACAACTCGCTAGAACACCCAAAAGCCCAACATTTATCAACCTGAGAGATCAAATTTCTCGACTGCCTTCGTTAATCCTCGGTACTGAGAATCTTACGCCACCAGTTGTCAAATGTGTTTCGGGACTACGTTATCCCATTATCAAATGCTGCAAAACAAGGAAAAGACAATAAATCGCAATACTGCATGCAATTACAACGATATAAAAATATTTATATCGTCTTGTAGAAAAACATACCTTACAGCTTCTAAGCCATTAGGAACCGTCACAACTAAAATCCAGCAGCAACATAAACCTCATCTTAGAGCAACTCATGTTGGCATGTGACACTCTCGAGGCGCAGTCGTAAAGTAAAGGCAACCGCTTTCACCTACCATAGATAGTACATGCACGCAATTCACATATTACAGCCCACAACGATGCCACTGTATGTTTCAAAATCTATGGACACTGTATGTCAAATCCTACTGAATTTACTAGGGAGTATGTTTTGGAAGTAACAAAGGGTCAAATTTTTCAATTTATAAGGACGACAAAACGAAACATGAGAGAATGGTTGCAGCGACAGGGAGTAGCCTTTGGAAGAGGAGATATTTTTTATCAATACGAGCGGTTTTGGTAATCGTTCTCTGTGTTGCCGTTATGCTCTTCAGCCGGAAGACTGGTTTGATGCAGCACTCCATGCTACTCTATCCAGCAAAAGCCTCTTCTACCATCGAACAACAATGGTACTTTTAAAGATTTCCTGAGAGCAACGAGTGGTATGATAAATTGATAAAAGACCTTGATATCTGTTGTAATTTGGGTTTATTTATGATGGAGAGCTGTGTTTAAATGTTGACATGTAGAAGTTTTCTAATCTTTGTACATGTATTTCCGTACGATAAATAAATAAATCCCAGAATAACTACTGCAACTTACATCTTACTATACTTATCTTTTGGTTTCTCTCTATAATTTTTACCCCCCACACTTCCCTCCAATACTAAATTGGTGAATTCTTAATGTCTCAGAATGTCTCCTATCATCCGATCCATTCTTTTAGGCAAGATGAACCACAATTTCTTCTCTCCCCAGTTCTAGTAACTCCTCGCAAGTTACGAGATCTACCCGTCTAATCTTCGTCATTCTCCTGTAGCACCACATTTCAAAACCTATTATTCTCATCTTGTCTGACCTGTTTATCGTCCATGTTCCACTTTCAAACATGACTACATTGCAGACAAGTACTTTCAGAAAATAGATTCTAACATTTAAATCTATATTGAATGTTAAGAGTTTTCTTTTCTTCAGAAACGTTTTCTTGCCATTGCCAGTCTACATTCTGTATCCTCTCTACTTCGGTCATCAGTTATTTTGCTGCAGCCTAGTAGCAAAACTGGGCTACCACATTATGGATCTCGTCTCCTAATTCAATTCCGTCGGTTTCGCTTGATATAATGCAAATGCTATAAACTTAGG
Organism: Schistocerca americana; assembly: GCF_021461395.2. NCBI lineage: Eukaryota > Metazoa > Arthropoda > Insecta > Orthoptera > Acrididae > Schistocerca > Schistocerca americana. The sequence goes on along the minus strand of NC_060121.1, from coordinate 553,749,897 downwards.
GTTTCCCCTCCATAATCTATCTACTAAGTGAAGTCTTACGGCCAGTACTGCCTCCCGTATTTCTGCATTTCTCCGGAACCCAAACTGACCTTCTCCGAGATCGGCTTCTACCAGTATTTGCATTCGTCTATAAAGAGTATGTGTTAGTATTTTGCAACCAAGACTCATTAAACTGATAGTTCGGTGATGTTCACACCTGTTTAAAAATGGTTTAAATGGCTCTGAGCACTATGGGACTCAACTTCTGAGGTCATCAGTCCACTAGAACTTAGAACTAGTTAAACCTAACTAACCTAAGGACATCACACACACCCATGCCCGAGGCAGGATTCGAACCTGCGACCGTAGCGGTCTCGCGGTTCCTGACTGCAGCGCCTAGAACCGCACGACCACTTCGGCCGGCTGTTCACACCTGTCAGCACTTGCTTTCTTTAGAACTGGAGTTATTACATTCATCTTGAAGTCTGAGAATATTTCGCCTGTCTCATAATTCTCGAGCACCAGATGGAGCATTTTTGTCAAGTTTGGCTCTTCCAAGCATATCAGTAGACCTGACGGAATTTCATTTACTCCAGGGGCCTTGTTTCAACTTAGGTCTTTCAGTGCTCTGTCAAATTCTTCTCGCAGTATCATGTCTTTCCTTTCATCTACGTCCTATTCCCTTTCTAGAATACTACCTACAAGTCCATCTCCCTGTACAGCCCCTCTATATAATCCACCTTTCAGCTTTTCCTTCGTTGCTTTGTACTGGTTTTGCATCTGAGCTCCCGAATTTATACAGCTGCTTCTCTTTTGTCCAAAGACCTCTTTAATTTTCCTGTAGGCGGTATCCTTATTTATCCTAGTGATATATGCTTCTATATCATTGCACTTGTCCTCTAGCCATTCCTGCTTAGCCATTTTGCACATCCTGTCAGTCTCATTTTTTAGAAGTTTGTATTCAATGTCGCCTGCTTCATTTGTTGCATTTTTATATTTTCTACTTTCATCAGTTAAATTCAATATCTCTCGTGATTTCTACTGGGCCTTGTCTTTTTACCTATTTGATCCTTTGCTGCCTTCACTATTTCATATCTGAAAGCTATCCATTCGTCTTCTAGTGTACTCCTTTCACCTGTTCTAGTCAATCGTTGCCTAATGTTCCCTCAGAAAATCTCTACAACCTCTGTTTCGTTAAACTTAAGCAGGTCCCATCTCCTTAATGTCCTACCTTTTGCAATTTCTTCGGTTTTAATCTACAGTTCGTAACTAATAAATTGTGGTCAGAGTACACATCTGCTCCTGAAAATGTCTTACAATTTAAAATCTGGTTCCGAAATCTATGTCTTACCTTTATATAAACAATCTGAAACCTTCCTGCATCTCCAGGTCTCTTCAATGTATACACCTTATTTCAAGACTCTTAAACCAAATATTAGCGATGATTGAATTATGCACTGTGCAAAATTCTTCTAGGTGGCTTCCTCCTTATTTATTTCCACCAGTCCATATTCACCTATTACTTTTCCATCTCTTCCATTTTGTACCACTGAATTCCAACTCCCATCACAATTAAATTTTCCTCTCCTTTAACTATTCCAATGATTTCTTTTATCTCATCGTACATTCCTTAAATCTGTAGATCTGCGAAGCTATTTGGCATACAGACTTGTATTACTATGTTGGGTATGGGCTTTGTGTCTGTCTTAGCTACGATAATGCCTTCACTGCGCTGTTCATAGCAGCTTACGTACATTCCTTTTTAATTATTTATTGGTAGATCTACTCCTGCATTACGCTCTTTTATTTCGTATTTATAACCCTGCATATACTTGACCAGAATTGCTGTGCATCCTGCCATCGAATTTCACTAATCGCCATTATAGCTAGCTTCAGCCTATCCATTTCCATTTTCAAATTTCTAACCTAACTGCCCGATTAGGGGATCTAAGATTCCACACTTCAACCCATAGAACGTCAGTTTTGTTTCTCTTGATGACGACATCCTCCTGAGTAGCCCTCGCACGGTGATCCGAATGGGGGCCTGTTTTATATCCAGAATATTTTACCCTAGAGGATGCCATTATAATTTAACCAAACAGTAGAGCTGTAGTTTCCTCTTGCTTTCAGGCGTTTGCAGTACCAGCACCAACGCCCTGTTGGCTGATGTTACAAGGCCAGATCAGTCAATCATCCAGACTGTTGTCCCTGCAAATACTGAAAAAGCTGCTGCGCCACTTCAGGAACCACACGTTTGTCTGGCCTCTCAACAGATACCCCTGCGATGTGGTTGCACCAACGGTACGGCTGTCTATACCGTTGAGAAGCGGAAGCCAACCCACCACGGCAAGGTCGATGGTTTATGGTAGATGTTATAAAAGATTTTTTCAGTCTAAAGCAAAACAGTTTGGTCGTTCATAGAATGGTAATAAAACCACAAAGGATGTAATTTTCAGGTTCGGTGTATATTCAAACCGAGTAAAAAACAATTCTCTTTCATATGAAAATAATTTATGTATCGGAGAAAGCATGCGGTTCCGTAATGATTGCTTCAGGACTGGGAAGCTCTCAGGACATCGTAAAATGTTCGAAATTAAAATTCAGGAAAAGATCAGAAACCCTGGCGAATGAGAAAATTGTATTAGTTCGGGAAGGGGAAACCTGTTATTTCACATATACTGTATCTACAGGTGTGTAGCAGTCAAAAACGCAGTTGACTGGGAATGAAAACTCCGTGTCGTCTTGTCAAACGATACCTTGTGTAAACGGAGAAAGGATAGTACCTACAGATCTCAGGAGAATACCCTAACGATGATTCCGAGCAAACTAGCGCAGTGGTTAGCACACTGGATTCGCATCCGAGTCAACGAGGGCTCAAATACACGTCCAGGCATCCAGATTTAGGGTTTCTGTTAAAATGGTTCAAATGGCTCTGAGCACTACGGGTTCAAATGGTTCAAATGGCTCTCAGCACTATGGGACTTAACTTCTGAGGTCATCAGTCCCGTAGAACTTAGAACTACTTGAACCTAACTAACCTAAGGACATCACACACGTCCATGCCCGAGGAAGGATTCGAACCTGCGACCGTAGCGGTCGCTCGGTTCCAGACTGCAGCGCCTAGAACCGCACGGCCACTCCGGCCAGCAGCACTACGGGACTTAACATCTGAGGTCATCAGTCCAGTAGAACATAGAACTACTTAAACCTAACTAACCTAAGGACATCACACACATCCATGCCCGACGCAGGATTCGAATTTGCGGCCGTTGCGGTCGCGCGGTTCCAGACTGATGCACTTAGAACCGCTCGGCCACAAAGGCCGGCTACGGTTTCTGTGATTTCCCTAGTTCTCTCCAGGCAAATACAGGGATGGTTCCTTTGAAAAGGCGTGGCCGATTTCCTTACCCGTCCTCGAAACATTACGAGCTTGTGTTCTATCTCTGATGACTTCGATGTCGACGGAGCGTTAACCTCTAATCTTCCTTCCTTATGAGGGTAATTAACTGCAACAACCAGATGTTACTGGAACATAGCTCGAATCATAATTATAAAAATTTCATTTTCGTCCGCAACGGAGATAGTTGCTGCTACGAGAGATCTGTTTCTGATATTATATGCCACTATCGTCGTCCACCGCTGACTAGCCGAAAGTTCTGTAACTGGCTCTCTCGGCGAATCTAGTACAGAAGTTAAATAACGAGTTATCTAAACTGCTATCATTTCCACAGTTCACATTTTTCTTCTTCCTAAAATTTGACTTGGATTATGCATAGTTCGAATAGCAGTCATTCTCCTGATTAATGGTTCAAATGGCTCTGAGCACTATGGGACTTAACATCTGTGGTCATCAGTCCCCTAGAACTTAGAACTACTTAAACCTAACTAACCTAAGGACATCACACACATCCATGCCCGAAGCAGGATTCGAACCTGCGACCGTAGCAGTCGCGCGGTTCCGGACTGAGCGCCTAGAACCGCTAGACCACCGCGGCCGGCTTCTCCTGATTACGTTTTTACAGTGGCGCCTTACAAGGTGGAGGCTATTCTCGGAACTGTATCTCTAAAAAAACAGTGAATGGTTATGATTAATTTCGTCAAAGACACACATGAATCAGTCACATGATACCTTCACTAATGGTGAATTCAGAGTTATACGAAGTAATGTCGAGAGGGAAAAACTAGAAATACAGATCACTTGGCAACAAGAAATCGCTGTCGTTATGCGAACGCTTTGTATTAGACCGTTTTTTCAAACACTGCATGATCAGTAGATCTAATTTTAGTGTTTTGAGATCTAATTATCAGGCGTTTCTTGAGTGAAATTGCATGTTTCTTGTACGTACGTACAACCACATTATTTTGCTCTTGTTGTCACACATGTTGGGGGAGAAAACGGAGTACAAACTCTCACAAGGCTCGCTGCCAAACGCAACAGCTCGGCAAGTGTTTCGCAGTTGACATTGTTGCCTGTACGGGTGCTGTACGGGTCCTAGCGGTGAATAACACAGCTCTGGGGACATCTCGACCTTATTGGTATGGCAGCAGCCGCTTTCCCTTTAAACGGAGAACCTACGCCGGAATAGCAGCGGCTACTCCGCACGTGCGCCGAGGGTACCGTTATTTACCGCTAGGGCAACAACAGTTTAGTACACACGCATAGCGCAGAGACAGCTGGGCGCGTGGCTCGGTTGCTCCGATGACGTCACTGCAGAGGAGATTGCTGCAAGTGTGTCTGTCCCTTATCAACTGTTCTGTCGTTCACGTTGTCCCAGTGTCGACCGACATTGTGACTCGTCGTAAACGAGAATGATACAAATGGAAACGTTAGAAGTGCAGTAATATTCTTAAAAGTTGTATTTTCGATTTGGTAGTTGGCAGCAGTTATTCTTGTTGATTGGCGACTCCATGGAGTGTCCTGTGCACCACGACCAGATAATGGATATACTTGGAAGGAGAAACAGCATTGGTCGTATTTTTTCTGTTTTATTATCCGCAAAATCGATTTTCGGTCACTTAGTGACCAACTTCAGTGCTAGAAGTTAAAAATTTTCACATAACGATCAGAGAGTATAAAACAGAAAATCACAACTACACCTGCATATGAACATAACAGTTGGTAGGAACATACCTGTAATATACAATTTAAATTGGTAGGCACTGGTGTCAACAAGCTTAGAGCGATCACATAAACTGAGGCCGCTGTTTACATGCACTTGTTCAGCAGACCTCGTTGTGACAGGGCTTGGAACGCCCTCTATGTGACATGTGTCACGTGAAGACTTAATATTACTGCTTTTGAGAGATATTAACACAAAATAACTCTTGTGCATTTGTGAATCATGAAGTAATTCAAATTTGAAATGTACGTAAAACACATAGCAGACGAAGGGGGAAGGAAACATCTAAAATACATTGGTGTATTGTTTTTAAAAAACAAACTTACAAAACATAAAACAGATCGATAATAAGTTGTCAGAGTGCAGGACAGGTAAAACAGAAAAAGACAATGAAAAAGAATAATATATGAATAACATGAAATGAGGTGTAACACAGGTTTAAAAAAACATAATACCCACCATCTGGCGTGGGAAGTTAGAAGTACAACGTTCGTGATTTACGTAAAATGTTGCGTTACGACTAAGAAGTCAAATATATAAAAAATAGTAATAGTACGAAACTGCCATTACGTAATAATTAACATACCGTGAAATACAATGTTCATTACAAAAAAGTTTGTAGGTGTGGATAAACAATTTTGTTATCATATTTAACCGACATGCTGATGTACGTCTCGTTTGTCCCTTTGGACAAGCTAGCATTGTTATAACAGTGGTTATAGGCTTCCGCATAAGCACTGGGTCAGAACCCATACATACATGACATAAAACATACACGGTTGCTTACTGTAAAACATAGCACCCAGCATTTGGCGTGGGAAGTTAGAAGTATATCGTTCTTGATTTACGTAAATATTACGTTAAAACTGAGGAGTCAAATATATAAAAATAGTAGTAGTACGAAAATATAAATTGACAATGTCTAGCGAAAGATATATACGAATATCCCGATTGAGGAAACAATACAAATTATTGACGCTAATCTCAGAAACCACAGTAATGTGTCCAGCGTGGAAATCAATGAGTTCATAGAACTGTTATCATTCTGCTTAAAGTATAACTACTTCACATTTAATGACAAAATTTTTGTCCAAAAGGACGGACTCAGCATGGGAAACTCTGTGTCAGGGATTATGGCAGACATCTTTATTAACTATCTTGAACTGAAATTACTAAAAGATTTTCCCACATTAGCTGAAAAGATCGTATGCAGGTGTAGTTGTGATTTTCTGTTTTATACTCTCTGATCGTTATGTGAAAATTTTTAACTTCTAGCACTGCAGATGGTCACTAAGTGACCGAAAATCGATTTTGCGGATAATAAAACAAAAAAATACGACCAATGCTGTTTCTCCTTCCAAGTTATTCTTGTGCTGTGACAAATCACTAAAAGTTGGCAGCTCGTGGTTGCGTCACAGAAAGGGACGCTGCGTTAATTGCAAATATGACCGCTCCAATGTCGGCTTGGCCCGCGTTGGACCTTTTTTTAAGCAGTGAAGATATTACTCTGTGAAAAAATATCGCAGGGTATAAGCACATCACTATAATTCATGTGTGGCCCTGTAGCAACTACCCGAGTCGAGCAGAAAGTTTAAAGGATGTGTAACTTCTGTGGCGGATGCTCCGCGTTTTGACGACGGGAAACAATGCCGCAGTGGAAGGGCTTGTATAGGAAGACAGATGAATTATTGTAAACGGAATAGCTACTATTCTGGACACTCGTGTTGGTTTAGCGTACGGTATTGTATCAGTTGTCTCCTGAATTCAGAAATCGTCACGTCCATGGCTGTTAGGAACTTTTGGGTCGTTCCAGGTTGAAAATGTGTTTCTGATCATCATTGTTAAAGGACATAAAACTTGGGCGCAAAAGGGATAATTTTGAAGCTTTAAATAGGAAGGGCTTAACAGTAACAAGTAATTAATACTCAGATGTGTTATGGGCTTACCTTCGCCCTGCCATTAGGAGAAAATGACGAGGGCTTCTGATTTTTGGGAGGGGGGGGGGGGGGGGGTTCGTTGCAGCACGAAAATGCTCGTCCCCAAACTGCCCGTTTGACCATAGCAACAGTACGGATATGATATTTCAATGTCTCGAACACCCACCTTACTCACCAGACCTCCCTCCTAGTGGCTTTCATATGTTCGGAGGGCTCAATGGAGCGTTGGGAGGCTAGCATTTCACAAGCGATCAAGGGGTGAAAACAGGGTGCGCGAGTTGTATTCGCAACTTAAATAATTCTTCTCGTAAGTTACCCATGCACTTCTGAAGCGGCGAATGTGTGCGTTACACGTCATTGGGACTATATTGAAAAATGATAAATCTGAAACTTTTCGGTATAATTTGCGTTATAAAAAATAGGTATGGTTTTCGTTTGAATCACACCTGGAAGAGTATGTCTTAAGGAAGGAAGGAATCAACGTTAGATTTCACATCCCGCCAACGTCATTGTCATTAGAGAGGGAACATAAGCTCTTACTGGAGAAGTGTAAGGAAAGAAACCGAGCTTGTCCTTTTCGAAGGAACCATCCCAACATTTGAAATCTTCGATTTTGAAGAGGTATAGCAAAGCTAAATATGGATGTCTGACAATGATTTGAATCTTACCTCTCCTGAATGCGAATTTAGCGCCTTTTGCCATTGCAGCTGCACCATCTTGCTTGGTACATCTACATCTACATCTGCATCATTGGCGGAGGGTACTTTCGGTACCACTATCTGATCCCTCCAAACCTGTTCCACTCGCGAATAGTGCGTGGAATGAATGACTGTCGGTAAGTCTCTGTATTGCTTCTAATTTCTCTAATTTTCTCCTTGTGGTTAATACACGAGATGTATGTGGTGGTGGGGGAGGGGAGGGGGGGAGGGAGTAATATGTTGTCCGACCCCTCCTGAAAAGTGCTGTCCCGAGATTTCAATAACAAATCTCTCCGTGATGCACAACGCCTCTCTTGTAACATCTACCAATGGAGTGTGTTTAGCATCTCCGTAATGCTCTCTCGCCAGCTAAGCGATCCCGTGACGAACGATCACGGCGCTCTTCGTTGGATCTTCTCCATCACCTCTATCAGTCCTACCTGATAGGGATCCCAGATAGATGAACAATACTCAAGAATCGGGCGAACAAGCGCCTTATAAGGCACTTCTTTCGTGGATGAGTTACATTTCCTTAAGATGCTTCTGATGAATGTGAGTCTGGTATCTGCTTTCCCACTGTCTGTTTTGCGTGGTAATTCCAAATAAGATCGTTCTGGATTGTTACGCCTAGATATTTTACGGCAGACGCTGTCTCCAGCTGTTTGTGATAAATAGTGTAGCTGTACAGTAGTGGATTTCTTTTCCTATGTATGCGCAATATGTTGCATTTATTTACGTTCAGGGTCAACTGCCAGAGCCTGCACCATTCATGAATTCTCTGCAGGCCGTTCCACAAATTCTTACTATCTTCTGGCATTGCTGCTTTGGTATAGACAACTGCATCATCTGCGAATAGCCTTAAAGAGCATCCGACGCTTTCTACTACATGGTTTATAGATATTGTAACGGTCCTATCACACTTCCCTGTGGTACTCCGGATATTACCTTTACATCTGTCGATTTTGTTCCTTTAAGAGTGACGTGTTGGGTTCTGTCTGTGAATCCAAACGCAAGTCTGCTCCGATACTCCGTAAGATCGTATTTTTTTCATTAAACGGCAATGCGGGACGGTGTCAAATGCCTTACTGAAATCAAGGAACCCGGTATCAACCTGAGCGCCGTTGTCCACTGCGCTGTGGATCTCATCGAGGAACAGAGCGAGCTGAGTTACGCAGGATCTCTGTTTGCGAAATCCATGTTGATTTTTATAGAGGAGATGTTCATTTTCCAAAAAGTCATAATTCTTGAGCATAAAACATGTACCATAATTCTACAACAGGTTGACGTCAGCGATGTAGGTCTATAATTGTGTGGATCTGTCTTACGGCCATTTCTTAAAAATGGGAAAGACCTGCGCTTTTTTACAGTCGTTTGGTACCTTTCATTGCACAAGCGATCTACGATAAGTTACTGCTAGGACGGGAGCAAGTTCTTTCGCATAATCTTTATAGGATCTTAAAGGTCTCATCTCGTCCTGACGCCATTCCACTACTAAGCGATTGTAGCTGCTTTTCGATTCCGCGATCGGTTATCTCAATATCTGCTATTTAGACGTTTGTACGACGATTGAAAGGAGGGACAGTGTTACGATCTTCCGCCGTGAAACAACTTTCCTAAGACCGAATTCAGTATGTTTGGCCTTGTCTCTGTTATCTTCCGTTTGGTGCCGGTGTGGTCGCTGAGAGAATGAATAGATTATTTTTACCCACTTACTGATTTTACGTACGACCAAAATTTCTTAGGATTTTTACCCAGGTCAGTTGATACCGTGTTACTTTCAAAATCATTAAACGCTTCTCTCATTGCTCTCCTTACGCTCAATTTGGCTTCGTTCAGCTTCTGTTTGTCGGCTAGGTTTTTACTTTTCTTGAATCTGAGATGAAGTGCTCTTTATCTACTTAGCGCTTTTCTAACCCGGCTATTAAACGATGGTGGATCTTTCCCATCCCTTAAAACCTTACTCGGAACATACTTGTCTAGGGAATATTGAACGATGCCTTTGAATTTTTTCCATTTGTTCTCCACATCTTCGTCCTCATCACCGAGTATTTGATGCTGACTACTGAGATATTCTGAAATTTGTATCTTGTCAGCCTTGCTGAGCAAATATATCTTCCTACCCTTCTTAACATTCCTTTCGGGACCGGTCATCACAGATGCTGTCACAGCCTTATAATCACTGATACCTTCCTCTACTTTAAGTGATTCGATGAGTTCAGTTCTGTTTGTTGCTAGGAGGTCTAAGACGTTACCCTCACGAGTTGGATCTCTAACTGTCTGCTCTAGGTAATTTTCGCACAAGACATCCAGAACAATGCCACACGAATCCCTGTCTCTGGCACCAGATTTGATGGCATAACACTCCCAATCTATTCCTGGCAAGTTGAAGCCACCCCTATTACAACGGCATGATCAGGAAAATTACTAATGATGCAAGTTCTGCCTGAAGTGCTCTACAACTACAGATCCTGACCCACGTGGTCTGTAATAGCATCCGATCACCATTTTTGTCCGTTCTTTGATAATCAGTTTCACCCAGATTAATTCACATTCGGAATCTGTGATAACCTTGCTTGATTTTGTCGAATTTTTTACTGGAATAAACGTTCCGCCACCATTGGCGGCTAACCTATCCTTACGATAAACATTTCAATCTGAACTCCGTATTTCGTAGTCATTGACGGCTGGTTTCAACCAGCCTTTTGTTCCCAATACTATCTGTGCGTTATAACCTTCAGTAAGCGATACTAATTCTGGTATCTTCCCTCGTATGCTCCTGCATTTTACTAAAATCATATTAATCTTTTTTATCTCTGATCTGCTAGAACCAAGATTCTCTGCCCCTCTCTCTGGTAATATCCCTCAGACTGAAGGATTCACAGACAATCCTTTTATCGAGCTGAAAGTTGAAGAGTTAATTCTTTTATGAAGTCGTTCGTGCTCTGCTCAGGAAAAAAAAGCTAAAGTAAACTCTGTGTACATCTACGTGCATGCTCTGCAAGCTACCTGCCCATGTGTGCCGGAGGGTACGTTTGGTACTGCTATCTTTTCTCTCTTTACCCAGTCCATTCACAAATGACGTATGGAAAGAATGGTTTCGGAGTCCACGGTAATCTCGGAAAGTGATTTCAGATGTCGGAGGAAGGCAACGGCATACCACCACCAACAGTCTTGCCAAGTAATGCACTGTGATGTTTAGTTTTTGGATTGATGACTGCTTTACCTTTCTATAGATACTTTCTATAGATCATTTCCTCATCGTGATCTTTTAGAGATACGTATGTGGCAAGAAGTTATATGTCGCGCGAGGACTATTGGAACCTACGCTCATGGAGTTGCAATAGTAATCCTCTTCGTGATGCACAACGCTCTCTATCAGTATTTATCGCTATTGTTTGATGAGCGTCTCCATAACGCTATCGAGCCGAGTAAACGGTCCGGTGACGAAACGTGTCGCTCTTGGCTGGATCTTCTCTATCAATTCTGTTACTAGTACTTGGTAAGGGAAGCAGACTGATAAGCAGTTCTCAAGAATCGGCAAAATTATTTCGTGGGTTAATTAAGTTTCCTGAAGATTATCCTAATGTATCTGTCTAGCGACTGCTTTTGCCAACATATCTTTTAGGTGATCATTTCACTGTACGTGGCTCCAGATGGTTACTCCTAGGCACTGAAGTACTTACTGTTTTCTGTGATTTGTCGCCAGTAACGTAGTCGAACACTAGTAGATCTCTTCGGCTATTTGTTCGCAATACGCCACATTCATGTACGTTCAGTATCAATTGCCAGTCACAGCACCAATCGTCGACCCTCTGCAGGTCTCCTTGCACTTCGCTGCAGTCTCCTGGCGCTGCAGCCTTCACGTAGACAGCCGGCCGGGGTGGCCCAGCGGTTCTAGGCGCTACAGTCCGGAACCGCGCGACCGCTACGATCGCAGGTTTGAATCCCGCCTCGGGCATGGGTGTGTGTGATGTTCTTAGGTTAGTTAGGTTTAAGTAGTTCTAAGTTCTAGGGGACTGATGACCTCAGAAGTTAAGTCCCCATAGTGCTCAGAGCCATTTGATCCTTCGTGTAGACAACTACACCATCCGAGAATAGTCAGAAGTCCCATAGTGCTCAGAGCCATGTGAACCTTCATGTAGACAACTACCCCGTCCGCGAATAGTCTCACAGAGCCTCCAGCCTTATTAGCTACATCATTAATAACCTTACAGCCACAATAATGTGACCATCTGTCAGAAGACTGAGTAACCACCTTTCGTAGCGCGGACCACTGCGTGATGTACAGGAAGAGAGTCAGTGAAGTTCTGGAAGATACTGACAGTGACTGGAGCCATGGCGACTCCAGTGTCTTGGCCAGCTGAGGTAGGTTTTACGTCTCAGGATCCATGGCGCAAATAACCTGATCGTCCGCCGCCGGTAGCTGAGTGGTCAAGCGCGACAGAATGTCAATCCTAAGGGTCCGGGTTCGATTCCCGGCTGGGTCGGAGATTTTCTCCGCTCAGGGACTGGGTATTGCGTTGTCCTAATCGTCATCATTTCATCTCCATCGACACGCAAGTCACCGAAGTGGCGTTAAATCGAAAGACTTGCACCCGGCGAACGGCCTACCCGACGGGAGGCCCTAGTCACACGCCATTATAACCCGATCGAGGTGGCGCCAAAGATTGTAGACTGGGTTTAAATCCGGGGAGTTTGGCGGCAGAGAGAATACGATAAATCCATCCTGGTGCTCTTGGAACCATGCACGCACACTACGAGCTGTGTAACACTTTGCGTTGATCTGCTCGATGATACCGTGCATGTAGAATGGTATGGTCCCTAAGGGTAGATACATACTTTTGCTGATCCATTCAGAATGACGAGATCACACGGAATGCCACGAAACATTCTGCGGATCATAACGCATCCTCCTTCGGCCTGGACTCTTCCGACGATTGTTGCAGGTTGTCTGCTTTCAAACTTTTCACGACGACACGCCAATGGCCATGTTTCCGTTGGAGCATAAAATGTGATTCATCTGAGAAGGTCACCTGTTGTCACTCAGTGGACGTCCAGTTGCGGTATTGGCGTTCGAATTCTAGACTTCGTTGGCGACGAACAGCAGTCAGCATGGGTGCATGAACCGGTTGCCTGCTGCGGAGGCCCATACGCAGCAACGTACTGTTGTCAGCCCCTTGGTTCATCTGGGCGGTCAGTTGCTCGATAGTTGCACGTCTGTTCGCCCGTACACATCTCCGCTGTCGTAGTTCACGCTTGTCATGTACGGCCCTGGTGCATCAGAGTTGCTTCGGCGCCAGTTTTGGAGAGGACCATTTTGTCACGCATTGTATGCTTTAACCACCGCGGCATGCGAACTGGTACAATCTTAGCCCTTTCGGAAATGGGGACCCTTGGCCCGAAAGCCAATGATCATGCCCTTTTGGATGTCAGATAAATCGCTCCGTTTCCGCATTACGATAAGGACTGCGCTGCTTTTAGCGTCTCCCCAACACGCTTTCTATACTCTCCGATGCTTGTGATGACACCTGCCATCTGTGAGTGGTTACTGCACGTTGACATTGAACACAGGCGGAGGTCACTTGATGTATAAGCTATAAAAGGTAGCGGCTCTGTAACACTCGTGTTTATGCATTGTATTACGCTTTTCTTTTTTTCTTTGAAAGAGGAAACATAATTATTATCGTTTATGGTTTCAGAATTAAGATGACGATGGCTTAAAGAAATGAAAGGAAATGTGTGATGGACCCATATAACTTTTTTTGTCGGCAGTTTTCTGGCTGTCTTTATGCCTGGCACAATTTGTTCTCCTATGGTAATCGCTTCACATAAAAATATAAGAGTAGCAGTTACCTCCGACGTTTCAGTTATATGTTGCATATATTCTGATCTCTGTTTTATTTTATTTTATTTTTTTGCGCGCTTCCGCTGCCTCTAGTACCACGGAAGCTGTTCCCTAATCTAAAGAACGGCGTTACGATTGTTTTAGACATTACACATTACGTAAATTTTTACGTAAGAGTACAATACCGAAACGTTTTTAACTAGGAAGTCAAACTGTGGCGTATTTGTTAGCCTTCTCTGTGTTTATAGAACGTTTACTGTACAAACTGGTACAACACAAACTTTAAGCTGGTAACTAGCTGACAAACCCGTCATTGCCGAGGTGATCATTTTCCAATTTTCTGTTAGAAACGGGAATAAAAAAATGAACTGGATTTAAAGTGTAATATCGAAAAAAATTCATTTCCATGTTTTCGTGAAAACACCTTTGAAATTATGAAACAGCTGTACAATAACATATGCATAATGTACAAATGTAAAGGTACAGCTGCTTCGAGTGTCTTCAACACGATGGCCGGCCGATGTGGCTGAGCGGTTCTAGGCGCTTCAGTCTGGATCCGCGTGACCGCTACTGTCGCAGGTTCGAATCCTGCCTCGGGCATGGATGTGTGTGATGTCCTTAGGTTAGTTAGGTTTAAGTAGTTCTAAGTTCTAGGGGACTGATGACCTCAGATGTTAAGTCCCATAGTACTCAGAGCAATTTGAATTTTCTACAACACGATGTCATAAACGTCTCTATGGCAACGCCTCTTCATAGCTCTATTCACGGCAACTGTTTTCGCCTACAGCTTTTGCGCTTCGCAGTTGAAAGCTGTCAAAAGCTTTGGAAGGTGTAAGGGATTTTCTGAAGTTCACTCGACTGTATGAGTGTCCTAGTAGTAAAGAATAAATGTATTAAAACTTCGTGAATGATGCAGCGTCTGAGTGTTTATGATGTCATATTTCTTGAACTATGCGTCGTGCAATCATGTATTTGTGTGGCTACGTCCAGCGGCATATGTGGATATTGTGGGCGAAGTATGTTGCGAGTAGAGTTAGTAGCAAGGAAGTAATAAATTTAAACGTCATGCACAATGCAGCCGTTTTTAACACATCTCAGTGTTTATGGCGTCATATGTCATGGACTGTGTGTGATACCATAATATAAATTTGTAGGTGCATTTAGCGGTATATGTGGATAATGTCCTTGAAATTTATTGCGAATAGATTTAGCAGCACGGAAGTAATTTTCACGCATCTCTTTGTTTATGACGTATCTCCCGAACTATGACTAGTAGATGATTCCTACCCCGTCATTCATTGTTACCTAACAGTAAGGAATACGTGTACTAAGTTTGGTTGGAATCGGTTCAGTGATTTAGCAGGAGACATGCAACACAGACACCCCCCCCCCCCCCTCCCACACACACACACGTTTTTAATAATATGCATGGCTTTCATATAAACTGAAATGTTTTGTACGTTGTAAGCTCACCCCCTGTTGGTAAATTCTGGTTACATATATGAATGACTACAGAAAATTGCCCTGTTTGAAACGCACTCTTATAACAGAAAAGTTTTTGACTCAGTTTTTATTAAATCCTCTCTGACCATATTTTAGGAATAATTTCACAAGGGAAGGCTTACATTGCGCAACGTGTTTATCTGAGGGCGTAAATGAACATTTAAATGAACTTTAACAATCAAATGTCCTATCAGCAAGTTGATGTCCTGACCTACGAACACTGTAAATGCCCTATTTTATAAAATGGTTCAAATGGCTCTGAGCACTATGGGACTTAACATCTTAGGTCATCAGTCCCCTAGAACTTAGAACTACTTAAACCTAACTAACCTAAGGACATCACACACATCCATGCCCGAGGCAGGATTCGAACCTGCGACCGTAGCAGTCCCGCGGTTCCGGACTGCAGCGCCTAGAACCGCACGACCACCGCGGCCGGCCCCTATTTTATAGATAAGGCATATGAAGTCAGCATACGTGGTTCCACTCTTCCACACGAAGGCTACAATTACAATTACTAGAATAAACTCTGAATGTAATCTGAGATATCGTCGGCAGCTATGAAGGTCTCGGCGCAACGTGCCTTCAAAAACCGGAAAGATCGTGGAGAGAAGCTAAGATTAGTTGTGCTGCCGAACAGTAAATGCTGATTGTGAAAGCAGCTCGTGTGAATACACAGTCGTATGAATAAATCGTA
Source organism: Schistocerca americana (assembly GCF_021461395.2). NCBI lineage: Eukaryota > Metazoa > Arthropoda > Insecta > Orthoptera > Acrididae > Schistocerca > Schistocerca americana. The sequence continues at coordinate 553,734,118 of NC_060121.1, read as the reverse complement.
GCAGAACCTCTACTGCAGCTCACCTGTAAACTGCACGAACGCATGGTATGTGAAGATGAATCATTATATTTCTACTATCAATTTAACAGTGGCAAGGAAATGTAAATGAATTCAGGGAAACTGTATTCAAATTAATGATTATTTCAACTCAAGACGCAACTCATAATACAAGGAAAACTACAAACAATCATACATGAATCGCGTAGCATTCCATGCCACCATATAAAAACGAATTTTTCCACAAATTGTTAAACAATCATATGAAAATATCTAGAATAGTTAAATGAATGATACTGTGGTTATTTCGCTCATCTACTAGTCGGATGTGCTCTCGAGAAGTTGATTCTGGCCCACGTGAATCGAGACTGAGCTCCTCTCAGGACAAAGCCATTCGTCATGGCTCTTTAGAAACCTGAAATCGTTGCATTGAATTAATCCTCTAAGCTGTGCAGTGCTGAGTTTATCACACTGTAACTCGTACCTCGTAACAAGAGTAATAAGGAAGCAATCTCAAGGCAAGTTCACACATCAGTCTTATCCACTAACAACATATCTCCTCTATATACACTAAAGCGCCAAAGAAATTGCGTATACAAATACAGAGATATGTAAACAGGCAGAATACGGCGCTGCGGTCGGCAGCTCCTATATAAGAAAAAAATGGTTCAAATGGCTGTGAGCACTATGGGACTCAACTGCTGAGGTCATAAGTCCCCTAGAACTTAGAACTACTTAAACCTAACTAACCTAAGGACAACACACACATCCATGCCCGAGGCAGGATTCGAACCTCCGACCGTAGCGGTCGCGCGGTTCCAGACTGTAGCGCCAGAAGCGCTCGGCCACCAGCGGCCGGCTCCTATATAAGACAACAAGTGTCTAGCGCAGTTGTTAGATCGATTAATGCTACTAAAATTGTAGGTTGTCAAGATTTAAGTGAGTGTAAACGTGGTGTTATAGTCGGTGCACTCTCCGAGGTAGTGACGAAGTGGGGATTTTCCAGTACGACCATTTCACGAGTGTGCCGTGAATATCAGGAATCCGGTAAAACGCAGTATCTCCGACATCAATGTGGCCGGAAATAGATCCTGCAAGAACGGAACCAACGACGACTGAAGAGAATCGTTCAACGTGACAGAAGTGCAATCCTTTCGAAATTGCTGCAGATTTCAATACTGGGCCATCAACGAGTGTCAGCGTGCGAACCATTCAACGAAACACCATCGATATGAGCTTTCGGAGCCGAAGGCCCACTCGTATACCCTTGATTACTGCACGACGCAAAGCTCTGTGCCTCGCCTGGGCTCGTCAACAACGACACTGGACTGTTGATGACTGCAAACGTGTTGCCTGGTCGGAGGAGTCTCGTTTCAAATTGTAACGAGTGAATGTACAACCTTATCAGTTCATGGACCCAGCAGGGGACTGTTTAAGATGGTTAAGGATCTGTAATTGTGTGGGGCGTGTGAAGCTGGAGTGATGTGGAACCCCTGATACGTCTAGGTATGACTCTGACAAGTGACACATACGTAAGCATCCTGTCTGATCACCTGCATCCACTCTTGTCCATTGTGCATTCCGACGGACTTGGGAAATTCCAGCAGGACAATGCGACACCCCACACGCCCAGAATTAGTACAGAGTGGCTTCAGGAACACTTTTCTAAGTTTAAACACTTCCGTTGGCTACCAGACTCACCAGAAATGAATTACTGAGCATACCTTGGATGCCTTGCAACGCGCTGTTCAGAAGAGATTTCCAGCCCCTCATACTGTTACGGATTTATGGACAGCCCTGTATGATTCATGGTATCAGTTCCCTCCAACAGAACTTCAGACATTAATCGAGTCCATGCCACGTCGTGTTGTTGCGAGGCCCTACACAATATTAGGCAGGTGTACCAGTTTCTTTGGCTTTTCGGTTTATACTTCTCCTCTCGCACATAGTTTTCGTTGTTCATCTTTGCTTTAAGGAAGTTCATTATCACAACTATATTTTCCATTTCCATCTTTGTCGATTTCAGTTGCTCCAGTAACAGCAGCCTGTGCAATTCACTTGTACTGAGCAGCTTTGCTCATCTGTTTCTTGCAAACATTTTGCTTTCTTTAGAGACCGTAGTCAAAACACCATTGTACGTTTTGCTCTTTGTTTCGACTGTAACACAAGTAGCTCGTTGTAGACGATCAGCAGTTTTATATTTTTTCATAAATAAAATAATTCAAAGTCCTCCCTTTTGTTTTAGAGCTGCAATTTGTTATTTTCTTCTATATCGTCTTTTAAGAATTCCCCCCTCAGTTACATGCTCCTCTTCATTATCTCCGTCGTCATGGCAATCGTGTACATTGTCTTCAAAAGCTTCACCATGTAGATGTTTCGCAACATTTATCAGCAAGCTATAATAGGAACATTTGATGAGGGACCTCTACACACATATTGCAAACTAGGAAACTACCTTTTCAGCTGACCAAAACAACGCTCTAGAAGGACCCTAAAAAGCTTGTTGAATGATTTGTGAGTCTCCTCTGTTGGGTTACGATAGAGAATCATCAGCAAGGCCTCTAGCCTGTAGCCCTCGTCACCCAAAACAAGAATGTTCTTAAATACACTTAGCACCTCCCGGACACTTGAATTTCTCCATATTCGATTGTCTTGTACTGACCCGGGCCAGCTAGCTGGTGCACTGTTCCTTTACATTGCATGTAACATGCACACACTAGCTTAACCGCTTCTATTGATATATTCGTCGCCATACTCCACGGTGCAGGACTTACACCCACAGTACTTGGAAATTACATTTTTCTAGCCACTCGTTTCTTGCGACAATCAGATCACGTTGTGATGACGTAAATTTGGTCCACAAGTCAATTTTTTCCATTATCTTTTCAGAAACACAGCTCACTGTTTTACTCACCGTAGTTTGATGAGTCCCCGTTTCTTCTGCTGTGCTGGGCTGGAATTGTGGATCAGCTACATACCGAAGGAAACACTTCAACCTGTGTTCTGACGACAGCGCTCCAACTCTTCTTTCCTCTGTGTCTGGCGGAATGTGATTCGCAATCCATTTAACAATTTCTTCGTTTAAATTATATAGAGTTTTATAATTCTACCCGGGTGGACATCGACGTTCTCTGTAGCATTTTTCACGGCGTAAAACATGCTGCTATTTGACTCATACCTGCACTCTACCGACATGAGCCTACTACAGACCAGCCTTCATATTTTGAAGCCGTTCTCTCTAGAATGAAGTCATAGCTTTTGTTTATTCATATATCTAATGCCGAAGCCAGAGCTCAAGGTGAAGGAAAAGCTTCTTTTTCTGTTTTTTCCCCAGAAGATAAAGCTATTTCTTCATGTTTTATTCATAAATTCCGCAGCTTAAGATCCGCGAGTTAGAAAACACGGAAATTAATAAAGGTTAAAAGTTGCCTTTTGTGACGACGAGCAACTGTCCTTGTGGTATCTAACAGCTAAGATAGGGCTTGAGATAAAAGAAATGCACAGACATATAAGTATGTGGCATTGCCATGTAGACCAAACTTGCTAAACGTAAGTTCTGGATGATAAATGCTCAAAACATTCAGTCTACATATTTCCTTCCTTGTTTTTCGGCCTCTTTTTTCCGCAGTTGCAGATATACAAGTTGTATAGGTTAGTTACCGTATTTTGCAACTGTATTGAAAGTCTAATTAAGACCAGACGCGTTTCGCTTCATTCTAAAGCATCTTCAGTGGCCAGGTTTTATTTGTTGTTTGCTTCACTCTTCTTGTCCTTCCACGTGCATGTGTTAGGTTTTCAGCACACATCACTTTCACTGCAGTAAATATATTCACGTTTCTATGTTGGGAAGAATCATTGTCATCTGGCCGTTGTTTAATCACCATTTGATCTTTATTGACAATTACTAATCAACTTTTTAACCGTATTTTCAAGACCCTGGAAGAAAAACAGAATTGCCTGACATAGCCAATAATCTTACATTGCAGGTAATCAGACAAATAGTTATGATATTTTAGCAAATCGTTGCAAATGAATGCTTGAATAGTCCGTCCCACAACGTCCCCGCCAATTTGTCCACTCTTCTCGACCTCTTGCAAAACTACTGTTTCATCTTTGACGACTTCTGTATCGAAGGGACGTTCAACACTAATCTTGATTACTTTAATTAATACTAGTTGAGTACTGGGTATGAATTATTCCAATCTCTTATTAGTCCATGCCCTCCTTCCTCCTTTCTCTGTCTACCTCGTCCTTCAATCCCTCTCCGTCCATCCCCTCCATCCCTCTCTCTGTCCACTTCACTCTCCCTGCTCCCAACTATCTATCTTCTCCAGTCCATCTCTCTCTCTCTCTCTCCATTTCTTCTCCCCCCTCTATCAGCCTGTGTTCCTCCCTCCCTGTTTGTTCACCTCCTCATCCCCCTTTAATTCTACTTCTTCCTCCCCCTCTCTTTGTCCTTATCCTCTACCCCCTCTCTCTGCCTTTTTCTCCTTGCACTCTCTGTTCATCTCATCCTCTTTCCTTTCTCTGTCCATCTCCTCTCTTTCCTTACTCTGTCCATTTCCTTCTCCCCCTCACTCTGTTCATCTTCTCCTCGCCCCCTCTGCCTGTCACTTTCTCCTCCTTTCTCTCTCCTATTCTTTCTTTTCTAATTCCTCCTCTCCCCTCTCTCTGTCCATTTCGTTCTCCCCCCTCTCTCTCCCCCTATCTGAATCCATCTCCTCCTCCTCCCTCTTTGTGTGCCCATCTCCTCCTCCCCCCCTTTGTCTCTCCACGTTATCACACTCACCCCAATAGGATGCTGGTCGTTCCTACTCCCATAGTATTTCTTCCCAGATCGTGACTAATGTGTGCCAAGTTTTGTTGAATTGTTACAGAGGTTTAGGATGGGCTGTTTACTCGTGGCTTTCCCCTTGAACGCACATTCATATATTGTTCACATTCATTGAACATATTTCACACGTAATTCTACACAAATTTCACCTGTATCTCCAGCGAAATCCGCCCTGCAGTTTCATTTTCGTGCAGCTTAATGTTTATGATGTCGTTTCCTCTTAAGTATGTGCTGTTCAAAAATATAATTTTGCAAGTTCATCCAGTGGTATATGTGGCTACTGTCTGAATATAGGTAGTACTAACGAAGTAAGAACGTCATGCGGGATGCGGCAGGTTTGCACTCACCTCAGTGTCATATCTCCTGAACTACGAGTATATGTCGTACAATGAAATATTTTTGTCGGTAAATTCAGTGGCATATGTGGATGGTCTCTGCGAAAAGTGTTGCGAATAGAGTGGGTAGGAAGAAGCAATAAATTTAAACACCTTGCATGAAGTGGCAGCTTTTCATGCAAATCGGTATTTATGACGTCAAATCTCCCGAACTACGTGTCTTATAAAGATAGAATCTTGTTTGTATATTCAGTGATATATGTGGATACTGTCTAAAAAATTTGTCGCAAATGCAGCCAGTAGTAAAGAAGTAATAAATTAAAATGTCATGCTTTATGCTGCAGTTTTACTACATGAACAGCGAAAATGTAATAAGCGATAAACATTTTTCTTTTATCATTTTGTAGGAGTTGCTAGCGAGAAAAGTTTTCACAAAAGTTTCGTAAAGGTTTGAAATTACGTTGAAAGTTTGTAACGAGTCACTAAGTACACTGATTCACAAATACTGCCTTCAGCTTCCCCGCGTCGTGGGCTACAATGCCTTTCCATAATATTTTAACGATGGACTAACATTCCTTAGTTCTTTACTTCACTGAAAATTAACGTTAATTCAGTGTATAACGTGTCTCATTTATCTTGATCACACCAAATAACTTTTTACCCAGAATCACAATGAAAATTGTATCAAGCAAATGTCGTTTAACTACCAGGGCAACATTAACCAGCGTGATTACCTTCCTTGAAACTTTGTTCGTTACGTAGATACGAATAGCAGTACATACTTTTCTAAATTCTGCACTATATTTTTGATTCAGTAATCCGGTTCCTTTCCTCAAGTCCTTTTCAGGAACGTTGTGCAATGCACCAGAAAGTTAACAGCAAACAAATGGAAACACAAAGTAAACGTGCACCGGTCATTTACTTAGACCGCCTTCAGTTGAAAGTACTCGAATATGGTGTACAATGAGTACCAACGAAGAGAAGCTACTGGGATGTTATAAGTGTGGAACCGGCCGCTGTGACCGAGCGGTTCTAGGCGCTTCAGCCCCGGAACCGCGCTGCTGCTTCGGTCAAAGGTTCGAATCGGGAATCGGGCATGGATGCGTGTGATGTTCTTAGGTTAGTTAGGTTTAAGTAGTTCTAAGTCTAGGGGACTGATGACCTCAGATGTTAAGTCCCACAGTGCTTAGAGCCATTTGAACCATTTTTCCTGTGTGGACTGTAATTATGGCTTGGTGGCGAAACTTGGTAGATTTTCTAATTCGTTAATGCGGAATCGCTTAGCGCTGGAAAAAATTTAGTTCCAATTTTGTCCAACAAGTGAAAATCTGGCGCTGTGCAGCATCTCGTCAACGTCTTCGGTGTTCATACTGAACAAACTGTGCAAGCAGGGTTAGTAAAAAAATTAACATTTTGCCTTTCTCATTTGTCTGACTTTTTCTGCGCACGTCCTGTTTCTGATACAATACATATGGAAATATTTCTATCGTCTTTTTTGCATTCACAACGTCAGATTTGCATTTGGTGCGTAGAAAAAAGTTACATAATTACCCAGCTAATGTCGATTGCGCATTAATGCATTAAGATATCTACCAAGTTTTTGTGCCATACGATGATTACAGGGTTGGAAAGTAAATAGTGGCAACTATTTATTCACAACCGATACAAAAGAGTTACATGATTACGCCTGTTACTGTCCTTCAAAGTAGTCACCAGCGTTGTGTAGAAACAGTTGCCAGCAATGTGGAAGGCGTAGTATGCCGTTAGCAGAGCCTGTCGTGTTGATGGTGCGAATGGAGCGGTCTACTACCTGTCGAATCTCTGGAACAGTTCTGAAGCGAATGCCATGAAGTGGTTCCTTCATCTTCGGAATCAAGTCAAAGTCACAAGTCCGGGGAGTATAGTGGATAGTACGGTACTCACCAGTCCCATCGACCAAACAGAGTAGCCACAGCCAGCGCTGTATGCGCCCGCGCATTGTCGTGCAAAATGTCGGGTGGGTTGCGCGGAAAGTGTCGCCGCTTCTTTGACAAAGCTGGTAGCAGGTGATGCTCCAAAAACGAACAGTAATACTGTGCATTGACGGTCTGCCGTGGAGGAACGTAATGTGTGAGGATAACACCATCGCAGTCGTACACGAGAATCACCATAACTTTAGAGCGCTCCATTTGCACCATCAACAGTACAGGCCTGCTAACGGTATACTACGCCTTCTACATCGCTGGCAACGGGTTCTACACAACGCTGGTGACTACTTTGAAGAACAGTGACAGGAACGCAATCGTGGCGGGATTAGCCGAGCGGTCTTAGGAGCTGCAGTCATGGACTGTGCTCTGGTCCCGGTGGAGGTTCGAGTCCTCCCTCGGGCATGGGTGTGTGTGTTTGTCCTTAGGATAATTTAGGTTACGTAGTGTGTAAGCTTAGGGACTGATGACCTTACCAGTTAAGTCCCATAGGATTTCACAGACATTTTTTTAATTTCTCTATTCAGCTCATATCATAAATTAATCTTACAGTCGAACGGAACATTATCTTGGAAACTTAGGTATATCGAAGTAATTTATGTGCGCTAGAGAACCTACGGTTCCCGCAGACATCATCTGTGCTATTTATTGCTCGCGAATGGCGTTTGAATTCACGGGACGCGTTTGAAACGTATCTAGGAGTATGAAATTGGAGGGTTACGAATAGTGCAAACTCGGTCCTAGCCGGCCACAAATTGCATGCATGAAAGAAAACATGGTGTCTGAGAAGTTGTATTCGTTACTCAGTGTCACTGGAAACTTGACCCGCGGGAAATAAGATATGAGCGGAATTCTAAAACTATCGAGCCGGCACGAACTGCATGCGGTTAAGAATCACGTGAGAGTAACGATAAGTTTTCCTCACTCCGACGCCACTGAGGACAACGAATTGGAGAAATACGGAAACTGCTGACCCGGCCCGAGTCGACACGAACTGCGTGCCGGGAAGAAAACATACAACTGTTTTAGGCAGTAGTGATACTTCGATCCAAGTGCTATACTCGAAAAAATGGTTCAAATGGCTCTGAGCACTATGGGACTCAACTGCTGAGGTCATTAGTCCCCTAGAACTTAGAACTAGTTAAACCTAACTAACCTAAGGACATCACAAACATCCATGCCCGAGGCAGGATTCGAACCTGCGACCGTAGCGGTCTTGCGATTCCAGACTGCAGCGCCTTTAACCGCACGGCCACTGCGGCCGGCCATGCTATACTCGTTACTCAATAATGAAAACATACGATATCAAACAGCTCTGCCTTGAATAGAACCATGCCTAGTAAAGCACTGTGGTATTCAAGCCAACGTTCGGGTTGATGACAGCCTTACCCTCTTTCTGATGGGCAGGCACTCGAAAAAAGAAGTGATGATGTCACGAGCATCGGTTTAGGAAACTGTGAGCACTTTCTAGGCAGAAACTACGAATATTTTCCGTCCCCATCCCCCTCACTGCCCCCTACTTGTATATCCCATAAGGATCGTGCAGATAATTGTAGATAAATGCTACAAGCAGTCATTCTTTCCATGCTCCATCCGGGGACCATAAAAGGTATCCTCTGCTATACAATTCATAATGATTCCCGGAGAATAGATGTAGAAGTAGTTTCAGATGCAAGATCTGTCAATGCCTAACGGAGTCAGGTATAACTCCTCTGTCTGTCTGGGATGAACTGCTGACAGCTGTTCATTTACAGTGCACCCACTCTCTCTCAGTTAGTTGATTCTCAATGAAACGGTGAGGTGACATACCATATATAGTAACGAGGAGAATATCTTTACACGATAATATAATTACGATTGGTGCAGGGTGAGATTGAGAACCGTGTTGTAAGGGTGATGCTAATAATGTGAAGAGTTTACACCCTCAATGCAATTAGCAGTGAATGTGAAGAGGAGTGGTGTTGGGAGAGGCACTGCTGGCTGTACCAGAAGAAGAGGCGTGTGAGGGAAGCGACGACGCGAGCTCAGAGGTCACGGTTTGCCCGATAGCCGCGTGTGTCGTAGAGATAGAGGGCAGCTTAGCTAGGGCCTGAACCAGGACAACCGCCATGACGGTGCATCAGGGCAATGTTGCAACTAGTCTCTCCAGAAAATTCGTCTTTAGCAACCTTATTTTTGTCATCTGTTACAAATTATGTCACAGATAAAGTTTCGATACATTTCTAGCGTATAGGAAGCAGGATCAGCAACGGTATTTATAATTCACGAATGACAACGCTTCATTGCCGACGCTGTGGTTTAGACGCTCAACTCATATGGCACAGGAGTTATACAGGATGGTCCACTGATCGTGACCGAGCCAAATATCTCACGAAATAAGTGTCAAACGAAAAAAAACATAGGTCAAACGGATGTCAACTGCGTTTTTTAAAATAGGAACCCCCATTTTTATTACATATGCGTGTAGTACGTAAAGAAATATGAATGTTTTAGTTGGACCACTTTTTTCGCTTTGTGATAGATGGCGCTGTAATAGTCACAAACATATAGCTCACAATTTTAGACCAACAGTTGGTAGCAGGTAAGTTTTTTGAATTAAAATACAGAACGTAGGTACGTTTGAACATTTTATTTTGGTTGTTCCAATGTGATACATGTACCTTTGTGAACTTATCGTTTCTGAGAACGCATGCTGTTACAGCGTGATTACCTGTAAATACCATATTAATGCAATAAATGCTCAAAATGATGTCCGTCAACCTCAATGCATTTGGCAATACGTGTAACGACATACCTCTCAACAGCGAGTACTTCGCCTTCCGTAATGTTCGCACATGCATTGACAATGCACTGACGCAATGTTGTCAGGCGTTGTCGGTGGATCACGATAGCAAATATCCTTCAACTTTCCCCACAGAAAGAAATCCGTGGACGTCAGATCCGGTGAACATGCGGGCCATGGTATGGTGCTTCGACGACCAATCCACCTGTCATGAAATATGCTATTCAATACCGCTTCAACCGCACGAGAGCTATGTGCCGGACATTCATCATGTTGGAAGTACATCGCCATTCTGTCATGCAATGAAACATCTTGTAGTAACAACGGTAGAACATTACGTAGGAAATCAGCATACACAGTACCATTTAGATTGCCATTGATAAAATGGGGCCCAATTATCTTTCCTTCTATAATGCCGCACCATACATTAACCCGCCAAGGTCGCTGATGTTCCACTTGTCGCAGCCATCGTGGATTTGTCGTTGCCAAATAGTGCATATTATGCTGGTTTACGTTGCCACTGTTGGTGAATGACGCTTCGTCGCTAAAAAAACGCGTGCAAAAAATCTGCCATCGTCCCGTAATTTCTCTTGTGTCCATTGGCAGAACTGTACACGACGTTCAAAGTGGTCGCCATGCAATTCCTAGTGCATGTAAATATGGTACGGGTGCAATCGATGTTGATGTAGCATTCTCAACACCGACGTTTTTGAGATTCCCGATTCTCGTGCAATTTGTCTGCAACTGATGTGCGGATTAGCCGCTACAGCAGCTAAAACACCTACTTGGGCATCATCATTTGTTGCAGGTCGTGGATGACGTTTCACACGTGGCTGAACACTTTCTGTTTCCTTAAATAACGTAACTATCCGGCGAACTATCCGGACACTTGGATGATGTCGTCCAGGATACCGAGCAGCGTACACAGCACACGCCCTTTGGGCATTTTGATCACAATAGCCATACATTAACACGATATCGATCTTTTCTACAATTGGTAAACGGTCCATTTTAACACGGGTAATGTATCACGAAGCTAATACGTCCGCACTGACGGAATGTTACGTGATACCACGTACTTTACGTTTGTGACTATTGCAGCGTCATCTATCACAAAGCGAAGAAAGTGGTCCAACTGAAACATTCGTATTTCTTTACGTACTACACGAATATGTAATTAAAATGGGGGTTCCTATTTAAAAAAACGCAGTTAATATCCGCTTGACCTATGGCAGCGCCATCTAGCGGGCCAACCATAGCGCCATCTGGTTTCCCCCTTCAAGCTAGACCAGTTTCGTCTTTGTAGTTTTTTCGTTTGATGCTTATTTCGTGAGATATTTGGCCCGGTCACTATCAAAGGACCACCCTTTATATTGATTAGGTTTTCCATGAGTATCAGGCAAAAAAGGCGATTCCTTCCTCTCTTCTAGTCACTAATCTTTGAATTTTAATGACAGGTATGTAGAAGGCATGTTAAACTTAGTCTTCATTCTCTTCGTCGGTACATGCAAAACTCTTTCACACTCCCAGCACTGTTCAACGTGACTGATTAATTACATTTCAGTGCGACCACAGTTGCCGTCCCTAACGGTATGTATAATATGATATCTAAAAATAAAGTAGATACAGAGATATAAAACAAAAGAACAGTTAGTATTGTGAAAATGACTTTATTTTCAAAACCATGTATTCTGAAGTGCCCCTTCATACGCAGGAAATCAATATCTGCTTAGGGAACATTAGTACACGGCATGACAATTGCTAAGGAACAATTGACACTTGCTAAGGAACAACTGCCAATTGCTACAAAACAAGCGACAATTGCTATGGAACGCTCGACCGATAACAGTAAAAGGAAATGTAGAGGGCGGGGCATGTTAACTGCGTCGATGTCTGAACACCGATGCTGTGTGTGCATTTGACAGTTCATGCACGGTGTTTCGCGAAGGTTGTTATGGAACTGATTAGTGCAACATTCTGTGTGGTGCGGCAACATGTCTGCAAGACATCATTTGAGTGGTAAAGATCACGGAGGAGCAGTTGGACGCTCGAAGCAGGTCAAAGTGTCGCTGCTGTGGCCACAGTAACGGTTGTGTCATCTCGCGTCTAGGAACGAGTACTGAAGGTGGAAATGCTGTGTGAAACCGTGGCGGAGACCAAGACACTGCAAGAAGATCGATGCGTAGCCCTAGTGGCAAAAACGAGCAGACGCCTCTCTCCTAGGCAGACCTTGCAACCGCTCTTGGTACATGCGTCTCTGCCAGAACCATTTCGCGGCGATTAAATCAGGCTGGTGTATATGCTCAGAATCCTGTGAAATCATCCCACTTCAACCACGCCATCATCGAGAAAGAGGTCGTTGATGTACTGAGCATGTTGGTTGGGGTCAGCAACAGTGGTCCATAGTAATGATGTCCGGTAAATCCCGCTTCACTGTGGAAAGTGATTCTGGCCATTAGTTAGTGTGGGGAGGGAGGGGAACACGTTACACACCACAGAATATTCATGAACGCCATCGGTATAGCCTAGGCAGTATGGTGTGGGCAGGCATTATGCGCAATGGGCGAATACCGCCATTTATCTTTGCACGAGAAACAGTTAAGGACAGCGGTATTGCAGCAGTTTATTCTGGATCATGTCCGTCTGTTTAGGGATGCGGTAGTTCTCTACTACCTGTTTATGGATGACAGTGAGTGCCCACGTAGGACTCACTGGAAAGTGAAGATACGGAGCGTATGGAATGGTCTGCATACTCCCCGAACCCTATAGAGCATACCTGTGATGCTCTTGGCAGACGTTTCTCGGCGAATGTCCTCTCTTCGAAGAGTGCAAGAACTGAAAATCGCCATGAGAGAGGTCTAGGACAATATCGCCCAAGTACCCTTCAACTTGTCGGAAGCCAGCCTGAGTAACAGGATCAAAATGTGCATTAGTGGCAGACGAGGACATATTCCTTACTGAGAGTTCAATATCGAAATTTATGTTAGGAGCCTGACGTGTGTCAAACATGAGCGTTATTTGCGTCTGTTGCCTTGCTTTCTGTGACTTCTTGTCGATCACTGCCTCTGTTTCACAGCCACTATGAAGCTGTGTATATTGCAGTAAATGATCAACCTAGTCACAAAGTTGTTGAGGTCGTCAGTCCAAATGCTATCGACGCTAGTCTGTCCTGCGCAAGTCTCTTCATCTCTACATAACTGCTACAACCTACATTAATGTGAACCTGCCGGCTGTATTAGAGACTTGGTATTCTAAAATTTTTATCCCTCACACATCCCTCCATTGCCAAACTGACGATACATTGACACCTCAGGATGTCTCATCAAGCGATCCTTTCTTGTAGCCAAGTTGGGTCATTATTTCTTTTCTACATTACATCTACGTGATTACTCTGAAATTCACACCTCAGTGCCTGACAGAGGGTTAATCGAGCCTGTTTCACACTATTTCTCTACCGTTCCATTCTCTAATAGCATGCAGGAAAACCATGCAACCACTGGTTTCTCTTATTTTTTCTTTTTAATTTGTGGCAAGTTCCTATGGAACCAAACTGCTTAGGTCATCGGTTCCTAGGCTTACACACTACTTAATCTAACTTAAACTAGCTTACGCTAATGACAACAGACGCACCCATTCCCGAAATGGTCAGTTGTGTGTGAATTCCTAAGGGACCAAACTGCTGAGGTCATCGATTCCCAGACTTACACACAACTTAAACTAACTTATGCTAAGAACAACACACACACCCATGCCCGAGGGAGGACTCGAACCTCCGGCGGAAAGGCCCAGTTCCGAGGGAGGACCCGCGGCAAGGCGCCCTTGACCACGCGGCTGACTCATATTTCATTATAATGATCATTTCTCCCTATGTAGGTGGGGGTCAACAAAATATTTTCGCATTCGGAGGAGGACGTTGGAACTGAAAATTCGAGAAAAGATCTTGCCGTAGCGGAAAACTGCACCAACTCGCGAATCATAGCCGTGAGACGATCTCCCCTATTACACGATAATAAAAAATGAGTTTTCCTTCTTTGAACTTTTTCGATTCAGAGTCTTCTCATTAGTTATTCGATCTAACCACCTTATCCTCAGCATTCTTCTACAACGCCACATTTCAAAAGACTCTATACTCTTCTTGTCTGATTTGCTTATCATCCTCGTTTCACTTCCATACAAACTCCAGACAAATACGTTCAGAAGAGACCTTCTGGTACTTACATTAATATCAGATGTGAACAAACAACTCTTTCTTTCATAAATGCTCTTCTTGCTGTTGTCAGTTTGCATCTTATATCCTCTCGGTTACTTTGACACCCAAATAGCAAAACAAATCTACTACTTTTAATATCTCATATCCAGTTGCCTCCGCTTAGCCCGATTTAATTCTACTACGTACCATCACTTATACTACTTTTGTTGGTGTTCACCTTGTAATGCCTTTTCAAGCCCATTGTTGTCTCTGACAGAATTACAATGTCATCTGCAAACCTAAAAGTTTTTATATCTCATCCCAGAACTCAATTCTCTTTCCAAATCTGTCGATGGTTTCCTTTGCAGCTTGCTCACAGTGAATAACATCTGGGACATGCTACGAACCTATTAATCTAGCTAAATTTAGCGTCACGTGTAGAAGTATACCTAGTCACCAGTACCAAGTTACGAGCCAGAACATGGAAAGAAACGATACATACTGTGCTTTAACGAAGACTCCTAGATTCAATGACGGTGCGCATCTTGTTAGAATATGAACTCAGAAGTACGTTGAAAGAAGAGTGTAACGGATCATTTACAATCTGCGATAGCCTAGATATATGGTTTGCTTGAGACGCGTCTTGATGTCACATGTATGAAACTCTTCCAGTCACGTGATCCACAATATTGACACGAATGTAACGCTGACCTCAAGGCAGCGAGGCTTGATTATAAACCAATATAAGCGAAATGTCTTCGACAAGCCGTCTGCCATTTTCTCGCCGACCATCGACTGTGCACATGCATCCATTGTAGACCGATGCAGCAGCAGTTCAAAGCTGTCTCTCGGCTCCTTGTGCCAACAGTAGACACGATGAGCGAATAACGGTTGAGAGCGTTCCTGCTACAGCTGATTTGTTAGTGTTAGAGTGGACCTTAAAATTTTAGTGAAATAAGACGTGGGCATTCCCCACTGGGACACTGTCATGTTTCCGCTGCCCAGCTTATAAAGAGTTCCCTTATTATTTGTATAGAATTAACACAGTTTTCTTAATTTTTAATAACCGAGCTCGTAATGGTCTTCGCCGTGTGAGCTGCAGGAAATCACAACGACGTAAGAAAATTCTCTGAAATAAATTTGGAAAGGAAACATTTGGAAAGAAAGCATTACAGATTCCTTTAATATCTCCCGAAATACTAACTTTTTGCAGTCAAAATAATACTTATTTGAAGTTAAAAGAGTTTCGATACATCGAGTATGATAGATTACCTGCCAAAAACAGTATAGCTCCTAGAAGCGTAGAAGGAAACGAAACACAACTTCACGGATGGGAGTATATGTAATGTTATTTCAGTGAGTACAAAATCTAGACAAATTTACAAAAACTTTGGCATTATCCCATCTGGCCTTCATGCATACACTCATTCGGTCAGGAAGAGTGCCATAAAGTAGAGGCATTCTATCCTATGGCAAACTAGTCCACAACTCTTGTAACTGGTACTTGATGTCCTGGGTAATGGCACTGGGAAGGAGTTGACATCCGAGCTGGTCTTACACATCTTCTGTCGCAGCAGATCTGGAGATTTTATTGTACATTAACATCACGCAGACAGTTTGCAGAGATACGCACCATATGTGCACGAGAATTGTTCCGTTGAAAAATGGTGCCGCGCTACTGTCGCATGAGAAGTAACACACGAGGACGCAGAATATCTGTGACACACCGATGAGCAGTTAGAGTTTCCTCAATCACTGTCATCCGAATATGAAATCATACCCAGTGGCTCCCCACTGCATGACTCCAGGAGTTGCGTTATTGTGATTCTCCAAAACATTGGAAGAATGGGACCTCTCCTAAGGTCGCCCACGTACTTGCCGAAGATAGTATCCAGGGTAGTGCAGAACACAATGCAGCACCACTCCTCAGCACTCCAAATGCAGCCGTTTGTGTTGTGGTGTTAGCGGCAGCCTACACACGTGACGGTAATTCCCCAGTGCGGCTACTACAAGGCTCTGACCAATGGTGCGAAACGACACCGAATGGTACTAGGAGTCCATTACTTGCCCACGAGTAGAAGGCGCAGATGTGAAAGGTATCGCTATGTGTTGGTGCACAATACGCCGACACTCCCTTGTGGGGTCAGAAGTGGTCTATCGGAATCTCGCCGAAGAGTATGCCTGCCTTCACACTCTCAAGCAATACAACATCATATCACTGTGAAAACTGAATTCCTCAAACATCTAGATATTGAATGATTCGAAGAGCCAGATAAGTGGTGACCCACAAATTCTGTCGGGTGCGGATAATGCTGTCTCACACGTGTACGCAGTTGGTATTTCTGGGTCCATCAATGTGATTACTCAATATCTGACGCTGTTCACGCGCCATTCATACTCTACCAGGCTTCGTAACAGCATTAAACACTAACAGCTCTAATGCACACTGGTGACCGTTCTGTCACGGATAACACTAGTCAAAATGATTCAAATGGCTCTGAGCACTATGGGACTTAACTTCTGAGGTCATCAGCCCCCTAGAACTTAGAACTACTTAAACCTAACTAACCTAAGGACATCACACACATCCATGCCCAAGGCAGGATTCGAACCTGCGACCGTAGCGGCCGCGCTGCTCCAGTCTGTAGCGTCTAGAACAGCTCGGCCACTCCGGCCGGCTAACACTAGTCAACAGCCATTTTGCATCTGGGTTGTGATACATCAACTAGTATGTATTTTGGTGTGTAGAACCCGAATATACCTTTCAAAATGTTCAAGCACGTACCATTTTTGAGTTTTTAAAGTTTTTTTTATTTTTTGTGTACAGTATATCGCTTTTTGCTGTTTTGATGTTTAATTGTTTGTTTTTCATTTGTAGAGGAGAGCTTGAAGACCTACAGATCGTCAGTAAATGGTTAGTGTGGTAATCCAGTAGTGTGAAAGAGATCCTCAGTCAGTGTTTTCTGTGAAAGATGTGCAAACTTTCTGTGTTTAAAACTTACACTAACAAAAAAGGCAACTAGTAAATCTCGTTGCTGTTAAACCACCCCGACAGCTTTTGCTAAGTGTGTGGGAAATTGACTCCAAAAGCCCCCCAAAAAAACCAATCACTGATTTGGTTAAGAAGGCATATAAATTGTATTTTGACTGTCGTGTTGGTGATCAACACAAAAATTTTGCACCTCATATTGCCTGCATAACCTGTACTACAACCTTAACCGTGGTTGAAAGGGAAACGCCGAGCCTTGCCATTCACTGTTCCGATGGTGTGGTGTGAGCCTCAAGACCATTAATCAGACTGTTACTAATGTCTTAAATAAAGTATCCAAATGTATCTTCAGTGCATTTGCCTGTGCCCCATGATGAGGGGTTGCCTGTTCCTAACTACAAAGCCACGGAACCAGACACCATGTTAAGTGAATCAGAAAGTATTGAACATACAGCAGAGTACTGCCCTCAATATCATGATACTTCGCTTCAGCTCTTTAATCAAAAGGATTGAACGATTTGGTTCGCGATCTAAAACTTTCGCAACAGCAAGCTGAACTCTTGGGGTCGAGACTGCAACAACGGAATCTTCTAACTCCAGGGACTAAAATTTCCTGTTTCAGGTCAAGAGGTGCTTCCTTCGCTCAATATTTCGATATGCAGAATTCAGTGTGCGTATGTAGAGATGTTAGCGGTCTGATGATGCAGCTAGGTGTACAACATAATCTACAGGAGTGGCGACTATTTATTGTCTCCAGTAAAACCAGCTGAAAGCAGTACTACTGCACAATACCAATGCATTTCCATCTGTAAATTTGGCTTACGCAGTAGACATGGAAGAAACTTATGAAACCATGACTTTGCTGCTAGAGGCAATCAAATTTAAGGATCATGAATGGCAGCTTTGCTGTGATTTAAAAGTTGTTGCACTCCTTACAGATTTACAGGCTGCATTTAGGAAATACTGCTGCTTTTGGTGCCTTTGGGACAGCAGTGACACCAAGAACAACTACACAGTCTAGAAATGGCCTATAAGGAAGTCATATGTTCCTGGAAAAGTAAATGTGAACAATAATCCATTGGTTGAGCCCGATAAAATCATTTTGCCTCCCCTTCATATCAAGTTGGGCTTTATCAAGAACTTTGTAAAATCTTTGGAAAAAAAAAGGGTGAGACCATCAATCACTTAAAAGAAAAGTTTCCCAAATTAAGTGAGGCAAATCTGAAAGGGAGTATATTTGTTGGACCACAAATAAGAAAATTGCTGAAAGATCCAATCTTAAAGCAATTGTGAAGCGCTTTTTGGGTAACAGAAAAGACATAAAGTATGTTACCACTGTGAATGATTTGTTGTACAACTATAAGAACATGGGGTGCAGAATGTCGATTAAAATTCACTTTTTACATTGTTATCTTGATTTCTTCCCGGAAAATTTGGGAGCCGTAAACGATGAGCATGGTGAACGCTTTCAACAAGAAATTCTAATCATGGAACACCGTTACCAACGCCATTGGCACCCTTCGATGATGGGTGACTACTGCTGGGGTCTTGTTAGGGAGAGTGATGAAACGGCAAACAAAAGAACTCCGTCGTCGCATTTTTTAAAAATTGAAGACGATTAAGGGTGAAAATATCTTCTGAACCAATTTGGACCTCTTATTGGGATCATGCCCATATATACATACAAAATAGTATTGATTTCAAACGTTCTGAATATGTACTTTTGTTTGACTTAATTGTGTCAATTTTCGCTATTACCTTTTTTTATTCTGCTGTATATCTAGGAACTGTGACGTCCTAGAGAAAAACTGATTTTACCAGTGTATTCAGCACCCCAAAAATAGGTAAAGCCACCCATTTACAAACCAGATGCAGAAAAAAGTTTAAATTTGTTAACTAGTGTAATTACTGGAACACTTGAATGTTTACGTACACGCTGATGATGTGAACGTGTACGACGCTACATTGACATCTGACCATGTTTTCTGGGTGCTTCATCTTTGCGAACCAATAAGGGTTTGTACACTCTCTCTGCATCGCTTGGTCATGAAAACTGAGATCACTCAGTTTATATGTGTTTCAGTTTGCTTTGCCACAGACACCAGTAAATAAATTTTCAGCACTGTAAAATAAATATATTCCTTCATCGAATAATTTGTTTTGCATCTTTGTCTTGAGTAGCAATTTATTAATTGTCATAAGAGACAATTTGCTTTCACCAGTTTCATCTACATCTACGTCTGTAGTCTGTAAACCACTGTAAGTTTGTGTGGCAAGGATACGTCCGATTGCACCACATATTATTTTGGCTTCCAGTTTTATTCGCCTATGGCTCACGGGAAGAATGATTGCTTTATTTGTTTATTTTATTTTTGTTTATTTACTTATGTGTTTAACCTGTCGAGATTAGGGCTGTCAGGCCCTCTCTTACATTTAACCAGGCATTCTGCATATTTTGCATCATATTTATTAGGTTTAGTGTACATGATTATAGAACGTTTTATAGTGTTTATGGACTATATCATGCATTCTTGGAGGGGCATAGACATATTAAAAACTCGAAAACTCAGTGTTAATATTTCATAATAATATGTACTTAATAGGACATTATGAACAGGCTTTCGGCTTCCTACCCCATAATTAGGTAACTTAATATTGAACAGATAGTCCACACAACTTCAGCGAGAATTCATAGCTGCACAAAGATTGTTTTTCAAAGATGTGTGTCATTTTACGGCTATATCGATACAAAAGAATATAAATAAATAAAATAACGTAATATTCAAAGAGGCTGTGAACAAATAAATATTGCATTAATTTATATTCAAAGATTAAAAGTATGTGAATGTACCAGCCAAATATGTTGTACAAGTGAGTAATGGTGTAGTGTAAGTAGGCTGTTTAGGTTTTTATGTTGGTAACGCCACGTAGTGCTCTGTATGAAATGGTTGGACTCATTGTTGGAATATTCACTTGTGTAGTGTTGGGCAGTTGGATGTGAACAGCGCGAAGCGTTGGGCGGTTGGGGGTGAGCCGCCAGCATTGGTGGATGTGGGGAGAGAGATGCCAGAGTTTTGAGATATTAATATGAGCGGACTATCAGGACGTCTGTCCGCCAGAAAAAGGAAATTTGGCAAACTGGATGTCTTGAATTGATATATATATATATAACTCCGCCATTGCCGGTCCCAAGCCCGGATCCTCATCTTACAAGTGATGAGGTAGGAAGAGGGGGAGGAGTAACAACCTCGTAAAAAAACCTGGGTCCATCTGGCTCCGGATGGTAGCACCCTGTGAGGGCCCCTGCCTAGGGTTACGGGTGAAAACCGGTCAACGGTCTCATAGGCGGATGAGGAATTTTTAACTCCCAACGGCTGAGAGAGCGGAGGAACCAAAAATCTATAACTGCAAGCGTCTGTACCCAGATTGGGCGGCTTGTGGGCAGCGTCTGTTCCTCATGTTAGAGGCGGCTGTTTCAAGGAAACCTTCTAACACTAACAACGGTAGTCGTATTCCTGGTAGGTTACGCAAGTAATCTCCCCAACTTTGAAGAATTTCAACAGTTACAATCTTAACGCATGATGGAAATGTCTCTCGATAACGAAACTACCCCAGGTGGCCAATCCACCGTCGGCAACGACGCAAGCAGACCCATGGATTCTGGGGAGTCTGCAACACCATGCAAATCCAACAAGATTAAACCCAGAAAAATCTTCAACATAGCAACTCTCAACATAAACTCCCTTCTCAAAGTGGGAAAACTTAAGCACCTTACAGACCAGTTACACACGGAAGACATACAAATTGCGGCGCTACAAGAAACTCGCTTCACTGATGAAAACACATTTGAATCAAACAAATTCAGAATATTTAAAGGAAAACCTGGAAAAATTGTAATGAAGAAATGCCCTCAGCTTGGCACAGCTTTTGCTGTAAACACAAAAATTCTGAACTCTGTCGAACATTTTTGGTCAACATCATCGAGAACATCTTTCCTCACTTTTCGATGTGCAAATAAAAAATACACATTAATCAATGTTCACGCTCCCACAAATGACAAAAATAATGCTAAAAATAGGGAAGAAACAGATGAATTCTGGGAAAACCTTAAGGATCATATATCAGAAATCCCAGAAAGCAATGCAAAAATACTTCTAGGAGATTTTAACGCTCAGATTGGAAAAGAAAAGAAATTCCGCGATATTGTCGGCAACTTTCCCGCACACAAACGAACCAACAAAAATGGAGAAAGGTTAATTATGCTCTGTAAGCAGTTTAAACTCAAGCTAATGTCAACACGTTTTAAACATCTTCCCAGGAAACAAAAAACCTGGGTATCCCCGATAAAGAGTATCGGAGAATTTCAAATAGATCACGTTGCCATCTCCTCCAAATGTGAAAAAGAAATATTGAACACACGTGTCCGAAAATCTCTAAACCTCGACTCCGATCACTATCTCACGAAAATAAAAACTAAACTGATCCCACAAAACAAACAGAAAAGCAGAAACGGTGAATATAAAAACAGAAATAAAATAAATTTTGATCTTACAACCCTGAGAAATTACAACCTTAAGTCCAACTCTAACCTCAAGGATTTTCAGAAAAAACTAAAGACATTCTCCCCTTCACAAAACCTCCAAGAATTTCAGAACAACTTGATTGAGGCAACAGAAACAACCTTTCCAAAAAAGAGCCAACCGAGACACCCGTGGTGGGACAGCAACTGTAATGAAGTTATGCATGAAAGACTTAAAGCCTGGAAAAAGTGGAACTCACGTAAAACTGAAAACAACTTTGATGAATTTAAGCAAGCCAGAAAGAATGCCTCGAAAACTATTCGCAACACCAAGAGACAATATGAAAAACAACAACTGGACTCAATCGAAGAGAAGTTCAAGAAATGCAACACGGCAGCTTGGTACGAAACATTCAACCAGAAACTCCGAGGATACCAGTCCCCTTGCCTAAACCTTATGAGAAATAATAAGACTCTCGCCACCAACAATACTGAAAACTGTGAAATCCTGGCTGAATATTTTGAGACACTCCTAAACTGCCAAACACCCATCCAGACTCTCTGTTTTACGCAACCAGAAACATTACCAACACATTCAACACCTCCGACACGAGAGGAAATCACAAACATAATCAAAAATCTCAAAAACAGGAAAGCATGTGGAGAAGACACAATTACAGCAGAAATGCTCAAGCTTGGGGGATAAACATCAGTAGAAGCACTACACAAAGAACTTGAACAAGTATGGGAAACCAAGAAAATCCCAAGTCACTGGAAAACTGCCCTAATTCACCCTTTGTTTAAAAAAGGTGACAAAAGGGATGTTAACAACTATCGTGGAATATCGCTTCTCCCAGTCCCATACAAAATTCTATCAAAAGCCCTGCTCAATCGTGTATCACCAATTATAGAGGGAAAACTTGGAGAATATCAAGCTGGCTTCAGACCAGGAAGATTCTGCTCCGAACAAATTTTTAACCTCAAAACAACAATGAACTATTTATCTACAAGGAGCAAGAAATATTTCATAACATTCATTGATTTCAAAAAAGCTTATGACTCAATCGATAGGGACACACTCATCAAAACACTTCGAGAATATGAAATAGATGAAAGAACAATCACCATAATCAAAGAAACATTAACAAATACAATATCAAAAGCAAAATTCCAAGGAGAAATTTCATGGCATTTCGAGGTCAAAACCGGCGTCAGACAAGGAGATGCGCTGTCCCCGGTACTCTTCAACTGTGTTCTGGATAAAGTCATAGCAGAATGGAGAAAACTCACGCAAAAACATGGAGCTGAGAAAGTCCAAATTGGAGGGAAGTGCTACAAAGCCATTGAAACCAACTGTTTTGCCTTCGCTGACGATCTCGCCTGTTTAGCTTACACACAAAAAGACACAATAAGACAAATAGAATTACTTAAAGAAACTGCTGAAAAAGCAGGCTTGCAAATTTCATTTGAAAAGACAGAAATCATTACAAATATCAAAAATCCACCAAAGAAAATAACTACGAAATACGGGAAAATACAGGTATCTAAACATTTTAAATATCTTGGTGAACTAATTCAGCCTGTGGCAAAAGGTCATCCAGCCTGCAGGGCTAGAATACAAAAACTAGAGACAGCAACTCACTACTGCAGACAAATGTATTCAAAAAAATGTATATCCAAAAACATTAAACTCAGACACTACCAGACTGTCATTAGACCGCAGATACTATATGCATCAGAAACACTGGCAAATTTTACATACGCAGAACAGATAGAAAATCGTGAAAGAAGAATTGTGAGGACAATTCTTGGACACAGGAAAATAACAGATGATCAAGGCAAGCCTCTATACAGACTAAAAAGCAACAAAGAAGTGTATACGAAGTGCAGCAAAATTACAGACGAAATTAGAAAAAGAAGATGCTCCTTTTATGCTCACATCATGAGGATGAACCCGAATAGGCTTACAAAACAAATATTTTCGTACATCGCAAATCTAAAAAATAAAAATTTATGATCAACACAGAAAGAGATCTAAAAGAAATGGACATAGATCAGGAAACAATATTTAACAGAAACCTTTTTAGAAAAAAACTGAATTCATTCACGGGTTTCGGTGTGAAAATTAAGAAGACTTGTGGAACAAAATGGTCTGAAGAGAGAAAAGGCGCCTTCAGCGCAAGAATGAAAGAAGTGTGGACTGAGAGAAGCGCAAGAAATAACTGTTTTCACGGTCTTTAACGGCCAAATTTGCATAATAATATATATATATATATATATATATATATATATATATATATATATATATATATATTGACTTTTGAACATTATTAAGGTAAATACATTGTTTGTTCTCTATCAAAATCTTTCATTTGCTAACTATGCTTATCAGTAGTTAGTGTCTTCAGTAGTTAGAATATTTTATTTAGCTGCCACTGTAGGCGCTGGCTGTATTGCAGTAGTTCGAGTAACGAAGATTTTTGTGAGGTAAGTGTTTCATGAAAGGTATAGGTTATTGTCAGTTAGGGCCATTCTTTTGTAGGGATTATTGAAAGGCAGATTGCGTAGCGCAAAAAATATTGTGTGTCAGTTTAGTGATGATCAGAATAAGTAAAGAGCAAACTGTCTGAGTACGTTGAGTTTTACTCAGCTGTTTCTGTATCAAATAACGTAAGAGTTTTACCAGCACAGTCATTTATAAATTTTCAAAGGGGACGTTACGGTAGACTACTATGTTACATGAACAAACTGGTAAAAGCCGAAAAAAGCGGCGGGAGGGGGGGGGGGGGGGGGGGCGGTAAAGCGGGAGCAACGCATGAATAACAGTATGTTCTGTATCAAATACAAACAAAAGAGCAGTATAATTTGAGGACGAAGATTCAGTCTTTTAACTGTTGGACCATATCGTATCGCCGGCCGCGGTGGTCTCGCGGTTCTAGGCGCGCAGTCCGGAACCGTGCGACTGATACGGTCGCAGGTTCGAATCCTGCCTCGGGCATGGATGTGTGTGATGTCCTTAGGTTAGTTAGGTTTAAGTAGTTCTAAGTTCTAGGGGACTGATGACCACAGCAGTTGAGCCCCATAGTGCTCAGAGCCATTTGAACCATATCGTATCGTGTGCGAACCACAATTAACCTGCTAGTAACATCAACGTACAGACTCAAGTCGCAACCAACTGATCTGCCAAAGATGGTCTCAAAGACAATACAGCAATCTGTCGATAGCGTATCTCATGAACAGTATTACATAGGTTTCTGGAACGTCGATTAGCGATAGTTAAATATTACATTCTAAAATACATTGTATGTAACATTTGCTACAACATCAAAAAGGTACAAACCCAGTTACACTAATGTGAATAATATTTATATATAGTAAGGAAAATGTGATCTGTGTACATTTCCGTCAAGCAGCCTTAATTCTGATCATTTGCTTCAGAGTTTGACAGAGGGAAACCTGGCCACACACATTAATGGTTTGAGGATGTGATAGGAGGACGACAGGAGGAATTGCTTCAATTCCTCGTTAAAATTAACAGGTCATTGAATTGTGCGCAGAGCGCAGGACAACTTGTTGCAGAGGCGGACGTCAGCAACAAAGAGGGCCTTTGCGAATGCTTTTTTTTTAATGAATAGAAAAAGCTGTGTTACTAGATAAGTGAGGCCTTATGTTCCGATTATAGGAGATGCGAGGTACTTAATCTCTGACTCAATTTACTTGGGTGCTTGTGCACTGAGAATCCGATCAAATAAACATGTCGTAGTGACGTAAATTGTCTAGTCACAAACAACCTTTCGGAGGTATGGAGCACTGAGATGGTCAAATAGACGGATGCTGCAGATGTAATGCACAGAAACATTCATGGTTAGTTGTTACTGTCAAGTGTTCTCTACTCATGCCGTGTTGGGTTACGCCGCAACACTGGAGATTAGGTGGGACGATTGATCGCACGAGTTTACGTTTCTCAATCTCTGGAAATACGTTCCGAAACTTTTTAAGGCCATAGAGGCAAGCGTAAGTTTTCTTCCATGCGGAGATAGCTATTTACGTCCAGAGATGCTCATGCAACGTTGCAGGTTTTAATAAGGCATTGGAATACCGCCGTTGTTCGCGTAATTCAGAACTTTTTGGTTTCTGATGCGTCTGTGTGCGTTGCAATCAGTGAAATCTTGTCCTCACAGTTCATACGAGGGCTATAAGTAGGTGGTATGTTTAGCATTTAATAGTCGTTTTTGAAAAATTGTAGATAGGTTTTCGCCAGATATTTGTCTCTCTTCAACGACTGGGAGTGCAGGTTTAGCATAAATTCCGTGGAGACGCCCGTGGGTCAAATAAACCTATCACCATTCGTGCTGTTCTTCCCTTCTTTGTAAACCTACATCTACATGTATACTCTGCAAACCACACTTAACTGCCTGGCAGAGAGTTCATAGAACCATCTTCACTATAATTCTCTGTTATTCCAATCTCGAAAAGCGCACTGGAAAAACGAACTCTTATATCTCTCCGTGCGAGCTCTGATTTCCCTTAAATTATTATGAGGATCATTTTTCCCTATGTAGGTAAGCGTCAACAAAATATTTTCACATTCGGAGGAGAAAACTGGTGTTTGAAATTTCGTGAGAAGATTCCGCCGCAACGAAAAACGCCTGTGTTTTAACGATGTTCACCACAAACCTTGCATCATGTCAGTGACACTCTCCTCCCTATTTCGCGATAATGTAAAACGTGCTAATCTGAGCCATCTCGATGTACTCCGTTAATCCTGTCTGGTAAGGATCCCACACCGCGCAGCGGTACCCCAAAAGAGGGACAAGCGTATGGTAGGCAGACTCTCTAGTAGAGCTGTTGCGTATTCTAAACTGTTCTGCGCATAATGCGCGGTCTTTGGTTCATCTTCCCCACAACATTTTCTGTATCTTATTTCTAATTTAAGTTTTCGTAATTGTAATTGTAATTCCTTGGTATTTAGTTGAAATTATAGCCTTTAGATTTGACTTATTTATCATGTAACAGAAGTTTAACCGATTCCTTTTAGCACTCACGTGGATAATCTCACACTTTTCATTATTTAGGGTCTATTACCAATTTTCGCACCATACAGTTATCTTTTCTAAATCGTTTTGCGATTTATTGTTATTTTCTGATGTCTTTACTAGACGATAAACAGCAGCATCACTGCAAACAACCTAAGACAGCTGCTCAGATTGTCTCCTAAATCGTTTATATAGATAAGGAACAACAGAGCCTGTAACATTACCCCGAGGAACGCCAGAAATCACTACGAACTGTGGCTTCTCTGAAAGGAAATCATGAATCTAGTCACATAACTTAGACGATATTGAGTAAGCACGCAATTTGACTACAAGCTGCTTTTGAGGTAAGTCTCAAAAGCCTTCTGGAAATTTAGAAATACGGAATCAGTCAGAAATCTCTTGTCAATAGCACTCATCACTTCGTGTGAGTAAAGAGCTAGTTGAGTTTCACGTTCAGTATCGTCTGTTAGTCCTATTTCGTATGGGTTCGACATCCTTCTTCTTCTGCTTCTTCTTCTTCTTCTTCTTCTTCTTCTTCTTCTTCTTCTTCTTCTTCAGCAATCGTTCAATTAGTTGACTGCGTCCGCAGCTCGTAGTCGTGCGGTAGCGTTCTCGCTTCCCACGCCCGGGTTCCCGGGTTCGATTCCCGGCGGGGTCAGGGATTTTCTCTGCCTCGTGATGACTGGGTGTTGTGTGCTGTCCTTAGGTTCGTTAGGTTTAAGTAGTTCTAAGTTCTAGGGGATTGATGGCCATAGATGTTAAGTCCCATAGTGCTCAGAGCCATTTGAACCATTTTTGAGTTGATTGCTCTCCACCCAGAACTATAAGAAGCTTCTGCATCTATGCATAATTAAATATTACTGAATTATGTATAGCTATTTTCCCTTGTAATGTGCGTTCTAGAGCAGCGCTTCCCAACCTGGGGATAACTACTCTTGAAGGGCAAACTCAAATTTTCTAAGGGATAGAAACGAAAAGGGTTTGTTTGTGTTTCAATCGTGGAACAGGCAAGTGAGTTAATTGACAGCATGACACAGCAGTAACTACATAAGGGCTCTGTAATACTCTAAACAGTATTATTATTATAGTGTCCAGACACAAAGCATTTACACCCTGAAGTTTCTCAGTTTCTCAGACCTTTGGTGTCATACTACTGCCGATGCAATAGTGAATGTCGTACTCAAGGCCACTGACGACACGTCAAGGTCACCCCAGGGAGGGGATAGGAGTTCCCACGGAAGTATATTGCACCTTTTAATCTATTACCCCTAAAATGCAAGTTTGGTATGTCCCTGTCTCGATATAAAATTTTGAGGTCTATTATACACTTTAACAAGATCCAGGTTTGAGGGACAAAAACGTTTCCCCAGCTAAAATATGTCGCTTATGTATATGATGCATATCGTTAACTTTAGCTGCTTTCTCCTACACCGCCGAGCGGGGTAGCCGCTGGGTCGGGGCGCCTTGTCACGGTCCGAGCTGCTCCCCCCCCCCCCCCCCCCCCCCTCTGAGGTTCGAGTCCTCCCTCGGGCATGCGTATGTCTGTTGCCCATAGCGTAAAATCGTTTACGTTGGATTAAGTAGTGTGTAGGCTTAGAGAGAAGCATGGTCATGGGAGATTTTATTTCATTTGAGTTAATTTGTTTAAGTTACAATTTGCTTCAGACTTTATGTAAAAAATAAATATTATGGCAAAATGTGCGGCTTGTTTCCTTATCCACACAGTGATCATTTCCTAAACAAGTTGCAACGTTCTAGACTTCTCCTCCTTTTATTTAAGCTAACTGGCGTATTTTGGCTCTTTTCAATAGGCAATCTGACTTGATCGTTGACAGCACGGAGGACGAACTTTTTCTCAAGGTACACGGACCAGTTCGAAAAACTTCTTAACCGTGTGCCTGCCGACACGGGCCTTATCTACGATTCCCGTAACTTTGATCAAACCTCTCACCAAAGTACTATCATTAATATGGCCAAGGTAAATGAAGCTCACACTGATTTGACATCACTCGATATACTGTACTTCAATCGTAAGCAAGATTATTCCTACGAACCTAATCACACTCGCTTTGCAACTGAATTCGTGCACTTGACAATTTTTTTTGAATCTAGTTAATCGTTGCTGGTAAGTTCTTTATGGTATTGCATAATTTAAAATCATCGCCTTACTATCTAAACAATTTCCGTTCCACAAATTAATGCCTTTTATTCCCGAACGTGCACCGCACTCACACTCGCGATCGTCTCTTTAAGAAAGCTCAGGCTAGGCTAATTCACCTACGCGCAAAGCAAATGGCGAGCGGCAAGCAGCAATCTTCTAATGTAGTGGGGCTTCCCTGTCAGCGATGCTAACTCGCTGGATCAGAGATGCGTAAGGGTAAGGCCTGGGAAAGGATCGATATCTGGACCCTTAAATCTCCTCATTAAATGTTTCCAAAATCCGCAAGAGTTAAGGTTTCTCGGAAATAACTGGAGAGCCAAAGAAACTGGTACACCTGCCTAATATCGTGCAGGGCCCCTGCAAGCACGCAGAAATGCCGCAACACGACGTGGAATGGATTCGAACAGTGTCTGAAGTAGCGCCGGAAGGGACTGATACCATGAATGTCCGTAAATCCATAGGAGTACGAGGGGGTGGAGATCTCTTCTGAACAGCGGTTGCAAGGCATCCCAGATATGCTCGATAATGTTCATGTCTGGGGAGTTCGGTGGCCAACGGAAGTGTGTAAATTCAGAAGTGTGTTCCTAGAGCCACTCTGTTCCAATTCTGGACGTGTGGGGCATCGCATTGTCCTGCTGGAATTGCCCAAGCCATCGGAATGCACAATGGACATGAACGGATGCAGGTGATCAGACAGGATGCTTACGTACGTGTCACCTGTCAGGGTCGTATCTAGGCCACCTCACCACTACAGAGCCTTCACCAGCTTGAAAAGTCCCCTGCTGATATACAAGGTCCATGGATTCATGAGGCTGTCTCCATACGCGTAGATGTCCAGCCACTCGATACAATTTGAAACGAGACTCGTCAGACCAGGCAACATGTTTCCAGTCATCAACAGTCCAATGTCGGTGTTGACGGGTCCAGGCAAGCCGTAAAACTTTGTGTCATGCAGTCAAGTCCATATCGATGATGTTCCGTTGAATGCTTCGCACGCTGACACTTGTTGATGGCCCTGCATTCTAATCTGCAGCAATTTGCGGATGGGTTGCACTTCTGTCACGTTGAACGATTCTCTTCAGTCGTCGTTGGTCCTGTTCTTGCAGGACCTTTCCCTGGCCGCAGCGATGTCGGAGATTACAAGTTTTACCGGATTCCTGATATTCACGGTATACTCGTGAAATTGTTGTACGGGAAAATCTCCAAAGGGTCGCCACTTCGGAGATGGCATGTCCAGTCGCCCGTGTGCCGACTGTAACACGACTTTCAAACTCACTTATGTCATGATAACCTGCCACTGTAGCAGCAGTGACCGATCTAACAACTGCGCCAGACATTTGTTGACTTATATAGGCGTTGGCGAACACAGCGCCGTATTCTGCCTGTTTACATATCTCTGTATTTGAATACGCATGCATATACCAGTTTCTTTGGCGTTTCAGTGTATAGGAAAACTCCCCCAATCTTATGAGAAGAAGGAAAGAAAAAACAAATATCCCAAATGTAATGGATGTATCCAAGAAATAGAAATCTAATCACGGATTGCAATGTCACCCTCGTTTTCATATTAACTGTCTGAATGTCAGTATCTTGAAAGAGCACACACATCCTATTCATCTGTCCCTACCAATTCATAATAATTACAAAGTTTGTTTATGGATGACACAAAATCTTTAAGAAAAACCATGATTTTTATAATCCTACGTAGTTTCAGTCCAGTTCAAAATCTCTTGGGTTGCTATTTTAAAAAGTGCAAGAAAATAGCACATTAAATACATATGTCAAAAGTAGAGAAACAGGCATCAATGAAATTAGCAAAGCCTGCAAAAGATTTACATTAACAGTGAAGTATTTTTAAGCACTGTACGCAGAGGAATTAGTCTGGTGTCTTCTTACCAGCCTTCGTAGTGTAACAGTTAAAAATAAAGTAAATATTAAAAACAACACTCGACAACATGAATTTTTTGAAAAACTGTGTATTGATGGAAAGTAATATCAGTTCGAAAAGATTTTGCATTCAGTAGCACGCCTTTTCACTGATAACTTTACGCAGAAGGAGACTCTACGGGGAGGTATAGGGACCACGCACTGTTTAGTGATCTGCCAGTTCATCTTCATCGCATGCCGCTTGTTCCGGCGCCACGTTGTGTAATAACAACTACGAGACAGCACACTGCTCGGCCCGAATGAGCAAAATCGTCGGTCACGCCCCACTGCAAGGTGTCCGACAGCTGGCTCCGGTCTCCCCGTCCCACTACTCTGCTCGGGGGCTGCCCGAAGCTCTGAAAGCTGTCGTTGTCGATAACCGCGCTATGCTCGGCTGTTCCCGCTGCCACGGCTGAGTGCTGCAGCCTCTCGACTTCGGCTCGCCCCATATAGCAGAAGCAGTATGCTCGGCAAGAACTCAGCTTCTGCTGTCGGATAGATTATGGCCGCTCGCACCTGCCACATGACTTAACAAATGTTGAAAGTGCTGGGCCCACATGTTTCTTACCACTACTTCACTGTGCTTCATTGCAACAGTCTAAATGAGTTGCTGCAGACATATTTAAAGCATACACAAGCACAACACTTCTTTGCCACATTCAATAACAACGTTAAAATAAACAAATTACACTATCTTTAAATGGTATATTTAATCCTAAACATACTGATACTGTTCCTTTGTGCATGACCCCGTTGATCAGACAGATTTTATAATCCTGTACTGCTGGAAGTGTGGTTTGATTTTCTAGACCTAGTGACAATCGTGAAAGTGCATCTGACACTACCTTTTGTGCAACCGATACATACTGCACATCAAAATGAAGTTCTTGACGGGCAAGCGTCTGTCTCATTAATCTGCCATGGTGAAGATTACTTTACAACATAAAGGATGGAGATTTATCATCTGTCGCTACAGCTGACTTTTGTTTGGCACAGTAATACTTCAACTTCATGAAACCGAAAGCGCCTCCGTTCCAGTTACAGAGTACTTCTGCTTGCGTGCTGTTAACACACAACTGCCAAAAGCCACTGTCTTTATAACATTTTCCTCCATGGGGCTCACGGTTCTTTCGTAGGTTCATGTGCGGCACTCATAGGACCCCGACCTATTGCTGTCTGTCCTTACCGGGCTGCATTTCCTTCCCTGTACCCCTCCCTTTCCGTCCTCATTCCATCTCCTGTTTCCCTCCTACCTGGCTGTACACCTGGTTTCCTGTACTTCTTGCGGTTTTGTTCCCCCTGTTTTTCTTTTCCATCCGTCCTATTTGGTGTGGTTCGTCCATCTTTGGGGCTTCACTTCCATTTCTAAATTTTCTCTCCATAGTGTGAGCCATTAAGTGAACAATTCCATACCTAGCATCTGTGGCTTGGATTTCTCTCCCCCTTTCCTTCCCCTCTACCTTCACTGCTGTAACCCCACCCCCCTCTGCCCTGCTAGGTAACCAGCACAAGTAGCCTGTCTGTGTGGTGGGGCTGTTATGTACCCATCTGGCTGAGCCCCCTGACAACACCGGGATCACACGTCTGACACCTGATCTGTTGTCTCCTCATGTACGCCTAGGAGTGGTTGCTTGTCATTTTGGAGTATAGGAACTCCCAGCAATGGCTGCCGTGCTAGACAGCCCTTGCTGTGGCTGAGTGGCGCCTAAGGGGAGAGCCCCTGATCGGAGTGGAATCAGGGCAGATGCTTAACATATGAAATGTATCAAGTTCCAAAATCTGGCCGCTCTCCCATGGCTGTCTCTTCGGTTGGTAATGGATCGATTGAATGGTACTTCTTATGACCCTGTTGCCTTCCCTCTCTATACCCTGGGAGGAGGGTCAGGCCCGCAGGCTTGGGGTGAAAGACTTTCCCACTGCCTGGCCTGTACTAGTACAGAAGGGGACATATTCATGGTCACAAATCCATTATTTTTGTGGAAAATATCCAAGACAAGTTTAGTGGAGTCTCTTAATAAGATGTGGTTCGGTTCCCTGTTGATCAAAACTTCTCCTGCCATCCAGTCTACAGCCCTTTGTGATTGTCATCATCTTGAAAACGTCACAGTGTCCATTACACCTCACCAGTCTCTGAATATGGTTCAGGGAGTCATTTTTCATAAGGACTTCATCCTTCAAACTGATGTGGAACTCTGGTCCGATCTGGAATAATGGGGCATTCATTTTGTTTGGTATGTGCGGAAAGGTCGTAAGAACGATTGCACAGATACCAGCACCTTTATTGTGGCATTTGAGGGAGATACCTTTCCAGAGAATGACAAGACTACGTGTGATGTGAAGCCGTATGTCCCGCCACCCGTAAGGTGCTTTTGGTGTTTGCGTTTCGAGGAAATGTGTTCCCAACTGTATGGCAGACATTTATGTGGTGAATGTGGACACCCACTCCATGAGAAGAGCCCCTGTGTTCCGCCACGTGTGTGTGTTAACTGTCATGACTGTCAATCAACATGGTCACCAAATTGCCCCGTATGTAAGAAAGAAAAGAAAATACAGGAGTATAAGTCCCTTGATCGTTTATCTTACATAGCGGCCCATCAGAGATATGACCGACTTCACGACTTCCACTTTATCCTCTGTTACATCCTTTCCCCCGCCTCCTTCTTCTTTATCCCAGGCCGGTCCCCCTCTCCTCCCCCTGCAGTTCCCACGCCTTCCCCAGGTGTCGCACCCCCTCCTTGGTCAATGACATGCCTCCTTCTTCAATGCCCACTGGTGATCGGGTCTCCTCCCAGGACTACTCTCCCCGGCGTCTCTCGGGCTGGAGGCCTGCTACAACAACTCAGCCATGGGACACAGTCTGTGGGCGCCACGATTGCCTGCTCCCTTTTGGTTCTGGACCTTGCAGAAGCCTGCTCTCCCTCCATGCCCTGCCCTCCTCAGCCTATGAAAGGGAAGGAGAAGAAACATAAGTCTCAGAACAAGGCCTCCCCAGTGCCCCAGGAGGTGTCACTGTGGCACCTGAGTCTGACTTCTTAATTATGGATGTCACCCTGTCTTCATTGGTGGTGGATGGTGACCCTGCAACATGACTGGCTCCTGCCCATTTGCCTCCCATCTGGATACTTAGTCTGTGCTTATTCAACGGAATAGTAATGGACTGTACCATCACCTACCAGAGTTGCAGTCCCATACTGCCTTTTACTTGGAAGCTTGTGTCATTCTCCAGGTATCTCATTTTACTGATGCTCACTCACTGACCCTTCGTGGGTTCTGTGCTTTCTGTTGGAACCGGTTTGGCCCTTTAAGGGCTTCCAATGTTGTTTTCATGTTAGTCCAAACAGATAATGTTAGTACAAGGATCCCTTTTTGTACCATATTGGAAGCAGTTGCCACACAGGTCCATCTGGACTCTATGGTCACAATCTCTATTTCCCTCCTGACAGGCCACCTACATATGTTACCCTAACTGCCCTCTTCCGGCAACTCCCACCTCTCTTCTTCCTCCTTGAGGATTTTAATGCCCATCACTCTTTGTGGGGCAGTGCTTTTTCAGCTGGTTGGGAGCTCCTGATTAACCAATTTCTTGTAAACCACCATCTGTGCCTCTTTAATGATGGGTTTCCTTCTCGTTTTAGTGCTGCATATGGCCCTTTATCTGCCACTGTCTTTCGCTCTCTTCCCCTCCTGTTCTTCCTTCCTTACACTGGTCGTCACACGATGCCCTCTGTGATAGTGACCGCTTCCCGTTGATTCTCTCGTTTCCTTCCCACCTTCTGATGACTAGATTACCCCACCGGGCTTTCCGTCGTGCTGATTGGCCTTTATATAACGTAACGTGTATCCACAGGACATGTGGCCTGTAATTGAAGAAGTGTCATGATGATCTCTCCATTGGCAAAAGATTCCGGAATAGTCCCCCATTCAGATCTCTGGGAGGGAACTGTCAAGGGGGAGGTTACCATGAGAAAAAGATTGAATAATCAACGACAGGATAACGTTCTACGAGTCGGGGCGTGGAACGTCAGAAGCTTGAACGTGGTAGGGAAACTAGAAAATCTGAAAAGGGAAATGCAAAGGCTCAATCTAGGTATAGTAGGGGTCAGTGAAGTGAAGTGGAAGGAAGACAAGGATTTCTGGTCAGATGAGTATCGGGTAATATCAACAGCAGCAGAAAATGGTATAACAGGTGTAGGATTCGTTATGAATAGGAAGGTAGGGCAGAGGGTGTGTTACTGTGAACAGTTCAGTGACCGGGTTGTTCTAATCAGAATCGACAGCAGACCAACACCGACAACGATAGTTCAGGTATACATGCCGACGTCGCAAGCTGAAGATGAACAGATAGAGAAAGTGTATGAGGATATTGAAAGGGTAATGCAGTATGTAAAGGGAGACGAAAATCTAATATGTGCGACTGGAATGCAGTTGTAGGGGAAGGAGTAGAAGAAAAGGTTACAGGAGAATATGGGCTTGGGACAAGGAATGAAAGAGGAGAAAGAGTAATTGAGTTCTGTAACAAGTTTCAGCTAGTAATAGCGAATACCCTGTTCAAGAATCACAAGAGGAGGAGGTGTACTTGGAAAAGGCCGGGAGATACGGGAAGATTTCAATTAGATTACATCATGGTCAGACAGAGATTCCGAAATCAGATACTGAATTGTAAGGCGTACCCAGGAGCAGATATAGACTCAGATCACAATATACACTCCTGGAAATTGAAATAAGAACACCGTGTATTCATTGTCCCAGGAAGGGGAAACTTTATTGACACATTCCTGGGGTCAGATACATCACATGATCACACTGACAGAACCACAGGCACATAGACACAGGCAGCAGAGCATGCACAATGTCGGCACTAGTACAGTGTATATCCACCTTTCGCAGCAATGCAGGCTGCTATTCTCCCATGGAGACGATCGTAGAGATGCTGGATGTAGTCCTGTGGAACGGCTTGCCATGCCATTTCCACCTGGCGCCTCAGTTGGACCAGCGTTCGTGCTGGACGTGCAGACCGCGTGAGACGACGCTTCATCCAGTCCCAAACATGCTCAATGGGGGACAGATCCGGAGATCTTGCTGGCCAGGGTAGTTGACTTACACCTTCTAGAGCACGTTGGGTGGCACGGGATACATGCGGACGTGCATTGTCCTGTTGGAACAGCAAGTTCCCTTGCCGGTCTAGGAATAGTAGAACGATGGGTTCGATGATGGTTTGGATGTACCATGCACTATTCAGTGTCCCCTCGACGATCACCAGTGGTGTACGGCCAGTGTAGGAGATCACTCCCCACACCATGATGCCGGGTTTTGGCCCTGTGTGCCTCGGTCGTATGCAGTCCTGATTGTGGCGCTCACCTGCACGGCGCCAAACACGCATACGACCATCATTGGCACCAAGGCAGAAGCGACTCTCATCGCTGAAGACGACACGTCTCCATTCGTCCCTCCATACACGCCTGTCGCGACACCACTGGAGGCGGGCTGCACGATGTTGGGGCGTGAGCGGAAGACAGCCTAACGGTGTGCGGGACCGTAGCCCAGCTTCATGGAGACGGTTGCGAATGGTCCTCGCCGATACCCCAGGAGCAACAGTGTCCCTAATTTGCTGGGAAGTGGCGGTGCGGTCCCCTACGGCACTGCGTAGGATCCTACGGTGTTGGCGTGCATCCGTGCGTCGCTGCGGTCCGGTCCCAGGTCGACGGTTACGTGCACCTTCCGCCGACCACTGGCGACAACATCGATGTACTGTGGAGACCTCACGCCCCACGTGTTGAGCAATTCGGCGGTACGTCCACCCGGCCTCCCGCATGCCCACTATACGCCCTCGCTCAAAGTCCGTCAACTGCAC
Organism: Schistocerca americana; assembly: GCF_021461395.2. Classification (NCBI taxonomy): domain Eukaryota; kingdom Metazoa; phylum Arthropoda; class Insecta; order Orthoptera; family Acrididae; genus Schistocerca; species Schistocerca americana. The sequence continues at coordinate 553,697,535 of NC_060121.1, read as the reverse complement.
ATACGGTTCACGTCCACGCTGTCGCGGCATGCTACCAGTGTTAAAGACTGCAATGGAGCTCCGTATGCCACGGCAAACTGGCTGACACTGACGGCGGCGGTGCACAAATGCTGCGCAGCTAGCGCCATTCGACGGCCAACACCGCGCTTCCTGGTGTGTCCGCTGTGCCGTGTGTGTGATCATTGCTTGTACAGCCCTCTCGCAGTCTCCGGAGCAAGTATGGTGGTTCTGACACACCGGTGTCAATGTGTTCTTTTTTCCATTTCCAGGAGTGTAGTAGTGATGAAGAGTAGGCTGAAGTTCAAGACATTAGTCAGGAAGAATCAATACGCAAAGAAGTGGGATACGGAAGTACTAAGGAATGACGAGATACGTTTGAAGTTCTCTAACGCTATAGATACAGCAGTAAGGAATAACGCAGTAGGCGGTACAGTTGAAGAGGAATGGAGATCTCTAAAAAGGGCCATCACAGAAGTTGGGAAGGAAAACATAGGTACAAAGAAGGTAGCTGCGAAGAAACCATGGGTAACAGAAGAAATACTTCAGTTGATTGATGAAAGGAGGAAGTACAAACATGTTCCGGGAAAATCAGGAATACAGAAATACAAGTCGCTGAGGAATGAAATAAATAGGAAGTGCAGGGAAGCTAAGACGAAATGGCTGCAGGAAAAATGTGAAGACATCGAAAAAGATATGATTGTCGGAAGGACAGACTCAGGATACAGGAAAGTCAAAACAACCTTTGGTGACATTAAAAGCAACGGTGGTAACACTAAGAGTGCAACGGGAATTCCACTGTTAAATGCAGAGGAGAGAGCAGATAGGTGGAAAGAATACGTTGAAAGCCTCTATGAGGGTGAAGATTTGTCTGATGTGATAGAAGAAGAAACAGGAGTCGATTTAGAAGAGATGGGGGATCCAGTATTAGAATCGGAATTTGAAAGAGCTTTGGAGGACTTACGGTCAAATAAGGCAGAAGGGATAGATAACATTCCATCAGAATTTCTAAAATCATTGGGGGAAGTGGCAACAAAACGACTATTCACGTTGGTGTGTAGAATATATGAGTCTGGCGATATACCATCTGACTTTCGGAAAAGCATCATCGACACAATTCCGAAGACGGCAAGAGCTGACAAGTGCGAGAATTATCGCACAATCAGCTTAACAGCTCATGCATCGAAGCTGCTTACAAGAATAATATACAGAAGAATGGAAAAGAAAATTGAGAATGCGCTAGGTGACGATCAGTATGGCTTTAGGAAAAGTAAAGGGACGAGAGAGGCAATTCTGACGTTACGGCTAATAATGGAAGCAAGGCTAAAGAAAAATCAAGACACTTTCATAGGATTTGTCGACCTGGAAAAAGCGTTCGACAATATAAAATGGTGCAAGCTGTTCGATATTCTGAAAAAAAGTAGGGGTAAGCTATAGGGAGAGACGGGCCATATACAATATGTACAACAACCAAGAGGGAATAATAAGAGTGGACAATCAAGAACGAAGTGCTCGTATTAAGAAGGGTGTAAGACAAGGCTGTAGCCTTTCGCCCCTACTCTTCAATCTGTACATCGAGGAAGCAATGATGGAAATAAAAGAAAGGTTCAGGAGTGGAATTAAAATACAAGGTGAAAGGATATCAATGATACGATTCGCTGATGACATTGCTATCCTGAGTGAAAGTGAAGAAGAATTAAATGATCTGCTGAACGGAATGAACAGTCTAATGAATACACAGTATGGTTTGAGAGCAAATCGGAGGAAGACGAAGGTAATGAGAAGTAGTAGAAATGAGAACAGGGAGAAACTTAACATAAGGATTGATGGTCACGAAGTCAATGAAGTTAAAGAATTCTGCTACCTAGGCAGTAAAATAACCAATGACGGACGGAGGAAGGAGGACATCAAAAGCAGACTCGCTATGGCAAAAAAGGCATTTCTGGCCAAGAGAAGTCTACTAATATCAAATACCGGCCTTAATTTGAGGAAGAAATTTCTGAGGGTGTACGTCTGGAGTACAGCATTGTATGGTAGTGAAACATGGACTGTGGGAAAACCGGAACAGAAGAGAATCGAAGCATTTGAGATGTGGTGCTATAGACGAATGTTGAGAGTTAGGTGGACTGATAAGGTAAGGAATGAGGAGGTTCTACGCAGAATCGGAGAGGAAAGGAATATGTGGAAAACACTGATAAGGAGAAGGGACAGGATGATAGGACATCTGTTAAGACATGAGGGAATGACTTCCATGGTACTAGAGGGAGCTGTAGAGGGCAAAAACTGTAGAGGAAGGAAGGGATTGGAATACATCAAGCAAATAATTGAGGACGTAGGTTGCAAGTGCTACTCTGAGATGAAGAGGTTAGCACAGGAAAGGAATTCGTGGCGGGCCGCATCAAACCAGTCAGTAGAATGATGAAAAAAAATTTGATAAGAGGGTAGTTTGAAAAGTTCTCGGAACGGAATAGAAAAAAAGTACTTACATCACTGAAACCTTTTTTATTTTTCAATGTAGTCTCGTTGTAGATTAATGCACTTGGTCCAGCGTTGTTCCAGTGCCTTAATCCCATCTCTAAAATGAGATTCCTCCAGGCATGCAAAATAGTTGTCAACTTCGGCTATTAATTCTTTGTTTGAAGTGAATCTTCGTCCATCAAGAAATATTTTTCAATTTTGGGAAGAGATAAAGCTCTAACGGAGGCATACCAGGTGAATAAGGTGGGTGTGGCAACAATTCATACCTTAGTCCGTGTAATTTTGCCCTGGCGACAGCACAAGTGTGCAGGCGTGCATTTTCTTGATGGAAGATGACTTCCTTCCTTGCTAAACCTGGGCTGTTTTCACGTATCTTTTGTTACAATTTGTCCAGGATGTTAGCATAGTACTCTCCAGTAATTTTTTGCGCAGTGGGGAGATAATCTACAAACAGAATCCCCTACGCATCCCAGAACACTAATACTATGACCTTTCCCGCCGAAGGAATTGTCTTTGCTTTCTTTGGTGGCGGAGAATCTGCATGTTTTCACTGCTTTGACTGTTTTTTTGTCTCTGGGGTAAAGTATTGCACCCAAGTTTCATCTGTGGTCACAAACCAACGCAAAAAATCTTGTTCTTTTCTCCTAAAACGGGCCAAACATTGTTCGATATGTCCGTTCTTATGCGTTTTTGATCCAGCGTCAAGAGTCGCGGCACCCATCTTGCAGATAATTTTTTCATTTCTAATTCTTCAGTTAAAATGTAATATACCCTTTCAGATGACATCTGGCAAGCGTCAGAAAATTCACCCACTTTCAATCGGCGATCTTTCATGACCGTTTTGTGGACTTTTGCAATGATTTCTGGAGTAGTAACATATCTTGGCCGACCACTGCGAGGATCATCATCTAAGCTCCCCCGACCAAACTTAAATTCATTTGTCCACTTGGCAACAGTTGAATATGAAGAAGCAGAGTCCCCCAGTGCATTCTAGAAATCGGCATGAATGCTTTGATAGCTTTCTTTACGAAGTGCTTAATCATTGCTCGAATTTTGATTTTTTCCATCTTCGCAAATCACTACACGGGAACAACAACAGAGCCACGTCACCGCCACAGCTCTCTTCGAAGAGCATTGATGTGGCACGCGTTTACAGGCAACATATTACGTGAATATTACGTGAACAACTCGTTGTGCTAGCGCTGACCTCTCGTGGTGATTCCGAGAACTTTCCAAACCACCATCGTACATCCACGTCGTGTTTACACTTTCTTTGTCAGGCTTTATTGATGAAGTCACCCATGATCTGTCCGATAAGATAATCCACGCTGCTGGCATTGCTGTTTTCTACTTGACAGGCTTTGTTTGTCATCAGCCAGTTCCATGGTGGAGCACGGCCATTGCCACCGCTGTCCGTGATAGTTGTCACACCTTGCAACATCTGAAGCAGCACCCATCCTCCGCCAGTCTCATCATCTTTAAACGTCTTCCTGCTAGTATCCGTTGTTAATCAAACAGAGCAAGTGGGTGTGTTGGGAATGCTTTGTCTCCTGTCTAGGTTATTCTGTCCCTTCATCACTTTGGACCCATTTTACAACAGCATCGGTGTCTGCCTCCTATCCAGCTGCTTTCCTCCTCTAGAAACAGCGGACTGAAGCTTCCCACTTATGTTTTAACCACCCTCAGGAGGAATCCTACAATGAACCTTTTACTGAACGGGACTCTCTTCTGGCCTTCTCTTCTTCCCAAGATTCAGCTTTTGGCCTTGATTCCATCCATAGCCAATTGCATCAACACCTCAATCCTCCACAGTGACAATATCTCCTTCACGTGTTTAACCGTGTTTGGCTCCAAAGCATTTTACCCTCTCTACGGAGAGACTGTATAGTTCCTGTCATTAAGACTGACAAGGATCTGTCGAACCTTGATAGCTACTGGTCAGTCAGCCTGACCAATGTCCCCTCCAAGTTACTAGAATGGATGTTGGCTAGTCTACTCAACCGGGTCCTTGAATCTCAGGACCTTTTATCTCCATACCAGTGTGGCTTTTGTAAGAGATGGTCTCCAATCAATCATTCACTTCGATTGGCAACCGCAGTTTTCTCAGCGTAGCAATCTTATCACAGTTTTCTTTGATCTTCGTAAAGCCTGCGACACAGCTTGGCGCCATTACATGCTCCTTATGCTTCGTAAGTGGGGTCCTCAGGGCCCTTCCCGATTCTTATTCGTCTGTTCCTGTTCCACCGGTCGTTCAGAATCTGGCTTGTCCTCAGCGCTCTGTGTATCCAGGAGAATGGTGTTCCACAGGGCTCTGTATTAAGTGTCCTTTTTCTCATTGTTCTTAAAGGATTCGTGGCCTCTGCTGTGGCGTTGGTCACTCCTACTCTGTATGTGGATGATTACCGTATTTGGGCTAGCTCCCACTTGGTGGCCTCTGCGGTATGACAGTTCCAGGGTGTCATCTGACGTGTTTCCACATGGACACTCACACAGTTTGTTTTCTGTTCTGTTCCTTTAAGTTGAGGGTAGCGCATTTCTGTTGCTATACTATGGTCCATCCTGACCCTGATCCCTACCTGGACACCCAACACCTGATCGTGGTCCACCAGTGATTTTTTTTCATCATCGTATCTCAAGCGGGTAGATTCTTTTCTTTTTCGGTTTTCCCACAGTCCCTGATCCGCTACCATACATCGCTGGCTCAAATGTACCGTCTCGAAAATTGTTTACTCAAGTTAAGGCCGATGTTCGATACTAGTAGACTTCTTATGGCCAGAAATGCCTACATTGCGTATAGTAGTGTTCTACTGTCGTCCTTGCTTCGTCCGTCAACTGTTACTTTGCTTCCAATGGAGTAGAATTTTTTCAGTTCATGGTCCCCGATTTGATGTGACGTTTCTCACTAATCTCGTTTCTCCTACATGTAACGACACAGTAAATCCTGGACGATATTACACGTTTAAAACGCACAACTATAAATACTGAAACAATAACACATATTTTCGTTCCTTTCATCTACCACATTTTTAATTGAGTTACCTGAAGAATTTAAATATATTCACTTACATGTTACAAACCTAATAGATAATACCGTTCATTAGTGGCATAGGGAACTTTTTGTATGAAAACATTCGTTTTCTTTTTGAGGATAGTGGTAATTGCAAATATTATTATTATGATACATTGTTGTTGTTGAACATTAACGAAGTAGCAGAACGTGTGATGAGAAAAACAAAAGTCTGTAGACATTTTTATGGTGTCTGTAAGGGCACTACACTAGTTAGACAAAGACTTTGTTTATTGTAAAAGCGTCGAGTAGTAGTCGGTGGCTGGCTGACAATGTGGCGGTATGTGTGTTCTTGGAACGTAGTGGCATGAAAACTTATTATCCGAAAGAACACTGTGTCTTGTTAAAATTGAAGTGACAGTGTATTAATGAGGGAAAACGGAATTTATTGCCCAGTGACGAAATGTAAACGTACCACAGAGATACCAGCAAAATACGCTAGTTCGTGTCAACAATGCTTCGAATCAGCTAGGTTTTTCAAGAAGTTTGTTGTAAAACGCGGGTTCTCAGTGACTGCTTCTGTCCTCCATCGGAAGTAAATTCATTAAAACACACTGTAACGATCTTGCTTTCCTTTATTCTACGATATATCACCATAAATCAGTAGTCTGTGTGGAACTTAAGCTCGTATACAATTGGTTCACGCAAATATTGAGGCATTGCAGTAGTATAGTAGATTTCATTAGTTGCACAGCACCTTTTACTATAGTAGCAGCGTTGTCTATGTATTACTCGCGCATACAAACTTGACACTCGGCGCGGTGGCTGACGGGAGCTACTGTAAATGGGAAATGCCCTTACGGCCGCTCCCATCAGCCACCGCGCCGAGTATCAACTTTGTTTGCGCGTATAATATGATTAGTGATACAGGCTGAGCGCATATGTGCATTAATGCATTACTATTATTGTTATTATTATTAATGTTATCATCGTTGTTATTTGCCATTTGATTATATTTGGCTGTGTTGTTATGTTTTGTGGAAGGAAAATGTATTAGAAGGATACCCTTCGTTAACCTACCACTTGCGCCAATAAGAATCATTTTTCCTTTCTTTCATAATCCCGATCTCAAAATTCTGCAAACACGCAAAAATGAGTTCCATAATTGTTTCTACTTGCAGCATATTCGTTGTAAACGGCATTGTGTAGTCAGATGTACCCACGGCCACGTAACTTAAGTATGCATCATAATTAAATAACACATCCCAACGGCCACCTTACATACTCATCACTCTTCGGTTTCCTCTTAAATCGTAATGTGTGCCCATCAGACCATTCATTCCATTCGAGAGGTCTTGCAACTCTTCGTCACTTTCAATGAGGACAGCAGCATCATTAGCGTATCTTATCATTAACAATCGTTCACAATAAAGTTTAATCTTCAACACGAAACTTTCTGTTATTTCCTATTATTCTGTTATTTTCTAATCCGAGTGCTTCTTTCTAAGTGTCCCATTCATAATTTTCGCATTTCATTCGTTATATACACAGTATAATGTCCGTTTTTTTCTATAGCTTGTGAGTATTCCCTGGGAATATCAAACATTTTGCACCCTTTTACATTTGTCGAACACTTTTACTACTTCAACAAATCCTTGATTTTTCTTAAGTCTTGGTTTTATTATCAAGCGCAACGTTAGAAGTTCCTTTCTAGTGGCCGTACCTTTACTAAAACCAAACTGATGGTCATCTAACAGATCTCCAACGTTTTCTCCATTCTTTTGTATATTATACGTGTCAGCAATCTGCATTAATGAGCGATTAAGCTGTTTCTGCATATACAGGTAGTATTTGTCCTTATTATCTTCGGGGCTATGTGACATTTTTACGAAAGTCTGATTCTGTTTTTGTTGAGTCATAGATCCTACAAACCAACTTGAACAGGAGATGAGGTATTAGCGAAAGTAAACCTACGAGCTGTGCTTGCATGCCTCAGTGGGTAGAGCACTCGCTCGCAAAAGGCAAAGACACCAGGTTCGAGTCCTATTCCGGCGCACAGTTTTAATCTGCCCGGAAGTTTCAGTTTGAACAGTAGTTTGATTGTCACTTCCCTAATTATTTTAAAAGTCCTGAAGAAATATTATCTATTCTGTTTGCATTATTTGACGGTAAGTCTTCCAGAGTTTTGTTAAAATCTTACTGATAACGTATTCCCTATGTTTTTTCTATCGACTGTCATTTCTTCATATATCACCTAAACAGAAAATTCATCGCTCTCGTACCAACTTTGAAAGTGGTCTTTCCACCTACCTGCTCTCTCCTCTGCGTTTAACAGTGCAGTTCATTGTGCAATCTTAATTTTGATGAGTGTTATTTAATTTCATCGAACATTCTTCTGGCCTTTCCTTATGATGAACCAGTCCTTATGACAACTGTTTCCTTTAGATTTCCTGCAGCAATTTTTTCTTGAATTTTCTGCAGTTGCTATTCACTACAACAACTGAATTGGTAAAGTAATGCTTCCGAATTTTTTTTATATGAAAACTCTTAAATCCTTTTGAATAAAAGAAACGTTGTTAAGATTCTACAAAAATGGTTCAAATGGCTCTAAGCAGTACGGGGCTTAACATCTGAGGTCATCAGTCCCCTAGACTTAGAACTACTTAAATCTAACTAATCTAAGGACATCACACATTTATGCCCGAGGCAGAATTCGAACCTGCGACCATAGCAGCAGCGTTGTTCCGGACTGAAGCGCCTAGAACTGTTCGTCCACAGCGGCCGGCTCTGAATGGGTACAACAGATAGATAAAATCCACTGAAGAGTGGTACATTTCGTGCTGGTATCTTGTAAACACGACAGCCTTACAAAGACACCAACTAAATTCCAGGTTCAGCCGCTAAAAGAGAGGCGTCGCGTATCAGGTGAAAGTTTACTGTTTAAATTCCGAGATAATAAGACTCGAGAGTAGTCTGGCAACATGTTACTTCCCACCACTTACGTCTCGCGAAATGACCTCATCAATAAATTTAGAACTTATACGAGGTTTATCGATAGCAGTTCTTCCCACGCATCACTGACGAATGGACTAGGCAAGTGGAGATATGTTAGTGATACCGAAAGTAATCTCCGTCACACGCCGTGAGATGGCTTGCGGATTGTGTACGAGGAGCGCTGAATAAGTAATGCAACACATTTTTTTTCTCGGCCTATTTCACTTGAAAAAGACGGGAATTTGTTTTGAGACATGGTGGAATATTCCCGCTTCAGTCCCTACAGTTTCATGAAGTTCCGATAGGTAGCGGCGTTATGCGTAGCCTTCAAAATGGCGTCTGTAACGAAGGTGCATTCCAAGCAGAGAGCTGTCATTGTGTAACACCCCACCCGTTGCTTGTCCGATTTTGCGTGTGTTCGCCCCTGACAAACAACTTACAGAGAAATTGGGAGTGGAACTATACGCAAAAATGGATAACGCTAGATTTGACTGTGGCCCTGTCACCCCTAATTAATCTGCAGTGGTAGTGTTGACGATACATCACACCTATCTTTACTTCCAAACATGTACGATCACGAACTCTTAGGGTGTTCAATGACATCAAAGACATACACAAAAATAAATAAAGCAAAAGGATGAATTCGGAATCAACTACTAAAAGTAAAGGCTCTACTGAATCACAATAATTTTATTATAACCTTCAGGTCAATGCTGAATAAAACACAATGAACAATTTACAAATCATCCTCCTGACTGGCATTGGCAGTAACTGTGGTAAATCGGCCCAAAACACGCTCTCTTATAACTTATACAGGGTGTTACAAAAAGGTACGGCCGAACTTTCAGGAAACATTCCTCACACACAAAGAAAGAAAATGTTATGTGGACATGTGTCCGGAAACGCTTACTTTCCATGTTAGAGCTCATTTTAATACTTCTCTTCAAATCACATAAATCATGGAATTGAAACACACAGCAACAGAACGTACCAGCGTGACTTCAAACACTTTGTTATAGGAAATGTTCAAAATGTCCTCCGTTAGCGAGGATACATGCATCCACCCTCCGCCGCATGGAATCCCTGATGCGCTGATGCAGCCCTGGAGAATGGCGTATTGTATCACAGCCGTCCACGATACGAGCACGAAGAGTCTCTACATTTGGTACCGGGGTTGCGTAGACAAGAGCTTTCAAATGCCCCCATAAATGAAAGTCAAGAGGGTTGAGGTCAGGAGAGCGTGGAGGCCATGGAATTGATCCGCCTCTGCCAATCCATCGGTCACCGAATCTGTTGTTGAGAAGCGTACGAACACTTCGACTGAAATGTGCAGGAGCTCCATCGTGCATGAACCACATGTTGTGTCGTACTTGTAAAAGCACATGTTCTAGCAGCACAGGTAGAGTATCCCGTATGAAATCATGATAACGTGCTCCATTGAGCGTAGGTGGAGGAACATGGGGCCCAATCAAGACATCACCAACAACGCCTGCTCAAACGTTCACAGAAAATCTGTGCTGATGACGTGATTGCACAATTGCGTGCGGATTCTCGTCAGCCCACACATGTTGATTGTGAAAATTTACAATTTGATCACGTTGGAATGAAGCCTCATCCGTAAAGAGAACATTTGCACTGAAATGAGGATTGACACATTGTTGGATGAACCATTCGCAGAAGTGTACCCGTGGAGGCCAATCAGCTGCTGATAGTGCCTGCACACGCTGTACATAGTACAGAAAGAACTGGTTCGTTGTGGCCGAGCGGTTCTAGGCGCTTCAGTCTGGAACCGTGCGACCGCTACGGTCGCAGGTTCGAATCCTGCCTCGGGCATGGATGTGTGTGATGTCCTTAGGTTAGTTAGGTTTAAGTAGTTCTAATTTCTAGGGGGCTGATGACCACAGATGTTAAGTCCCATAGTGCTCAGAGTCATTTGAACCCAAATTACCGTGAAACCTCTGTGGAAGCAGGCCGTTGCCACCTTACAGTTTTCTTCTGGTGGAAAACCAGAGCATCGCAGATGTTCATAGACACTTTCAGAATGTCTACGGAGACCTGACAGTGAACAAAAGCAGATGAGTCGTTGAGCGAGGCGTCTGTCATTGCCGTGCGGTCTCAGGCGCATTGTCACGGTCCATGTGGCTCCCCCCGTCGGAGGTTAGAGTCCTCCCTGGGGCATGGGTGTTTGTATTGTCCATAGCGTAAGTTAATTTAAGTTAGATTGACTACTGTGTAGACTTAGGGTCCGAAGACCACAGCAGTTTGGTCCCATAAGACCTCACCACAAATTTCCAATTTTCCTCTGTTATCATCGCAACAAGATCGCACAAACCTTTCTGATATCCCACGTGCCTGTCGCACACTGCTGTGATTCATGCACATAATTCAAGCTGACTGACAGAACACAAACGCCTCGCTGGTCAACGGGATGTCTCTGTTGGCCGGCCGGGGTGGCCGAGCGGTTCTAGGCGCTGCAGTCTGGAACCGCGCTGCTGATACGGTCGCAGGTTCGAATCCTGCCTCGGGCATGGATGTGTGAGATGTCCTTAGGTTAGGTAGGTTTAAATAGTTCTAAGTTCTAGGGGACTGATGACCTCAGAAGTTAAGTCCCATAGGGCTCAGAGCCATGTGAACCAATTTTCTCTGTTGGTAGTGCTTAACACTCGTCCACCGGTTGACGCACTCAATGGTGAGTGCCGCTGGGTTCCTCGCCGCTTAACAGAAGACCATGAAGAGCAACGAACGCAAAGATAAGCCACTACAAGGCAACAGTGAGGAATGCAGTATTATATGCTGCTGAGACAATGACACTAGGAAGAAATGGGGCAGAGCAACTGGAGAAAGAAGAGAGGAAAATACTAATACTAGGTCCGAAAAGAGGTGGAGAGAGGTGGATGCGAAGACCTAGGGAAGAATTGTACCGGAACATGAGAACAATATCCGGGCAAGGGCAAGGGCAAGGTTTGCTGGGCATGTAGTTAGGATGAGTATGGACAGAATGACGAAGAGAGCGTGGGAAACAACAGGGAGGACAAGGGGAAGGACAGGAACCAAGTGGATTGTTGAACTTCGGAAGGACTGATTGGAATTGGGGATCAAGGTCGAAGGAAAGGATAATTGGAGGAACAAATACACAAGGACAATATGCCGGAGTTCAGTGACAGAGAAGAATACCGGAAAAGATTAGAATGTCACCAGTGGAGCCGCCAGGAGAAACGGAAAATGAAGATCTCGGAAGAAGAGCGGGAGAGGAGAAGAGAAAGAATGAAGAGGTTCTGGGAGAAGAAGAGGAATATGCAGTCCACGAAGGGGCTACCCGTGGGCCTACGTAGGCCGTAACGCAAGAAGAAGAAGAAGAAGAAGAAGAAGAAGGACCATCTGTGCGGAATTTCTTTCGCTTTACGAGGCTGATCGTGACAACTTTTTGTCGAGCATCGTCATAAGTGATGAAACATGAATCCATCACTTCTCACTGGCAACAAAAGTGCAATCCATCGAGAACCACACTGTTCTGAAGAAAGAGTTCCAAGCCACACCCTCAACCTGTAAAGTCATACCGAAAGTCTTCTGGGACTTTGAAGAGTTATTCTGTTTGATGTCCTTCCTTCATGGTGCACCGATCAATTCTGAAGTGCATTGTTTTACACTCAGGAAACTGAAGAAATGACTTAGGCGTGTTCATCGCCACTGAAATGCAAAGTAACTCCCCCTTCTCCATGACAACGCAAGGCCTCACGCAAGTCTGCGCACCCGAGATGAACTCACAAAACTTCATTGGATTCTCCTTCCTCGTCCACTCTCCACCCCAGATCTCGCACCAACCGACTTCTGTTTGGCCCAGTGAAGGATGGAATATGCGGGAAGCAGTATATGGGTGATGGGGAGGTTACTGATGCAGCAAAATGTTGACTCCGACATCGACCAGTAAAGTGATAGCATGCAGGCATAGAAGCCCACCCAGTAAGATGGCGTAAGGCCGTCGCATTGTCCAGAAATTATAGAAAAAATGGGGTTTTGTAGCCAAAAGAGTTGGGAATAATATGGTGTATTTGAATCCTGAATAAAATCAACCTGCTTTCAGAAAAAAAATGTGGTTCATTGCTTATTGAATTCTCCTCGTATGTTGATGGAAAAGTAGCCGGCCCTTGCAAGTAGACAGCCGAAACAGTTCCCCGTCCTGACCTATGACAGGAGTAGTGGCGTGCGATCACTCGCCTCTGTTATGGAAAAGAGGTCTGAATCATCTTCTGAAATCCAGGAAGCATACATATTCTTTCGTAGCGGTAGCATGTTAGTGCATGCCAATCGTCAAAGAAGCTGTACGAAGCGGCTCGGATCAAACGAGGAGCAAGATGACTCAGGCGAAGTGGGCTGAAGTTCATGCAGGGCGAATGAGAAGGCAGATAAGCGGCGGAAAGGAGTCCGGGAAATAGGCGCGCATCCGGCGCCTGGTCCACGTGCTAGGAGCGTGGGACCTCCGCGTCAAAGGCGGCCGCCGAGCCCGGAGAAGCTCCACGACCCCGGTTCGCAGAAACGGCCGCTGCAACTTCCGGGGCGCGCCGCCTTCCGCTCCCAGCCATTCTTCCGACGACCTGGCAGCACACGCCCATTCATTCATTACTCCACACAGACCGTCGCCAGATGTTTTTGTGCGTGCTTCGTGGTACCTGACGTAGAGATCTTTCTCCGCGTTCTCGGAATCCACCGTAGAAGTATGTAACATCTGTACTACATTTGCGTGCTATATGGCTGGGATACACTCTGTGAGAATGTGAAGGCGCCAGGTATAAAATACAGGGAGCGAAAGGTTACCTACAACCTGTACAGAAACCAGACTGAGTTGAGATATATTGTCAATAGTTGAGAAGGGAGTGAGACAAGATTGTAGCATAATTCCTACGTTAATCAGTCTACAGGATGGGCGAGAAGTCCCCATACCCCTAGTATCGAATGCTAATTGATTTGATATGTTTTAGAACAAGTATTTACCTGACGTGTTAAGTGTCCAGTATATTGGTATGTTCCCCATCATGCTGTAAACACGTTTCCATACGCCTCTAAATTCTTCTTGACATATTTTTGAGCAGGTCCGGTGTTACACACTGAGGTGACAAAAAGTAATGGGATAGCGGTAAGCACATATACAGATGGCGGTAGTATCGCGTACACATAATGGCAATGCATTGGCGGAACTGTCATTTGTACTCATCTGATTCATGTGAAATGGCTTTGACGTGATTATGGGCGCAACTCGGGGATTAACACTTTGAAAGCAGAATAGCAGTTGGAGCTAGACGCATGGGGCATGGCAATTCGGAAATCTTTAGGGAATTCAGTATTCCGAAATCCACAGTGTCAAGAGTCTGCTGAGAATATCAACTTTCAGGCATTACCTCTCATCACGGACATCGCAATGGCCGACGGCCTTCACTTAACTACCGAGAGCAGTGGCGTTTGAGTAGAGTTGTCGGTGCTAACAGACAAACAACACTATGTGATATTACCGCAGTAATCGGTGTGGGACGTACGATGAATATACCCGTTAGGACAGTGTGGCGAAATACGGCATTAATGGCCGATGACAGCAGACGACGGACGCGAGTGCATTTGCTAACAGAGTAATATCGCCTGCATCGCCTCTCCTGGGCTAGTGACCGTATCGGTTGGACTCTAGACGACTGGAAAGCCATGGCGTGGTCAGCTGGTAAGAGCTGATGGTGGGGTTCGAGTGTGGCAGAGACCCCACGAAACCGTGGGCCCAAGTTGTCGGCAAGGCACTGTGCAACCTGGTGGTGGCTCCACAATTGTGTGGGCTGTGTTTACATGGAAAGAACTGAATCTTCTTGTCCAACTGACTGGAAACTGTTCTGTTCGGCTTTTTGGAGACTATCTGTGGCCATTCATGAAAATGTTCGACACAACGATGAAATTATTATATAGATGATAAAGCGCCATGTCACCAGGCCACAAATGTTATTGATTGGTCTGAATAACATCTTGGACAGTTCGAGCGAATGATGTGGCTATCCAGATCGGCGACGTAAATTCCAACGAAAGTTTATAGGACATAATTCGTGCACAGACATCTGCATCTGGAACACTTTCGAAATTATGGACGGCTATAGAGGCAGCATGTGTCAATATTTCTGCACGAGACTTACAATGACTTGTTGAGTCTACTCCAAGTCGAGTTGCTGCACTAGGCCCGACAAAAGGAGGTCCGACACGACGTTAGGAGGTATCCCACGACTTTTGTCATATCAGTATAGTGTGAGATTCTACCTCAACAACATTGTTCAGTTCTGCGTTTTTAGCATAAGGACGCGCAAATACTTGCACCCTAATGGTTCTCCATAAAGAGCTGTCAGATGTGGTGCGGTCAGGACTTCTTGTGGCCGTTCAAGGGATCTGATGTTGCTGAAGAATCTGGAAAGTATTCATTTAGTAACTCTGGAAAGTGTTCATTTAGTAACTCGCTCACTGCAGAGGGTAGTGAGAAGGTGCTCTATCTTGTTGCAACCGTATTCGTGTCTGATGATCTTTTCCTCAAGCAGAGGTATTAACCATGTTTGTAACACGTATAAATAATGTTCGCCATTCATAATCCCTTCAAAAAGTAGGTCTAAGCAGATGTGATATCATCGCTGTCCATATCATTACGTAGGGCGGCCCCTTTCTAATTCGACTGTGTAATGAGGATTCTCTTTGGCCCAAACGACAATATTTCTAGCACGTAAGCTGCGATAAATGGCACATTCATCTGAAAACCTAACTTTGGCACGGTTCACTGTATTTGGATATAGCGGTTAACAAAGCACGGCATGCTAAAACGCGCTCATTCCAGTCTGTATCCGACAACTCGTTTACTAACGACGATCGGAGAGGTCGGACCTTAAGGTCTTCTTTCATCTTATCTCGCAATGTTGTCCTCGGTATACCGAGTTGCGAAACGCGTTTACGTGTCGACTTCATAGGAGATTATTCAGTCGAAGCAGAGACTCCGGCACAAATTTTTCTTCTCGAGTGTTTTTCCTTACACTCCGCGGCCTGTCTTTAACACTGCAAAAAGCAAAAGCACGTCTTGCCCAATCCAAAAGTGTTGCCTTTCGGGGTAGAGTCTTATTATTGCCGGCCGTGGTGGCCGAGCGGTTCTAGGCGCTTCAGTCCGGAACCGCGCGACTGCTACGGTCGCTGGTTCGAATCCTGCCTCGGGCATCGCTGTCTGTGATGTCCTTAGATTAGTTAGGTTTAAGTAGTTCTAAGTTCTAGAGGACTGATGACATCAGATGTTAAGTCCCATAGTGCTCAGAACCATTTGGAGTCTTATTATTCTTTCCTGGAGTGCTCCCATAATCTCATTGTCTCCCTCACACAGTTATCACGTTTACATTCTTTTTTTTTTTAAGTTGGCAAGTCTGAGATATTATTGCGAGTGTTAGCGAGCGAACAGTTGTTGGTAGTAAAAAAAAAATGGTTCAAATGGCTCTGAGCACTATGGGACTTAAACAGCTGTGGTCATCAGTCCCCTAGAACTTAGAACTACTTAAACCTAACTAGCCTAAGGACATCACACACATCCATGCCCGAGGCAGGATTCGAACCTGCGACCGTAGCAGTCGCGCGGTTCCGGACTGCGCGCCTAGAACCGCGAGACCACCGCGGCCGGCTTGTTGGTAGTAGTCGGACGCAAAGTGGCATGGAGAGAAGCTGCATCAGGAGAGGTCGCAGCCTGCCCTGACCGTATTAGTAGCACCGGAGGTTGGTAATTTGCCTTTTTGCTGCATGTTGTTGTTGCTTGCGCACAGGAGGGGTTTTGTCAGATTTGTGTATGCATACATTGAAGGTAATATTCGTATCTTTGTTGCGACCAAACACGTGATTATTGCCGTTGTGGAATTATTAAAGTTTGAGGTAGTAAAATTGTCCAAGGAAAAGAAGGGCCTGAGTAAAAGATTGTCAGTGTATAAATCGTCAATTTTCAAAAATAGTAAATTAAAAGTTTTTATTGATTCCTTTCTTTTTCACGCCGCTTAAGGCTTGTTGACTAAACCCCTCCTGATCATTTAATTTCTATAAATCATAACAAAGGAATAGTTGCATCAGTAGTTGCAACCATGCATTGCACGCCGCATGGGCTGAAGTATTTCTTCTGAATTATTTTAGCACGTTCTTGAATACAATATATTTATGCAGCTGTAGGGGCAAGATGAGGTAAGTTGTCTGTTGCGTGCAGGAGCATTGTAGTATAATTGTTAGGAGATGTTAGAGAATATTTTAAAAAATCACTGTGAGATACTAAAAGCTAAACTTCGCCCGAAAAGGCCATGAAAGCACAACTGTACCGACCGGCCACCGTGTCATCCTCAGCCCACATCCGTCACTGGATGCAGATATGAAGGGGTATGTGGTCAGCACACTGCTCTCCCGGCCGTATGCCAGTTTACGAGACACCAGCCGCTACTTCTCAATCAAGTAGCCCCTCAGTTGGCCTCGCAAGGGCTGGGTGCACCCCGCTTGCCAACAACACTCGGCAGACCAGATGGTCACCCATCCAAGTGCTGACCCAGCCCGATAGCGTTTAACTTCGGTGATGTGTCGGGAACCTGTGTTACCAGTGCGACAAGGCCGCTGACTCAGTCAGAAATTATAGAATTGATATTTCATGATTTATAGGAAGAGTAATTAATTTCTGTTTTTGTTCTCTATCAGAATACTGGCATGTCCGATAGTCGGAGGGCCCAGAAAATGTTTGAATATTGACATTTTGGAATAAGGGTTTTCATAAATTTTATGATAACGATAATAAAGACTGCCTTGCAGTTTTTAGAAAAAAGTATAGGTAGCGATAATACTCTCAGAGATAGAGCTTTACACATTTCCGTATGTCTTTCAACAATTACAATTTTTGATAGAAAAAAAGCTTTCATCTGTCGACCTGTTTGCCCGGATATCGTTTCGTTTTCGTAGTTAGGGATGCTTCGTCTTGCTACTGAATTTGCAAAACCTTATGCAATAGTAGTTGGTCAGCAATTGCAGCATAGAATCTTTGTTGCTTGTGCGCTGCCCCGCCTTACTCAAAAGTTTTACTTCATCAATTTTCTGGTTTAGAATTTATTTATTTTGTAACAGTGAGGTTAACAGTTTTGTGTTAAGATATTTGTTTTGCAATTTTGAGCACAGGCTGGAATGGACAGGACAGTAGAAGTAGCTTTAAACGAAGTTTTGGAAAACTTGAGACAGAGTGTAGAAAATTCTTCTCAAGATGATGAAGTCAGGGAATTTTCGAACAATTCCGTAAATAATCACAGTTTGGGCTATTATTTGCCAAACATACGTGATGAACTGCAGGGAACTACGCGCATTTCAGAAGGGCAAAATCCGTGACACAATCCGATTTTGTTATGAGAGATTCAGGTATTGCTTCTATTTCTACAGAGCAAAGTAATTTTGTTTTCTCCTCTTTCAGTAATAATGTTACACAATTTAATACTAGCTCAACTTCATGAGGTGAACAAATCCGATGACGAACTTTGTGGAGAGATCAAAGAATCTAGTTACATACGGGAACAAAATTCCAAGCTACAGGAAGATGGTTCAAATGGCTCTGAGCACTATGGGACTTAACTTCTGAGGTCATCAGTCCCCTAGAACTTAGAACTACTTAAACCTAACTAACCTAAGAACATCACACACATCCATGCCCGAGGCAGGATTCGAACCTGCGACCGTAGCGGTCACGCGCTTCCAAACTGAAGCGCTACAGGAAGAGAATTTCAGAATGTTTCCGGGTGAGATTAATTAGAGTGTAAATCGTAAATTTGAGGAAATATTAGACCGGTGTAAAACTCAGGTACGCGGGGAACTCGAGTCTGGACTCAGTTTTGAGTCCAAATTTGATCATGTACGGTCTGTGGATATTGTTGAGTTGACAACAGACTTCACAACAAGAATTCCAAGTAGAGAAATTTGCACAAAAGTTCTAGTCGTTACAATGACAGACTAACACAGAAGCTTTCGATGACGCAAAATCGGTTGATGACAGTAGCAAAACGAGTCAAAGAATTATTCGAGAGAGTAGTGCAAACGAACAATGATTCAGATAAAATGTCAGACGACATTCAGCCGGTTCCGTTCGCTGCAACATTTTAAAGAAGGGAAGATAACAATTAATCAGTTAAATAAACGTGACGTGAGAAATATACAGCTTGCCAGTATTATAGAAAAGATCGGCCCACAATAATGATACCAGTAGGTTCAATAACTATGATTTTGGAAATCACAATAAATGCACTAATTTTGAAAATGCTGATCATTTCTCTCGTGAACGTGATATGTTTGCAGGACACCATGACTGGAATGCGATTTACAGTATGAGAGAAAACTCATCCATTCAGAATAACGATGGTTTCGATTACAAACATTTTCTCTCAGTTAGGAAATTTAAAATTTTTCGTAATGCCAACAATGAAATTCACTCGAGGGAGTGGTTACAATAATTTGACTATTCTTTGCCACCAACATGGCCAATTGGCCACAAACTTGAATTCATTTGCATTTCATCTCGAAGGAGAACCTGCGACAACAATGAGATCGATAGCACGTGAATGTCACCCGTACGGTGATTTTTGTCGCACGCTCTTGCCCGCTTTCTGGTCTGAAACTATTCAAGATCATATGAACATAACATTATCATGTACACTATGAACAATCGAATTTCTCAACTCCTGCGTAGTACTTGTAAAACATGATGTACATGAACAGATATTTAACTAATCTGTACAGTCCGTTGGAATTCAAATCAAATGGCTCCAAGCACTATGGGACTTTAACATCTAAGGTCATCAATCCCCTAGACTTAGAATTGCTTAAACCTAACTAACCTAAGGACATCACACACATCCATGCCCGAGGCAGGATTCGAATCTGCGACCGTAGCAGCAGCGCAGTTCCGGAATGAAGCGCCTAGAACCGCTTGGTCACAGCGGCCGGCTCCGTCGGAATTAATCCGCATTTGTTTGACTAAATTACGTATCGGATTACGCCATGCAGTTTTGGCAGGACGTTGTAAGGATGACGTGGAAGATTCCAAGCCTTTTTGCAAGAACGTGAATTTGACAATAATGACCACACACACAGAAACAATAATAATCAGAAACTTCCTGGCAGATTAAAACTGTGTTACGGACCGAGACTCGAACTCGTGACCCTTGCCTTTCGCGGGCAAGTGCTCTACCATCTCATTCTGGAAACATCCCCCAGGCTATGGCTACGCCATGTCTCCGCAATATCCTTTCTTTCAGGAGTGCTAGTTCTGCAAGATTCGCAGGAGAGCTTCTGTAAAGTTTGGAAGGTAGAAGACGAGATACTGGCAGAAGTAAAGCTGTGAGGACGGGGTGTGAGTCGTGCTTGGGTAGCTCAGTTGGTAGAGCACTTGCCCGCGAAAGGCAAAGGTCCCGAGTTCGAGTCTCGGTCCTTTATCCTTGACTCCTTGGTAACAGCTTCTACAGCTATCCCTGCTTCAGTTACCCACCGCTTATCAATAACAGTTAGAGCTGACACCATATTCCTTCCCATCTGGATGTTCAATTTCTTCATAACATTGATCCTGGAAATTGCACCATCATTGAATGCTATTACTGCATCAATTACACCAATCTTCAGCGCTGTCAGCCCAACAAATTGAGTTTTGGGTATTCTCTTCCATATACAGCTGTTGAAGCTTTCATTTGCATTCTGAGAGAGACCATGCATGCATTTGCTAAGTGGATTTTTAGTTGCCAGATCCCTATATATAGACCTAACTGCCTCCATTACAGCAAATGGTAAGGAATGCTTGTGGGTACATAGTATGCCTGTAGCATTGCTCAACCAGTACTTTTACCACGAATCTTCTCCTTTTGGACATAAACCATGCTGCGGGGTTTCATCTGTTGACACTCTGTGAAACAGCTCGTCTCATGTTCTCCAAATCTCTTACATTTCTCCTTATTGCTAGTCTATAATATTGACTCAAAGAATCAATTTCACTTTTTGTAAGACGACCTGGACCACCTATGTGTTTTCCATCTGACCGTTTTTTTTCCACTGAAGTATTTACATAATTTTCTCAGCTGGGTTCCCATTCTTTTCTGTACATGCCCAACACATTCAAGCTTTGCTATCAGATTGTCCCCATATGGTTTGTCATTAACAACATTAGTGTGTCCTTTACAGTCTCCATCCCCAAGGTAGCCTGCATACCTCATACCATGTCTGACCTCTGATCATCTAAAAATGTTAAGAACTCCTGTCGTTTCTATGTTTGCACTTTGTCTTTACACAAACATGGGTGCCATAAAATTTACTTGAACAACCCTAGCAGTACTTTGTTAGACATTCGTATTCTAGTTTCTTATCAGTTTCAATAAATGTGGCAGTTACAACCCCATTCAAAGAAGTATGACATCGCTTCTGCCAATATCCATGAAATGCTGCTACAATGTCTGTATTCTCAGACAAGGCTACTGTTTCTTCTGCAGTTCTTTTCATTGAATGTTCACGTGCACTACATAAACCATTATGTATTAATTTATTGTATCTGTCAAATCTCGGTGGAGGTGGACGCAAATCCATCACTGCAAAAAGTGTGGGTAGTTCTCCTTCCCCTTCCAACACATCACATTGCACAAACAAACTGAATAGTTACACTGTAATGTCGACTATTAGTCACTGGCGATGTTTTAGTATCACTGTGCATCTTACACGAGTTACAGGCAATCACTAACCAACTTGAAAGACCCTTCCTTGCTGAAATGCCCTCAGCAACGTCAATACTATCTTCACAATTGCAGTACTTGCATTTCACGCCGTGCGGGTTTAGCCGAGCGGTCTATGGCGCTGCAGTCATGGACTGTGCGGCTGGTCCCGGCGGACGTTCGAGTCCTCCATCTGGCACGGGTGTTTGTGTTTGTCCTTAGGATAATTTAGATTAAGTAGTATGTAAGCTTAGGGACTGATGACCTTAGCAGTTAAGTCCCATAAGATTTCACACACATTTTTTTTTGCATTTCACAGCACTCTTTAAAAGCGTTGACAACATATTTAGGTTCACACTAACATTTCCGTCGTTATTGCTGCTCACAATGCTATTAGGCTTGTTCTTATTACATTCAGAAAGCGAAAGTTTACGTCCAGAAGCATTGTCTGTAGACACAGTTTCTGCGGGCGACTTTTGAAGCAACTGATGTGTATTATTCGGTTGTTTGGAACTCGTTGCCGTGAAACTTTCGTTTGGGGCTAAATTTCTTTACTCTCGGCGTTTATAACACAGGAAACACACAAACACACACACAGAAACAAAACAACACACAATAACTACAAAACCACATGCGTATGAAATTCCCATATCATATATTCTCAGATCTTTGTTTACATTCGAACCATAGCCTTCTACACATTCCTGTACTTTGGTTCCAGGAATCAGTGCCTTCTAGAATACACCTGTGTTAACGATCCGTAACTAACGACGGGAAAAACGGAAGAACAAAATAATGCATCACATATTCTGATGCACTTCAAACTGACAGATGGGTGTGGTCCCTGTGCAACATTACGTTCAACCTCAATTTTAGAATGAACGGAAAATGATAAACTATACATTTTTGAAATCAGCATGAAATACTCTTTCCTATAGACCAAGAAAATTTTTTCCAAATTTTTGGTCATATTCACGAGCATGTCCCCTTAAACTGGTAGTTCAGTAATTTTCACACCTGTCACACCTACTTTCTTTGGGATTGGGATTATTACATTCTTCTTGAAGTCTGAGGTATTTCGCCTCATACATTTTGCTCACCAGATGGTAGAGTTTTGTCAGGGATGGCTCTCCCAAGGCCGTCAGTAATTCTAATGGAATGTTGTCTACTCCCAGGGCCATGTTTCGACTTAGGTCTTTCAGTGGTCTGTCAAACTCTTTATGCAGTATCATATCTCCCATTTCATCTTCATCTACGCCCTTTTCCATTTCCATAATATTGCCCTCAAGTACATCGCCCTTGTATAGACCCTCTATATAACCTTTCTGCTTTCCCTTCTTTGCTTAGAACTGATTTTTCATCTGAGCTCTTGATATTCATACACGTGTTTCTCTTTTTTCCAAAGGTCTCTTTAATTTTCCTGTAGGCAGTGTCTATCTTACCCCTAGTGATACATGCCTCTACATCCTTACGTTTGTCCTCTAGCCATCCCTGCTTAGCCGTTTTGCACTACCTGTCGATCTCATTTTTGAGACGTTTGTATTCCTTTTTGCCTGAATCTACAGTTCACAACAGATTGTGGTGAGAATCCACATCTGCCCCTGGAAATGCCTTACAATTTAAAACCTGGTTCCTAAATCTCTGTCTTACCATTATATAAACTATCTGAAACCTTCCAATGTCTCCAGGCCTCTTCCACGTATGCAACCTTCTTTCATGATTCTTAAACCAAGTGTTAGCTACGATTAAATTACGCTGGGTGCAAATTCTACCAGGCGGCTTCCTCTTTCATCCTTACTCCTATTCCATATTCACCTACTACTTTTCCTTCTCTTTCTTTTCCTACTATCGCATTCCAGTCCCCATGATTATTAAATTTTCGTCTCCCTTCACTGTCTGAATAATTTCTTTTATCTCATCAAATATTTCTTCAATCTCTTTGTTGTCTGTGGAGCTAGTTGGCAAATAAACTTGTACTGCTGTGGTAGGTATGCGCTTCGTGTCTATCTTGGCTACAATAATGCGTTCACTATGCTATTCGTAGCAGCTTACCCGCGCTCCTACATTTTTCATTCATTGTTAAACCTACTCCTGCATTACCCCTATTTGATTTTGTATTTATAACCCTGTATTCATCTGACCAGCAGTCGTGTTCTCCTGCCACCAAACTTCACTAATTCCCACTATATGTAATTTTAACGTATCCATTTCCCTTTTTAAATTTTCTAACCAACCTGCCTGAGTAAGGGACTTCACATTCCATGCTCCGAACCGTAGAACGCGTTTTCTTTCTCCTGATAGCGACATCCTCCTGAGTAGTCCCCGCCCCTAGATCCAAAAATGGCTCTGAGCACTATGGGACTTAACTTCTGAGGTCATCAGTCCCCTAGAACTTAGAACTACTTAAACCTAAATAACCTAAGGACATCACACACATCCATGCCCGAGGCAGGATTCGAACCTGCGACCGTAGCGGTCACGCGGTTCCAAACTGAAGCGCTTAGAACCGCACGGGCACACCGGCCGGCCCGGGAGATCCGGAATATTTTACCCAAGAGGACGCCATCATCATTTAACCATGCAGTAAAGTTGCATGACCTTGGGAGAAATTATGGCTGTAGTTTGCCCTTGCTTTCAGGCGTTTGCAGTACCAGCACAGAAAGACCGTTTTGGTTAATGTTACAAGGCCAGATCAGTCAATCATCCAGACAGTTGCCCCTTCAACTACTGAAAAGGCTGCTGCCCCTCTTCAGAAATCGCACGTGCGTCTGGCCTTTCAACAGATATCTACGATATGGCTATCTGTATCGCTTAGGCACGCAAGCCTCTCCACCAAGGTCCATGGTTCATGGCTCATATATGCCTTTGAATTGATGGTTGATCCTCTTAGCGTTACATCCACGAGAGTGACTCCATCACAATCCCAGAGAGTGTCCCCTTGACTTTTCTGGCAGATTGGGTTTTCTTAAATTTCTTATTTTGTGTTGAATGAGGAAGATACCTCTCCATGGACTGCCTCTTGGTTTCTGGTGCAAGGTGGTGCACCAAGTTTTCGTCGCCCGTAATGACACGTGACAGAAAGGCCTCCTGTCGGACTCGAAACGCTCCAAAAATTCAGATGAAATGGCATTTCTTTGAATCTTGTGGTCTGCTGTGAGCATTCGTGGAACCCATCGTAAGTCCTCTTTGAATATCCGAGAGTCTCGATTATTGTACACGCACTTCGAATGCTGACCGACAACTACAGAGCCAAATGTAGAGATGTGATGCGCGGTCGGCATGAATAACGGCATAGGCACGGTCCAGCATGTCTATAGCAGTGGCTGTGACAGGAGGTCCCCAGAGTGGTCATGGAGCTCTGTTTTTGCATTTCCTTGCCCGTTTCTTTACCCATCGCCCAACTGTACACCTTTCAACTGCACCATCGCCATAATACACTGCACACAAAAGTTTGTGGATGTTCACGACGATTTCTTTTTCTGCACACAAGAATTCAATAACAGCATGCAGCGCGTAACGTGAGTCGTATATAGACGCCATTTTGACGCTGTACTACGGCTCTGCCATCTGCCAGATCGCTTTGAAACTTCGTCGGCGCACAGAACAAACATCAGATGTGAAGCTACAGCAAGGACGTTTGTCTATGTTTATTAATGGCTTTAAAAAAAATGTGGGGCATTACTTATTAAGCGATCCTCGCATTTTGAAACCCACTGTCACTTTCTGCAGACGGACGACTTACTAGAATCTCAGGGCAAACTATTTTGTACAAACCGAGAAACATACAGCAGTCATATTGCACTGATAAACCCGGAAAAGTGGTTTACAGATGGTGAATGGAATGAAGTGGGGTATAGTAGCACCCGTTTGAGGTCTGCCTTGCGTGTCTCTATCGTGAGGGAACCGCAATGAAGGTGAAAACAGCCCAGTGTCCTAGTTACAGCTCACGTTACTAAATACCACCAACCACGGACCACATAGCGGTCTCCTTTGATCTGGCGGCCCCCAAAGTCGAAACACATGCTCTTTCTCTATTTCTCCTTCTGTAACATTCCACTGCTGGGTCTGCAAGCACCGTCGGTCGTGGTCGAACTGAACCGCAAACTACGAAGCGTGTACCCAGTAAACTCCTGCGGAACACTGACACACACAATAACTCCTTCCAAGGCAAATTCCAGACTGAGAATGAATCGCACCATGGGCTCTAAGCTGCCGTCTGTGCTGGAGAGAAAAGATCTCACGACAAGAAAGTCAATTATATAGCACAGGATATACTTTTTATTTATAAAATTCAGTTTGCAGGGGCGGGATCTTACTTTTATTTGGTGGGAAATGCTCACACCCAGCAATTACATGTCCTAATTACGCAATTACACTGCAGTAGATTGAAGATGTCGTCTTATTAAAAAAAATTCCTGTGTGCACTCACCTTGACGTCCAAGGATCGACTGAGCTAGTGCACAGTACCACCACCAGAGGATATTCCACCCCTCATAGCACTCGCCCCCTCCCTCCTCACCCCTCCCAGGATAAATTGATAGGAAAAGGACTCTCTCTGTGCTGGAGAAGAAGGATCTAACGACATGAAATTCAAATCAAAGACAATAATATATTGATACATATTCTTTGCTTAAACAGTTTGCGAGAGGCATGGTTCCCCCAGTAGGTAGACATCGTGACTGCACCCCACCACCCTTCCTGCTAATGACATAATGAATGTAATCTCAAGGGAATGGAATGAAGTGCGATATAGTAGTAACCATTTGGGGTCTCCCGCGCGCCCCATGTCCTAACTAAAGATGTTATTAAATACCACCGACCACGGACCGGATATCGGCTTCCTTTAATCTCGAGTCGCCCAAACTAAGCATCAAGTGACAGCATTCAGTTGATCGGCAAATTCCAGACTCTCTCCCTGTCTCTGTCGTTCTCAAGAATCTGTTTCTGCTTGTCTGTGTGAAAAAAGTATCCAAACACGAAGATGGAAGTTTTTATCTCTCTTCAGAATACTATATTTCTATTGGCTAACGCTGGGGACAAAGGGGAAGGTGACGCAATTTCGATATCAAAAAGAGTGGAATAAGCCATTGGCAACCCCCTGTCAAATTACTTGTTTAGCAATTTGCGGGAATCAAATAGGTCCCTTAAAATACTCACTTTCACCTTACGATGATCCTTAATAAAACATATTTTCTGTGTTTGAGTATCACACGCAAACGTTATGCAAATCATCCGGGTTCTTGTACATGCACACCTCTACAACAATGTTTCCAGTACACATAGCTGGTGAAAAAAAATTCCTGACTATTACACAAACTCGCGATCACGAGGCGCGCGCTGTTCACCGCCTACAGGATAGCCCCGTCGACGCCGACTGGGAGAGAGAGAGAGAGACCCACACCCAAACGCATGCGTGCACGCAATACAACTATCGGAATTGATCAATCGGGAATTTGACGTAGCTACTGGTTTTTAAAAGTACTATACACTTCCTAAATTGATTCTCTCTGCTACATTCGGAAGGAGGTAGGAAGGTTCTAATCCGTGATAGAATAGAGACAACAGTAAATACCACTGCAAGACAGAGTCAACTACGATTGAGAGGCGGTAAACAAGACACACGTAAACCACGATCCAGTCCATAGCAATAAGCTGTCATGGCTAGATGCTGAAGACAGCAGTAAACACTCGCACATACCGCGCAGTCATCTCCCACGCGTCCACACGCAACGCCCATATCCCCATGTACACCGCTAGCGTTGACGTAAAGAGGTCAGTGAAAACTTCCACAGCGGCCGCATTCGTAGTCGTGGACGCGCTTGTACGCGAGAGTGCACCATACCATGGCCATGGAGAGTATCTGGTGAGGATTGGAGTGGTAGCAATTCGGATGTTATCAATACATCCAGTGCAAACGTCCATCATTTTGAATATTCTCTCACGGGACACACACATATCCGCTTCTGATGCGCTCACCCGGCATACTGGTCACACACACTGGTCACCTCTCCAGCCCTCGCTGCTGCGGGCAAGATCAGACAGGTAGGCGCATTCTGTGTACACGTCGAAGGCTGAGCTAATCCGTTACTTCTGGTTGCCGACTTCTCGTGACTGCCCTTGCAGGCAGCCACGGTGCACTGCGAAACAAGCAGCTGCAAGTTGGATGTATACAGTGGTTCTAAACAATTCCATCCAAACATAGACCAACAAGTTTATAAAGTCCACATAAAAAGCGGTCTTGGTTCTACAGTCGCCGCGCGGGGTAGCCGCCCAGTTTGAGGCGTCTTGTCACGGTCCGCGCGGCTCCTCTCGTCGAAGGTTCGAGTCCTCCCTCGGGCATGGGTGTGTGTGGTGTCCATAGCATAAGTTAGTTTAAGTCAGATTAAGTAGTGTGTAGGCTTAGGGACCGATGACCTCAGCAGTTTGGTCCCGTAAGACCCTACCACAAATTTCCAATTTTTCTGTAGGCACACATAAGAGTCGCAG
This sequence comes from Schistocerca americana, assembly GCF_021461395.2. Lineage (NCBI taxonomy): Eukaryota > Metazoa > Arthropoda > Insecta > Orthoptera > Acrididae > Schistocerca > Schistocerca americana. The sequence goes on along the minus strand of NC_060121.1, from coordinate 553,669,839 downwards.
ATAGTGCTATGCTTTCTGGTAGTAATGCTGTCAGCGATTTAGAATAAAGTCTCTCCATTCAGCAGCATATTTGCATTGGATTCTATGGAGATGCCTTTTTTTAATGACTTCAGCCACTAGCGAATAATATTCGTGCCACTCTCATATCTCGAAATGAGTCATCTCGAAATGAGTCACCCGTTTTAGAACCTGTCTGCTACAGCAAAACTCCAACATGGCTTTAGACAACTCCTCTGCATCTTGAAACTGTTCCGCAATCTCTGCCCGGGCCTACCTGCAGCTTTGTTCATGTGATCATCCCAATTTAAGTAGGAACTGAACGGAAGTCAGAGAACACTATATCCACCACCTTTCGCAACCCGTATAGAATCGGGTAGAGATGAGGTAATGCAACAGGTCTGTCTTTTGGCTACTCGGTGGAAATGGGATCATGCTGTTGTAGCTCCGCCAACAAAGCTAACCACGGAAGGATTCTACCACCGGCAACATACTTTACGCATAAGGACCACGCTATTAAAAACACGATCACAACGACCATGTTACAATCACGCTGCATAAAAAGTGATCTTGGTTCTACGGGTACACACAAGAGCCACTTATGGTGTTACGCTTTCTGGTATGCGATTTGGAATCAAGTCTTTCCATTCAACCACATACCTGCGTTAGATCCTATGGAGATGTCTTTTAATTATTACAGCCACTAGTGAATCATATTCATGGCACTCTCATATCTCAAAACGAGTCACCTTTTTCGAACCTATCTGCTACAGTAAGACGCAAATGTGGTTTCTGATAGGCCCTATGCATCTTGAAACTGCTTATCACTCTCTTCCCGCCACACCTGCAGCTTTGCGCATGTGATCGTTCCAATTTAAGTTGGAACTGAACAGAAGTCGGAGAGCACTATATCTACCACCTCCTGCAACCTGTGTAGAAACACGGTAAGCTCAGGTAATGCGACAGGACCGTTTTGACCACTTGATGGAAATGGGAACATGTTGTCGTAGCTTCACCAATGGTGTAAGATGCATAAGGTCAGCGCCAAAACGATGCTTTCTACTGCAGCACACCGTAATATAAGAGAGAGTACGAACAGTTACGGTGGTGTTTCTTATCGGGAAAATTAGGAAGACTGCTCTGCGTCACTCAGGGTCCATTCATGTATATCTATTTTGTACCATCCAACAGAGAATAAAAAACTGCAATAAAAGCCCTGCTAACTTCATCCGACAGAGAACTCTCTCTCTCCCTCTCTCTCATATATATATTGATCCCCTCAATGATCGAAGTCACTTGCACAGACCAGTGTAGAGTTTCATCACCTGTACTGTTGGGGGACCATCCTCCACAGACAATCGGTAGCAAGAGAGGGTGTCTGTTTTGTTGCATGATACTTTTTTTTCTGCTATAGCACACTTTGTACACCGCCATACATTTTGTTTTATTTCGCCACGACTTCGAGATATGTGCCAGGTTTTAAACTGACATTAACACATTATGTTTATCCATTACGGATATTTTAGAACCGTGACTGTATATTGAATGTAAATAAGTTATACACAACTGCCACCAGTCACTTTTTTTGAATAATAATGCTGTATTCCATGAACTGGTTTTCGAACCTTTTCAGGTTCATCTTCAGATGGATAAAAAAAATTGCTATGAACTGCCTGTAATATACAAGTAGAAATAAGATATCAGATCACCTGAAGTTTGTTCTTGTAGTAATTTATTTATTTATTTTATCTTGTGCTCTCATGTTATCGCCATTCTGATTAAAATACTTGCCCTTATATCGACTTTAATACACGTAAAGAACAACAAATTACATCTCTGTACAAAGTAGGCCTATGCCATATCTTTCTGTCAAGATCTTTGTTACAAGCAACAGTTGTAAAGCGCATGCTGGATGCTGGAAAAGTGTCACTGTCAAAGTATAAATTAATATAGTTTGTCTGAAAGTGTTCTGGACATCAAAATGGAGGCAGACAGATGGACACTAACCGAAAAAAGCCGCCTATACCGTCGCAGTAAGTAAAAACTAAATTTACATCCATATCGACAGATAAGCTATAGTCATGGCGATACATTAAAGTGTGACCCAGCTTTCTCCCATAGAACCAGCACCCAGCATTATGCTACTACCAGTAATGATGTAACTTCCCGGATCCTCCCGAAACCATCTGAAGATGAACCAGAAAAGGTTCGAAAACCGGTTCATGGAATAAAGCATTATTATTCAAAAAAAGTGACTGGTTGCAGTTCTGTATGACTTATTTACATGATATTAACACGTTTCGATCCATTGGATTTCACAGAAAACTGGACATCGCACAATGTAAATCATGTTGCTGCTGTTTCCACAACACACACACTGGATGACTGATATAAAATACAATCACAACATAAAGGAAACTGGAAGAGTTCTGCGGCAGTGTGGAACGTTTCCAAACTGCTGTCCGAAGGTGATTGACGACCTCTACATTCACATTTATCTTTCACAGTGATGGGATAGATGATGTCTCGGTGTTCCGTTTCTATTGATTCCTCATACGCTTTCACTGTTTCGGTGCTAGTCATTCCCAGAAGGTGTTGCCCCTCCACCAAGACTTTTCTCGTCTCAAACAAGCGATGTCAACACGAATCATTGTGTGGTAATCAACAGTGTACCAGTGGAGGGATGGGATGGAAAAGACACAACCAATGTTCTGTAATAAGTGTCACAGTTGATAGGGTGATCAATTTTAGCAATTTTACCAGATTTTTACAACGCCGACCAGTGACACGGCAGCATGTTTCCTAATTTCTGTATCATCGCCAAACCACCCCTCCTCTTCTTTGTGACACATGTTCATAGGACCTTTTCCTTCCATTTCCAATCAAGAATCCGTCCCTGCAGTTTGTCAGTTTCATTAATGTCTGTATATGAACTGTTCCCTGGTTGCCTGTGACAGGTCCTATAAACGCATGTTATGACAGTATTATGTAAGTATATATGGTGTGATGTTCAGAAACTTACTATATTTTCAATTTATAATGCTAATACAAATAATAATTACTTATACAGAACTCATGGATTCACCGGACCAGTAGACCAAGCACTCCGTTAGCATTCAGCCTCTGCGGCATTCTATCCATTGCTATTTTCGACCAATTGACTACATTCAAAGATTCCACACCTTTCCTTAAGCCATCTTACCATCTGTTTCTTAGTCTACCCATGTGTTTTTTGTTGTAGTGTGAACAACGAAAGCTTCCTCAGGAAATAAGTTCTCTCACATACGGATTACGCGACCTCCCCATTTGATATTGTAAAACAGTGGATTGGGTTGTGATCTTATAACTTTCATTATTCATTCTTGTCCTCTATATATATCTCCATTTCTTACCGAGCCCTAGGATTCTCTTATCGCCTTTCATTCAAATGTTAGACGCTTTTACATCTCCCTCTTAGTTAATGTCCAGTTCTCTGAACAATACAGGAAATGGTACCTGTAACGGTTTTGTAGATCTTCATTTTTGCAGAATGTGTGGCTTTAGACTTGAACTTATCTCTGAGGGCATATAATCATCTGGAGCTGACAAAAATTCTTTCATTTAAATCAGGGGTATTTAATTATGCATGGCCGAGTCACATTAATGCGACCATCGCCACTCTCGGACATCAGTCTGCGATAGCCACTCACAGCCAGCGGGTAGCAGCACCAACAGTGGTGGGTATGTAAAACACGTCAGATGCAGTCGTTGTTGTAATGTGGAAAGGGAACTATCTGTCTGACGTATAAAAGGGCACAATCATTAGATTTTGGGCCAAGGGTGGAAGCATTTCCGAAACGCATAAGTTTGCAAAGAGTTAGAGTGCCGCCGTGATTAAGTATACTGTGCATGGTAAAATAACGCTATCCAAAACCAGCGTTGGAGCAGCTGTGGTTGCACCATGGGCCATAGATGGCAGGGGTGAACGACGGTTGCAGAGATGTGTATGGGCAAATAGATGTTTCAACTGATGAGGAACTGACCACCCAAAAGAAACAAGAGGCTACCAACAGGATCTCCTGTTCAGTGAACGTTGCTGCGTAAGGGACTCCACAGCATGCAGGTCGTTCATGCAACCATGCTGATTGCTGTTCATCGGCGATGAAGAGTGGAATTTGTACGCCAATACCGCAGATGAACGTCGACAGAGTGGCAACAAGTGGCCTTTTCAGGTGAATCAGGTTTTATGCTTCATTGAACAGATGTGTCAGTGTGTACGACGTGAAACGTCTGAAACCAAACACGCTGCCAGAGTCATTGGAACGGTCCAGGCTGGAGGGCATTTCCTGGGCAATATCGTCATTCCGGAAGGCACATTGGATCAACACAGGTATGCATCTATCCTTGGGGACTATGTCCACCCCTGCAAGCAGTTTTTTTTTCATCGGCACAGTGCCATCTACCAACAGGATAATGCAATATACCACAGAGCATACAGTGTATGTGCGTGGTTCGAAAAGCACCAGGATGAGTTCACTATACTCCACTGACTAACAGACTCTCCAGATTTAAACCCATTCGAGAATCTGTAGGACTACCTCAATTCGACTGTTCGTGCCAACCGAGAAATCTAGCGCAGTTGGCCATGGTACTGGAGTAGCTACAGTTCCATCTCCATGTTGAGAACTTCCAGAACATCAATGACTCTCTTCCAGCACCTCTTGCAGTAGTCTGTGCTAGAAAGGTGGTTATTCTGGCTTTTGACGGGTTGTCACATTAAAGTGACTGGACAGTGTAGTAACTGTACTGGCTTTCTAGTTGCTTGGACTGACCAACAAACTTGTCTTCTTCAAATGTGATGTGCTCTTGTGCATATTTAGTGTTGACTATTTGTACGTATTCTGTTTTTTATTTAGTGATGTGTGATCCTGCTCTCCTGCTTTACTTGCTGCTGTGACGACCCCTGCGTACATCTTAATGAATTTATTTGCGATTCAGAACTATAATTTTTTATAGAGACTATCTCGATGCATACTGAAGGTCTTTGAAAATATATTAATAATACCTGGAATTTGCTATCTCTTTCCAAATATTTTTCAAGCATTTGCCTAAGGGGAAATAATAATCTTCTTCCTCTTCTACGTTACCAAGTCCAGGTGGGCCGCATGCTGCTACGAGTTTCCTCCTACATAGTATTCTGTCCATTGCTGCTATCCGCCAACCGTTCACATCTATTGATGCTTGGTTAAAATCTGCATGGAGGCCATCCCTCCAAGGCTTCTTCTGAGGGTCTCTTTACTGTAGATGTGAAATCCTGGAGCTTCTGAGGCCATCTGTGATCTTCCATCCGGACCACATCGTCAGCCCACTGCATTCGTTTGGCTTTGACAGTTCCTACTATGTTTGGCTGCTGGTATAGTTCCTCAAGCTCTTGGTTGTGCAACAGGCTGGATCAGGGTTTTATACAGTCGAATCTTGAACTGTCTGGAGAGATATCTGTACCGAAGCAGTTGTATTCTGGCACTGATCTCTGCTTCACATGACGAGTTCTCAGTGAAAAGTGCCCCTAGGTATTTAAATTCATGCACTCTCTTGTAGGATTGGTCTCCCACCTGCAGTGATTGTAGATGACCAGCAGTCTGACTGAACACGCGTCATAATGAGGTACTCTGTCTTGGCTTCGTTTATGTTTAGCCCGAATTTCCTGGCAGCCTCCTTTAGTGCTCTGGTCATTTGCTCCAACTCCTCTTCAGACCTAGAGAGTAAACAGATGTCGTCTGCGTAGCTAAGTCTGCATAGCTAAGTATACCAGTCTCTTTCCTTCGATTTCAATCCCTTCGTTCTCTTGGAAGGTCTCACATATGATCTTCTCAAGGGAAAATTTGAACGGGATTGGGGACAAGCCATCTCCTTGCCTGAGTCCTGTCACAAATTTCTCAGTCAACGCGATTTCCCATCTTCACCTTTGCACATGTTTCGCTAAGACAGATCTCTATCAGATTTATGAGTTCCTCTGCCATGCCAAACTCCCTTAAACAGCTGAGCAGGCTCTTTCGATGTTTACAATCATAAGCCTTCTTAAAATCAACCAATAAAATATGCAAATCTTTACCATATTCACCCAGTTTCTCAGTGAGCTGTCGGAGACTGAAGAAGTAACCTACTGTTAACCGTCCTGGCCAGAAGCCTCCCTCGTACTCCCCAATCACCGAGTCTGCCACTGGCTGAATTCTATGTATGAGGCAATTGGGCAGGATCTTATAGCAGACGTTAAGCAGGGCGATTCCTCGATAGTTCTCACATTTCAGCTCGTCGCCCTTCTTATGTATTGGACAAATCAGAGCTGTTTTCCATTCTACTGGTAGTCCTTCTTTGGTCCATATTGCCTGTATCACTCAGTGTATTTTTTCTGCAAGTTTCTCTGCTCCTGCCAGGATCATTTCAGCCTGAATTCCATCTTCACCTGGACTCGTATTCTGCTTAAGGTGTCTGATTCTGGTTTTTATCTCATCCAGGGTAGGTGGGGGATAATCTGCATCGGTTGTAATTGGGTACTGGAAATCAAACTGCAGTTCGGGTTCATTACAATTTACCAGCTGCCGAAAGTACTCTTTCCATTCCACAGCTGTATCGTTATCGGTCGTCAGGATCTTATCATGGGAATCTTTGACAAATTTCTGCTTGGCCTGGTGACCTGTGCAGAGGTACTTCACCTTGAAAAACATTTCCCTAGTCTTTTGTCCTCTGAAGTCTGTTTCTGCTTCAATGATGATATCCCTTATAAATTTCCTCTTTGCTCTTCTCAGAGTTGCTTATGTAGTCTTTCGGACCTCCTCAGATTGTGCTTTGCCCTGTGCCAGATTTGTCCCCTTCAGCCACTTACTCCTGGATTCCTTCCTCCTTTCCAGGGCTTCTGCACATTCCTTTCCAAACCAGATCTTCTTGCCCATTGTGTTTCCCATAAGCGTTTCCTTTGCGGTATCCCTAACTGAGCTCTGGATGTTTCCCCACATTAGTTCAAGGTCCTGATTCGCGCCCATTCCACTGAGTGCTTCAAAACGGTTACTAAGTTGCACCTGGTATTCGGTCTTCGTTGCTTAATCTTTTTGTTCTTCCACATGGTGCCTTTCAACTCTTTTTAACTTAGGCCCAACTCTTCTTACTTTGTACGTTTAAAAGGCCTCTGAACAGGAAATGATCACTCCCACCTTCGGCACCCCGTGCTGTCTTAACGTCTAACACCCATCTCTTGGCTCTTAGATCAATGGTAACATGTTCTATTTGATTTGTAGTTGTCTCATCTGCCGACACCCAGGTTCCCTTATGTATGTTTTCCCGCTGGAAGTTTGTGCTGGAGATGAGCAACCCTGATGATGTAGCGAAGCTGATGAACCTCACCCCGTTAGCATTGGTTAGGTCGTGTAAATTGTGCCTTGGAATATTTGTTCTTTCTCAACCTTGGCATTCATATCACCAAGGAGGATCCTCGGGTGTCCATTTGGTATAGCGTCCATCACTGCCTCTAGCTGTGCATAGAACTCGTCTTTCACTTCACTTTCGCTCTCTTCCGTGGGAGAATGACAGTCCACACAAGCCGTTCACTGTTAGAACAGATATTCTTCGGTTGACTGACATGAACTCTGAAACATTAGTGGCCGAAGTCTTACTGACGCAGAAACCAGTGCGTAACAGATGACCTCGTTCACAGGCTCCATACAAAATAGTACAGTTTTCAACATCCATGCCACCGGATTTCTTAAAGTGCAACTAGGTTTAGTTCATACCTCTGAAATTCTCTGTTTTTTAAGAAGAGAGGGGGCTGGCCTCTCGTCCAGCCTGAGGTGTTACCCTCACAGCTTATAGAATTGCTGGCTTTTCTTAAGGGGTGGGCTCCCTTCAGGAGTTGGATTAGAAGTAGGAATAAGAAAATTGGAAAGACATCCTCGGGCCTCTAAACCTGATACCGTTGGGGTCGAAAAGGCAATAGTTGGCCAAGTGAGGCCGACAGGGAAGGAGAAAGAAGGAGCCTGACACAAGTAAGTGGAAGCAATGTTAGACCCAGCTTGTGTCCCCGCGGACGCCACCCGCGTACTTCTAGCTGAAGGCCCCTGGGGGAAACAATAATAATAATAATTCATGACAGGAAAACATATAAAATCTTAAAATTATACATCATGTACATGATGTTGCGGGAGGAATGGTCGATATTCTGCGATAAGACGGGAACGATCTTTCGAAGCTAAAAAATGTAGTAAAAGTGGACTCCAGAATGCATACGAGTAGCTTGTTCAGTAGGAGAAATAGATTTCACAGTAGCGATGATGAACAATTGCTCATAGCTCTTAAGATATGCGCCTTAGGACCCAAGTTTGCTGGACATATTTCCTTCTTTTGGTCCATACTACTATCTCTCAAAATATGGAAAGCAAATAACCTGCAGTAGAAGAGATTTGTTTCACACTATCGAAGATGAAGAAGTCCTCATAGTTCTTCAGGTATGCAGTTTTAGAGCCTATGTTTATTATACTTCTTTGCTTTGAATTATCATTCCTGTTATATCTCTGAATATTGACCAGGGGTAATGCAGGAGTAGGTTTAATAATGAATAGGAAAATAGGAATGCGGGTAAGCTACTACAAACAGCATAGTGAACGCATTATTGTGGCCAAGATAGATACGAAGCCCACGCCTACTACAGTAGTACAAGTTTATATGCCAACTAGCTCTGCAGATGACGAAGAAATTGAAGAAATGTATGATGAAATAAAAGAAATTATTCAGATTGTGAAGGGAGACGAAAATTTAATAGTCATGGGTGACTGGAATTCGAGTGTAGGAAAAGGGAGAGAAGGAAACATAGTAGGTGAATATGGACTGGGGGACAGAAATGAAAGAGGAAGCCGCCTGGTCGAATTTTGCACAGAGCACAACATAATCATAACTAACACTTGGTTTAAGAATCATGAAAGAAGGTTGTATACATGGAAGAACCCTGGAGATACTAAAAGGTATCAGATAGATTATATAATGGTAAGACAGAGATTTAGGAACCAGGTTTTAAATTGTAAGACATTTCCAGGGGCAGATGTGGACTCTGACCACAATCTATTGGTTATGACCTGTAGATTAAAACTGAAGAAACTGCAAAAAGGTGGGAATTTAAGGAGATGGGACCTGGATAAACTAAAAGAACCAGAGATTGTACAGAGATTCAGGGAGAGCATAAGGGAGCAATTGACAGGAATGGGGGAAATAAATACAGTAGAAGAAGAATGGGTAGCTTTGAGGGACGAAGTAGTGAAGGCAGCAGAGGATCAAGTAGGTAAAAAGACGAGGGCTAGTAGAAATCCTTGGGTAACAGAAGAAATATTGAAATTAATTGATGAAAGGAGAAAATATAAAAATGCAGTAAGTGAAACAGGCAAAAAGGAATACAAACGTCTCAAAAATGAGATCGACAGGAAGTGCAAAATGGCTAAGCAGGGATGGCTAGAGGACAAATGTAAGGATGTAGAGGCCTGTCTCACTAGGGGTAAGATAGATACCGCCTACAGGAAAATTAAAGAGTCCCTTGGAGATAAGAGAACGACTTGTATGAATATCAAGAGCTCAGATGGAAACCCAGTTCTAAGCAAAGAAGGGAAAGCAGAAAGGTGGAAGGAGTATATAGAGGGTCTATACAAGGGCGATGTACTTGAGGACAATATTATGGAAATGGAAGAGGATGTAGATGAAGATGAAATGGGAGATATGATACTGCGTGAAGAGTTTGACAGAGCACTGAAAGACCTGAGTCGAAACAAGGCCCCCGGAGTAGACAATATTCCATTGGAACTACTGACGGCCGTGGGAGAGCCAGTCCTGACAAAACTCTACCATCTGGTGAGCAAGATGTATGAAACAGGCGAAATACCCTCAGACTTCAAGAAGAATATAATAATTCCAATCCCAAAGAAAGCAGGTGTTGACAGATGTGAAAATTACCGAACTATCAGCTTAATAAGTCACAGCTGCAAAATACTAACACGAATTCTTTACAGACGAATGGAAAAACTAGTAGAAGCCAACCTCGGGGAAGATCAGTTTGGATTCCGTAGAAACACTGGAACACGTGAGGCAATACTGACCTTACGACTTATCTTAGAAGAAAGATTAAGGAAAGGCAAACCTACGTTTCTAGCATTTGTAGACTTAGAGAAAGCTTTTGACAATGTTGACTGGAATACTCTCTTTCAAATTCTAAAGGTGGCAGGGGTAAAACACAGGGAGCGAAAGACTATTTACAATATGTACAGAAACCAGATGGCAGTTATAAGAGTCGAGGGACATGAAAGGGAAGCAGTGGTTGGGAAGGGAGTAAGACAGGGTTGTAGCCTCTCCCCGATGTTGTTCAATCTGTATATTGAGCAAGCAGTAAAGGAAACAAAAGAAAAATTCGGAGTAGGTATTAAAGTCCATGGAGAAGAAATAAAAACTTTGAGGTTCGCCGATGACATTGTAATTCTGTCAGAGACAGCAAAGGACTTGGAAGAGCAGTTGAACGGAATGGATGGTGTCTTGAAGGGAGGATATAAGATGAACATCAACAAAAGCAAAACGAAGATAATGGAATGTAGTCGAATTAAGTCGGGTGATGTTGAGGGTATTAGATTAGGAAATGAGACACTTAAAGTAGTAAAGGAGTTTTGCTATTTGGGGAGCAAAATAACTGATGATGGTAGAAGTAGAGAGGATATAAAATGTAGGCTGGCAATGGCAAGGAAAGCGTTTCTGAAGAAGAGAAATTTGTTAACATCCAGTATAGATTTAAGTGTCAGGAAGTCATTTCTGAAAGTATTCGTATGGAGTGTAGCCATGTATGGAAGTGAAACATGGACGATAAATAGTTTGGACAAGAAGAGAATAGAAGCTTTCGAAATGTGGTGCTACAGAAGAATGCTGAAGATTAGATGGGTAGATCACATAACTAATGGGGAAGTATTGAATAGGATTGGGGAGAAGAGAAGTTTGTGGCACAACTTGACCAGAAGAAGGGATCGGTTGGTAGGACATGTTCTGAGGCATCAAGGGATCACCAATTTAGTATTGGAGGGCAGCGTGGAGGGTAAAAATCGTAGAGGGAGACCAAGAGATGAATACACTAAGCAGATTCAGAAGGATGTAGGTTGCAGTAGGTACTGGGAGATGAAAAAGCTTGCACAGGATAGAGTAGCATGGAGAGCTGCATCAAACCAGTCTCAGGACTGAAGACCACAACAACAACAACATTGACCATTCCTCCTGGGACACCCTGTATAATGTGTACTAATAGTTCTCAAGATTAATTTTAACTTAAACTGTGCTATACATCTCAAGTCACAGCAGTCGGTAGAACTCGAACCTAATACGAGATGTGAAGGACGCTATTCAAAATATGTTTTTAAACTATTAGGCAATACTATTTTTTCCTACGGATATCTGAAAATGTGTCAACGGTAAACTTTTATGTGCATGACGCATCAACTGTTTACATTCCTTTGTGCCCTGAACCTTATAACTTCCATGTGGGGTATATGGTTAGCAAGGTTATTTATAACTGCCCAGGAATTAGCGTTTCTTAATGCACCTCGAAGATTCACAACTTACAAAGATGTTGCATATGATATCACTGTTTAAAGAACACTGTAATACAGTATGATCTCGTCTAGCAAATTGAGCTCTCTGCTCTTAACTGTGATATGGAAGATATATGGAAAGTTTTTTCTACCTTATGCGTTTTATGTCTTTTCTTTCTTCTAGCTGTTTTGTCCCAGTATTCAGTTATTATTATACAGTTAATTTATTCAGAACTAACGGTTTTTTCGAACCTTGGCAAACAGCAATATAAATGAAGAGATCACACTGATCACTGGATGATGAGGATATCTTTCCAAAACGCATTGTGAACATAATAAAAGCGAACTCGACGGTTTACGAAAAGTGGTCACGAAGTTATTATTATCACCTCGCAAAAATAAAATGGCGTTTCTAACTTTCGTTTGTTCGCAGGCACGTACATGTACGAGTATTCAGTTTTGGCACCCATTTAAATCCTCATGCTGTAGACGTAACCCTCCATTACAGCAGTCAAAAGGAAATGGGGTACCCAACTGGTGAAGTATCGTGCCGTTACTCGTTTTCAACAACACTGAAAATATTGCAACTCTGTCAGGCTAGACCAACCAACTAAAAAAGTAACCCAAATTTGACTGACAGCTGCAAAATTTCTGCTGCTGCCCAAAACGAGTTTCCACATGATACTTCACTTTCTCTACAGGTGTGCCGTTTTGTTTGATTTTCTCTGGCGGTATTCTACGGTACTGTGGCGTGGATATTTCAGTTTGTACTAGGACTGTAGAATCGTAGCTTAAAAAAATAAAAATGTAAGTAACTCTATTTTTGGAGTGATAGGTAAAAATTCGTGATTACCCACGCACTTGTACATTCTAAGACAAAGAAAGAAAGAAAGAAAGAAAGAGAGAAACACCACGAAGGAAGGAATTATCCGAATGTGGCGAAAATCGGTAGATGTGATGTACAGATACAGACAAACAAACGAGTGCAGTTTTAGAAGACATGGATGATTTATTCAACAGAAAGAGCTCCACATATTGAGAAATTCAAGAACGCGTTGGTCCACGCCTGGGCCTTATGCAAGCAGTTATCGACTTGTCATTGGTTGACAGAATTATTGGATGTCCTCCTGAGGAATATCGTGCCAAATTCTGTCCAACTGGCGCATTAGATTGTCCAAAGCCCGAGAAAGTGGGAGCGCCCCGCCCATAATGCTGCTAAAGCCGTCGGCACACGGACAGTGCATCCGAACGTTTAGCGTTGAGCGTGCCGAGTTTCTTACGTCATAGCGTGGAACAGCACGTTCGGGAGTCTTCCTGAAAGTGCAGAGCAATATCTAGCGTGTCAGATATTCTGAGTGTGCGTCTGAGCGTTGACCAATCAGGTGGTACATCGCCACCTACGTCAAACGGACGCCAACTCCCTTCAGCACGGAGTTGTGAGGTGCCATATTGGCATTCATTTCAAGCCTATACGTGTATATGCCATTTCTGAGCACCAGCAAAATGAGAATCACTCGAAAACACGTTGTTAACTGTGTGATTCGTTGCAGTAAAATAATGAGAAACATCATATTCGTGGCAAAAGAATTATTGTAACTTGCGTACTGTAAGACTATGCCATTTGAAGGCAACGACACACTGAGGATCCACCAAAAACGCATTGTTCTTGGTACAAATTGTTATAATTAAATTTCAATCAGTAACACAGCTACGGTTAAATCTTTTAATAAGTGGGAACAGGCTAATATGGGCTACAATTTGTGTGTTGTCGGTTCAGCGTAGTGGAGCAAGATGGTGGTTCGCGTCTCCCTCTGCCCAACAATTTTTTCCCTAACATTCGCGTTTTTAATAGGTTCTGATGCTTTATTATTAGTTTAATGTAAGTATATACTATAATATTTGATGTTATTTAAATATAAGTTCACCCTTTTTTGAGGAGTGAGTTTGTTCGCTTGGCTTAATCTACAGGACAACTTGCGCTACTTGTAAAAAGATATTTTGCTCCTTTTTGTTTTACGTTTCGTAATTCAGATGTTGCAAAGATTCTGCTAATAGGTAGGAACAGTGATCAAGTAAGGATGACCTTGGGGTTTTACTATATTGTGGGAATGATGAAATAATGTTTATCTTATGTGGAGAACTATTGCAAATTTGTATCGCACTGTTTGTAATGGCACGTTTGTAAGCCTGTGTGCTTATTGATTGAACATGGTACGTACTTTCCTTTTCGTCTTAAAACATGTACCTGGATACTGAAGTTTTTATTTGTGTCTATTACGTGTAGAACAACGTGACTAGCATATGGACAATGGAGGAAATGTGCGTTTTAATAGAGCTAACGTGGTAAGTTTACGTGCACCCGCTTAACAAAAAGTGTGATTTACGAACTAGAAACATCCCGCAACTGCCGCTGGAGTGCGTTATGAACGCGTGTATTACGTTGGGGCCCACGTACCGTATGCACAAGTCGCATCGTTCCTGAGCTTTCACCAGCACATTGAACTCAGCACGCTCAACGTTGACGTTCGACGGCACGGTCCGTGTGCCGACGGCTTAACGTTCTCAATTGAGGAGAGATCCGGCGTTCTTGCTGGCCAAGGTAGGGTTTGACAAGCATGAAGACAAGCAGCGTGCGGGAGGGCATTATCTTGCTGAAATGTAATTCCAGGACGGCTTGCCATGAAAGTGAACCAAACGTGGCATAGAATATCGTCGACATACCGCTGTGCCGTAACGATGCCGCTGATGGCAACCAAAGGGGTCTTGCTGTGAAAAGAAATGGTATCCCGGACCATCACTCCTGGTTTTCAGTCCGTATGCCAGGCGACATTCAGAATTCAGCTCTGATGACCAGCGAAGGCGTGTCCGGAATGGTGGACAATGATGGGATATCAAACTAACTGTCGCCCACCGTACGGCACCAAAACCAGGAATGAAGGTCTGAGGTTACTATTTTTTCATAGCAGGGCATTACCTTCATGGTAAGCCACTCTGGGCCCGCAATGCAGCAAGATAATGTCCACCCATAGTTGGCGAGAGTCTCTACTGCTTCTTTTCGTGCTTGCCAAACCCTACCTTGGCCAGCAAGAATTCCGGATTTCTTCCCAACTGAGAACGGAGTATGGGCAGGGCCCTCCAGTCATCTCGGGATTTTGACGATCTAACGTGCCAGTTGGGCAGAATGTGTCACGATGTCCCAAAGAAGGACATGCAACAACTCTATCAGTCAATTCCAAGGCGAATAACTGCTTGCGTAAGGGTCGGAGGCGGACCAACGCGTTATTGACGTGCTCAATTTGCGAAGCTCTTTCTCTTGAATAAATCATTTAGTTTTTCTGAAACTGAAATAATTTGTTTGTCTGCACATTTACATCACATTTACCGACATCCGTCCCATTCGGAGAATTTCTTCGCGGTGCCTGTTTTTTTTTTTTTTTTTTTTTTTTTTTTTTTTTTTTTTTGTCTTAGAGTGTGTAAAAATGTTTAGGATCTACACCTACCGACCATATTTGCCCATCACAGTTAGGTTTAAGGCAGTTCATTATACAATTTTATCTAGGGTCCAGCCACTTTCGCTGTGTCTGCTGGTATAGCGTGAGAGACGAGTGGTGGAAGCAGAGGAGGAGGTGGGCTCGCGCCCTGGAGATAACCGTGAGATCCGCCAGTGATGGAGCCCTCGAGGCCGCAGGCATGGCTCTGCGCCGCGTCACGTGACGAGCTATTAGCGGAGCCGGCGGGTTACGAAAGGAAGTCGCCGAGATTGCGGCTTATCTGCCCACACCCCGGCGCCACTCTCGGATGCGGCAATTCCTACCGCGGGCCCCAAACACCATCTGCGGCGTCTAAGCGCCTGCAGCTTGGTCAAGCTCACCTGGTCGGACTGCTGCATCTTTGCCCTCGATGACCTAGAAAGTCGCTGACGTTAATTTCCAGACAACGAGCAATAATCTCCCACGTATGGGACATAGCTTCCACATCTATCTATACAGGGTGAACCAGAACTCCGCCGACAAACTTTCAAAGGTGGTAGTATAGACCAAAATGAGAAAAAAAGTCTAGAAAGCATGGGGTCTAAAATGCTTAACTTAAGAGCTATGAGCACTTATTCATCTTCGATAGCCGGCCGATGTGGAGGAGCAGTTCTAGGCGCTTCAGTCTGGAACCGCGCGACCGCTACTGTCACAGGTTCGAATCCTGCCTCGGGCATGGATGTGTGTGATGTCCTTAGGTTAGTTAGGTTTAAGTAGTTCTAAGTTCTAGGGGACTGATGACCTCAGCAGTTAAGTCCCATATTGCCTAGAGCCATTTGAACCATTTTTTTTTCTTGTATGGTCCATACTACCACCTATGAATGTTCGTCGGTGGACTGTATTTCAGCCCCCGTGCCTTCCTTGAAGTAGTTATACGTGTCGCGTCCGTTCTGTAGGTCGATCTGTATTTCTATTAAATCACGAAAAAATAATTGTTTCACTCGCTCTCTGCATTGAAGCTGACGAAGAGCATTGTCAGTATCGTATTCATTTAGTTCAGTATTGCACTTTCTCTTTCGGTTGCGATCCCATGGCTGATGTGAGGTAACACAATTACACTGTGGAGAAACGATTAGTGTGTTGTATGTGGGTGCACGAACGTCCATTGACAGGGCAAACAATGACAGAGATAACGAGTAAGGTTAGAGTTGGCTTTGGCAAGGCCCCACCTCATAAAGCAGCCCTATCTGATCGGAAGAAACGCACTTTCGTAAATCCGCGTCCACACTGCTCTGGAAACATATGTTTGTTACAACATGTTTCCTGCATTGTTTGCAATAATTGTGGAACATTGTTTCTTGTTGAGGTCTTTGGCGATAATGGCGGGAAGCCATTGTCGCGGTATTCCTATCTGCATCTTTTCCTATCTGAATCGTCTACTACGTTATATTTAGTGCTGGGGAAACTTCACTGTGTGACGGATCGCCCGTAGCGCCCCTCATGGATTTATTATTAATATTTGAGGTCGCTATCTTGTTACTAGCTTTTTGAATAACACGACAGCTGAGAGGCCAACGAACTATCGGTATGGGGGATTTTCTGTGTGTTGAGTGTTGTTCTGTGTTGCAGAATGTTGTGAAACGTCCCCTTAGAAAAATTATAAATGACTGTGCTTAAACTGACACACAATATCTTTAGCGCAATGCAATCTGACTTTCAAAAATCCCTACAACAGAATGGCCCTGACTAACAATAACCTATACCTTTCATGAATCACTTACCTCACAGAAATCTTCGTTAGTCAAACTACTGCAATACAGCGTGCGCCGATACTGCCAGCTGAATAAAAGATTCTAACTACTGAAGGCACTAACTACTGATAGGCATAGTTAGCAAATGAAAGATTTTGATAGAGAACCAACAATGTATTTACCTTAATGGTGTTCAAAAGTCATAATATATATATCAGTTCATGACATCCAGTCTTACAAATTTACTGTCTCTGATGGACACACATCCAGATCATCCGCTCTCAAAACTCCACCATCTCTCTCCCCACATTCACCACTGCTGTCGGCTCACCTCCAACTGCGCAACGTTATGCGCTGTTCGCATCCAACTGCCCACCACTACAATAGCGAATATTTCAACAATGCCAACCAGCCACAGACTGCACACAGCACAGTCAGTGATTTTCATACAGAGCGCTACGTGGTGCTACCAACATAAAAACCTGAACAGCCTACTTACAGTTGTAATTGCTCGAACTAACGCTACCCTTGCTGTGGCCGGTGGATCAACAGTAACCGGCTGTTGGCAGCAGGCGATAATGCATCGGCAGTCAAGGAACGCCCGATTGCGCCCTCTGAAGACGGAAAATACGCGATTATATTGTTTTAAACTAGTCTTGTACAAAGTGTCCCCTTGCCATGTATGAAAAACTCCAACGCATTTACGCGCCAGGATGAAGTGATTGATACTAACTTGAAATGGATTTAATTTTAATTAATAGCCACAGAAGCAAAAAATGGTTCAAATGGCTCTGAGCACTATGGGACTTAACATCTATGGTCATCAGTCCCCTAGAACGTAGAACTACTTAAACCTAACTAACCTAAGGACATCACACACATCCATGCCCGAGGCAGGATTCGAACCTGCGACCGTAGCAGTCGCGCGGCTCCGGACTGAGCGCCTAGAACCGCTAGACCACCGCGGCCGGCGCCACAGAATCAATGGCATAATATCTGCATAAAAGAATAATAATGTAACACCACTGATTTACAGCATTAATCGATTTGTGGTTAGTATTCGGACTCCTCTGAAGTGTGTTTATCGCTGTGTTGGTTGAACTGAAGTTAATATTGATCAGTTACATTCTTTATCGTGTGAGACAATATTTACGTGAAAGTGACAGTTGATTCACCCTCAGCAAGAGTAATAGGCTCTGGCAGGTTGTAGTTTCCAGCAATCGTAGTAATCGCGAATTCTCTCTACCTTAATAGCTCGAAAGTAGATAACTGGAATATTTCAGGGCTTGTTAGCTATCATTATAGCGATTACCAGGGGTTTGGTTTAGTGCCCTCTCGTTTGATATCTGACCTGGGTGTATTGTATCACCGTACATTTCAATGAAGGACACAAATTTCAGCAAAGCAGTTTCAGTGAATCAAAGACTTGCTGTTACTCATTTATTGGCAACTGGATACTCATTTCGGAGGTCCGCCCCCCGGTAGCTGAGTGGTCAGCGTGACAGACTCTCAATCCTAAGGGCCCGGGTTTGATTCCCGGCTGGGTCGGAGATTTTCTCCGCTCAGGGACTGGGTGTTGTGTTGTCCTAATCATCATCATTTCATCCCTATCGACGCGCGAGTCGCCGAAGTGGCGTCAAATCGAAAGACCTGCACCAGGCGAACGGCCTACCCGACGGGAGGCACTAGTCACACGACATTTCATTTCATTTCACTCATTTCGGAGCCCTGCATATTTGTGCCATATGGGGCGGGCCGGTTAAAGGCATGAAGGATCAAATAAATATCATAACAGAATAAAATAAATACTCGTAAATGTTGTTGAACTGTGTACTTTATTCAGTTAGCAATAATAGGAAACACTTCGTCAAACACCACCCTTCCACTCTCATGTTGCTTGTTGTGAATGTGACAAGGGAATATTCATTATAATTACGGATGGATGTTATTGTACAGTACAGAATACAAATAAATCCAAGTTAGAATACAAATAAAGACAAATTAGATTAAATGTAAGCTAACTTGTCTTTATTTGTATGCCTCGTTTCATATGACAGACGAATGTCATCGAGGAACCGTATGGCTTCAAAACAGACCCACATCGACGTGTAAATTGTTCCTGCACCACTATACGACTTCCTGCTTTCCTCTACTGTCGTTATACACCCGGTACTGGACGATTAGTGACCTACTATTCTCCTCGATAGATTTGCTGCTGATATTATGTGCAGCAACAATTGTTTCCAAGCTATATATTTCTCATTTACATTGTTGCGCTGAAACGCATGACATTTCACAGGCACTCCTCTGCCTTATAAAATGACAGCTGTTCGAAAACATGCGCCCTCATGCACTTCATTTCAGTATCAATATCTATGAACAGTAGAAGCAAACTCAAAATCAGGCGAATTAAGGACGACCAAAACGTATACAAATACTAGTGGCGTGCAGTGACGAGATGCAATAGCATGTTGGAAACAATGGTCAGCCGTAGTTACCAAGAATATTCTTTGGAATATTGTTTGAAAAATGTTGAAAATTTCACTTTAGACACGGCTTAAGAAAACTCGAGAGGAAACGTGTGCTGCTATCGCTCAATCAACTGAGCAGTCTCCCATGAAATCCATTCGCAAAAGAATAACTGAGACGGTGGTGGTGGTTAGCGTTTAACGTCCCGTCGACAACGAGGTCATTAGAGACGGAGCGCAAGCTCGGGTTAGGGAAGGATTGGGAAGGAAATCGGCCGTACCCTTTCAAAGGAACCATCCCGGCATTTGCCTGAAACGATTTAGGGAAATCACGGAAAACCTAAATCAGGATGGCCGGAGACGGGATTGAACCGTCGTCCTCCCGAATGCGAGTCAAGTGTGCTAACCACTGCGCCACCTCGCTCGGTAACTGAGACGGCCAAGTATCGTAGTCAACAATGCATGTCAACATTAAGAAAAATTTGATGGTACTATTTAGAACATTGTTTGTGAATGAATTACTGTGCTTTGTCGGTACAATTTCCAGCTCCACGTCTGGCTCAAGAATGTTGTTTCCTCATGAACATTCGAAATATCGTAGTTCATGTTGGATGAATGTGGTTTTCTGGTCTAAGGAAAACCCCTATTATGTGCAGAGTTGCAAAGGGACTCACTACATGTTACCATATGGGTCGGGATGTCATCATGGTAACTGTTCGGACGGTATTTTTTTCAGAAGTATGTGAATGTAAATTCTTATTTGGATATGTTGCAAAGACAATGGAATCACGGATGATGTACGGTTACAGCAGGACGAAGATACAACACACATTTCCATTCAAGTGCATATGATCGATGATGGACAGTTCAGAGGCCCCTGGACTGGGTGTGGTTCTTTAATATCTTCAGTTCTGTTGAAATGTCCACCACAAAGCCTCTGCCTTACCACGTCAGGTAACTCGTTATGGGGAGTCATCAAGTTCCATGAGGTTGAAGAACAGAGCAAGACTATTGTAAAACTGCGCAGAATTATTGAGGAAGCTTTTCTAAGCACAAGATGCTCCACATGATGTCATTTAGGGTATGGAGCACATGCAGATCTGCTGGCTACGTAGTTTTTGTGTGGAAGTACTCGGTGACACTGTATAGAATGTATTTTTTCACGTAGGTGTCTGGGGTGTTCTCGGACCCACTATTCTCCGTCACTCACTCTACTGTCTTTCGTGGAGGACACGTCGTACATGTATTAGAGACTTCCTGTCTTACTGATTGAGAGAAAAATGACTATCTACATACCTCTGAGGGAGTCCTAATCTCTCTTACGTTATACTAATGATCTTTACATGTGGTATATGATCGTGGCAGCAACGTGTTCGTACAGTCCTAGCAGTTCACGCAAAAACTATTTCCCATTTCTCCGAAGCATTTCCTACACACTTGTACTGCATTTTCATAAGGGCTGTGCTGAACTGTTACGATACTAGCAATGCGTTTTAGAATTCGTTCGATATCTCCTGTCATGACTACTGGATGAGGGCCACAGAGGCTGGAAAAATATAGAACTGGCCGTGACAGTTTCTTCTATGCAATTTATAGATGTACTGCACTTACCCAGATCCTTCGGTCAAATCTAACTCTTCAATTTGTCACTCCTAACACTGATTTTACACGACCGCCCCATTTAATATTGCTTATTTATATTACTCCTCAATACTTACAGGATGTGATATACTCCAGCTGAACACCACTAATCCCTTAGTGGGATACTATATAGTTTGTGGTATTGTACACAGATCGCGTTGCCAGACCAAAGCTCGTAATGTGAATCGATACCACAGACATTAGCAAGGGCTCACCACAATCCACAACGACGTGCAGGAGGTGCTCCTGAAAACCACGGCTCCCTTCTCAGCACAGCAGCGCTCTCACTTTGAGGCCACTATAGTGATGAGCGAGTAAGAGTTCTGCCCAGTTCGTGGCCTCGTCTTAACGAGTCAGCAACATAGTGTAGGACCAACCTGATAGTTACTTATAGACTTGTTCACTTAAATGTGGAACATTGTACTGCCAGTGAACAGTTTGTTAATTAGTGCATCAAGTGATGCTTTGCTAGTCAATGACAGTTGTAAATTATCCAGTACTCCAGTGTGTCAAAATTAAGTAAATAATATATTCATTTATGTAATAAAGTCAAATGATATTCCGTGTCAGCTATTTCGATGTGTCACCTCACCGAGCAATCAAAGAACCCACTGGTGTGGCTGAACGGAAGTAGTTTCGCCTGGTCACTAAGGGTTCCTCCCTGTTTGTTATAGCTATTACGTTGCATTTATCCACATTTACCTTTGAGAGGCGTCAGTCCGTTCCTGGCCTGACACATCTCATTTTATTTCGTGAATTCCATTAATCAAAATTACAAGTTTGTTGCTACCTTTCGATTTTTGCTTGTTGCTAGCCACGGTAATGGTGTTAGTGATTTTAATGTTGAAGCCATCTTTGCGCACGTAACGTTTTACCCATAATTCGGCAGAAAAGAAGGAGACACATTGGTGACGGTGAAACTTCACGGAAATAGAAGAAAACTATATTTACTTCATGCAGAATCCTTTCAAAACATGTTTATACACACATCAAAAAAAGTTTTGTATCACGTCGTTTCCCAGAGTTCTGGAACCTGTACAGAAAATTGGAACAGAGATCAACATAAACATAATTTACGCCCTTTTTATTGATCATGAAAACCATACGTTGAATGTTGCGCCACCATACAGCGAGACCTTCATAAGTGGTGGTGCAGATTGCTGTACGCACCGGTTCCTTTAATACCCAGTCCTACGTCCTCTTGCATTGATGCATGCGTGTATTCGTCGTGGCATACTATCCACACGTTCATCAAGGCACTGTTGGTCCAGATTGTCCCACTCCTCAACAGCGATTCGACGTAGATTCCTCAGAGTGGTTGGTGGGTCACGTCTTCCATAAACAACCGTTTTCAATCTATCCCAGGCACGTTCGATATTCATGTCTGGAGAACATGCTGGCCACTCTAGTCGAGCGATGTCGTTATCCTGATGGAAGTCATTCAAATGGTTCAAATGGCTCTGAGCACTATGGGACTCAACATCTTAGGTCATCAGTCCCCTAGAACTTAGAACTACTTAAATCTAACTAACCTAAGGACATCACACACATCCATGCCCGAGGCAGGATTCGAACCTGCGACCGTAGCAGTCCCGCGGTTCCGGACTGCAGCGCCTAAAACCGCACGGCCACCGCGGCCGGCGAAGTCATTCACAAGATGTGCACGATGAGGCGCGAATTGTCGTCCATGAAGACGAATGCTTCGCCAATATGCTGCCGTTATGGTTGCGCTATCGGTCGGAGGATGGCATTCAAGTATCGTACAGCCGTTAGGGCTCCTTCCATGACCACCAGCGGCAAACGTCGGTCCGTCATAACGCCACCCAAAAACAGCAGGGAACCTTCACCTTACTGCAATAGTAGCCCTTGGGTGTCCTAAGCGAGGCATGTCATTGACACTTCCTGTCTCTCTATATATCCTCCATGTCCGAACAACATCGCTTTAGTTCACCCCGAGACGCCTGAACACTTCCCTTGTTGAGAGCCCTTCCTGGTACAGAGTAACAATGCGGACGCAATCGAACCGCGGTATGTACCGTCTAGGTATGGTTGAACTACAGACAACACGAGCCGTGTACCTCCTTCCTGGTAGAATGACTGGAACTGACCGGCTGTCGGACCCCCTCCGTCTAATAGGCGCTGCTCATGCATGGTCGTTTACATCTTTGGGCGGGCTTAGCGACATCTCTGAAGTCAAAAGAACTGTGTCTGTGATGCAATATACACAGTCAACGTGTATCTTCAGGAGTTCTGGGAACCGGGCTGATGCAAAACTTTTTTTGATGTGTTTACGTTCAAGCAAGCGTGGACCCAAATGCGACGGTTTCACCTCAACAAGAATTAATCGAGAGCATCAGACAACTGATGGTTCGTTATGTCCGTTCGGTGTCAACTTGCTGTATGACAGCATGATAAAAGCGCAGTATAGGCTTGCACCTTTGGCGCCAGGAGTGCTCACCCTGTGGTGCACAGCTACTCGTGTATACACAGGCGGCCTTGGAAGGGGCAGATAAATCGAGGCGGCTCGCTGCATACCTCAGGAACCAGCTTTCCGCACCTCTCCTTCGCCCCGTATACGCCTCGTACGTCAAAAGCCTTCTTCACATAAAGTGCTTCCCTACGGTGTAAGCTGTGTTTATTAGCAGGAGTACAAGCAGTCGTTTTGTATATGAACTACGGCGTAACACAGATATATTACTTTTGGAAGGGTCTTAACTTGAGAAATGTGTAATTACTGCGTACACTAAATGTACAGTACTCTTCCCAAAAGTAAAGGGCAGTTGGCTAGAAAACAGAATATTCAAACTAACACGAAAGAAAGATGAGAAGTTCTCAGCCTTATACAGAAATGGCGATGATTTCCACGAAATTATGTCTAGTAGACCTACGCAAAACTAATGCGAAATAAAATTTATCCACCAGGAAGCTTATGGCTAGTGCTTCCTAGGGAAGAAAATTAATTTTTCTTGTTGAGTATCTTGCGATTATAACGCAAATCCTCTGCATCAGCTGGATGCAAAATACGTGAGATGGTGGTAGAATTTGCAAAAGAAACTATTGTATTTCGATTGTGTAATATATCCTCGGCCTGTACTGTTCAATGTGGGATCGTTTGTTTCAGGGGTATGTTGGTGAAGATGGTTTCTAGGAGTTCCGACCATCTTCTGGGTGCTCTAACACGATACTAAGAAGCCGATAACATCTTTGCTATAATATGTGAATTTTCTCTGAGAAGGGGAAGAAATGGATTCTCTGGATTTAGAATTGGAACATTGAATGTAATCATGACAGGGGGAATGAAATAGCTTGGAGAAAAACTGGGTAAACATCAATGCCTAGTGACAGCAATCCAAGAAACGAGAGTTCCTGAGGGTGTTATGAAGATTGGAGATACCACACGCTCTTTAACAGCAATGAGCAAAGACAGACCTGGACTTCGGGGTTGGATTTTCTGTCCACAATAAAATGAAATCGGCTGTCAACAAATGGTCTCCCGTAAATGACCGCATCTGTTGGATAATTTTAAACGCTAAACCATGTAAGATATGCCTAGTGAACAGTCATACTCCATCAGAGGATGCTGATGAGGAAACAAAGAATGATTTCTACCTTGAACTAGAGGATGTGGTAGACAGACTACCAAGACATTCAATTCACATGATAATGGGACACTTCAACGGCCAAGTGGGAAGTACAGTATCATCCAACGATTGGTCCTGACAGTATCCACGAAACAAGCCGAGACAAGGAGAATGACAATTAGAAGCACATACTTTCCCCGCAAAGTAGTACATAAAGTTACCTGGATATCCCCAGATGGAAGTACGATGAATCAGATTGACCATGTTCTTGTTGACTGAGGACACCATGGTAGTGTCGAACATGTGCGATCCTTCATTTCTTGGTGGTAGTCAAACTACGCCTGATACTTTCTACCAAGTGGCGAAGAAATGCTGAAAAGATGGCCCGCTTTGACAAGGATAAGTTGGAAGATGTAGAAGTGAGACAACGCTATCAAGATAAAATTGCAGAAAACCTCACAATATCGGAGAACCCTGCCAACATGAAAGACACATGTTTCGTGTTAAGGAATGCAGTGTTACAGAGTGCAAGAGGAGAACTTGCTTGCCATCCGAAACGCAGAAGTAAACCTTGGTTCGAAGGAGAATGTCGAGAATCTATTGGGATGAGATCAGCGAAGAGGATACAATGGTTAGAAAAACTCTCAGAAGAAGCAAGGGTAGCCTACTGTGAAGCGAGGCGTAACACGGACAAACTCATGAGAAAGATGAAACGGGAACTACATAACAGACTGTTGAAACCAGTGGAAGAAGCAGTCATCACGCTCATTTTCCCAGGCCTCAAGATTTGCCAGAGATGTCTACTGACTACGTAAATTGGTTCTAACGAATGAGACGGGCGAAGTGGTGCCGCCAGAAGAGCAGGCAAACCTATTTCAAAAACATTTTGAGAACCTATTGAATCGGTACCTTCCTCTGACGGTGACAACTCAGACGGGAGCCCGTTTTGATAGAGTAGAAGTCTCTGAACCATCAGAGGAAGAAATCAGTGTTGCCCTAAAATTACTTAAGAACAACAAGGCCCCAGGAGGTAGTGGTATCACAGCTGAGGTGCTTCGCTTGGGAGGGCAACCACTGACGGATGCATTGAAACGATTAATATCCACCATCTGGGTAGAAGAAGTAATTCCTGAAGAATGGAAGGAAGCAAATTATATGTCCCATCTTCAAGAAGGGTGATGATACCCAAGTATCCAACTAACGAAGAATTTCACTTCTTGAAATCGGATACAAAGTCTTTACAACTCTACTGCTAAACCGAATGAAACCACTGGCTGAAGGAATTGTGGGCACATATTTACTTTGAGGCAGTTTATAGAAAAATTCTATGAGTTCAGTCGAGAACTACACCTCAACTTTGATTTTCGGCAAGCTTATGACAGCATTGACCGCATCACATTATGGGAAACGTTAGAGGAACTTGGCATCCCATCGAAATACATCCGTCTAATTGCAACTTGCTACTGCCAGTCAACTTCTAAAGTGTGACGACCAGCTATCACCAAATTTCACTATCCAAAATGGATTGAGACTAGGAGATCCATTGGCGCCAATATTATTTATCTTGGCCTTAGAAAAAGTAAACCGTGACACTTTCCGAGCCAGAAAAATGAAGATGGTGGGAGCAGACACAGTTCTGGCATTTGCTGACGATGTTGTGTTCCTTGGTGACACTCTAGAGCAAATGTGTGCTGATACTCCCCGATTCCTCCAAAATGCAAAGGAAAGTAGGCTGGAAGTGAACGAGGACAAAACTAAATATCTTGGAGTATCACATCGTCGAAGTCTCCCGCCCTCCATTTCTGTAGATGGACAAACCTTCGAACGAGTTGAAGAGTTCAAGAGAGTGACGAAAGAAGTACATCAACGTATAACAAGTGCTAATCGCATGTTCTTTAGTCTGAACAATCTTTTTAAATCTCGTCTGATATCTCAGAAGAACAAAGTCCATCTGTACACGACACTGGTCAGGCAAGTACTTTTATACGGCTGTGAAACTTGGGCGACATCAGCAACGAAAGAAGATTCAATATGTGCATTTGAAAGAAAGATAATTCGGAAGGTCTATGGACCCGTCTACAATAGCATGGAAAGTAAATGGGAAAGAAGTGAGAAAGAAGACCTGTGCCAGAGGTTTGGAAAGCCACATATTCGACGAATATTGGGACAGAGGCGACTACAATAGTTTTGCCACATCTTACGAGCGGACGGATCCCTTCCTAAGAGAGACCTCCACTCTCAACCCATAGGAAAACGCCGAAGAGGACGCCCAAGAACGCGATGAAAGGATGGAACCAGCGGCCGTGCAGGATGATGCTAGAGACCGAAACAGATGGAATGCCATCTGAAATTATTCTTGGGACCGAGAGCTAGCAGGGGATATGGTCAGGCAGTCTTGTGACGTACTTTTGAACACGTTTCCCGAAAACTCTCGTAAGCAAA
Source organism: Schistocerca americana (assembly GCF_021461395.2). Classification (NCBI taxonomy): domain Eukaryota; kingdom Metazoa; phylum Arthropoda; class Insecta; order Orthoptera; family Acrididae; genus Schistocerca; species Schistocerca americana. The sequence continues at coordinate 553,642,916 of NC_060121.1, read as the reverse complement.
CGCAATGGAAAATTTTAGGCCTTGTAGCTACAAACAGACCTGACGTTACCGATGGTGTCAGTATAGAGACAGGGATTAATGACCATGCTGTCATCATAGCGGCGATGATTCCTAAAGCTAATAAATCAATCAAGAAGGCTAGGAGAGTATTTTTGCTAGAAGGTGCAGATAAGCAATTGTTAGCATTCCACTTAGATAATGAATGGGCATCATTTGGTTCCAGTATGATGGACGTAGAGGAATTATGGGCAAAATTTAAATGAATTGTAAACCGCGATCTGGAGACGTATTTGCCGAGTAAATGGATTGAAGACAGAAAAGACCCACTGTCAGTTAATAACAATTCGGAAAATTGTGAGGAAGCAAAAACTGTTGCACTCTTGGTTCAAAAGAGAACGTGCAAATGACGATAAAGTTAATACAGATTCGTTGGTCTGTAAAAAGATAGATGCGCGAAGCATACAACTACCAGCGTCATGCCTTAGCGAAAGATCTTGCCGAAAACCTGAGAGAATTCGGGTTCTGCCTGAAATCACTAAGCGGGCCGAAGACGTCTATCTAATCACTCGTTGACCAGTCTGCTGCGGCAAAAAAGGATAGTAAAAGGAAAGCTGAAGTTTTATATTTCGTGGCTAAGAAAACCTTCACGTTGACAGATCGTACAAACATAACCTCATTTGACCGTCATCTTCCGTGCGGAAGGCATGGCAATAGGCATCCCTGGCGTAGATCTGAAAACAAATAAGTTGCTAGGTTCGGAAGGAAGCCTGGTTCGAGTTTACAAAGAATACTCTACGGCGATGGCCCCTTACTTAGCTTCCATTTATCGCGGCAAGTCCCAAATGGTTCAAATGGCTCTGAGCACTATGGGACTCTACATCTGTGGTCATCAGTCTCCTAGAACTTAGAACTACTTAAACCTAACTAACCTAAGGACAGCACACACATCCATGTCCGGGGCAGGAATCGAACCTGCGACCGTAGCGGTCACGCGGTTCCAGACTGTAGTGCCTAGAACCGCTCGGACACACCGGCCGGCGGAAAGTCCCAAGCGACTGGAAAAAAGCGCAGGTGACTCCTGTATATATGAAATGTAAAAGAAGGACACGTAAAATTACAGACCAATATCCTTAACGTCGGTTAGCTACAAAATTATTGAACATATTGTGAGTTCGAATATAATAGATTTCTTTCAATGAAAAACTTCTGTCCATAAATCAGCACGGTTTTTCCAATGGCGCTCAGTAATTGTTGCAATACTTTTTCTTCTCGGCCAATTTCGGTTGAAAAAATGGGTATTTAGTCTGGGGACATGGTGGAATATTCCAAATGGTTCAAATGGGTCTGAGCACTATGGGACTTAACTTCTGAGGTCATCAGTCCCCTAGAACTACTTAAACCTAACTAACCTAAGGGTATCACACACATCCATGCCCGAGGCAGGATTCGAACCTGCGACCGTTGTGGTCACGCGGTTCCAGATTGTAGCGCCTAGAACCGCTCGGCCACCACGGCCGGCTGGAATATTCCAGCTTCAGCCCATATAGTTTCATGAAGCTGAGACGGGTGGCGGCAGTATCCTTCAAAATGGTTTCTCTAACGGAGATGGGTTACAAGCAGAGAGCTGTCATTGAGTTGTTTTAGCGGAAAACCCGAGCGCTGCAAATACTCATAGGCGCTTGCAGAATGTTTAGGGATACCTTCTCACTGGAATCCATCGAGTGGCGCCACACCAGCCTAATCCTGCAAAGTCATGCCGACAGTTTTCTGGGACTCTGAAGAGTTTCTGTTTGACGTCCAATTCTGAAGTGTATTATGCCACTGCCAGGAAACTGAAGAAACGACTTCGGCGTGATCGTCGCCGCAAAAATGCAAGCGAACTTCTCCTTTTCCAGGGCGTCACACGAGCCTGCACAGCCGAAAGGAGCTCACAAAACTTGACTGGACTGTTCTTCCTCATCCACGCTGCAGCCCGGATCTCACACCTTCCGAGTTCCATCTATTTCGTCCAACGAAGGATGCACTCCGCGGGAAGCAGTACGTGGAAGATCGTGACGTCGGCCCCGACGTCGAGCAGTAGAGTGGTATCAAGCGGGCATATAGGCCCTACCAGTAAAGTGCATAAGGCCGTCGCATTTAACGGAGATTATGTTGAGTAGCCAAAAGAGTGGGGTAAATATGATTTTATAGAGTGCTGAATAAAAGCAACCTGCTCACAGGAAAATATGTGATTACAATGAAATGAATACCCCTAGCTGCTTATAGGTGTTGATATAAGTCAACGGGGACAGTTGAAAATATTTGCCCCGACCGGGGCTCGAACCCGGAATCTCCTGCTTACATGGCAGACGCTCTATCCATCTTTTTTTTGATGGTCTTATTTTGTTCTATATTGTTCGTTGAATTTGTTCATGGCGGACGTCCGATGATAATCGTTCAGGTTGTTCGTTGATCCGTTCACTCAGTTTTCTATTACAGAGGGTAGCTAAATCCTCTGCCGGCGTAATTACAATGAAGTGAATACCCCTAGCTGCATATAGGGGTTGATATAAGTCAACGAGGACAGTTGAAAATGTGTGTCACGAGCGGGGCTCGAACCTGCTGTCCTGCTTACATGGCAGACGTTCTATCCATCTGAGCCACCGAGGACACAGAGGATAGTGCGACTGCAGGGAATTATCTCTGGAACGCCTCACGTGGTACCCACATTCCCAACTTATTGTCCCGCACATGCCCGAAAGAACAGATACTATCTTCATATATATAGTTAAGGCTCACCGGCCATTTGACCATCTTCTGTGTGAGCGAATACACAAACAGTGCCTGAACTCTTACGGGAATCGGCAACAAGCCGCGAGTAATGAGTATAATGGGCAGGGGCACTACTAATATACTGCGTGATAATAAGCTGGGAATGTGGGTCTCACGGGAGGCGTGCCAGAGATAAATCCCTGCAGTCTCACTATCCTCTGTGTCCTCGGTGGCACAGATCGATAGAGCGTCTACCATGTAAGCAGAGGATTCCGGGTTCGAGTCCTGGTCGGGGCAGACATTTCCAGCTCTCCCCCTTGAATTATATCAACGCCTATATGCAGCTAGGGGCATTCATTTCATTGTAATTTCATTCTAACGAGCTGCATCTTATATATATATATATATATATATATATATATACTCCTGGAAATTGAAATAAGAACACCGTGAATTCATTGTCCCAGGAAGGGGAAACTTTATTGACACATTCCTGGGGTCAGATACATCACATGATCACACTGACAGAACCACAGGCACATAGACACAGGCAACAGAGCATGCACAATGTCGGCACTAGTACAGTGTATATCCACCTTTCGCAGCAATGCAGGCTGCTATTCTCCCATGGAGACGATCGTAGAGATGCTGGATGTAGTCCTGTGGAACGGCTTGCCATGCCATTTCCACCTGGCGCCTCAGTTGGACCAGCGTTCGTGCTGGACGTGCAGACCGCGTGAGACGACGCTTCATCCAGTCCCAAACATGCTCAATGGGGGACAGATCCGGAGATCTTGCTGGCCAGGGTAGTTGACTTACACCTTCTAGAGCACGTTCGGTGGCACGGGATACATGCGGACGTGCATTGTCCTGTTGGAACAGCAAGTTCCCTTGCCGGTCTAGGAATGGTAGAACGATGGGTTCGATGACGGTTTGGATGTACCGTGCACTATTCAGTGTCCCCTCGACGATCACCAGTGGTATACGGCCAGTGTAGGAGATCGCTCCCCACACCATGATGCCGGGTGTTGGCCCTGTGTGCCTCGGTCGTATGCAGTCCTGATTGTGGCGCTCACCTGCACGGCGCCAAACACGCATACGACCATCATTGGCACCAAGGCAGAAGCGACTGTCATCGCTGAAGACGACACGTCTCCATTCGTCCCTCCATTCACGCCTGTCGCGACACCACTGGAGGCGGGCTGCACGATGTTGGGGCGTGAGCGGCAGACGGCCTAACGGTGTGCGGGACCGTAGCCCAGCTTCATGGAGACTGTTGCGAATGGTCCTCGCCGATACCCCAGGAGCAACAGTGTCCCTAATTTGCTGGGAAGTGGCGGTGCGGTCCCCTACGGCACTGCGTAGGATCCTACGGTCTTGGCGTGCATCCGTGCGTCGCTGCGGTCCGGTCCCAGGTCGACGGGCACGTGCACCTTCCGCCGACCACTGGCGACAACATCGATGTACTGTGGAGACCTCACGCCCCACGTGTTGAGCAATTCGGCGGTACGTCCACCCGGCCTCCCGCATGCCCACTATACGCCCTCGCTCAAAGTCCGTCAACTGCACATACGGTTCACGTCCACGCTGTCGCGGCATGCTACCAGTGTTAAAGACTGCGATGGACCTCCGTATGCCACGGCAAACTGGCTGACACTGACGGCGGCGGTGCACAAATGCTGCGCAGCTAGCGCCATTCGACGGCCAACACCGCGGTTCCTGGTGTGTCCGCTGTGCCGTGCGTGTGATCATTGCTTGTACAGCCCTCTCGCAGTGTCCGGAGCAAGTATGGTGGGTCTGACACACCGGTGTCAATGTGTTCTTTTTTCCATTTCCAGGAGTATATATATATATATATATATATATATATATATATATAGAGAGAGAGAGAGAGAGAGAGAGAGAAATATGTGTTACATTACTTATTGAACGCGCCTAATAGAAAATATCGTTCGTGCGAAACTTGGCTTGCCCTATTCTGGCATTGTGTCTTGTGAACAGTGGATGAACGGTAACAGACTAACAGACAGATTCTACACTCGTAAATTTCCAAAAAGCGTTTGACACGTTGCCCCCCTGCAGACTGTTACCGAATGTATGAGAGTATGGAATAGGTTCCCATGTGTGTGAGTGACTCGAAGGATTCTTCAGTAATAGAACTCAGTACGTTGTCCCCGACGTCGAATGCTCATCAGAAATTTCAGGATGCAAAAAAGGGCAGCTCGTTTTGTATTATCACGTAATAGGGGAGAGAGTTGGGATGGAAGTCATTAAAGCAAAGACGCTTTTCGTCGTGGCGAGTTCTATTTACAAAATTTCAGTCACCAACTTTCTCTTCCGCATGCGAAAATATTTAATTGAGCCCAACCTACATAGGTAGGAATGATCATCAAAATAAAATAAGAGAAATCAGAGCTCGAACAGAAAGGTTTAGGTGTTCGTTTTTCCCGCGCGCTGTTCGGGAGTGGAATGGTAGAGAGATAGTATGATTGTGGTTCGATGAACCCTCTGCCAAGCACTTAAATGTGAATTGCGGAGTAATCATGTAGATAGATAGGTGGATAGATAGATAGAATACCCCAGGGAAACGCGGTAGGAACGCTATTATTCTCTGTATACATAAATGATCAGCCGGACAGGGTGAGGAGCGTTCTGTTACTGTTTGCTGATGATGCTGTGGTGTACGGGATGACTCTGCCTTGAGCCGGCCGGTGTGGCCGAGCGGTTCTAGGCGCTACAGTCTGGAACCGCGCAACCGCTACGGTCGCCGGTTGAATCCTGCCTCGGGCATGCATGTGTGTGATGTCCTTAGGTTAGTTAGGCTTAAGTAGTTCTATGGGACTGATGACCTCAGATGTTAAGTCCCATAGTGCTCAGAGCCATTTGAACCATTTTTGACTCTGCCTTGAGTGGCTGCAGAAGGATGCAAGGTAACTTAGAAAAAATTGTAGTTGGTATAATGCTCTAAATGCAGAAAAATGTAAATTAATGCAGATGAGTAGGGCAAAAATCCCATAGTGATCGTATACAGCAATAGTAGTGTGATGCTTAACGCAGTCACGTCGATCAAATATCTAGGGATAACCTTGCAAAGCGATATGAAATGGAACGAGCATTTAACGACTGTAGTATGGAAGGCGAGTGGTCGACTACGGTGCACTGGGAGAACTTTAGGAAAGAGTGGTTCACCTGTAAAGAAGACCGGATTCAGAACGCTAGCGCGACCCATTTATGAGTACTTTTCTTGCCACGAGGGCGGATTGAAGGCAGACATCGAAGCAATTCAGAGGCGGGCTTCTATATTTGTTACCGGTAAGTTCGAGCAACATGAAAATGTTGCGGAAATGCTTCGGGAACTCAAATGGGAATCCCTGGAGGGAAGGCAACGTTCTTTTCGAGAAAATTTAGGGAATCGGTATTTGAACCTGACTGCAAAACGATTTATTTGCTGCCAACGATCATTTCGCGTAAGGACCACGAAGATAAGAGGAATTAGGGCTCGTACGGAGGAATATAGACAGTTGTTTTTGTGTCCCTCTGATTATGAATAGAGAAGAAAAGGCAATGACTTTTCTAGTGGTGTGACAAGGCAACCTCCTCTGTGCACAGTGTGGTGACTCGCGGAGTATGGAAATAGATGTAGAACCGACAGGTGCATCGAAATCACGGTTTCACGGTTTCCAAGATTTCACCTGATGGGCAGTTCTCCTTTTCATTAACAAGGAATGGTCAATTCCGCGTCTGTCTCATAAATAAAGGGTGTAACTAAATTCCCTTTCCAGATTCTGAGGACAGATTCCTTCTAGCAAAACAAAAAAGTCAAGTAAACATACGCTTCAAAATGAAGACCTTAAGAGCTGTGAGCATTTGTTCATCTGTGCTACTTTTCTACTGAAGCAGTAGAGCAGGTTCACTGTCATAGGTATCAGAACGGATTCGCTAATAACTTTCAGAGTCGTTCGTTTTCCACTCCAGGGTGCCTTACTCTAGGTGATACATTTACCATTACCCATCATTCCTGAAAGTTTGTAATATTATCACTAAATCAGCCAGTATAAGGTGCTGCCAACGGTAACGCTGGATACAGGAGTGGTTCCACGTCAAACTATCGGACGATTTTAGGTTCTCCGTACAGCATCACGATGGATGTATATATTTGTGAAGCCTCTGACGAGAACGATGTTAGCCAGGTTACATTAATCATCGGCACATGGGCTCAGCACTTGACGTGCTGGTCCGAGGTATTACACGATCAGCCCTGACACACATGTACCGTAAACTGGATGGAAAGCGATAAAATTCTGACGTGTGGAGGCCGGTGTCTGTGTCGCATCTTCGAAATCTCCTTGACGTTCGTCTGCTGCCCTGGGCAGCACGTTCTCTAGATCTTTCACCTGTGGAAAACGCCTGGACACTACATCTACATGAACATAGAGCCACCGTACGATGCATGGCGGAGGTTTCTACGTACCACTGCTAGTCATTTCCTTTCCTGTTCCACTCGCAAATAGAACGGGGTTAGAGTGACATCTATATGGCTCCGTACAAGCCCTAATTTCTCATGTCTTTGTGGTCCTTACGCGCAATGTATGTTGGCGGCAGTAGAATAGTTCCGCAGTCGGCTTCAAATGCCGGTTCTCTAAATTTTTTCAATAGTGCTTCTAGAGAAGAACGTCGCCTTCCCTCCAGGGTTTCCTATTTGAGTTCCCGAATCATTTCCGTAACATTTACGTGTTTGTCGAACATACCGGTAACAAATATAGCAGCATGCCGCTGAATCGCTTCTAGTCTTACTTTAATTCGACCCAGTGGGTACCTCAAAAACATGAAGATTACTCAAAATGGTTCACACTAGCCATTTATAGCTCCATCTCCTACATAGAAGAGCTATACGTTCTCAAGATTCTCCCAATAAAACCAAGTCGACCATTCGACTTCTTCACTATCTACCTAATGTGCCTATTCCATTTCATATCGCTTTGCAGCGTTACGTCTAGATATTTAATAAATGTGACGTTTTTAAGCAACACCTTGCTAATGCTGCATTCGAACGTTACTATATCGTTTTTCCTACTCATTCGCGTTAACTTACGTTTTTCTACATTTAGAGCAAGCTGCCATTCATCACACCAACTAGATGTTTTGCCTAAGGAAACTTGTATCCTCCCGCAGCAGTCGTACAGTCACTCAACGACGACGCCTTCCCGTGCAACATAGCGTTGTCAGCAAACAGCCGTAAACTACTGATCACCCTGTCCGTCAAGTTTTATATACATATAGAAAATCACAGCCGTCCTATTACACTACTTTGGAGCATACCTGACGATACTCTTGTCTCTGATGAACTCTCGCCGTCGAGGACAGCATACAGGGTTCTATTACTTACGAAGACTTCGAGCCACTCACATTTCTGGCAATCTAATCCGCGTGCTCGGATCTTCATCAGTCAGCAATGGAGCACCATGTCAATCGCTTTCCGGAAATCTGGAAATGTGGAAATTGTCTTGCCCTCCATCCATGTTTTGTTGGATATAATGTGAGAGAAGGACAAGTTGAGTTTCGCACGACCGATGGTTTGTAAATACGGGCTTATTTGCGACCACAAGCTTTTCTGTTTCAATGAAATATATTATATTCGAACTCACAATGTGTTCAAGAATTCCTCAGTAAACCGTTAGTATATTTGTCTGCAGTTGCACGGGTACATTCTTTTACCTTTCTTATATACAGGAGTCACCCGCACTTTTCCTTGCAGTCGCTTGGGACTTTGCGCTCAGCGAAAGGTTCGCAGTTCTACGGTTGATGAACTCTAGCATGTCCCTGAAGCAGATTGCATTGACGTGCCCATTCCTGTCATCCGAGCGCTGTTCGGCTCAATGCTCAGCCGGGTGAGATGCCTTTTGCTGCCAGACGTGGCAACACTGTGGACTAAATTTCGCACCCTGTACACCCTCAGTACTAACAGAAACAAGTATTCTTCGTACTATATCGTATAAGAAGAGGAGTAAAATTTCGTTATTTTCCGTTATTCCTCGTGTTGCATGTTTAATGGGCAGCAGCATATTTCTGTACTTATTTGCTTCGTCGTAGTTCATCTGTAAACTTTAGTTCCTTTTAAAAAATTTCGTACATTTAATTGTCGCCGAATTTGTGCAGAGGGTAATTTCCCTGCACTTTATAGAGCCAAAGAACGAGCGGCAAATATTAAAGACTGGATCAGAGGGCTTAAGGAAATCTGTTACATTGATAGCCCTTGACCCCGGCGTTTTAAATGTTAAGTGAAACAGGCGATGTTAATATTCAGCATATGAGATAGTGACATATTGAAACAACTGTAATTTCCTTATTTAGTGACACCACCGAGTGATGTCACAAGAGTAGGTGCTATTCGAGAGAGATAAAACGGGAATGTATTACATACATCAGAAAAGGATTTTTTTTTGTTCAAAATCGTTAAAGCTTTCGTGGCCACTTGTTGACAAACTGCCTGTTAGCTTCCGTCTTGGGTTCTTCGGCCGACGTTTGTTTGATGGTCTTTCTGACGTTTCCCCAGCCCGAGTGGCTGGCATTGTCAAAGCTTTACCCACCATTGCTGATCGATTGCTGAAGCACGGGAAACCAGGATCCGTTCACTTTGAAACTTTCTCCTTTCTTGTCGAAACTATTGTCATGTTTCTGTATTTCTGCTGGCCGAAGTGGCCGAACGGTTCTAGGCGCTACAGTCTGGAACCGCGCGACCGCTACGGTCACAGGTTCGAATCCTGCCTCGGGCATGGATGTGTGTGATATCCTTAGGTTGGTTAGGTTTAAGTAGTTCTGAGTTCTAGGGGACTGTTGACCTCAGAAGTTAAGTCCCATAGTGCTCAGAGCCATTTGAACCATTTGAACTATTCTGTATTTCTATAGCTTCTCTGAACAAGCGGGTGTGATAGCCCTTCTCTACAGCAAGAACTTCCGTGTTGGCGAATTTTGCTATGTGGTCGCTCTCACACAGCATGTGCTCCGCCTCGGCTGATATCTCCACTTGCTCCAACCTGCAACGCCGTTTATGTTAGCAGATCCTCGTGTTGATGATCGTCCAGTCAGTCCAACATACATTCTGCGCGTCTAAATGTTGTGCGGTGTATTCTCGACATTGCAGATGGGTCCCTTTTCTCCTTTTCGGAGACACTCTTTGATCTTCTTTGGAGCCGGCCGAAGTGGCCGTGCGGTTAAAGGCGCTGCAGTCTGGAACCGCAAGACCGCTACGGTCGCAGGTTCGAATCCTGCCTCGGGCATGGATGTTTGTGATGTCCTTAGGTTAGTTAGGTTTAACTAGTTCTAAGTTCTAGGGGACTAATGACCTCAGAAGTTGAGTCCCATAGTGCTCAGAGCCATTTGAACCATTTTTTTTTGATCTTCTTTGTCGGTTTATAAACAGTATTTACGCCGTCTTCCCGCAATATACGGCCGATTCTGTCCGTCACTCTGGGAACATATAGCAGAAAGGCCGTACTCTGACATTTCTTTTCCGATATGTGACTTTTCTAGTGTTTGATTTGGTGACAGTCCTTATGTAACCGATGGAGTACCCATTGGTCCTCGGAACGCTTTCCTGATGCAGCAAGTCGCGTCTGAGATGTTTTTGCTCACATATTCGTTTTGCTCACGTTACGGCGTATTAATCATGCCTCTTTTCTGGCTCCGATGATGATCTGACAGTTTGTGCAGGTATCGGTCCGACTGTGTTGGTTTTCGATACATGCTGTGTCCCAGGTTTTTGTATCGCCCTCGTGAGCAACACTTCTAGAAAAGGCAGCCGTTTGTCCTATTCCACGCCAATGGTAAATTTTATATTGGTATAGGGGCTATTCAAGTGTCTTAGGAAGCCACCGAGCTGTTCCTCACCGTGACTCCACACAACGAACGTATCGTGACCTGTATGTACTACACATTACGTTTACAAGGTGCCAATCCTGTGCCTGTGCTTCGAAACGTTCCATGAAGAAGTGTTTCACCACGGGACTAAGCGCACTCGCCATGGTGACGCCTTAACAGCTGGTCGTAGAAATTGCCACTCCACATGAAATAGCTCGTGGTGAGACATGTATGAAAGAACTTGACGATATCCTGCGGGAAAATGGAACCTATATGCTCCAGAGAGTCACTGAGCGGCACTTAGCTAAACAAAGAAACAACATCAGAGCTGACCAGCATGTCATTTTGTACAGGTTTTAGTTTTTAGTTATTTCAGTTTCTCCATGAAATGTCCTTTTATGTATTTATGTATGTATCAGTCTTTCCCATGTGCGGCTGGATTACCAAAGATCCATAAAAATAACGTCCCATTAAGACCGATTGTTAGCGCTCCTGGTTCACCGACGTATAAACTGGCGAAAACTTGGCCTCTCTCCTACAGCTTTAAGAGTTTTCACATAAAGAATTCGGAGATGATACTTTTGAGCATTCCCTTGTTATTCCGCAATCATCACATGATTTGACTCGACAGCACCCATAACCATTGTCTTTTGTGGATGTCCATCTTATAAGCTGTACTGAACAAAATCTGTGTTTCTTTCAACTACTTTTCTAAGTCTTTTGCCGTCTGTAGTCGAATTGCGATGTCATCGGCAGTACGCAGATATTCCCGTCTTTGATGGTGTACGCGTACATTTGGGTATACAACCAAGTTTTTGATTCGATATTACGCATTTATGAAATGAAGTCCGAGACCAGTATCAGTGTACAAAAGCCAAATCTCTAGGACAGAACTGCATAGAAATAAAGATGTTGGAAAAAAATACACCTTGAAGGAGGGTTCAATTTAAACAAGGCTAAATGTCCGGCACAATTTATTAAGATCTCGTGGAATATGTAACCCAACAGAGGCGTAAAAGGCTGAGAGAATATACGTTTCGTGGAAGAACAGGATGATCTTTCATAAACAAATGAACATGAAAGAGCGTCCGTGGCACCGGGAGTCGAACTGGGCTGTGAGTAGCGGCGCGACACCAACAATAGTTTTCTGTCTGGTTGCAGTCGAGGCAATGAGTACGTATAAAGGTGTGTTTAAATTTGTGCGCCTTCCACTTATTAGTCGCCATGCACCTGTATTTGCTTCACTCACAATAAGAGGCATGCGAATAGGTGCACTCCCCTTTCTCGAGATGTGCGCATACGTGATTCCTTTCACACCTCGATATAACCACGCCCGCTGTTCCAGTAATCAAGATATTCGCTTTGCCAGCAACAATCGTCACGGCAGCTGATATATTTTGAGATAAAGACGAAATCGTGAGAAGAAGCGCAAGTACTGGGATAAATAATGGAAGACATAAAAATGCCAACGAGTTTTGTGTTTAATAACTGTACTCGTGATTTCGAAGTAATACTTCATCCTTTTGGGCACCCCAGTTTCAAGTTACACTTCAAGATCTTCGAAGTTTCCCTGTGTCTGGCGAAATCCATCGAAAACTACGTTAAGCTGGGATTATGATCATTTAACGTTTTTGTGTAAAACGAAACACTTCTTTCAATCATTAGAATCATTAGTCTAGAATATGCGAACAGGTTGGAGCACTGTTGACGTATATGGAAACAAAGTGCTGAAAGGGTAGTTTGTTTACCTTCGTCCTCCAAACTGTACAGAAGAGTAGTTGGATGTCGATATTTTGAAGTGATGTGGAGTTTTGCGCAGTGTTTGGCGCCTTTGGGCCGCGGGCACTTGTTTCTGCAATACCCATACAACACTGAAGGCAGCTGTTTCAGTTACAAGCATAACTGCAGCGTTCTATTATTTGTTCTCAATGACGCAAGCTACTTGTCAATGAAAGGGGCTCATAAAGGAACCAGGACGTCTTCTGCACGTCTAGGGCACCCGAATCACTCCTACAACATGTACACTCTCTGATATAAAGTACACTATGTCATCAGAAGTATCCGGACACGCCCAAAAACATATGTTTTTCATATTACGTGCATTGTGCTGCCACCTACTGCCAGATACTCCATATCAGCGACCTCAGTAGTCATCAAACAACGTGAGAAAGCAAAATGGGGCACTAGGCGGAACTCACGGATTTTGAACGTAGTCACGTGATTGGGTGTCACTTGTGTCATACGTCTGTGTGCGAGGGTTCCACACACCTAAACATCGCTAGGTCCACTGTTTCCGATGTGACAATGAAGTGGAAACGTAAAGGGGCACGTAAAGCACAACAGCGTACAGGCCGACCTCGTCTGTTGACTGACAGAGGCCGCCGACAGTTGAAGAGGATGTGTAATAGGCAGACCATCACACAAAAATTACAAACTGGACCAGGATCCACTGCAAGTACTATGACAGTTAGGTGGGAGGTGAGAAAACTTGGATTTCATGGCCGAGCGGCTGCTCATAAACCACACATCACGCCGGTAAATACCAAACGACGCCTCGCTTGGTGTAGGCAGCGTAAACATTGGGCACTTGAACAGTGGGAAAATGTTGTGTAGAGTGACGAACCACGATACACAATGTGGCGATCCGATGGCAGGGTGTGGGTATGGCGAATGCCCGGTGAATGTCATCTGCCTGCGTGTGTAGTGCCAACAGTAAAATTCGTAGGCGGTGGTGTTATGGTGTAGTCGTGTTTTTCATGGAGGGGGTTCAAAAATGGTTCAAATGGCTCTGAGCACTATGCGACTTAACTTCTGAGGTCATCAGTCGCATGGAGGGGGTTTGCACCCATTGTTGCTTTGCGTGTCACTATCACAGCACAGGCCTACATTGATGTTTTAAGCACCTTCTTGCTTCTCACTGTTGAAGAGCAATTCGGGGATGGTGACTGCATTTTTCAACACGATCGAGCACCTGTTCATAATGCACGGCCTATGGCGGAGTGGTTACACGACAATAACATTCCTGTAATAGATGGCCTGCACAGAGTCCTGACCTAAATCCTATAGGGATGTTTTGGAACGCCGACTTCTTGCCAGGCCTCACCGACCGACATCGATACCTCTCCTCAGTGCAGCACTCTGTGAAGAATGGGCTGCCATTCCCCAAGGAACCTTCAAGACGTGATTGAGCGAATGCCGGCGAGAGTGGAAGCTGTCATCAAGGCTGAGGGTGGGCCAACACCATATTGAATTCCAGCATTACCGATGGAGGACGCCACGAATTTGTAAGTCATTTTCAGCCAGATGTCCGGATACTTTTGATCACGTAGTGTATGTAAAGCGGGATTGCCCTCTAGATGTCACGAGAGGCGGACACGCCAGCATAAAAGGAAGCTTGGAGCAATGTACTGTCAGCAGAGGAGCAGTAAGAGCAGAATGGCTGGTTCAAATGGCTCTGAGCACTATGGGACTTAACATCTGTGATCATCAGTCCCCTAGAACTTAGAACTACTTAAACCTAACTAACCTAAGGACATCACACACATCCATGCCCGAGGCAGGATTCGAACCTGCGACCGTATCAGTCCCGCGGTTCCGGACCGAGCGCTTAGAACCGCTAGACCACCGCGGCCGGCAAGAGCAGAATGAGTCAGTCAAGCAAGTTCATTGATTTCGAATGTAGACTAGTCATTGGATGCCATCTGAGGAACATATTCATCAGGGGCATTTGGACATTTCTATAGCAGCACGAGTAACCTGTTGGTGATGTGAATGTCAAGTGGAAACAGGAAGAACAACAACAGCTATACCAAGACCAGGCAGACCTCATGTTCTGACGGAAGGTGGTTGGGAAGCGCAGCAGAAGGAATCACTAGTGAGTTCCAAAGTGCTTCCAACAGTCCAGCTGCCAGAAGTTCAGCTAGCACAATGACTGTGCGTAGGGGTTTAAAAGGAATAGGGTACAACTGTCAGGCAGCTCCTCATAACACAGATTTCTGTAGTCAACACTAGGCCACGGTAGAGTTGGGGTAAAGACCGACGCCACTGGACAGTGGATGTCTGGAGGCGAGTCATTTGGAGTGATGAACCACGTTATACCCTGTGTCAATACGATGGACTGGTTTGGGTTGGGTGAATGACTGGAGAACGTTACTTGCCGTTACGTTTAGTGAAACTAGGAGGAAAGTGACGTTACAGTATGCAAGGGATATTCATGGTTATAGTATGGTCCCGATATTGCGCTTAAGAAAACTCTAAATGTGGAGAAATATGAACACATTTTACAACGTTGTGTATTGTGTGCAGTAGAAGAACAGTTCGAGGACGATGATTGTATCAGCATGATAATGCACCGTGTCATGAAGCATGGGATGTGAAGCAATGATTTGTGGACAATAACATTCCTAGAATGGACTGAGCTGTCCAGAGTCCCGCCCGGAACCCAATGGAACACCTTTGGGATGAGTTAGAATGTTGAATTCACTCCAGAACCCAACGTCCGACTTCACTGCCATCTCTGGTTTCGGCTCTGGAGGAAGAATGGGCTGCCTTTCGTCTCCAGACATCCAGTCATCCCACTGAAAGTGAGAGTTCAATCCGTCATAACGAGGGGTTGATACATCCCATGTTAATGTCCATTAGTAAATGTCCGGACACTTTTGATTATACAGTGTATTCGTCGGAAGTACTAACGGAGGCTCTTACTTTTATTCAGATATGCCGTGTTGTTTCCAGTTGTTCTTATTGCGAGAAACTGTAGACAGTTATTCTGCCCTTATTGTCAGCGGAATGTACTAGCGACAAACAAGGATATGCACGATAATATTCTACAAATTCCTTGTGTTTCTCCTTCGACTACTCAGCCTTTAGTGTTAAAGCGAAGGCCAATCTGAATGCGTGGGAAAATCAGAATGTTTCAACAGTGGGAACTAACAAAGCAAAGAAAGAAACTTAACCGCGGGTTGGTGTGTCTTCCCGACTGGAATGGGGAGACAACGGCGCCTGCGCATGGCGACTTGTACTCACAAATTAGAAGCGTGCGTGAGACTGCACTGTTGCATACGCCCTATTGTCTGCTTGTGCAACGGCCGCATGCACCTAGTATGCATGATGTGGTGTTGTCTGTAGAACGAGGTCTCGTGCAAAAGTTGGTACCTCACAGCAGCGCCATAAGTAAAGACAGTCGCTGACAGACGCTTCAGCGATTGGAGATATCGGCATGGACACGCCCCCTGTGTTTCATACGCTGCCGCAGTTGGGAAGTTATGTCTGAGCGCAGTGCCGTTCAGCACAGTCTCTATATAATAGTCCAGTCTCAGGGTAATCGGCGACCACTTGCAATCATCACTTACGACGACAGTATCGTCACAGCACAGATCCGGCTGCGTGCGAACAGGACAGTCATACTGAAATTAATATCAGTTAAAGACAATATTGTGCTCTGATGTGAAACGATAATAATGCACTGAAAGAAGTGCTACATGTTATAAGCAGCAGCGACAGTATCAAATAGTTGTCCTCTGTGTGGACAATATTAGTTTTCTAAGTTTTTACCATGCTCGAGTTTAAATACATTACTATAAATTTGTGTGTGTGTGTGTGTGTGTGTGTGTGTGTGTGTGTGTGTGTGTGGGAGTTGTAATAACCGGTCGACCTGCCCCTGAAGTACTTTAGATTCCTACAGTACATCGCGCATGAAAAGTTGTACAGGTGTAAATATACCGGGTGATCACAAAGTCAGTATAAATTTGAAAACTTAATAAACCACGGAATAATGTAGATAGAGAGGTAAAAATTGACACACATGCTTGGAATGACATGGGGTTTTATTAGAACAAAAAAAACAAAAAAAACAAAGTATTGCTAGACGCGTGAAAGATCTCTTGCGCGCGTCGTTTGGTGATGATAGTGTGCTCAGCCGCCACTTTCGTCATGCTTGGCCTCCCAGTTCCCCTGACCTCAGTCCGTGCGATTATTGGCTTTGGGGTTACCTGAAGTCGCAAGTGCATCGTGATCGACCGACATCTCTAGCAATGCTGAAAGTCAACATCCGACGCCAATGCCTCACCATAACTCCGGACATGCTTTACAGTGCTGTTCACAACATTATTCCTCGACTACAGCTGTTGTTGAGGAATAATGGTGGACACATTGAGCATTTCCTGTACAGAACATCATCTTTGCTTTGTCTTACTTTGTTATGCTAATTATTGCTATTCTGATCAGATGAAGCGCCATCTGTCGGACATATTTTGAACTTTTGTATTTTTTTGGTTCTAATAAAACCCCTTGTCATTCCAAGGATGTGTGTCAATTTGTAACTCTCAATCTACATTATTCTTTGATTTATTCAGTTTTCAAATTTATACTGACTTTTTGATCACCCGGTACTTTAACAAGACAGCTCGCAGCGCCTGAGGAAGACGATTGAATAGGTCGAAAAATATTGTACAGAATATGGAATCAACAATACATGAATAATCAGTCAACCACATCTATGTCTTTAACCATAAATTGCATGTGAAAGAATATCGTTTGAATCATACCTCCTCGTTTGCCGAGAAATTCTTTTCACCAATGGATGTAACGAGAGAATGGTTTACTTGTAGAAGATGTGGTTAGTGATACCTTGAGAGTATTTCATGAAAAAATGACAAACGACAGAAAACAGGCCAACTGCAAAACTTAAACTTTTACGGCCGGAAATGTTACACACATTACGATATTCCTGGAAGTTATGGCCATAGCGAGCCATGATGTGCACCGGACCTTTGGAAACGTACAGATTCCCGTGAAGATGTTCTCTGCAGATGGGGACGAAACGTTGGCTTACAGCAGAGTTTCATTCGACCACGGCATAATAGCGCGGAATAATTTAATATGTCTGAGAAAACTTGTTCGTAGGAGACAATTAACAAATACATTAAATGTATTCGCAGTTACGAATATGGACTACCGATCTGTATAAGGGAAGGACAACAACGAAAATTTGCGCTGGATGTGGACTCGAACCCGAATTTCCCGCTTGTCACGTGCGGTCTCCTCGTCGTTTCGCTATTCCAGAGTGACTCACGGCCAGACCCGAACTTCCATGGATGCATGTCCGAAGGAATGTTGCATCGTAATTCGAAATAATAACAAAGGCACAGCAATATCGTATTTATCCTCCGTCACCGGTCGAGCGACTGTCGAGTAAAATGTCTCCCCTGTACGGGAATACACAAAATGGATGTATGAGTACGGGCTGTAGACCCATGGTTGACGACATATAGAAGTTGGGGATGGCCGAGAGTCGTGCTCTGGTAGCCAAACGGTAAGGCGACTGCTCGCGGTAAGCGGGAAATCCAGGTTCGAGTCCCGGACCGGCACACATTTACATTGTTGTTATTTCATTATGCAGCTAATAGTAGTCCATATTAGCAAATGCTAATACATTTAATGTATTTCATAACGGCTGTAATCGGCGCTGTGCCTGTCCTTAACATCATACTTCGAAATAACACAGACACTGCAATATCGTACACGTAACCAAGGTTAACAAAGTGGTGCCCGCAGCAGCGGAGGTGACTCGGCTGACGGACAGCAGCCCACTACGGACCTACGGTGCCCTGCGACGTGTTGTGGCTGGCTGGGCCCGTGAAAGGCCTGGTGAGCGGCGCCAGCACAGAGGCCCGCTGTGCTGCGTGTGGTCTGGCGCCGGCCGCGAGTGCCTGCGTGCGCGTGTGCGTGTGCTGTGCGTGCCCACCGCAGAGATGGGCAACAGGAGGGCCCTCTGTGTGGCCGCCACCCGCAGCCTACGCACACCTCGCACTCTATTCGGCAGGACCGTTCTTCGGTGCCCTCTACAACTGCCGTTGCTATTTTTTTTTATCTCTCATCTCAAATTGTACCTCGAATTTATTTTTTATTCAGTAGCTCACAAACCGGCATTGCCTGGGTATTCATTTTGACAATTTTCTATGAGAAACGGAAACAAAATATGAATTGTGTTTTTTGTGTTGGCAGGAGAGCCAACACCGTGTTACTGGGGGAGGCCGAAATGCACGCGTTTTAGCTCACGCAGGCTGGCGTGAGGAGGGAAGGACTATACTGACGTGAGGTCTGGAACATGACAAGGAATTAGAATTCAGAAAGCGGACGGAATTATTTTGATACTTAACTTTAATCCATTAATGATGAAAGTCGCTCTTGATGGTAGATGAGTCACAATATTATCTGTTCACATAGTACTTATAGTAACTGAATATGGCGCCTTGCTAGGTCGTAGCAAATGACGTAGCTGAAGGCTATGCTAAACTGTCGTCTCTGCAAATGAGAGCATAAGTAGTCAGTGAACCATCGCTAGCAAAGTCGGCTGTACAACTGGGGTGAGTGTTAGGGAGTCTCTCTAGACTAGACCTGCCGTGTGGCGGCGCTCGATCTGCAATCACTGATAGTAGCGACAGGCGGGTCCGACGTATACCAACGGACCGCGGCCGATTTAAAGGCTACCAGCTAGCAAGTGTGGTGTCTGGCGGTGACACCACAGTGTTTATAGTGAAGTATTGAAAAAATTTCATTTCCGTATACCCTTGACAAAACCTTTGAAATTATGAAACAGTATTACAAAGAAATATGCGTAATGCACAAATGTATAAGCACAGTCGTGGACAGTTTCCGTATGCTGGGCGCACCTGCATCTCGTGTCTGCAACGCAATTTGTAAACATCTCTGCGGCAACGCCTCTTCATAGCTCTATAGACGGCTATCGATTTCGCCTACAGCCATTTGTGCTTCGCAGCTCCAAGCTGTCAAAAACGCTGCCAAATGTTAGGGATTTCCTGAAGTTAACTCGACTGTAGGAGTGTGTTAGTAGTAAAGCATATATGTATTAAAACTTCATGCATGATACGGCGATTTGCACGTATCTCACTGTTTATGACGTCATATCTCTTGAACTATGTGTCGTAAAATGATATATTTGTGTAGCTGCATCAGTGGCATTCGTGTATACTGTCAGCGAAATATGTTGCGAATAGCGAAGACGTAATAAATTTAAACGTCACGCATGATGCGGCAATTTTCACGCATATCGTTGTTTATGCCCTGATTTATGTGCCAAGCAATATCATGTTCATTCAGCGACATATATAGATACTGTCTGCAAAATGAGTTGCGAATAGAATTAGTAGAAAAGAAGTAATAAATTTAAACGTCATGCAGAATGTAGCAGTTTTTCACGCATCTCATCGTTTATGACCTCATGTCTCCTAAACTGTGATGTGTATGTGGTTGTTACACCCGAAGCGAATGTTGCCTAACAGTAATTGACTTGTGTTCCAAGTTTGGTTGAAATTGGTCTAGTGGTTTAGGAGGAGATATGGAACATACACACATACATAAATCCATTTTCATAATATGTATGGATTTGTTCGACATTTACAAGTCGAATATTAAAAAAAGAGCTTACATAATAAAAAAAAAGTTCAAATGTGTGTGAAATCTTATGAAACTTAACTGCTAAGGTCATCAGTCCCTAAGCTTACACACTACTTAACCTAAATTATCCTAAGGACAAACACACACACACCCATGCCCGAGGGAGGACTCGAACCTCCGCCGGAACCAGCCGCACAGTCCATGACTGCAGCGCCTGAGACCGCTCGGCTAATTCCGCGTGGCACATAATAAAATAAGACACATTTAGCATTACATCATACAAAATTTTACACAAGAAGACTTATTTTTTAAGCCAGTCAATGGCATTGTCCATGAGCTCATGTATGTCCTCAAGTTCACCACTAAAGCCTGCACAGTGCATTCCATCAGGTGGTACATCGGTTGGTTCAGACCACACTGTGGATCGCTCGAGAGGCTCCATGATGTTATCATATCTTTACATCTTCCGACGCCTGTCATCACATGGTTTAGAGCAGTCCATCCTCTTCTCGAAGGTTTAAACACCTCTGTTGGTGTGTTTGGACCATCAGCAGCGCTTCTATTCTTGACTTTGCTTCTACCCGACAATCTTTCCTTTCCTGGATGGTAGAGAAACACCTCTTCACCAGTTTGCCAAACGGGTGACCATGATTTCAAGCAGTTTTTTGGTGTCGGTTCCTGGTGTATAGGAACATTTGGATACTGCAGTATTTTACTATATTTTGTAAATAGCAGCTGATTTCTTCTGATTTCAGGCTGTGCTGTATTAGTTGGTACGGGTAGCCAATCAGTAGGTGTAGGTCTAAGCGTTTCAGATGTTATTCTCATTGCTTTTCATAGCTGAGTATCGATTTTTGATGCGTGTGCACTCCTTGCCCTAACAACCCTACAAGTGACGCGATACGCCAGTGTCAAGGCTGAAGTTTGCGAGGTATTTTCATCACACCTGTAGGTCGTTCTAGTGAGTTTGGAAAGGATGGTATTTCTGGATTTCAATTTTTGTTTTGTGTCCCCTATATGGGCTCCGTATGTTAGAGTCAGATAAAGCTTTACTTCAAGATACCGGACGTTGTTTTCGTGTTTAATTATCTGGTTATCCACGTAGATGATCACATTTAGTTTGGCTTCTCTATTATTAAGATCCTTGTTTACACTGACGGTATTGTCTTCATTTTGTTGTAGATGGCATTTGGTATAATATAGGAGCAGGAGGTATAGATCTTCGTTCAGTTGCTGTCTATATTTTCGAAATATTTGCTTTGATAAGCTGTTGCCATATTACCCGCGTATATAAACTTACGGGACATTGCATCTGGGACATCCACAGCGTACAAAAGCAAGGGGACCATCTCCGAGCCCTGCGGAAGTTTATTGTTGAGCGCTAAGCATCTACTGGCCTTGCCGTTAAATGCTACTCTCATTTTTCTTAAAGTTAGAATGTTCCTCATCAGTTCGTATATGTGGTTGCATTGAGCTTTTCCTGTTAGTTTATAAAGTACCCCCCCCCCCCCCGCCCCCCCCTCCCCCCACATTCTATCGTATGCTGATATTAGATCCATCAAGACAACGACCGTTTCCTTCTTATCCTGGTAGCCCTTTTCGAGAAATTCTTTTAGGCCTGTAATCTACTTGCTCCATCGATAGGGAAGGTTCTGTGTATGGGGAGAGTCTGATCATCCAAATTCTCTCAAATAATTTATAAAACTGCATAAAAGGGTAATTGGTCCGAAATGTTTGGCGTTGTGTCCAGTTTCCCCTGCTTTCAGGATGGGGTCTACGATAGCTTCCTTCCATGCAATAGGTATTTTGTTTTGCCTGATGCACTTCCAACGAGTTCTGGTAGCCAGTTCCTTCCTGTTGGTCCTATTTTTTCCAGAAACTCGGGTAGGATTCTACCTGTTCCTGCTGCTTTGCCGGCTTTCACTTGTTTCAATGCATGATTGATCTGTTAGATAGCCACGTCTTTTATAAGATCTGTGTTCACCTGTTTATTTTGTGTTACCATTTTTATCATATTAAAAATTTCTTTCTTTTCAGATTTTCTTAAATGGATTTTAGAGGTCTGCTTTGTGTGTGAAGCTATATGAGTGTGTGTCATTCTCATAGTAGGTATTTGTAGGGATGTAGCTTCTCCAAACCTTCGTAGGAGACACCAGCTCTTGCGGCTGTTGTTGTTGTGGTCTTCAGTACAAAGACTGGTCTGATGCAGCTCTCTGTGCTACTCTATCCTGTGCAAGCCTCTTCATCTCCGAATAACTACTGCAACTGACATCCTTCTGAATCTGCTTACTGCAATCATTCGGATCTTCTTGTGAAATTTCTACGCCCCATACTTCCCTCCAGTATGAAACTAGTGATCCCTAGCTCTCTCAGAATGTGTCCTACCAGCCGATCCCTTCTAGTCAGCTTGGCTACACATTTTTCCCCCTAATTCCATTCGGTACTTCCTTATTATGTAGATATTTTCCCATCAGATCTCCAGGATTTTTCTGTAGCATCGCATTTGAAAAGCTTCTCTTCTGTTCCTGTCTAAACTGTTTATCGTACACGTTTCACTTCGGTACATGGCTACACTCCGTACAAATACTTTCAGAAAAGACTTCCTATCACTTAAATCTATATTCGATCTTAACAAATTTATTTTCTTCAGAAATGCTTCTCTTGCAATTGGCAGTCTACATTTTATATCCTCTGTACTTCGGCCATCATCAGTTATTTTGGTGCCCAGGTAGGGAACCTCATCTACTACTTTCAGAGCCTCGTTTCCTGTCTAATTATCTCAGCATCAGGGTGTGCTGACCACGCGCACCTCCTATCCGCGTCCTCAGCTGAGGATGACGCGGCAGTCGGATGGTCCCGATGGGCCACTTGTGGCCTGAAGACGGAGTGCCTGCCTGATTTATTTCGACTAAATTCCTTTAGCCATTTTTCGCGTTGGTTGGTGTTCATGTTACTTCCTCCTTTCAAGACACTGTCCATTCCATTTAACTGCTCTTCCAAACCCATTACTTCTCTGACAAACGGCAAACGCTTAAGTTTCTATTCCTTCTCCTTGAACTTTAATTCCTACTCCAGACTTTTCTTTAGATTGAATAAAATCGAGGATAGACTACAACCATGTCTCACATCCTTCCCAGCCACTGCTTTCCTTTCATGGTCCTCGGCTTTTATAACTGACATTTGGTTTCCGTGTTGTTGTTGTTGTGATCTTCAGTCCAGAGATGGTTTGATGCAGCGTTCCATGCTGTTCTGTCCTGTGCAAGCTTCTTCATCTCCCAGTACCTACGGCAACCTACATCCTTCTGAATCTGTTTAGTGCATGCATTTCTTGGTCTCCCTCTACGATTTTTACCCTCCACGCTGCCCTCCAGTACTAAATTGGTGATCCCTTGATGACTCAGAATATGTCCTACCAAGCGATCCCTTCTTCTAGTCAAGTTGTGCCACAAATTTCTCTTCTCCCTAATTCTATTTAATACCTCCTCATTAGTTATGTGATCTACCCATCTAATCTTCAGCATTCTTCTGTAGCACCACATTTCGAAAGCCTCTATTCTCGTCTTGTCTAAACTATTTATCGTCCACGTTTCATTTCCATAAATGGCTACACTCCATACAAATACTTTCAAAAATGAGTTCCTGACACTTAAATCTATACTCGATGTTAACAAATTTCTTTTCTTCTGAAACGCTTTCCTTCCATTGCCAGTCTACATTTTATATCCTCTCTACTTCGACCATTATCAGTTATTTTTCCCCCCAAATAGCAAAACTCCTTTACTACTTTAAGCGCCTCATTTCCTAACCTAATTCTCTCAGCATCACCCGATTGGTTTCCAGACAAGCTCTAAATATCCTTTCGCTCTCTGTGTCTTATCCCTGGTACCTTCATAATTTCAAAGAGAGTGTTTCAGTCAACATTGTCATAATTTTTCTCTGAGTCTACAAATGGCGTAAATTTATGTTTGACTTTCCTTAACCTGTCTTCTAAGTTAAATCGTAAGGTTAATATTGCCTCGCGAGTTCTTACATTTCTCTGGAATCCGAACTGATCTTTCCTATGATCGGCTTCTACCAGTTTTTCCATTCTTCTGTAAAGAATTTGTTAGTACTTCGCACCCATGACTTATTAAACTGTTAGTTCGGTAATATTCACTCCTGTCAGCACCTGATTTCTTTGGAATTTGAATTATTATGTTCATCCTGAAGTCTGAGGGTATTTCGTCCATCTCAGACATCTTGCTCACCATATGGACGGATATTGCGAGCTGCGCAGGATTAGCCGAGCGGTCTCAGGCGCTGCAGTCATGGACTGTGCGGCTGGTCCCGACGGAGGTTCGAGTCCTCCCTTGGGCTTGGGTGTGTGTGTTTGTCCTTAGGATAATTTTGGCTAAGTATTGTGTAATCTTAGGGTCTGATGACCTTAGCAGTTAAGTCGCATAAGATTTCATACACATTTTTTGGATATTGTGATGTCTGGTTGTCCAAAAGCTATCAGTAGTTCTGACGGGGTATTGTCTACTCCCGGGGCTTTGTTTGGACTCAGACGTTTCAGTGCTATGTCAAATTCTTCATGCAGTATCATATCTCCGAATTCATCTTCTTCTACGTCCACTTCCATTTCTATAATGTTGCCCTCTAGTACATATTCCTTGTATAGTCTCCCTGTATACTCCTTCCTTCTTTCAGCTTTCTCTCCTTTGCTTCGTACTGGTTTTCCACCTGAGTTCTTGATATTCATGCAGGTGGTTTTCTTTTTTCCAAAGGTCTCTTTAATTTTCCTGTTGGCAGTATCTGTCTTTCCCTTAGTGATATATACTTCTCTACCTTTACGTTTGTCGTCTAGCATTTCTGCCTAGTCATATTGCCCTTCCTGTCAATCTCAGTTTTTAGACGTTTGTATTGCCTTTCACCTCCTTCATTTGCTGCATTTTTATATTTTCTTTCATCAGTCGTATATATCTCCTGTGTTATCTAAGGATTTTCTACTATACCTTGTCTTTTTACCTATTTGATTCTCTGCTGCCTTGGCTATTTCATCTCTTAAAGCTCCCACAGTCTTGTCTTCCTTTCCCCTGTGCTTGTCAGTCGTGGCCTAATGCTCCTCCTGAAACCCTATACAGGTCCTACCTCCTTAATTTCCTACCATTTTCCAATTTATCCAGTTTTAATCTACAGTTTATAACCAATAAATTGTGGTCAGAGTTCACATCTGCCCCTGCAAATGTCTTACAACTCTGGTTTCTAAGTCTCTATCTCACCGTTATACAGTCTGAAATCTTCCGGTGTCTCCAGGGCTCTTCCACGAGTACAACCTTTTTTTCATGATTCTTTAGCCAAGCGATTATTTATTTACGCTCTGAGCAAAATTCTACGAGGCGGCTTCCTCTTTTATTCCTTTCCAACAGTCCATATTCCCTTACTTTTTTTCCTTCTTTTCCTACTATCGACTTCCAAAGCCCCATCACAACTAAATTTTCATCTCCCTTAACTGTCTGAATGATTTAATTTGCCTCATCATACATTTTTCAATCTCTTTACAATCTTCGGAGCTAGTTGGCATATAAACTAATAGTTCTGTAGTGCGTGTGGACTTCCTGTCTATCTTGGCTACGATAATGCGTTCTCTATGCCGTTCATTACAGCTACTCGCATTCCTATTTTCTTATTCATTATTAAAGCTACTCTTGCATTATCCATGTTTGATTTTGTACTTATAACTCTGTATTTTCCTGACAAGAAGTTTTGTCCCTACTGCCATCGAACTTCGCTAATCGCCACTATACCTAATTTCAACCTATCCATTTCCGTTATTTATTTTCTAGCCTTCCTGCTCGATTAACGGCTCTAACATTCTACTCTCCTATCTGTAGAATGTCAGCTCTGTTTCTCCTGATGGCGACATCTTGTTCAGTAGTCCCCGCTCAGCTGTCCGATTGGGAGACTATTTTACCTCCGTGATATTTTACCCAAGATGATGCCATCATCTCTTTTACATCTGCTTATTGTTTGATTCTCTTGTTCCGCAATCTTATCAATGCGTACAGTCTTCTGGCATTCTTCCAATAATTATTCACTCTCTTTTTGCTTTCAGCCGTTCGGAGTACCAGCATAGGAAGGCCGTTTTGGATGATGTTACAAGGCCAAGTCAATAAATCATCCAGACTGAAAAAGCTGCTACCCCTCTTCAGAAGTCACACGTTTGTCTTGACTCTCAGTATATACCCCTCCGTTGTTGTTGCACCTACGGTACGTCTACGTGTATCGCAGGGACACGCAAACCAGTGCACCAATTCATGGCTTGCGGCTGTCATAAGTAAAGTCCATGTTCTCGATCGCTTCCATACATCTGCTCGTTGTTCGGTTCAGTTGTTCCGCATCCTCATCGTTGGGTTTCTTCTTTTGGTATGCTTCCAATAATGATTCACACTCTCTTAACCAGCACGCTGTGTATTCCTTCCTGGTCGTGCGTGAATACATTTCGTTGCGGATTTATGTAACAGTGTGTCGAAGAAATTGCTTAAAGCTTGTAAGAGTGGTAGTCTCACTTACTTACTAAGTTGGCCATACAAATCGCAGTTGGTTTTCGGTCTCGCCAAACAGCCTTCTCCATCTTCCTCAGTCCACGTAGTCTTTTCCAGCTAGTCCCATCCTACACATATCCCCTATGATATCCTGTCAGTCCATCTCAGCCATGCCCCCCCCCCCCCCCCCCCCCCCCCGCCATCCCGGTCTGTTGCACTGTTGCATCTTATCTTCTCGACGCGTTACGTACCCATACCAATTCAGTCTCCTCTAATCAGTACCACAATGTCCAGTGACTTGTACAGCTCCTATAGTTCGCGGTTTATCCTATTTCTCCAGTCGTCTCCATTCTTCGTAGGCCAAGAAACTGTCTCAGAACAGCATTCTGAAATTTCAAGAGTTTTCTTTCTAGCTTTTGTGTCATATTCCAGGTCTCTGCTCCGTGTAGGACAACAGGTTTTATTATTGTCCTGTAGATCCTCATCTTGGTGGTTTTCGATAGAAGCTTCAGCAGCTTTCCTGCTTGACCTGTTTCCAGCTTGGATTCTTGTTGTTATTTTCTGGTCTATCTCATCCCTTCAACTGAATACTGTCCCAAAGTATGTGTACTCATCTACCCTTTCAAAGATTTTAGCGTCTACATCTAAAAGTCTATCATCATTCTCTCTGATCATTACGAGGTAATCCCGCGCCCGGGTTCCCGGGTTCGATTCCCGGCGGGATCAGGGATTTTCTCTGCCTCGTGATGACTGGGTGTTGTGTGATGTCCTTAGGTTAGTTAGGTTTAAGTAGTTCTAAGTTCTAGGAGACTGATGACCATAGCTGTTAAGTCCCATAGTACTCAGAGCCATTTTTGAACTACGAGGTAATTGATCTTATCCATACTCATCTTCAAGCCTGATTTTATTGCCTCTTCCAATAACACTCTTGCCATCTGAACTCGATCTTGATCCTTCTGTGTTATTAAAACTACTTCTACCCAGCTGCATTCTTGTCTCAAAGCTTGTTACATTTCTCAGTGCTCTTTCTAGAAGCAGATTAAACAGAGGGGGGAAGAGGCAGTCTCCTTGTCGCACTCCATTGTTCACATTGAATTTACCGTTCACCGTGTATGTTGTCTCTTGTATACATGCTTGTGTTATTTTTGTTAGTTCTCTGGGAACCTGCTCGCTTTCCAGTTCTTACCACATTGCTTGCGTGTTCACACTACCATACGTTTTTTGGAAGTACCCAAAAGACAACGAACATCTCTGCGAAATTCCGCTCTTTGATAGAGCGGTAGTCACTAAGGTTTGATCGTCACCTCGAAAAAATAAAGTTATGTAATGAGTTTTTGTTGGTTTGTAGGTACACTGACTTAACAAATGTCATGGGATACGCACCTAATACCGCGTGGGGCCTCCTCTGACCTTGCAGACGCCGTGGACGTGAGTCTACAAGTCCCTGGTACACCTCTGAAAGCAGCTGACACTAAATCTGTTCATGGATGCAGGATCCATGGCACGGAAGCTGCGTTCTGCGACATCCCCGGTAAGATCAATGAGATCTGATCTGGCTCCTGAGTGGCCATCTTGTGCATGCCGCTGTGGCCGAGCGGTTATAGGCGCTTCAGCCCGGAACTGCGCTGCTGCTACGGTAGCAGGTTCGAAACCTGCCTCGGGCATGGATGTGTGTGATGTCCTTAGGTTGGTTAGGTTTAACTAGTTCTAAGTCTATGGGACTGGTGACCTCAGATGTTATGTCCCATAGTGCTTAGAGCCATTTTTTTGGCCATCTCGCTCTGTAAACCCCTGCATGTTTCTGGAACAATTCCCAGGCGACGTGGGAGCGATATGGCGGCGCGTTATCATCCTGAACACTGCATAACCATCACAGTGTTGGAAGGACAAAAGTGGGTGGAGATGGTCCCCGAGCAGCTCAACATACCGCGTTAATTCAAAGTCCCTTCCAGAACAACTAGGCGGCCCATTCCATATTAGGAAAATGCACCCCAGACCATAACAAAGACACCACTGCCTTGGAAGACAGCATCTTGGCAGGCGGGATTCATATGGTCTGCGCCACACGCTGTGCCTTCCGTCGACATGGTGCAGTTGAAATCGTGATTTATCCGACCATATCACGTTACGCCATTATTCTAGTGTCCATCCCCGGTGACTGGCGACAAATGCAAGCAGTTGTGCCCGATGACGTTGGGTTAACAGCGGCATGCGTGTGCAGCGCCGGCTCCCATACCCCATGGAATCCACGTTCCTACGGACTGTCAACTGGGAGACGTGTCTAGCACGTCCTGTGTTGAAATGAGCCTCGATCTGTTGCACTGTTGCCCTTCTATCACTATTGACGATCCGTCTAGGATATCGCCTGACACGGTCATCGAGGGTGGCTGGACGGCCGGCAGTTCGCCTGTTGTAGACTATGACACCCTCATCCAGTTATTCACGATGCGTCTTGGACACGGATGAACGTGTGAAGCCGAATCTCTACACCACTGCCAAACTCGGAATTCCAATCCGTCGGGAACTGACCACAGCGCCCCGTTCGAATGGTATTAGCTCACGACGACGTTGTATGTTACACAAATCACTCCCACAACCACTTCCCAGAGTGGTTGCTACAAAAATTTAGCTGAAACAGCGAGAGTGTAGTGGACTTACAACACATTTGCACCATCAGTGCCTCACTATTCCATGACATTTGCTAAGTCAGTGTACATGTCTGCAGGCCTGGTACACACAGAAGTCCCCTCATCATAGTACCGTAGCACGCCATTAGAGGAGCCAACACAAAACGGTGCAGCCAACTGATAGAGTTCAGTTTCGTGCTGTAATTCGTTGATTACGTTCGAAAGGGATCAACGCTGCAAGAATCCCCTTTAACTTAGTACACTGTTGCCGTAGGTCGTCAAACAAGTCTGAATGACGACGAACGAAGTGGCAGACTATATCTCTGTGAAGAAACGGGAACCGCAAGAGATATGGAGGACCTGGTATTTGAAGACCGAAGTACCGCAATGGATACGACAGTGAAAGAAAGTGGAAAACAGTCGTGGATCAGTTTTCAGCGTATTTTACGGCATTTTGATATGACAAAAGTCGTCATCCGCTGCGCTTCACAACTCTCACACCCATTCAAAAAGACACACCCCCTCCCCCCCCCCCCCCAAAAAAAATCACGTGGTTTCATTAAGACCCAAAAAGGCGGGTCTCAACGAGAATCAGGCAAGGTGAGCTGAAAGGCTTTCGGGATTGCTAGCACATTAGATCGTAAGGGGCAAATGATCACAAACAACCGAAATCTCTTGACAAGGTTGTGTGAAGCTATCACGACGATTGCTGGAGAAGACTGACAGTATACAAGGACATTCCCTACTGTCCTAACTCACGTTCTATCTTACTGATGCCTCCTCTAGTCTGTGTTTCCCATATATTCCTACCTCGCCGATTATAAGATGAATCACATTAGAAACCAGTCCACTAACTTTTCGTCTTTCATAACATCCCATCTGAAAGTCTTCGATTTTCTTCTTTTCCGATTTTCCCACAGTTGATGACTCACTTCTATACAACGCTATGCTCTAGTCGTGCATTGTCGTTCAGTTGACGCCTGTGTTTCATATTAGATTTTTTATTCAGCGAGAAATACCGTCTTTGTCAGTCTTCTTATATCCTCCTTGGTTCGTCCATCACGCGTTGCTTTGCTGTCAGTGTAGCAGAATTCCTGTACTCCTCCTCCTACGTGGTCTCCAGTTCATCATCCCTTTCCAAGGATTAGGTGTTGCAGTCATCTATTCTGAACTCTGTCATCCATCAATCCATCTATCTCTTTCGAAGTTTACCTAGTTTTCTTTTTCCATTCGGTCGCTAATTCATTATCTCTTTTTAGCAACGTTTTCTATTATTCTGTCAACATGATTCATGCATCTCATTCTATTCTCCTCTATCTTCTTATCAACTGAAAATACTTTTCAATCTGATATTATTGTTTCACTTCTTATTTTATCCTTTTATTACAGCCTCTTACATATCTCATGAACTTCATCTCTGCTGCCTGTACGAATGATTTTCTTTTTCCTTTACTGTCCATAATTCAGAACTACATACAAAAGTAGGTGCAGCCATAAATTTATAGAACTTCATTTGTGTTTCCTTTATTCTAAAGTTTTGACGTTCGTTTCTTTACTGACCATAATTCGGAATTACATACAAAAGTAGGTACAGACATAACTTCACAGAATTTCATTTGTGTTTCCTTTCTTCTAAAGTCTTGATGTTAATTTTTTCATTAATCTCATTTCTGCTACTCCTCAGTATTTTCATCTTTTGTTTCTTTGCTATGAATTCATGTTCTATGATTAGTGAATTGTTCGTTCTTGTTATTCTCTTTTGGTTCTTCTAGAGATTGTACATTAACCCTCTATCCCTGTAACGGATACCTATTTGTCTGAGTATTTCAAACGTCCATCAGATCTTTACACCGTCGAACGCTTATTCTAGATCTACAAATCCAATGAAAGTGAGGGGCTTTAAGTGTAACGTCAGAACTGCCCCCCTGCTCTGCCTTTAACTTTCCTCAGGCCAAAGTGGTCGTCATGTAACAGATGGTAAGCTTTTTTTCATCCTTCTATGTATTACTCCGGTCAACAAGTGTTTCACAGTCCTCGAGGTCAAAGATTACATCGAATTTGTATGTAACGCGTTATAATATTTTTGTTCCTTTGCGTTATATTTATAGCAGTATCTGACCAAGGACGTAAACCATTGAATCAAAACGCTATAATCATCTTAATAGCGTGTACGACCACACTTGGAACGCAATTCAGCAGTGATTCTGTGTGATATGGATTCGTGAAGACCTTGGCAGGTTTCCCGAGGTATGTTACGCCAGGTATTTAAGCACAAATCGCGCAATTATCATAAACTGCGGGCCGATGACTTATGGGGACGGACCTGGTGCCCGATAGCGTCCCAGAAGTGTTCCATCGAGTTCATATCCGGTGACTTTGGTGGTCAAGTCATCAACATGAGGTCACTACCATGCTCCTCAAACCAGTATGACACTGTTCTGGCCTTGTGACACAGACAGTTATCCACTTGGAAGATGCTGTCGGGGAAGACATCAAGCATGAGTGGATGCAGGTGGTTCGCAATAATGTTCACGTAGTCTGTATCTGTCATAGTACCTTCGAGTACTATCATAGGGCCCACGGACGTTGATGTCCAACACCTCCTATTCGTTGTTTCACCGTCCTTCGGCGACTTTCCACAGATGCTGACGCCAGTAGCAAAATACGTACAGCCGACCACCTTCTGCGTTCCCGAGATGCTTGTTAACAGGCGCCGGGCCAGAACAATCTACATTTGGTGAAAGTCGCTTATTATGCCGGTGGGTTTCCTATTTGCAGCGTACATCGTCACTGGCATGACTCCCCATTCGCCTCTGCTCCGCTTATATACTTCTTTATCGTGCCAATGTCCGCAACGCCACAAGACTGCACTTCAGTCTCACGGTGGGCGGTGGTAATGATGGTTTAGTTCACCAGTGTATGCCTTCTAAATCGAAACTTATTTATTGTTATATCATATTATCGGTTTCTCCTCCACGTAAGGGATTGTAAGCTGAAGGGGGTGGGCTTGAGAGTAGAATACATTTTTCATTCACTCATTATGTTAGTCGAGTCATGTGGTATAGTGGAACGACTGCTCGACAGCTCATCATCCTGTTCAGTCAGGGCTCTGGTCACCCTCTGTAATAATAATTGTTCTCGGCATTTGGTCTAGGCGGATCTCACATGACACCTGTTCAAGTTGACCTTTGAATACCTCACTCGCCACGCGGAGTAGCCGCGCGGTGTGAGGCGCCTTGCCACGATTCGCGTGGCTTCCCCCGTCGGAGGTTCGAGTCCTCCCTCGCGCATGGTTGTGTGTTGTCCTTAGCGTAAGTTAGATTACGCAGTGTGTAAGCCTAGTGACCGATGACGTCAGGAGTTTGGTCCTATAGGAACTTACCACAAAGACACTTCACTTAGTTTTCCTATTACAGAGTGAAACCAGCCTTCTGAGCGAACACGCTGTGCTACCGTGCCGGCGGCCAGCTGAACTACGCAAGCAAGACTCAGGACTCCCTCACAGCTTCACTTTCGCCAGTACATCTCCTTCCTTCAAAAATTCGAAGGTGTTCTCCTGCGGTACTTATGAGACTAGCAAGACTTCCAGGAATGCTAGTCTTGTAAGTATCGAAGGACTTCTCTGAAGTTTGGAAGGCAGGAGGTGATGTACTGACGAAAGTACAGCTGTGAGGCCGGGTCGTGAGTCGTACTCGGGTAGCTCAGCTGGTAGAGCAACTACTCACGGAAGGCGAAGTGCCGAGCTCGAGTCTCGGCCCGGCAAGCAATTTTAATCTTCCAGGAAGTTTAGTTCACGGAATCATTACAAAGAATAAGAATAATGTACAGGAAGATGCACAATTTTGCCCATTATTCAAAAACACACGTTTACAATAACACCCCATGAGCTGCAAAAACTTTCGTTGTTAATAAATTCAGTTTAAGAGGAGCCTATAGGATTTAGCAGTGATTTACTTCTTGTGCTCTTCTGACCGTCAATGGATGCACATATTACTACGAGAGTTGAAACATACATGTTTCAAAGTTTTACTGCCCTTGAAAGTAGTCACCAGCATTTTGTATAACCCGCTCGCAGCGATGTGAACGTGTATGTTTCAAAGTTTTACTGCCCTTGAAAGTAGTCACCAGCATTTTGTATAACCTGTTCGCAGCGATGTGAACGTCATAGGATACCCTTAGCATCTCCCGTTGTATTGATAAAGTCGAACAGTCTATTGCACAACGAATCTTTGTAACAGTTCTGAAGCGAATGCCATGAAGTGCTTCCTTCATCTTAGGAATCAAGCTGAAGTCTCAGGACCTTAAACCAAAGAGTGTGGTGGGTCGTGCAGCAGTTCCAAGCCCTATCGCTCGAACAAACCAGTCACAACTTGCTCCGTATGCGCCAGAGCAGTGTCCTGCAAAATGGTGGACGGATCTTGCAAAGAAATGTTGCCGCTTCTTTCTCTCAGTCGTTTATTTTTGGAACACATCCTGTAATTCCATTCGAGTCTCAATGGGGAAAGGGGTGGGAATTAACAAGGAAGAAGTGAGAGGTGAACATGAGCAAAACCAACGTCGGAGCGTGAAATGTCAGGAGTCTGAATTGTGAAAGGAAGCTGGAAAAAGAAACATACAGTGTCTGAATTTAGATTTTTAACGGCTGACTGAAGTGAAATGATCCTTCGATCATAATAGTGGGAATAGGATTCCTTAGGAATAGAAAGACAGGACAGAGAGTGCTACTGTGAACAGTCCAGTGATAGGATTATTCTAATCAGAAAACCCACCTCCGTGGAAGAGGTCGCTAATGCCAGCCTGTGCTGTGGGGCTCGAGTTGGAGGTTGCCAGTTCTAGGGATGGAAGAAAGAGAATTAGAAACAATAAAACCGATAGCCAAAAACAATGGATATAACACACATATAGCACAAAGACTCAACGACAAAATAAAAAAAAAACTAAAGAAACATCCAAACAAGCAGAGAACACAAACACCTGAAAACCCCACAAACAGCACAGACACTGCAGTACACAAAAAAAGTAACACTCATAACATGACTAACAAACAGTAATAGTGCACTGTGACATACAAACACAAATCAACAAACAGAATAGCAAATATACTGAAGGAACAAGGATTACATATCGCTTGCAGAAAAAGAAACACACTCCAGTCACATTTACAACCGGCCGCAGTGGCCGAGTGGTTCTAGGCGCTTCCGTCTGGAACAGCGCGACCGCTACGGTCGCAGGTTCGAATCCTGCCTCGGTCATGGATGTGTGTGATGTCCTTAGGTTAGTTAGGTTTAAGTAGTTCTAAGTTCTAGGGGACTGATGACCCCAGATGTTAAGTCCCATAGTGATCAGAGCCATTTTGAACCACATTTACAGACACCGACATACAAGACGAATGCCAAGGAGCTGTTATCGACCAGTCAGACTGTCAAGGTTGCAAATCAGTCTATCTGGGAATGAATAGGTAGAAAATTCAAAACTAGATGTAAAGAACACAAAAGAAGCTGCAAGTATAAAAATGGCTATTCTACCTTTGCTGAACACCTGATAAAATGTGGATCTGAACCATCTAACATGGAACAGGACGTGAAAATTATTAGAGTAACAGAAAATTCCGAACATTACAAGGAAACTTTCACGTTAAAAGAGCCCTTGCAATGAACAAAACTGTAATAAATGAACAAATCAATAAAGGCAACCACTTACTGACCAGATTAGCATCTAAAACTATAAAAACAGTGATGTAAAACATAACCAGACTAATCTCAACCTCTCTCTCTCTCTCTCTCTCTCTCTCTCTCTCTCTCTCTCTCTCTCTCTGACACACACACACACACACACACACACACACGTTGCAAAATAAACAAATATGAAACCGGCGAAACAAACAAATAGGAATCCACATATACTCGTAGACACCACAATACTACACAATGTAAACACACAAAATCAACACATAGTGAAAAGTGGAGGTCATGTATCCAAATGAGTGCGCTGGAAAAAACGACGAAAATCGGCCATCTGGAGTAGGTAGACCAACCAAATCCGACTCAGGACGACTCACATGGATTGGTAACATCAGAAATTGTAACACCAATTTGTAATTTAACTTCTCGTAAATTATGCTGAAGAACTTTTTATGACCTAAAAAATAAGATAATAAAAAGAAAAATAAAGGAATGTAATAACACAGTTTAATTACTATACATCGCAGTTATCAGATACATAAGCATGTATTAGAGGCCACTGAAGACGATTAAAAAAAAAGAAGCGAAACACGTATGGCACGACACAAACTGACTTTCATTTAGCTGCAAGGACGCATACATCTCCATGAATGAAGAAATTTTCTCCGACAATATTTGGTCGGAAAAGGGAAGAGAGGTAGTGACGTTAAGTCCCAGATGTAACGTGGCTTCCACCTCCGCTCATTAAATGAATTCCGAAGCAGTTTAAGAATCCACTTTGCAATTTTCCTAGGTCGGTGATGGGAGCAGCGCAACTAAAGATGTAGTTTGATCGTTTTTTGGAAACTCAAATTACATATCGCAACCTGATAACCACTCTGCACCATATGATTAGTGAAAAATCTCGCTTCTTTTTCGAATGACTGCAAGTTCAGGTTGTACGATAAGAAAAAAAGATATTGAAAATTAGCAACAAAGTTACGCCAATGGTGAATCGGTGCCGCTTCGAACTATTGCATCTCTCCCACAGAAAAGTTGAAAATATCGAACTTGTAGCACAATAATTACTATCATAAACATGTTTACTTGAATTGTATTTAAGTGTTCTAACACATTTTGAATAAAAATTAGCTTAATATGTTAGAAAATATTCAGAGCTACAAGCAACGATGCTTACGTGACGAGATCAGGATGCTAAAAGACAAAAGCGAACAACCAGACATCTCCTTGCTGCCCTCGAAGAAAAAAATTCAAGGTCGCGCCCACGTTTATTTGTAGAGATAATATAAATATCCATATGGACTCTTTGCTCCACATTTGATATATCAATTATATCTTCCTTTGCTCAAACATACACAAAATTTTACACCAAAGAAATAACTTACAGAGAAGGGATCCTACACAGATCACCAGGCTTCGATCCAGTGTCATGTATTAAGTTCCAAACATTATCAGGCACATTATCAGCACTTCTTTTTTATCTTCATTCTTCTGATATGTTTCTTCATTTTTTCTTCGTCAGTTGTTCTGTGCGGGTATCGCATGTCATCTTTCAAATTTCATCGATGAGAGATTCTTTCAGTTTTTTTAAATATTTTTTTATTATTACAGATGGCACGGTAGCTCAGCGTGTTATCAGCTCACACTCCGCTGCAGACCGAAAAATTCATTCAAGAGACACATCATGTACTACAGATTTCATCTGCTGACTACGGCTAGATGTCGTTTAGACACCCAAAGGTGAAATCAGACTGAAACCGTCGCTAGGATGATTTTAAATTATATATTCCACGTCTTCCCTAAATCTTTTCATATGAATACCGGTATGGTTTCTTCAAAGGAGTCGCGCCCAGACTCCTGCCCCATCCTACTCGAATCCTACATTTTTCTTCGTCTTCCGTGACTTAACTATAACGGCATGTTAAACTAGACGGGCCATTAAGCTCCATCTGTCGCCCCTTGACACAGAGCAGTACACAACGCTGAATGCGGTGGGGTATACTTTGCAGGTTACAAAACGAAACAAATTCACTATAATTTGATCTACTGAATGCATGCGTATAGGTGAAGACTAATGCATGGTAGTGTCTAGATAATGTCAAATAACCGACAAAGATGTCGGTTCAAAACATAACAATACCTCTTGTTTCTGTATCTCACCGTTAATCTGATGACAGCGTTAACGAACAATGAGTCTTCATCGATAATAGTACCGAATAGCAACAGTTACTAGGTACACATCCGCTGACGTACGCCACAAGATACTGTACCGTGTATAACAGAGAGTGTACCGTACTGATAGGACTCATTCAATTTTCTTTTCCATTCGTGTGTGGAGCGAAGAAAAATAACTGTCTGTATGCTTCTGTAAACGTCTTAATATCTCTCATTTACGCTCATGATCCCTACGCTAGATACACTCTCTGATCAAAAGTATTTGGACATTCTCATGTAATGCGGAATTGGCTGTTATGTCACAGGAGGCGCACCCGCCCGTATTAAAGGAGATGGGGAGTATTGTGCTGTCAGTAGAGAAACTAACAGCAGAATGGGACAGTGAGGACACTCAGTGACTTCGAACGTGAACTATTCATTTGGTGCCACCTGAGTAACGAATCCATCGGGAACATTTCCTCATAATCCGCACATGTTTACAGACAGTGCCAAGCGAGGCTTCGGTTGGTGTGAAGTGGATGAATGTAAACGAGTAATTTGCAGTGATGGATCATGCTACAATCTGCGACGATCAGATGGAAGGGTATGGGTTTGGGGGATTCCTGGGGAGCGTTACCTGCCGTCACGTGCAGTGCTAACAGCCAAGTACAGAGGAGGTGGTTGTTTTTCGTGGGGAAGTGTGGTCCACTTACAGCGCTTAAGAAAAGGCTAAATGCGAAAGGATATGAACAAGACTTACAGCACTGTGTACCGCGTACAGTGGCAGAGCAGTTCGGAGACGATGATTTCTTGCATCAGCATGACACCTTTGGAATGAGTCAGAACGTCGACTTCGCTCCTGACCTCATTGCCCAGTATCACTTCTGCTCGGGTTTCGGCTCTTGAGGAAGTATGGGCTGCCATTCCTTCAAAGACATTCAGATACCTCATTGAAAGTGTGCCCGGTAGAGTTCAAGCTGTCATAAAGTCGAAATGTCCACTAAAATGTGTCCGGATACTTTTGATCAGATAGAGCATATGAATGTGGCAACATGCTGTTAGCACAGTCTTGTTCCATTACTGTTTCTCTAAGTTTCCTCAATGAAGTTTAGCAAGAACTACGTCGTCTTTCTTCAGTGATCTCCATTTAAGTTCCCTGATCATTTCTATTACGTTCAACAGTTGGCTGTGTAGACTTGTTACGCTCCTAGCACAGTGTCTCTGAATTCATTCGATGTCTGCTGTCTTGTCTTCTCGATAAGGACACCAAGCGCTGGAACAATACTCAAGAATTGTTATCACTAGTGTCTGGTATGCGATTTCTATAAAGATGAACTGCATTGTCCCAGAAACCTCCCGACAAATCTACGTGTCTCTTAATACTGGTTTAACATAATCGTCTCATTTCATACCAGTTCTTAGTATTGTCCAATACAAGGTGGTTATAATTAAACTTTTGCTACTTGAGCCAGTGTAGACAGAAAACTATTAACCTTAAGGGTACCCAACTTTGCTGGAATGGGGTTCGGACTGTGCGCTGCAGGATTTGCGTTGTTAGTAGTGTCAGTAGTCGGCAAGACTCAGCGGAGGAGCGCCTCTGAGGATTTCCAGAGCAGTCCTGGACGAAACGTCAGGAACAGAAGAGTTTCTTGGACTACGACCTCACATCCCGAAATGTTTACCAGCAGTATTGTTGGTGTCATGACTTCCCGGTAGGCGCCGTACAGGTAAGACGACGTAAGGTTGAAACACAAGCTTTAGTGTGCATTACAGTTGCAGACAATCAACATGAGTGTGGATAAGGTGAGCAGAGCTCCAGTCGAAATGCTGTTTTATAAAAACGACAGCAACAGTTCTGCTGCTCTTCGCGGGTATGACGCATTGAAGGAATACTGAGAGGTCCTCTTTCCTCACCGGAGTTGAAGAACATCATTAGGAATTTTGAATCAGCTCGCGATTTGAGAAATGTTCCTGGGAGAGGCTGACGGCCAATTCCGCCACAGATTGTTCAATAAGTTCCTGTTATCATGGCTAAGAATGCTGGAGACAATGTGCGATTTTCAAGCAGTGCACGAGTTGTATCATGACAGCTGAACGTTCCACGGTTCACCGTTTGAAAGGTGCTATGAACTGTTGTGAAATGGTACCTCTAGAGCGGTTGGAGGCTTTAGTCGATGCAGATGGTCATTACGCTGTGCAACATGTGTAACCTGGAACGTAAACATGACACGTAGTTAACAAATGTGAAATTAATATGTATTTCTTTCAATGGTTTATTCATTACTTCTCTGCCACATGTCCTCACAAATGTTTACGCGAAGTTTCGTTGTCCTACGATCGCTCGTTTTCCACGGCGGCCATCTCTAGCAGCGAAAGTTTAATTATAATCAGCCTGTATTTACACAATTTGACATGCTTAACGTTGTTGTTGTTGTTGTTGTTGTGGTTTTCAGTCCTGAGACTGGTTTGATGCAGCTCTCCATGCTACTCTATCCTGTGCAAGCTTCTTCATCTCCCAGTACCTACTGCAACCTACATCCTTCTGAATCTGCTTAGTGTATTCATCTCTTGGTCTCCCTCT
This sequence comes from Schistocerca americana, assembly GCF_021461395.2. NCBI lineage: Eukaryota > Metazoa > Arthropoda > Insecta > Orthoptera > Acrididae > Schistocerca > Schistocerca americana. The sequence goes on along the minus strand of NC_060121.1, from coordinate 553,603,324 downwards.
ACGATTTTTACCCTCCACGCTGCCGTCCAATACTAAATTGGTGATCCCTTGATGCCTCAGAACATGTCCTACCAACTGATCCCTTCTTCTAGTCAAGTTGTGCCACGAACTTCTCCACTCCTATTCAATACTTCCTCATTAGTTATGTGATCTACCCATCTAATCTTCAGCATTCTTCTGTAGCACCACATTTCGAAAGCTTCTATTCTGTTCTTGTCCAAACTATTTATCGTCCATCTTTCACTTCCATACATGGCTACAGTCCATACAGATACTTTCAGAAACGACTTCCTGACACTTAAATCAATACTCGATGTTAACAAATTTCTCTTCTTCAGAAACGCTTTCCTTGCCATTACCAGTCTACCTTTTATATCCTCTCTACTTCGACCATCATCAGTTATTTTGCTCCCCAAATACACTACTGGCCATTAAAATTGCTACACCAAGAAGAAATGCAGATGATAAACGGGTATTCATTGGACTATTATACTAGAACTGACATGTGATTACATTTTCACGCAATTTAGATGCATAGATCCTAAGAAATCAGTGACATGTGACGTAGCATGTGAAAGTTGCTGAATTGGACGGGTTACTCCTGTAACTTAAATATCAGATCTGAAGATGGTTCTGAATGAACCGAAACCGGTCATATGAATAATAAAAAAAAATTTGCAATCAAGACGGATTTAAAGTAACATTAACTTTCCTTATGTCAGCAAGTTGTAGGTGTCGCCACCGGCGCCAACCTTGTGTGAATGCTCTGAAAAGCTAATCATTTCCATATCACAGCACCTTCTTCCTGTCGGTAAAATTTCGCGTCTGTAGCACGTCATCTTCGTGGTGTAACAATTTTAATGGCCAGTAGTGTAGCAAAACTCCTTTACGACTTTAAGTTTCTCATTTCCTAATTTAATTCCCTCATCATCATCTGACTTAATTCGACTACATTCCATTAACCTCGTTTTGCTTTTGTTGATGTTCATCTTATATCCTCCTTTCAAGGTACTATCCATTCCGTTCAACTGCTCTTCCAAGTCCTTTGCTGTCTCTGACAGAATTACAATGTCATCGGCGAACCTCAAAGTTTTTATTTCTTCTCCATGGATTTTAATACCTACTCCGAATTTTTCTTAACGTAGTCACCACTAATGATGTGATTAGATTCTGTAGGGTTCTGTTTATTTGTTACAGCCATTATCTTGCATTTGTCCACTTTTAAAGACAGCTGCCATTAATTACACCGAGTGAAAATGTTGTCTAGGTCTTCGTGAAGTTGCACACAACTGTCCAACGCCGGCGCTCATCATCAGCCAACAGGGTTTCTGCATCGAACGAGGTTACGCAGTGGTTAGCATGCTGGACTCGCATTCTGGAGGACGATGGTTTAAATCTGCGTCCGACTGGCCAGATTTAGGTTTTCCGTGAGTTCCCTAAATCACTACACGACATGCCAGGATGATTTTTTTAAATGGCGCGGGCGATTGTCTTCCCCATCCTTGTAACATTGCGAGAGTGTACTTCATACCTCATGATCTCAATGTCGACGGGACTTTGAACCCAAATCTTCCTTATTTCATTTATTGCCGATCCTATTTGATAAACCGTGTATGTATATTGTAAACATCAGAGGCGCTATTACGCTCATCCAATATAACGTTCATTTACTTAATGTGTGATTGTTTGAGGTGCTGGAGATAGAGGCCTCTTGCGAAAGCAATCACCGAGGCAGAGAATTGCTTTTTAAGGAGCAACGAGACCTGATGGGAAGACAAACGTTTTCTGAGGATTAGAGCTCGGGCGGCCGCGCGAAGCCATTGTGGATGCAGTTCGAATGAGGCGGCGAGTTGCCACGCCGTGCACGTAGCTCTCTAGCTTCGGCCATTTGAGGCCTCGGAGATGTGGCAGCGGTAAATGGTGTCCACATCCAGCCGTAACGGTCAACGGCGGCGTGTTGGCCGAACGCCGTACAGGGAAGTCCACCGGCTGTAGAGGTTAACTCGTGTCCCTGCAACTGCACTCTTGCGTGCCGATGTGACAAGCCTGGATGGCTGTCCACCACGTCCGAATTTTATCCTCATCTCGGTCGTCGATTGATTCCGCGGCTTATATCCTGCCTCGTGGCCGAACTAAAGGCGCTATTAAGGAATGCTCCCAGATAGGCCAGTTTGTAGGAGCTATGAGCCTCGAGACGTACCATCACATTTGCGGAAAAACAACCCATCATACGATCTCGAGGATAGAACGGGCAGGTAAGTATCGCAGAATCGGCTTAACACCTCATGCGCCAAAATTGCTGAAAATAATATACAGAAGGATCCAAAAGAAAATTGAACTGTTAGATGACGATCATTTGGTTTCAGGAAAGGTAAAGGGACCAGAGAGGAGGTTCTGGCTTTGCGCTTGGTAATTAAACTAAGAATTAAGAAAAATCAAGACACGTTCACAGAATATGTCGACCTAAAAAAACCGCTCGACAACGTAAAATGTGTTAAGTGGTGCAGGATATTCGAAATTCCCATGCAGATAGCTTGAAACGTTACTGTAAGTTACATATGTTTATATCTTTCGCGCTACAGCATTAGGTAGCCTCTACTAACTAGACAAAAGAGCTTTGCATCTGAACACGCACATGAGGTAGGCCTTTATGGCAACCTGAGTTAACTTGGTATTAGCTGACGTCAGACATCTTCCTGGCCAAGTTAGAAGGCAGATGGGTCCTTTGGCAGACAATCTTATAAACTAATTTCCTCAACACAATATGATCCACTTCTGTACAAGTTCCTATGTAGAATCATTAGCCGTTAAAGACGAGTATTTACCTTATAAAAGTTCACCTTAGCTGTTGAAAGTCAGTGGAACAGCGAATAAAGGTTCACATATTAAAGCCAGGTCAAGCAAACCTTAATAAGTACACACTGATAAATTTTAGGTAATCATTTTCACATTAAAATGTTTCAGAACTAAAGATAAATGTTACAATTACGTAGTTTCAAGGTTCGGCATACGAGTTTGAAGGCGTAAGCTACAGGGAAAGAAGGGTGATACTAAACATGTACGAAAACCAAAAGGGAAAAATAAGACTGGAAGACTTGAATCAAGTGCTTAGTTCAGAAAGGGTATTAGACGGGGATAGTATTCTCGGCCATTGTCAAGTGGCGACTGTCTTCTGGTTGCTGCTGACGTCCTTATGTAGCCGCGCTGCCTTCCGTGACGTCACTGGTACGCGCTCTGGCACTATATATGGTACCAGTGACGGGGGTACCAGGGACGTCACGGAAAGCAGCGCGGCTGTATAAGGACGTCAGCAGCAAACAGAAGACAGTCACCACTTGACAATGGCCGAGGAGTACTCGGCCGAAAGCTCGTGGATTTTAAACCACCTGACGCTGCTGGAAGACCGATAAACATTTATTAGTACATATCGCCGTGAAGCTATGCATTTCTACCCTTTGTTGTCCTCACTTTATAATATTTCTTTGTTGATGGAGGCACACTATCACCCCTGCCTGCACTGCCTCATTACTATCAAAGTGAAGTCCTCGAAGGTGTTTTTTAAGTTCTGGGAACAGATGAAAGGGTCAAGTCGGGACTGTATGAAGTATGATTGATGACAGTGAACCGAATTGTTGCAGATGTCGCAGCGCTCGTGTGTGATGTGGCATTGAAGAAGAGAGTGCTCCGTGCATTAAGAACTCTTCGAATTCGAAACTCGATTGCTGCACCCTGTTTCTCATGCACCGACATAGTTACGTTACACTCCGCAATGTTACACGCTACAATTCGGAGCCCTATAGCGGCAGATGCTTACAACTTGCGTCCGCGAAACGGAAAAGTCGACCGAGTAATATGCGTGTCATGTACTACCTCAACAGATATTCAGAACAGAATACAAAATTCGGAGGCATTATTTTTCAGCACACCCTCGTATTTTTGGTGAAAAATTATTTTCACAATTCAATTTGAAACATGACACTGCATTTTGCTTAATTGTTGACATAGACAACTGCAAAATAAAAAAGTAAGGAAAATTCTTTGAAGAAATTTTAACTGGTCCTTTATTTTTACCAACATTTCAGTAATTCTCTTTTGCAAAGTCACGTGGTTTAACAGAATTTTCTCGAAACGTCTAACTGATTCTGGGAAAATCTTTTCAGCAGCTGTCTCGAGACAATTTTTGACAAAATATTCGTCCATGAATGACTGGCAGCGTTTTGCTATAAGGCGAGATATTTCAAAACTTATGTCTGTTGCAGTTTGTATGACTTTAGCAAGTTTTCTGAACATCGCTTGCTGACACGCCAATTCTCATTTCAAGTAAGACATTTTCAGTTTATGTAGTTTTTCTGGCAGTACAGAAAACCCAAAATGCGGACTTTAATTTGTATTTCTTTGGGATGGTTACAACACTTTTGCAAATCAGGCAAGTGATATAATTCAGCATTTGCACAAAAATGACATAATTCAGTAAGTGCACAAAAAAATATTTTTCTATCCAGCCATCCTGAAACTGCCGCTACATTGTAGGTTTAATTTTCGACCTTTTACAAGTAGGGACAGTGAATATTCGTAACGACGCTTTTGAAGAGAAAAGCAAAAATGTTCGTACACAGAAAATGATTGATGCATGAAAATGCTTAAAAGTTCACAGAAATACATAAAATTCCTTCTTATCTTCGTCGCAAATAGATCAACGCACTAATGAGCGATCGATGAAGCTCGCTGACCCATGGTATGTACTGTAGAATACACGAAACACTGACGACTAAACAGTGTTGTTACTTGCCGGACCGTGTGCAGCTCTTGTCGCGACTGCATTGTTCGAAAATCTTGTACCTTGAGACATGTTATTATCCCGAATTGGGACCTCCCTGTCCCAATGCCACCTAGACTGGCGTGGCTCAAAAGAACTAAGACCGATAAAGGTCCTCCCTCTACTTTCCGAGAGGGAATGAAAGAGTAATTACGAGACCAAACGTGGAGGGGAGGGTCCCCATCAGATGAACAGAGGACTGCCGTCTGTGCGTCTCTGCACTAAATGCAACTTCTCTTTCCTCATTACCCTCCAGAATATATGACAAAACCCACTTTACTTTTATTCAGCGTCATCCAGTCTGTCTCTACTAAATTACACCTAACAGATAAAGATTGAATTATCAGGAAACTCGTATTCTTTGCCACTAATGTAAGACTTCAGTAATACCTGAGTATTAATCGGCTTCCTTCCTTCTCCCGCAGCACTGATAACGTACAGGGAAAGATGGGCTCTGCGCAATCTCACTTAAGTGTGGATACACTTTTCTCTAGTGCACAGACCTGACTGTCTACTGCTGTCCAAAAACCCATCGGCATTAAAACACCAAACATTAATATTAATAATAGGCATCAGCACATCTTCACTAGTCACTTCCCGCTCACGTATCAAGTCACTTCTTACGTCACCATCCGTATCACACTGAATATTATTAATGGCAAGTACTGACGCAGTAACTGTGCTTACGGTTCCGAATAGAGTCCCATGCGAAACTTCATTTGCTTTTAATGTAACTGTGAAGGACTGGCTGGCATGCATTCGTCATTCCTTTGTCGATCCAGCGATCGACTCTTCAGTTCGTGTGTCATTGGGCGGTCGATAATCCACTTCATAATGATTACAATCTCCCCTAGGCTGTCCGTAATCTATGTTTCTGCGCGCTATCAGAGCGATTTGGTAGCCCTTAATTTCTGTGAAAACAATCTTCATGCAGTGAAAAACCGTCTGTCGATTTCTTCTATCAAGAATTTCCCTCCGTTGTGTTGTCTCCTGTCTTAATCAATACTCTCTATGCGATCTAATATGATATGTACGAGAGCGGGCTGGACAAGTAATGCATCTGAATTTTTTTACCTGGAAGCTCTTAAAGCTTCTTAAGTGAAAGAAACTTCAAAAGCATTCTACATCTTTATTCTTCATTTCTCAACATGGTCACCCTGGCGACGAAGACATTTCTTCCGACAAATGACTAGTTTGCTTATACCGTCACTGTAGAATATTTGACTTTTTTGATGGTGCCACAACCTCACCTCTGCTTGCACCGCTTCGTCACTGTATAACTGAAGTCCTCGAAGGTGTTCTTTAAGTTTTGGAAACAGATGGAAATCAGATCGTGTCAAGTTGGGACAGTATGAAGGATGATCTGTGACAGTGAACCCAAGGAGTCTGATTGTTCAAGCTGTCACAGCACTCGTGTGTGATCTGGCAGTGTCGTGCTGAAGGGCAGGGTGTTCCATGTGTATACGAACTCTTCGAATTCGAAACTCGATTACAGCACTGCGTCACACACCACTGTGTTACACCCTACGATTCCGGGCCCTCTGGCGGCAGAGGACTAAAGTTATATAGACATGAAGTATAAAGATGCAAATTGTTAATAACGGTTGTTTTGTTTAAAAAGCATTAAGAGTTTCACTTAAAAAATTAGGGGGCATTAATTTGCAGCTCACTCTCGCACTTCTTCAATCCTGTAATGCAATGACAAAACCAATACTAGTATTTCTCATACTACAAAACGTCACCTTTAAATGTAAATTTCGATTGACTTGTGATCTTTTATTGATTCATCTAAGTAGCCGTTCTTGTGCCAATGTTTTTGTTAATATTCTCGCATGGTTCCCTCATTGTATGTGGAATTTTGTGATAACAGTGATACTTTGATAGCCCACTGACGCTTTTGTTACCAATATTAGTTCAAAAACCATTTCAAATCTCTTAAAAGTTTCACATTTCTCTGATGGTTACTGTTGTGGCGTAACAAGACAGCTACGCCACACTGAAGTAGCCGAAAGGCACGCGTAATCTCAAGTAGGCTAGATAGAAGTCTGAAACAGGATACTTATTAATGTTATAAAGAAAAGTATGTAGCTGCTGGAATACTTAACTTTTAATATCGTCCTTTGGTATACAGCATTCTTGATGATACAAGTGAGACTCTATCTTGAGGTACATGCAATTTTACAAATGGCGCCTTGCTAGGTCGTAGCCATGGACTTAGCTGAAGGCTATTCTAACTATCTCTCGGCAAATGAGAGAAAGGCTTAGTCAGTGTAGTCGCTAGCAAAGTCGTCGTACAACTGGGGCGAGTGCTAGTCCGTATCTCGAGACCTGCCTTGTGGTGGCGCTCGGTCTGCGATCTCACAGTGGCGACACGCGGGTCCGACATGTACTAAATGGACCGCGGCCGATTTAAGCTACCACCTAGCAAGTGTGGTGTCTGGCGGTGACACCACAGTTACTGCCTCACGAGAGCTCCATCTTTTAAATAGCGTACACATGCGTCAATTTTTCTGTCTTTATGGAGACATTTGGGGAAAACATTTCAAAATTGTTTGATGAAAATCGCTGGGTGAATGTCATGAATTTGTATGCATTCCTGAATCATTTTCAAATTTAAATTGCGATCCATAATAAGTGTAGGTGTGGTAACATTAAATTGGCTTCGTCGTTCATTTAATAATGCATTATTCTCATCTTTCAAAATTTAGCGATCAAAATTCGCTGTATTGTCGACATAATTGCGTACTACTTCGGTGATGTCATTGAATTTAGTTTAAAGCTCTGTACAGTTAGCCTCAACATCACAAAGCACTATCGCCATATCATTCACATTGACAGTGCACTTTTGTTTTACAATAACAATTTCTTCGTTCTGCTGTCTGATAAAATCAGACGTTTCAGCTGCAGATTTTTGACAATGAACCTTCTGATCTTTAAACTGTCTTTTTACGGTTGCAGTTTCGCCCTCAAGATTCTCCTGTTTACCGTAAAATTCAGTCTTGGGAAAACCAAGCTTTCACGAAATTAAATCAATAAGCTCATTTTTTGTCACTCTTGATTCATACTTTACTGCCTATAGGAAATTATGTCCTGAATCGATTTTCTTATCTAAACTTTGTAGAAAGTGAAATAATGACTGAATATGTGTCCCTCCTAATAGGTCTTCGAGAGCGGTTTCGGGTTCCATTGCTTCCCTCATTACATCCCAACTCACATTATCGTTTTCACTAATTTTTTTTTTTTTTTTAAGAATTTTCTGCGCTTTAGATACACTTCCTATAAAACCAGAATTCTGTTGTCTGTACTACTAGCCATTGTCACACTATTCATGTACCGGGTGATCAAAAAGTCACTATAAATTTGAAAACTGAATAAATCATGGAATAATGTAGATAGAGAGGTACAAATTGACACACGTGCTTGGAATGACATGGGGTTTTATTAGAACAAAAAAAGATACAAAAGTTCAAAAATGTGCGACAGATGGCGCTTCATCTGATCAGAATAGCAATAATTAGCATAACAAAGTAAGACAAAGCAAAGATGATTTTCTTTACAGGAAATGCTCAATATGTCCACCATCATTCCTCAACAATAGGTGTAGTCGAGCAATAATGTTGTGAACAGCACTGTAAAGCATGTCCGGAGTTATGGTGAGGCATTGGCGTCGGATGTTGTCTTTCAGCATCGCTAGAGATGTCGGTCGATCACGATACACTTCCGACTTCAGGTAACCCCAAAGCCAATAATCGCACGGACTGAGGTCTGGGGACCTGGGAGGCTAAGCATGACGAAAGTGGCGGCTGAGCACACGATCATCACCAAACGACGCGCGCAAGAGATCTTTCACGCGTCTAGCAATATGGGGTGGAGCGCCATCCTGCATAAACATCGTACGTTCCAGCAGTTGTTTATCAGCCAGGCTGGGGATGATGCGATTCTGTAACGTATCGGCGAACCTCTCACCCGTCACGGTAGCAGTTACTAACGTTTTGCTGTCCAACGCCGTCTGTCGGACATTTTGTGAACTTTTTTTTTGGTTCTAATAAAACCTCATGTCATCCCAAGCATGTGTGTCAATTTTTACCTCTCTATCTACATTATTCCATGGTTTATTAAGTTTTCAAATTTATACTGACTTTTTGATCACCCGGTAAATCCAGCACAGTTAAAAATACACTGCGCAGTCACATGGAGTTCTGGAAGACATCGACAGGGATATGGAGCCAGGCCGATTCCAGCTCTGTGGCCAACTACGGTACGTTTTTCGGCTGCGCATCCATGGCACGAGGTGGTCCCACAGATTCTCGATTGGGTTTGAGTGCGAGGAGATCGTTGACCAGAGCAGTATGGTAAACGTCCTCGTGCTCTTTGAACCATGCACGTCCACAGCAAGCTGTGTGACACATAGCATTGTCCAGCTAGTGGATACCATTGTGCCAAGGATAAACAAACAGCATGTGGGGTGGACATGGTCCCCAAGGAAAACTTGTGTGCTTTCCAGAATGACGACATCACCTAGGAAATTCCATGTAACATTCCCCAGACCAAACATTTCCTCCTCCGGCCTGGACCCATCCGACAATCGTTGCAGGGTGTTTACTCTCCGACGTTTCACGCTGGACGCGCCAATGGTCATCTGTCCGATGGAGCATAAAACGTGATTCATCTGGAAAGGTCATCTATCGCCACTCACTGGACGTCCAGTTGCGGTATTGGCGTGCAAATTCCAACCTTCATCGCCGATGAACAGCAGTCACTATGGGTGCTTGGACTAGGCGCCTTCTGCAGAGGCTCATAAGCAGCAACGTTCGCTGAACGGCCGTTGAGGAGACACTGTTGGTAGTCCCTTGGTTCATCTGGGCGGGGGCGGTCAGTTGCTCAACAGTTGCAGGTCTGTTCTCCCGTACACCCCCTCCGCAGCCGTCGCTCACCTCTTCCATCTGCAGCCCGTGGTGTACCACAATTGCCACAGCGCCAATTTTAGATAATGCAATTTTCTCATGCGCGGTATACTTTATCCACGGCGGCATGCGAACAGTGTACAAACTTAGCCGTTTATGAAATGCCTCCACCCTTGGCGCAAAACCCAGTGATCATGCCCTTTTGGACGTCAGGTAAATCGCTCCGTTTCCGCCTTACGACGACAACTGCAGTTTTTCGCGCGTCCTTCCGACAAGCTTTATATACCCCAGTAGCTAGTGATGCCACCTGCCGTCTGTGAGTGGTTATTGCACGTTGACGCCGAACGTAGGTGGAAATCACATTAATGTGACTGAACCAAGTAGTTCACAACTATCTTCAGCAGGATTTCAAATTCACAGTCTATTCTTACTATACTGCTTATCAAGAGTTGACTCACAGTACAACTCCTGTGATCTGTATCAGCCTCATCAGAAGACTGTACGTCGTCCGTGGTGTAGTCGTGCGTAGCCACGCTGTAAGCTTTTCTCCTATTACCCTCTCGCTGGGTCTGATTTCCGTTGTCCTCCAAAGGTGCAGGCTGCGTAGGGAACGAGCTCACAACCTTTATTGGTGGGATCCTGTATTATTAGGTTCAGGAAAGGTCTGTGACGCTCGCAGGCTAACGCGCAAGTTGACCAAGGCAGAACAAAGGCTACGTTTATTTTATTTCTTCCACACGTCATCTATCGTGACTGCATAGTCCGCTAGACAAGCACCCTCACAGCGGCTCACTCTCACGCATGCTGCCACACAACACTCGCAGCGCGCTGGTGCACGCCCTACCAGGCCCTTTGTTGACACCACAAACCAACAGCATTGCAATGTCGTGTTGACACAGAAGTATACAGTTCTCTTAAATGATCGAACTCCCTCCTCCCTCCCCCCTCCAAACACATACGGGTGCAGCATTCAGTAGGTCTGCAACTGCGTTATTGTAAACTGCGAAATACAATAAAAGCTTGACTTCGTCATTAATCATTCATTCACGCGATCAGGCCCAGTGAACCGCGCGTCATCGCAGTTAGAGCTCTCCATCCGTCTCTGCTATCTGTCTCCAGTTTTCGGTGACTCCCAGCTGCAACAAGTCTTCTCTCACTGCATCGATCTACCTCTTTCTAGGTCTTCCCACTGGTCTACTGGCTGACGGGATCCAGTCCATTGCAAATTTGGGCCACCCCATTGTAGTCTTTTGATTCTCATCACTTCCAAGATGTTAGGCTCCTTAAATATAGCTCTTCTAATTCAATTCTGTGTTATGGCGTCTTCTCCACTCTCCAGTAGTCTGATCTCGGACTAGTCCAAATATTTTCCTGAGGATCTTCCTTTCAAATGTAAGCAGTCGGTTAAGGTCTTGTTTTCGAGTGCTCCAGGTCTGAGGACCATAAAGTACTACTGGCATTATTCATGTCTTATACAACCATGGGTTTTTGTTGTTGAGAGACACTTTTACATTGTAATATAGGGTTTAGAGAGGGATAGCATCTGTTTCCCGCCTGCAGTCGTGCTTTTATCTCTGCTTCAGTTGATGTTACTTCCGTAAAGATTGATCCAAGATATTTGAACTGTTTCACATATTTACACCTGGTGTTGTTCACAATTAAATCTTGAGAGTTTTGGTTGTTTCTTCCTATGGCTATATACTCAGTCTTTTCAGAGCTAATTTGTAGACCGGTCCTAGCTGGCAATAACTCCAAGGTCTGGGTACTTCTTTTCAGATCTTCTTGTGTGCATGCTAATAGTGCAATGTCGCCTGCATAGGCTAGATATGTAATGTGTTCATTGCCAATTCTAATGCCCTGGAAGTTTCCTTTGTTGAAATCCCGCATTACCTTCTCAAGTGCCGGGTTGAAGAGGACAGGTGATAGCCCATCTCCTTGGCGTAATCCTGTTTCAACTTGGAAGCTTTCTGTCATTTTATTGCCTACCTTAACCTTAAGTTTTGTGTCATTTAGGCGTACCTCTACAAGTCTTACCAATTTCTTTCGTATACCAAACTCTGTCTTAGTTCAAGCTAGGTCTATGTATACTGTCGTAAGCCTTCTTGAAGTCTACAAACAGGAGATGTATCTCTCGTCCGTATTCGTACATTTATACACAGACCTGTTTTAGGACAAAAATCTGGTGCGTGGTTGACCTCCTTGGTATTCTCCAATTATGTCTGTTGCTAGAGGTTTTATTCGTTCTAGTAGGCAATTGGAGAAGATCTTATAATAGATGTTGAGTAGCGCTACGCCCCTATAGTTGTCACATACTGATTTGTCTTTCTTTTTTATATATGGGGCATATCACAGCTACCTTCCATTCCTCTGGTATTTCATGTTTTGCCCAAATTTGCTCGATTAGCTTGTGGATTTTGAAGCAGAGGATTTCGTCCCCAGCCTTGAGAAGTTCAGCGGGAAAGTTCAGATTTTTTATCTGGTTCCTTATCTCTTCAATGGTGGGTGGAGGATATTCTGGGTCTACTGTTACTGGGTCATCAAACACGAGTAGTTCGGTTGGTTCATCAGAGTTTAGTAATTCTCTGAAGTATTCAGCTTTTTGATATTCTGTTTACATTCTTCGATTTTATGAATTTGTGTTGATGGTATGTCCCTCCTTTAAAACTTTTCACTTTTCTGTAAAGTTATTTATACTTATTTCCATGAAAGTCTTGTTGAGCTTCCTCCATGATGCTTTTTACATATTTTTTCTTTGTTTTCCTCAATGTGGCTTGTGTCTGCCGTAGTATTTCTTCGAACTTTGATTTTTCTTCTTCCTGCATATTACTTTGTATCCACAGTAGTTTGGCCCGTTGTCTCTCCCTGATAGCTTCCTCACACTCTCATCAAACCACACTCTTTTTCCCTTAGTTCGCTTTGGGATTACTTCTTGGGCCGTTGCTTCAACGGTCTCTGCAATCGCCTTCCAGTTCTGATCTACCATAGTATCTCCTTCCTCTTCATTCAAAGCCTCGAAACGGTTTGTCAGTGCTATCTTGAAAGTTCTTCTTATATTATCTTTAATCAGACTCTCCTGGTCATATCGAATGACTCTTTGCATTCTTTTGTACTTCCTGGCTCTCCATATTGTTTTCATCCTTCCCCTGACAAGGAAGTGGTCTGATCCACATTCCGCACCTCTTGCCGTTTTGACATTTTGTATCCACTTCTTTATTCCGTCTCCACAATTAGATGGTCAATTTGGTTCACTGCCTTCCCATGCGGAGACACCCAGGTTCCTTTATGTATTCTCTTCCTATCGAAATCAGTACTACTTATAAGCAAACCTTTTGCAGTCGCAAAGCTAACCAGCCTAGTGCCATTATCACTGCTCACATTATGTAAACCGTGCTTTCCGATGGACCCCTTGAAGGCTGCTTCTTTCCCTATTTTCGCATTAAAATCTCAAAGGATAATTTTGTAATGTTCACTCGGCCCATTATCTAAAAGCGTTTCTAGTTCCTCATGGAAAATATCTTTTTTGATGTCATCGTTTTCTTCGGTTGTGGCATGACAATTTACATATGTGAGTTTGTGTTTTCCTGTGTTTATGGGTAGGAGTGAGATTCTGGGGCTGATTGATTTAAAATCTATGAGAGTGGTACAGAGTGATTTCTTCACTACAAAACCAGTACCTAGTGAGTGGTTTGCTTCTAAGGCTCCAAGGAATATGAGATAGTTTTCCATTTCTGTAGCTCCGGTTTCTGTCCATATTGTCTCTTGCAGAGCCAGTAGATCTGTTTGATACTTATCTGCTTCCCTTACTATGCATTTTGCTGCCCCAAGTTGATATAGGCTTCTAACATTCCAGGTCCATGGCTGTATTTCCTTCCGCAGCCCTTGTTCTTGCTTAGGTCGTTTTACAGAGATCAGTCCTACCGGAGGCTCTTCTGTGATGCTCATACCGGTGATTATTTTTTCCAGGAGGGGTTGGTAGCCCGTCGCCAACCCCCCCAACCTGGAGAACCGGGATTTTTCATTCGGGGTTTTCTTCCGTAGAAAGATTGGCTTCTCCACGCCTATACAGGTCTTTCTGCCCTTTTGTACACTACTGGCCATTAAAATTGCTACACCAGGAAGATGACGTGCTACAGACGTGAAATTTAACCGACAGGAAGAAGATGTTGTGGTATGCAAATGATTAGCTTTACAGAGCATTCATGCAAGGCTGGCGCCGATGGCGACACCTACAACGTGCTGACATGAGGAAAGTTTCCAACCGATTCCTCGTACACAAACAGCAGTTGACCGGCGTTGCCTAGTGAAACGTTGTTGTGATGTGTAAGGTAGAGAAATGCGTACCATCACGTTTCCGACTTTGATAAAGGTCGGATTGTAGACTATCGCGATTGCGGTTTATCGTATCGCGACATTGCTGCTCCCGTTCGCCGAGATCCAATGACTGTTAGCAGAATATGGAATCGGTGGGATCAGGAGGGTAATACGAAACGCCGTGCTGGCTCCCAACGGCCTCGTATCATTAGCAGTCGAGATGACAGGCATCTTATCCGCATGGCTGTAACGGATCGTGCAGCCGCGTCTCGATCCCTGAGTCTACAGAAGGGGACGTTTGCAAGGCAACAACCATCTGCACGAACAGTTCGACGACGTTTGCAGCAGCATGGACTATCGGCTCGGAGACCATGGCTGCGGTTACCCTTGACGCTGCATCACAGACAGGAGCGCCTGCGATGGTGTACTCAACGACGAACCTGGGTGCACGAATGGCAAAACGTCATTTTTTCGGATGAATCCAGGTTCTGTTTATAGCATCATGATGATCAAATCCGTGTTTGGCGACATCGCGGTGAACGCACATTGGAAGCGTGTATTCGTCATCTCCATACTGTCGTATCACCCGACGTGATGGTATGGGTTACCATTGGTTACACGTCTCGGTCACCTCTTGTTCGCATTGACGGCACTTTGAACAGTGGACGTTACATTTCAGATGTGTTACGACTCGTGGCTCTACCCTTCATTCGATCCCTGCGAAACCCCCCATTTCAGCAGGATAATGCACGACCGCATGTTGCAGGTCCTGTACGGGCCTTTCTGGATACAGATAATGTTCGACTGCTGTCCTGGCCAGCAGATACTCCAGATCTCTCACCAATTGAAAACGTCTGGTCAATAGCGGCCGAGCAACTGGCTCGTCACAATACGCCAGTCACTACTCATGATGGACTGTGGTATCGTGTTGAAGCTGCATGGGCAGCTGTACCTGTACACGCCATCGAAGCTCTGTTTGACTCAATGCCCAGGCGTATCAAGGGCGTTATTACGGCCAGAGGTGGTTGTTCTGGGTATTGATTTCTCAGGGTCTATGCACCCAAATAGCGTGAAAAGGTAATCACATATCAGTTCTAGTATATTTGTCCAATGAATAGCCGTTTATCATCTGCATTTCTTCTTGGTGTAACAATTTTAATGACCATTAGTGTACATATACCAGGGAGTGACAGGAAAAGGAAATGGTGAGGACAGGTTTGTGATAGGAAAGCGGAGCGATAGGTCGTTGTGGGACACACTTGGTCTGGCTCCTCCCCTTCGGCCTGTCTGGCATGGGTGACCCTGCTGGTAGCTACGCTATCGCCGGCATAGCCCTCCGGATCCAGAGCACGCAAACCTCCTTGCCCGCACGGACAGTGCTACGTTAAGGCGGTGTCCCCTGAGGAGGAAAAGATTGACTTATCTCATTTTAATTAAAAAAGTGTATCGTTAATTTTAAATGATGTTAGTTTAATTTAAAATGCCTAATTTCGTTATGTTTTAGAAAAAAAAACGCTTTGTTTTTTCGTGGCTAAATGGATAACGCAAAATACTGAAAGGCTTAGATCACTTAGTTGTTCAGTTATGACCGCGCGGAAAACACGAGGTAGTAAATTATGTGACTTGTTTGCGGAAAGACAGACGCAGAGAAAAAAAAACAACTAATGCAGCGAAGACGGTTCATATTAAGGTGCGAATGGTCATAATATCTGAACTTACACCCGTAACACCCTGTATATATGACCTAGTTGATGACGTTGGAAGTTCCATGATTCTTTTAGTGGGGTTGAAGCTGTTGTATATAGGGAACTCTCAACCCTAGGAAACTGTAATGAAATGCAAGACGACCTGCATGGGATCGTCGCTTGATCCAGAGATTGGCAGTTGACCCCAAGATAAACATATGTAACGTATTGTGAATAAGCAGGCAGAAAGATACATTATTGAGATACATTATTGTATTATTACACAGTTGCAGAACAATCACTGCAGGCAGTCACATCCATGAAATATGTATGAGTATACATACAAGCGATTTACATCTACGTCTACATCATACTCCGCAAGCCACCTAATGGAGTGTGGCGGAGGGTACTTTCGGTACCACTATCTGATCCCTACAACCCTGGTCCACTCGAGAATTGTGCGTGGGCAGAAGGATTGTCGATAAGCCTCTGTATTGGCTCTAATTTCTCGAATTTTCTGCTCGTGGTCAATACGCGAGATATAGCTGAGGGGGGAGGGGGGAGAGGGGGGGAAGTAATGTGTTGTCCGACTCCTCCTGATCTAAGCTGAAAAGAAGAATGAAATGAGCGTTAGGCTTCATTGGCCGGGGGCCTCCTAAGGGGCAGGTGCGGCCGCCTTGATGCAGGTCTTTTACATTCGACGCCACATTAGGCGACCTGGCCGCCGGATGGGGATGAAATGACGATGAAGACAACACAACACCCAGTTCCTGAGCGGAGAAAATCCCCGACAGCCTGGAATCGAACCGGGGCCCCTAAGGACGGCAATACCAGCCACGGGTGGGATTCTCCATGCAGGTTCCCAAACCTCTAATTTGGTTTCTTAACTTAGGTTCCAAAGACTTGTGGTGGTACATGTCTGCTTTCAAGGTCATTTGCTCGATATCTTATCTCGGATTTATTTTATTATTTTGTTTCCGTAGGACCAAATTGAGGAGCAAATTTCCAAGGTCATGGAACGTGTCAGTACATGAACTTACAACATAAAAGTAGTAATATATAAAAATAAATGTTCATGAACCTGAAAAAAAGTCTGTCCATAAGTTTAAGTAAACGCTATCAGCAATACAAAAGAGTCTGCTTAATTTTTCAGGGAACTCCTCGACAGAGTAGAAGGATTGACCCATGAGGAAACTCTTGAGTTTCGATTTGCAAGCGCGTGGATTACTGCTAAGATTTTTGAATTCGAGTGGCAGCTTATTGAAAATGGATGCAGCAGTATACTGCACACCTTTTTGCACTAGAGTTAAGGAAGTCCGATCCAAATGGAGGTTTGATTTCTGCCGAGTATTAACTGAGTGAAAGCTTCTTATTCTTGGGAATAAACTGATATTGGTAACAAGAAACGACAATAAGGAATAAACATATTGAGAGGCCAATGTCAAAATACCCAAACTCGTGAACAGAGATCGACAAGAGGTTCGTGAACTCACACCGCTTATTGCCCGAACCGCCCGTTTCTGAGCCAAAAATATCCTTCTAGAATGGGAAGAGTTACCCCAAAACATAATACCATACGACGTAAGTGAATGAAAATAAGCAAAGTAGACTAATTTACGTGTCGAAGTATCACTCTCTTTTGATACCGTTCGAATAGTAAAAATGGCAGTATTAAGTCTTTGAACAAGATCCTGAACGTGGGCTTTCCACAACAGCTTACTATCTATCTGACAACCTAGGAATTTGAACTGTTCAGTTTCACTAATCATATGCCCGTTCTGTGAGATTAAAACGTCTGGTTTTGTTCAATTGTGTGTTAGAAACTTTAAAACCTGAGTCTTACTGTGATTTAACGTTTGTTTATTTTCTACAAGCCATCAACTGAGGTCATGTACTGCACTATTCGAAACCGAGTCAATGTTGCACACAATATCCTTTACTAACAAGCTAGTGCCATCATCAAACAGAAATATTTTAGAGTTACCCATAATACTAGAGGGCATATCATTTATACAAGTACGGAACAGGAGCGACCCCAACGCTGATCCCTGGGGCACCCCCCACTTGACAGTACCTCACTCAGATCCTACATCACAGCCGTTATCAACATTGTGAATAATGACCTTTTGCTGCCTGTTGCTAAAGTAAGAGGTGAACCAATTGTGAGCTACTCCCCTTATTCCGCAATGGTCCACTTTCTGGAGAAATATTGTGAGATAAACACACTCAAATGCCTTAGTTAAATCAAAAAATGCGCCAAGCGTTCGAAACTTTTTGTTTAGCCCATCCAGTACCTCACAGAGAAAAGAGAATATAGCATTTTCAGTTTTTAAAGGACTTCTAAAGCCGGACTGTAATTTGATAGCAAATCGTGTGATATAAAATGATCAGTTAACCTTACATACATAGCCTTTTCGATAACTTTTGCAAACACTGATGGCATAGAAATAGGTCTAAAATTATCTACATTATCCCTTTCTCCCTTTTTATAAAGCGGCTTTATTACTGAGTGCTTTAATCGCTCAGGAAACTGACCATTCCTAAAGGAAAAATTACAAATATGGCTAAATACAGGGCTAACATGTGCAGCACATTACTTTAATATTCTGATAGACACTCCATCATAACCATAAGAGTCCTTAGTCTTCAGTGATTCAATTATTGACTCAATCTCCCTCTTGTCTGTATCACAGAGCAGTATTTTAGACATCAATCTCGGAAAGGCATTTGCTAAGAAATTTATATGATTTCCTGTAGAAACTAAATTTTTAATTAATTCGCCAGCAATGCTCAGGAAATGATTGTTAAATACTGTACATGTATCTGATTTATCAGTAACAGAAATATTATTACTGCGAACTGACTTTATATCATTGACCTTGTGCTGCTGACCAGACACTTCCTTCACAACTGACCATATGGCTTTAATTTTATCCTGTGAATTAGCTATTCTATTTGCATACCACTTTCTTTGCCTTGCTAATAACATTTTTAAGCACCTTACAATACTGTTTGTAATGGGCTGCTGTAGCTTGATTGTGACTACTTCTAACATTTTGATAGAATTTCCGCTTTGTTCTACGAGATGTCCTTATCCCACTAGTCAGCCAACCGGGCTGTCCACTAGTGCTAGTACCCCGTTTAGAATGTTCTAATGGAAAGCAACTCTCAAAGAGCATGAGAAATGTGTTATGGAAAGCATTGTATTTATCATCTATATTGTTGTTGTTGTGGACTTCAGTCCTGAGACTGGTTTGATGCAGCTCTCCATGCTACTCTATCCTGTGCAAGCTTCTTCATCTCCCAGTACGTACTGCAGCCCACATCCCTCTGAATCTGCTTAGTGTATTCATCTCTTGGTCTCCCTCTCCGATTTTTACCCTCCACGCTGCCCTCCAATACTAAATTGGTGATCCCTCGATCTACATCTACATCTACATCTATACTCCGCGAGCCACCTTACGGTGTGTGGCGGAGGGTACTTATTGTACCACTATCTGATCCCCCCTTCCCTGTTCCATTCACGAATTGTGCGTGGGAAGAACGACTGCTTGTAAGTCTCCGTATTTGCTCTAATTTCTCGGGTCTTTTCGTTGTGATCATTACGCGAGATATATGTGGGCGGTAGTAATATGTTGCCCATCTCTTCCCGGAATGTGCTCTCTCGTAATTTCGATAATAAACCTCTCCGTATTGCGTAACGCCTTTCTTGAAGTGTCCGCCACTGGAGCTTGTTCAGCATCTCCGTAACGCTCTCGCGCTGACTAAATGTCCTCATGACGAATCGCGCTGCTTTTCGCTGGATCATGTCTATCTCTTCTATTAATCCAACCTGGTAAGGGTCCCATACTGATGAGCAATACTCAAGAATCGGACGAACAAGCGTTTTGTAAGCTACTTCTTTCGTCGATGAGTCACATTTTCTTAGAATTCTTCCTATGAATCTCAACCTGGCGCCTGCTTTTCCCACTATTTGTTTTATGTGATCATTCCACTTCAGATCGCTCCGGATAGTAACTCCTAAGTATTTTACGGTCGTTACCGTTTCCAATGATTTACCACCTATGGCATAATCGTACTGGAATGGATTTCTGCCCCTATGTATGCGCATTATATTATATTTATCTACGTTTAGGGAAAGCTGCCAGCTGTCGCACCATGCATTAATCCTCTGCAGGTCCTCCTGGAGTACGTACGAGTCTTCTGATGTTGCTACTTTCTTGTAGACAACCGTGTCATCTGCAAATAGCCTCACGGAGCTACCGATGTTGTCAACTAAGTCATTTATGTATATTGTAAACAATAAAGGTCCTATCACGCTTCCCTGCGGTACTCCCGAAATTACCTCTACATCTGCAGATTTTGAACCGTTAAGAATGACATGTTGTGTTCTTTCTTCACGCGCGAGCTCGATGTCTCAGAATATGTCCTACCAACCGATCCCTTCTTCTAGTCAAGTTGTGCCACAAACTCCTCCCCAATCCTATTCATTACCTCCTCATTAGTTATGTGATCTACCCATCTAATCTTCAGCATACTTCTGTAGCACCACGCTTCGAAAGCTTCTGTTCTCTTCTTGTCCAAACTAGTTATCGTCCATGTTTCACTTCCATACATGGCTACACTCCATACATATACTTTCAGAAACGATTTCCTGACACTTAATCTATACTCGATGTTAACAAATTTCTCTTCTTCAGAAACGCTTTCCTTGCCATTACCAGTCTACATTTTATATCGTCTCTACTTCGACCATCATTAGTTATTTTGCTCCCCAAATAGCAGAACTCCTTTACTACTTTCAGTGTCTCATTTCCTAATCTAATTCCCTCAGCATCACCCGACTTAATTAGACTACATTCCATTATCCTCGTTTAGCTTTTGTTGATGTTTGTCTTATATCCTTCTTTCAAGACACTGTCCATTCCGTTCAACTGCTCTTCCAAGTCCTTTGTTGTCTCTGACAGTATTACAATGTCATCGGCGAACCTCAAAGTTTTTATTTCTTCTCCATGGATTTTAATACCTACTCCGAATTTTTCTTTTGTTTCCTTTACTGCTTGCTCAATATACAGATTAAACAACATCGGGGAGAGGCTACAACCCTGTCTCACTCCCTTCCCAACCGCTGTTTCCCTTTGATGTCCCTCGACTCTTATAACTACCATCTGCTTTCTGTACAAATTGTAAATAGCTTTTCGCTACCTGTATTTTACCCCTGCCACCTTCAGAATTTGAAAGAGAATATTCCAATCAACATTGTCAAAAGCTTTCTCTAAGTCTACAAATGCTAGAAACGTAGGTTTGCCTTTTCTTAATCTAACTTCTAAAATAAGTCGTAGGGTCAGTACTGCCTCACGTGTTCCCATATTTCTACGGAATCCAAACTGATCTTCCCCAAGGTCGGCTTCTACCAGTTTTTCCATTCGTCTGTAAAGAATTCGCGTTAGTATTTTGCAGCCGTGACTTATTAAACTGATAGTTCGGTAATTTTCGCATCTGTCAACGCCTGCTTTCTTTGGGATTGGAATTATTATATTCTTCAATCCTCAAAGCTACCCATTCTTGTTATACTGTATTTCTTTCCCCCATTCTTGTCAATTGTTCCCTTTTGCTCTCCCTGAAACTCTGTACCACCTCTGGTTTAGTCAGTTTATCCAGATCCCATCTCCTTAAATTCCCATCTGTATTATCGGCACTATAAACATCTTGCCACTCTTGTTCCCTGACAAGTTTTAAAAAACTCTCTATTGCTGTTGGATAACTTTCCTACATAGTTTGTAATTAAATATGACATTGGTGTGAGTACAAAAGCCTTTTAGTGTTAAAATTTGTGCATCATGGTCTGAAAGGCCATTCACCCTTTTACTAACAGAATGCCCATCTAGTAAAGCAGAATGAATAATCAAGAGTAAATCGAGCAAACGTATAGTTGTGACGACCACGGCGGACAGAGCCATCACACCGACGTCACCTCAGACGCCGTCGCAATCTGTTCCACCGCGCGACCGTGACGCGGGGCGCGGACGGTGGAGGGTATTTAAATCGGCCGCCGCCGCGACCGAACCCAGTTCCCTCTGAGCAGCCATAGCGTACGGATCTCCGTACCGGCACGTTCACAGGAGCTCAGTCCGTCAGTTCACCTGATGATGGCGACATGTATGATCGCCGAAATATTGTGCCCGTTGGACACTGTAGACCGGCAGTACACCCGTCGATATTTTGATTAATAAAAATATTGTGTATGACTATGCTACTGTTCCCCTGCACCCTAGTTGGATAAAACACAGTTTGCATCAGATCATATGAATTTAGGAGATCTACCAACATCCTTTTTCTTGCACAATCATATACAAAATTAATATTGAAGTCACCACATGCAACTACTTTCTAGTACTTCCTACAAAGTGAATCAAGAACCCTCTCTAGCTTTAGCAAATATGCTCTGAAGTCGGAGTTAGGGGACTTATAAACAACAACAATTAGAAGTTTAGTGTCACTAAAATCAACTAATGCTGCACAACTTTGAAATATCTGTTCAGTGCAGTGTCGTGATACGTCTATAGACTCAAATGAAATACTGTTTTTTACGTACAGAGCCACTCCCCCACCCCGCAAGGAATTCCTTGCGAAACAGCCAGCTAATCTGTAGGCTGGAAAAGGAAGCCTCTGAATTATCAAATTATTTAAGTGGTGCTCTGATATACCAATAATTTCAGAGTTAACGTCTATTAGCAGTTCATTAACTTTATCTCTAATACCTCTTATATTTTGATGAAATATGCTAATTCCTTCTCTACTTGGAAACATTACATCCTCTGAAAGTGAGCCCTTAGTTAGAGGGACTTCCTTTAAGCAGGTATGCCTATCAGCTGACTTCAGTCTAAAAAAGGAGCAGCTCTAACACCAACTACTACAGGAATTTTTCCATGAGTCACACCACTACCACCACCACCACCACCACCACCCACTACACTGTCACCTATAAGCTTAGCCAGCCTCCCCTTCCCATACCTATTGAGGTGCAGGCCATGCCTAGTGAAACCCCATCTACTGATAGACCAAACTGGCACCACTGAGATGTGATCCATGCCCTCCGCCATCAGTGGCCTCCCCAGCCCCATATTAACGCGCCTAACAGCCGCATTAAGGTGAGGCCGATCACGACGCTGAAGCAGTTGCACGAAATGCACATTAGTGCCACCAGTTTGAGTAGCTATCTTTGCCAGGTCACCACCTACATCATATTTCCCGTCCCTATCGAGACTGTTCCCTGCTCCACCCACTAACACTACCTGATCCTCCTTCGTAAAATTCTTACATAACTCCCCTATGCTTTCAGTCACCTGAGCCAACCCCGCACTAGGCTTCACAATGCTGGTGACCTGGTACTCACTCCCCAACACTTCTTGCAACTGCTGGCCCACACCTCTACTGTGGGAACTACCTAGCAGCAGAACCTTCTTTCTGCAAGACTTTGCAACTAACCTAGGCCTCCTAATTGCTGAGGACTGCTGCAAGTTCCCTACATCTACAGCTACACGAGGCTCCTCTCCACTCAACTCTGACAGTTGGTAGTATCTATTGCATGTATGCAAAGTAAAACTGAATACCTCCTCTACCTAGATACCTTCTTGCCAACTACCAGTTCCCATTCCCCACCACAATTCACCCTCCTCAACCTATCTAGTTCCTCCTTTGCGCATTGTAACTGCACCTGAAGGGCACAGATTTTACGCTCCTGCTCGTCTATTAACTTGTTTCTACCACAGATTCTATATTCCCAGGAGAGGATCTCCCTAAAATGACCACTGGCTTCTCCACTCCATTCCCCCCAATGAAAATACTTTGAACAAATCCCACACCGTAATGCACTACTCACAAACCTACGACAGAGCCCACACTTTTCACTCATGATAAAATTTTACAGTTACTGAAAAAAAAACTGTACGTCTACGTTACCAAAGTTCATTTACACCCGTAGAACTATTTAAGAACTAACAACAATGGTCCCAAATTCTCTGCCTGCTTACTTTCACGTTGTAAGTTCATGTACTGACACTTTCCATGACCTTGGAGATTTGCTCCTCAATTTGGTCCTATGGAACTTGACGTGTAAATAAAATAAGATAAGGGCGGCAGTCCGTCACGCTGACCATTCAGCTATCGGGGCGAACATTTAAATTGAAATGATCACTTAAAACTAAACGCAGTAATGCCAAATACAAATCTGATGTGTAATGCATCCACGAAGGAGGTAGCTTATAATTTATACAAGGTGTTTCAAAGTAGTTGCGTCAAATGTCTAGGGGGAACAACTTTTGTTAGCGACAAAATGTTTGCTGATGCTTTCCGATGGTGCCATGCATCCTTCTGTATTGGTTATGCTCCTGAGTGGCAACAGGGTGTAGGCATTCTGCGGCGCGCGTAGGCTTTGTGTGTTGCATGTAATACATGCAACAAATGAAAGTGGACAATTCTAGCAAAATTAAAATGTCCTAGCAAAATTAAAAACTCCAGATTCGCCTCTAAAATATTTTTTACTGCTTAGGGACATTCGTTCTTAAGGTTTTCTGGTTTAAAACCACTGTATAAATTTGCTGAGGTAAGCAGGGTTACTATCCTGCTTAATAGACCCTAATAAATAATAGTTAAGTCAAATGTTGTAGCCGGCCGGAGTGGCCGAGCGGTTAAAGGCGCTACAGTCTGGAACCGCACGACCGCTACGGTCGCAGGTTCGAATCCTGCCTCGGGCATGGATGTGTGTGATGTCCTTAGGTTAGTTAGGTTTAAGTAGTTCTAAGTTCTAGGGGACTTATGACCACAGCAGTTGAGTCCCATAGTGCTCAGAGCCATTTGAACCATTTTTTGAACCATCAAATGTTGTATTCCCAGGGCCAGCGAATACTAAAAGGACACCTAGCGTCTCTGGGAAGTGTCAGCGAAGATTTTGTCTGTAACAAAAGTTATTCCCCATGACGTGGTCTATCAGACCCACAAATTTGATGCAAAGACTTTGAAACACCCTGCATAAATATAGTGAATAGTAGTGGTCGTCTAATAGTCCTTTAGGGTACGCCCGAAGTCACTTTCTCTCAGTAATTAAAGATATGCTGTGTTTGTTTTCGAGGACCTCTTCAAACCAATCACGCAGCTGGCCTCATATTCCATGCGTTCGTATTTTGTTCTCACGCTTACAAAACAATCCTGCGACGAAAGGTGCTTCTGTTCATTGAATCTCTTTTGTCTATTCTATAAACCAACTTCGTAGGCAGCAGCATAACTAACGAAACTGGCGCCCAGGACGAAATAATCATTTGTTCCTTCCATCGTCCTCTCCCCATCTCTGGTGACATTTAAAAATTTTTTGGTCAATCCTCATCGCTGCTTATTTTGTTATTCATCTATTGAGATCAACACGACTTTGCAACGAAGTAAAATATACAGTTTTCCTTTTTGTACGATTGTTTCTAAGAATGGGACAACATGTTGTTCAAAATCACATTTATTGCAGCAATAACAGCACAACAAATAAAATATACTCTCTACAATTTCGTTCGTTTTCTCACTTGGACCAACGGGGATGGCTTTTTTCGTTGACCCCGAAAAGGACTGCTGATATTTTTAATAATTTCGGGAATCTGATATAACGATAATTAAAAAAATATAATTATGATGTCTCGATATACCAAGAACAGTATCAATATACGGATATGTCGGTGGAAAAGTATCGCCGTACCTGCTTGTAAAGATATCGCCTTAACATTCTAAAGATATTGCCGGTTTTAGAGCTGTATATTTAAGTATTGGTTTATTACTAGATATTCTGAAAATCAACAAGCTAGCAGCGTGCCTATCAACCTTACAGCAAGAATTGGAAGGAAAACGATGCACGTTCACGCTTCGCGATAACCACTTTGCTAACGACTGTAACTGCATGTAAGTGGCACAACAAAAAGTGTCTGATGGGTCCATCATTCGGTTTGGTCGCATATCGCCTTTGTCCAGAACACTTCATATCGATGTGCCTGGTTTTTTGTTTCTGCGAGCGCCAATGATCTAGCAGTTGCAGTGTCAAAATTGCGTGGTGAAGCTAAACGTTACAGTTTCTGTCGGTAGCGTCGAACGTTGATTACGTCAGCATTTCCCCTCGCACGTCTCCGCCCACCGCGACGGCCAATCTTGTCATTTAGATTTTCGTTCATCGTTTCCAGCAACTGTTTGTGAAGGATGTTGATATGAAGATATAGCACACTAGTAGTGTTAAAAATTGTTTTTCAACGCAACCAGTGTGCTGTTTCTTCATATCGGAAATCTTGTTAATCCATTCACACCACCACTCCTCCCTGCCCCCCTGCAGTCGGTGTTCTTCTTTCGTGCCACATACTTGCTCACACAGTCAAAGAGAAACACTGGACGTGATGAAAGCTTAAAAAGTAGTAAGACTCCTTCACACAGTGAAAGTAAAATTTGTCTTACTACAATTTTAAAAGAACAACTTAAAATATTTTCCGAAAATTGGGGAAAAAATCATACAAAATAAACTATCGGCACTCATTCAAAAAGATTTCGGGCTTGCAGTCGATCGTCGTTAGTTCCATCCACGATATTTCGACTGGACAACTGCCAGCCATCCTCAGGTGAGCCATCAAAGACTGACGAAGACGACCTCCGTTCCGCAATATATAGCGTGCAGCGAGTATTCCGCGCATGCGTCAAAATCATATTGGCCTCATGGAGAAGATAAATTCATGGAGTTTTTAGATCACCTCAACATTCATGAGAACATTCGGTTTACCATGGAATTAGAGAAAAATGGTTGCCTCCCTTTCTCGGATGTGCTAGTTATACGGAAGAGTGATGGCTTTCTGGGGCATTCAGTTTATCGAAAGCCCACATATACTGATTTATATTTAAATTCGTCCAGCTGCCATCACCCATCGCAAACAATGAGTGTACTTAAAACACTTGTACACAGAGCTCATGTAGTGTCAGATGCACATAGTTTGGCTGAAGAGCTTGCCCACCTGAAGAGTGTTTTCAAAGAGAATGGATAATCTACCCGGCAAATTAGCAAGGCACTTGCAATTAAGCCAAAGAAACAAGGAGTGGAGAAAGAAGAGAGCACGCCTACTAAATCTTTAGCTTTTCTTCCCTTTGTTGGCAACATTTCCTTCAAAATTGCGAGAATCCTCCACGGTATCGAAGTGAAAGTGATTTTCCGTCCACCGTCGAAGATTTCCGACCTGCTAGGATCAGTGAAAGACGATCTGGTACTGCGGAAGTCGGGAATTTATAAAATACCTTTCAGTGTCGCATGTCATATATAAGACAAACATTGCGAACGGTAGAAGAACGTTGCACTGAACATCAGCGCTGTACTCGCCTCTTGCAACCTAGCGAGTCTGCAATTGCTGAGCATTGCATTTCCACTGGACACTCAATGGAGTATGCCAAATGAGATCAAATGTGCGTGAAATTTTATGGGACTTAACTGCTAAGGTCATCAGTCCCTAAGCTTACACACTACTTAACCTAAACTATCCTAAGGACAAACACACACGCCCATGCCCGAGGGAGGACTCGAACCTCCGCCGGGACCAGCCGCACAGTCCATGACTGCAGCGCCTGAGACCGCTCGGCTAACCCCGCGCTGCAGTATGACAAGACAACGTTTTGGCCACAGTAACATCCTTTTGAGACTCCGTCATGAAAGAATCAGTGGAAATTCGTATGACAGACAATCTTATGAACCGTGACAATGGCTATCAGCTAGATAATGCGTGGAACCCCGTCGTCTCTAAGATCTGCTCCAGACGAAGACGTCAGAGTACTCCTATGGCCGCGGCAATTGATAACGCCGAACACAGCTGAGTTCTGCAGTTCCACCAGCGAGGGCTCTGCTGTCGGGTGGTGTGGTTCGTCTGTCAATATGATTTTGACGCATGCGTGGAATATTCGCTGCACGCTATGTATTGCGGAACGGAGGGCGTCTTCGTCAGTCTTCGATGGCTCACCTCAGGATGGCTGACAGTTGTCCAGTCGAAATATCGTGGAAGGAAGCTAACGACGACCGGCTGCAAGCCCGAAATCTTTTTGAATATTTAGTTCGCCTGGAAAATTTTAAATTTCATATCGGCACTCAGTACTGCCGTTCTGGTATCGATATATCGGGGAAAACTATCGTTGTTTATATCTATATTTTTGATAAAAATATCGATGTACGAGTACATTGATTTATTATCGACTGCCCTAGCCCCGAAGCCGTCGGCCACGGTTCGAGACAGTTAACGTTGACGTGCACACAGACGGGATATCTATCGTCATGAGGCATAGTGCCGACGGCACACGGGACGATTTGGTTTACGTGATTTTGCTCTAAGCGGTCTACAGCGGCAGTTGTCGGCATTATCTGGCCCCCAAACGATACATTCTTTTCACTAAAATGGACGCATGTACAATTCCTGCGTTAGCTCTTTTAAAATGCACGTTTTCTCCCTTGTCCACATGCTAGTCATGTTGTTCTGTCTGTGGTATACATAAATAAAAACTTCAGTATCCACGAATGTATAATAAGACAGATAGGAAAGATACATGTCCAGAGAGTAAGGACATCAGCTTATAAAAGTTCAATAAATCGAACGAACTTACTCCTGACAGAGAACACACTTATATGTAAATAACATCGAGTATTACAGAAATTAATATTATTAACCCATTTCTGACTAGCGTAACATATATGTCACGGAACAGCCTGTCATTGTTTTCTCTCGTTGGCAACAATGCCTGCGTTTGGAGTGGCTATTGTTGTATGGCTTTCAGATAAGGAGGCTTTGTTGTTCATGTTTAGGTAGGTTTCAGTCAGTTGCAAGCATTAAGTGATCAGTGACTGGTGCTTCAAGTACGGAAGACTTTTCTGAGTGAGATTATATATCGATATATTTTCATCGCAAATTATAATACAATTTGTTTAAATTGTGGTTGATTATAATGTTAAAAGAGCTGAAATTGATGTTAATGGTTATCTACAAAATGTAATTCTTATTTTTGTGGCTCCAAATACAGTTTTAATTTTGTGTTGCATATACGTCACGTTAGGCAAAACAGTGAAAATAACGATTCGTTCTCTTTAGAGGTCTATCTTTCCATGAGATCCTGGCTATTCTTGAAGGGGAGGAAGAAGATGCAACAGATATTTTATTGAACCTCCTGAAGCGAATGTGGACTCAGATGAAGATTCTGGGGAAGATGATAAAGGAGGAAACGTCGATAATCTCGGACCAAGGCAACTCCAGGCTGGTGCAGAAGTGGTTGTAGCAAGTAAAAACAGGTTAGGTAGTGAACCTGAGATTAATTTCTCTTCTGATGATAAACCAGATGAACAGGAAAAGTCACATATCTTAAAAACTGTAATCAGAGATTGGAAAAAAGACGATCTGCGTAGTGTTAGTTCTGTATTTCCTGAGAGTGATAATAGTAAATACAGAAACTTGTCTCAGTTCAGTGCTTCGAATTATTTTGGAACGATGAAGTAATTGAATTTCTTCTCACTTAATCGACGAAGTATGCTTTGTTCAAGAACTGCTCAGATCCAAAAATAATATATGAAGAGATGAAAGGTTTTCTAGGAATTCTAATTCTTTCTGGCTATAATCCTTTACCTAGCAGAAGATATTACTGGGATTCTGGATTGGACATGAGAAATGAAATGGTCCACAGCACGATGAGAAGGGACAGGTTTGAAACAATTATGAGATTCATTCACTCGTCTGACAACACAAAAATAGATGCTAATGATAGAATGTGGAAACTTTATCCATTAATAAATGTGCTAAGAAAAAAGTTTGCTCTCCACTTTCAGCCTGAGCAAGATTTGTCTTACGATGAGAGCGTGATAAAGTATTTCTGCAGACATGGATGTAAACAGTTTCTGAAAGGTAAGCCCATTAGATTTGGGTACAAAGCATGGTGTCTAAACACAACCATGGGTTATCTAGTGGACTTTCAAATATACGAAGGAGCTGATCCTCAGAGGAATGAAAAATATGAGAAAGCATTTGGAAAATGTGCTGCTTCTTTGATTCAAATGATCGATTCTCTTCCTGAAAAGAACAAACATCTTCCCTACAGGTTTTACTTTGACAACCTGTTTACATCACAGACATTGTTGATTTACCTGAAGCAACGAGGTTTTGGTGCAACTGGGACCATTCGTGAAAATCGTCTGCCTAAAGAGTGTTATCTCATACCTTCTAACACTATGTACAAAGGGAATAAGAGAGGAGATTTTGATTACAAGAGCGGCAAGGAAAGTGGAATAATCGTTGCCAGATGGCTAGATAATTCTACAGTAACAATTGCTTCCACAAGCCATGGTATCAGTCCAGTCAGCTCCGTTGCCCGATACTCTAGACAAGAGAAGAAAAGAATACTTGTACCTCAACCTAATGTAATTGGAGAATACAACAAAAATATGGGAGGAACTGACCGAATGGATGAAAATGTAGCGTTATATAGAATGAGTGTCAGAGGAAAGAAATGGTGGTGGCCAATTTTTACATGGATTCTAGATATCTCTATACATAATGGGTGGCTTCTTCATAGAAAGACTAGTATGAATATGCCTCAGCTGCACTTCCGGCGCTACATTGTGAAATGTTACCTGACTTCCCATGCTGCAGTACCAAAAGGTCCTGGACGCCCTGCAGGTAATTCAAACCAAGGCAGAGTGCTGCATGATATTACATATGATGAAACAAATCATCTGGTAGCCATGGTGCCACAGAAAAAAGAAGACGCTGTGCGGCGGAAAACTGCAAGGGAACCCCAAGAACAATGTGCTGCAAATGTGATGTTGGTTTGTGCATAGAATGTTTTGTGCCATATCACAGAAAGTGAGTACTGTCGCCTGAACTAGATGTAAATCTCATACAGAGTATTATTTTACTTGCTGTCATATATTCTGCCTAAAATGTATGTTCTGCGTAGTGTGACATACATGTTATGCCCTTTTTTGTTTCAATTATTGATTTTTTTTGGTTTTGATTGTTGTATTGCTTTTCTTTGATGACAATAAACACTTAAATATCTAATTTGTAGAAATCAGAAGAAAAAAATAATTCAGGCAGAAATGGGTTAATTTTGTAAGAAAGTCCCACAACCTTTTAGGAAAAGCAAACGTTGAAAAAAAAATTACGTACACGTGGACCCTCTGCAGACTTAATATCTGTTTCACAACGTGGTGCCTCTACTTACTATGTTAGCCTGTAGCTTTGGCAAGTGTGTCTTCGCATTTTTATGTTATAGTCTTCTATAAGCTTTATTAATTTACATATTTTTCATGAATCTGTAATGTATCGTTGCATTAAAACAGCTTATTCTCATAATGAGCGAGCTAAAACGGGGTAATAATTTAACATGAAAATTCTGTAACCACCAATATGACGCTTCCCGTCGTTTTATTCCAGCTAATAGTAGAAATAACGATTCGTTAGCGAGGTATTCAATGTAATAATGCTGAGGAACAGCATTTATTTATGGCGTGTCACATGTAACATAAAATCCACTGAATAGAGTATTCTACCGAACAGCACAAACACAGTATGGCATCTTGCTTTCTGTGGGTGTGAAGCTTTCTGCTTGTGACGTAGGGAGACTTCTCGAGTTCTATCGTTTCTACTTTATGTGACACATCGTCGAAATATCGTAGAACCCATTTTGTTTTCCACTTGACGAATGGCTCCTCAACGTGAAATAACGGGAAGTGACAAAACTCGTAGAGCACCATGTTAACGTTAGCTAACTCGTCTCGTCTGCCGACGGTTTAAGGCAGAGGCAGCCAAGATTTCGGTTTGTGGGCTGTGCGCAGGCACGGGTGCCAAAGTACTCAGCCTCGCTCCACATTTCCCCCGCCACCACGCCACACTGTCTGAACGTGAGGAGTGCGAAGAGGGAAAACTGGGAACGCGCCACATACAAGTGGCAGTGCAGTGGCGCTGCAATCTACTTGGTTTTATTTATAACATTTCTCAAACAACATAGGTCACAAACAAAACTAATTTTCATTACTATTTAGTTATTTTTGGCACATTGAAGACATAATTTTTATCTGGTAGAAACTATCGGCATACTGACAGACGCAGAAAATTTCACGAAGTTTCGCACTTAGGTTGCCATATAATCGTGACATTTAGCTTCATAGTCGAAAAAAGGTGTTTCACACAAACATGTCGATCAAGACGTTGTAGCACTTGCAGCCTCATTGTGGAGACTTGGAAACTACCAGAGGAAAGCAAACTGTGTTCCAATTCTAAACTCCGAAATAGTTTATGACAGTTCAGTTGCTATTATTATGGGATACTGACCTGAATGACCATCTTGTAGTTATACTGGACCCCCCCCCCCTCCTCTCCACCAGAAGAAAAAATTATCTACAACCCTGCATATACCGATACCTCCAAATGGCTTTGTAGCCAGAAATCCAGTGGACTTAGATCGGGTGAACGGGGATGCCATACTACAGGACCTCCTCGACTAATCCGGCGCCCATTAAAAGTTGTGGTGAGGTACTGTCGCTCGATCCGTAGAAAACGGGATGGTGTACCGTAGTGCATAAACCACAGTTGTTGTTCTGTAAGAGTAGCGTTCTCCAACAGTGCTGATGATTCATCGATGATAAACGACACCACTTAATCGGTTTTTCATAAAAAGTAAAGCCCCGTGAGTTTGTCACCGACATTTCCCGTCCAGTGAAACTATCGTAATGCCTCACCTCCATGATTATTCTAAAATTAGGATCTGGTGGCCAACGTGCGTATTGTGGTAATTTCTTGTGACGGCTTACACCACCAAATATAAGACATTACACGTCACAAGTGAAATGGCCGTTATCTCAACAGACACTGATTTCCGGACTTATCGTTACAGGAACATTTCTTCAGTACTGCCTCTTACATTTTATACTAAACACGCAGTAGAGAATTACTAACACCTTACATCTGCATCATACTCCACAAGGCCCCTAACGGTGTGTGGCGGAGGGTATTTCCGGTACCCCTAACTGATTCTTCTTACCATGTTCCAATCACGAATGGCGCATGGGAAGAATGATTGTCAGTGATTGTATTAGCTCTAAAATCTCGAATTTTCTCATCGTCGTCATTTCCCGAGATGTATGTGGGAGAAAATGATATGTATTCCGACACTTCGTGGAAAGTGCTCTCTCGAAATTTCAGTAGTTAACCTCTCCATTACGCACAACGCCTCTCTTGTAACGTCTGCCACTGGAGTTTGTTGCGCATCTATGTAATGCTCAGGCGCTAACTAAGCGACCCCGTGACGAAACGCTCGGCTCTTCGTTGCATTTTCTCTGTTTCTTCTATCAGTCCTACCTGGTAAGGAACCCAGACTGAGAACAATACTTAAGAAACGGTCGAACAAGTACCCTGTGAGCCACTTCGTTCGTTGATCACTTACATTTCCTTAAGATTCTTCCTGTGAATCTCAGTATGGCATCTGCTTTTCCTACTATACCTCTAAACTAACTACTTAATATCGCTCTGGATAGTTACTCCCGCATATTTTACGGTAGACACTGTTTCTATGAATTTGGCCCCAATAATGTAGTTATACAGTAGTGGATTTCTTATCCTTTGTATGTGGAATATGTTACATTTATTTACACTCATTGTCAACGGTCAGAGCCAGCCTCAACCATTCAGCAATCATCTGCAGGTCACTCGGCAAATTCGATACTGTCTTCTGGCGTTGCTACTGCACAATCGAATCATCCGCGAAGTGACTTAAAGATCTTTCGATGCTTTTCACTAGGTCATTTACATACACTGTCGGAAAAAATAGCAACACCAAAAAGTAATTAACACAGATAATGAAATTTCGGGAACACATGTGCCTAGATAGCATGTTGAAGTGATTAACATTGCGAAATCAAAGGTTAATGTAAGCTCGAGAAAAGTCATTGCAAATGCGAAATGCTTGTGCATTAATAACAGATGTGACCGTCAGAATCTTGAATGCAAGTATGGAAACGTTCGTGCATTGTGTTACACAGGTGCCGGATGTCAATTTTTGGGACGGAATTCCATGCTTGGTGAACGTGGTTGGTCACTATAGGGACGGTTAATGCTGGTGGCCGCGCGGTCTCAGGCGCCTTACCACAGTTCTCGCGGCTCCCTCCATCTGAGGTCCGAGTCTTCCCTCGGGCATGGGTGTGTGTGTTGTCCTTAGCGTAAGTTAGATTAAGTTGGATTCACTAGTGTGTAAGCCTAGGGACCGATGACCTCAGCAGTTGGTCCCAAAGGAACTTACCACAAATCTCCAGGTTTCCAGTGCTGGTCATGGATGTCACTGGTGTTGTCATCTAATAGTGTCCTATACGTGCTTGACTGGAGACAGATATAGTGATCGAGCAGACTAAGGCAACATTGATACACTCTATAGAGTATGATGGGTTGCAGTAGTGGTATGCGGCCGAGCGTTATCCAGTTGGAAAACACCCCCTGGGATGCTGTTCATGAAATGCAACACAGTAGGTGGAATCACTAGACCGGAGTATAAATTTACAGTCAGGGTGCGTGGCATAATCACAAGAGCGATCCTGCTGTAATACAAAGTCGCAGTCTAGGTGTGGGCCTAGTGTGTCTAACACCCAGACAGGTTGGATGCAGGCCCTCAACTGGCCTCCTTCTAACCAACACACGGCCATCACTGGCATCGAGGCAGAACCGGCTTTCATCAGAAAACACAACAGACTTCCACACTGTCCTCCAATGAACTCTCATTTCACACCGTTGAAGTCGCACATGGCGGTGGTTTGGAGTCAGCGGAATGCACAGTACAGGACATCTGGCTCGGAGCTAGCTTTGAAGTAACCGATTTACAATTTGTGTCACTGTGGTGCCAACTGCTGCTCATATTGATGCTCCAAGCGCAGTACGATGCTCCGACTCATATACCAGACACAATGGTTTTCGCTTTCGGTAGTGCCATGTGATCGTCCGTAGGCATGTCTTCTTGCGACCGTACATTCTCGTGACCATCGGTGCCAGCAATCATGTACAGTCGCTACTTCCTTGTCAAGTCTTTGTGTAGTATCACAGTAGGAAAAAACCAGGTTCTTGTAGCCCTATTATACGACCTCACTGGAACTCAGTGAGTTGCTGAGAATGGCGTCTTTGTCCCCTTAAACGTATTCTTGACTAACATCAACTCACCGCGTCCAATCTCGAAGGTAACTAATTTTCACGACCGTTACGGCGTGTGTTTAAAGCGAACCTTATTCGCTTTCTCATAGCAGCGATACTAGCGTCACTTTTATGCGACAGACGTGAGATTTGAATAGACTTCGACTTTCAGATATAGAAACACGCCTCACAGCTCACAGCTTTTGCTTATAATGCACAACTCCTTCTTGGTGTTGTGATATTTTTTTCTTTCAGTGTATGTTGTAAACAGTAGCGGTCCTATCACACCTCCTTGGGGTACTCCCGAAGTTACCTTTACGTCTGTCGGTTTTGTCCCGTTATAAAGGACGTGTTGAGTTGTATCTTCAAGGAAGTCTTTAACCAGTTGCAAATCTGGTCCGCTACTCGATAAGAGCTTTTTTTTCACTAAATGGCATTGCGGGACCGTGTCATATGCCTTCCTGACGTCATGGAACACGGCATGAAACCCGAGCGTCGATATCTGCAGCGCTGTGGGTCTCATCGAGGAACAGGGCGGGCTGGCTTTTGCAAAATCTCTGTTTGCGAAATCCATTTTGATTTTTATACAGGTCGTTTCACAATTCATGTTACAAACTTTTAGAAGTTGTAAAGGGGACTTGGTACATTAAGTTTTACATAGGAACCCACATCTGGAGCGTCGTACAAGGACGCTACAGAGCGTCGAAGTTACAGGCGCTGGCGCATCTATCTATACATGGTGATTCTGCGATGACGTAACAGACTTTCAAGAAAGATGGAGAAGGATAAATGGCCCAATTTTAGGTAAGGGTGCCTGTACCGGAAACGAACGAGTGAAAAGTTATAAGCGAAAATCATTATGGTACCTTTGACAGTGGAATACATGTGCCAGTACCGTTGTTCCTAAGAATGCAGGTTAAGCCACTCTTAGAGGTGCTGGTATGGACTAAAACAAGAAAAAATGTATAGTAAACGTGGGCTCTAAAATGCAAATCTTAAGAGGCATGAGCATTTGTTCAATAGACGAGATGTGTTTCACACTAGCGAGGATGAACAAATGCTCATTTTTTTCTTGACTTGGTCCATACGACCACCTCTGAAAGTTACATACCTTACATTCTTAACAACAACAGTACCGGTACATGTATTTCAATGTCAGATGTACCAGAACGATTTTCGCTTATAACTTTCGATTCGTCCGTTTCCGATTCATGGACCCTTACCTGAAACTGAAACTTTTATCCTTCTCCATCATTTCTAAACTTTGTAACACGGATTCACCCCGTATACACCGGGTGATCAAAAAGTCAGTATAAATTTGAAAACTGAATAAATCACGGAATAATGTAGATAGAGAGGTACAAATTGACACACATGCTTGGAATGACATGGGGTTTTATTAGAACCAAAAAAATACAAACGTTCAAAAAATGTCCGACAGGTGGCACTTCATCTGATCAGAATAGCAATAATTAGTATAACAAAGTAAGACAAAGCAAAGATGATTTTCTTTACAGGAAATGCTCAATATGTCCACCATCTTTCCTCAACAATAGCTGTAGTCGAGCAATAATGTTGTGAACAGCACTGTAAAGCATGTCCGGAGTTATAGTGAGGCACTGGCTTCGGATGTTGTCTTTCAGCATCCCTAGAGATGTCGGTCGATCACGATACACTTGTGACTTCAGGTAACCCGAAAGCCAATAATCGCACGGACTGAGGTCTGGGGACCTGGGAGGCCAAGCATGACGAAAGTGGCGGCTGAGCACACTATCATCACCAAACGACGCGAGCAAGAGATCTTTCACGCGTCTAGCAATAAGGGGTGTTTTTTTGTTCTAATAAAACCCCATATCATTACAAGTATGTATGTCAGTTTTTACCTCTCTATCTACATTATTCCGTGGTTTATTAAGTTTTCAAATTTATACTGACTTTTTGATCACCCAGTACATAAATTTGCCGGCGCTGGCGTCTGTAACTTTTGACGATCTTAAGCGTCATTGAATGAAGTTTGCAAGTCCCCTCTATAAGTGTTTAAGATGAATTGTGGAACACCGTGAAGAGGAGGTTTTCATTCACCAGGTTTCACGGTCGTAGATTGAATTTTTTGAGTGGATAATAAAAACTCTGACTAACGCTCCTTGTTGGGATATAGTCCATTGTCTACCTTCCAGAGTCTGAAAAACGGGCCGAAACGTACACAGCGATCGTTGCCCGCTCGTGTGCCGGTTCCTGCGCAAAGCCACATACAGCACTTACGGCATACGTGAAACATCATGTGTTTTTCTAATACGAGTCGCATGTATTGTGAGAACAACTCAGTTTTAGGCTTTAGGAGTGATGTCGCCCCATCGCCTTATCTGTTCGAGCTGAGACTGGGACTTGCTGGGAGCAGTGGAGCTATCAGGAAGCTGACCTTGTGCGGCGTGAGTGGGTGGGCGCGCGGTCAGTACGCAGATGGCCCGCTTCCGCTGAGTCGCTCCCTCGCGCCGCTCTCACAGGGGACCGGCGGAGGCAGGCGCCTGCGCGCCGAGGACGCAGCGAGACGGGGCTGTTTTTATGCCGCGGCGGCGGCGCCGGCCGCGGCCGCATCCTCCCGTCAGCTGATCGGAATCCGCTCGCTACTCTGGCCGCGGAAACGCTGAAGGTTAGCGCCAGCGCTCGTTTCTTGCAGGACCATCTGCCTCACTCTACTCCGCGGGCCCCAAATATACACTTTATGGTGTTACAATAATTACAACACCAGACACGCTAGCAAATTAAATTACACTTTTCTCGTACACAGTATAGCAGGTAGACTACGTGAGTGAATCTGCATGCAACCTGCGAGTTACAGGCTGCAGAATTTAGTAAACTGAGCTGCCCCCTCCAGCAGCGTGAGCGGTTCTAATCCGGCTGGCCATTGAGGCGAACTAAGGCCGGTATTACACTATCAAATTTCTTTGTCAAAGAAGTGATCAAATATTCCGTCAAATATATTTGACAAAGATCTTTGACGTAGCGCTAGAAGCGGTATTACACTGTCATCATATTTTTCGTCAAAGTTCAAGATGGCTGACAACAACAACTTGTTATTAACCGCAGCAGTTGCATGTACCACAATTGCACTATGTGTACATGCGGTAGAGAAGCGGGGGAAAAAAAGGAAACACCTGGGTGAAGCCGTGGGTTTTACGACGACATGATAAAAGCATTCAACAAAACTTGTTACGTCAGCTTATAGTGGAGGACGTCAATCGTACATCAATTACTTAAGAATGGATGAGCATACATTTCTGTATGTGCTCAATGAAATGTATCCTCATATCACAAAGCACAATATTCACTTAAGAACTGCTACATCTGCAGAAGACAGCTCACTGTAACACTCTGATTCCTTGCTACAGGAGAGGGTTAGGTTGGGTTAGGTCAGGTCTCCAATCTTCGTAATCTATTTTTGTATTCAGCGTGCCTCACGTTGTAAAGCGCCTCATCATCTGCATACATCTCTATTAATTTTGTAGTTGTCGGCACACACCAATTGTATTTACCGACAATGTTTATAAAAACACTGCAGACGACAGAATGATGCGATGCTAGCGCTCCATGTGGTAACATGTCACATTGCAGTGAACAGAAGACAAGCTACTTCTATGATCAAATTTACAGCGAGGCCCTAGATTTGATCAAATATTGGACGACATTTGACAAAGTTCTCTATTACACCAGCAAATATCTTTGACATAGATTTTGGACAAAGATATTTGACAAAGAAATTTGATAGTGTAATACCGGGCTAAGCCTGTATGCCAGACCTTTTTTCTTTGGGAGGGAGGAGGAGGGGGACAGGGGCGGTAGTCATTAGTATTCTGGCTGGTTTGTTGCAGCACGATACCAATTCCTCTCCCATGCCAACCTGTTCATCTCACAGTAGCACTTGCAACCTATGTCCACAATTTTTTTCCTGATGCATTGCAATCTGTGTCTTCCTCTAAGTTTTTACCTATACAGAGACCTCTAGCACCATGGATATTATCCACTGATGTCTTAACACGTGTCCTATTATCCTGTCCCTTCTTCTTGACATGTCCTATTATCCTGTCCCTTCTCCTTGTCAATGTTTTCCATATTTTTCTTTCTTTGCTGATTGTGAGGAGAACCTTCTCAATCCTTACCTTATGAGTCATACTGATTGTTGAACTCTCTTCTGTAGCAATACATCTCAAACTTTTTTATTCTCTACCCATCCGGTTTTCCACCTGTTCATGATTCGTTACCATACACTGCTGTGCTCCACACGCACATTCTGAAAAATTTCTTCCTCGTGTTAAGATCTATGTTTGATACTAGTAGACTTCTTCTAATCGGGAATCCCCTATTTGTCTCTGCTAGTCTGATTTTTATGACCTCCTTGCTTCGTACGTCGTAAGTTACTTGGCTTCCAAGGTGACAGAATTCCCTGGCTTCGTCTATTTCGAGATAAGTTTCCCGCTATTCTCATTTTTGCTACGTCTTACTACTTTCGTCTTTCTTCGGTTTACTCTGTCTATATTCTGCACTCATTAGACTGTTCATTCTATTTGATAGATCGTGCAATTCTTCTTCACATTCACTTGGTGATAAGAATGTCATAAGAATCATATCATTGTTATCTTTTCATCCTGAATTTAAATCCCATTATTCAATTTTTCTTTTAATTCGTGATTGCTTCCTCGACGTATAGATTGAATAGCAGGGACAGAAGACTGCCTCCCGGTGTTACCCTCTTTTTTATCCGAGCACTTAGTTCTTGGCGTTTCAGTTTTCATTTTTGTACATGTTTTATATTACCCATTTTCCCTATATCTTACTTCTATTATTCTCAGAATTTCGGACAAAAATAGGCTGCGGTTTGGTGAGCAGGCTATTCATTTCTCTTCCGTATAAAGCTCTGCACCAAGATTTTTACCTCGTGGCTCGACACAGATACACGACTTGAACATATGGATACAACGTTGGGATCTACCCCGATCGGGCCGTTTAATAATCTACGCTAAGAGGTAATTAAGGGCATTACACCAATTCTTATTAGTGCTCTCTCTCTCTCTGTGTGTGTGTGTTTTGTGGTTTATTGGCGCTGTGTGTGTGTGTGTCTGTGTGTACTTGTGGTTTGTCCGAAACCGCGCTGCTGCTACGATCGCAGGTTCGAATCCTGCCTCGGGCGTGGATGTGTGTGATGTCCTTAGGTTAGATAGGTTTAAGTAGTTCTAAGTCTAGGGGACTGGTGACCTCAGATGTTAAGTCCCATAGTGCTCAGAGAGCCATTTGAACCATTTACTTATGGTTTATTGGCGCTCAACCATGAGATTGTCAGCCCCATACTGAAATAATTAGAATCGAATGTGGTTAAACCGCCAAAAACATTAAAAATAGCTAAAATATAGTCTTATTTAATACGGCGTTAAACTCACTCTCTCCCACATTGATCCACGTTCAATCACGTTTTCACGCTACTTGTAAGATGGTGTACATTTAATCAAAGGCACTAATATTTTCTGTCAGAACGTAGATAATATACTGAAGAGCCAACGAAACTGGTACACCTGTCTGATATCGTGTAGGGCTCCCGCGAGTACGCAGAAGTGCCGCAACACGACGTGGCATGGACTCTAACAACTGCACCAGACACTTGTTGCCTTATTTAGGCGTTGCCGACCGCAGCGCCGTATTTTGCCTTCTTACATATCCCTGTATTTGAATATACATGCCTATACCAGTTTCTTCGGTGCTTCACTGTACAAGGAGGAGGCTCCAACAACGACATAGGGATATGTGGCTCACTGATATTTTAGGGATCAAGTCGGGCATTTGACAGAATCTTAAAACTGATACTACATTCACCTCATTGTCAGATAAAATAGAGGTCAAATCTGTGGGTAAATTGTCTACTGATGTCTTCTCTTAATACAAAACACAGGCAAATAAACCATGGTGGGCTGTTATCCGTACTCCACAAACACCACGCATTGGAGGTCCCCTTGCTGGAGCTAGAAGAGAACCTGTTGACTGGACAGAATGGTTCAAATGGCTCTGAACACTATGGGACTTAACATCTGAAGTCATCAGTCACCTAGAACTTAGAACTACTTAAACCTGACTAACCTAAGGACGTCACACACATCCATGCTCGTGGCAGGATTGGAACCTGCGACCGTAGCGGTCGCGCGGTTCCATACTGTAGCGCCTAGAACCGCTCGGCCACTCCGGCCGGCGACTGTACAAAGGTACGCCATGGCCTGGTTGTGGACTTTACTGGCTGCAGCTTACTCTCTCTAATTTCCAGCCGTATCATTACTTCTACGTGCCTCGGCTGCTACATCTGCTAATAAGTTCCTCTAAATTCCAATGTGGCCTGGTATCCCGCAGAATGACACCTCCTTACCCAACACTCTTGGGTTAAGAAATGTATCCTGTGCTTTCTGGACTACCTTATCTGCTGGGTACATGAGCAGTAGATAGTGAAGGGCACTCAGGCAGTCGGAGCATATAAGGAATTAAGCAGTCCGTATACATCTCTGCTCCCGTGCTCTCTGTATCGCGTCTATTTCTGTATCGTACTCTGTGAATTCCGTTAGCAGCCGGTAGTGTGGTATATGCCTTATAATTAATTATGCGGCCACGGGGTCTAGGTCGTCTGACGAAGCGGCGAACAGTCGTACTCCTGGGAAAGCTGGTTATCCTAACGGCGCGAAAAATTCCACACAACGGCCTTTCTAGTCTCTGAAACACTAAGGATTTTTAACCTGTTGATGTAATTCTGTCATAACCTGTATGTAGACATGGTAAGGTCAAAAAGGTGGTAGCAAGGGCAGAGACTGTGTTGATATAAATAACATTTTGCCTATGTCATGTTGTTATATGTTGTAAAACCAAATAAATCCAGTTGCTATAACTACCGGTTTTACACAATCATTACCGTATAAAATATCAAATAATAATCATATGACATATCATCTGAACTGCTAAATATCTACAG
The DNA here is from genome assembly GCF_021461395.2 of Schistocerca americana. Taxonomy (NCBI): domain Eukaryota; kingdom Metazoa; phylum Arthropoda; class Insecta; order Orthoptera; family Acrididae; genus Schistocerca; species Schistocerca americana. The sequence goes on along the minus strand of NC_060121.1, from coordinate 553,561,409 downwards.
GTATCGTTTCAGTGCTGGATCATGGCCCTGAAAGATCATTCTGAATAAAAAACAGAAAATTCTTACCTAAATTAGGACGCCGGATAACGCATATATATCTGCTCCTATAAGAAATTATTCTGGCACTGCTCTGTGCAATGCTGGCCGATAGATTTGTCATTTATAAAAGGAAACAACTGATTTTTCTTTTCAATAATCGGGATGACCAAGGATTGGAGAAATTAGTAAATTCTTTAAATTGAAATGAATGATCGTCAAAAGTTACTTTTTATGAGAAAGATTATTATTAAGAGATTTTTTTTAAACATTTACATGGGATTTGAGATAACAATACTACATATACGCGAGGCTGCTTTTACCTTTTACTACAACGCTGAGACTCCGCCATCGCTGCACACGACCGGCCCAGCCAACACGATACACCAGACTGCTCGCTAGCAACTACTTACTGCTACTACTACACAGTTCCTACTGCAGTCAACACTGCTCTTTGGTCTCAGATTCTCTTATAGCTTACATATCGCAGGCAGCGCGTGAGCAATCCATCAAAATTACATCTGCTCGAGAGCGCTAGCAACAAATTTCTTAATCATGGCCCTCTTACATAACCCTCCACTGGGGGGGGGGGGGGGGGGGGGCAAAAATTTGGCAGCGATGGTGAGTCAATTGGACTTGCCATGAGCAACAAATTTTTCTATAATCTATTTAGTTACTAAGTCTACAGTCACAGAGTATATACATTACTGATTGACAAAGTGTATACGCAATGAATACAAAATATATTAACAAATTACATAAAGTGCACACACATTATAAAAGTCTTTAGCATATTTGGGACAACTAATCATATTAACAAATGAAATGAAGTGCACACGCACTGTATAAATCTTTAGCATTTTTTACAACAACTAAATAAATAAAATGCACATGCACTGTAAAAGTGTTTAGAATTTTTAAATTAATTAAACATATGAAGGAGTGAAATAAAGTGCACATGCACTGCAAAACTCTTTAGCATTTTTAAATTAATTAAACATATGAAGGAGTGAAATAAAGTGCACATGCACTGCAAAACTCTTTAGCATTTTTACAACAATTAAACATATCAAGGAGTGAAATATAGTGCACACACACTGTAAAAGTCTTTAGCATATTTAGGACGCACTGTATAAGTCTTTACCATTTCACAAGAACTAGGAAAGGAATGGGAAGGATTCCATCATGGTTGTAGCACAGTAGATTGCACGTAGCTGCACTGAAAGTCCATATCTTTCTACAGAAGCACAACACCAAGTGAGACAGTCTGAAGTTCTCTTCCCTGAAGTATTTATCAGTGTAGCCAAGGCACTGAAATGTTGTATTAATATTCAATGTTATCATTTTGGTAGTACATTAGGTACACCAAACAGTAGGACCATAATAACATCTCCATCGTGCAAGGTGGTGGATAGCTTGGTACATCAACACCACATTCTTGTAGAATCCATACTCTTACATCAATGTAGAATTAGTGCAAAAACCAAATATAGTGCTCCATGATCATGAGGATGGACAGGACAAACGGATATTGCAGTAATTTCTGGTAATTAGGTCAGAAGGTGAAGGACATTAAGTCTTATGCTAGTCATCATTGAGAATTACATTAGTGTATCAACCGATTTGAATAATTATTGGCACTCATTGGTTAGTTACTAAACATTTCTGTACTATGTATGGAGTATTACAGAACATTATTCATAAGTCATCTTATTACAGTAATTATTACAGAACATTATTCATAAGTCATCTAATTAAAGTAAATATTGGCACTCATTGGCCAGTTACAAACCATTTTTATGCATTATTCAGAAGTCATCATTCAAAGCAAGAGTTAATTAATGGCATAGCATTTATGCATAAGTCATCATATTACAGTAAACAGTGGCATTCATTGGTCACTTACTAAACATGTAGCAAGTATTGAGTATTACAAAACACTATTCATAACTCATCTGATTGCAGTAATTATTGGCATTCTTTGGGCAGTTACAAAGTATTCATATAGTTTTACAAAACATTATTCAGTATTATTCAAAAGTCGTCATTCAAAACAGGAGTTAATTATTGGCATAGCATTTATGCATAAGTCATCATTCAGTATTACTCAGAACTCATCATTCAAGTGACATAGGACATATTTAAAATGTAACACACTGTAACTATTACTCAAGGTCTGTGGTCCAATAATACATAGATATAAGCGAATCACTACTTCAGAAAAATTTGCATTATATTTAGGACTAGAAATATATCTTAAACTGGTAGCATTATTTAGTTATGTACTGGTAATAGCTAGGACTGGTAATAATTTTTTTTTTTTTTTGCTAGCAATGCATTGCGTTGGGATCGATAATTGCTGGGGCATGAAAATATATGCTTTTGACTTATTGTTGGAAATAAGGATTAATAACGTCATTCGTCATGAGTCAGCTGTAGCAAGGTTATGAAACAAAGGCAGTGTATGTGATCACGAATGATACACAACTGGGTAAAGAAAATGCAAGTACTAGAACAGATTTAATAATTGCTTATAGCATATTAATATCATGAAAAGCTTCTCCTGGAAAAAATACAAAGTGGATTATTGAGCTGAAAGAAGAAATGCATGTTATGCTGAAAAGTAGTGAACTTCGAATTAACAGGTAATGAAACGTGTACTTAATATGTATGTACTCTAGCTGTCTTTCCCAAAACATTCAGCCATTATACTATGCGACATAAGACATACTGTCAAAAGGAACTGCAAAAAATACTTAAATAACTACATAGCATCTCTTAACTAATAGTAAATATATAAACTTCATCATTATTCTCATCTGCAAAGAAAAAACTTCATTTTTCATATTATCATAACTTCATCATTATCATCATCATTTATTATCATCTGCAAAAAATAGACACTTCTTTATTCATATTCATATTACCATTTACTTCATACAACAGTATAGAGTTTCTTACTTCTAGCATATTTCATCACTAAAACTAACATGCATAGTTCTGTCTGACAGCCTGCTCAATCACCTCGTATTCTGAAAGAAAAATAATTAGTCAAGACTGCTATCATACGATGTGTATAGTATATTCTGGTTAATGCTTGTTAATTCTGATCCATTTACTCTTAATGACAAGATATTGCATTTTCTTTCCTTCATTCTGATGGTAAAATTTCCATTACATAGTAAACCACTGTGGTTGTTTAATTTATTTCTTTTACACGTCATTGCTTTCTGAAAATGATGAATAAGGATTAATATCTTGCATTTTAATCATATACCCGTTAGATAAAAACTTGTTTCTAGTGATACAACTAAGCATACTGCATAGCATGACAGAAAACGTATTAGGTTAAAAACATAGACAGTTTTCAAGTGCAAAAGATGTACACACAGTATCATAATGTAGTAGCAAAAAATGTAGAATAGTCACGATGTTGAGATATTATAAGGCAAAAATGTTAATGTCAACTGGTGTTTGTTACATCTTAAAGATTACATAGTGCATACAGACAAAATTCTACTTTCGATAGGAAAACAATCATACATACACAAAAAATGGAAAATGTGCACGGTCTGATGTCTAACGACAAGAAAAGCGACCTGCTGACCTTACCTTGCCGGGCACTTGCCAAGAAAAAATATAATCATCAGTAAGTGGTCATATAAATATCTGGAAAAGGCATTACAATGTGATAAATCAGAAAGTATGTTCATTCAATAAAGGGTTTAATATTGGAGACATGGTGATTGCCCTTGCTTTTTCTGGTTCTCAAAGTTTCAACATGTACTACATTGGGGTGAGGAATGCTGCGAATTCTGTATGGACCTGCGTATAGAAGCTCAAATTTACTGCATCTACTCTTTCCTCTGTTGGATAAATAGTGCGTACGTACTAATATCTTCTGTCCTATGTGAAAGTCGCGGCGTGTACAAACCAGTTTTTGCTGTCTTCTCCGGCGCTCTGCGGCACGTTTGATGTTGCTGAGTGCAATGTCAATTATTTCATGGTGGCGTAGTCGACGAGATGTAGGAAAGGATACTAATTCTTTAATTTTGTTGGGTGGTTCAACATTTTTCAATATAACAGTCGGAGATAGCATAGTAGATTCATTTGGTATGGAGTTAATTAGATCCTGGAATGAGAGTATGTGTGTGTCCCAATCAATATGTTTTTTATGGCAGTATATTCTACATAGTTTACCAATTTCTTTCATTATTCGTTCACAAGGGTTCGAAGAAGCGTGATACTTGGATATATAGATCGGAGAAATGTTTCTAGCTCGTAACATACGTGTCCATATTGCAGATCGAAATTGTGGTCCATTGTCAGAAATTACTTTTAATACATGTCCTACATGGAATAAAAAATGTTTTACAAATGCATTCGAAATAGATTTAGCAGTAGCTTTACGTAACGGAGTGAAGGTAACAAATTTCGAAGTGAGTTCAACAGCGACAAAGATATAGCAAAAACCTCTATTAGTTCTGGGAATCGGACCAAAAATGTCTACAGCGGCCACGTGTCTCAATTTAACGGGTACAATGGGATGTAACGGAGGAATATGTGAAGTCGTGTCTGATTTAGCTTTCTGGCAGATTTTACATGACGCTAAAACTCGTCGAATACGTTTCTCCATGTTCGTAAAATAACAGTTCTGTCTCAGTATAAGAAAACATTTTCTGGTTCCATAATGTGCGTAACGTAAATGAGTATGCCAAATTAATTTGTTAACAAGCTCGTCAGGAATACATAATAACCAGTTGTTGCTGTCAGGGTGAGAGCGGCGAAACAGAATGTTATTGCGTACAGTATAATGGTTTCTAATGGTAACGTTATTCCTATTTTGCCAAAGGTGTTTAATTTCTTTCCACACGTTGTCTTTGCTCTGCTCTTGTGCTATGTCTCGTAATGATGACGAAATAAAATTTTCAAATGCTACATGTTGAATATACATGACGCTAAAATTTGCTTGTCAGAAGTTGGTTGCGATGTCTTGCTGATTGTTGCTGAGAGAACGGGATAGTGCGTCTGCTACAACATTTTGTGTACCGGAAATGTGAACAATTGTAAAATTAAATTCCTGTAAATAAAGTTTCCATCTGCTTAACCCGTCGTGTGTAAATTTTGCGGAAGGTAAAAAATGTATAGCTCTATGATCTGTGTAAACGGTCGTATGTCTTACATAAAGAAAATGCCTAAATCTCGTAAATGCCCATACAACATATAATGTTTCAAGTTCTGTAACAGAATAATTGCGTTCAATAGGTGACAGAATGCGACTTGCAAAGGCGATGTTTTTAATTCCTGTAGCACCATCTTCTTCAATTTCCTGAAAAATGTGTACGCCTAAAGCGGTGTTAGAACTGTCGGTGGCAATGGAAAAATTTATAGTAAGATCTGGGGGTGATAAAAGTGGTGCATTCAACAAGGAATGTTTCAAATTAACAAACTCAGACTGTGCTTGGCTATCCCAGGACCAAATAGCGTTTTTACCGGTCAATTGGCATAATCTAGGGGTGTCTAAAGCAGAGTAATGAATAAATTTACGGAAAAAGTTAATTAAACCCAGAAAGCTGCGTAGTTGTTTCTTTGTCGTTGGAACAGTAATGTCACGTAAAGCTTGAAGTTTTTCCGGGTCAGGCGCAATGCCTTCTGCTGAAATTACATGTCCAAGAAATTTTATGGAAGTTTTGCTAAAGTGAGATTTGTTAAAATTAACTGTGAGTCCTTGTGCACGAAAAGTTTGCAACAGTTGTTCAAGAATCAGATTGTGTTCAGACCAGTTAGCTTCGGCGATAAGGATGTCGTCTACATATGTAGTGATTCTGTCTTTTAGTTCTGTCGGAAGTATAGTATTCAAACCGCGAATAAATGCTGCTGAAGAAATTGTTAAACCGAACGGTAATTTACAAAATTGATAAGAGTCTCCAAAACAGAGAAATGCTGTGTACTTTCTGCAGTTCGGATGGAGCTGAATTTGCCAAAATCCCGATTTCAAATCTAATGTGGAATAAACAGCAGTACCATGAAATTTCTGTAGAAGTTCTTCTAGTGTCTGTGGGCGATCTGTTTCATTAATAATAATGTCGTTGACATGACGCGAATCAAGTACGAGTCGAAGTGAACCATCCTTTTTCTTAACAATATGGAGCGGGTTTATGTACGGACTAACTGCCGGTTCAATAATTCCTTGGTCGAGCATAGCTTGCAATTTTTTCTTAACTTGTTCTCTGTGAATATATGGAATGGGATAATGTTTAGCTTTAAATGTGTCGTGCTGTTCAACTTGAAATTCATACATAAAACCGGACATAGCACCAGGGACGTTGTCAAAAACTGGAGCTTGCTGTAAAAGAATTTTGCGTAGTTGAGTACGTTCGTCGTCTGTATTTGCACTGCTTTGTTTTCCTTTATCACAAATCATCTGCATAACATCATACTCAGCTTCCTCTGGTGTATTATAATTGTGTACGCACGTATCGGTGAACAATGCCGAATGACTGTCTATGTTACGCGATGTAGAAATGACCTTTGTTCGATTAATTGTTTGTTCTTCTGCAGATAAAGAGTGCTGAAATTCTAATGCCAGTTGCACATTTTCATCCTTTAACGTTAAATAGGAATTTTGAAAGTCAATAATTGCGTCGTGTTGTACCAAAAAACTCGTACCTAAAATAACGTCTGTTGTCAATAAGGGAACAATCCAAAAATTTGAGTGGAACGTATGATCTGCAATACAAAACGATAAGTGTGTCTGTAATTTTACATCTACTCCTTTACCAGATACTGCTCCTTTTATTTTAGTTTTGCCTAATGCTAACGTAAGATAAATATTCTCTTTGTTACATGCATTGAAGGTTTCTTCATTTATGACTGACATAGGTGATCCAGAATCGATTACTGCTGAAAATTTGGATGATCCAATCTTTACTTCAATGACAGGGTGGGAAATGGTTTTTTGAATAACAGGTTTTTCATCCCCGCCATGAACCATGGACCTTGCCGTTGGTGGGGAGGCTTGCGTGCCTCAGCGATACAGATAGCCGTACCGTAGGTGCATCCACAACGGAGGGGTATCTGTTGAGAGCCCAGACAAACGTGTGGTTCCTGAAGAGGGGCAGCAGCCTTTTCAGTAGTTGCAAGGGCAACAGTCTGGATGATTGACTGATCTGGCCTTGTAACAATAACCAAAACGGCCTTGCTGCGCTGGTACTGCGAACGGCTGAAAGCAAGGGGAAACTACATCCGTAATTTTTTTCGAGGGCATGCAGCTTTACTGTATGATTAAATGATGATGGCGTCCTCTTGGGCAAAATATTCCGGAGGTAAAATAGTCCCCCATTCGGATCTCAGGGCGGGGACTACTCAAGAGGACGTCGTTATCAGGAGAAAGAAAACTGGCGTTCTACGGATCGGAGCGTGGAATGTCAGATCCCTTAATCGGGCAGGAAGGTTAGAAAATTTAAAAAGGGAAATGGATAGGTTGAAGTTAGATATAGTGGGAATTAGTGAAGTTCGGTGGCAGGAGGAACAAGACTTCTGGTCAGGTGACTACAGGGTTATAAACACAAAATCAAATAGGGGTAATGCTGGAGTAGGTTTAATAATGAATGGGAAAATAGGAGTGCGGGTAAGCTACTGTAAACAGCATAGTGAACGCATTATTGTGGCCAAGATAGATACGAAGCTCACACCTACTACAGTAGTACAAGTTTATATGCCAACTAGCTCTTCAGATGACGAAGAAATTGAAGAAATGTATGATGAAATAAAAGAAATTATTCAGATTGTGAAGGGAGACGAAAATTTAATAGTCATGGGTGACTGGAATTCGAGTGTAGGAAAAGGGAGAGAAGGAAACATAGTAGGTGAATATGGATTGGGGCTAAGAAATGAAAGAGGAAGCTGCCTGGTAGAATTTTGCACAGAGCACAACATAATCATAACTAACACTTGGTTTAAGAATCATGAAAGAAGGTTGTATACATGGAAGAACCCGGGGGATACTAAAAGGTATCAGATAGATTATATAATGGTAAGACAGAGATTTAGGAACCAGGTTTTAAATTGTAGGACATTTCCAGGGGCAGATGTGGACTCTGATCACAATCTATTGGTTATGACCTGTAGATTAAAACTGAAGAAACTGCAAAAAGGTGGGAATTTAAGAAGATGGGACCTGGATAAACTGAAAGAACCAGAGGTTGTACAGAGTTTCAGGGAGAGCATAAGGGAACAATTGACAGGAATGGGGGAAAGAAATACAGTAGAAGAAGAATGGGTAGCTTTGAGGGATGAAGTAGCGAAGGCAGCAGAGGATCAAGTAGGTAAAAAGACGAGGGCTAGTAGAAATCCTTGCGTAACAGAAGAAATATTGAATTTAATTGATGAAAGGAGAAAATATAAAAATGCAGTAAATGAAGCAGGCAAAATGGAATACAAACGTCTCAAAAATGAGATCGACAGGAAGTGCAAAATGGCTAAGCAGGGATGGCTAGAGGACAAATGTAAGGATATAGAGGCCTATCTCACTAGGGGTAAGATAGATACAGCCTACAGGAAAATTAAAGAGACCTTTGGAGATAAGAGAACGACTTGTATGAATATCAAGAGCTCAAGAGGGAAACCCAGTTCTAAGGAAAGAATGGAAAGCAGAAAGGTGGAAGGAGTATATAGAGGGTCTATACAAGGGCGATGTACTTGAGGACAATATTATGGAAATGGAAGAGGATGTAGATGAAGATGAAATAGGAGATACGATACTGCGTGAAGAGTTTGACAGAGCACTGAAAGACCTGAGTCGAAACAAGGCCCCCAGAGTAGACAACATTCCATTGAAACTACTGACGGCCTTGGGAGAGCCAGTCCTGATGTATGAAACAGGCGAAATACTCTCAGACTTCAAGAAGAATATAATAATTCCAATCCCAAAGAAAGCAGGTGTTGACAGATGTGAAAATTACCGAACTATGAGTTTAATAAGTCACAGCTGCAAAATACTAACACGAATTCTTTACAGACGAATGGAAAAACTAGTAGAAGCCAACCTCGGGGAAGATCAGTTTGGATTCCGTAGAAACACTGGAAGACGGGAGGCAATACTGACCTTACGACATATCTTAGAAGAAAGATCAAGGAAAGGCAAACCTACGTTTCTAGCATTTGTAGACTTAGAGAAAGCTTTTGACAATGTTGAATGGAATACTCTCTTTCAAATTCTAAAGGAGGCAGGGGTAAAATACAGGGAGCGAAAGGCTATTTACAATTTGTACAGAAACCAGATGGCAGTTATAAGAGTCGAGGGACATGAAAGGGAAGCAGTGGTTGGGAAGGGAGTAAGACAGGGTTGTAGCCTCTCCTCGATGTTGTTCAATCTGTATATTGAGCAAGTAGTAAAGGAAACAAAAGAAAAATTCGGAGTAGGTATTAAAATTCATGGAGAAGAAATAAAAACTTTGAGGTTCGCCGATGACATTGTAATTCTGTCAGAGACAGCAAAGGACTTGGAAGAGCAGTTGAATGGAATGGACAGTGTCTTGAAAGGAGGATATAAGATGAACATCAACAAAAGCAAAACAAGGATAATGGAATGTAGTCTAATTAAGTCGGGTGATGCTGGGGGAATTAGATTAGGAAATGAGCCACTTAAAGTAGTAAAGGAGTTTTGCTATTTGGGGAGCAAAATAACTGATGATGGTCGAAGTAGAGAGGATATAAAATGTAGACTGGCAATGGCAAGGAAAGCGTTTCTGAAGAAGAGAAATTTGTTAACATCGAGTATAGATTTAAGTGTCAGGAAGTCATTTCTGAAAGTATTTGTATGGAATGTAGCCATGAATGGAAGTGAAACGTGGACGATAAATAGTTTAGGCAAGAAGAGAATAGAAGCTTTCGAAATGTGGTGCTACGGAAGAATGCTGAAGATTAGATGGGTAGATCACATAACTAATGAGGAGGTATTGAATAGAATTGGGGAGAAGAGGAGTTTGTGGCACAACTTGACTAGAAGAAGGGAGCGGTTGGTAGGACATGTTCTGAGGCACCAAGGGATCACCAATTTAGTATTGGAGGACAGCGTGGAGGGTAAAAATCGTAGAGGGAGACCAAGAGATGAATACACTAAGCAGATTCAGAAGGATGTAGGTCGCAGTAGGTACTGGGAGATGAAAAAGCTTGCACAGGATAGAGTAGCATGGAGAGCTGCATAAAACCAGTCTCAGGACTGAAGGCCACAACAACAACAACAACAGGTTTTTCATGCAAAAGAGTGTCTCGGATGTCGTCAAAAGTAATAACATTTTCGTGAACAAGAGTGTGTGTATCAAAAGTATTCAAAAGTATTGCTTACGTTGCTGGAAGATGCAACCTGTACTGTATCTAGTGAAATTCTTTCTGACGTGCTGTTATTTGCGGGAGGATGCTGTGGCATTTCAACTATTTGTACCGTTCTGTTATCCTGACGTATTACGTTCGGGATGATACCGACTGTCTGGTTCATTCATAATAATCCGTTGTAGTGGATGATTCTGCTGCTGGTAGGACCGACTGTTACGCTGAAAACTGTGCTCATTACTTTTACGTCTGTCATGATAATCATTGCTATACGGCGCATTGCGATAGGTATTGAAATGATGCGTCTTCTGTACGTAGCGATTTCCTTGTTGCTGTGCGTTACTATTTGGTGTGGCCGACGCTGTACGTGTAGGCGGCGAAACATTAAAGCTAGGTTGACCTTGCAGACTACGTTGTTGGTTAGGTATGCTAACCGGCTGGTTTCTTGCTGTTGTGTGGAAAGCCGGCCGGAGTGGCCGTGAGGTTCTGGGCGCTACAATCTGGAACCGAGCGACCGCTACGGTTCGAATCCTGCCTCGGGCATGGATGTGTGTGATGTCCTTAGGTTAGTTAGGTTTAATTAGTTCTAAGTTCTAGGTGACTGATGACCTCAGAAGTTAAGTCGCATAGTGCTCAGAGCCATTTGAACCATTTTTTGTTGTGTGGAAAAGCGTCTATTGTTACCAAAATGCGTCTGCGATAGCTGAAAATTTTGTACATACTGATGATTACACTTCTGTCTTTCATTAAAATTACGCTGGTAGTTCTGGAGTGTCTAATGAAAATTATCACTTACGGTGAAACTTGTCATATCGGGTTTTCCTTACACGTTTCTAATCCTAGATACATCGATAGTTGAAGAGTTGTTTTGATAGATATAAAGGACAGTAGAAGAGAAGGCAGCAGTGCAGAAAACTAAAGATGAAATAGCACTACTACGGCTCGGGGCCCTGTGCACGCTACGGCACATATTCATCGAAGTGTAATGAATCCCCTGAGGTCGCTTACACGCTGCAAATAAATTATACTTTCTGCATTACAGGCCAAGCTGATAAAAATACAAAAGCAAATTGTCGTATCCAGTCCAAAGGATAAATCTGTGTTCTGTGATTATTAAATACCTTTAATTTTCTCACGGATAGAAAATGCTTATAATCAAAATTATCGTCTCTGTATGTCTGAACAATTTCAGGATTGAATGATAATCTGTTTGTCTGTGACTGTTCGGAATCTAAGTGACGTACTCTCTGTAAATTACCTAAATTATACTGGCTGTGTGAGTGTGAGAAATGTTCGGAATGTGGCGTATGCTGTGCCGTGTTAGAGGCTGAAACATTTTTCATTTCTGTCACTTCTTGCTGTAAAGACGACACTTTTCTACGTAATGTATTATTGGACGAACCTATCTCACTGATTGTCTGCTGTAAGTTTTGGAATTCGGGTGTTTGATTGAACGAAATTGGTGACGTATCGTCTGATTTAGTGTCGTTGTTATCTTCGATAACCTCAATACGACTGGTCAATTCATCAAATTTTTCAGTCAATGCTTTAACCTGATTATCATTTTTAGTGTCACAAGCATTAATTTGGTTTTTGATTTTACGTGTGGTTTTGTTTAATTTCTTAACGTCTGCTTTGATGACATTGGGGTCCTGTATTAATTCTAATTGCTCAAGTCTGTTGGTCACTGTCTGAAAGGCTACTGTGTGTGTGTCTGTTTTTGTTTTAAGATCGGAGATTTCATCATGCAATTCGGTGTTCAGCTGTTTCATTTCATCTGATACTGTAGCAATATTGTTGTCTACGTATGTTTTTGCCTTCGTAAACATTTTACGCTTATCTTCCTGTCTCTGTGCCGTAATTGTTTCCATGACTTGTTTCTTTACTTTATTCTGTTCCTGTATAAATTTACGGTAACGCGTTTCACTGCTTTGTAGGTGGTGATTAAAACGTTCGTCAATTTGGCTGTTTTGTTGTTCAAATTTCGTGTCTACTTTCGCATCCAGTGTACGTGAAAGTTCTGATGACATTAATTTAAACTCGTCGTGTAACTGTGTTGCGTTTTCAGAACATTGTTTAGCGACTGCACTAATTTCACCTCTAAGTAATTTGGTTGTGGCTGCATGTGTATTACTTAATTCTTGTGCCACAGATCTAATTTCTTCACTACTGTTCCTAGCACAAGCCTTAATTTCCTCACGTAATTGTTCTTTAGTATCATGACATTGCACGGCAACGGCTGTAATCTGTTCACTAAGCTGTTTGAAATTGTTGTCTTGTTTTTCATTCAACTGTTTGGAATTGTTGTCTAGTTTTTCATTCAACTATTTGGAATTGTTGTCTAGTTTTTCATTAAGTTGTTTATTCGATTCATTAAGGTTGTCCTGTTTCAACTGTTTGAAATTTTCATTAAGTTGTAGCAATACTGCCATAACTTGATCCATTCCAAAATTAGCGACTCTGTTTTCTGTGCTGTGTGATGGTGTATCTGCAAGTGTCACGTTTTGTGTAACCATTTGGTCATTGTCTGATTCACAAAAAGGTTTGCCAATCGGATGTGCACTGTTGGTCACTACATCGGAATCAAATAAATCTGACATATTTTGAGTACATTGTTCACCTTCGTTAGAAACAATTATCTGTTCGCTACGTAAATTTTGCAAATCAGGTGTTTCAAACTGGGCAGCGTTCATTGTAACGGAACATGCCGCGTCATCAATTGTTAAATTTACTGTGGACATAAATGAATTTGTTTGCACATCATTAGGATCAATATCATTACTAGTGATCAGCACGCACTGATTATCTGTAATTAGGGGATTATCACAATTACACTGAGTGTCGCTAGTATTATCGGTCAAATTATTCGAGTCAGCTTTTTCACTCATTGCACATCGCGATGTACTGTTAACAGTTTTTCGCGGCATTTTCACAAATCAAAGTTAAGCACAAAATGAAACAAAGACAAAGCAAAAATGGAACAAATACAATTACAACAAAGAGCAATAAATTGCCGATGATCTGTGAAAGAAAGAGTGACAAATTAGTAAATGCGTTGCGCCAGATGCAAACTACATTTAATATTAAGTAAATAAGAGCAGATATATGACTACTTCTCAGAAATTCACAAAAATACGATCCTGGCCGGTTGTCGACAAGTGTAACCTCCCCACAAAAATAAAAAATAATAAGAATAATATTCACATTTAGTGTAACTTCCCGACAAAATAAATCCCTTAACCTACTAATAATACAATGTGACTAATCTCTCAATAAAAAAATTGTCGCTCACTTATAACGTTTGAATAATGACTGTGAATTTAAACTGGTAAATTTTAGACTTCAGCAGTGCTGCGTCATGGCCCTGAAAATTCATTCTGAATAAATTGAAATATCTAACCTCAATTAGATCGCCGGATAACGCATATATATATATCTGCTCCTATAAGAAATTATTCTGGCACAGCCCTGTGCAATGCTGGCCGATAGTTTGTCATTTATAAAAGGAAACAACTGATTTTTCTTTTCAATAATCGGGATGACCAAGGATTGGAGAAATTAGTAAATTCTTTAAATTGAAATGAATGATCGTCAAAAGTTACTTTTTACGAGAAAGATTATTACTAAGAGATTTTTTTTAAACATTTACATGGGACTTGAGATAACAATACTACATATGCGCGAGGCTGCTTCTACCTTATACTACAACACTGAGACTCCGCCATCGCTGCACACGACCGGCCCAGCCAACACGATACACCAGACTGCTCGCTAGCAACTACTTACTGCTACTGCTACACAGTTCCTACTGGAGTCAACACTGCTCTTTGGTCTCAGATTCTCTTATAGCTTACATACCGCAGGCAGCGCGTGAGCAATCCATCGAAATTACATCTGCTCGAGAGCGCTAGCAACAAATTTCTTAATCATGGACCTGTAAAAATATGTCATATCATCTGAACTGCTAAACATCTACAGGTATCGTTTCACGAGAGGCGATCACGAAAGGTGATGTGTTCAATTTGCGGTCAGCCAGCCACTTCCATTTGCTATATTGTTTTAGCTCCCTCTACCAATTTCTTCTTCTGTTGTCCATGTTTTACTGCTGACGCCATGCTTCGTCCCACGTTTCGGTGTGGGTAGGCACATATTTTTCCAACCTTATTAGCTGTGTTTTACGTTTTGATTTATCTTACTGTTCTGAGTATTTTCTTGACACCCGTCTCAATCTGTTACTGAGCGGGCGCTGAAGACGTTGCCGTCGTGCGCCCATACAACCCTCTCCACTACCACCACCAGTTATAACTTAACAGTTGACGGTGTGAATTGAAACTGACAGTTATGATAAAAGACAGTTAATATATGACTGTGATGCATTAAAAAATTTCCAGTAGTACTTGAAGATTCCATAGGTACAGCTTTTCGAAGTAATTGTGCTGGGTACCACTGGTTTAAAGGATAAACTAAAATACCGCATCGTCTTGGAACTCTACTCTTTAGACAGTTTATCGCTAGCAACTGAACGTGAACGAATGTAACATGTTGCACATACATCAACTACTGTACAACCACGCCATTGATGACAAACTGTTCGAAATTAAAGCTGCTGTTGATTCTCGAGAAGTAACGATTCAGAGTATCCTTAAGTAGAATGACCACATAAAACAAACAGTAGGAAAAGCAGCTGCGAGATGAGATGGGAAGAATCTTAAGGAAATGTAAGTGGTTTACAAAACACTTCTTCGACTGATTCTCGAGTGTAACTCATCACTCTGAAACCCTCAACACGAAGGACTAATAAAAGAGGTAGTGAAGGTCCAACAGAGATGCTCAACAAACTACAGTGGCAGACGATGCAAGAGAGGGCTTGTGCATCAAGGACAGGTTTACTGTGAAATTCCGAGACAGTAAGTTCCGGGAAGATTCGGACAACTTATTACTTCCTCACAATTTGAGAAATTAGAGCTAATACCCCACCGTCAGTCATTCTTCCCACGCACCATTCGCGAACTGAGTAGGCAAAGGGGGGGGGGGGGGGGGGGAGAGGGGGAATCAGGTAGTTGTACAAACAAAAGCACCTTCCACTACGCACCGTGAATTAGCTTGCGAAGTATTGATGTAAATGTAGAACACAAACCCATCCAAAATTCCTCAAAGTTTATAAAGTGCCCGCTACTTCACATGCTGTCATTGAGTTGTACATTCGTGGCCTTGCTTCTCTTGAAGACGATCCGCATGAAGAACGTCACAGACCTGCAGCCACTGACTAGAATAATGAGAAATTTAGAGGACTGACTCGGATGATTGGCGTTTAAATACGTATGAAATAGCTATCACCATAAATATACCAGAAGGAAGAGTTCGGTGTATTTTGCATGGAGCATTAACTATAAGAAAGCGTTATATAAGATGGACGCCACATTTATTGAGTGGTAACCAAACGAAAATGCGCAGAAAAATGCCTCTACGGAATAGCCTTTCATCAAAATCAAGAAGTGGATTTCATCTGCAGGAAAGATTATGGCTAGTATTTTCTGGGATATAAAATGGATTCTTCTTATTGATTAAGTCTCAAAGGTTACAGCTAGAATGGCAAGAACCATACAACTCTTCTGGCCAATATGCGTCATTAAATACGTGACGAAAGTCCTCGACTGAAAAAGGAAAGTTATCATCCATCTTCAGGGCAATGGTTAGGCGTGTTTTTCACTTTTTATATGAGGAACCTGAGGGTTTTCAAGCACGAACTTTTCGAGCATCCATCTCAGTTACACCATCAAACCATCTGAGTAATTGGTGAATCTAGAAGTTTCGTGTTGAGTGAAGATATTATGCAGAATACGATACTCCGAAAGAGAAGGATGACGTCTGCACAAATGCTATCGCCAAAGTGTCGACAGTAACGGTCCAGATATGCTAGACGTGAATTAAGCTTGTCTGTTAGTGATTGGCTAAGCCTTCTATCATTAGTCAGTTACTCTGCTCACTCCATTTATTTGCGAGACAATTCTTTGGCAGTAAAATTACTTACGTGACTATTGTCTGCTGTTTAGGGACTAGGAAATTTCGACAAGACGATGCACGTTGCCACACGACTAAAAATGGATGTAATTGTAAATGGGTGCAATTGTATTAAAGAACGCGATTGAGAGTTCATAGTCTGTCCCTGGTTGCATAATTTTCGCTGTAGGATCACAGTGTCATGTTTACTATGTTAATTCTCGGCCACTCACTCTCTAACAGACAGGCGAAGCGCCATCGCCGAGTTCCTCCGTATATCCGTGAAGAACAGTCACCACCTGAGTGAGTCACTCCCATTTGGGTCAAGTGCTACGTATGGTGAAAGCAGCTGTAACACTGGATCTAAACAACTGCTCACAATAAATTCATATGATATGTGTGCCAAGAATTCACGATGTCTCATAATTCCCCGTGAACATGTAGGCGAGTTGTTCTAAGGGTAGCAATAACGTATAATATCACTTGACGCCTTCTTAGGCTGGAGGGACAGTGCCTTCATCATGCTGAAGGGGGCTTCCAGGCATAGTAACTGAGAGTACATTTGGGTTACTTCCATTTATAACAGTTATTGTGAACTTTCTTTATGTTCTTGCTGGTTGAACTGTTATCGTTAGTAAACATCTTCCTGTACTTGTAGTGTTGAATAGTGATGGGTATCTCGTTGACATGTTAACAACCTGCGTACCGGCTCAATCTGTTCTGCAGATGGGGCTATATAGGATGGATGAAAGAGGACGAGGAACAATATTTTGAGATATTATCTGTTGCAGCTTCCATCGATTTCTAGCTGCAAAGTTGCTCGCAGTAAAATGATCCCTTTGGAATATGCAGCGCAGTAACAGGTTGGAAAGTTTCAAAACATCAGGCACAACACACAAGACAATACGTAGTCTTCACATGATAGACACACATTTGTGCAACTTACACTTTCTGGCAGGTACGGCTGCAATCGTTAGTTCAGAATATGCAGAGCCGTCGATTACAATTATTGAAAATGTACTTATTACGATAGTAATTCCATTGGCATCAGTAAACAACAAGTTGAATTCTGTAAGTAAACATAAATTGTAGGGAAGCAGCTTACTCACGCCGTAATAAATGCACATCAGTCTTTCCATTGTGTGCCAGCCAGTCCGCTGTAACTAGCTCTGACGTCATAAAGGTTGCGCAATACTTTAAAAATCAAATAAATAACCTAAAATGTTTCTAGCATGTCAGGAGTAATTCTAAATCAACATGTGTTGAATGTCAGTTCAATAACTTTAACCATTTTCGAAATTTGGACGTTTTTCTGTAAAAATCATTGGCGCAACAGAAAAGAGCTAGAGATTTAAAAATTTATACTTAGATTCTTTTTCAATAATAATTTAATAGAAACAGTACTTTGGATCTCACAAATTAAGATTTTAGTTGAAGTTCATAATTTTCTGGGTTTTGTCTTAAAACTTAAGGAAGCAAGATAGATTAAGTAGGCTAATAAATAAGGCTATGATGTTTAGATTTAAGTAGAATGGAGATCCGCTATAACCATAAAGATGTGAGAAGTTTCATTTGAATAACTATAAAACTATAGCGATAGCGTATCTCAAAAGGGCAAGTTCAGAGCTCGTCTACTGCGTGCAGTGTAATTAAATTAATTCTCTCGCCCAAAATATTTAACTTAGCCACCTCAAACTTTTATTATGATTACTTACCTGTGTGCTGAATGCACGTTTAAATTGAGAGCTTCATTTGCCATCAGCAAAAGAAGCTATGATTTATTCAATAACTTAATGTGGTGCATTACTAGCCCAGCGGCTAGTTGGGAGAGCCGATTTGATCAGGCGTTCCCTTACCCGTCCGCACCGCGGCTTTATATATAAGAACGCGGCGCGAGGAAGCAAGGCCCCAGTTCTCTTCAGACGCTGAATAGCACGCCATCTGTGTCGGGAGTCGCGTCGCGTCGGTATCATTGCTACAAACAGCCTCGGATGCCGTATTAAGTTACTCGGGATACGCGTAACCATGAAATCATTTTCGAGAGAAGTGTTAATTCTGGGATGACTTTAATGATATATCTTCAGTTTGCGTATGTCGTATTTTCACGTGCCGCCGCGGGACAGACATTCTACCATTATTTAGCGTGGCGTTTGATGAACATTATCATCAAATTATGGCGAGCATTCATTTAAATATTTAATTTGGACAGTTATAGTGGCATCAGCGCATTAGACTCTGAACTGCTCTGTTAGTCAGATATTGTGGATTCTTTTGTTTCCATCTGTGACTTTCAGAATATAGAGAAAGTTTTTTTTTCACGATCGTTTTGATTATAAATCCCAGACAATCTCCTAATTCCTCAGAGCTATAAGCTGTAGCTATAAGTGTATTTCTCAGATGAAGTGGCCACTAGGAATTCTAATTACAGGCTTCACGTTTTGCTAATCACTTTCTGGTTGCCAATACTGTAGTTAGAGGGCCAGTGTTGAGAACGGCAAACAACAGCATAAATAATGGGAATTGCAGTGTTTCTCCATTCAAACATATTTATATAAACCACCATAACAATTCCTACCAGCCGCCCCACAAAATGACCAGTGTTTTGTGACCTTTGACGGATGAAATGACGCTCCTTCAGCGCATCCTGCATTGTTGATGTTAATAACAGTGAAGGGTCCCGCGTTAGTGTGCGAAAATTATTACAATGATGTGTTACAACGACCTGTTAGGAGCTATCCACAAATTTTACTTGATAAACAAATACTTCTGTTTCGTCTGTCTTCGAACTGGTTTGATGTGGCCCGTCATGATTTCCTCTCTTCGTCTCAGAGTAGCACTTGCACCCAACATCCTGTATTATTTGTTGGATGTGTTCTAATTTCTGTCTTCTACAATGTTTGTCCTCTACGACTCCGTCTAGTAACGTAAAAGTTATTCCCTGTTGTCTCAACACACTCTATCATTTGTTTTAGTTAGTGTTTTTCGTGAAATTCGTTTCAACACTTATTCAGCGGAAAATTTCCTCATTCCTTATCTCACCAGCTAACTTAATTTTCAGCATTCTACTGTATCACCTTATCTCAAAAGCTTCGATTTTCATCTTTACAGGTTTCTCACAACCTGTGATTCTTATTCGTTCAGTACTGTGGTCAACACGTAAATTGTCACAAATTTCTTCCTCAAGTTAAGGCCAATCTTTCATACTAGCAGAATTATTTTAGTGAGATATACCTCTGGTGTAATAAGGCGCGGGATGCATTGTATGTACCCCAAACGCCAGAAAACTAAAAGGAAAACCTCAAGCTCTGTTAGTTGTTGTGTACTGCGATCACGTCAAACAGAGGACCAGAAAGTTTTAGGGAAGCAACCCATAAGCGATGAGACAAATTTTTACCTCACGGGAAATCCTGCTCTCTGAAAAGTTTTTATTTCCCATAGCTTTCCACATATTTGCAGTCATCTAGCATGTTTTCGCTTATCTTTGTCATACTATTAAAACTGACTATTACGTAGCCGTTCTTTAAGAACTAAGCCTGAGTAAGCTCCGTTGTTTAATGTTCCTTCGACGAGAGCACAAGTTCCTATAAGAAAAGGATGGGGAGAGAAATCAGTCATGTGCCCACGTAAAAAATTAAAACCATTATCTTAAATGATTTCGATAAACTACGGAATTTAAAATGTGGGTGGACGGACGGGGATTTCAACCCTTCTTATGCTGGATGCTAGTCCAGTACCCTGAATATTTCGCCACCTTGTTCGCGTCAGTTCTCTGAAATGGCGCAGAGAAAGTCTCTACACTTCACAGTATCCATCACCTTTCATCTCTTTATCTTATTAATTCGGTTGCCACTCTGCTTTTCTGTTATGCTATACACATCGGCGTTATTATAACGAAATGTGAGAGTGAGCCAGACATATTATTCACTGGGGCTCACGGTTCACCAAACAAACAGGGTGATAAAAATTACTGAAGGCAAAAAAATGTAAGGTAGTTTTAGCGCCATTAGACAAAAAGATTCAACAGATAAGCCTAACGACGTGAGAAATAGGAATTGTTCGAAGGCAAAAAGAATGTCATGCAGATGGGAATTTTAGTGTTAATAATCTCTTTCCTTATTTTGTTATTACAGCAGACATTATCAATCTGAGGAACCACATCGTTCAGATTGCTTAGTATGAATATCTGCAGATACAGGTTCCAAATAATGTTTTAAAAATTTTGGAACAAGATAAAACAAGAAAAAGATGACCAGTAAACACGGGTGCTAAAATGCATACCTTAAGAGCTATGAGCACTTGTTCAGTAGAAGAGGTGTGTTTCACTGTAGCGAAGATGAGCAAGTACTCGTACCTCTTAAAGTATGCATTTTAGAGCCCATGCCTAATGAACATTTTTGTCTTTTTTGGTGTAAAGAACCTGTTACCAAATTTTAAAAACATAATTCTGAAACACAGCAAGACTCTTTTGATAGTACTTTTCTCTAGATTCACACTCACTGTTAAAATTTTAGAATTTCAGTGGTAGTCTCAAATGAAACTATCTGAATATTCAAGAATCATACTTTCACGCTGATTTTGTTTTTCCTTTTCTGTGAAAATTTTGCTGCAGTAGTTTGACAGTCGATGATTTCAGCACATTCCGTAAGCATGGGGCCGTGTTATACATGATGATGAAGAAATTATTCCTGTTTTCACCTCTCATTTTTATAAGTTACGGCGAATGATCAGTAATTATATGCATGTCTCGATTAAACTGAAATTGAACTACAGCTTCGAATTTCCTCGTATGTCCAGTTTATTGCTCAGTGTAGCAGTGCAACCTTTAACAACGTGCAAACTGGGTAAACTGTGAAGCAATTCGATATCTTCCAGAATATAGTTAATAACAGTGCTTCTTCGTTGACAATTTCATTGAGCAATGAGAAAGTCTTTAACGAAAATTGGTTTCCCGTCATCGTGATATCGGGTTTGCACCGTCACGCCACCTTCGATAACCCCAGGGCATCTTTAGCTGCGTGGTCACACGAATTGTCAGAAATCGATTGGGACGTAGAGGATGAAGCACAAGGAGACGAAAGACGCGGATTGTAATGCCCCAATTAGTCACATAATGTCCATAAAAATGAGATACTTGGTTTATAGTGAGTTCACAGTTTTATTACAGCTGATAAGAGGTAACAGGAGCATAAATAACAAAGTCATTTAAGCGTTAAGAACATTAAATTGGAACACTGCCCTGATATATGTTTATGGGGTATAATATCTTTTATCTCGAACCGTTGTAGCCACACGTCTCTTTTACTAATCATCATCCCAACTGTTCTTCGAGTCAGAAAACTGTATGTTGGGTGAGAAGTTCGACATTAACTGCAGAACGTGAAAGGTACTCATAGATCTGGATCGTACATAGAGTAAACGTGCTTTTCAGAAGTTTGGTCACTGATGTATTAAAAGACAGGACTGATTTGCGATATATGTCTCATGTTTACACGTTACCAATTCGAAGGAGCGATAGAAACCGTTCAGGATTATAAAGTTATGAATGAAGACCATAGGTATTAGAAACTCAGGTTTATTTAAGGTAAATATGCAGATCTACTCACTGCAAAAAATGATGTTCTTGCAAAATAGAGGAAACGTTGTGTTCCTCTGAAAATGAGGTATGCAGAAAATGACGTTCTTGCAAAATGGGGGAAATAGTGTGTTTCCCTGAAAATGAGGTATTTACAAAGATACACAAATCGCATGTTCTTGCATTCGTTACAGAACTTACTTAATAAGAAGGCAACTGGGATTTCAGAGGAATAGGCATGAACTAGATCAGATTCCAGCAGCAACTTGAAAAACTAAAGCTAGCCGGAAAGAACTGTATTAGGAACTATCTTTCAGTGAAATCCAAAAGAGTTCAAGATTTCCGGCGAACGAAGCTGCAGTTTTCTCGTAATTTTTTAAGTATCAACTGGATGTTACCAGGTTTAATAATTGTCACTCAGTTAAAAATAGTTACATGGAGATCCAACTTTTGTTAAATACAAACGTGTTCAACTAGTACCGTATCACTTTCAATGGTTCTGCAATAAAACCGCATTTACCGCAATAATTAAAATACTGAATAGCTGAGACTAACCAGCTGTAGTCCCTCATGCCTCTGTACACGCACACACACAAAAAACACAAAGCACACAAACACACACACACACACACACACACACACACACACACACAAACTTGTTGCCTGTGACATCGCCGCCGTGATATGCACAGGCAAGTTGGCGCTACCAATTAGTACAGGCTACATTATCGCAGTCATGAATGTCTTAAGGAATTATAAAAAGCGTGAAACTTTTAGTTGCAACCACCACAAAAGGAATAGAAGGAACAAATATAAGTGTTCATAGTAAGATCTCCGTAGCATCTTACTCGTACAATTACTTAATCACGTAAGTGACATAAGAAGACGCAGTGTCCCACCAAACAAAAATAAAAACGCTGAAACTCCTCAGGAGCTATCGAGACGTCAGATACGGCCTGTAATAAAACTATACCAAAAGCAGAGAGTTAATGAACGTTCCTCTTTTGGTTACGCAATACATCTTGTATTGATTGCCTGTTCCGTCGGTTCTTGGTAGAATATATTGTACATTATGAATGAAAACAATCACAACAGTAGTGCAATATTCTAAAACATTTATTATTTGTTTCATAAAACAGTTTTCGGCTCTTACGCCGTCATCAGGTACAAAGATATGTATCTGGTGCAGTGACATTTTGTTGGACCGAAGTTTTTAAACTGGTGCATTACAGTGTAGTTCCATTTCCAGAGATAAAAAATGTTAATGTTGGAGTTAGGAATGAAACAAGAGAGATTTCAGCGTAAAAGCGATGTAAGATTATTTAAATAAGATAAAATACGTGACGCATTCACTAATGAACTATAGACAGTTACAACAGTTGTTCGTAGAAGAAAATAACTGAACAATAAACTGCGTTATCATGTTCCAAAGATGTGGCTGAACAAAATAATTTTGTCTTTAATAGGTCCTAATTTACAAATAGATAAGATGTAATAGTGATATTATGCAGGTGAGTGAAGCAGCTGTCATTATACAAAGTAATTTTTTAAACACGACAAGAGAAATTTAGTAAGTGAAATAAAGGAAACGGGGGCGTATGAGTAAGAGGGGTAATTTACAACATGGTCTTGATGGGATTATGAGTAGTATCTGCAGTCAGAACCGGCAAGTAACGGCACTGTGTCTGGTCATTCAGTACTAATCTTAGGCGTATGGACTTATGTTTACTAATTTCCATTATTTGAAGATAGTTCTTCCTTCCTTTAAGGATGTGATGTAATACTTCATGATTCACCTTGTAACTATGGTCTTCTTTAAGCAGGTGGTGCAAAAGTAGAGTCTCCTTTTCTGAGTTTGCAATTTCCGTGGTGTTCTTACAAGCGGATACATATTGCCCTGCCAGACTGACCTATATAGAATTTGCCACAATTGCAAGTAACTATACATATTCAACTCTTTTCAAAAGCTGGAGTGCTGTCTTTACCAGTGGGAAAAAAGTGTCTTAACAGTATTGTTCACATAAAAGGATGTTTTTACGTTCATGGGTTTAAGCTTCTGGCTGCATCCAGTGAGACGTTTCCTAAATTTGGAATGTACGGATTATTGCGTTCTTGACTTGCTGGGTCAAAAACAGGGTAAAGAAGAGAGTACACCTGTTGTTTCTGCCTCTGAGTCCGCTAAGGTAGGAGGGTAGCCATTGTTTGATGCTATTTGTGTGATTGCATTTAATTTCATTTGGAAGTTGTCTTCACTCATGAAGATGGATATTAGGCGATGTATTATTATTGAATGAAAGGCAGCATGTTTACGGATCGCTCGGTGTTGAGAATTGGCAAGTACTACCATATCTGTGATTGTAGCTTTACTACAAATCTTGAAAGTATGAATACGGTCATTGATGTGTGTGGTTAGATCTAAATAAATTATTTAATCTAACCACGGACTTCAGTGACCGTATTCATACTGCTGGGAGGGAAAGCGTTCTCGGATGGCCGAGGCGGTTAAGGTGACAGCTCGCGTTAAGCGGGAGATTTGTGTTCGAGTCGCACTCCGGCACAAATTTTCACGTTTCCATCGATTTATTTCGACACCGAAATGCGGCTATTTATATAATTTTCGTCGCCGATTATTCCCCGTTTATGAAACATCCTGACAGATTAAAATTGTGTGACGGACCGGAACTCGACCCTTGACTTTCGCGAGAAAGTGCTCTACCAATTGAACGACCCAAACACGACTAACGAACCGTGAGCACAGCTTAATTTCTCCAGTTCCTCATCTACCTTCGTAACTCCCGACTGCGAGTCCTATCCGGTACACACTTTTAATGTGCCAGGAAGCTTCATATCAGCGCACACTCCGCTGCGGAGCGAGAAATTAATAATGAATTCCCAGTTTATCTTCCGCGTTTCATTTCTTATCAACGTTTATGAACTTCCACTGAAGCCCTCATTACTGTGAACGAATACGTATTCATAATTTAATGTGAATTCGCAACTAGACAATTTCTCATTGGGAAACGATTTCTGGTGTAAGGCCACCAGTATTGCACGGGGTTGTTACGTTGGTCAGTTACTATCGTCAGTACCATTCCTTGTTAATACGTGATTCACACAAAATTTCTGTCTCGGTCTATCTTCATCTAACATCAACATTCATCACTGCTCGTTTTTACATTTGGACATAACGTAAAACAATAAAAAAAATTGTACACCGAACAGACTAAGCAGAGTCTGTGTTCTATGTTAATTACTACATTCATCATCCGCTGGTTTACTCATGTGTGAGTGTCGTGACCTCATTTTTCACTCATTTCTTAAGTAACTGAATCTTCGACTAGATGTATGCATCCACAGCGATCTTCAGCTTTTCTTAATAGTATGCGAAGACGAAGGCCGATAATATTCTTCGCTTCATCCAACTATTTACCTACTGCTCTTCCTCGTGGTCATCAGCCTTCGATTTTAAATTGCAAGACTTTCTCTAAATTATCCCCTTCTTTTCTTAAAATGTGCACTGGAAACTGAAAGTAAATTCGAATGACACGGGAAGATAATCATGTAGTGCTAAGTTCTTATATACTTTTGGAAATTTGTGATAAGAACCTATGGGACCAAACTGCTGAGATCATCGATCCGTAACCTTGCACACTACTTAATCTAACTTAAACTAACTTTTGCCAAGGAGAACCTATGGGACCAAACTGCTGAGGTCATCGATCCATAACCTTACACACTACTTAATCTAACTTAAACTAACTTTTGCCAAGGACAACACACAGACACGCGCACACACACACACACACACACACACACACACACACACACACACACACACCCATGCCCGAGGGAGGACTCGAACCTCCGACGGGAGGAGCCGCGCGAACCGTGACGAGGCGCCCGGGACCGCGCGGCTACACATATGGAAACATTGGTGCCTCTTTCTGTTCATGATACGTCTAACATTTTCCTCCAACGCCACATCTAGAAAGAATCAATTGGGCTCTTGGCACTAGCTTTTAAGGTCCAGGTCTCTTTAAGGTCCAGGTCTCGCAGCCGTACAAAAGCACAGGTAACGCCAATGATTCCACCAAGTTTATCTTCGTTGTTTCGGCTACTGACCGGTTCTGTCAGATCTTGACAGGAAACATGGAATTAACCTCTTATTTTAAGGAGAGTACAACACGCTTGCAAGACCTTGGATCCAGAAATCGATCCCGCGCGAAAATTTGAACCAGAATTCTCACAGTACGCAGTTATAACCTTCTGAATGTACAGGTTTTAAACATGAGCGAGCACCGATTGTTTGTCACTCGCTCCACAACAGACTACATTATCACTTACTTCTTCGCTTTTTATCCCCTGCGCTGAAGCTATCGACGAATGGACTGAAATGAAAGTGCAGCGTCATTATCGTCACCATCATCCTCATGTAAGGAAGCATCGAAAGTCAGTCCACTATTTTTCTCCACAGAGTGGTTATAATTTACTTACAGTACTTTGAGAGGACTCTCGTGAAAAATGAGTGATCGTAGAGCAGTGAAACTGTATGGAAACATTTATAAGGGCATATAGAAGAGAAACAACGAATAAAACATTGAAAGAAACACATTATAGTTTCCTCATGAGAGGTTAACAATTGTTATTTGCATACCATCTTTACGTTCCAGGTTACAAACGTTGCCCAATGTGACGACCATCTGCTTCCACGACAGACTGGAACCGCACTAGAGATACCAATTCATAATTATTCGCATCACTTTTCGAAAGCTGTCGTGAGACAGCTCATGCACTGTTTGTAGATCGTGCATTGCGTCCATCATTCTCAGCCATGACAATAGTAACTTCTTGAATTATTTGTGGTGCAACTGACCGTCGGCCTCTGGCAGGAGCAGTTCCCAGTTGGCAGCTAATTCGAACTTCCGAATCGTGTTCTTCGTCCCTGGTGCGGAAAGAGGAGCATGTTCCTTCAATGTGTCTGTACTCGCGAAGAGCAGCACTGAACCCAGATCTCCGGCTCGCGCTATGCGGGAGATCCAGGTTCGATTCCCCATCCAGCACAAATTTTCATCTGTTACTATTGATTCAGTTCAGCGCCCAGGTGTGGCTAATGTCAGTGAAGACTTTTAAATTATGGCTGTTGTTTTGATAAAACAACTTTACATGAAAAATCCTGCTCATTGTGTCCAGACCCATGTTGACTGTCTGCAACTGTAATGTACACTGATGCTTGTGTTAGCCCTACGCCGCTGTACCGGTACCGGCAGTGAAACTGTCATGACACTAACGCTACTAACAACGCAAATCCTGCAGCGCACAGTCTGAACATCATTTCTATGAAGTTGTGAACCGATATGGCAACTAGTTTTTCGTCTACATTGGTTCAGGCAGCGAGAGTTTAATCATAACTACCCTGTATATCTAGCACTCCAAAGCACTTGCTGCAGTGTGACATTGATTCTCCTCGGATCACCAAAGTTAAGCGCTGTCGGGCTTGGCTAGCACCTCGATGGGCGTCCGTCCTGGTCCGCCGAGCGCTTATTGGAAAGCGGGGCACACTCACCCTTGTGAGATCAAGTGAGCAGCTACTTGATAGAGAAGTAGCGGCTCCGGTCACGAAACTGACAACGACCAGGAGAGCGGTATGCCGACACATGCCCCTCCGTATCCGTACCAGCGATGCATATGGGCTGAGGATGACACAGCGGTCGATCGGTACCATTGGGCGTTTCAAGCCCTGTTTTTATGGAGTATACGTCTAGCACGTCTTCATTCGTGAAGTTATCTATGCCTTCTATAATGATACCGAAATGTTTAAATAATAACACAAATAAAAGCGACATACACCGTTGTTTGCCTCGTATTAGAGTTGGTCGAATAACAGCGGATAATGATGCTTGCTAGTCAGGAACTCTCGTTCTTCGTCGTTTAAACGTTGCAATTTGATCGTCATTCCACTGCAGTGCTGGAGGTGCCGCACCACAGTTTATTAGTTCACCGACTTCATGAACACAAACCACTTACGCCGCAGTAGAGTGCTTCGCTCCGAGCATAAAGGCGGCTGCAGTGAGGCGGAGAGAAAGACAATCGCAACACGCGCGTCTTTAAAATCTGTTTGTTCAGAACGCCATAATTGCGTGTTGTCAGAATTATGGTCATAATATTAGTTCGGGATCGATTTCTGGAACTATTTGGAAGTGTGCCTTTTTCTCTTTAAAACAACAGGTCAAGTTGCTGATGTTTCCTTGGCAGTGAGTTTGCTGCTCGGTCAAGGACAACTCGTCGTTTCATTTCTTTATCACAGTTTCCTGTGTCACTGACCGGAGATCCTGAGATTCAGTACCTCCAGATCCTTAGAGAACCATGTTGGATGCGATCAATAACCATTTGTTTGGTCTTCTTCATGTTTCCCTCTAGACCGAAAATTAAACTACTACAATGAGGGTAGTGCCATCCGCAAAGAACAGAGTGGTGATTTTGCTGCTAATAATCGAAATTCCATCATCCCATCCATACAGTGAACCCTTGACATATTGTACATCTACAAATGTTATAGAGCTGAGGTGACAGTATACAGCCTTGTCTGACGCCATTTGTCAGATAGAAAAACTCTGAGTATTCACAATCCATGTTTATGTTTACACTGTGACTACTGTAAAGATCGTTTGGTTATGATACTAGGTGTTTCGGTGATAAAAACTCATTGAGCACGTTATATTGTAACAAATAAGCCTCGGTCACAAATATTAAGTCAAAATTGAGCTGGTTTCGACGCTACTATGAGCGTCGTCTTCAGAATTAGACTAACTGTACTAAAACATTAGGTACATAGTACATTAATAAAATTAAAGTTTGTACTGACTCGAAAAGATGCAGTACTTACAGGTCACATATTAAAAAAGATCTTAGCCGGAAAGGCGATCTCATGAACACTTGTCAGATGGCGAGCCCCTAAGGGCTGCTCGTACTGTGGACAAGGGTTGCAACAAGACTGAGGTGCAGCTAAGACCTGAGGTGCAGTGAAGACCTGAGGTGCAGTGAAGACTTTTAAATTATGGCTGTTGTTTTGATAAAACAACTTTACATGAAAAATCCTGCTCATTTTGTCCAGACCCATGTTAACTGTCTGCAACTGTAATGCACTGAGCACGTATTATAACATGTACCACGTAACACAATCGAAGGTCTGTTTATAACCTACACTACTGGCCATTAAAATTGCTACACCAAGAAGAAATGCAGATGATAAACGGGTATTCATTGGACAAATATATTACACTAGAACTGGCATGTGATTACATTTTCACGCTATTTGGGTGCATAGATCCCGAGCAATGAGTACCCAGAACAACCACCTCTGGCCGTAATAACGGCCTTGATACGCCTGGGCATTGAGTGAAACAGAGCTTGGATGGCATGTACAGGTACAGCTGCCCATGGAGCTTCAACACGATACTGTGAAGTATTGTGACGAGACAGTTGCTCGGCCACCATTGACCAGACGTTTTCAATTGGTGACAGATCTGGAGAATGTACTGGCCAGGGCAGGACCTGCAACATGCGGTCGTGCATTATCCTGCCTCATGTAAGGAGGAGAAATGCCTACCATCACGTTTCCGACTTTGATAAAGGTCGGATTGTAGCCTATCTCGATTACGGTTTATCGTGTCGCGACATTGCTGCTCGCGTTGGTCGAGATCCAATGACTGTTAGCAGAATATGGAATCGGTGGGTTCAGGAGGGTAATACATAACGACGAACCCTTGTGCACGAATGGCAGAAAGTAATTTTTTCGTATGAATCCAGATTCTGTTTACAGAATCATGATGGTCGCATCCGTGTTTGGCGACATCGCAGTGAACGCACATTGAGCCGGCCGTAGTGGCCGAGCGGTTCGAGGCGCTTCAGTCTGAAACCGCGAGACCGCTACGGTCGCAGGTTCGAATCCTGCCTCGCGCATGGATGTGTGTGATGTCCTTAGGTTAGTTAGGTTTAAGTAGTTCTAAGTTCTTGGGGGCTGATCTTAAGTCCCATAGTGCTCAGAGCCATTTGAACCATTTTTTTGAACGCACATTGGAAGCGTCTATTCGTCATCGCCATACTGGCGTATCACCCGGCGTGATGGTATGGGGGTGCCATTGGTTACACGTCTCGGTCACCTCTTGTTCGCACTGATGGTACTTGGAACAGTGGAAGTTATATTGCAGATGTGTTACGACCCGTGGCTCTACCCTTCTTAGAGAATTCACGACCGGATGTTGCATGTCCTGTACGGGCCTACCTGGATACAGAAAATGTTCGAATGCTGCCCTGACCAGCACATTCTCCAGATCTCTCACCAATTGAAAACGTCTGGTCAATGGTGGCCGAGCAACTGGCTCGTCACAATACGCCAGTCACTACTCTTGATAAACTATGGTATCGTGTTGAAGCTGCATGGGCAGCTGTACCTGTACACGACATCCAAGCTCTGTTTGACTCAATGCCCAGGCGTATCAAGGCCGTTATTACGGCCAGAGGTGGTTGTTCTGGGTACTGATTTCTCAGGATCTATGCACTCAAACTGCGTGAAAATGTAATCACTTGTCAATTCTAGTAAATATATTTGTCCAATGAATACCCGTTAATCATCTGCATTTCTTCTTGGTGTAGCAATTTTAATGGGCAGTAGTGTACTTTGCAAATAGTAATGCTGATTCACTAAAGATGTCTGTGTAGATTTAATCTTGTCAGGCGAAGCAAATGAATAAACAGAATAAATGATTAAAAACGTAGGAACATTCAAATGTTTACGCAATGCATAAAGGTGACGGCAAGCCTGTGTGGAACGTAGAGTACAGACATTTGGTAAAATTACCATATAGGAAAATGACTGGAACATAGAGATCATTTAAAAAGATAGGTTTAGTAATAATTTTGACACCAGATTCGTAAATGTAAAAGAGATCTGGCGAATTATAGATCACTGACAGCGTTGAGACCGAGAAGGGATGGGCGGCCGTTTGACAGGTTACTAGAGAAAGCTGCCACCGAAAGGCGCAAGCGGCGCACTGGCCATGCGTCAGCCAGTTAACCGCGGTATGACAGGGCGAAGTCAAACTCCATTGCAGGGCCACTGACACCAGACGCCTGCTGCCTGTCGGCTGCTGGCTGAGGGTTCAACGGCCACCCGCCTGTCAAAACCGTTTCCGCATACAGAGAAGAGATAATGTCTGCCGGCGATATTGCTGGCATCTTACAGAAACTCATGAAGTATTGCCCAGTAAAGCAATGTGCTCCAGCAATAATTTACTCAGAGAATAGGACAATCTACCATCTATTCGAAAAAAGAAACAACAAAAAAGGCTTATTTAGAATACTTGCCAGTGGCATGACTGACGCCAAGAATTATTTTTGTTGGTTAACCCCCACATTCTTTAATGGTCACACGCACCTGTGTATGCTAACTGTAATTGTATCAGTAGTCTTTATTTTTAACTTTCTTGTTATTTACTTCGTGATATTCACCATCTACTTATCTTTAATTCGGTGTAAAATTGTATTTCAAACACACACATAAACATTCGAATGCCTGACAACGACACCTGTAAAACTTTCGTAATTCTTAAACACTTGCTGTCAGTAGAACTGGTATACCATTTGACATAAAAGAATTTAATGCCGGCTACCAAAAGTTCATTGTTAACATGTACATAATTATAGGCCTATATCGATGACCTCAATCTGTTATAGAATTTTGGAACGTGGTCTGCGTTTACTCACCATTGCGTTCCTGGAGAACAAAGATGTCCTCTATAAGTAACATGGATACTGTAAACAGAAATATTGCGAAAGAAATCTCGCTCTGTTCGCGAATGAAATCCAGAGTGTCGTAGACAACGGCACCCAGGTTGATGCCGTTTTCCTTGACTTCCGTAAGGCATTCGGAAAAAGAAAGCGCGGATTTACCGAGTATCAGACCAGATTAGTGACTAGCTTCAGGACTTTCTAAGAGACAGATTTCAATACGGAATGAAATAGACATGCGTGAAGATGATTTTAGGAGTGTTGCAAGGGAATGTTACAGGGCCACTGCTGTTTGCAATATTTGCACTACTCAACGTCTAGAACGGTCACCACCCATTCTCATTTAAAGGCTGCCTACTAGCGGCTTCCGGGGCAACAAAAATTTGATTTTCACTATTTCATATAATTACTGACCGAATGTAAAACATTAAAATTGTTTCATTACCAACTCATTAAGAGACTGAATCTTATGTAAAAGATGTAGCACAATAATTCAAGTACTGAAGTTAGAAACTCTGTATACTCATATGGCTTCAGGCAGCCTGTCTCACGGCGCCGAAATTACCCAAACTGTATTCCTCCAGTATGTGGGAGGGACTGCACTCAGCGGCTTACAACAAACTTTACGCGTCATTTCAAACCTCTTAGAAACTTTTTCTCTCTGACACGTACCCACAGAATAATGAAGGAAAAAAAAATTATCATGTGCTACATGTTCGCATTAAAACTTCAGTATCAGGCATTACGTTTTAATTTATTAGCTCTTTAGTACTAACTCTGATGTCACTGTACGACACATAGTCCAGGACACAGGACGTCGTACTCACTGAGACGCTTGAAAAGCTAGCTTTTCT
This sequence comes from Schistocerca americana, assembly GCF_021461395.2. Lineage (NCBI taxonomy): Eukaryota > Metazoa > Arthropoda > Insecta > Orthoptera > Acrididae > Schistocerca > Schistocerca americana. The sequence continues at coordinate 553,528,829 of NC_060121.1, read as the reverse complement.
TAAAACGGTACGCAGATTACCTAGTGTGTACTCGTCTATTATTTGATAATGAGAGCGTAGCGATTTCCAACGAACTTTGAAATTAATTTCAAACATTTTTTTTCTTAGAGCCTCACAAAATAGTGAAGGAAAACACTTCATCGCTTACTAAATACTCTTGTTGATGCCGAAAAACTTCAGCATCAGGCGTTTGAGGCTGTTTTGTACATGGGAGTTAGATTCTTTAAGGAATAGGGGGTTGAGAGTTGCTGGTATATACGAAGTGTAGAAGTATGAAACCGGAATTTCCCGATGGATTGTGCTAGCCGTTAGTATAGGTCCTGTGAGACCGCGTCTGCAGCGCCATCTGCTTCCTGTAACGGCTGACGACGTACGTCAACACACAGTAGCCCAAGTTCCATACATCGGTATCTGTTTCAAACCCGTATTATATGTCGAGTTTTATGCCTACGATCTACGATTTGCGGACAGCATTGGTTTTCTGTTATCATTTGAAGAAAACTGCTGCAGAATCACATCGAATGCTTATCGAAGCTTTCGGCGAACATGCTCGAGTGTTCGAGTGGTTCAAAAAATTCAAAAGTGGTGATTTTGACGTGAGAAACGACGAGCGTGGGAAACTACCGAAGAAAAAGTTCGACGACAACGAATTGCAGGCCTTATGAAGATGTTACTCAAACTTAACAGGAACTCGCGGAACCGGCCGGGGTGGCCGAGCGGTTCTAGGCGCTACAGTCTGGGACCGCGCGACCGCTACGGTTGCAGGTTCGAATCCTGCCTCGGGCATGGATATGTGTGATGTCCTTAGGTTAGTTAGGTTTAAGTAGTTCTAAGTTCTAGGGGACTGATGACCTCAGATGTTAAGTCCCATAGTGCTCAGAGCCATTTGAACTCTCGGAACAACTGACTGTTACGCAGAAATCCGTTTCTCTTCGGTTTAAAACTATGGGAAAGGTGCAGAAAGTGGAAAAATGGGTTCCGCATGAACTGAATGAAAGACAGCAAGTAATTCGAAGGACCACTTGTGAAGATGCTGCTCGCCAGAAACAAAAGAAATTCGTTTCTGCATCGAATAGTGACAGGTGATGAAAAATGGATATATTGTGAGAAGCGTCGTAAATCATGGGTCAATCCAGGCAAACCATTGACATCCAATGCAAGACCAAATCGCTTTGGAAAGAAGACAATGCTATATGTTTGGTGGGATCAGAAATGTGTCATCTGCTATGAGCTCCTAAAACCTGGTGAAACCGTTAACATTTTTCGCTACAAACAGCAAATGATCGATTTAAATCGTCCATTACGTGAAAAACGACCGGAATATGGAAAAAGGCAACACAAAGTCATATTGCTCCCTGTGAACGCCGCATCACATACAGCCAAATCGGGTCAGGGTAACTATCGAGGCGTTCAATTGGGAAATACAAGGACATACGGCTTATTCTCCAGACTTGACTCCGTCCGCTTATCGTCTATTTGCATCACTGGGACACGCTCTCGTTGAACAACGCTTCAATTCGTATGAAAATGTACGACAATGGCTCGCTGACTGTTTCGCTTCAAAAGAAGAACTGTCTTTTTGGCGTGGCATTCATAGCCTGCCGCAGAGGTTGGAGAAATCTATTAATAGCAATGGAGACTATTTTGAATAAAATATTGTTTATCAACAACAGACGTGTAATTATTGCAACCAAATTACGGCTTCATACTTCTACACCTGGTAAACAGTGCCGGACGAAGTGGCCATGCGGTTAAAGGCGCTGCAGTCTGGAACCGCAAGACCGCTACGGTCGCAGGTTCGAATCCTGCCTCGGGCATGGATGTTTGTGATGTCCTTAGGTTAGTTAGGTTTAACTAGTTCTAAGTTCTAGGGGACTAATGACCTCAGCAGTTGAGTCCCATAGTGCTCAGAGCCATTTGAACCATTTTTTGGTAAACAGTCTGGTGAACAACGTCGGAAGCTCTATGAGGCTTTTTCCAGACGATGCTGTTATTTATAGGAAGACTGCAATGCCAGAAGGGTGTAGTGAAATGCAGAAAGACCTAGAGAGGATCGATGATTGGTGCTGGAAGAGGTCATTGACCCTGCAAGTAAACTGGCAAAGAGGTTCATTACTGTTCGATTACACAGGTGTAATCACTGGAAGGAATAACAGCCATAAAATACCCAGGAGTAACCGCCCCGAACGACCTGAAGTAGAATGACCATACTAAACAAACTATAGGAAAAACAGATGCCAGGCTGTCATTAATTGTAAGGAACATAAGAAACGGTAATTCACCCACGAAGGAAGCGGCTTATAAAACACTTGTTCGAGCGAATCTTCAGCATTGCTCATTAGCCAGGGACCGTTACCGTATAGGATTAATAGTAAAGATAAGAGATCGAGCAGATCCAGAGAAGTGCAGCACGTTTTGTCGCGGGATCGTTTGGTAAGCGCGAGAACACTACGGGGATGCTGAACAAACTCTAGTGACCCGCTACAAGAGAGCCGTTGTGTGTCACGGAGAAGGTACGTACGTTCGAAAAAGAGTTGCCGAAAAAAAGAAGGAGCACCCTCAAGGCCTGTGTTAAGTGGCAGTCGGGTATAATGTGCCCATACTGAGGGGTTGTAGCGTCAGTGATGCGTTCTGAGCGGTGATGAGATGGTGTCCAGGAGGCCCGTCTCTGCGCCCTCCGTTTTGACTGTGCAGGCAGTAACCACGCTAAGTTTAGGGGGGGGGGGGATGTTTGCAGCATTCATTCTAGGGTACAACCGACAAGAACGTACTCCTGTTGAGTAGCTTCAGCCGTTTTAACAGGGTCACATTGCGGACCAGCAGGAAACTGGATGGACGTATGGACGGATCGATGCTCATGTTGGGCACAGTGTGTAGTTGGGGTGTCACTTTTCAGCAACGATCTATGGCACTTCCACACACTCGTAGGTCAGGTTCTGGATGCCCATGTAGTGTATGTGAGCAGCCATTGGCCGACCGAACATCATTCAGGGACGAAATCCGGACACTTGTTGCACTCGTTCTGTCACCAGGGACCATTGGGAACCGTCTGCTTGTTGGAGATCACCTGTGTGTCTGGCCAGTCTACCACTGATTGCGCGGCGTCACCAACCCTTGCCACTCTGGCATCATGAAAGAGTTGACTGGAGAGTGGAATGATGCACTGTTGTCGTCAGTAATGGGAGTACGTTCTCTGTCTGTACGCGAGTTATGGACGTACTCGTGTGTGGTGTTCACCTGGTGAGCTGCCTATTCCAGAGCGGATTCGATCGCGACACACAGGTCTCATCCCAGGCTTCATGGCGTTGGGGGGTGCCTGCTCTGGAGGGTGATTTTAAGGGGGGTGGGGGGAGAGACAGTGTATGATGCGACTATTTGGACAGTCTTTACTGTCATATGTGGTCTAAACTTTTCTATCACAAAGTCACGCAAAGATGAACTACGTGTCACATCGCTTGTCAGTAAAATAACCTTGTGCTTGAGGGTGTTGTATTTTTTTTCCAGCAGCGTATTATTACTTATTTCTACATATGTTTCACGAAATGACTACGGCAAAAAAAAAAAAAAAAAACATATGAAATTATCAATCATACGGAAGGGAGGGACGGGACGGGGGGGGGGGGGGGGGCGAAGGTGGAATAATAATAGCCGGCCGCGGTGGCCATGCGGTTCTAGGCGCTGTAAACCGGAACCGCGCGACTGCTACGGTCGCATGCCTCGGGCATGGATGTGTGTGATGGCCTTAGGCTAGTTAGGTTTAAGTAGTTCTACGTTCTAGGGGACTGATGACCTCAGATGTTAAGTCCCATAGTGCTGAGAGCCATTTGAACCATTTTTGAATAATAATACCACTTACCAGTGGTTCGTTGCGTCACACATCGTAAGGCGGCACCGAGCGAGATGGTGCAGTGTTGAGGGCACTGGACTCTCGTTCGGGGGATGACTGTGTAAATCTGCATGCAGTCATCCAGATTCAGGTTTCCCGCGATTTCCCTAAAATCTCTCCAGGCAAATGCCAGGATGTTCCTTTGAAAGGCCACGGCCTCACCCTTGATACATTCTGACGTCCTGTCCGTCTGTAGTGGTCTCGATGTCGACGGGAAGTTAAACGCTAATCTTCCTTCCTTCCTTCATAGGGTGACTTGCTTAGTATAGATGTAAATTTGGATTGTGAGGAAAGAAAGTGTTTTCCAAAATAGATCCCTCATTCCAGAGTGACTATGTCAAAATTAACGGGTCGCCCTTTGTTGGGCTCAGGTGAGGGGACCCGGCGCCAATGGTCCGGTGCTCGCGCAGTGGAGAGGCGGGCCGGGGCCGCCCGGCAACAGGCCGCGGCCGTTCGTTGGCTCGGCTCGCCTTGCCTTGACTTGCCTCGTGCAGGAAGTCCACCGGGAACCGCGTCGGAAGGAAGGGAAGGTACGATAGGCTATCATCCACCAGTGCAAACCTCCAGTTTCCTCTGCGCACTATCTATCGCTGCCACGACCGCAGCTCTGTACCACAAAACGCCTGCCTCTCTACTCGATCTTGCTTTCCTGCTTCCACTTATCAGCGTTTCACGTTTCGTCGACCTCAGGGTCATTATGGGTTGAGAGCTTGATCCCACCTGACAACAGTCACAGATTCTGTAATAGTAGTAGTAATTGTGGTAATAATAGTAGCAGCAGTAGCAGTACCAGTACCAATCGACCACATGGTACTATAGTTTAAGAACAAAAAGCGTAAGTCATATATACAGGCATTTACATACATCTCTAGTTTGGCGAACATGGGACAGGTAGTCGGCCGTTACATTGTGGTAGGAACCGTCCAGCATTTGCGTGAAGTAATACAGGAAAACAAAAGAAAACCTAAATCAGGGTGGCAAGATGGAGATTAGAGCCTCCGTCCATCTAAATACAAGAAAAGTATGTTTAAAACTGCGCAGCCTCATTTGATCTATGTAGTGTACAATACTGCTTTGCAAGCTGTTATTTAATAATGTAAAAAGCTAGTGCTACACTATTCATTCATTTCTCGACTATTGACTACTGTACACACTAGACATGCATTCATAATGTAAATCTGCACGAGCTGACATCAGGAGCATGAAACGATGTCCAGCCTCCACTTTCTGCGGAGCAAATTCCCATCTGCCTCCCTGAAAAACTAATCAGTCACTGAGTGAGCTGTTGAGACTATGCCGGCCGCTGCGACCTAGCGGTTCTAGGCGCTTCAGTCCGTAACCGCGCTGCTGCTACGGTCGCAGATTTGAATCCTGCCTCGGGCATGGATGTGTGTGATGTCCTTAGGTTGGTTAGTTTTAAGTATTTCTAAGTTTAGGAGACTGATGACCTCAGATGTCAAGTCCCATAGTGCTTAGAGTCATTTGAACCATTTTTTGTTGAGACTATGATGGCACCGTTATCCATTGTAAAACTTTTTGTATAAGCTTTTGTCGCCGGGGTGGCCAAGTGGTTCTAGGCGCTTCAGTCTGGAAACGCGCGACCGCTACGGTCGCAGGTTCGAATCCTGCCTCGGGCATGGATGTGTGTGATGTCCTTACGTTAGTTAGGTTTAAGTAGATCCAAATACTAGGGGACTGATGACCTCAGATATTAAGTCCCATAGTGCTCAGAGCCATTTGAACCATGTAATCTTTTCCAAATCAAAAAAATCATTATAATGTGAATGGGTGATGTGAAATGAGAAAGACGTTTTATGAATTGTATTTACTTGTGTTACATTTTATATCAAATCTCTTTTCTGTGTTATGTAATTAATATTTCGCTGTATTGAATGTACTGCTCAACATTGTAACTCGTTGCGTTACTACATACATCCCATATTATTACATTCATTGGCCTCAAATTCCGGTGCACGATGATTAACTCCTGTCGTTTTATAGCTTAAAAACTGTTTTGACGCAGTTGAATGTATGACACTTATTCAGTGTGTTAGTGGCCTAAGACCAAAACCACTCGATACGTAGTATACAATCATACGCCTGCAAATCATGATTTGTTCCAAATATTTAACAGCTGTTGACATATACCTAATTAAAATGTTATAAAAAGTAATGTCAGCTGAACTCCAAGCAAGTGTGATAACAATTTTACTATTCACGACTATATAAACTGCAGACATCGCATTAGTTTGTATGAAGTCTTCTCGATGTTCAGACTGGAGCTTTCGAAGATTGTTGTTGTTGTTGTGGTCTTCAGTCCTGAGACTGGTTTGATGCAGCTCTCCATGCTACCCTATCCTGTGCAAGGTTCTTCATCTCCCAGTACTTACTGCAATCCGCATCCTTCTGAATCTGCTTAGTGTATTCATCTCTTGTTCTCCATCTACAATTTATACCCTCCACGCTGCCCTCCAGTACTAAATTGGTGATCCCTTGATGCCTCAGAACATGTCCTACTAACCGGTCTCTTCTTTTTGTCAAGTTGTGCGACATACACCTCTTCTCCCCAATTCTATTCAGTACTTCATCATTAGTTATGTGATCTACCCATCTAATTTTCAGCATTCTTCTGTAGCACCACATTTCGAAAGCTTCTATTCTCTTCTTGTCCAAACTATTTAGCGTCGATGTTTCACTTCCATACATGGCTACACTCCATATAAATCCTTTCAGAAACGATTTCCTGACACTTAAATATATACTCGATGTTAACAAATTTCTCTTCTTCAGAAACGCTTTCCTTGCCACTGGCAGTCTACATTTTATATCCTCTCTACTTCGACCATCATCAGTTATTTTGCTCCCCAAATAGCAAAACTCCTTTACTGCATTAAGTGTCTCATTTCCTAAACTAATTCCCTCAGCATCACCCGACTTAATTCGACTACATTCCATTATCCTCGTTTTGCTTTTGTTGATGTTCATCTTATATCCTCCTTTCAAGACACTGTCCATTCCGTTCAACTACTCTTCCAAGTCCTTTACTGTCTCTGATAGAATTACAATGTCATCGGCGAACCTCAAAGTTTTTATTTCTTCTTCATGGATTTTAATACCTACTCCGAATTTTTCTTTTGTTTCCCTTACTGCTTCCTCAATATACAGATTGAATAACATCGGGGAGAGGCTACAACCCTGTCTCACTCCCTTCCCAACCACTGCTTCCCTTTCATACCCCTCGACTCTTATAACTGCCATCTGGTTTCTGTACAAATTGTAAATAGCCGTTCGCTCCCTGTATTTTACCCCTGCGACCTTAAGAATTTGAAAGAGAGTATTCCAGTCAACATTGTCAAAAGCTTTTTCTAAGTCTACAAATGCTAGAAACGTAGGTTTGCCTTTCCGTAATCTTTCTTCTAAGATAAGTCGTAAGGTCAGTACTGCCTCACGTGTTCCAATATTTCTACGGAATCCAAACTGATCTTCCCCGAGGTCGGCTTCTACAAGTTTTTCCATTCGTCTGTAAAGAATTCGCGTTAGTATTTTGCAGCTGTGGCTTATTAAACTGACAGTTCGTAATTTTCACACCTGTTAACACCTGCTTTCTTTGGGATTGGAATTATTATATTCTTCTTGAAGTCTGAGGGAATTTCGCCTGTCTCATACATCTTCCTCACCAGATGGTAGAATTTTGTCAGGACTGGCTCTCCCAACGCCGTCAGTAGTTCTAATGGGGTGTTGTCTACTCCCGGGGCCTTGTTTCGACTTCACGCAGTATCGTATCTCCCATTTCATCTTCATCTACATCCTCTTCCATTTCCATAATATTTTCCTCAAGTACATCGTCCTTGTATAGACCCTCTATATACTCCATCCACCTTTCTGCTTTCCCTTCTATGCTTAGAACTGGGTTTCCATCTGAGCTCCTGATATTCATAGAAGTGGTTCTCTTTTGTCCAAAGGTCTCTTTAATTTTCCTGTAGGCAGTATCTATCTTACCCCTAGTGAGATAAGCCTCTACATCCTTACATTTGTCCTCTAGCCATCCCTGCTTAGCCATTTTGCACTTCCTGTCGATCTCATTTTTGAGACGTCTATGTTCCTTTTTGCCTGCTTCATTTACTGAATTTTTATATTTTCTCCTTTCATCAATTAAGTTCAATATTTCTTCTGTTACCCAAGGAGTTCTACTAGCTCTCGTCTTTTTACCTACTTGATCCTCTGCTGCCTTCACTACTTCATCCCTCGAAGCTATCCATTCTTCTTCTACTGTACTTCTTTCCCACATTCCTGTCAATTGTTCCCTTACGCTCTCCCTGAAACTCTGTGCAACCTCTGGTTTAGACAGTTTATCCAGGTCCCATCTCCTTAAATTCCCACCTTTTTGCGGTTTCTTCAATTTTAATCTACAGTTCATAACCAATAGATTGTGGCCAGAGTCCACATCTGCCCCTGGAAATGCCTTACAATTTAAAACCTGGTTCCTAAATCTCTGTCTTACCATTATATAATCTATCTGATACCTTCTAGTATCTCCAGGATTCTTCCATGTATACAACCTTCTTTCATGATTCTTGAACCAAGTGTTAGCTATGATTAAGTTATGCTCTGTGCAAAACTCTACCAGGCGGCTTCCTCTTTCATTTCTTAGCCCCAATCCATATTCACCTACTATGTTTCCTTCTCTGCCTTTTCCTACTCTCGAATTCCAGTCTCCCATGACTATTAAATTTTCGTCTCCCTTCACTACCTGAATAATTTCTTTTATCTCATCATACATTTCTTCAATTTCTTCATCTGCAGAGCTAGTTGGCATATAAACTTGTACTACTGTAGTAGGCGTGGGCTTCGTGTCTATCTTGGCCACAATAATGCGTTCACTATGCTGTTTATAGTAGCTTACCCGCACTCCTATTTTTTTATTCATTATTAAGCCGACTCCTGCATTACCCCTATTTGATTTTGTGTTTATAGCCCTGTATTCACCTGACCAAAAGTCTTGTTTCTCCTGCCACCGAACTTCACTAATTCCCACTATATCTAACTTTAACCTCTCCATTTCCCTTTTTAAATTTTCTAATCTACCTGCCCGGTTAAGGGATCTGACGTTCCACGCTCCGATCCGTAGAACGCCAGTTTTCTTTTTCCTGATAACGACGTCCTCTTGAGTAGTCCCCGCCCGGAGATCCTAATGGGGGACTATTTTACCTCCGGAATATTTTACCCAAGAGGACGCCATCATCATTTAATCATACAGTAAAGCTGCATGCCCTCGGGAAAAATTACGGCCGTAGTTTCCCCTTGCTTTCAGCCGTTCGCAGTACCAGCACAGCAAGGCCGTTTTGGTTATTGTTACAAGGCCAGATCAGTCAATCATCCAGACTGTTGCCCTTGCAACTACTGAAAAGGCTGCTGCCCCTCTTCAGGAACCACACGTTTGTCTGGCCTCTCAACAGATGCCCCTCCGTTGTGGTTGCACCTACGGTACGGCCATCTGTATCGCTGAGGCACGCAAACCTCCCCACCAACGGCAAGGTCCTTGGTTCATGGGGAAGGTTCGAAGATTACCACCAACTTATTCGTCAGGAGGTGACCACCCGCCAGGAGCGAAGCTTGCTTCCTTTATAGCGGCGTTCAAGCTCGTCGTTGATCAGATGAAGTCGCAGGGAATTCTAACTACTACTGGCGATGACGTCTCCTGGAGAGTGGAATTCGCAAATGCAAAAAATCTGTAATGTGGAGGTATGCCCCCTCCTGCCACCAGGCCGCCATTAGGAACAGAAGGGAACGGAGATCACAACAAGCGTCATCTGTCTTCGAAGACGCTCCAGCTCCAGTGCTTGCATCCAGGCACCAATTAGATTATAGAATCTGACTGTTACAGTTGTTAATGCACATGCGAATTTCTTCCGCTTCTTTAGCTGCAGGGTCTCAGCAGGGATCTTGTCTTTTTCCCATTTCCTTTCATCGGCTTGTAGGGGTTGTGGAGGTGACTTAATTGATAACGTTTCGATAAGGAACAAATTTCCGCAAATGTACGTTTTGGCAAGAAAATAAGTTTGAAAATCGGATCACTATCAAATCTCCCGCTTCGCAGTACGTACTGAGCGTAGACAACGAGCTCCGAACTGTGTACTTTACAAGAGTCCAAGGCATGCACACTGATTGCAGTACTCGTCATCGGGTTCTCTATTACGTGACGAAGGACGCCCTCTTCAAAGTAGAGAGCGCGGCGCGTCGGTGGAGCGCCGCAGTCAACTCTCTTAGTTGCGAACGTGCCCGTTTCTTGCAGCCGTTGTTGTTCTGCTCGAACGAAAATGGAATTTAATATCATAATTACAACAGCGACTGATGATGGCGCCCCCTTGTCAATTTGGTGTGCGTACCGTGAAGCGGTATGTAAGGAAGGAAGAAGGAAGGAAGATTAGGGTTTGACATCGAGGTCATTAGAGACAGAAAACAGGGTCAGAATGTTTCTCTAGAACGGGAAAGGAGCAGCCTTTCCCTTTCAAAGGAGCAATCCCTCCATTTGTCTGGAGCGTTTTATAGAAAGCGCGTAAAATCGCGCGTGTATTGACAGGGACAGTAAAACACGAAGAATAACCAGGTCTCTAGCAGCGACAACACTGCCTTGGCCTGCGCTGGCTGCTACCGCCGTGCTAGTCAGTAGCTGCTGGAGTACTTGTTATTATTGATCTTTTCCTATCTCTGATAATACATATCGATGAAACAGATATCGCACTGGACTAATTTGGGACAGCTCTATCGAATGGACACGTGAAATTAGGGTTTAAAAATAATTTTGTTTGTAACTGAAATAAATCGACACAGAGTTTTACATGAAAGACGTAATGAGTAGTATTTGTTTGGGTTGAGTCTAGCCACACATTACAAAAACTAAATTGCAAATATCTGCCGAAACACCAGAGAAAATGCGCCTGACGCCTCTTAGAAGGGAGACCATATACGAGGTGGAATCCAAAATTTTCGGGACTGGTGCTGCCTTCCGGTGTGTAGGAGTAGTAGATCTTTGCACCTCTAGGTGATGAGAGCTGCATATGTGATGAGTCAGTGTGCGGAATGGCATTCAGCTGGGAGGACGTGTTGCGTGTCCACAGTGATTTCCGTAATACTCTATGTTTGGTGTGTGGCGATTTTACGATGGATCCACGAACAGAACAGCGAGTTTTTATTAGATCGCATCTGATGATCCAACCTTCTTGTCATGAGTTATCACCGGCGACGAGAGATGGATTTACGGTTATGACCCAGAGACAAAGCAACAATCGTCCCAGTGGAAGAGCCCGGGCCTTCCAAGACCCAAAAAAGCGAAACAGGTGAAGAGCAAAGTGAAGAGCTTGATCATCATTTTCTTTGATACCAAGGGAATTGTGTACAAAGAATTCATCCCACGCAACAAAACAGTGAATTTCACGTACTACTGTGACGTTTTGCGACAGCTCCGTGAAAACGTTCGGCGGCGACGGCCCGAACTTTGGCGTCAATGGAACTGGCTGCTGCATCAGGACAACGCGCCCTGTCACATGTCCTTCCTCACCAGGACCTTTTTGGCAAAAAACAACATGGCGGTTGTACCCCACCCACCGTACTCGCCAGATTTGGCACCTTGCGATTTCGCGCTATTCCCAAAACTGAAACTCAAGTTGAAAGGCCGTCGGATCGACACTCTAGAGAGGATTCAAGAAGCATCGCTGGCGGCGATAAACACCTTCAATGAACAGGACTTCCAGAAAACGTTTGACCAGTGGCAGAAGCGCTGGGACCTGTGTGTACGTGCGGATGGGAACTACTTAGGGGGTGACGGTGACCATTAGTCCAAATGTAAGGCTTCCGACAGATGGCAGCACCAGTCCCGAAAATTTTGGGTAGCACCACGTATATACTAACAAGAAATATAGAAATTTCTGAAAGTAAAAAAAGCCATCAACTCGACCTCCAGGTATCTTGCCGCATGCAGCCGGCCGGGGTGGCCGAGCGGTTCTAGGCGGTACAGTCTGGAACCGCGCGACCGGTACGGTCGCAGGTTCGAATCCTGCTTCGGACATGGATGTGTGTGATGTCCGTAGGTTAGTTAGGTTTAAGTAGTTCTAAGTTCTAGGGGACTTATGACCTCAGAAGTTGAGTCCCATGGTTCTCAAAGCCTTGCCGCATGCGGTGCTTTCTTGTTCCAGTCTTTTCCTGCCTTGGCACAGCTACTCAACGACCCCCACAGTGCTGTCAAGGTTGTTAAGAACTGTACCATCTGATGATAAGTCGTTAGGCTAGTTCATACCAGAAATGGGACTACAAAAACTCAACCATCAAGAATGCGACTGGTTGCAGTCAAATCTGAGGCCCTTTGGGGGTTGGGGGGGGGGGGGGGGGAAATGATTATGATATGCTATGTACCCTCTGCCACAAACCGTGCATTGGCTTGAGGAGTAGAACTGCAGCTGTTGAAGTGGTTACCGGTAAGTGATGACTTTACGGAGAGTAATTGAACCAGAAAGGAGAAAAGTTTATAAAACGCTGAAACGAATCGCTTGTTCCTGATGTGTGCGTACTGTGAGTGTGCCAGTGACATAGCTCTGAGAAACCATCGGGGAACTGCGGAGCTCCTTATGATGGCATTCATGCCAAAGCCATGGTTCGTAACCATAAGACCGACATATTGCAGTAAAACAGCTCATCATCAGCATAGTATAAGATATTCTTAGAGGAGATAGTACTGGTCCAAACAAGAAAAGTAAGTCCTATAAAAATAAGTCCAGAAACGCATGCTTGTTGATATATGGGCCATTCCGTCCTATGATAGCCATCTATCTGTAAACATTACAGGAGGTGCTCAATGTGGCTACTACTCATGCCTTCTCATCCTTCAGTTCTCCTTCTGGAAGAATCAGGAGCAGGTACGAAAACACCTGGCTGCCCTCAGACTTGGTCACTTGCATGTATGAGACACAAACTCCTGCACCGTGTACGCCTTGTCGACGGGTGTGGAATACACCGATGCCTTCAAATGTCCCAATAGGTAGAAATCTAAGGGATTAATGTCACGTGAACGATACCAGCACAACCTCGAAACAACGGAATGGCTGACGTAGACGGAATGGCTGACGTATGGGATGTAAATACTTTGTCTGACAACAGTGCCACAGTCACAGGACTAACTACGGAGTCATACACACACAAGAAGATCATGGAACGTGCAAAGGGAGACAGCTTACATGACTAATTACTGACAATTCTCGAAACATTATAATGGCATCTATCTCAACAATATTTTGTCTCCGGACAAGTGTTTCCAAGACTTTTTTAATAGTTTCCACAGTATTATATCCTGAAAGAATATGGGAAACTTTTTGTAATTCTCTCTATAATTACGAAGTAATTAAAATCGTTTCCATCACCTCCGTCCTGTGAAACATGTATGCGGGGATTCGATGTGAACTGACAATGTCCGCACGTTTTCTAGCGAAGGAAAGTACTTGAATTTGCTGAGGAGTGTCGAAACTCGAGTGTTTCCGTATGGCGACGCTAGCGTTCTTCGTTGTTTTGTGCTTTACAGGATGGACAAAATCACGGTGTGTGAAACACATTTGATAAAAAACACTCTGCAACCACTGTTCAAAAAGCAGCAGACGATGAGGAGAGCGTTATGGGCTGGTAATGTTTTGCTGGTATTCATCCATGTATATGACATGAATAAGAATCAGTGTTTTCGGATGAATGTCTCCTCTGAGGAGAACACTTAAAAATACAATAGCTCTACCAATAGCTCTACTAAAGAGACTGTTTCCACTACGCTTGACCGTCCTCTGCTGGAGTATTGCAGTGCGGTATAGGATCCGTACCAAATAGGACTGGCGAGGAACATATGCCTTCAAAAAAAGGCAACTCGTTTTGTATTCTCTCAAAACGAAGGAGAGAGTGTCACGGATATGATAAGTCACTTAGGGTGGCAATCATTAAAACAAACACGTTTTTCGTTGCGGTGGTATCTCTGCACGAAATTTCAAAACACCATGTTTCTCCTCTAAATGTGAAAATATTTTACTGTCGCCAACCTACATAGTAATAAAATGATAGAAATCTGAGGTCGCACGGAAAGATTTAAGTGTTCGTTTTTTTCCGTAAGCTGTTAGAGAGTGGAACGGTAGAGAAATAACGTCAAGGTGCTTCGAAGATCCCTCTGCCAGGCAATTAAGTGTGAACTGCAAAATAGTCATGCAGATGAAGATGTAGACGGGCTGGATTATGCACCTCGATTTGCTACTGTAATTGTTTGTAGAAGCCTCAGACAGATCATGTAAGACTACAAAATGTATCTCTGGTGCTCGAACATCGGGGATCTTACTTCAGTTGAGTACCTTTGGGACCATCTCAACCGCAGTGTATCACGGCCACAGCTGCTGCAACAGTGATAATGATATTTGGTTTGAGGGCGCTCAACTGCGCGGTTATCAGCTCCTGTAGAAATTTCCAATCTTTGCTCAGTCCAGGCTCGCCCCTTTCATGAATGATGATGAAATGATGAGGACAACACAAACACCCAGTCATCTTGAGGGAAGTGAAAAATCCCCGACCCCGCCGGGAATCGAACCTTTTTTTTTTGTAACCATATATATTTATTTAAATATATTAACAACGATACATTAAAAAAAGACATTTTATTCTATTAATCTATTATATTCCTAGTGATGGTTAATATTACTGTCATTTTATGTTTTCGTTTTTATATTTTCCTTTTTCGTTTTTCTCTTATTGTTTGTTCCTTAAACCCTTTTACATGGCCATTTGTCGTCTTTTTTTTTGAGGGTGGTAGACATTGCAGGACAGGCATAACAGTTTATATTTGGCATCGATGCATTGATTTTGAGTTTATGTTTCTGTATGTGATGCACTTGTGATGCCACAGGCACATTGTGTATTCTGGTTTGATCTCTTCCTCTAGTTACTCTATTAAGTGGGACAGTATGAAGGAAACGTCACCATGATAGGTGGAGCAGAAGTGGAAGAAACTTTTTTTTTTTACATATACTACAGAATATACCTAAATTGAAGAAGAGAGAAAATTTTGTCATATTACATAAGAGAAGCAGAAAGGATAGTGTGAGTAATCAATAGAATTTTATAGGCACAAAGTAAAGGAAATCATTTAAAAAATATATCTATTAATAATAATGAGTAGTTGGCACTTTCCACTAAGGAGCACTTTGTGTCACTGATTTCACTAAGAAGAAACACTTTATACTACTATACTTCACTATTTGATGCGAGAAGAGAAAGCACTTTATCTTTTTTGTTGCACTTGTTCACTATCACTGCACACGTTATTCTTGTGGTGAGTGTGGTGAGGTGGCTGGTGGCGGTGCTGAGGGTCACAGGCTGGGAAGGACTCTGGCGATTGCTGTCTGCAGTGGACCCGGGACCAGCGCTCGGGAAGCGAGAACGCGACCGCGAGACCACGAGCTGCGGAGTGCTGCAACAGGGGCGGGAAACATTACATATAGCATGGCTCCATATTCCTTTTTACTTTTATTGCTATTTCATTCCTATTCGCTCACCAAAGGAAGTGGGGAGAACTGTTAACAAGATAGTCATGGGATAGTGATGTGCACATTTACAAATGGTGGCAGTATCGCGTACACAACGTATGAAAGGGCAGTGAATAGGAGGAGCTGTCTTGCACTCAGGTCACTCATGTGAAAATGTTTCCGAGGTGGTTATGGCAGCACGACGGGAATTACCAGACTTTCAACGTGAAATGGTAATCGGAGCCAGACCGCGTAGGATATTCCATTTCGGAAATCGTTAGGGAATTCAATAATCCGAGATCCACAGGGTCAAGAGTGTGCCGAGAATACCAAATTTCAGGCATTACCTTTCACCACGAACGACGCAGTGGGCGACGACCTTCTCTTAACGACAGAGAGCAGCGGCATTTGCGTACAGTTTTCAGTGCTAACAGACAAGCAATACTGTGTGAAATAAACGTAGAAATCAACGTGGGACGTACGACTAACGTATCCAATAGGACAGTGCGGAGAATATGGCGTTAATGGGCTATGGCAGCAGACGACCGACACGAATGACACCACGATATCGCCCGGAGCTCCTCTCCTAGGGTCTTGACTATATCGGTTGGATCCTAGATGACTAGAAGACCGTGACCTGGTCATATGAGTCCCGATTTAAGTTGGTAAGAGCTCGAGTGTTGGGCAAACACCACGAAGCCATGGATACAAATTGTCGACAAGGAATCATCCAAGCTGGTTGTTGGCTCCATAATGGTGTGGGCTGTGTTTACATGGAATGAACTGGGTCCTCTGGGCCAACTGAAACGCTCATTGACTGGAACTGGTTATGCTTGGCTACTTCGAGAGCATTTGCAGCCATTCATAGACTTCATGTTCTCAAACAACGATGTCACGTCACTGGTCCACAATTGCTCGTGATCGATTTGAAAAACATTCCGGACAATGCGAGTGAATGATGCGGTCACCCAGATCACCCGACATGACTTCCATCGAGCATGTATGGGGCAAAATCGAGACGTCAGTTCGCGTCCAACGTACTGCACTGGCAACACTTTCGCTGTAAAGGACAGCTTTATATTTCTGCAGGGGACTTCCGAGGACTTGTTGAGTGCAAGCGAAGTCGAGTTGCTGCACTATGCCAAGCAAAAGGAGGTCCGACACGATGCTGGGAGGGGTCCCATCACTTTTTTCACCTCAGTGTAAAAAATGGTTCAAATGGCTCTGAGCACTATGGGACTTAACTGCTGAGGTCATCAGTCCCCTAGAACGTAGAACTACTTAAACCTAACTAACCCAAGGACATAACACACATCTATGCCCGAGGCAGGATTCGAACCTGCGACCGTAGCGGTCGCGCGGTTCCAGACTGAAGCGCCTAGAACCGCTCGGCCACTCCGGCCGGCACCTCAGTGTATATTCACTGTTCAGTCAGAGACTTTTAGAATATAAAGAAGTGAATAAAATAGGAGAAAGGTGTTCACTTTACATCTGGTCCAAAAATTAAAATACAGAACGTATTATGAGTTCTTTATCAAGCTAAACGGCAATTTTCTTGATGATTACAGGAATAAAAATTAATGTCTCCCCTAACATTTGACATTATTGGTGATATTGGTAGTACTTACTTTTGGGACTGTCAGTGAATAGGGGTGGATGAGAAGTGGGGTTTTCTGATGAAGATGAAAAGCAAGCAGTAGGTGCTTTTCCTTGAGTGTGTTAGGGAAAAAGAAAGGTGAAATAATAGAGAAATGGACCCTCGCTCTAGTTGTGGGATAGGGAAGGAGTGGGGAGCGGAGAGGAGAGGAAAAAGGAGGTTTCTCTTGTCACCAGTCTTCTTACTAGTCTGATACGTCCCGCTACAGCTTCCCCTCCTACGCCAATCTCTCCATAGTAGTACTTACACCCATCGTCCTCAGTCATTTGTTGAACATGTTTCAGTCTCTGTTTCCGCTACAGTTTGTTTGCACTACAGCTTACCAACAAAAAATGATTCAAATGACTCTGAGCACTATGGGAGTTAACATCTGAGGTCATCAGTCCCCTAGAACTTAGAACTACTTAAATATAACTAACCTAAGGACATCATATACATCCATGCCCGAGGCACGATTCGAACCTGCGACCGTAGCGGTCACGCGGTTCCAGACTGAAGCGCCTAGAACTGCTCGGCCACAGTGGCCGGCGCTTATCATCCTTTCCTTTTTTTATTGTCAATGTTTTTCTTACGTTTCTTTCGGTACCGATGCGTCGGAGAACTTCCTGATTTCTTATCTTATCAGCCCATATAATTTTGAACATCGTTCACATCTCAAACGATTCGATTCTCTTCCGTTCCGTTTTTCTCACAGTCCATGTTTCTCTACATACAATGCTGTGCTCCAAACGTACATTCTCAGAAATTTCTTCTTCAAATCACGGCCAATGTTTGATACAGGTAGACTTATTTTGGAAAGGAATGCCTTCTTTCTGAATTGTAATCTTCTCTGTATGTCCTTGATTTTTGGTTGCTATTTTGTTTCCAATGTAGCAGAAGAATTCATTCACTTCAGATTATGTTTCATTATGTAGGACGAGCAAGTCTTTCGACAGATTTCATGACCAGATAAGTAAGGGTGGTTAAAATTTCGTTGGTTGGGACATTTGGAGTGGGAAGGTGTAGAGTTGGGGAGATGTGCTGTTGTGAGGGCAGTTGTCTAGGAGAGTTGGTAACTGGAAATGAAAAGTTTGGAGACTGGGGGTTACTGTCCCGTATTCGAGAAGTTTAGGATAAATCAAAGATGTTTTGTTTGGGGGAGGAGAGAAAGGGAAGATTATGTTTTAATTTTGTTATTTTTTATTTATTTATTTTTTAGCAGAAATACAGACGAAATCGAAGGAAGAAGTCGGCTGAAGGGTGTGTACGGTGAAGGGATGTTCCGCATACAGGTGGAAGTTCGACTGGCTCATAGTTACTGATGTGATTTGCCGATTTCCATTTCGTCTAGCTACAGCCTAATTTGCAAACGGTATTTACTCTGCAGTTGGCGTAAGTGAGGGCAACGTGACGAAATTGATATGTTGTGCTAAGAATTGGATGTGTTCTCCACTGAGAGCCGTGTGTCTCACCCTGCTGGAGCCTCCTCCCCAGTGTGGACAGCTCACCAGGACAGCTCCATCCAGGTCAGCAGCGCGCACGGCGCCGTCTTTATTTATTGACGGTGATATCTCGTCTGACACTTCGCGATACATGTGTCTCCTGATGTAACACGCACAGAAGTAGCGCAGTATCAAGGTTTGATTCGGTCCGCTAGGACGATTACAAATTGGTATTTCTCGGGGGGAAACTGCTGGCACAGCTATTGAAACTCGACTGTGCGATAAATGTTGCACCAGTTACAAAGAAACAAGTGTCGTAGACTGGACAGACTTCTCAATCGTGTAACTGGCACTCGAGCGATAAGTGGCGACTGCCGCTTCAGCGTAATCACTTTGCACTTGAACTGCGCGACTTGACGGGCAGCCACATGCTGACGTGCTGTGACCGGAGTCGGCCGTGCGCTTGGCAGCAGTCGACTCAGCTGACGTCCGCGGGGGAGCTGGGAGGTGGGAGGTGTCGTTTGGGAACGGCGCTAAGCAGGAACGTGCCAGTGCGAAGTCCAGCACGTCGGCACCAGCTGCTTGAGAACGCGAGCTCTGCGCAATCCGTAATTAGCTTACGTCCGTATCATTCGTGGAGTGCAGTAGTAAGGAAACCGCCTGGGAAATGTCAGACCTTCGAATGTGCAGCATCAAAGAGCGTAGTGTTGCTGTCACATCTGACAGTGCTGAAGGCCTGTTGTCACAGATCAACACCAACATTTCATTTTCATTCAGTCGCAGCTCAAGTTGCACCAGAATTTCTCCACGGCCGTTTTCGGTCCTTACATTATTTTCAAGTGTTCGCAACCTTCAGTGTTAGGCAAGAAGAATTTTAAAATAAGGCAGTAGCAGTTGTAGTGTAATTATGAATAATGTTGCATTACAACTAGTCGTAAGTACAAAATATATATCCCCTTCGTCATAAGCAAAATATATGTTGACAAACTTATAAAAATTATACAGAGGGATCCCTTTTGTCAGCTGATATGTCCTAGACACACTAGCGGAGTAGAAGAAGCTGCAGTTACAAGGACTGCCGGGAGTAAGATAGGGAGACAGGAAAGAGCGTGGAAGCCGGACTAAACAGCAGTTGGGTACAATTACATCTGCATGACAGCTTTACAATTCACACTTAGGTACCTGGAAGACAGTTCACAGAACCACTTTCGGCTATTTCTCGATCATTCCAGTACCGACTAGTACGTGGGAAAAGTGAACACCTAAATCTTTCCGTGCGAGCTCTGATTTCTCTTATTTTATTGCGATGGCCATTTTTCCTAGGTAGATGGGTATTAATCAAACATCTTCTCAGTCAGAGAGGAAACAGTTATTGAAATTTCCTGAAAAGATGTCGCCACTACGAAAAATGGCTTTCTTTTAATAATTGCCTTGCCCACTCCTGTATTATATGAGTGACACTGTCTCCTCTATTTCGCAGTAATACGAAACGAGCTGCCATTCATCGAACTTTTTCGCTGTCCTCCGTTAATCCTACATGTTAAAGATCCCATGCTCCGCAGCAATAGAAGAGCATTGACAAATGTACTGTCTCTATAGCAAAGTTTCTTGTATCGTAGTGTAAGCTGTCTCTTCAGTATTTTTGCTGCATCGTCTAAGTGTTCTGCCAGTGTGAGGCCGTTCCCGTAACAGTTTCTGTGTGATGGTTCCTATTCAACTTGTTCTTAATTGTAATCTCTAGGTGTTTAATTGAAATGACAACCTTTAAATGTGTGTGATTTATCGTGCAACTGATTAATAACGGATTTTTCTAGTATTCGAGCTGTGACCTCACAATTTTTATGGGTTACGGTCAATTATAACTTTTTGCACCATGCAAATATCTTGGCTAAATAATTTCGCAATTCGTTTCGATATTTTGAAGACTTCATTAGACGATAAATGACAACATCATCTGGAAACAATCATAGGGGCTGCTCAGATTGTCTCCTAAATCGTTTGCATAGATTGAGAACAGCAGAGGGCCTGCAACGCTTCCTTGGGTAACCCCACGCATCACTTCTGTTACACCCGATGCCTTCCCCTCCATTACTGTGAACTGTGACCTTTCTGACCGGAAATCACGCATCTGTTGGTACAATTGAGATGATATTTCACTGACAAGAAATTTTGTTAGAAGATGTTAGTGAAAAATGGTGTTATAAGCCCTCTTGAAATCTAGAATGTGGACTCAACTTGAGTTCCCTTTTGTCACTAATACTCATTGCTTCGTCTGGATAAACAGGAAGTTGTGTTTCACAAGAACGATATTTTCCTAAATACTGCATTTTAAAACCAAATGATGACATAGTAAGATACCCTGACGAAAAAAACAATCGCACCGCCAAGAACGAGTTCTGCAAAATAGGCGTGTTTCTACATCTGAAAGTAGTAGCGTCAGTATGAGGATGCAAATCAGGTTCGCTTTAAATACACGCTGTAACGGTCGTGAGCGTTAGTTACCTTTGAGATTGGACGTGGTGAGTTGATGTTGGTCAAGACTGCCTTTAACGTGACGAAGATGCCATTATCAACACACCAGTGAGTTTGAATGGGGTCGTGTAATAGGGCCACGAGAAGCTGTTTGTTCCTTCTACGACGCTGCGAAAATAAATGGCGGAGAGGTAGCCGCTGTATAGTATAATTTCTGGCAGCGGTGGTCACGAGAATGTACAGTCAGAAGGAGGCTGGGCTCCGGAAGGGCATATGGCACTACAGAGAGGGAAGACCATACTGTTCGGCGTATGCCTCTGACGCATCGTACTGCATCTCCAGTAGCAATCTGAGCAGCAGCTGACGCCACAGTGACACAAAGAACTGTTACAAATCGGTTACTTAAAGGACAGGTCCGAGTCAGACGCCCTGTAGCGCGCATTTCACTGACCCCAATCCACCGCCATTTGCGACTTCAGTGGTGTGAAGCGAGAGCTCATTGAAGGGCAGGGTGGAAGTCTGTTGTGTTTTCTAATGAAAGATGGTTCTGCCTTGTTCCAGTAACGGCCATGTGGTGGTTAGAAAGAGGATAGTTGAGGAGCTGCAACCCAACCTGTCTGCATGCTAGACACACTGCATCAACACCTGGAATGACGGTCTGGGGTGCGATTTCGTATGAGAGAAGGAGCATTCTAGAGGTTATCCCACGCATCGAGACTATAAATTTGTACGCCGATCTTGTGGTTCGACCTGTTGCGCTGCAATTCATGAACAGAATTGCAGGGGGTGTTTTCCAGCAGGATAATGATCGCCCACATGCCGCTGTTGCAGCCCGACATGCTCTACAGAGTGTTGACATATTGGTTTGTCCTGCTCGATCAGCAGATCTGTCTCCAGTCTATCACATATGGGATATCATAGGACGACAACCCCAACGTCATCCACAAATAGCCTTAACTTTCCCTGAATTGGTCGAAGTGCAACAGGCTTGGAATTCCATCCCACAAACTGACATACAACATCTATATAACATAATAGGTGCATGTTTGCATGCTTGCATTCAACATTCTAGCGCTGACCCCGGTTGTTAATGTACCAGCGTTTCACATTTGGAATAGCTTATCTCGCACTTACATGAACCTGTTATCTTGCTGTGTCAATCAATTACACATGTTACCTAGACAAATATAGGGCTATTTTCGAAATTTCATGACTCTACATTAATTATGTTTTGGTCTTGCAATTTTTTTCCGTCAGTGTATATAGATACATATAATGTTTGAAAATAACAAAGGCGTGCCCGCAGTTGACCTACACGTTAAAACTAACATGATGCGTATTGGATTATTAATGTCTAACAGACGACGCTCACATTACATCAGCGAAGAAGTAACAAACACGGTAAGTGAGCGGTAGCAAGTGGCTGGACTAGAGGGCCCCGGAAGCAAACGTCGGGTTTACCGAGCGTCGTCTGTTTATTCCGAAGAAAAATTTTGAAGAAAATGACCTGCTATTCAGTTAATTTGGCGATGGAACACGTGGAGACCTGTTGTCTTATTACTGACGATGCATATGCCAAGTAGATCATTTGAGAGAACGATCGCTTTTGCTTTAGTACTTGCACTTACGTCGAACCTCTGCTTTCTATGTATAAGGTGCAGCTATCGTCAAACATAAAGTATGAACACCGCAATGCTTTATTAGAAATGGAGGTGGTATGCCCTCGTTTTCCTCCGACCGATCTACTGTCTTACTCATCCAGTTTTTCGATGTCTATGAAAAAAGAAAGTTCACAAAGCTTTTGCAAAGGAGCGGTAAAGATTTTCTGTGACTGAGTAACAGGGTAGCATAGATTCTCTTCGTGGATGGTACTTCAGAACTAGCATTCGATCTACAATTTCCTTTCCGGTTGCATGTTCAGGTTTTCTATTCGCGTTACTAAGTTCGTGATATTATACTACACGTTATTCATTTACCTTACAAAACGACGTCCAGATCATGCAGTTATCAAAACAAAGTTAATATAGAATATGCGGTATGATACACATTATATCTGCTAAAAGAGGTCCTGTTGTAAATGTTGACCACGTATTCGGGAGGAGCCGTGTATAAATACAGGTTCCAGCGTCCTGATTTAGGTTTCCCGCAAGACAGGCCGGTTCAAAGAGATTTTTTGCTGTTTTTTTTTCCATATACTTATTGAAACCGGTTAGAGTTCTGCTCCAGATGATATGTTCGACTTTGAGATGTAAAATCATGGTTAAATGGCGTCGAAATTCTGACTGTGCAATAGTAGAAGCATATGATGTTAACTGATGAAAGAACTTCATAATTACAAATGAAAGGCGCAGAACTGTGGACGTTCTACGGAATCAGTTTATTTTGTTAATCGTTTTTCAGTTTACAAGGCTGTCATCAGACTAACTGACCATCGTCGTCAGAGAAGGTACAATATTGACTGAAAATGTGAAACAGTAAATAAATGTAAGGGAAACAAACCAGAAACATTAAACTTAACGCTTTCAGTTATGTTACCGCTACACTGTCAAATATGACATTTATTCTGCTTTTGCACCTCACTCTGTGTGTGTAACATCTTTCTCAATCTTATTGATCAGTATGTTATTCTCTTTGGCAACAATAGTTAGTTAAAGCCTGTTGATGGCCTTGTAAGCAGAAAGACGGTTAACTCAATAAATTAATATTGTAGAATATGCATAATTTTGTACTTTTCATTCATAAGTATGAAGTTTTTCTATCAAGAAGCGACGGAAAAATCAATTAACATCATATGTTTCTACTACTACATACACAGAATTTCAACGCCGTTTTACAATGATTTTACATCCTACTGCCGGAGCTGTCGTCTGAGGCAAAAGACGACAATCGTTTAAGGTAATTAATTAATGCAGTAGAACATGCAGAATTTGTGCTTTTCATTTACAGTTAGTAGCCTATGATTTGAAGCACCAACGCATGGTTGTACGCATGATTAGGGACGCCTTTGCATTTCTTTGGTGTCGAAGGCTCCTTTTACACGTACCATATGTAAAAGGAGTTGGGAATTGATTAATAATGTCAGAATAATCATATGCCTACAGATAATTGCTTTAGAACAATCGTATGAACTATCATAACATACAATACATCTTTACTTTTCGTGTATTATCGAGCTGTCTGGTCCTCAGTTGTATGTTAAGAACCATCGGGTTATTAATATCGTCATGCTGCTACTGAGAAGGGGTTGTGAATTTTCGCCGCACGCGTTTCGCTTTTGATATCTAAAAGGATTAGCAGCCATTGTTTTTCTGAGTTTCCCGTGTTTTCATTCGAAGTTTCCTTGTTAGCACCTATTTGCATTCGCAAATCCGTGTTCTGCACCTGAGTGTATCCATTGTGATGTCATTGCCCTACAAAATAGTGGCCAGTTCTGATACCTGTAAAAATAGTTAGTTACATTTTAGATGTAGGAAAATATTTTTAAAAAGCCATCTGTGATGTTGCTTTTGGGCATATCAAATGAAAGTTGTCTGGCACAAATCAAAACTTAGTTTTCAATTGCAGAAGTCACAACATCAAATACCCAACATAATTCACGGTCCAGTCACATTAATATGACTTCCGACTATATTCGTCGTCAGCGTGCAATAACCACTCAGACGGCAGGTGGCAGCACTAGCAGTGGAGGGTATATGAAATGTGTTGGGAGACGCGATGAACAGTGAAGTCGTTGAAACTTCCTGGCAGATTAAAACTGTGTGCCGGACCTAGACTCGAACTCGGGACTTTTGCCTTTCGCGGGCAAGTGCTCTACCAACTGAGCTACCCAAGCACGACTCACGCCCCGTCCTCACAGCTTTACTTCTGCCAGTACCTCGTCTCCTACCTTCCAAACTTTACAGAAGCTCTCCTGCGAACCTTGCAGAACTAGCACTCCTGAAAGAAAGTTTGGAAGGTAGGAGACGAGGTACTGGCAGAAGTAAAGCTGTGGGGACGGGGCTCGAGTCGTGCTTGGGTAGCTCAGTTGGTAGAGCATTTGCCCGCGAGAGGCAAAGGTCCCGAGTTCGAGTCTCGGTCCGGCACACAGTTTTAATCTGCCAGGAAGTTTCATATCAGCGCACACTCCGCTGCAGAGTGAAAATCTCATTCTGGAAAGTGAAGTCGCTGTCGTAATGCAGAAGCGGAGCGATTTATCTCACGTCCAAAAGGGCATAATTATTGGCTTTAGGGCCAAGGGTAAAAGCATTTCCGAAACGGTTAAGTCTGTAAGCTGTTTTCGTATCGCTGTGGTTAAATTATACCGTACATGGCAGAATGGCGCTATTGAAAACCAGCGACGAGGCAGCTGTGGTGCACCACGGGCCATAGATGATGGGGGCGAACGACGGCTGCGGAAATGTGTATGGGCAAATAGACTTGCAACTGTTGAACAACTGACCATCCACACGAACCAAGGGACTGCCAACAGTGTCTCCTGAAC
This sequence comes from Schistocerca americana, assembly GCF_021461395.2. Lineage (NCBI taxonomy): Eukaryota > Metazoa > Arthropoda > Insecta > Orthoptera > Acrididae > Schistocerca > Schistocerca americana. The sequence continues at coordinate 553,503,376 of NC_060121.1, read as the reverse complement.
GACGTTCAGCGAATGTTGCTGCGTATGGGCCTGCGCAACAGGCGCCTGGTTCATGCACCCGTGCTGACTGCTGTTCACCGGCGATAAAGGCTGGAATTTTCACGCCAACACCGCAGCTGGACATCTACTCAGTGGCGACAGATGGCCGTTTCAGTTGAATCACGTTTTATGCCCCATGTGGCAAATGGCTGTGGGCGTGTACGGCGTCAAACGTCTGAAAGCAAACACCCTGCAACCAGAAGACAGCGTTATGATCTGGGGAATGTTTTCGTGGCATTCCCGGGGTGACCTCGTCGTACTGGAAGGCGCAGTGGATCAACACATGTATGGGTCTATCTTTGGGGGCTATGCCCCCCCCCCCCTTTACATGCAGTTTATTTTTCCTTCGCCCGATGCTTAGCTACAAGCTGTACCCGCCACGGCACTCGGGTAAGCGCACCGACGACGAGGACCGGTGTGCCGACCAACCTGGATGTGGTTTTTAGGTGGTTTTCCACATCCCTCTAGGTGAATACCGGGCTGGTCTCCACGTCCTGCCTCAGTTACACGACCCACAGACATCTGAATCACATTCGCACTTTTCTATGATTTACCCTAGACACAGACAAATGGGGTACTCTGATTCCGTCCCGGTGGACTCAGGGTGGCGGTAGGAAGGGAATCCGGCCACCCCTTCAAGCTACCATGCTAAATCCGATTTAACCACACCAACCCCGCGCAACATGCGGGACAAAGGCGTAAGCGATAGATAGATGGTAGCTACCAGCAAGATAATGCAAGGTGTCATACATGTCGCGGTATACGTGCGTGTTTGGAAGAGCACTAGGGGGAGTTCACGGAACTGCTGTCCGCCCCCGGTAGCTGAGTGGTCAGCGCAACGGAATGTCGTAGCAAATGGCCCGGGTTCGATTCCTGGCTGAGTCGGAGATTTTCCTCGCTCAGATACTGGGCTTTGTGCTGTCCGAATCATTATCATCTCATCCCTATCGACACGCAAGACGCCGATGTCACGTCAACTCAAAAGACTTGCACCAGGCGACCGGTCTACGCGACGGGATGTCCTAGCCCCATGGCATTTACATTTTACGGTACTGCTCTGGCCACCAAAATGCCCGGATGCAAACCCAATCGAGTATATGTGGCACCACCTCGCTCGGACTGTACGCACCGCCGGCCGCTGTGGCCTAGCGATTCTAGGCGCTTCAGTCCGGAACCGCGCTGCTGCTACGGTCGCAAGTTCGAATCCTGCCTCGGGCATGGATATGTGTAATGTCCTTAGGTTAATTGGGTTTAAGTAGTTCTAAGTCTAGGGGACTGATGACCTCAGATGTTAAGTCCTATAGTGCTTAGAGCCATTTGATTTTGACTGTACGTACCATGGATTCTCAACCTTGAATCCTAGCGTAACTGGTCATGTCGCTCTGGAGTCGGCATGACTCTAGATTCCTTCTACAGCATCACTGACTCCCTTCCTTCACGACTCGCAGCTATCCGCTCTGGAAATGGTGGTTATTGAGACTTTCGGCAAGTGATGACATTTATGTGATTGAACAATAATTTGGTACGTAAGTGACGGAGCGATATTCGTAGCTTCGAACTTACGTAAGTCTTTTGCTTTTAATTCGTTGTGAAGAGGCGTGGGGCACTTTGGTGAATACGGAACTAGGCTGATTCAAGTGGGAGGTGTGTCGTGGATTGCCACAAAGTACGTCAAAATCGCCGTCACATTCATTTAAATATTACTGCAGAAGTTGGAACATTATGGAGTAAGGGGAGTAGCTTACAATTGGTTCGCCTCCTACTTTAAGAACAGAAAGCAGAAGGTAATCCTCCGCAATATTGAGAGTGGTAATGATGTTCAGTCCCAATGGGGCACTGTTAAATGGGGCGTTCCCCAAGGGTCGGTGCTGGGGCCACTGCTGTTCCTTATTTATGTAAATGATATGCCTTCTAGTATTACAGGTGATTCAAAAATATTTCTGTTTGCTGATGACACCACCTTGGTAGTGAAGGATCTTGTGTGTAATATTGAAACATTATCAAATAATGTAGTTCATGAAGTAAGTTCGTGGCTTGTGGAAAATAATTTGATGCTAAATCACAGTAAGACTCAGTTTTTACAGTTTCTAACCCACAATTCAACAAGAACTGACATTTTAATCAGGCAGAATGGGCATGTTATAAGCGAGACGGAACAGTTCAAGTTCCTAGGCGTACGGATAGATAGTAAGCTGTTGTGGAAAGCCCATGTTCAGGATCTTGTTCAGAAACTAAATGCCGCTTTATTTACCATTAGAACAGTATCTGAAATAAGTGACATTTCAACACGAAAAGTAGTATACTTCGCATATTTTCATACGCTTATGTCATATGGTATTATTTTTTGGGGTAATTCTTCTGATTCAAAAAGGGTATTTTTGGCTCAAAAACGGGCTGTTCGAGCTATGTATGGTGTAAGTTCGAAAACCTCTTGTCGACCCCTATTCAATAGTCTGGGAATTTTGACATTGCCCTCACAGTATGTATTTTCTTTAATGTCGTTTGTTGTTAGCAATATTAGCTTATTCCCAAGAGTTAGCAGCTTTCACTCAGTTAATACTAGGCAGAAATCAAATCTGCATGTGGAATGCACTTCCTTGACTCTTGTGCAGAAAGGAGTGCAGTATTCTGCTGCATCCATTTTCAATAAGCTACCACAAGAACTCAAAAATCTTAGCAGTAGCCCAAACACTTTTAAGTCTAAACTGAAGAGTTTCCTCATGGCTCACTCCTTCTATTCTGTCGAGGAGCTCCTGGAAGAGATAAAAAATTAAGCAAATTCCAGTGTTACATTCTTGATTTTCTTTATTTAAACTAACGACTTGTTTCATTTTATGTGTTTCTACAATCGTGTTATAATTTCATGTATTGACTCGTTCCATGACCATGGAGACTTCTCCTAAATGTGGTCCCACGGAACAATAAATAAATAAATAAAAATAAAAATAAATAAATGACCACAATTGCGGCTTTGTTGTTACAGACGACTTGCTTCCAGAATGTTGGAAAACACTCCTTCTGTTACACGGCTGCCACCGGCTGGGTCACCTGTGGGAAGGGCCCACCTGCTAACACGGGCGCACAGCGGCAGACGCAGGCTGCTCCAGAGGCTGCAGCGCAGCGCAGAATGCGGGTGCTGGCGCAAGCAGAAATCGTACGCCGCGCCCCGCCGCCTCTGCTCACGCGGCCAACAGCTGACCGCCAGCGCACGGCACTCCAGCCGGACTACCTGCTGGCGGCTGCTCACTGCGTCCTCTCGTTAACTCGCTCCACCGATGCACTCCTACGCGGGTGCGGGCATATTTATATTACTAAAAGGCTAAAACGCTGCGCGGTGCAACGTTTCAGTTGCAGGTTGCCTATCTACGGCGTCAAAAAATTGGTTTTTAGCATTTCATATAATTATTGATCGAACTTAAAAATTTAAGCTGCTGCAGTAATCTTATCATTGAGTGACTGTAGAGGGAAGCATGATGACTTGGACCGAATTGCTTTTGGTGTGGTGAATGGCACCTACCAGTAAATGTAGAAAAGTACAAGTTAATGTAAATGTGTAGAAAAAGTAGTCCTCTAAAGCTCGAATACAGCATTAGTGGTGAGCAGCTTGACACAGTCACGTCGATTGAATATCTGGGAGTTGCGTTGTAGAGCGATATGAAATGGAACGAGTATGTAAGGACGGTAGAAGGTTTATTAGGAGAATTTTAGGAAAGTGAAGCTCATCTACAAAAGTGCGAGCGTATAGAACACTTTTGTGGCCCAGTCTTGAGTACTGCTCAAATGTTTGGGATACTCTCCAGGTCGAATTAAAGGAAGATAAGAAGCAGTTCAGAGCCTTTGGTGCTACATTTGTTAACGGTAGTTTCGATCAACACGCGAGAGTTACTGAGATGCTTCGTGAGCTCAAATGGGAATTCCTGCCGGAAAGACAGCGTTCTTTTCGCGAAACATTATTGAGAAAGTTCAGAGAACAGGTATTTGCGTGTGAATTTGTATTGCCGCCAACGTACTAGGGTTGGAATTTTAATGGTGCCAACTATTTATTTACAGCTCGTACAAAATATATACGTGTTTCAAATTTTTACTGACCTTCAAAGTAGTCACCAATATTATGTATAACCCGTTGCCAGCGATGTGGAAGTCGTAGGATACTCTTAGCAGTGCCATTTGTATGACAGTTTGTAAGGGGTCCATAGGCCCTTATTATAACTTTGCACTTGGCACAGGTCGATAGGACGAACAATCGATTGTGACGTGTTGAGAGAGCGAGTGTCGAGATGCGCCAGTGTGGTTGGCGGGTACATGTGTGTGAAGGCCATTGTTGAAATACAGGGCTTTAACGGTGAAGGGTGTCGCCATCGCCGTGGTTAGACTCCTATGTAATAGATTAATACTGGAAAAGTGAAGAAGTATCATTACGAAAGTGATCAGTGACGTTACTAGTGCCGATATTTGGTTTCGCGTCTACCGCGCCGACATAACCTTGGATTGCAGTGTTGGATGCAGTGACGGATTAGCGTGTGACGATAAAGGAAAATGAAGAAAGACTGTGCTGAGATTAGCCGTAATTAGATATGTATGGCGAAGGCAGTGGCTGTCTCCATTTTTGTGTTTTGAGAAGAATATAAGTTCGTAATTAGTAAAACTGTATTGGTGTTCCTCATTACCAGACATTCAGTATTATATAGTATTGAACAGGAAACTGGAAAGTAACAACTTCCGTAGCAGTCAATTCCTATTACCAGCTCCATTAGGTTCACGGTCATGTTAACAATAAATATTGGGCTGCTATTCGATCAGATCAGGACGGGATAATAATTCGGAGGTGTTACAAGTTCGAGCGACGCGGTGTATTGCCCGACGAATTTGTAGCAGTTCTGAAGCGAATGCCGTGAAGTGTTTCCTTCATTCTAGAAATCGAGTTGAACTCACGAGGGCTTAAGTCAGGGGAGTGCGGCAGGTGGTATAGCACTTAGCAGCCCCATCCCTCAAACAAATCAGTAACAGCTTGCACTGCACGTGCTTGAGCATTGTCCTGCAAAATGATGATCAGGTCCTGCAGAAAGTGTCATCACTTCTGTCTATATGCTGTTCATTTTTGGAACACAACCTACGACCAGCTTAGAGACAGAAGTGATGACACTTTCTGCAGGACCTGACTATCATTTTGCAGGACAATGCTCAAGCTCATACAGTGCAAGCTGTTACTGATTTGTTTGACTGATGGGGCTGCTAAGTGCTATACCACCTACCGCACTCCCCTGACTTAAGACCTCGTGAGTTCAACTCGATTTCTAAAATGAAGGAAACTCTTCACTGCATTCGCTTCAGAACTGCTGCAAATTCGCCGGGCAATAGACCGCGCCGCTCGAACTGTCAACACAACTGGCACTGCTAAGAGTATCCTACGACTTCTACATCGCTGGCAACGGGTTAAACACAATGCTGGTGACTACTTTGAAGGTCAGTAAAACTTTGAAACTCGTAATTATTTTGTACGAGCTGTAAATAAATAGTTGCCACTTTTAAAGTTACAACTTTCGTACATTTCGCGCAAGGACCACAAACACAAGATACTATAAATTAGGGTTCGTACGAAACCACATAGATAGTCGCTTTGCTACTGGAATACAAAAGGAAATGATTAGTAATGGTACGCAATACCCTCCGCCATACACCATTCAGCGGCTTACGGACTATGTATGTAGATATGTGTGTAGATGCAAATGTACTCATTAACAACTATAATATTAGGTTAAAGGCTTATCACAATTAGTCAAGTACTGAAGTTACAAATGGCGTCTGCCTTGAGGCAGCGTGACTCACAGCGCACAAATTACCCAGACAATTTTCTTCCAGTATTTGAGAAAGAGACAACTTCACGACTTATAACAAACGTTACACATAATTTCAAATCTTTTCGAAGCTTTTTTCTCGCTGGCACCTCCCACAAAAGAATGAAAGGAATTCTTTTTTTATCCCATATATTGTTCTTAGATGCCTCAGCATGAGTCCAGTGAACCAGTCCCTATTTTTAATCACATTGTGCTATAAATCTTTTTCTTCCAGATTAGTTTAAAAAACCTCTTTTTTACTTATCCGATCTACCCATTCAATCTTCAACATTCTTCTGTAGCGCCATATCTCAAAAGTTTCTATTCTCTTCTTGTCTTTACAGTTTTATTTCCGCTGTACATGCAGTAAAACTTTAGCGTCAGGCATGACGTTTTAATTTAAGTAATTTTATTACTTCTTTACTACTAACTTTATTAGTAACAGTTTTTTCAGGCAGTACCCACCAATACACCACTGAAAGTAACTGCGAAATTATCTCATTGTACGACACATTGTTCACAGATATAACGTCATAAACATTGATATACATGAAAAACTTACTTCATTAGTCTGTGGGCGAATAATATGAAACTAATAAAGTCAACATAACTAGGGTTTTGTGTTCTCAACCATAAAAGCTTGCCGGGCGGTGTAGCCGTGCGGTCTAGTCGCCTTGCCACGGTTCGTGCGGCTCCCCCCGTCGCAGGTTTGAGTACCCCCTCGGGCATTGGCGTGTGTGTTGTCATTAGCGTGAGTTAGTTTAAGTTAGATTAAAGCAGAGTGTAAGCCTAGGGACCGATGACCTCAGCAGTTTGGTCCGATAGGGACTTACTACGAAGTTCCATAGAAGCTTCACATACTTAACGTCAGATGTTTAACAGATTAACTTTTGTTAAATAATCAGACGTTTGAGGATATTTTCAATATGGGAGTTCGATTCTTTAAAGAATCGGAGGCTGGGGATTATTGGTCAGCACACAAGATGTAGCAAGGAATTCCCAATTGTTGAAGTAGTAGTTGCTGTCACTGTTGTTGCAGTATTCAGTCCTTATTTTGGTGTGTTACAACTCTTTGCGCTAGTGTATACTGTGCATTTCTGTATAACAGGTACAACTTAACATTCATTTGAACCTGCTTCCTTTCGTTAATCTTGGTCTCCGTCTACAGTTTTTACACCCTTCACCCTTCCTCCATAGCAGAATTCAGTGTTCCTAGATGCCTCAGGATGAGTCGCGTCAACCAGTCCGTACTTTTAATCAAATTCTGCTATAAATCTTTTTCTTCCAGATTAGTTTAAAAAACCTCTTTATCACTTATCCGATCTACCCATGCAATCTTCAACATTCTTCTGTAGCGCCGTATCTCAAAAGTTTCTACTCTCTTCTTGTCCTTACAGTTTATGGCCTAGAATGAAATTTTCACTCTACAGCAGAGTGTGCGCTGATATGAAACTTCCTGGCAGATTAAAACTGTGTGCCGGACCGAGACTTGAACTCGGGAACTTTGCCTTTCCCGGGCAAGTGCTCTAGCAACTCAGCTACCCAAGCACGACTCACGCCCAGTCCTCACAGCTTTAATTCCACCAGTACCTCGTCTCCTACCTTCCAAACTTCACAGAAGCTCTCCTGCGAACCTTGCAGTACTAGCACTCCTGGAAGAAAGATTAATCTGCCAGGAAGTTTCATAACAGCGCACACTCCGCTGTAGAGTGAAAATATCAAATGGTTCAAATGGCTCTGAGCACTATGGGACTCAACTGCTGTGGTCATCAGTCCCCTAGAACTTAGAACTACTTAAACCTAACTAACCTAAGGACATCACACACATCCATGCCCGAGGCAGGATTCGAACCTGCGACCGTAGCAGTCGCACGGTTCCGGACTGCGCGCCTAGAACCGCGAGACCACCGCGGCCGGCTAGTGAAAATATCATCCTAGAAACATCCCCCAGGCTGTGGCTAAGCCATGTCTCCGCAATATCCTTTCTTCCAGGGGTGCAAGTTCTGCATGGTTCGCAGGAGAGCTTCTGTGAAGTTTGGAAGGTAGGAGACGAGGTACTGGCGGAATTAAAGCTTTGAGGACCGGGAGTGAGTCGTGCTTGGGTAAGTCATTCGCTAGAGCACTTGCCCGCGAATGGCAAAGGTCCCGAGTTCGAGTCTCGGTCCGGCACACAGGTTTACTCTGCCAGGAAGTTTTAGTTTATGGCCTGCTTTTCACTTTTGTGCAAGGCTACATTCACATTACATACTTCCAGAAGATACCTCTTAATAATTAAATTTCTCTTGGATGATAAAATATCTCTCTTTTCAGATAAGGTTTTCTTGATAGTCTTCATTTTATAACCTTATTACCTTGTCATCATCAGTTACCTTCCTGTCAAAATAGCTAAAATCGCCTACTACTTTCCGTGTCTCATTTCCTAGCCTAATTTCCTCAGTACCACCTGATTTGATTCGACTGCAGTCTATTACCATTTTTTTACCATCTTTGAAACGAATCTTGTAACTGTTTTCCAACACAGTCCTTACGACAAATCGAATGATCTTCAAGTCCTCTTCCGTGCTTGTCAAAATAATTCTATTTCCAAATTTCTGTTTGTTTTCCAAAGTCTACAAATACAATAAATGTAGACATGCCTTTTTTAATCTATCTTGTAAGACAAGCCGTACTGTCAATATTGACGTGCCTTTCCCACATTTCTACGCAACCCAAAGTGATCACCAATTGGTGGTATGAATTCTTTAGACGAAGATTTATGTATCAAATATTGGATTGAAAAACATAACAACGAGCAGGTATAGACTCGGGTCACAGCCTAGCAGTGGTGAAGAGTCTGTTAAAATTCAAGACGATAAAGCTAAACCAGCATACATCTGGTGCATTACTGAAAATGTAGGACAGGTTTAGACAAAACGAAAATTCTTCGAGGCGGCTATAGGCCTAAATAAGTCAAGAGCAGATCAAAACAGAACGCAAATTATATGTTAACAAGGCGGAAGTGATTGAGATGAGAGAGTACATCGTAGATACAACTGAAGCCAAAGCACGGAAACCATGTGCAACTGAGGAAATACTTCAGATTATCTATGAAAGAGGAGATTATGTAAATGACAAAGGATGACAGCACACCGGTTGTACAGGGACAAAGTTAACAGCGGGTGCAAGCAGACTAAATAAGAACAGATGACAGACATTCACAGGTGAGCCAAATCATTATGACCATAGCTTTCCTGGTGATTACGGACACGTGATGCGGCGTGAGAAGCATATAACGGGAGTAGAGACGAATGGGGAATCATATCGACGAATGGGCCACAAATGGGAAATTCCACTGACGTAAGTGTCTTTAATAGAGGTTCGATTGTTATGGTCCTGCACCTGGAAATGAGCGTCTGGGAAGCGGCGAACTGGTCTACTGATAGCCTACTATTGTCGCGGGCATCTCTGGAACGTGGCTGAAGGACGGTGAAAGCACGAATAGACGGTAAGGTGCTGGACGCCCGCGTCTCGTGACGAAACGTGTAGGTCCGAAGCTTCCCCGCTCTGTAAAGCATAATAGGCAGCGGTCTATGGCAGATCTGATGACACAGTCCAGTGCTGGTGCATGCGCAAGTGTTTCATAACACACCGTCCAGCGCACGTTGATGAACAGGGGGCTGCGCAGCGGATAACACCTACGTGTTCCATTTGACCCAAGGAGAGGTCAACTGCAAATTGCAGCGTGCACGGAATCATCGTCATGGGATCATGGGTCAATGAATACATGTCGCCTGGTCGGATAATCCGCGTTTCTTTTTACCCCAGATCGATAGTAATATCTGGACACGCTGACAGCCGAGTCAACAGCTGCTCGAAGCATGCACAGTGCCACGGACCCAGGACGGCGGGGGCAGTATTATACTGTGAAGAACGTCATCTGGGGTTATATGGGACCTGTGGTAGTAATCGAAAGTACTATGACGGTTTTGGACTACATGAACATTATTACAGACCACCTGTATCCCTGCTTATTTGATTTCTTCCCCGGCGTCAGTGACATATTTCACACGGATATCTGTCAGCGTTACAAGACCTGAATCATACAACAGTGGTTTGAGGAACTTAACAGTGAACTCATGATGTTGTCTTGGCTACAAAACTGGCCTGACCTGAACCCAATGGAACATTTCTTGGATGCTATTAGGTGCCAGCTCCGCGCCCACAAACCACTGGCTAGTAATTTAAGCAAATTGCATTACCTGTGCGTAGACCACTGTTGCCACATACCTTCGGAACACTATCAAGTACTTGTCGAATCCATGTCACGCACAATCGCTGCTCCCACTCCAAAGATGGATCAACACCCTACGAAGCAGGTGAAGTTGTGGTCCAACCGTATATACATTGAAAATGAGGAAGAGTAGATCGTTGCAGTAACCGACACGATGTACTCGAAGATTAAACGTAACTTTGGAGTATTACAACGTAATTGTGTTAAGGGGACCTGGATGTCATGAGGCCCCAAAAATGGAATTTTTTATGTAAGAAAATTCTGTGATTCTTCCTGATTCTAAAACTATATTAGTTTATGGACAGTAACTCATCACTTTCGTGTTCAAATGACTTTCTAAAGCAGATGCGGCACGTGAATACTTAGCTGTCATACTAGTGTCGAACACAAAACCTTGCGTACAATGTCTCGTTATTTAATTTCGGTGCCGGTATTTCCATAGTAACGCGTTTGTGTAATATCCTTGAAGGACATATAGGCTGTACTGTCAGCAGAGATTTCTTGCAATCGATCTTTCTGTCAATATGCAAGTAAATCACTTGAGTTTACTTACGTCTATCCCATGCTTTCGTGTTCTAAACTTGTTGCTGTGACTGAGTATTTCAACCATTTTACTTCGTAAAATGTCACAAACGAAGGAGTTTAATTGCAGTCGTAAGTTTTACGGCAATCAACACAAGCATGTTACTGAAAATCGTAAAAATGAAGGAACTGTTAACACTGCAGTGAATTAAGGTTAGTCCTAAATGTTCTCCAGGCAGTACGTCTTAATGCATGTTGAAGGTTCTTACCGATAATCAATAAGATGTTGGTGTTATAAATAGTGAAAAAACATTTACATTTTAATTAGCAAGTCCAAGCTTTCAGAAATAGTTCTGTCTGTTGCTAAATGTAAATATTGTCGCAGTGAAAAATTCCTTGCGTATAAAGAGAGCCGGCCGGTGTGACGGAGCGGTTGTAGGGGTTACAGTCTGGAACCGCGCGACCGCTACGGTCGCAGGCTCGAATCCTGCCTCGGGCATGGATGTGTGTGATGTCCTTAGGTTAGTTAGATTTAAGTAGTTCTAAGTCTTAGGATTGGAGAGCTGCTGCAAATCAATCTTAGGATTGGCAACTTAAGAAGAAGAAGTCTTAGGCGACTTATGACCTCAGAAGTTAAGTCCCATAGTGCTCAGAGCCATTTGAACCATTTATAAAGAGAACATCAGTAAGAGAAAAGGCCTATCCAGCAAAATTGTAGTGGAATGTCAAGAAATGAAATGTACAATGACATCTCCTGTAGCATTCACAAAATATAGTGAAGTGAATATTCGCCTTCTTCTGCCATGAGGTGTATTGACAAGGGAAGAAAATCAGCCCAGATGTTCTGGAAGAAAAGCAGCTCAGATATTCTGTGCCATGCTTGATTTCCCACCGCCATTTGTCGAATCTGAGAGATATTATAATCGTTTGCATAAGTCCTAACAGAAGTCAGTGACGCATCTGTGCAGAGGACAGCGAAAGAAACTACATATTTATCAATATACAGATACTGTTGCTGCCTTGGACGGTTCCTGGCAGGAGAGAGGCCGAACATCGCTGAATGGAGTTGTCACAGTTACTTCTGCCGATACAGGCAAGGTGCTGGACTAAAACATAGCATGGTGATGTCAGAAACTGCGATTACCCCGTAACTCTTTCCATTTGGTCACTACGTCAGTTAAAACTACGCTTCAAACAGTATATTATTTGCAAATTTTACGTGCATAAGTACGGTAACTTTGAACCTCTGGAACCGCCCCATGAATAAATGGTACTTTCATAAGACACCTAAGTTCCACCCTAGACCACACTTAATACAAAAGAACTAATCGATTTACTCAATTTGCCTGGGCTGGAGGAACTGTGTGATGTTTAAATCTTGACACAGTACTGTAGGATAGCAACAGTATGCCTTTTCTCCCGATAGGTATACAAATGAGCACTAGGCCAAGGGCTATCCAAAATACATTGGTTCAAATGGCTCTGAGCACTATGCGACTTAACTTCTGAGGTCATCAGTCGCCTAGAACTTAGAACTAATTAAGGGGCTCCGGAACGCCCTATACTTGCAATGTTAAAATAACGCTTATAAATTACATCTTTTCTCACAAAGTATTTGAGGTAGAAAGTTGAACTTTTTATAGATTATTTATTGGAATATGGGCTACAACTTAACACAGGGATTTTACAAAATTTTAGTTCAGTTATTAAAGATGATTTTTTTCAATTGTAATGAAAATTCACAACATTTTTTGCAATTTTTTATTTATATATTCAAAAATATACAGTTTTTTGGAAAAAGGCTGTGTTAAATTATGCAGAAGGTACTGTGTAACATTTACTGAAAGTTTGAAACAAATATGTTTGGAAGATCCTTAGAAAACATGTAATTAGTATGAGAAAATAAAAGTTTTGGGAATCGAGCGACAAAGATTGGATTAACTTTTTAGTGCATTCCAGGTCCATAGGATGGATTATCTTCATCCTCTGCAAACTCCTCCTCCAACTTCCTCTTGTTCCTCCTCCTGTTTACTCTTGCTTGTATTTCTAGACTCTTTACAGCCCTGTCTGCAGCCCGAAGGTGTTCCTTGTCTAAAGCAAGCATCGCTCGTTGTTGTGTTCGTAGATTTTGCTACCATTTTCTTCAGTTGCAATTACTGCAGCACTGTTCCAAAAGGTGGTCATGTATGAACACTTATCACATTTCAGTTGTATTTCACTAGCAAGTCCTACGTGCTTTATTATGGAGAGTTCCAGACCAACTTCACTAAAATGAATACATCTTACACAGTTTGAAAAAATTCCTTTGAGAACCGACATATCAAATATTTCATTCACATCCGATTCGCCCATAAAACATTCATAGTTTTCACTCATTGAACCAAGCTTCTTCTGTGAAGTATTTTCTTTCCCACTTTGACTGCTATGGGCAGGTGTACTTGAGGGGTTAGGTTCACTCACTTGGTTATCGTGTTTATTGTTTACAGTAATAACACATACCTTTGGCTTTCCAACATTTCTCCTTTTCTTAAAAGCCTTCAGAGGATTTCTAATAACTTTACTTTTACTCATTATTATACTTCAACAAAACAGAGACTCAAGAAACAGAATTAATTACGAATATTTTCGAGATAACGACAGAGTAAATAAACATGAAACAATCGACAATCACACCAGCGATATATATTGAACCATCACAGGTTAGCCACAACACATACTTCATCTCACATCACTAAAATGCACCTGATGAACACGGACGTTGATAATAACACCATTTGACAGCAGTTTAACAGCGCCACAGTGGGTCACGCCCATGTAGAACACATTTCAAAAAAAAAAAAATTAAAAATAGTTGTAGTCTTCGGAATTGAATAAATTATATATCTATTAAAAGGTAATAGTCTGCAGATTCAGAAAACGCAAAAAAGTAAAAATTGAACTTTTCATGATTTTGAGCCTTTCCGGAGCCCCTTAAACCTAACTAACCTAAGGACATCACACACATCCATGCGCGAGGCAGGATTCGAACCTGCGACCATAGTGGTCGCTCGGTTCCAGACTGTAGCGCCTAGAACCGCACGGCAACTCCGGCCGTCCCAAAATACATTGTCATCGACAGAACCAGAGATATGATACCCTGAAAAATCGCATCGGATTTTTGGAACATACTGCTACCGTTTACTGTCGTGCACGGACCGGCATTAGGATGAGGAAAGCTATTTCGAAAACGAAACACCGTTCCTCCTGCGGTTTTTATATACTACATCTATGTAGTACTTAAAAACAGCAATTATAAACCATTACATGGAACACTGACCCTAGGACTTATCATAGAAAATAGATTAAGGAAAGGCAAACCTACGTTTCTAGCATTTGTAGACTTAGACAAAGCTTTTAACAATGTTGACTGGAATACTCTCTTTCAAATTCTAAAGGTGGCAGGGGTAAAATACAGGGAGCGAAAGGCTATTTACAATTTGTACAGAAAGCAGATGGCAGTTATAAGAGTCGAGGGATATGAAAGGGAAGCAGTGGTTGGGAAAGGAGTGAGACAAGGTTGTAGCCTTTCCCTGATGTTATTCAATCTGTATATTGAGCAAGCGGTAAAGGAAACAAAAGAAAAGTTTGGAGTAGGCATTAAAATCCATGGAGAAGAAATAAAAACTTTGAGGTTCGCTGATGACATTGTAATACTGTCAGAGACAGCAAAGGGCCTGGAATAGCAGCTGAACGGAATGAACAGTGTCTTGAAAGGACGATATAAGACGAACATCAACAAAAGCAAAACGAGGATAATGGAATGTAGTCGGGTTAAATCGGGTGATGCTGAGGGTGTTAAATTAGGAAATGAGACGCTTAAAGTAGTAAATAAATTTTGCTATTTGGGGAGCAAAATAACTGATGATGGTCGAAGGAGAGAGGATATAAAATGTAGACTGGCAATGGCAAGGAAAGCGTTTCTGAAGAAGAGAAATTTGTTAACATCGAGTATAGATTTAAGTGTCAGGAAGTCTTTTCTGAAAGTATTTGTATGGAGTGTAGCCATGAATGGAAGTGAAACGTGGACGATAAATAATTTTGACAAAAAGAGATTAGAAGCTTTCGAATTGTGGTGCTACAGAAGAATGGTGAAGATTAGATGGGTAGACCACATAACTAATGAGGAGGTATTGAATAGAATTGGGGAGAAGAGAAATTTGTGACACAACTTGACTAGAAGAAGGGATCGGTTGGTAGGACATATTCTGAGGCATCAAGGGATCACCAATTTAGTATTGGAGGGCAGCGTGGAGGGTAAAAATCGTAGAGGGAGACCAAGAGATGAATACACTGAATAGATTGAGAATTATGTAGGTTGCAGTAGGTACGGGGAGATGAAGCTTGCACAGGATAGAATAGCATGGAGAGCTGCATCAAACCAGTTCAGGACTGATGACCACAACAACAGCATGGAACACTATCCTTGTACTGACAAAGTCAGGATCTGATTAACACAACTGTTTAAATGGAAAATACGTCACGGAATCTAAGTATTTAGATAAAGCGTAGAAGGAGGGACTGGAATTCTTTTACATTCTTTTTAAATATCTGAGTATTTTCAATTTTCTACACGCTTTCTTCCGGTAACCTGTTAGAGATGTAAAGCTCCACTCTGAGCTCTAAATATATGTGCATAGTTATTATGCGATTACTTCTAGTGCTTATTTTAGTACACCCATCTTCAGATACTATAATAATGAACTAAAAAGAAGTATAACAGAAAGATATTGTGGCAGAACGTGTTATTAGTAAAGAGCATGCAAGCGATGTGGACAGAAACATTTGATGAAACTTTACCTAAGTTATTTTTCAAATTTCTATGCTTGTGGAGAAGTTATTTCAACATTTATTCTAACAGCTTCATAAATCCATGTTGTTGTTGTGGTCTTCAGTCCTGAGACTGGTTTGATGCAGCTCTCCATGCTACTCTATCCTGTGCAAGCTTTTTCATCTCCCAGTACCTACTGCAACCTACATCCTTCTGAATCTGCTTAGTGTATTCATCTCTTGGTCTCCCCCTACGATTTTTACCCTCCACGCTGCCCTTCAATACTAAATTGGTGATCCCTTGATGCCTCAGAACATGTCCTACCAACCGATCCCGTCTCCTGGTCAAGTTGTGCCACAAATTTCTCTTCTCCCCAATTCTATTCAATACTTCCTCATTAGTTATGTGATCTACCCATCTAATCTTCAGCATTCTTCTGTAGCACCACATTTCGAAAGCTTCTATTCTCTTCTTGTCCAAACTATTTATCGTCCATGTTTCACTTCCATACATGGCTACACTCCATACGAATACTTTCAGAAATGACTTCCTGACACTTAAATCAATACTGGATGTTAACAAATTTCTCTTCTTCAGAAACGCTTTCCTTGCCATTGCCAGCCTACATTTTATATCCTCTCTACTTCGACCATCATCAGTTATTTTACTCCCCAAATAGCAAAACTCCTTTACTACTTTAAGTGCCTCATTTCCTAATATAATTCCCTCAGCATCACCCGACTTAATTAGACTACATTCCATTATCCTTGTTTTGCTTTTGTTGATGTTCATCTTATATCCTCCTTTCAAGACACTGTCCATTCCATTCAACTGCTCTTCCAAGTCCTTTGCTGTCTCTGACAGAATTACAATGTCATCGGCGAACCTCAAAGTTTTTATTTCTTCTCCATGAATTTTAATACCTACTACGAATTTTTCTTTTGTTTCCTTTACTGCTTGCTCAATATAGAGATTGAACAACATCGGGGACAGGCTACAACCCTGTCTTACTCCCTTCCCAACCACTGCTTCCCTTTCATGTCCCTCGACTCTTATAACTGCCATCTGGTTTCTGTACAAATTGTAAATAGCCTTTCGCTCCCTGTATTTTACCCCTGCCACCTTTAGAATTTGAAAGAGAGTATTCCAGTCAACATTGTCAAAAGCTTTCTCTAAGTCTACAAATGCTAGAAACGTAGGTTTGCCTTTCCTTAATCTTTCTTCTAAGATAAGTCGTAAGGTCAGTATTGCCTCACGTGTTCCAGTGTTTCTACGGAATCCAAACTGATCTTCCCCGAGGTTGGCTTCTACTAGTTTTTCCATTCGTCTGTAAAGAATTCGTGTTAGTATTTTGCAGCTGTGGCTTATTAAACTGATTGTTCGGTAATTTTCACATCTGTCAACACCTGCTTTCTTTGGGATTGGAATTATTATATTCTTCTTGAAGTCTGAGGGTATTTCACCTGTTTCATACACCTTGCTCACCAGATGGTAGAGTTTTGTCAGGACTGGCTCTCCCAAGGCCGTCAGTAGTTCCAATGGAATATTGTCTACTCCGGGGGCCTTGTTTCGACTCAGGTCTTTCAGTGCTCTGTCAAACTCTTCACGCAGTATTATATCTCCCATTTCATCTTCATCTACATCCTCTTCCATTTCCATAATATTGTCCTCAAGTACATCGCCCTTGTATAGACCCTCTATATACTCCTTCCACCTTTCTGCTTTCCCTTCTTTGCTTAGAACTGGGTTTCCATCTGAGCTCTTGATATTCATACAAGTCGTTCTCTTATCTCCAAAGGTCTCTTTAATTTTCCTGTAGGCGGTAGCTATCTTACCCCTAGTGAGATAGGCCTCTACATCCTTACATTTGTCCTCTAGCCATCCCTGCTTAGCCATTTTGCACTTCCTGTCGATCTCATTTTTGAGACGTTTGTATTCCTTTTTGCCTGTTTCGCTTACTGCATTTTTATATTTTCTCCTTTCATCAATTAAATTCAATATTTCTTCTGTTACCCAAGGATTTCTACTAGCCCTCGTCTTTTTACCTACTTGATCCTCTGCTGCCTTCACTACTTCATCCCTCAAAGCTACCCATTCTTCTTCTACTGTATTTATTTCCCCCATTCCTGTCAATTGCTCCCTTATGCTCTCCCTGAATCTCTGTACAACCTCTGGTTCTTTTAGTTTATCCAGGTCCCATCTCCTTAAATTCCCATATTGGCATATAAACTTGTACTACTGTAGTAGGTGTGGGCTTCGTATCTATCTTTGCCACAATAATGCGTTCACTATGCTGTTTGTAGTAGCTTACCCGCATTCCTATTTTCCTATTCATTATTAAACCTACTCCTGCATTACCCCTATTTGATTTTGTGTTTATAACCCTGTAGTCACCTGACCAGAAGTCTTGTTCCTCCTGCCACCGAGCTTCACTAATTCCCACTATATCTAACTTCAACCTATCCATTTCCCTTTTTAAATTTTCTAACCTACCTGCCCGATTAAGGGATCTGACATTCCACGCTCCGATCCGTAGAACGCCAGTTTTCTTTCTCCTGATAACGACATCCTCTTGAGTAGTCCCCGCCCGGAGATCCGAATGGGGGACTATTTTACCTCCGGAATATTTTACCCAAGAGGACGCCATCATCATGTAATCATACAGTAAAGCTGCATGCCCTCGGGAAAAATTACGGCTGTAGTTTCCCCTTGCTTTCAGCCATTCGCAGTACCAGCACAGCAAGGCCGTTTTGGTTAAATCCATACATATTATAAAAATGGATGTACGCATACAATGATAAGCCAAAACAGTATGACGACTGCCCACCGCAACGTTGGATGCCACCTGGTGGCTTTGCGGGCGTGTGACGCGGTAACATTAGCATGGAAGCAGAGCAGACACGGGCGGGAGATCGACCTGGCGAAGATATGGGCTGAAAATGGGGAAACCCATTGAGATAAGCTACTTTGACAAAGGGCAGGTTATTATTACGCTGAGCCTGTGAACGAGTATTTCGAAAACGGCGAAGCTGGTTGAATGTTCACGTGCTACTGTCGCAAGCATGTACGATTGGTTTGGTTTGAAAGAGGGGGGAAGGAGCCAAACTGCTTGGTCATCGGTCCCCAAGCATGTAAGAAAAGAGGTAGATGGACAATGAAACTATCACTAGGCGCTAAATCGTTGGACGTCCACGATTCTTCACAGAACTCGGAATTCGGAGGCTTGTCTGCTCTGTAAAGCAGGATAGATGGTGATCTGTGGCATCTCTGCCGAAGGAGCAAAATAATGGGGTACGTACAAGTGTTTCGGAGCACACCGTTCATCGTACATTATTGAACATAGAGCTCTGCAGCAGACCACGCCTACTTGTTCACATGTTGAGTCATCGACCTCGTCAGTTACGATCGCAGTGGGTACTGAATCATCGGACTTCGACCGTCGATCAAAGGAAACGCGCCCACCTTTCAGGTGAATCACATTTTTGACGCACTAGGTCGGTGGTCGTCTCCACAAACGCCGTTAATACGTGAACGGCGACTCGAAACGTGCAGCGCGCCACGGACGCAGACTGGTGGGAGCAGTATTATGCTGTGGGAGACATTCTCCTGCGCTTGCATGGGACCTGTGGTAGTAATCGAAGCTGCGAACCACCTGCATCCCTTCATACCTGATGTCTTTTCCGACGGCGATGTCATCTTTCAGCAGTATAATTGTCCGTGTCTCGCAGTCATAACCGTGCTACAGTAGTATGAGGAGCATTATACTGAACTCACGTTGATGTTTCGGCGACCATATTCGCCCGGTGTAAATCCTGTGGAACCCATCTGGGTCGTTATCGGGTGCCATTGCCGCGTACGCAAATCAACGGGCCGTTATTCGCGCGAATTTTACGACCTGTGCTTAGACATATAATGCCTTAAATCTCCACAAAGCTACCAACAAACTGTCGGATAACAGATACACAGAATCAGTGATGCATTTTGTTCCAAAGATGGACAAACAACCTATTAAGCAAGTAGTCATAATGTTTTGGCTCATCAGTGTATGGATATGTATGTTCCATATCTCCTCCTAAACCTCTTGACCGGTTTTCACAAGACGTGGTACACATATCACTTACGTACTGAAAATCGTGGGTATGAGGGTAAGAAGCACCTACCTATCAAAGGAGTGTGAGTGTAAAAACAGCGTAGTCCATGACGAGCGAATACCCATACATTAATCATGCAGACAGTTTTCACGTATACCATTGGATCTACCATCATTGTACGACACATATTTCAGGAGATTTGACGTTACAGACACAGCTGCTTGAAAAACGGCCGAATCGTAAAATACAGGATGTATAAAAAAAGAACCATCTGATTTGTCATGTCTATATTTCTGAAATTAATAAACGTGTACACTGAATTTCGTTTTTTGATCAACAGGAAACTCAGGAAGTTTTTTCGTACACTTTCATAGGTGTTCAATATGCCCCAACTTGAGATGCATGCATATGTCAATGCAGTATTCAAGTTGTTCCCACACTGCAGCGAGCATGTCTTGAGTTACAGCTTCCACATCTGCTGTTATGCAAAGTCTCAGTTCATTCATTGTTGTTGGCAAGGAAGGCACATAAACTGAGTCTTTTATAACCCCCTCCCCCACAAGGAATAATCACATACAGTCAGGTCCAGTGACCTTGGAGACCAGTAATGTAAAGCTGAATCGTTTGATCCAGTGCGACCGATACATCATTCAGTAATCCTTTGATTTAAAAATTCCCGCACTTCCAGATTCCAATGTGGCGGTGCCGCATCCTGTTGGTACTGAGGTCGTTCCAATTAGTCTCCAACTGTGGGGAAAGAAAGTTCTCAAGCGTATCGAGATACGTGCTTTCTATAACAGTGTTCTCGGCAAAAAAGACAAAAAAAAAAGTCCATACACGTTTTCCATTGAAACTGCACAAACACATTAAATTTTGGAGAGTCCCTCTCACGTTGTATAACTTCATTTGGTTGTTCCGTGCCGCATATTCTCACATTATGATGGTTCACGTTTCCATTTATATGGAGTGTTGCTTCGTCGCTGAACACAAAGCGTTGAAGAAAACTGTCATCCTCCATCTTGCCAAGAGCTAAATTACAGAACTCCACACGCTGTTGTTTGTCACTTTCATGAAAAGCTTGCGGCAGGTGAAATTTGTATTGTTTCCTGAATAAACGTTGACGCAACATACGCAAGGCGGACATCGTGGGCATGTTGAGCTGTCGAGCAGCATGGCGAACGGATTTCTGCGAACTCCCTGTGAAACTATGACGGATGCGTTCGACGTCTGTGTCAGACACTCGGGGACTAGCAGGCGATTGGCCTTTACATAAACAACCCGTTTCTCGAAATTGTTTATGCCATTGTTTAATGCTCTTTGCTGTAGGAGGATCCACACCATAGCTAGTACGAAAGTCACGCTGAACAGTTATTACTGACCCGCACTGTGCAAAACGTAGAACACAAAACGCTTTCTGTTGTCCTGACACCATTTTTACTAAAATTAAAGTGGGCTCACACTGCTGCTACCTAGCGGGAACCATGTAAAATTCGAGAGTATGCTCTTTCCAACAGTACGGTTTTCATGCACATATTTCAAATAATATAATAGTTATGATTTTTTTAAACCGGATGATTCTTTTTGATACATCCTGTATAATTTAAATACATAGCTTCGTTGCTACTAACTATTCAAACATTTTTCGCAAACAGTATCCACATCTGCCGCTGAATGTGCCTACAGAAATACAGGGTGTCCGAAAAGTCTTTCCCTGATTACATAAATTCATAACTCAGGCTAGAAGTAAGATACAAATTTGAAACTGGTGTCTAATTGTTTACAAACTATCAAAGATTTTTTCACACACCAGTAAACTTCCACATGAGCACCCTTGGTAGCACGTAGCACATCTTGGCGACATTCAATTTCCGTCCACACATTAGCCAACACCACTGGAGGGATCGACTCAACGACTGTGGTTATCCGTTGCCGCAGGGTTTCAAGATCTGGTACACGTGTTCGGTAGACCTCGTCCTTGACATAACCCCATAAAAAGAAGTCTAATGGGGTTATGTCAGGAGAGCGTGGAGATCAAACCGTTGGCCCATCACGACCAATCCATCGCCCAGGAAAGGTCATATCGACGTCCAAACCCCAATGAGGTGTTGCACCGTCTTGCTGAAACAAGACATCGGGGTGATACTGAAGCAGCTGAGGAACAGCATACAGTTGCAACATGTCCAGATACACTGCAGATGTGATGGTAGCCTCAGCGAAGAACAATGGCCCGATATTTGATCGTGCAATAGCGCGCACTAAACATTCACCTTTGGACTGCCTCTGGTGCACTCCATGACCTCGCCAGGGGGTTGTGAACCCCAAATGCGCACATTATGGCGATTCACTACTCGACTGACAAAAAAGGTCGCTTCGTCGGAAAAGGCAATTCGTCTGAGATAACTATCATCGTCCTCAATACGTGATAGTATTTCGACCGCAAAGTCATATCGACGTGTACTGTCATTGGGCAACAAGGCCTGAACGATTCTCACTTTGTATGCACGAAACAATAAACGTTTGTGTAAAATGTAATGGAGGGAGCTTTTTGGCATCTGTAATTCATGTGAGGCCCTGCGCACCGATTTCTTCGGACTTCGCAGAAAAGACTGCCTTACAGCTTCCACTCTGTCTGCTGAGGTTCTTGGTCGACCAGACCTCGGAAAGTCAGCAACCAATCCTGTGTTCTTGAACTTCTCATACCAGGCTTTAATGCTCTTGACATCAGGTGGATTCCTTCCAAATGTTGTCTGGAAGTGTGTCTGAACTGTGGTTGGTGATCGTGTCTTATGGTACCACAGGACACACTGTGCCTTCTCCTGCTTGGTTAACATGGCTTCTTGGGCACTGCACCTCATCCACTACATACATACTGCGAACCTAAAACAGAAAAAAAACTTTGATAGTTCTAAACAATTCGACACAAGTTTCATATTTGTATCTTACTTCTTGCCTGTTATCAATTTACGTAATCAGGGAAAGTCTTTTCGGACACCCTGTATATCATTGTACAACCCATTGTTCGGGGGATACGACGTTATAAACATTGAGAAGCGCGAGAAACCGCCGCATCATGTATGACGTTTTAATTAATTACTGCTTGGCGGATACTAAGCTAGGTATAAAGTTTTAGGAAAAACTGTACTGACACAACGCTTTACAGCAAATGTGAGAGAAACCTAAGAACAATCAACTGCTTGCGCAACAGGCATTTGCTCTGAATTGCTGTCATCAGGCTATAAACACGAAGGGGCGTAATAAATATGTTTATAGCAACATCCGGCTGAAAAACTTTTGAATGAATCCATACCGCCTGCAATTGGGTCATCCAAAAATTTATAGCAACCATGGACACAGATACGAAGAAAATCTTTCTGTAAAAGCTACACTAATCGGTTAATGTGTAATATCTGATCTGTAGTGACATAATCTATCACGGCAAAAGGTAGACCGAGAAAAAAATAACAAACAGCCGACGTCCTCCTGCCAGTGGAGGACGCATGGCATTGACGTCACACATTGTAATCATTTTAGCAGTTTATTTAATTTTTTCCGCGTCTTAACCATATTTGCTATGGAACTGATAACTGTTTGTTGTAAAAGAAAAATTGTTTCAGTAGATACAGCATTCTTTATAAGGTAGCAATCAATGTTTGCAATTGAAGCACAAAGCGAATTTAGTAATTAGAGACTCCTAAAAAAGTTTAGCACCACCTGCTCATCTGTGAACATGTCTCATCTTAGATTAAAGGGGAACAGAGAATGGAAGGCCAAGCCTATTGACCCAGGAGAAAAAACTTTATTGTGAAGCAAGAACAAAGAAATAAAAATATGTTTGTGAAAGAAGTCCGCTCGAAAGTACACATCCGTGAAATCAAAGCCTGTCGCTGTGGGTATCTTTGACTGCCTGTGTATTATCGTCTTGAAAGACGAATCCTTCGCCGAAATGTTGACTGCACGGCTGCATAGAAGGTTGGAGTATCCTGTCCCGATACTGCACAGCCCACAAATTAGCCGCGGTAACAGTTGCACTCATCGGTGAAGAGAAACTGATGACACTGCGAAATGCTCCAGTTCAGGTGTTCCCTTGCCCATTTCTTTCACGAGCGACGACGGTTCTCAGTGGACCCCTAGAGACCAAACTGATCGTTTGGAAACGGTTATGTACTATCTGGGTCGACACTGCCGTCGCAGTGGCCAGTTGATAGGACGCGCGAAGCTCGGTTCCAGTATCCCTGGGGTACCAACGATGCATAATTTGTAGGTATCGGTAATCAGTTGGTATTGATGTAAGCGGGTGGGTACGACAAGGCTGCTGTCCAATAATTTGCGACTCACGACAGTTGTTGAATGTTTTGACATCAATGTACTGAACGGTTATTGGGCTGGGTACTTCCCGAGTCGATAACTCTCTTTGCCATAAAGTGACAATATGCGCACAATTTTAACTTAGAATGATCATTCGATGGACCTTGATATGCAGTGTACCATTCTGGATTGAAGTCACAGCTCACAGTATGGATATGCAGGTTTACTTCTACCTCATCTACATCTACATCTACAGGATTACTCTGCAATTCATATTTAAGTGCTTGGCAGAGGGTTCATCGAACCACAATCATACTATCTCTCTACCATTCCACTCCCGAACAGCGCGCGGGAAAAACGAACACCTAAACCTTCCTGTTCGAGCTCTGATTTCTCTTATTTTATTTTGATGATCATTCCTACCTATATAGGTTGGGCTCAGCAAAATATTTTCGCATTCGGAAAAGTTGGTGACTGAAATTTCGTAAATAGATCTCGCCGCGACGAAAAACGTCTTTGCTTTAATGACTTCCATACCAACTCGCGTATCATATCTGCCACACTCTCTCCCCTATTACGTGATAATACAAAACGAGCTGCCCTTTTTTGCACCCTTTCGATGTCCTCCGTCAATCCCACCTGGTAAGGATCCCACACCGCGCAGCAATATTCTAACAGAGGACGAACGAGTGTATTGTAAGCTGTCTCCTTAGTGGACTTGTTGCATCTTCTAAGTGTCCTGACAATGAAACGCAACCTTTGCCTCGCCTTCCCCACAATATTATCTATGTGGTCTTTCCAACTGAAGTTGTTCGTAATTTTAACACCCAGGTACTTAGTTGAATTGACAGCCTTGAGAATTGTACTATTTATCGAGTAATCGAATTCCAGCGGATTTCTTTTGGAATTCATGTGGATCACCTCACACTTTTCGTTATTTAGCGTCAACTGCCACCTGCCACACCATAATCTTTTCTAAATCGCTTTGCAACTGATACTGGTCTTCGGGTGACCTTACTAGACGGTAAATTACAGCATCATCTGCGAACAATCTAAGAGAACTGCTCAGATTGTCACCGAGGTCATTTATATAGATCAGGAACAGTAGAGGTCCCAGGACGCTTCCCTAGGTAACACCTGATATCACTTCAGTTTTACTCGATGATTTGCCGTCTATTACTACGAACTGCGACCTTCCTGACAGGAAATCACGAATCCAGTCGCACAACTGAGACAATACCCCATAGGTCTGCAGCTTGATTAGAAGTCGCTTGTGAGGAACGGTGTCAAAAGCTTTCCGGAAATCTAGAAATACGGAATCAACTTGAGATCCCCTAGCGGACATTACTTCGTGCGAATAAAGAGCTAGCTGCGTTGCACAAGAACGATGCTTTCTGAAACCATGCTGATTACGTATCAATAGATCGTTCCCTTCGAGGTGATTCATAATGTTTGAATGCAGTATATGCTCCAAAACCCTACTGCAAGCCGACGACAATGATATAGGTCTGTAGTTCGATGGATTAATCCTACTACCCTTCTTAAACACTGGTGCGACCTGCGCAATTTTCCAATCTGTAGGTACAGATCTATCGGTGAGCGAGCGGTTGTATATGATTGCTAAGCAGGGAGCTATTGTATCAGCGTAATCTGAAAGGTATCTAATAAGTATACAATCTGGACCTGATGGCTTGCCCGTATCAAGCGATTTGAGTTGCTTCGCAACTCCTAAGGTATCTATTTCTAAGACACTCATGCTAGCAGCTGTTCGTGTTTCAAATTCTGGAATATTCCATTCGTCTTCCCTGGTGAAGGAATTTCGGAAAACTGCTTTCAATAACTCCGCTTTACAGCACAGTCGTCGGTAACAGTACCATCGGCACTGCGCAGCGAAGGTATTGACTGCGTCTTGCCACTTGTGTACTTTGCATACGACCAGAATTTCTTCGGATTTTCTACCAAATTTCGAGACAATATTTCGTTGTGGAACCTATTAAAGGCATCTCGCATTGAAGTTCGTGCCAAATTTCGCGCGTCTGTTAATTTTAGCCAATCTTCGGTATTTCGCGTTCTTCTGAACTTCGCATGCTTTTTCCGTTGCCTCTGCAACAGCGTTCGGACCTGTTTTGTGTACCATGGGGGATCAGTTCCATCTCTTGCCAATTTATGAGGTATGACTCTCTCAATTGCTTTTGTTACTATATCTTTGAATTGGAGCCACATCTCGTCTATATTTGCGTAGTCAGTTCGGAAGGTGGCTGTACTAAGCGACTTCCTTTCGTTAAAAGAGTTTTAACATCCCATTCGGTCCTCCGGGAGGGGACTGCTCGTCAGAATACCGAATGTTGTGCGGAAGCTAGAAACTTTGAAAAGGCAAATCTTAAGGCTCGGTCTAGATATGGTGGTGATAGTGGAATGAAATGCGAAGTAGATGAGGATATCTAGTCAAAAACCACAAGAAGAAGAAGAAGTATCATTGCAAAATTCTCAGAGACGTAGCAAGATTCGCAATGGGTTACAGCTTGGTCAGATAGAGATTCCGAAATCAAGTAATGGGTAGCAAAGAATACCCAGGACGAGCTATAAATTCAGATCATAATTTAGTAATGACACGGAGCAGACTGAATTTTAGGAGGATCGTCCAGACGAATCAACGTGGAATATTGTGGTACTGAGGGATGATGAGGTGCATTTGATGTTCTCTAAGGCTGTAGCTATTGCGATGAGGAATACCAAAAAAGGCAGTTCAGCTGGAGATGAATGGAAATCTCCGAAAACGGCAGAGACAGACATACAGGCACAAGAAAGGCCATTGCGAAGAAACCTAGGGCAACAGACGAAATACTTCAATTGATCAATGAAAAAAGGAAGTACATAATGTTCAGGAAAACAAAGAAATTTAATTACATACGTCAATTAGGAAGGATATAAACAGGAGATGCAGGAAAATTGTAATGGAAGTGATCGTCTTAAGGGAAGAATCACCATACGGAAGATTGAAATTAACCTTACACGGGAAATCAAATACAAAGACAACTTAATCAAAGACGTCAACATCGACCATACAAGTCAAGGAGATTGATAAGGAAATGAAATATATTCACATCTTCAACTTTTGTGGTCCTGTCCTCCTCAGTTGCGCGTAATACTACGGTATATTGATAAGTTTTACTTATGGACCGTCTGACAGCAACTGAATAAAACACAATTTTAGTGCCATACGCGTTTCGCCTTTAGTTTCTGCAAGGCATCATCAGTGGCAGGTTGCGTAGACAGTTTCTTACGTATTACGCTCCTGTTGCATTTTTGGTGTTGTTCTTCTTCCTATGAGCGCCAATTTGCTGTTTTTCCACATTCCACAGCACTATGCACTGAACGCTTGTTTTAATGCAGGCGAAACGCGTATGGCACTAAAATTGTGTTTTATTCAGTTGCTGTCAGACGGTCCATAAGTGAAACTTATCAATATACCGTAGTGAAATATATTCATTTATCTCTGATGAAGCCCGGATTCAACCTTTCCTGTTTTTTCCACATTCCACAGCACTATGCACTGAACGCTTGTTTTAATGCAGGCGAAACGCGTATGGCACTAAAATAGTGTTTTATTCAGTTGTTGTCAGACGGTCCATAACTGAAACTTATCATTATACCGTAGTGAAATATATTCAATTAACTCTGATGAAGCCAGGATTCAACCTTTCCACATAAAACGATTGTAGGGCTTTTCGGTTACAGCTTAAATGTGCTACGAATGTAAGTTCATCTGCGAGATAACCCAATACTGCACAACATTTTTAGCAACATCTCGCTTTACTCAGATCCTTTGAATTATATCTCAAACCAGTTGAGCGACGAATTATAGACACAAAACCTCATCATATTCCTACTATTGCAAAAACGAATGCTCGAAATGTAATCAAGTTTCTACTACTGCTACTACTGCTATTACTACTACATCAAATACGAAAACAGTGAGTAAACCATTCCATAATTACTACTACATCTACATCTATATCTACATGGATACTCTGAAAGTCACATTTAAGTGCCTGGCAAAGGATTCATCGAACCACCTTCACAATTCTCTATTATTCCGATCTCGTACGAACTCTGGATTCCCTTATTTTGTCATGGTGATCGTTTCTTCCTATGTAGGTCGGTTTCAACAAAATATTTTCGCATTCGTAAGGGAAAGCGAATTTCGTGAGAAGATTCCGCCGCAACGAAAAACGCTTTTGTTTTAATGATGCCCACCCCAAATCCTGTATCATTTCAGTGACACTCTCTCCCCTATTTCGTGATAATACAAAACGTGGTTCCCTTCTTTGAAATTTATCTATGTATTCCGACAATCCTATCTGGTAAGAATCCCACACCGCGGAGCAGTATTCTAAAAGAGGACGGACAAGCGTAGTGCAGGCAGTCTTCTTAGTAGATCTGTGTCTTGCCAAGAAAACTCAATCTATGTGTTCCTTCCAATTTAAGTTGTTCGTAATTGTAATTTCTACGGATTTAGTTGAATTTACAGCCTTTAGATTTGACTGATGCACGACATACATTTTCTCTCGTAAATTACAACGCAAAATTCAGAGACAGTACTATGTTAGACAATTAATGTTCTAAAATACAGGCGCGTTTCACTCAGATTCGGCAAGCAGTATAAGAAAGAAAATATTACTCGTTTACTTCAGGCGAGCGTATAGGTGAAAGTCAAATGTTTGGACACCCTTTTTACGACGTTCTCTTACCAACCTTCCACAATATCCCATCAAATACCACATTACTGTCCTGGCTTCCCTTGGCGAGTGCCTTTCCTACAATTCCATCCCATTTTGACTTCTTTTTCTAGTGTGTCAGTTAGTAGCTGGCAAATCTGGCTGGAAACTTATACATTCTCATGGTTTCGCATGGCCTACAGTTGCCGCCCCCACACCTGTTATGTCTCTGCTGCAGTTTCAAATTCCAGGTGAGCACTATTCTCTAATGCAGAGATTGGCTCCCCTTATCGTCTACTATATCTTGAGGATATTCCAAAAAATTTCGGTAACAATTCGGATTTCATGACATTTCCCTTTCTATCTTCCTCCATCGTTTCTATTCACACAACATGAATAGATTCAAATACATATGAAAAGTTTTTACTTTTCACCTTCGTCCTTATTTCAGAGCCCTCATTCCTTTTCCAGTCCAGTCTTTCACGCCACGCACCATCAGTTTATGTGTGACTGCGATGCTTATACCCTGGCCACAGCGTTTTGCTTTTGCTGTGTAGCTGCTAGGCTCGAAAACAGCGATGCACTTCCCTGAAAATCTCGCGCACGAGTACATTACATTAACAACGTGAGTGCAAAAATAGGTCACTACTCTGAAATTTCACTCAAACAAAAGTCTACATTACTGTATTTTGCAGGCCGCACGACCCGAAATTGTGACTTCACAGTTTAAGTTTCTATTCATGTTCGATGCTACGCATTACATGAACTACAGCGATACAAGCGCCGTTACTGCCAGCAAAATAAGAGATTCTGAATACTGAAGGCTCTAACTACTAATAGGCATGTGGTTAGCAAAGGAAAGATTATGTTGCAGAGCAAACAATGTATTTAGCAGACTTTACAGTAATCAAGTGACAACCAGTTCAAAAAAATAACATAATCATCAGTAATAAATCAACATGACGGATACACATTCAGACCGTCCGCTCGCGCTAATACTGCGAACCTCCATCTCTGCTAATTATTAACCTCTAACCTCCATCACTGCTGACTACTCACTCCCAACTTCATCACTGCTGGCTGTTCACCTCCAGCTGCGAGTCCGACCAGCCACAGAGTCTCTTACAGAGGGTACACAGCGCTGTTAGAACTATTAATGCAACGCGCTACATAGCGCTGCCAACATACAAATACATAAACAGCCTACTTACGGTTGTTGCAGTTGGTATGACGATGCGTTGCACGCTGCATGGATCGCAGTGTTGTTTTTGAAGTACTCGAATTTTTAGGATTTTGCTGATCAAGCAGTTGCAGCGGCAGGACTATGTTAGTTGTCCGTTTCTTAGAGGAGCATTGCAGAACTGTTGTTAAGAGTTGTTAGAGAACATTTTAAAACGAACTGATTTCTTTATGATTTGTAGGAATAATAATTAATTCTGTTTCTTTTTGTTCTAAATCAGAATTCTGTTATTGCCAGAGATGCAACGTCACATTTTCCCATACGTCTTTTAAAATTAACATGCTCAAATTAACTATTACGAGTTAGCGATTAACGATGAATTTTAACCTCCGACAAATCTTCTGTAAAGTAACTGCTTAACGTTTAACGAAGTTAACCTTTTTAGTAACGGATTAAGGATTAGGGAAGTTAATTTTCTGATTAACGTTGCCCAACTATGCTCGGGACTATAACAGATTGTGTGACTACACCGTTCGCTACCCGGGGGCAAGCCGCCGTCCCAAGGTGCCTAATCGAAGTCAGGCGCATTAACACAGCTGTTTCAGGACGCAGAAATACACCCTTGCCGGTTCCGTTAACGAGATGTCAGAGAACCGGTAGCGCTAATTACAGCGTGCGGGAACATTCCGCTGGAGATTCATTAGCTTAGCGTTCGCAGCACTAATTCGCACTGCTCGCTCTCGCTGGTCCGCCGGAGAAAAAAAAAGTCATGCGTGCAAGTGGACAAAATACACCGGTTTTCATTTATTACGGAAAAATGACGAAAACACCTGTAACTCCTGAAAACATACGTGTTCGAGACGAAATTTTAATGTGTTGTTACCATACAAGTATTGCTACGAAACGACTGCAGGCAAATAAGGGGCGCTACAATGGAAGCTTTAACTGCATACCCAGGAGAGTGTTTCAGCGCGGGCATGCAGTGGGTGGTCTAAAAGTAAGAAAGACAGTTAATCAAAAGGCATCATTTTCCTGACGACATGCGACAGTATCATTGGCATATTAGGGGAAAAAAATTGGTTGAAACCACTACTGATGGTTAGATGCAGTACAGCTACCAAACTGCGGAGATGTGGATGGTACCGATTATTTGCTGTTGCAAATCCAGACATTTACATTGGGACATAGTTTGGGTCATTTAGTTGAACAGATTAGGAACAATGGGATGTTTGTGTTTTCGACGGTCAGGAACGTATGCGTGCAGCCCTATGAACACGTCTGTTTCTGTCTCGGACAACAGGAGCTTCCACAGGGTACTAAAAAAGATGTAGAGGTAAGGCCAAGACTTGCTCATCGTAAGCGGTAACCTGAATGAATAGGCCAAAGTCAAGGCAAGAAAACACATCCAAAATATAGCAGAGCCACCTGTTGTCTCAACTACTGGGCAGTTACAATGCTGCTGCTGTTATAATGCAGCTGCCCATGGGGATCCAGTGTGGGCTGTAATTATCGCATGGCAATGAAATTGGTAGATATACTAATGCGGTAATACGGAACCGATCCACTCCGGAAAAAAATTAATTCCAATTTTGGCCACCAGGTGCAAATCTGGCGCTGTGCAGCATGTCGTCGACGTCTTTGGTGTTCATATTCAAACAACCGTGTAAGCGACGATTAACATAAAATCAATATTATGTCTTTCTCATTTGTTTGACCTATTTGCCCATATCCGTTCCTAATCCACTACACATCGAAACATTTCTATACGCCTTCCTTGCATTCACGGCGCGAAATTTGCACCCAATGGTCAAAATTGGCACTAACTTCATTCCAGCATAAATATATTCCACATTAGAATATCTACCAAATTTCGCTGCCATACGATAATTACAGGCCACACTAGACCTCTGTGAATAGCTACACTCTAACTATGAACAACAGGTAGAATGTCTACACAAGACGTGTCAAATGCTACATTGGTCCGTCGGTATGCTCCACGCCTTGCATCAGATGAAAACAGGCAAAATATTAGACTCGCAGGACCACACTATTCGCCTCCAGGTAGCTAATTACCAGTTTCTGTGTTGTTTGAACTATTGAAGACATAAAGCTTTGCAAGTTGCGGTGAACCTTCTGAGAGGTATCTGACTCAAATGTTCATTGCATGCAGTACCCTAAGCAGTGTTTGTTCGTAGACAGATTCATGTGGACCTTGCATTGTAGAAGACCGAGAAACACAAACTGAAGTGTGCGATACCCATGTCCAGTATACTAACCATGACATTCGTAAATACTCTTACTCACAACTCCTTTTATTTATTAACGTTAGTACTGATCATTGCGTTATTTGTATGTGTATGCAATATAATTAAACCAGTCGAAATATCTAGTTGTTTGTTATGTCACATTTTAAATATTCACATGATTTCAAACAAAACTAGGAACACTGCATACATTTGTCCAGTGTCAAAATGTGCTATCGATGTTAGCAGTGAAAATAATTATATAATTAAAACTGATGTAAAGTTATTTGAAATTAACTATTTGTGAGAGCAATTCTCAAAATTTATCTAGAAGAACTATGTCTGCACAAAATGCTGCCCATGTCAAACATTTCCTACCGTTTTGCGAACCTTGACATAGCATACGAAGTCTTATGAACTCTTACATTTTAATTATAAACTTTTTAATCGTGCTTTTGTAAATTTCTATTGTTATCATGCGTTTTTATATTTTCTATGGATGGTGCGTCCGCCGAGCTAGTGACACTGAAGTGGTTATGAGTACAATTATTTTACTCACTGCTCCAGTTTTATGAAAGTTTGTTCAAAATTATTCGGAAGTCAAAATAAACTAAAGAGAAAATTAGAAGTTTTCAGTTCCCCCTTTGTTGGAATACCAACGTTTTGCTCATTCTTAAAAATTCTGGCTACTGGCAATTACAACAAACGGATAATCACTCGCATTGTCGACGAGATAATGTACATAAGTGATAAATAAAACTTGTTGTTATTGTTGTGGTCTTCAGTCCTGAGACTGGTTTTATGCAGCTCTCCATGCTACTCTATCCTGTGCAAGCTTCTTCATCTCCCAGTACCTACTGCAGCCTACATCCCTCTGAATCTGCTTGGTGTATTCATCTCTTGGTCTCCCTCTACGATTTATACCCTCCACGCTGCCCTCCAATACTAAATTGGTGATCCCTCGATGTCTCAGAACATGTCCTACCAACCGATCCCTTCTTCTAGTCAAGTTGTGCCACAAGCTTCTCTTCTTTCCATTTCTATTCAGTACCTCCTCATTAGTTATTTGATCTACCCATCTAATCTTCAGCGTTCTTCTGTAGCACCACATTTCGAAATCTTCTATTCTCTTCTTGCCTAAACTATTTATCGTCCACGTTTCACTTCCGTACATGGCTACACTCCATACAAATACTTTCAGAAACGACTTCCTGACATTTAAATCTATACTCGATATTAACAAATTTTTCTTCTTCAGAAACGCTTTCCTTGCCATTGGCAGTCTACATTTTTTATCTTCTCTACTTCGACCATAATCAGTTATTTTGCTCCCCAAATAGCAAAACTCATTAATACTTTAAGTGTCTCATTTCCTAATCTAATTCCCTCAGCATCACCCGACTTAATTCGACTACATTCCATTATCCTCGTTTTGCTTTTGTTGATGTTCATCTTATATCGTCCTTTCAAGACACTGTCCATTCCGTTCAACTGCTCTTCCAAGTCCTTTACTGTCTCTGATAGAATTACAATGTCATCGGCGAACCTCAAAGTTTTATTTCTTCTCCATGGATTTTAACATCGAACTTTTCTTTTGTTTCGTTTATTGCTTGCTCAGTATACAGATTGAATAACATCGGGGATAGGCTACAATCCTGTCTAACTCCCTTCCCAACCACAGCTTCCCTTTCATACCCCTCGACTCTTTTAACTGCCCTCTGGTTTCTGTACAAATTGCAAATAGCCTTTCGCTCCCTGTATTTTACCCCTGCCATCTTCAGAATTTGAAAGAGAGTATTCCAATCAACATTGTCAAAAGCTTTCTCTAAGTCTACAAATGCTACAAACGTAGGTTTGCCTTACCTTAATCTAGCTTCTAAGATAAGTCGTAGGGACAGTATTGCCTCACGTGTTCCAACATTTCTACGGAATCCAAACTGATTTCCCCGAGGTCGGCTTCTACTAGTTTTTCCATTCGTCTGTAAAGAATTCGCGTTAGTATTTTGCAGCCGTGAATTATTAAACTGATTGTTCGGTAATTTTCACATCTGTCAACACCTGCTTTCTTTGGGATTGGAATTATTATATTCTTCTTGAAGTCTGAGGGTATTTCGCCTGTCTCATACATCTTGCTCACCAGATGGTAGAGTTTTGTCAGGACTGGCTCTCCCAAGGCTGTCAGTAGTTCTAATGGAATGTTGTCTACTCCGGGGGCCTTGTTTCGACTTAGGTCTTTCAGTGCTCTATCAAATTCTTCACGCAGTATTATATCTCCCATTTCGTCTTCTTCTACATCCTCTTCCATTTCCATAATATTTTCCTCAAGTACATCGTCCTTGTATAGACCCTCTATATACTCCATCCACCTTTCTGCTTTCCCTTCTACGCTTAGAACTGGGTTTCCATCAAAGCTCTTGAAATTCATGCAAGTGGTTCTCCTTTCTCCAAAGGTCTCTTTAATTTTCCGGTAGGCAGTATCTATCTTACCACTAGTGAGATAGGCCTCTACATCCTTACATTTATCCTCTAGCCATCCCTGCTTAGCCATTTTGCACTTCCTGTCGATCTCATTTTTGTGACGTTTGTATTCCTTTTTGCCTGCTTCATTTACTGCATTTTTATATTTTTCCCCTTTATCAATTAAATTCAATATTTCTTGTGTTACTCAAGGGTTTCTACTAGCCCTCGTCTTTTTACCTATTTGATCCTCTGCTGCCTTCACTATTTCATCCCTGAAAGCTATCCATTCTTCTTCTATTGTATTTCCTTCCCCCATTCCTGTCAATTGTTCTCTTATGCTCTCCCTGAAACTCTCTACAACCTCTGGTTCTTTCAGTTTATCCAGGTCCCATCCCCTTAAATTCCCACCTTTTCGCAGTTTCTTCAGTTTTAATCTACAGTTCATAACCAATAGATTGTGGTCAGAGTCCACATCTGCCCCTGGAAATGTCTTACAATTTAAAACCTGGTTCCTAAATCTCTGTCTTACCATTATATAATGTATCTGATACCTTTTAATATCTCCAGGGTTCTTCCATGTATGCAACCTTCTTTCATGATTCTTAAACCAAGTGTTAGCTATGATTAAGGTATGCTCTGCGCAAAATTCTACCAGGCGGCTTCCTCTTTCATTACTTAGCCCCAATCCATATTCACCTAGTATGTTTCCTTCTCTCCCTTTTCCTACTCTTGAATTCCAGTCATCCATGACTATTAAATTTTCGTCTCCCTTCACTACCTGAATAATTTCTTATATCTCATCATACATCATCATCATAAATAAAACTTAGTGGGAGATAAAAACTGTGAGCCGGACCGGATCTCGATTCAGGAACCTTTGTCTTTCGAAGGCAAGTGCTTTACTATAGTTTTTAATTTTATTAGTATTATTTTTTCGGGCGTCCATCCTTTCCTACAACCCCTTCTTAAGCTCACCAATTTCGCCTTCTTCAGCGTCGGCTTTCCTGTCATGTCTGTCTCATAACTAAGTTCTTTCTGCTATATTGTCAAAAAAACTGACTTTTCAGCCCGTGGCTGTGTACTAAATGTAGGTTGACTCTTACATATAAGATAACAGCAACCAGCCACTTCGCCGGCCGAAGTGGCCGTGCGGTTAAAGGCGCTGCAGTCTGGAACCGCAAGACCGCTACGGTCGCAGGTTCGAATCCTGCCTCGGGCATGGATGTTTGTGATGTCCTTAGGTTAGTTAGGTTTAACTAGTTCTAAGTTCTAGGGGACTAATGACCTCAGCAGTTGAGTCCCATAGTGCTCAGAGCCAACCAGCCACTTCTTGTTACGTTATTTATTTATTTAAATAGCGTCGTTACGGGTTTCGAACCGAAAGGTTCATCTTCAGACGGCACGTTCACGTTTTACATTAGCTTTCTCCTTTTGTTTCCCCAACTGACGGAATTTCCTTCGGGTGGTGGTGCCCTACAACCAAAACAAGAACAGACCGAGTTAGCCAATGTACAAGTACTGCATCATGCTGAGAGAGGTAGCCTTATGAATTTGCTTGAGGAGATTGAAGTTTACTTACATAAAAGAAAATCACCTCTAAATCTCCTCAATGAACATAGCAAGTTAGGCAGTGCAGCCTTTCTTCAAAATTTCATTCATCTGCTTTACAACTTAAAGTAAAAAAAGGAAAAAAAAACAATGAAATGTCCACTGTTGTAATATTTGTATATGCACATCCATCCCAAAGCATTTACTGTGCTTTCAATGTATGCCATAATTTTTACATAATATGTCCATAGATGTAATATTTATTTATGTACATCTGGCCCTTATCATTTACTTGGTTCCAATGTATACCATAATGTTTACGTAATATCACTGCAGTAACACTTTGTAACAGAATGCTTTACTTGTTTATCTTAATTTTAATCAGTTATCTTTCAATGTAATTAGTAAGTAACGTAACATTAGCAACTTGTAATTACTACTGTCACATACATGTACATAACGAAATATCTCTGAGAGTGGAAGTCTTAGGCGATGTTATGATCGTAATGTCACCATCTTTGTATACATGCCTAGATGTGATTAAACTTCTTAGTGTGTGAGTGGTGCTTTACACACGCATAAAAATGGTGCATCATACAGTTTTCGCTGATGCAAGATCATAAGCAGTCTGCACTGCACCTATTTTTCATCGTAAGTAACCGAAACATCTTCCCTTTAATAATTTGTTTACATGATTTAAAATCGTTGTGAGGCACAATTACAACTAAAAAGGCATTGTCTCCAATCTTGTTTTGGTTGTAGGGCAACATTACCCCAAAGAAATTTCGTCAGCTGGGGAAACAAAAGGTGAAAGCTAATGTAAAACGTGAACTAACCGTCTGAAGACGAATCTGTCTGTTGCAAACCGGTAACGGCGCTATTTAAATATATAAATAGCATTGCAAAAAGTGGCTGGTTGCTGTTATCTTCTATGTAAGAGTCAACTTACGTTAAGTTCGTTCTTCTTTTAAGGTCGTCGATACCTAAAATTGTACTTATATGTAAATATTGTACTTATAAAAAAAGTAATTTGCTTTCTTGACTACAGAAAAAATGGATAAACAAAGGGTAACTGGAAAGGAAAAAGAGTGATCTTTTGAACCTTGAAATAATTATTATTCAGTAAGGAGGTTATTCTAAAGTAACATCCCAGTACTGTGTTCTGTGGATTCGTAATTTTAAATTCTCTTATTCTCTGGATCTCTATTCTTAGAAAATTAAAATCCAAATACAGCACATGACTAGTGATAAGCCTGGTGACTTCCCTTTTGCTGCTTGTCTTATCGATTCGAGAACTTTTCCTCCCTCGGGCGGCTGCATACTGCCGGATTATCTTCTGCCTCTAGCTTGTCTGTTACATGTCTCGAATGACTATGAACTTCTTTATCATCAATAACTTCTTCTCCATAGAGGTTTTGAAAATATTTATGAACTCTTTGTGGAATGCATTTCTGATCTATCACCGCATTGCCTTCCTCTGTTTGTTTTTCTTTTATTGTCTGTTGATTCCTCCTTTCGTTGTTTCTTACAAGATGGTATAACGATGTTTGTTCTTGCTCGACTTCATTAATGACTTTGCCTCTTACTTTCAGACCATTGTGCTGTTACACGATGTGATATGTATAATTTTAGCCTTAACTTTATTAATATACTATTCAAAAGAATTAGGGGAACACGTATATCAAAGTCCGGTATCTTAAATCCAATTTGATACAGGTGGTGCCTACGGTCTTATTGCATGACTTGAGATCTCTGTAGGCAACAATTAAAATCATTCGCCTTCTGTCGGCTGTGCCATGCTTTAAAGTGTCAGGTGACACCTCAGAAGGAAGTGAATACTATTGTCCTAGTGTTTTCTAGTGAAATACACAGATTAAAGTTGTCATTTGTGGACGTTATATTCAACAAATCACTTGCAATGCGACAGCTTAATGCAGTGCAAGTTGCAAGGACGATCTGTTTGATCAAAAAATGGATAGCGAATTGGACGAGGTCGCCGACGAATTACAGCCAACGTGAAAAACGATATCCGAGCATCTTTGTGTTGCGATGTCGTACGGACACTTCCAGAGCACTGTAAGTCGAACTAACGGCCACTAGAACGATGTTTCCGATTAGACTGTAATGAACAGGTTAAGAGAGAGGACTTTACGACCCAGACGCCCTATTCGAGTAGCCTGACTTCACAGCACATCATCTTGGAGCTCGACTTCAGTTCTACCACTTCCATGTCTACCGGTAACTTCGTCACTGCGAAACGTGTTATTCATAGACGAGTCCAGATAGCGTCTGACGCAAGGTAAGACCGTGTTCGTGTGCTGAGACCCATGGTTAGCGATAGAGAGATACCTACCAA
Organism: Schistocerca americana; assembly: GCF_021461395.2. Taxonomy (NCBI): domain Eukaryota; kingdom Metazoa; phylum Arthropoda; class Insecta; order Orthoptera; family Acrididae; genus Schistocerca; species Schistocerca americana. The sequence continues at coordinate 553,465,003 of NC_060121.1, read as the reverse complement.
ATTTTGTCCAGTAACTCGACAGATTTTCGATGTTTCTGTGGTATTGTGGCGGAACTTGTCGTTGTCCATGGTCGCCTTAGCGCTAGGCTTTGTCGAACAGATCCTGTTCGCCCATGTGGTGGCTGCTGCTTACTATGGTGGCCCTGAATGCGTTCTAATGCCAGGGACTATGTGGCGGGCTTCAGCAGAGATACCCTTGCGAAGCTTGGACATCGAAGTAATGGGGTGGCTAACGGTGAGTTCCACCCTAAACCCCATCGTGCGTTTGTGGGACATGCTTGACAGACTGTTTGACAGACGTGTTCGTGGTCGTCCTGTTCCACCACAGACTCTCCAAGAACTTTCATGGGATCTCTTTGAAGAATGGGAACGATACCACAGGGTGACCATGCCATGTAGGTGTCAGTCAGTGATAAACGCTCACGGAAGGCATACACGTTATTGAAGCTCTCAGAGTACAATGAAATCCAGCCGGGATGACGGGATGATTGTTTTCACTTTGTTTTCGACACTTCAGTCCTTTCGTGTAAACTATCGAGAATATGATGATGTTTTGTTGTGTGCGTAATTTGTGAAAGATAAAAGTATAATTTGGTAACGTACCCAGTCCTTAATTATTGATCAATGGAGTATGGCAGACACCCAAATTCATATTCACTAATTCTTTTGACAGCGTACTTTGCCTATCACTCGTTGCTACAATAAGTCACGGAGATATGAATGACAGAAGTTTAAGACGTCTTCTTGTTCCTTCCTTTCCAGCTTGAAAAGCGTTTTAAAAACTTTTTCATTCTTGGATTTACCAGCTTTACCCACCAGTCCAGTGCATTAGCATACTGCTTCGATTGTTATATACAGGTCCGCCATACGCCATGAAATTCGTATTCTAATGATCCGTCCGCGAAGATACTGACATTAAGCTTCCATATCCCTCTTGCATATTTTATTTACTGTGGTTGAGTCCTGATAAATGTCAGAGAAAGCGAGAGGTGCTATTTCAGGATTAACTACATTTTTAGTGGCCCTGTTACGTATATCCTGCCCATCTTGCCCGTTGATGTATTCGTTAGTGGTAGGTGTAAGTCGGTACTCCTGTATTTGTTGGTTTCCACGAGTCATGAAAGCCAAGGCTTTCAATGAGCGTCATTAGTTCTGCCGAAATACTGCGGTTTGCATGTTGATCAATAACATTTAATACACTGTTGAAATCAGCGTCTAAGATAATTTTATGTAAATTCTTGCACAAAAGCTATACTATTTATGTTTTGACAAGTTGCTCTCTTTATTTCGTTACCTGATCCAGAAGGAGCATCTAATTATATTCACTATTAGAATGGCAAAAAAAAGACCAGACATTCCACAGTCTGAGTCCAATTCTTCTATTTTCGAAAATGAAATTCTTTTTCTCACTAGCATACCTGTCACGCTACAACCAGTTCTAGCGATATTCAAATAAGATTTGTGACCTGTCACACCCGGGTTTCCTCTGTGCAGAATTTTGTGAGAGTGCTATGCCCACAGCGTAGCAACAAAGAAAATTCACAAGTAGTGATACTTTTATTTTATTCGTTAGTTTATTTGCATTATTGTGGCAATTATACTGATCTGCTCCATTAAATGGTGGCGTGTTTGGGATAGATAGAAAAAGAGGAATTTATAATCTCTCGGTGAGGCGGGAGGATTATCTGCCCAGGATCCATATTTCTCAATGCCACTTACTTGTATGTACATAGCTTCGACTGATATGTCGTACTTGACGTGGCTTTCAAAACGTCAACTTGATCTTAGTTTTCAGCGTTATGTTTCTTTTTACTAACGCTTGAAGTGTCACTATACACTCTCACAGTCTTCCCTTGTTTCTGCGATGGCGGTATTTGTTGCCACCGTCTGGGTCTTTCCCTGATAGCGACCGATGAGGCTGAACTTTTCGGTTACAACAGGATGTTGTTTTCTGCGACACTATCCACAGGGAGTTCCTTCATTTCGCAGTCCGCAGTCTGATTTAGACCCGCGCTTGCGTTTACTCCAATTTATTTCCAACGTATTCGCTTGTGAATCATTTGTTCCTCGCTCGTAGTTTGCATAATTTGCTCCCCTTTTCAATAATCAATGACGATTCACTTATTTCTTGATCAAGGATACCTGTCATGTCCACTGTGTGGATTCCTTACTGAGTTTCTTCAGTTTGTTCCATGCTACTCGCTTTCAGTTTTGTTTCCATCTACCCATTTGAATTATCTTGACACTGTTGGACCATATTAAATTCGCCAGTTTGTGGTATAGCTAGCTGTGATGTGCTCACAATTTCCATTTCGTTTGTTTTCACTGCATTATTCGTTTTTCTGCCAAGTCCACTTAATTCTCTTGACTGAACTGCAGCCGGCCGGAGTGGCCGTGCGGTTATAGGTGCTACAGTCTGGAACTGAGCGACCGCTACGGTCGCAGGTTCGAATCCTGCCTCGGGCATGGATGTGTATGACGTCCTTAGGTTAGTTAGGTTTAATTAGTTCTAAGTTCTAGGCGACTGATGACCTCAGAAGTTAAGTCGCATAGTGCTCAGAACCATTTGAACCATTTTGAACCGAACTGCAAAGCACTGACTTCGTTTCGCCTAGACAAAATTGCTGCGTGCTTGCTTATCTGCTGGGAGGCAGTGGCACAAAAAAGTTGTGCAGGCCTTCTGCGATCACAAGAATCCTCAAATGCTCCATTGCGTTGCAGAATGAACTACGGGGTTCATTTAAACAAGCTCTGTAGCCACAAATAAAGAGACAGGATGCGATATGATTCTGATAATCCACTCTAGCCACCCTGATTCCATTTAGTTTACCAAAGATGTCTTCCCTTACCTCATTGACAGTGCAGTAACTCTTTAGACTATGTCGTATTTTATCAGTTGGTACTTCAAAGGGCAAATTGTAATTTCCGTCAGATCTTAAACCGAAACGAGCATAAGTAATTGCAGTTGTGCTTACTGGCGCTTAAATTTACAGGTAGCGTTCGTAGTTTATAAGATTATTTCACTAACTTCAACACTGACACACTTCACGGATACATTTTTTGTAACGTTATCCATCGTCCAGCTTTAGTTCACGTACTAGCCAGCTGAAAAAGGAGAACGGAGATGGACATATACTATTTCTTTCAATGCTAAACCTCGACGTTGTTTTCAGTGAACAAGACTTTTCACTGTACTTAAAATTACGAAGCTATACCACGAAAGGAATGGGCGAGCTCGCTGCAAGGCCGCAGCGCACGACTGCACACCACGACGGCCGGGAACGGACTAGAAACCAAGTTATCAGAGAACGACTGACCACTCGTCCTCGCAGCATTACCTCTGCCAGTACCTCGTACCGTACCTTCAAAACTTTACAGAAGATCTGCATAAATTACGGAACTAGCGCTGCTCGACGAAAGGGTACAGCGGATACATGACTTACCTACAACGTGGGGATTGTTTCAAGAATGAATTTTCACTCTGCAGCTGAGTATGCTCACATATGAAACTTCTAGACTGTGGGTAAGCCATATCTCCGCAGTAGCCTTTTTTCAGAAGTGCTAGCTAGTCCCGCAAGTTTCGCAGGAGAACTTTTGTGAAGTTGGGAAGGTAGGACATGAAGTACTGGCGGAAGTAAAGCTGTGAGGAAGTGTCGTGATTCATGCTAGTGTAGTTCAGTTGGTATAACACATGCCACGGAAAGCCAAACGATTCAAGTTCTGGTACGGTACATAGTTTCAATCTCCTGGGAAGTTTCATATAAGTCTGCACTTCGCAGCAGATTAAAAATTTATTCTGGAAAAAGAAATAAAATTTTCAGAATTTTGTATCATTCTGCAATCACATTTACAGAATTTGTGGCACGCTTCGCTTTCAAGGAGAACAGTAGTAGCATTTCCAACTGTCGTAATGGTAGTGGTATGGTTACAACCTGTATTCGCTGACAGCAGCAGTTCGTGTAGGGTTCGAGACCGATGGTCATTGACGTGGTGCGACAGTCATTTTTTGTCGCTTGAGATTAGAATCCTTTTACGAGCACTATTCTTACGCCGGATTATATGCAATTCCTCGCAGACACTTAGCAACGTCTCCCTTGATACACCGACAAACTGGGAAGTTTGATTCACGACGCGTCGTAGGTATGTCCGAATCACCATAGCTTCTTTGTCGCGTCTCCACAGCGACTCATATTATTTTACTGATTCCTCACAACCGCCTGGCTCATACACGCCACTTTGTTGTCATAACTAATGTCAGCATTGGATGGTCACATGACATCCTGGTAGCAGTTCCACACCATCTACAGTGCTTCAAAGCGACGAGTGTTCTAATTTTTTTTTCGACTTACTTGTTTGTTCGCATGATTTTGCGACATTTCCTAATATAAACAACATCCGGCAGACTCAGGTAAGAGTGAGCTAGAGCATAAGAGCGATACTGTGGCCAATATTTTGAACTGTGCTCGCAAATGAACTGAATGTCCATGTACAAAGGGCTTAGATCAATAGGGGTCCATTATTGTCAAGGATAAGTGACGGTTTAGGTTTAAAAATTAAAGCAAACGTATTTTGTTATAGAAAAAACTCTAAGCCATGCTCCTGCTTGAAATATATACTTTTGGAAGAGGCATTCTCTGTATGTGGATTGGCATACCCTCAATAAATGCATTTATTCAAATGTGGAAGTATCCCAATGCATTTCTATGGAGATAACATATTTGATGCATGTACAATGAGCTGTGAATTCATCTTACAAAGTGAAAAAGTTAAAAGTATTACACCTATTTTGTGGTGAGACTACCTTTCGCTTTATACCAAGGATATTTTGTAGCTGAAAGCCATCTACTGTACAAATACTGTGCTTAAGATTATCTACCTGGTCCTGAGTGCCAGATCGACTGCAGTTCCGGTGAATATTCACTGAGTGTTAGCTCTGGTTTCTACCCTAAGGAGAAAGCTGAGCAACGGAAATTTATTTAGTGAACCCCGTAACGACCGATCAGGATTTATACTTCACTAGACATTTCAAGTAATTGTCATCCACAGGGTACATGAGGTTAGAGATTGCAGGAGGAGGGAAAGCGTGCTGATATGTACATTGTAGTGAAATTTAATGAACTGAATAGCTGAATAATTTACATATCTACAAGAGACGGAATATTTCGTAAAAGTGCATTTACATGGAACACACATAAAAATACTAATCATTTGGTTCTATGCAAGCACAGATTAGTAACGTACCGATCACTATTAGTCAGCAAGGATTTGTGGACTAAGGAGATGCAACACGGACGCGCAAGTACTCACACACTAACAAGGAACCCTTTGAGTGCGACGTCGCAAGGTCAGTCTCTAATAAGGCTCATTAGAAAGTGTTGTGTTAACAGTTATGGCAGGAATAATATTAGCTATTAACCACTCACCATGAGCCTCAGGAGGGTGACAGAAAATGAGTGTCTGGGATGTACGTATTACACTTCACAAAACGGACATCGTCGACATTCAAGAATGTTCGAAGCAAACCATTAACTTGCAACACGAAGACCGAATGAAAAATGGCGCGCCACATTGATCACATAGTTGCACACCATCAAGATCGAAGGTGACCTCCTTGGGAGTCTGCTAGGTATCCACTCTTAAAGAATGTGTATAGAATCGCATTGAGGTGATGAGAACTGGTGGAATATGATGGCATGCAACCGAATGCGAAACAGTCTGTCGTGGAGCTTATCGTGAAATTGGCTGTCCTTCAGTGCGTAGCTCCAGATAGACGATAATATGTTTTATAATCACGGAAAAAACAAACATCCAGAGGCTGCGTTTGTCCAGTGGTCACAGGTGGTGAGAACTGCTGTGGCCGGCCTTTGTGACCGAGCGGTTCTAGACGCTTCAGTCCGGAACCGCGCTGCTGCTACGGTCGCAGGTTCGAATTCTGCCTTAGTCCACAAATCCTTGGTGACTAATAGTGATCGGTACGTTACTAATCTGTGCTTGCATAGAACCAAATGATTAGTATTTTTATGTGTGTTCCATGTAAATGCAGTTAGGTTTAAGTAGTTCTAAGTCTAGGGGACTGATGACCTCAGATGTTAAGTCGCATAGCGAAAAAAAAAAAAATTAAAAAAACTACTGTGTCACACACTTTTCAGGAGGGACGGTTCGCTCTAAAGGAGTATGATTTTTATACGCAGACCAGGAATAAAGCAGAAGCAAGTTATTTTGATCAGCTATTGGCCAAAAGCAGTGTTGACATCATAGTCGGAGTTCTCTTAGGCCCATTTTCCCACTTGCTGTGACGTAAATATTTCATAACTGCTCTTGCAAGATCATGCACCCGAGAAAGAATCGTTTGGGGCAGAGCATTTCCAACTTCTCGCAGCACAATGTATAACTTTCCAGCCAATTCAACATCCAGGTTAACAGTCGGCATAACTGTATACGAATGCGTTAAGGCATTGACGTTAGTTGATCTTGATACAACTCTCTTGGTATCTCTAATTTCCGGCGTTCCTTTCATATGCATTTCCTCTTTAAGTCCCGACTGGTCGGAGTTGAAAACAAATTCCTTACTGAACGATAGGATAAACCTGTTTATCTCATCTACAAATTTTCAGGCCGATTCAGCAACTTTTTGTACATCGTCCAGTTGACATTTAGTTTGTAATGTCGTTATCTTATGTCTTTTAAGTGTGTAGCATTCTTCGTGTTACAGAAGAATGCTGAAGATTAGATGGGTAGATCATATAACTAATGAGGAGGTATTGAATAGGATTGGGGAGAAGAGAAGTTTGTGGCACAACTTAACTAGAAGAAGGGATAGGTTGGTAGGACATGTTCTGAGGCATCAAGGGATCACCAATTTAGTATTGGAGGGCAGCGTGGAGGGTAAAAATCGTAGAGGGAGACCAAGAGATGAATACACTAAACAGATTCAGAAGGATGTAGGTTGCAGTAGGTACTGGGAGATGAAGAAGCTTGCACAGGATAGAGTAGCATGGAGAGCTGCATCAAAGCAGTCTCAGGACTGAAGACCACAATAATAATAATAATAGCATTCTTCGAAGTTACGCAGCCATCCATTGCTTCCCTTGAAATCACTGTAATCTACGTCGCGCGCAGTTTGATGTGCATGACGTATTAGGTCACTATAATGCACACCCTATAGATTATATCTGGCATCCTTAAAACACTCAAACATCAGTTTTTGTAACAAGTGCGCCTTGCCCTATGTTGAGTATCCGTAGTTTTTTTATGCGCTACACGGTCATACTGCTGCGGCCTTATTCGAAATCTGTTCATGATTGTTTTTTTTTTTTACTATGATGCGGCTGGTCTTCCATGTACGTATTTATGAATTTTTTTTGGTGAGTGTCCACAGCCTTAACGTGTTTTGAGAATGAAAACATGTTTCAAGTCGGCTGTATTTTTGCGACTCGACTCATCCATGCCCCGCGCTCCGGTGACTTCTGAAGTGGCTAAGTGCAGTCTCGTCGCCAAAATTGTGTGTCCTGTCAGGACTCCGAGGCAGAAACAAAAATAATAAAAGAACACAATCACTATGAGAACCAGTAGACCCTCTCTGCCAATCTCTGAACAAAGAACGATTGCCCCCTGTGTGGTATCAGCAGGCTACAATACCACAACTTCTGTTCAGAATCCAAACTGCCTTGTTCCTGCGTACAGAGAGTGCACACTGACCAATCACCATGATGAGTTTGCCGATAACAGCAGGCATCTCTCACAGTCAGAAGACAGGACTGGAAGCACCCGATTCTGTCACTTCAAAATTTTTCACTCGATTAACATCTGAAAATTTGTTGCCCCTAAGTTTGAAATCGAACCGACCAATAGCGTGGCTACACGTCTGTGGACGCTTAGTTGAGTGTGGCGAGACAGTGCCGCGGCAGACTGTCGTACCCAGAGCTGTCTCCGGAGGTTACGTTTATCCGCCTTCTCCGGAGAGCTACTTGTAATTACACAGACATTCATTCAAACTAGCGCTCATCCGTGTTTGGGACAGGTGGTTATACATATTGTACTGACTATTAGCTGTAATTAAGATGAGGATAAGCGCACTCAGCTAAGCTTCCCAGCGTAATCTACCTACCTGGGATGGAAAATACGAGGAGATCCATGCAGAGAGAAGTTACTTACCACTTGATGAAATAGAAACACACACTTACTTGAGAGGTGGACTGATTGACGCCTTTCAACGTTCGACGACATGTATGTTGCCTTCTGGACACATAACTGTCTTCAGCTATAAACAATTGAGAGCGTGGCGCGGCCGCCTCGATCTCCCACCCTGAATTCCTTAGGAGCGGTCTGCGAAGATGTATTAATGTTCACGGTTCCCTTCCTCAGAGTATTCCCGTGATAAAAGCATCCTTGCAGTGAAAATTGTAGTTACTTACTTTGGAGCTCATTGTTACCGCAAAAACACTTTTACACAACTTGTGTTGTTGATCGGAGTATTCACACTTCACGTGGACGCTACCTTTGTAACATCTATCTGATGCATCATTTTACTCGTTTTAGCCAATTTCTAAAAGGGAAATTCCAAATATGTATTGCGGTATAAGTAAACCGGCGCTTCACACACCATATGAGCGTCAGCCACGTGGTGAGCACAAAAACAGCATTCCACTTACATAAAACTACATCCAAAATCTATACTGAAATGAACTGCTCGTGTAGCCAACGTGGCGTTTGGACTGAACAGCGCCAAAATGACAAGAGCTCAGTGGGTCAGGAACCAGACTGGAATGGAAGACGTAATTATGACTGTAATGAAAATGAAGTGTGGAAATGTGGCGGACTACAATATATGGTAACCGGACTATGGAAATTCTTTGCTAGATTCAAAGAAGCGAGGGAAGACGGACTGGATGGTGGTCAAAGGACTTTAGAAGACGTGCAAGAGTGAGACGGATGACGGTAGTTAACGATTGTAATGCATGAAAAAAATCTGCGGGGGGCCTTTATCCAGCAGTGCAAGTCTGATTACAGATTATGATGATAACGACGACAGAACATGTTTAACTCAAATAATTTGTCTGTAAATAAGTTCTCTTGTTGAGCGTATGGTGTCAGGTTTTCTACAATCTGTTTAACTGCGCGTTTCCTGAAAACAATGACATTTCATTCGAACTGGTGACACACAGTGATCGATTGTTTTGTAAATAATTTGTTGTCCGGCACAGTCACAACAATCTGAATGCGAAATAACCCTGCGGAAACAACATTATCAACGAATGTACCCGAGAATCCTATGTATAAAACTTAGTCCTCTGGTGGGCTACTGGAGTACTGTGAATGTGTTGTTCTGGAAATTTTTCGGTGTAAAGAGTATTCCATGAAGTTCCAGATTTCACACGCATCGCGTCGACTTCTTGCCGAGATATGTCGGCGGACAACTTGAAAGTAACGTGTAATAACTTAAACTCGTTTTTCCAATTGTCTGGTTGGTATCTGAGAAATATATATAACTTATTTTGATACCGAAATACGTCAATCTCGATGCAGGGCAACAGAAGTATGTGAGAATTTAATTTTGATCTGCAAATACGTAGTGCAGCTCACACTACACGATGCGGAAAGCAGACCAGACGGTACACCAAACAATTTGTCTGCTGAAAGCAATCCGTTTTCAATGAAATTTACATACGAGAATACCATCTGACTGCTAAACAAAATGGTTCAGATTAAAATATTGCCTCTTAATACTGCTAATCTTTATGTATGTCTTGTAGACAATCTCAGTACCAAAGCTGTTATTATAATTACGCTTGCGACTTCCTGATAGAACTGCTTAAAAATTCACAGGATAGCGCTTTACTGAAATCTCCTACTGATGTTAAGCCTCTGAAGTGACATATTATTTTCACAAATACACTCTGACATTCACTGTTCCTTACAATGGACATGACCCTTGATGGTAAGTAAATTCATTAGCCTACCTGTCCACACGGAACGCTCGTCTGCTCTGCAACCTGTCACTGTTGGGAACATACTGAGACTGCCAAAAATGAAATTTCATATGTTGTACTTCAGATGTGCAATGCAAGACAGTATCTTACCACTTTAGTACTTTTCATAAAATGCTTCTCAGTACAGAACTCGCGATATGCAATGCAAGTATGCAAACACACTCATCAAGGTAAAGAATGAAAAATGAGGAACTAAACTTAACGACTGTTATATGAGAACAAAGACTCCAAGTATAACCATACTTCATTAAGCCATAACAACGACACATCTTTTCATAAAGTTCTCACACCTAGAAATGTTAGCAAAAATATTTCTTAGTAATGTACAGTTGCTTTCCTTGACACTTGTTTCACCTAATGGACAAATACATGTGCTTCACAATTAAATTTATACAGAAAAATGTAACCGCACACAATGTTCTAACAATAAGAAACTACACAGTTACAAATATTTAATAAAAACTGGATTACCTTAAAAAGTGGCTTTATAATTCTAGCATTCATATCTTCTCATTTCCTCATAATTTTTTTTCTAAACATATTATTACAAAACCACCAAAGAAAAAAGAGAGAATGGATGAAAACAAATGTCAAAGACATGGAGCTCATGAGAAGCAAAAATGAAATAAGAAAATTCTATAGAGAGGTTAATGCGGCACGGAAGCCTTTTGGTAGCAAAACAAGCTTAATAAAAGATGAGACAGGGAATATAATAAGTGAAGAGAAGGGAATATGCGAAAGATGGTGCAGGTATTTTGATAGTCTTGAGAGGTGGCATGAGCCCCCTCTCATATTTCTATCTTACGATTTTCCTCTCTAATTGCATGCAGTGAAAAGTCGCTATTCCTTCACACGCGGACTTCCCACGCAGCGTCTCTCGTCACCCGGGTGGTCCGGTGACAGGCGGGCTCTGCTGATCTGGAAAGCGTTAAGCCGACGGGTGTGAGGAAGTCGAGTGAATGCTCTGCAGATGCCGACATTGTCAAAAGACACGCCCGGAGGGGTCTGAAGTAGCGGCTGGGCTAGAGGTTCCGTTACTTCGCAGAAACTTAGCGAAAACACTTTCTGGCAGGCTACCAGCGAGGCGTGGGAATGACTTGTGTACGCAGGCAGTTGTGGCGGGCAAATTCCCGCGCTTTCTGCAAAATAGTAACTGTGATTGGCTTGCTCAGGGCATAGCTCCGTGACGTAGCAAAATCAGCGCAGAAATTGGCGCCAAGAATCTCCATTGGTGGAATGGTAGTGTTCCGGCAATGGAGTGGAATTTTCCGCCGGTTTTCGAGTTGCTGATTGGAACGTTTAACCACGGCCACTGTCGTGGGGGCGGGAATGTTGTGTGTTCGGCCTGTACGGGTGCTCTAGGTAGTCGCCTCTCGCCTTTCGGTCGAGGACGTCGAAGCAACCAGCCATCGCCTCCGGCACGCCAAATCGTGTTCTTGCAGTTAAGAAGACAGATTGGTAAGGTATGTCCGCAGCACCGGCAGACAGGGATTTTCCTAGGTGATAATCAGAGCTCAGCAGAGCGCGCCTGTTCGTCTTTTTCTAACTTTGTTCTGTCTTGGGTAGCAGCAATTAATGTTGGGTTGGCTATGTGTTTTCTCTTAAGATTTGAGTTGCAAGGAATTGGCTCCACATACAACTTCGTCATAATCCTCACAATCTAGTTTAGGGACAACTTCACATTCAAAACAGCGTTTGTTTGAGTATCCAATTTGAGCCAATCTGATGTATTGTAAATGTTTCATGTGTTTTTGTTTATTATTTTGTGTTTAGTCTTAATAAATCATATTGTTATTTTGGACAGAACTTTCATTCTGTTAATCGGTAGAGCAACCCTATCATTCCTCACTATGTTAATGAAACCTTCGTTTATTTAACTTATTTATCAAATTAAATTATTGTAGGTGCCAAACTCTCTTCTACTCCACTGGCAGGGTTGATTAGAGTCAGTTCGCGTTTTTTTTTTTTAATCCTTGTGCAACAGCAAAAGTCGGAGTTAGAATAGGGGGGTCTTAGAGCATCATTTACATATGTAGATTCTAGAAGAATTTAGTATTAAATACACTGCTAGCCCCGGCACCTCGCATAAAATGGCGACCATTAGCCTCCGATCTTTCCTGTGAATCGCTGATAAGCAAGTATTATTAGTTGTAGGGACACTCAGAATTTTTTTTGCTTAATTTTTTATTGATTAATACCCAAGTTTTTTCTGGTAGTTCCGTGTTTAGTTTTAAGAAGTGGCGGATGATTACAGTATTTGTTTTCAGTGTACATATTCTTTTGTTCATGGTTTTTGTGTTCCTTTGATGGTGTGTCCGTATCACATCACACTTTGTCCGGTTTGTGTGTGGTTTCTGTACCACAACAAATCGTGCGTATAATTACAGTGTTGGAGAGGCATTGTTGAAATTTTATGTCTATGTGTAAAAATATATGGAGTAGGTTAATTTTATTGTGCAATTTAGATAAATTTGTTGTTCATGAATGATAACGAGAAGTAAGGCACGACTATTATCGAGCGAAGCAAAAACAAAAGAGGATAGCATAATGGGCAGTTTACTGACGGGAATAGGTTCAGAGATGAGATGGGCACATTTTTAGCAGGACAGGACGCTAGGGTCATTGATGAGAAAGGTGATTTGGACCTGATCTCAGAGCAGCGTTGCGGCCGTGATTATGATAGTGAAGTAGAGGATGAAACAGAGACAGGCACACAGGTCGAGACGGTAGCAGAAGTTTATAATCAAACGAATGAGAGCAGACAGGGGCTAGCTCGGCCACGTCAGAGCTCTAGCGCCCACTTGTCCAGAGTTACATCTCCCACGTTTGAAGAGGATCAAAAAGATGACGTAAACCCAATACTGAGCTTCCTACGATCAATGAAAGAAGAAGCTGACGAACAGCGTAAGAGGGAGAAGGAAGAAGATGAGAAACAGCGTAAGAAGGAGAAAGAAGAAGCTGAGAAACAGCGTAAGAAGGAGAAGGAAGAAGCTGACGAAGAGCGTAAGAAGGAGAAGGAAGAAGATGAGAAACAACGTAAGAAGGAGAAGGAAGAAGATGAGAAACAGCGTAAGAAGGACACAGAGGAAATAATTTCGTATATAAGGGAAATTCGTGGGGAATTACTAAAAATAACGAAAGAATGTGGAGAAGCAAAACAAATGTCAATGGTAGCACAAAAAGTAGCAGGCCTAGCCAAAACTGCAGCAACAGGGGCAATGAAAATCGCAAAAGTAACTTCTCAACTTGCAGGTCGCTTGCGACGTGCGACACAAGCCCACACAAAATCCCTAGCGTTCTTAAAAACTCAAGGTAATATTGCGGTTACGAACATCACGAAACGAATGAAAGAAGTAGAGAGTCGGATAGCAAAACTAGAGCGAAACGGGCACATGAGCACTGCGCGTTCGGATACCAATGATGGAGTACACAGAATTGTGTCTCCGAGGAAAAGCCCGCCGGGCTCTAGCCCAGTGACAGAGTGCAGAACTAACAAGGCACACGCAGAAACACCTAGTAATAGCTCCAATAATTGTAGCCCACTTAGGAGAGTGAATTCGAAGTGCCACTTTCACTGTGATACAGATGTAGCACATCACAGTTATCAGAAAGATAGATCAGGACACTCAGGAGACGTGCAAGTATCGGAAACGAGTGACAGCACCAGTGCGAGGATCGGACAGGATTTTGATCACAATCACATCCTGTCGATACTAAAATTCCAAAAGTTCAGAGATAATGGAGGGTCGATGCATCCCAAGAGCTGGGTGATGCAGTTTACAAATTCATTACCGTCATCATGGCCAACCCTGGCAAAATTAGAATTCATGTGTGGACGCATCGAAGGCCAAGCCGCGGAAAAGATGCGGGGTGTGGCAGCGACGTGTCAGACTTATCAGGAATTTGTTGATGCGTTCCTGGGGATCTACTGGTCAAAGGAAACGCAAGACAGGATTAAAGAGGAAATAATATTTTGTCCCGAACTGGAAGTGCCCGGGCAAAGGAGCGCAACCAAATTTTTTGATGATTTACTCAAGAAGAATCAATTTTTAGATAGTCCATATAGCAAGGGAGAAATCATCAAATTTTGTTTTTCCAAATTGCCTGTTAGGTATCAACAGACACTTGTCGGCAAGTGTGAATTTGACAGAGAAGCATTCAAGAGTCTATTGCGCGAACTCGAAGTAGTCTTCGATAAACAAGACGCAAAGGACAGGAAGAAGGCGCAAAATAAGAAATACCACGGGCCAGCGAGGGCAGACGACAACAGATCGCATAATCGCGTTCGTCAGTTAGGAAACCAGGGTTACGGAAATCAAGGTTACGCTACTAAGGTTATGGAAACCAGAGACACGGAAACCAGAACGTCAGGGAACAGGGTCATGCTAGACAAGGAATCTGGGAGAGGAGGAATAACGAACGGCAAAGCGACCGTAATTGGAGAGAGCGAAACCAAGGACAACAGGAGAACCAGGGGATTGAAATTAGACGTGCAAATCCTAATGCACGTCAGAGGAGGGGGAGTCTGACAAGGGATTGGTGCTAGTCCATAGGACTCCACCATATCTCTCACACAAAGAAGTTCGTGGAAAAATAGTAATTTAAGTGGTGTACATAGCAGAGTAGGCAAATATATGAACCTTTCTTCGGGGAACAATAATCGTTGCATTAATAGACTAAGATTGTTAAAGTATTAACACGCTGCGTTTTCTCGCATAAGAATTTACTGCTGTAAACTTTTTTTGTCTATGGTCGCGATCTCCTCTGTCGTTGCGATAAGAGGCACTACCTTTCCATGAGCAATGTTTTTGTGCTTTCCTATCTGGTGTCCTTGTTAAGGGATAAAGATGAGTGACGAGATGTCGCACAAACGGGCGCATACAAGAACGTGCTCTTAGAAGCGTTCTGAGAAGTCGTGACACGCTCCATAGTGGCCACAACCAGTTCGTGAGACGTTCATACCAATGCTTGCAGGCACGCGTCAGTGCACTGCAAGATTGTGGTATATTGCGTGATTTCGAGTATGAATATGGGCAGTATAGTTTTTGCAGAGCTGCGCCAGCATCGTTGTCTTGCAAGTCGGGGTGAACCTGTGAGCGTTTGACTCCAATGCTGCCCTAGACGGTAGAAATGCGGGCATAAAGCCTACCATGCCAATGTGCTGGTTGGGGATTTAGCGTGCTGGTCGTGACTGTCACAGTTGAATAACCAAGGAATTATACTTGGAGATTCGTGACATACTCTGTAGCTGGCGTGTGTGGTGGGCGACGGAATCCTCAACAGGAACCAGTCCTGGCTTGGTCATATTACATTGCCTCTGGAAAGGTGCGCTTTCATTGCTAAAACTGCATCACATACAAAATTAAGTTCAACTATAAATTTATTGTCTTGTATAGCCATGGCTAACCCAGTCTCCGGAGTTTCAGTGAGGCGTAATGAAAACTCGGAGGTCATGTACGGCGCACACATCACTGTCGTCAATAGTGGCGAGCAGCGAGACATCTCAACATAACAGGAATTATGTAAGACTATTGTATAAGGTAAACAAAAAAAAATAAATAAATCAATAAAAATAGAAAAAAAGGTACGATATACTAGGATAAGTTAAACTGTAGGATTTAACAATAACTAGATTAATATTGTGGGGGTTTTCTACCACAAGTGTTTGGCGCGCACCTGTTGGGATGTTATTTTTCAGGTCATCAAATCACAGACCCAAGATGGAGGGACGACCGGCGAGCGAACATAGAATAGTTGCTTGTTCTTTATCAGCTCAGTAAAACTTCGACCTGCATAATAACATAATTTATTCAAAAGACATAGAATGTAGATCGTTGGCAAATGGTAGTTAATTCTTGAGCATGTCTACTGTCGATCTATATAATTAATAGTAATATTAGTGCGGGCCCGCACATTTAGCTGTTCATCCAGTGTAGCATCACACACCATGTACAGTAGTGAGACCGGTCTCTACACAAATATCAAGATAAATTATTTCCATGTCTAAATTTGATACACCAAGATTTTGTTATAATGATAGCCATAGATTAATAACTATAAAAGTAAAATAAGAGTGTCTGAAATGACAGACCATCAATGTGTCATTATGTAAATTTATTATAACATAGAAGGTCATGGGAAAAAGTTAGGCAAAAGATTTTTGTCAGAACTGTGCAGATGACGGGTATCGTGGCAATGCAGAGGCCAGCCAGCGCAAAAACAAGAGGTCTTTGGCTACCTGCAAGAAGGCGAGCGTCCGGTCCTGCAAGCTGACAGTCGCCGGGCCGTATACCTGAGGGATTAGGCGGGATCCTTGCCAGGCCACAAGCGAAAGTGAGGCTGGCCATTGACATTGACACGCTACCCACACGCGACAGCCTGCTAGCTCTCCCGACGCGGCAGCCGTTTGGAGGGATTCACTGCGGCAGACCACGTTGTCGTGAGTACATGAAGAAGATCACATATTATGTCAGAACCTGCGCCTCATGTGCCTCAGGACAGAAAGGGACGCTATATACTCACCTGTTTGGGTTTTTACAACTCACTAGCACTGGCTGATCTGCATACACAAAGCAGTATCGTGCCACACTAACAAATGTATGGTCTCATTTCTAACTTCTCCTCTCTATTAGAGAGCAGTTTTAGCAATCGTCGCTCCTAGTTCGATCCTGTATGGATGACCTCACACACTTGTGGAGTCACTGCACGTGCCATCATCCCTCGTTGAACTGCAATTTTGGGAAATGTAAAGTACTGTCCAGCGAGAGAAGAGACCTAGACTAGTGATGTATGCCAACAAGTAGACCTCAGAGACAATTAATCGACGTGAGGAGAGCCTATCACTGTGTCTTCCTACCGTACTGCCGTGATCATATGCGTGGGTCTTGGTGCAATCTCAACAGAGTACTGCAGATGCTCCAGCACACCCTATTGCCATTGCAACAATGTAGCAACAACACCCGACGTTTAGCCCTATGTGATGTCAGTACTGTGGAATTTGTGAAGTGCTTCGAATATTTCTAACAATGTGATTTAGTGCCTCATTCTCAGCACAGTCGTGAACTTTGTGCAATGTGCACGCACAACTGGATGCCCCATGAACCTTGTTTTTTTCTTAAATTTCTTTCTCTAGTGTTGTTTTTGTAATGTATGTTATACCTTGTATGTATTTGTGTTTTACACTGTAATTCTTATTACAAATTACTGTATTGTTCTCCACACCATGTTTTTTTTGTATTTTGTATTAATTGTTGTGTGTATGCAAACAGTGTACCTGAAGTCCCCATAAACTGAAACAGATACCACCACTGTCATTGTGAATGGACCATCAGTTCAGGGAACATTTTGTAAAGGTTATTCTTGCTGCAGGGAGACAGAATGAATCGGAGGTTGTAATTAGCTTCTGTATCATGTGTGAGTGAGTTCAGGTTAGTTTAATGATTAAAATTGTTGTAACATCTTGGGCATTTAATTGCAGAGCACTCCAACTCTGATTGTAAAGAATAAATTACTCCATATTTGGCTCACATGCCCGGGCCATATTTAGAGAGTGAATGTCTGTGTAAATCGGTGTTTGGATGGGGCTCCCTGGGTATGGATGTGTGATGTGAGTGTTAGTGTTCCGTATTAAGAAGGTGAAGTTGGCTACATCATAAATAATCCTCCCTCTATGAGCTGCATTTTTCAGTTGCAGTGATTTTCTTTATAGAGTGCGGCATGTGCAGCCAGTTTGCGAGATTGTTCTTGGGCGATTGACTCACTACCTTGCTCCTAAGTGAGCCAACCGCTCACCAATTACAATCTAAAATGGCGTAGGGGCTATGAGAGGTGGCATGAGCCCCCTCTCATATTTCTATCTTACGATTTTCCTCTCTAATTGCATGCAGTGAAAAGTCGCTATTCCTTCACACGCGGACTTCCCACACTGCGTCTCTCGTCGCCCGGGTGGTCCGGTGACAGGCGGGCTCTGCTGATCTGGAAAGCGTTAAGCCGACGGGTGTGAGGAAGTCGAGTGAATGCTTTGCAGATGCTGACATTGTCAAAAGACACGCCCGGAGGGGTCTGAAGTAGCGGCTGGGCTAGAGGTTCTGTTACTTCGCAGAAACTTAGTGAAAACACTTTCTGGCGGGCTACCAGCAAGGCGTGGGAATGACTTGTATACGCAGGCAGTTGTGGCGGGCAAATTCCCGCACTTTCTGCCGTATAGTAACTGTGATTGGCTTGTTCAGGGCATAGCTCCGTGACGTAGCAAAATCAGCGCAGAAATTGGCGCCAAGAATCTCCATTGGTGGAATGGTAGTGTTCCGGCAGTGGAATGGAATTTTCCGCCGGTTTTCGAGTTGCTGATTGGAACGTTTAACCACGGCCACTGTCGTGGGGGCGGGAATGTTGTGTGTTCGGCCTGTACGGGTGCTCTAGGTAGTCGCCTCTCGCCTTTCGGTCGAGGACGTCGAAGCAACCAGCCATCGCCTCCGGTACGCCAAATCGTGTTCTTGCAGTTAAGAAGACAGATTGGTAAGGTATGTCCACAGCACCGGCAGACAGGGATTTTCCTAGGTGATAATCAGAGCTCAGCAGAGCGCGCCTGTTCGTCTTTTTCTAACTTTGTTCTGTCTTGGGTAGCAGCAATTAATGTTGGGTTGGCTATGTGTTTTCTTTTAAGATTTGAGTTGCAAGGAATTGGCTCCACATACAACTTCGTCATAATCCTCACAATCTAGTTTAGGGACAACTTCACATTCACGTCCGCAGCTCGTGGTGGTGCGGTAGCATTCTCGCTTGCCACGCCCGGGCTCCCGGGTTCGATTCCCGGCGGGGTCAGGGCTTCTCTCTGCCTTGTGATGACTGGGTGTTGTGTGATGTCCTTAGGTTAGTTAGGTTTAAGTAGTTGTAAGCTCTAGGGGACTGATGACCATAGCTGTTAAGTCCCATAGTGCTCAGAGCCATTTTTTCACATTCACAGCGTTTGTTTGAGTATCCAATTTGAGCCAATATGATTTATTGTAAATGTTTCATGTGTTTTTGTTTATTATTTTGTGTTTAGTCTTAATAAATCATATTGTTATTTTGGACAGAACTTTCATTCTGTTAATCGGTAGAGCAACCCTATCATTCCTCACTATGTTAATGAATCCTTCGTTTATTTAACTTATTTATCAAATTAAATTATTGCAGGTGCCAAACTCTCTTCTACCCCACTGGCAGGGTTGATTAGAGTCAGTTCGCGTATTTTTTTTTAATCCTTGTGCAACAGCAAAAGTCGGAGTTAGAATAGGGGGGTCTTAGAGCATCATTTACATATGTAGATTCTAGAAGAATTTAGTGTTAAATACACTGCTAGCCCCGGCACCTTGCAGTCTCCTCAACCCTAGAATAACTATACCAGAGAATCCAACAGAAACGACTAGGGAAGAGGACCCAGACAACAACACTACCCCACCAAATATAGAAGAAATGAAAACTGCCATGAAGAAATTGAAGAACAATAAGGCGGCAGGGACAGATGGTAATCCAGCAGAACTGTTTAAGCAAGGAGGCACAGAGCTGGAACGAATCCTTCTGAAAATGGTGACCAGAATATGGGCAGAGGAGAAAATGCCCCAACAATGGAAAGAGGGTATCATATGTCCCATATATAAGAAAAGAGAAAATATGGAGTATGACAATCACATAGGGATCACACTACTTAATTTGTGATGTAAAATATTCTCTAATATACTATTCGACAGAATACTCCCAATCATACAGAGGGAGACGGGGCCGTACCAATGCGGATTCCTTCCTGTGATGTCAACCATAGATCAAATATTCACCTTAAGGCAAATCCTGGAAAAAACAAATGAATACGGGGTTGGCACGCATCACCTCTTTATAGACTTCAAGGCAGCTTATGATATCATAAATAGAGAGCAGTTATGTCAAGCTTTAGATGAACTGGGAATCTCGAGAAAGTTGGTAAGGCTGGTGAGAATGACAATGAGTGAAACACAAGGTAGTGTAAGAACAGGTGGAATGATGTCGAATACAGTGAGTATTAAAAACTGAGTGCGACAAGGGGATGCATTGGCATGTCTTCTCTTTAATGCCGCCCTGGAGGAGGTGATGAGAAACGCAAACTTTCTGGATAGGGGAGCGATCTGCTATAAATCAGTGCAGATACTGGGATACGCGGATGACACAGGTGTAATATCAAGAACCCAAAAAGCAATGGAAGAGGCATTTGCAGCTCTCGAACAGGCTAGTAGGAACATGGGGATAACTATTAATGAACAAAAAACAAAATACACTCCTGGAAATGGAAAAAAGAACACATTGACACCGGTGTGTCAGACCCACCATACTTACTCCGGGCACTGCGAGAGGGCTGTACAAGCAATGATCACACGCACGGCACAGCGGACACACCTGGAACCGCGGTGTTGGCCGTCGAATGGCGCTAGCTGCGCAGCATTTGTGCACCGCCGCCGTCAGTGTCAGCCAGTTTGCCGTGGCATACGGAGCTCCATCGCAGTCTTTAACACTGGTAGCATGCCGCGACAGCGTGGACGTGAACCGTATGTGCAGTTGACGGACTTTGAGCGAGGGCGTATAGTGGGCATGCGGGAGGCCGGGTGGACGTACCGCCGAATTGCTCAACACGTGGGGCGTGAGGTCTCCACAGTACATCGATGTTGTCGCCAGTGGTCGGCGGAAGGTGCACGTGCCCGTCGACCTGGGACCGGACCGCAGCGACGCACGGATGCACGCCAAGACCGTAGGATCCTACGCAGTGCCGTAGGGGGCCGCACTGCCTCTTCCCAGCAAATTAGGGACACTGTTGCTCCTGGGGTATCAGCGAGGACCATTCGCAACCGTCTCCATGAAGCTGGGCTACGGTCCCGCACACCGTTAGGCCGTCTTCCGCTCACGCCCCAACATCGAGCAGCCCGCCTCCAGTGGTGTCGCGACAGGCGTGAATGGAGGGACGAATGGAGACGTGTCGTCTTCAGCGACGAGAGTCGCTTCTGCCTTGGTGCCAATGATGGTCGTATGCGTGTTTGGCGCCGTGCAGGTGAGCGCCACAATCAGGACTGCATACGACCGAGGCACACAGGGCCAACACCCGGCATCATGGTGTGGGGAGCGATCTCCTACACTGGCCGTACACCACTGGTGATCGTCGAGGGGACACTCAATAGTGCACGGTACATCCAAACCCTCATCGAACCCATCGTTCTACCATTCCTAGACCGGCAAGGGAACTTGCTGTTCCAACAGGACAATGCACGTCCGCATGTATCCCGTGCCACCCAACGTGCTCTAGAAGGTGTAAGTCAACTACCCTGGCCAGCAAGATCTCCGGATCTGTCCCCCATTGAGCATGTTTGGGACTGGATGAAGCGTCGTCTCACGCGGTCTGCACGTCCAGCACGAACGCTGGTCCAACTGAGGCGCCAGGTGGAAATGGCATGGCAAGCCGTTCCACAGGACTACATCCAGCATCTCTACGATCGTCTCCATGGGAGAATAGCAGCCTGCATTGCTGCGAAAGGTGGATATACACTGTACTAGTGCCGACATTGTGCATGCTCTGTTGCCTGTGTCTATGTGCCTGTGGTTCTGTCAGTGTGATCATGTGATGTATCTGACCCCAGGAATGTGTCAATAAAGTTTCCCCTTCCTGGGACAATGAATTCACGGTGTTCTTATTTCAATTTCCAGGAGTGTATATGGCAGCTGGAAAAGCACATAGAGAAAATTTGCTAAATGCAATAACAACGGACAATCATACGTTTGAGAGAGTTTGACATTTCAAGTACCTGGGCTCGACAGTTACACATCTAAATGATACCTCCCATGAAAACAAGCAGAGATTAATACTAGCCAATAGAGCCTATTTTGCTCTAACAAGACTACTATCCTCAAGGCTCCTGACTCATACCACGAAATTAACTATGTATAAATCACTTATAAGACCAGTGCTTACACATGCCTCTGAAGCCTAGACATCAACAACTAAAGATATTGAAACACTGGATACATTTGAAAGAAAGGTACTTACACGAATTATCGGCCCAATCTGTGAAAGAGGAAGATGGAGGAGGAGATACAACCATGAATTGTATATCATACACAAAGACCAACCCATCAGAAGGATTGCATGCATTTCCACATAATTTTGTCTCAAAACATACACTCCTGGAAATTGAAATAAGAACACCGTGAATTCATTGTCCCAGGAAGGGGAAACTTTATTGACACATTCCTGGGGTCAGATACATCACATGATCACACTGACAGAACCACAGGCACATAGACACAGGCAACAGAGCATGCACAATGTCGGCACTAGTACAGTGTATATCCACCTTTCGCAGCAATGCAGGCTGCTATTCTCCCATGGAGACGATCGTAGAGATGCTGGATGTAGTCCTGTGGAACGGCTTGCCATGCCATTTCCACCTGGCGCCTCAGTTGGACCAGCGTTCGTGCTGGACGTGCAGACCGCGTGAGACGACGCTTCATCCAGTCCCAAACATGCTCAGTGGGGGACAGATCCGGAGATCTTGCTGGCCAGGGTAGTTGACGTACACCTTCTAGAGCACGTTAGGTGGCACGGGATACATGCGGACGTGCATTGTCCTGTTGGAACAGCAAGTTCCCTTGCCGGTCTAGGAATGGTAGAACGATGGGTTCGATGACGGTTTGGATGTACCGTGCACTATTCAGTGTCCCCTCGACGATCACCAGTGGTGTACGGCCAGTGTAGGAGATCGCTCCCCACACCATGATGCCGGGTGTTGGCCCTGTGTGCCTCGGTCGTATGCAGTCCTGATTGTGGCGCTCACCTGCACGGCGCCAAACACGCATACGACCATCATTGGCACCAAGGCAGAAGCGACTCTCATCGCTGAAGACGACACGTCTCCATTCGTCCCTCCATTCACGCCTGTCGCGACACCACTGGAGGCGGGCTGCACGATGTTGGGGCGTGAGCGGAAGACGGCCTAACGGTGTGCGGGACCGTAGCCCAGCTTCATGGAGACGGTTGCGAATGGTCCTCGCTGATACCCCAGGAGCAACAGTGTCCCTAATTTGCTGGGAAGTGGCGGTGCGGCCCCCTACGGCACTGCGTAGGATCCTACGGTCTTGGCGTGCATCCGTGCGTCGCTGCGGTCCGGTCCCAGGTCGACGGGCACGTGCACCTTCCGCCGACCACTGGCGACAACATCGATGTACTGTGGAGACCTCACGCCCCATGTGTTGAGCAATTCGGTGGTACGTCCACCCGGCCTCCCGCATGCCCACTATACGCCCTCGCTCAAAGTCCGTCAACTGCACATACGGTTCACGTCCACGCTGTCGCGGCTTGCTACCAGTGTTAAAGACTGCGATGGAGCTCCGTATGCCACGGCAAACTGGCTGACACTGACGGCGGCGGTGCACAAATGCTGCGCAGCTAGCGCCATTCGACGGCCAACACCGCGGTTCCTGGTGTGTCCGCTGTGCCGTGCGTGTGATCATTGCTTGTACAGCCCTCTCGCAGTGTCCGGAGCAAGTATGGTGGGTCTGACACACCGGTGTCAATGTGTTCTGTTTTCCATTTCCAGGAGTGTATTATTACAAAAACGCTTTTAAGTAATGTTACCTCCACTGTGCGCTAGGGCAGCTTCCATCCTTTACAAATCATCCAGACTGAGGTGGACTGGATATGTGGCTCTCATGAATGATACAGAAGTACCAAAAAGAATATTACAAGGAAAGCCAGGAGGGCAGAAAGGACGTAGTCGACCAAGAGCCAGATGGGAAGATGGAGTAATCGAAGAGCTTGGAAGATGGGCTACAGAAACTGGAGAGCAGTGGCAAAGGACCGAGAGAAATGGAAGGAAATTGTAGAAGAGCTGTAGAGCCAAGAAAGTGTATAGTTGCTATCCTTGACACTTGTTTCACCTATTAGACAAATCCATGTTCTTCACTATTAAATCTATACAGAAAACTGTAACCGCACACAATGTTCTAACATTAAGATCTACACAATTAAAAATATTTAAAAAACTGGATTACCTTAAAAAGTGGCTTTATCATTCTAGCATTCATATCATCTCATTTCCTCATAATTTTTTCTCAAAACATATTATTGCAAAAACGCTTTTAAATAATGTTACCTCCACTGTGCGCTAGGGCAGCTTCCATCCTTTACAAATCAAGAAAATAGCCAGACTCTCTAACTCAAACTACTGCTGCTCTCTTCGAAGGAACTAACCTCTCTGACCAACATATGTGGTCTCAAGAACAGATTTACTAAGAATATGGTTATATCAATACTACAGAGGCTGAGTATATTTATGAAATTCACAACTTCCGTTGAAAATCGTAATGGCAGATAAGACAGTCCCTTTTCATCACTCCTTCCCCATTCAACAAGAATTTTGGAGAGGAGGCAGTCAAAAAATTCTACAAAGAAAACAATCACAAAAGCATGGCACAAAATGTTTGGTTACAAAAACTGGGGCGGGTGACAATGCATAAAAAATATCACCGAACAGATACAAAGTGGTGCTAATATGGCACAAAGATTGAAATGCAAGTAAAAGTACATAACAGCATACGAGTGCACAAAACGTAGAGTAATAAGTCATTTTAAGTAATTGTCATGATACAGAAGACACGGCATAACAAGATGTTTGCTGTGGTAAATCAGCAATCTATTTCGGTCAAATATAGTGGCATACACACATACCGTTTTACAATAAGGTACAAAGAATTACAATATTATTACAATTAGCTGTACAAATGTTTGAAAGAAACCTGTAAGGACAAGTAAGAATTCCTGTAAATTCAAATGAAGTAAGAGAGATACTCACATGTCATGCGCCATAGTATAAAACTTTACAAAACAGTTATGGCTGTCTGTTCAAATTTTTAAGAAAAACTTATGAAGACACATGAGTATTCTACTGACTTCAAATAAAGTGAGAAAATACATGATCCTTGAAGTGTGGTACAAAACTTTATAAAGTAGTTACATTTATCTATTCAAACGTAGTAGCAAATAAGACAGCCCCCTTTCAAACTATTCAGCTATCTTCAGGGGAGTGTTTTGCACTGAAGACTGCTACCTTTTTTTGCGCGAGGCTGAGGTACGAGTCACCAGTTTAGAGCGGTGTAACTGTCTTGGTGTAGGAGTAAAAGCTTCCTATATTAAAATGACATTGGCATCATTGAAGGGGTGGCGGTGGGACTTGAAGTCCCGTATCACCCTCCAGCGGTGGTAGTTTAGTGTTGTAGGTAAGAAGTGACACAACATCATTGATAGGTGTATTTATGGACTTACAAGATCAGTAACTAGTGACCGTATCAAGACTATCACGAGTGGGCGTACTTTGGAG
The DNA here is from genome assembly GCF_021461395.2 of Schistocerca americana. NCBI lineage: Eukaryota > Metazoa > Arthropoda > Insecta > Orthoptera > Acrididae > Schistocerca > Schistocerca americana. Next base: position 553,439,646 of record NC_060121.1, on the reverse strand, counting down.
ATTCCTAGTTCACATCGCTAATTTCATAACAAAAGTTTGCGCGGAGACGCATGCGCAAAGGCAGCCGCTATGTGAGCGACCTCTGTCAAGTTTCGTGCTCTCTTCGAATATTGCTCCGTCCATGGCGCGAAGGAGCATGCGTAATGGTGATACTACGAGTACATGTGCGCTCTCTGTCGGAATGCGGGCTCGTGAAGTTAAAATTCAGATGTCAAAATTGATAAAATTAACCGTCGCTAGACACGTCATTAGTCACAAAATGTCTGCTATTCGAGGAAATTAGAGAAATCACCGGGTCGCAATCTTATCCAGTTGAAAGCCGCCATCAAGATCAGTAAGATCTTTTGCCAAACATCTTTCCATCAATTCCTTAATAATTGAATCCCAGAAGGACCTCGTCGATGCTAAAATTTCCGTCGCATAATAATCCATTAAATGTCCTGTGGAGATATAATGCTCGGCTACGACTGACTTACTGGGCTGCGAATGAAGTGTGTGGTGATCATGTTCAGTGCATCATTCACGCACTGTGCGCGTCGCCTGACCAATGTGGGCTTTTCCACACTGCAAAGTATTCTGTAGATTCCAGCCCTCCGCAGTCCCAGAGCCTCCTTACCCGAATCGGGAAGAGCACAACTCTTTGTAGGTGGGCGGAAGATTGCTTTGACATAATGTTTCCTTAATATTCTGCCTAATTTCGACGAAATATTGTCGACGTACGGAGGGAATGGTCTTTACTTGAACCGCTCCTTCTCCTCTTGATCTTTTGGGTATTCACGTTTCCTCTTCCTTAAAGCTATGCTGATCTGATGTTCAGAATATCCAATATCTTCGAACACAGATTGTAGGTGTTCCATCTCCTTTACAAGCCTCCTTGACAACATTGCCCGGTGCACTAACGTTCGAAGGACGCCCATAGTTTGTGATGGGTGATGTCTGCTAGACGCAAATACAGGTCTATATGTGGTGGGCTTACGACAAACAGAATGCCCCAAATGATCCATCCACTTTCCGACCGACCAAGACGTCCAGAATGGCAGAGAGCTGCCCGTCTCCACTTCCATGGTAAATGTACCATTCTCATGGATAGAATTCAGATGCTGCAGGTGACAGGTCTTCTTCACCGTGGGTCACACCTCAAAAGTATATTCACATGTCGCCAGCAGATTTGATTTCCGACCTGCCTTTAGAGTTACGATCTGCCGAATCAAGTGACCTCTCTTCAAAGTCTTAAATCATCATCATCATCATCATTTAAGACTGATTATGCCTTTCAGCGTTCAGTCTGGAGCATAGCCCCCTTATAAAATTCCTCCATGATCCCCTATTCAGTGCTAACATTGGTGCCTCTTCTGATGTTAAACCTATTACTTCAAAATCATTCTTAACCGAATCCAGGTACCTTCTCCTTGGTCTGCCCCGACTTCTCCTACCCTCTTCTGCTGAACCCATGAGTCTCTTGGGTAACCTTGCTTCTCCCATGCGTGTAACATGACCCCACCATCTAAGCCTGTTCGCCCTGACTGCTACATCTATAGAGTTCATTCTCAGTTTTTCTTTGATTTCCTCATTGTGGACAGCCTCCTGCCATTGTTCCCATCTTACCTGCAATCATCCTAGCTACTTTCATATCCGTAACCTCAACCTTGTTGATAAGATAACCTGAATCCACCCAGCTTTCGCTCCCATACAACAAAGTTGGTCGAAAGATTGAACGGTGCACAGATAACTTGGTCTTGGTATTGACTTCCTTCTTGCAGAAGAGAGTAGATCGTAGCTGAGCGCTCACTGCGTTAGCTTTGCTACACCTCCCTTCCAGTTCTTTCACTATGTTGCCATCCTCTGAGAATATGCATCCTAAGTACTTGAAACCGTCCACCTGTTCTAACTTTGTTCCTCCTATTTGGCACTCAGTCCGTTTATATGTCTTTCCCACTGACATTACTTTCGTTTTGGAGATGCTAATCTTCATACCATAGTCCTTACATTTCTGATCTAGTTCTGAAATATTACTTTAGAAACTTTCAATCGAATCTGCCATCACAACTAAGTCATCCGCATATGCAAGACTGCTTATTTTGTGTTCACATATCTTAATCTCACCCACCCTGTCTATTGTTTTCAACATATGATCCATAAATAATATGAACAACAGTGGAGACAGGTTGCAGCCTTGTCTTACCCCTGAAACTACTCTGAACCATGAACTCAATTTACTGTCAACTCTAACTGCTGCCTGACTATCCATGTAAAGACCTTTAATTGCTTGTAAAAGTTTGCCTCCTATTCCATAATCTGGTAGAACAGACAATAACTTCCTCCTAGGAACCCGGTCATATGCCTTTTCTAGATCTATAAAGCATAGATACAATTCCCTGTTCCACTCATAACACTTCTCCATTATTTGCCGTAAGCTAAAGATCTGGTCCTGACAACCTCTAAGAGGCCTAAACCCACACTGATTTTCATCCAATTGGTCCTCAACTAATACTCGCACTTTCCTTTCAACAATACCTGAGAAGATTTTACTCACAACGCTGATTAAAAAGATACCTCTGTCGTTGTTACAATCTTTTCTGTTTCCATGTTTAAAGATTGGTGTGATTACTGCTTTTGTCCAGTCTGATGGAACCTGTCCCGACTCCCAGGCCATTTCAATTATCCTGTGTAGCCATTTAAGACCTGACATTCCACTGTATTTGATGAGTTCCGACTTAATTTCATCCGCCCCAGCTGCTTTATTGCACTGCAATCTATTGACCATTTTCTCCACTTCCTCAAATGTGATCCTATTTCCATCATCATTCCTATCCCATTCAACCTCGAAATCTGAAACACTGCTGATCGTATTTTCACCTACATTGAGCAACTCTTCAAAATATTCCCTCCATCTGCCCAAGGCATCCACAGGATTCACCAGCAGATTTCCTGACCTGTCCAAAATACTTGTCGTTTCCTTCTTACCTCCCTTTCGAAGACTGCTAATTACACTCCAGAATGGTTTTCCAGCAGCTTGACCCATAGTCTCCAACCTGTTTCCAAAGCCTTCCCAAGATTTCTTCTTGGATGCTGCAGTTATCTGTTTGGCTTTGTTTCTTTCTTCAACATAACTTTCTCTGTCTACCTGAGTTCTAGTATGTAGCCATTTTTGATACGCCTTCTTTTTCCTTTTACAGGCTGCCTTGACTGTGTCATTCCACCAAACTGTTTGCTTCATCCTACTTTTACACACTACTGTTCCAAGACATTCTTTTGCCACTTCTAGTACTGTGTCCCTGAACCGTGTCCATTCCTTTTCCAATGACTGTAATTGACTACATTCAACTAACTTGTACATTTCTGAGATCGCTGTTATGTACTTGTGCCTGATTTCCTTATCCTGAAGTTTCTCCACTCTTATCCTCCTACATATGGACCTGACCTCCTGCACTTTCGGCCTCACAATCCCAATTTCACTGCAGATTAAATAATGATCAGTGTCATCAAAGAATCCCCTGAATACACGTGTGTCCCTCACAGCTTTCCTGAATTCCTGATCTGTTATTATATAGTCAATGACAGATCTGGTTCCCCTGCCTTCCCAAGTATACCGGTGAATGTTCTTATGTTTAAAAAAGGAGTTTGTGATTACTAAGCCCATACTGGCACAGAAATCCAAGAGTTGTTTCCCGTTCCTGTTGGCCTCCATATCCTCACCAAATTTACCCATAACCTTTTCATACCCTTCTGTTCGATTTCCAATCCTGGCGTTAAAATCACCCATGAGCAGAACATTGTCCTTGTCCTTTACTCTAACAACTACATCACCAAGTGCCTCATAAAAACTATCCATCTTATCTTGATCTGTCCCTTCACAATGCAAATATACTGACACAATCCTAATTTTCTTGCTAGACACTGTCAAATCTATCCACATCAGTCGTTCGTTTACATACCTTATTGCAACTACGCTGGGTTCCATTTCTTTCCTGATGTAAAGCCCTACACCCCATTGTGCTATTCCTGCTTTGACTCCTGACAGGTAGACCTTGTATTCTCCCACTTCCTCTTCTTTCTCACCCCTTATCCGAATGTCACTAACAGCTAAAACGTCCAGCCCCATCTTACTTGCAGCCTTCTGCCAGCTCTACCTTCTTCCCAGAGTGACCCCCATTGATATTAATAGCTCCCCATCTCATTAACATTTGTTTGCCAAGTCGTATCTTAGGAGTCCCTGGTTTGTCAGTTAGAGGTGGGACTCCGTCACCTCCAAAGGTCCGAGGCATTTTGCTCTGATTGTTGCCAGCATCATATTTAAAGTACCAGGGAGGCAGGTTGCTAGCCTTACTTGCCCCGGGTCCCATTGAGTTTTACCCCTAACGGTTGAGGGACTAACCGGTGGATTTGGTAGTCTTTGCCGTCTGAGCACAAAGGTGACCACGACTCAGAATATGTCTGAGATGCCCAGCCTTATTCCAAAGTAACTGGTATCCCGACTGTCGGGACCACTTACTTGGCCACTCATACGTTGCCTGTGGTTCATGAACTAGGACATGACTACAGGAGCCCACACTATGACCACCAAAGTCTTAAATTAAAAAAAATTAAAAAATTGCTACCGGAAGGGAGACAGGACTGCCCATGGAAACACCGTCAATTTAATCAACGTATTCACTGTTGAATAAAAAGTAGCTTGAGAAGAGGGAATGATGAAACAGCGCTATTATATACGCTTTGAACTTACTGGTGGTGAGTGACAATGAATCCGTGAGAGAGAGCCTAGTGAAGAGTGAGACGACATCCGATTCATTAAGTCAAAGTGACTTCAGTCTAATAAAAAAGTCGCAGGAGTTGCGAATATGATGCAGGCACTTTCCCCACAAAAGATCTCTGTAGAGACGCAAGATGTCTGAGTAATGCGTAGGAATCCTGATGTTGCTCACAATAAGACGTAGTGGAAGACCTTCTTTGTGCATCTTTGGAAGACGATATAACCGTGATGGAACAGGGCTGTGAGGTCTTAATCTTTTCTCAGCTCCTTGCGGAATGGAAGAAGAATTCAACAATGCTAACGTTTTTATTTGTACTCTCCCTGTGGGGTTTATTGGTCTACCTATGCGTTGGTTCATTCAATAAGCTATAAATCTTCTGGTCAAAGATCTCACGTGGGAAGAGCACAGTGGCGTTTCCCTTGTCTGCTGAAAGGACAGCGTGTGAGGATAATCTCGCAGTGCAGCTCTTTCCATGGAGGAAACAGTGTAATCCTTCTGTTTTACTTTTGTTACCCAACTGTGGCTAATCATTTGTGGACAGGAGCGGAGGCAAAGACTAAATTTTCTTCCCAAGCGTTACGATGAAATTTTTATTATTGGTTAAATTTAGGAGTGTGTAAAAATTCTAATTAACCTCTTTCCTGTGACGCTTATTGATTTCACGTTTTCAAGACAGCTTGGTCAAGTTGGTTCCATTTAAATAAATGATTAAGGTGTTACGAATTTTGCTATTACTTGTGAAGTTTAGTAAATTACAAATTCAAATAAAGTTTGTCAAATTTGCTTTAAATTAAAGTCTTTCTTTGGTTGCCTGATATATTCCACTTACCAAAATCCTCGCTAGCAGTTTCAATGGCGAGTAGGCATGGTCCCGTTGTACATCTAAACAAAGCCTATGGAGTTCGAAATATTCACTCAGAATTATTGAGAGCCTTGGAAGAGCTAGCCATAAATAAACTATGCCACCTAGTATTCAAGCTATATGAAATTGGCAAAATACTTGCAGACTTCAAGAAGAATGTAATAATTCCAATTCCAAAGAAGGCAGGTGCAGGCAGGTTTGAATATTACCGAACTATTACTTTAATAAGTCATGGCTACAAAATACTGACAAGAATTTTTTAGAGAAGAATTGAGGAACTGGTTGAAGCCGACATCGGAAAAGATCAGTTTGGGTCCAGGGAAAGATAGGGACACTTGAAGCAATACTGACCACCCCTTATCTTAGAAGGTCGCCTGAAGAAAGGCATACTGATGTTATAGCATTTGTAGTTTCAGAGAAACCCTTTGACGATGTGCACTGGCATATATACTGTTTGAAATATTGAAGGTGGAGGGTACAAAACATACGGAACGTAAGGTTATCTACAATTTGTAAGGGTCGAGGGACATGAATGGAAAGCAGTAAGTGAGAAGTGAGCAAGACATGGTTGTAGCCTCTCTTCGATGTTACTTAATCTGTGCATGGAGGAAACCAAACAGAAATATGGAAAGGGGATTACAGTGCACGGGGAAGAAATAAAAACTTTTAGGTTTACCGATGACATTGTGATTCTGTCAGAGATGGCAAAGAATTTGGAATCAGACGAACGCAATGGATAACGTATTAAAAGATGAATTAAGTGCGATTGGGTCAGAAAATGAGACACTAAGAGTAACTGATGAGTTTTGCTATTTGGGCAGAAAAATAAAAGACGATGACCAATAGAGTATATAAAAGTTAGACTGGGAATAGCAAGAGAAATTTGTTAATATCGAATGTAAATGTAAATGGTAGGTAGTCTTTTCTGAAGGTATTTGTTTGGAGTGTAGCACTGAGCAGAAGTGAAACGTGGACAATAAACAGGATAGACGAAAAGGGAATAGAAACTTTTGAAATGTGGTGTTATAGAAGAAAGTTGAAAATTTACTAGTTAGAGCGAATAAATAATGGAATGATCATGTCGTTTTCGCGATCTTCAGTCCGAAGATTGGTTAAATGCTGCTTTCCACGCTACTCCATACTGTGGAAGCCTCTTCATCTCCGAATAACTACTGCAACTTACATCCTTTGAATCTGCTAGCTGTATTGATTCCATGGTCTCCCTCTGCGGTTATTGCTCTCCCCACGTCACTACACTCCAACAGTAAACTGGTAATCCCTTGCTGACTCAGAATGTGTCCCACCAACGGATCCCTTCTTCTAATAAGATTGTGCTACAATTTTTTTTTCTCTGCAGTTCTATTCAGTACCTCCTTATTAGATATACGTGACATACCCACCTAATCTTCAGCATTCTTCTGTAGAAACACATTTCAGTAGCTTCCATTCTCTTCCTGTCCAAACTGTTTATCGCCCATGTTTCATTTCTATACATGGCTACATTCCATACAGATACTTTGAGGAAAGACTTCCTAACATTTAAATCTATATTTGATGTTAACAAATTTCTCTTCTTCAGAAACGCTTTTCTTGCCATTGCCAATCTACATTTTATATAATTTTTACTTCGCCCATCATGAGTTACTTTGCTACCTAAACAGCAAAACTCATCTGTTACTTTTTATGACTCGTTACCTAATCTAATTCCCTCAGCATTACCTGATATAATTCGACTTCATTCCATTATCCTTGTTTTTCTTTTGTTGATGTTCATCTTCTATCCATCTTTCAATACACTGTCCATTCTGTTCAACTCGTCTTCTAAGTCCTTTCTTGTCTCTCACAGAATTACAATCTCATTGGTAAACTTCAGTTTTTAATACTTCTTCCTGAACTTTAATTCCTTCTCCAAATGAACTTTAATTCCTTCTCCAAATTTTTCTTCGCTTTCCTTTACTGCTTGCTTAAATTACAGATTGAGTAAAATCGGCGATAGGCTACAGCCCACTCCATTCTCCACCACTGCGTTCTCAGTCCACTCCATTCTCAACCACTTTCATGCTCCTCGAATATTTTAACTGCGATTTGATTCCTGTACAAGTTGTAAATAGCTTTTCGCTTCCTGTATTTAGTTCTGATACCTTCATAATATGCCACTGTTAGCCGGGAGGGTCCATCTCGGGTTTTTTGGGCACCTCATGCAAGTCTTTCTGTTTGACACCATTTCGGCGAATTGCATGTCTTTGTAATAAAGATAAGATGAAATGATTAAGAGAACACGAACATCCAGTTTCATAGCAAAGAAAATCTCCAACCCGTCCGGAATCGAACACCGAACCCCGACGGAGGGAGTGACGTTAACTACTAGATTAAGAGCTGTGGAATAATAATTAACAAAGAGATATAGAATCGAAATTGGGGGTGGGAACGGAGGAGGGGGATGACGGGCTGGGGTTGTGGCTCATATTGTCTAAAATAAAGGAATGGTTGATGCGACACATCCTGAGGTATCAACAAATCATCGGCTTGGTAATGGAAGGGTTGGGGAGAGAGGAGGAGGGGAGGTAAGGGGGGTGAAAGCCGTAAAGGGAGGCCAAGGCCTGAATACAGTAAGCAGGTTCAGATAGATACAGTTTGCAAAGATCAGGCGGAGATGAAGAACCTACCACAGGACAGAATGGCCTACAAACTGCATCAGACCCTCTTTGGATTGAAGACCACAACAGAAATTACCTACGCATGTTTTGGTTGGGTTTCCTCAGAATCTCACGGCCAGACCTAACACACCTTACGTAGCAAACACAGGAGTGCTGTGGGCGTGCCAGCGCGCAGCTGCTGCGGGCAGCCTGCCTCATGGACCTCGCCCTTCCACAACGCTCTTGTAGAACACTACTGCCTGCACAGTGGTGTGCGGCATGATGCCAGCACTAACAGCTGTATTCCCCACCTGAAAATGATGCAAAACAAATATCTCGCCCTACACGAATGTATTTGTCCCTTTGTATAACTGCCCAATGCATGATAGGTGTATCCGAAGGGCCTGTATTCTTTTTATGCGTGTAGGCCTACCAAACTGATCTTATTAAAACCGTGGTGACAAATGTCTTTGACCTGCATTTGAAAATACAGTTTTCAAATTACAAAATCGTGTAGAAACGGCTGTGTTTTTACATTAAGTGTAATTTCCTGAGGAAAAATTCGTCGTTTTGGTACTGCAACGTTAATCATTTATTTTATTAAAAAATCATTCGTCTGTCATTTCCAGCCTCCCAGACTGCATGACACAAATCTTCCCAGCTTACCAAGAAACGGTAAAAATGTTTCCATCAGCATTTATGCTGACAAACTGTGCAGGATTCCATGGCAGCTTTTCGGATTTTAATTAACAGTTGTAAGTTGTAAGAAGTGATTTATTGAATCTTACTAGGTTTACTAGGTTTAAAGTTCCAATAACACGTACAAGCAAGTCACTAATTCGGCGCTGGCGTGTAGCAGACCGCCCCTCACAAAACTGTTTTGAAGAAATACTGCCAATCCTTGAAGTAGAGGGTTGTCGCTTCGACAGTGCAGTGTTTGTTTTGCAGGGAAGCCTACTTCCGATACCGGCCAGCGAAGTGCATGCTTTTTAATGTACAGCTGCGAAACCTAGACAAATTTTCAAGCATTTGTTAACACCGCTGCTAGGAAGTTTGAGCTACTTTTAAATCCCATAGTTTCAGATTAATTTAAATTATCGTTTGCCATAAAAACAGGTATGCTTTTCCATAACGAAAAGTGTCATTACAGAGGAAACTTCTCAAATCGGCAATGAGACTGCAAGACTATCGTTGAAAAAATTAGAACGTCTCTTATAATAGCGAATACAGCTGGCGCCTTCGGCCTTCCGTTCATCGAATACAGAGTTACATATTATAGATTTTGGCTATAAAGACATTTACGGAAATGTCTACTTTCTACTGTAATTATCACTTTGACTAACATTTTATGCAACAAAGTAACGCCCTGAAAGTTGTTAAGTGGAGAATGGTAAAGAAATATGTGTAGAGCTTCTGAGTGCGTTACGTGTTGCCACCCATCGCCACATGAGGGTATGTTCGACATTGTCGAACATGGTACTTTTGTTTGTCAAGGTGTCATGATGTGGAAAGGCACTGGTGAACTGGTCTCCAAATTTTTAAATATTGTACCGTCACCTGTCAACGTTATTGTGACACTGACCTCGTTCTCCTTGTTCGTCTTTTAACGGGTGCGTGGGGCCTGCCTTCATTTTTATTGCTGACAATGCGAGACCGCATCGAACCGCCCAGCAGAGGGACCTCTGGGAATGTGAGGATATTAGCCAGCTGGTTTGCCCGACCGGAAACCCAACGAGCGCGTGTAGCATGCTTTAGGAAACGTGCTCCAGAAATTCCACGTGCATAAACGAACTTCCTGCAGTTGTCAACGGCGCTGCTGGAGGAACTGAACGACCTACGACAAGAACTCCTTAACAACCCTGTGGCCAGCGTGGGAGCACGTTGCAGTGTACGAATAGTCGTCGGTGGTGGTCACATGCCCTATTAAGAACCGCCCCACCTTTTGTAATATCGAGGCGACCATCATGAATCGCGGGTGACATCAGTTAAATGTTGTCTTTGAGTAAAACTGTAATTTCAGTTTGTCTCTTTGGTACAACAACCACTACTAAAGCGTGAGGGAAAATTATAAGCCCCCTACTCGTTTTCACTATGAAAATTTGTTGATACTCAGCTTGTAATGACACATTCCTATGCAGAGACATACGATATCTTAAAAGCTGCGCCAAAGATAAATTGAGAGGCATGTATATTATAATCTTTGTAAAGTTCGCATTGGATTCTCTTTTGTTTGATACTCCAAGGAGCTAAGGGACACTTTCGATTGTTGCCTTGTGGAGGATGGACGTGATTTTGGACTGTGCGGAAAGGCAGCCATGTGGTTGGTAATTATGGTTTGTGCGATGAGCACAGCAAGTCTTATTGTGTTGTGAATAAAAAATAGTGAAAAGTATCGAAGTGTTACGAAAATTATTTATAGCGACGTAGCATAGTATTCCTTGGTTTCCACCGTCTTCGTGAAGTGAACCGATGCCGACTCATGATGGTACACACGGTCAACAAAGAGAAGAACATCGATGGCGACTAATGAATTAATATTGTGGCAGAAGGACTAATTCTACGTCTAAGGTGAGAACTCTGATTAAATCAACAATGACGTGGAATTTAAAATATAAAATGTTTTTTATTTATTTCGCCACACTGGCAACCGCTGACAGGGACAGTGCTGGTGGAACAAAGAGTAAGTACTTCATTGTTGTGCTACAAATGTACTTGTACTAATTACCGTTTCTCTGTTACATGACGCACATGGAAAATGACGAATAAAGTGAAACAGTATTAACTGTATAAACGGATGGCACAATAACCAGAAGGAACAAGGACAAGGATTTACAAAACTAACGTAATCGTGAGTGACGCAGCTCAGTCGGAATTAAGGTAGGAAAGCGCAAACGCATGCAGTGGCTGCACCTTGGCTTAGCTCCACTCAAAGCAGAACCTTTTCCTTTCCATATTAAAATCCTGGTAGTGTTTGTGGCAACACACAATTACACTTTGATAATTACTTTTTTATGTTCAACAATCGCAGAATTAGAAGACGTAGTGCGCCATCTTGTAAATTTCCGACGCCCAACAAATAACAATCGCGAGATATTTTTATTAATTCAACTGCGAGAGAATTTAAAGATTTAGATTAACAGTAAAGTACAGATAAAAATAATATCTTCACAATGGAATCGAAGAACTTTAATTTGACAAATGTTCATGGACACGTCACCGATTCTGACAATAGTGACGTAAATGATGACGCAATTAGTTTTTCAGCACAACATAATGTAGAAGTAAATACAATTCAATTGCACTCCACAGGGATTAACAATAACGAACCACTTGCAAATGAAACCTTGTGCACAGTCGATGAAGCATCGATTACCAGATCAGATGAAAATATTTCGCGTGAAGTCAGTGAACCTAGCCCGGTTTCGATTCAATCAGACCGTGGCAGAGAAACAATGGCAACAAATAATGGCATAAATACAAACACACAAGCTTCGTCAGTTACGCTTGAGGCATTATATAGTCTGATGTCAAATGTGAGCGAGAAACTGGCGAATCTAGAAATAATGACAAACACAAAATTGTCAAACATGGAAATTGGGTTCCAACAGCAGTTTTCAAGTGTAAACACGCAATTTGAAAACATACACAGACATTTCGATCAACGCTTAAATAAACTCACCAATGAAATCGATCAAAAGATCGAAGACAAAGTCATCAAAACCGTCAATAGTGTATACAATGTATTGGCAAATGACTTAGAAAAGAAATTGTCAGATCTTACAACCAAACAGGAACAGGAACTGTCAGAAATAGTAGAAACACACAATCAAACACAAACCGTACAAAAAGAAATACATGAAAACGTACAGGCTATTCAATTAAATTTAACAAGAGTACAGTCCGCATGTGAAGAAATACCTGACCAAGTTAATAAAGTTAACGAAGAAGTCGGTTTTCTGAAACAGGAGACTCGACGTATCAACGCGGACATTATCAAAATAAATGAAACTTTAGAAAACGGTAGTGTAAATGAATCAATAACTGACCGGGAAACAAAACTTTTTGAAAAATTAGGTAATGAAATCAAAGTAGCCGAGGACAGAATACGCAAGGAAATTGCTGGTAGACTGAATGTTTCAAATGACTTGCCTACGTCAAGCAGCAGGCAGCGCGACACTTATTCGCCCGTGCCAGATTACGATGTCAATAACGCAGAACATCACGCGCCCTGTCCGGCGTATGTGCACGCACCGGCGCAGGCAAACAATGGCTATTCGCCAAACGCGGTGCTGCAACAGGCAGTAGGCGTGTCGCCTTGCATCTCGACGATTCTAGTCGATGAGAGCCTGTTGAAACATAGACAGTTTCCAGTTTTCTCCACAGAATCCAGAAAAACTCATCCAGTCGTATTTGTAAGAGCATTTAAAAATGTCTTACCAAGAAACTGGACTGAGGCACAGAAGATTAGATATGTAGTAGGCTTCACACAAGGCGACGCACTTTTGTGGGCCACAGACATGGCTGAACAGTGCGTCACCTACGAACAATTTGAACGGGCTTTCTTGGAGAAATATTGGTCTGCTGGGGTCCAAGAAAGACTGCGCCGTGAAGTATTCAACCCACAACCGTTCAACCTCAAAAACGGCGGGTTGAGAAAGTATTTCGAAAAGTACTTGAATAAGACGCGCTATTGGAACAATCCAATACCGCACGTAGATGTTCTCAAAATTCTGAAAAACAAACTACCCGCGAACTTACGCGAAAAATTGGTAACCATACCGGAGAACGACCTTGAATACTTTCTTTCCGTGCTTGACTCAATTGATCTAATATACGAAGAAGAGCCGAGCACAGGTAATCGGAATGAATATTCCGGAACCAATCAAAACAACGGTAACGGATATCATTTTAATGGCAGTGGACAAAACCCACACAGTTGGCATCCGTATGCGACAAGGCCAAATAATGGAACCTGGAATTACGGAAATCGGAGGAATTCGGCGCCACAGAGACGTGAAGACCGAAGGTATAGTACAGATTACGGTCCACGCCGGTATGGAAATGATAGAAATCGCGTGAATGATTGGTCAGGCCCGCGTGATGAAAGGCGGCACACAAATGAAAATTACAATAGTTACAGTAATAGGAATGATAGACCAAGGAGGAATAGCGACGGCCGGTCGCAAGAAAATGTTGCACGCAGCGGTCCGGAAACTAATTGGCGACAGAATAACCACTCAGTACACTTTGTAGATGTAACGGACAGTACTGAAGCAACGCCGTTGTCTCCCCCGGTAAACAACAATCGGTCGTAATGAGCCCCCACCGGCCGACCGATTTGACAACAGGGGGCACAAACAAGCACACATTACATCTTAGACAATTATTTTTAAGATATGATCAGGATGCGACCGTAGAAGATGATCTATGTGAAGAAGAGATGAAAGCACCGGACAAGGTAAGTGACCTCGTGCAGGCTGTAATGACAACAAAAAGATAGGAAACGTTACAGAATTTAACATTGGACAGGAAGTACTATTACGTACCCACCCAAAATCCTCTAAAATTAAGGCATTAAACAAAAAGTGGCAGTTGTTGTATGATGGCCCTTTCATTATAATAGACAAACCTCACCCAGGATGTTATCTGTTAGGTAACACACGAACGGGCAAGGTGAAAGGGTTATACCCCCACAAGGACATCAAGGAATTTTTTCATTAAAGGTTATATGTCATTTTAGCAAAATTGAAATTGTACAACCTTGCATCACATAGTAAAATTGCTGTCATTAACCTAAGAAACTTGCGAACAACTGGGGGCATATGCCAGCTTAAAAACGCATATTTAACCAAACCTAATGAAACATGTGTTACTGTGAGTCTTAACACTATAAAAATAAACCATACAGTACTTTTGTAGTCTAACTCAGTTATTTAAGAGAGGGGAACAAAGACAAATTAGCGCGACGGTCAGAGTTTGTTCGCTTGAGACGAGCAAGAAACCACGCGTCGAAGTTGCAATCCAATGCTCAGCTCATGAGCACGCGATAGCTGCATGTCAAGACGAGGTCATTGGCCGCGCTGTAGGCAGCGAGCCGGGGAGAAATCTTCCCCCCTTCCATGTCCGATCAGCTGAGCGTATACAAAGCGCGAAGGCGCATGCGCGGTCGAGTCCAGGTGTCACGTGACTATTACACGATGGTGGCTATCACGAATAATGTTCACCAACAATGCAGAGTTTTCCCCGCGCCTACAGTCCAGTCGTGGTACGTAAGCGCGCATGCGCGGAACGTTTAAAAGTTTTGAGACCACTCTTACTATGAGACACAGAGACGAAAGTCATTCAAAAACAAGAAAGGAAAGGGTACACAAGTCTTGTAAATAGTAACTTAGAAAATTTAATTATAAGCTGGTATTACGTAATAAAAGTGAACATGCAAGTACATACTGGTCATGGACGGTATTGTAATATTATATTATACTGAGTAAAATCTTAGCTTGTACGGAAGGAGAAAGAAAATAGAAAAAAAATAAATAGATAAATAATGCAGATATATAACCGGAAGAAAGGCTATGTACACGAGAACAGCACACAATTACATATAGGGAAAAAGCAGCAAAGAGGAAATCAAAGAGATAACGCATACATTTACATTACACAGTAGATAGCGATTTTCAGAATGAACAACAAGGTAAACGCGGGAATTTTTGTGACTAAGGAAAAGAGTGACACAAGCTTTAAAATAGGAAAATAATAAACAGATCTATGCAGCGTGAGTAATGAACTGAATCGCTCTCAAAACAAATACCTAGGGTTTATAGAGGGAGAAACACATTAACGTTAGGAAACACCTGAAGCACTCAGCAAACAACTTTGTAGAATATATAAGCTATACACGAGGGTACATGTACGAAAGCTAAAGTGTAAAGGAGGAAAATAGGGAATGTTGCGCATTAATGAACTGTAAGGCAGTTATGTATGTAAGAAGAAATATTTAGTTGTAAGTATTATTAGTATAAGGGACGATGCTCAGCACACCCTGAATTATTTTGGAATATTGAAGGAATGGTGCAGGGTACCGAAAAAGGGCCCCACCAGCAAAGTGTATATTATAGTGGTAGATATTTTTTTTGTGTATAAACGTATGTATGAATGTGTGAAAGGCGAAAGAAGCCCTGTACATGTACGGAACTTAAACAACGTAGAAGTGTATAAGGAAAATTAAACTGTAAGACAACCTCGTATAAACAGGTATACCTAACGTCAGGAAACAACTTAATTAAAACTGTAAGACTCTACGAGTGTACGAGAAAAGGTGAAAAACCTGACACAAAGTGCAATATTAGCGATGCTTCACTCATCTATGCAAAAGGAAGGTATGAATTACTTTACCCACTTGAAACATGAAAAGAAAAAATCATGTCAAAATTATATGTTTCACACATATTACAATTTACAGTCACAAAGAATGAAAATGATCTCGCCGCTATACGAGAAACAGGTAAGTAGTGTGATCGACGACCTGTAAGCAAAGGAATCGTCTATAAAATGAATTATGAACAAAAGCGTCGTAAAGAATTTCATGCTGCACTGAAGCTATGAAAGTCTGATTGTTCGTGTACATAGATTTTCATGACAACCGATGCATTAAAATGTCTGTATTTTTTCTCCCATGATAACACAAGACGCCTATAAGCGCACTTTAACTGAAGATGATACACGCACACAAGGGCGTGCCGCTATTGTGAAACACTGTACATATTAATAGTAGTTACACCCTGAACTTCAAAATTTTATGTTTATATGTCTATGTTAAGGTAGGAAGTTTTATTAGGGTTAATGATTTATAAGCACACCAGAACGTGCTTAAGCACAAAACACTGTACATATTAGGGTTATGCTGCATATAAATGATTATTTCGTGAATTTTCAGATTTTATACGCAAAAAACCGTAGCATACACGTAGTCGTTGCCACTACCCTAAGTAGAAGGTAAAAAATTCCCTTCCCAAGCTTCAGTGGAGCGGCTACAGCTGTATTCTCTGCATGCTGATGCATGTCGTTGCGTATGAAGAATACGTAACGGAGGTAAACCTTAACTTATACTCGAGTTCAAGAAGGAAAACAAAGGACTTGTTCCTTCTAACAGATTAATGGAAAAAGGCGAGCGTGTGTGTCAGTAAAATCCAAGACGAAGAAGCCACTATGAGTGGTCAAAAATTTTTTCAATTTTAGTCGATAGTTTTTTCCTGTAGTTAATGTAAACAATGTATTGTATGTATTGTATGTTATTCCATTGTATGTGATGTATTTTGTATTTCATGCCAAGTCCCGTGACTTACAAATTATGTGCATTGACCAGAAGTATTGAGGGGAATGAATCTCAGTACAATAGGTAAAAGGGGTTAATGCGAAGAAAAAAAAAAGGTGTAGTGAAAAGGAAGTTTCGATCGCAATACTCGCGGTTAAAGTGGTGTGTGTAGAAATTAAAATTGTGCAAAGTAGTGGTACGTTGCAAGTGTCAGCGAGCCTAAACAAGTGACATCGAAAATTGAAGCTTGTATCGTCAAACGACCCATGGCGTCACAGTAGGAAAGGACAATGCCAAACAAGTTTGACATGGTACGCTTCTTACCAGGAGCTGAATCGACGGGATCGTTCTCCGCCTCGCACATAGTGTAGTGTGTTGTTCGGGGCACATATTCCAATGTACCTCGTTGTATCCAGTCTAAGTACTGGAAGGAACTACAAAAAGCACACGCATACTGAGGTTCGGAAGTCTTGACGGTACCCGCACGTCGGTGTATATTCAGTGCACTGGCGCGCGCATTCAACCAACGTCGCCAGCTAACGGACGACCAAACAATCAGGCGCGCGTATCACCCGCCCATATTCAACACGGGCTAGCGAACAAAGCTCGTCGCCCCAGAATAAATACAGAAAGCAATACAAGGACTTAATTTTCACCTCGGATGAGGAAGGAAACATTTGTATGTAACGTTGTATTCAGTGTATATTTTATTGTACAAACTTTACTACATGATGTCATTTTCTCAGTATTAACCAGAACTTTGTATATTAGGATTAAGGTTTGTAAATATTAGCATAAGTATACCAAAAAACTGACACACACTCAGAAATACCAAAGAATTCACAGTGCCATGAAAATGAGACAATAAAAATGAAGTTTGTAAATAAAAGACCCCAAACCTATCAATTGCAAGGTCGACTACTGTATCCTGTCAATCAAATAAAATTTTCTAGTGACAGTATACAGTAGGGGGGCAGTTGTAATGACACATTCCTATGCAGAGACATACGATATCTTAAAAGCTGCGCCAAAGATAAATTGAGAGGCATGTATATTATAATCTTTGTAAAGTTCACATTGGATTCTCTTTTGTTTGATACTCCAAGGAGCTAAGGGACACTTTCGATTGTTGCCTTGTGGAGGATGGACGTGATTTTGGACTGTGCGGAAAGGCAGCCATGTGGTTGGTAATTATGGTTTGTGCGATGAGCACAGCAAGTCTTATTGTGTTGTGAATAAAAAATAGTGAAAAGTATCGAAGTGTTACGAAAATTATTTATAGCGACGTAGCATAGTATTCCTTGGTTTCCACCGTCTTCGTGAAGTGAACCGATGCCGACTCATGATGGTACACACGGTCAACAAAGAGAAGAACATCGATGGCGACTAATGAATTAATATTGTGGCAGAAGGACTAATTCTACGTCTAAGGTGAGAACTCTGATTAAATCAACAATGACGTGGAATTTAAAATATAAAATGTTTTTTATTTATTTCGCCACAAGCTATCAGACTGAATGACGAGCAGTGGGCTCACATTTGTAGATTGCATTATTATTACAATAACCTTGAACTTTAACAAAGAAGGTAACAATTACTTTCCTTCTTTAAAATTATATATTAATAGTGCATCCAGCAATGGTTCGCAGCTGCTATATATCTATGGAAATTCGGTATATGTCCTAATCTCCTTCCCACACCTCCTTTCTGTCCAACTCTTCGCCACTCTCTCTTTGTCCATCTCCTCCTCCATCGTGTTCTGTCTGTCCATCATCTACCTCCATCTCCCTCTGCCCATCACCTCCTCCCCTACACACTCAGTCTCCTCCTTCCTCTCTGCCCATCTCCTTTCCCTTCTCTATGTTCATTTATTCCCCTTCCTCCTTCTGTTCATCTCCTCTTCTCTCCTCCCTCTGATCTTGAGAATTATTTACTGTTATGGTGTAATGTTGTCGCTTTAATTTGATCTGTAAGCGGTGCTGATATACAAGACCATGAAAGTGGGTTAAAAGATGTGAGCTATCTGAGGAAGTTAACCTTGCATTACTGCGCAACTGTTTCACCAGGTATCCAGTCTAGCTTACCAAATTCCCAACCAGACTAACATTAATTATAATCTTTTAATAGTCATACGACAACCGGTGATATATATATATATATATATATATATATATAAAAGAGAATTTAAATAAAAAGAAATAAATCAGTTTATATTTGGAAATTTATTTTAACATTGATCATTGAAATTTCAGCATATTAAACTTGATTCATAACTAAACTGGTGCCTTATTTAGGATTGTGAAAATGTGAGTTTGTAATCGTACAGAACACATCAAATATGGAGCCAAGATTGGGAGACTGCATACAACACTGCATTCATAAAATAACACACAAAGAACATATGCAAGAGGAAATTAATCACACCAACCGATTCAATTTTCACCCAAAGAAGTTACGTTCGTAGCGCAATCCTGTCCGTCATGAAATTACCACATACTGGTATACTAAATTTGTACTAACTCTCTGTGAAATCTTCCCGAAAAGCTGAGGGCTACTTTGATGCTTACACCACATGCTTCACGTGGTCAACTTGGTTTACACAAAGAGTGTAACTCCACAATAATTTTGATAATTAAAATAAATTACATCGAAACGCAATTTACTAAAGAAAAACTTCGAACTGGTTACTATCGTCTTATTATTAACCTGATGGGTCAAACAATTGTATAAGCACGTGGTACTGGTCTCACAAAGTACACCCCATGTGGGTTGAACATAAAGAAAAGTTGCTATATTGAAAAATATTGTCAAGACGAGACGTTATAATCTCACGCACATTCGCATTTGAGCTTGATGATCTTAGTTAGAGTTACTGATCAACACGTGGTTTCACTTTACTCACAAAGTAGTGACAAAGCAACTACTGGAAGATATTCTGAACTTCACACTCGAAATACACTGCGTTGCAATTTAAGATAGCATTAGATATTTTACAGCTAAACCTGAAATAAAGATGATTAAATTTTCAGTTAGGCTGAACTTAAGAAATCCATTGTCCTATGGACTTAGCAGAGACGCGCTTAGCCGGAGATCTTACCACTTCAGACGCTCGCCACGGACAGACAGAGCTGCTGGGCTCCTACCGAGCGTGCTTCACAAATACAAACGGAAGTGACCAGAGAGGCAGCTCCCTATACCAACATGACAAGGGACAGACAGGACCACACTAAGAATAGAAACCTCTTTGCTTCTAGAAAGCGTAGCTACCTGTTCCGACGTTGGTCCTACTCTTCTCTAGCAGACAGGCTTGTCTGCTACCATCCAGCACGCAACTAGAAGTACATTTGCTCATTCATCCTCTCACACAGAAGGGAAGGGGGACGACAGTATCTTATTATATACAGTATATAAAAGAAAGCGGATGTAGGTTCCGTATGAGACTGTGTGACATGAATTACATATAGACTGTGTTTTAAAGTGTAGTAGTGTGACAGATCGTTCTTGTTTATGTGTAAAAGTAACACGTTTCACTGCTCAGTCTCCTCCCCGATAGTCAGAAACACCACAGTAAATTTAGAAGAGGAATTTATGCCGTAAATGACAACAGATTTAAGAAATTAACATGAAAGGAATCCAACAGAGACCTTTCAATGTAAAACGAAGCCTTTATTGGGAACTAAAGTCAAAATACGCGGTTAAATCGGTTGTGATCATTCGTATACAGGATGTGAGAGAGACCTGTCCAGGTGCTGGATCTATGAGAATGGTAGCTTCAATGGCAGTATTTCGCATAGTTCTAATCTGCAAACATGAAAAACTACCAAGTTTTGGATGATTCAAATTCCGTAGTAGTATTCTAATCTACGCCGTAAACCACAAATACAATTTTCCTGTATCCTGTTAAAACCGGCTGCTGGGAGGGAAACGAAACCACATATTTTCAAAACATAGCACAGCATTTTCTTCCTCGCAGACAGTTTTAACAAAAAACCTGTAGAGTGTTGCTTTAAAAAATATATAGCCTATATTTGTCCTACCACATGTTAGAGTATCGCGTAAAAATTTGAAGTAAATCGTTCAAGAACTTTCCGATAATTTCATTAGCAACTTTTCCGCATTTCTATGTTATGTTTGTACACATACATTATAGATGTAAATTAAAAAAGTTTAATCTGTGTCAGTCCGAATGTTGTTTATAGCATGGTGTAAAAAATTGAAGTAAATCAGTCAATAACTTTTCGAGATTTTTGCTAACAACGTTTCCCTGTTATAAATTATGTATATGTTAATGTATTACACATATACTAGAATATTTGTAGCTTATGTCCATCCCCCCCCCTCCCATGAACCAGGGACCTTGCCGTTGGTGGGTAGGCTTGCGTGCCTCAGCGATACAGATAGCCGTACCGTAGGTGCAACCACAACGGAGGGGTATCTGTTGAGCGGCCAGACAAACGTGTGGTTCCTGAAGAGGGGCAACAGCCTTTTCAGTAGTTGCAGGGGCAACAGACTGGATGATAGACGGATCTGGCCTTGTAACACTAACCATAGCGGCCTTGCTGTGCTGGTACTGCAAACGGCTGAAACCAAGGGGAAATTACAGCCGTAATTTTTTTCGAGGGCATGCAGCTTTACTGTATGATTAAATGATGATGGCGTCCTCTTGGGTAAAATATTCCTGAGGTAAAATAGTCCGCCATTCGGATCTCCGGGCGGGGTTACTCAGGAGGACGTCGTTATCAGCAGAAAGTAAACTGGTTTTCTACGGATCGGAGTGTGGAATTTCAGATCCCTTAATCGGGCAGGTAGGTTAGAAAATTCAAAAAGCGAAATGGATAGGTTAAAGTTAGATATGATGGGAATTATTGACGTTCGGTGGCAGGAGAAAGAAGAGTTCCGGTCAGGTGAATAAAGGGTTATAAATAGAAAATCAAATAGGGGTAATGCTGGAGTAGGTTTAATAGTGAATACAAAAATAGGAGTGCTGGTAAGCTACTACAAACAGAATAGTGAACGCATTATTGTGGCCAAGATAGACACGAAGCCAATGCCTACCATAGTACTACAAGTTTATAAACCAACTAGCTCTGCAGATGACGAAGAGATTGAGGAAATGTATGATGAGATAAAAGAAATTATTCAGATAGTGAAGGGAGACGAAAATTTAATAGTCATGGGTGACTGGAATTCGATAGTAGGAAATGGAAGAAGAGGGAACGTAGTAGGTGAACAGGGAATGGGAGTAAGAACTGAAAGAGGAAGCCGCATGATAGAATTTTGCACAGAGCATAACTTAATCTTAGCTAACACTTGGTTCAAGAATCACGAAAGGAGGTTGTATACATGGAAGAGGCCTGGAGATACTGGAAGATTTCAGATAGCTTATATGATGGTAAGACAGAGATTTAGGAACCAGGTTTTACATTTTAAGACATTTTCAGGGGTAGATGTGGATTCTGACCATGAACTGTAGATTAAAACTAAAGGAAGAGCAAAAAGGTGGGAATTTAAGGGTATGGGACCCGGATAAACTGACAGAACCAGAGGTTTTAGAGAGTTTCAGGGAGAGCATTAGGGAACGATTGACAGGAATGGGGGAAAGAAATACTGTAGAAGAAGAATGGGTAGCTTTCAGGGATGAAATAGTGAATGCAGCAGGGGATCAAGTAGGTAAAAAGGCGAGGGCTAGTAGAAATCCTTGGGTTACAGAAGATATATTGAATTTAATTGATTAAAGGAGAAAATATAAAAATGCAGTAAATGAAGCAGCCAAAAAAGAATACAAAGGTCTCAGAAATGAGATCGACAGGAAGTGCAAAATGGCTAAGCAGGGATGGCTAGAAGACAAATGTAAGAATGTAGGGGTAAGATCGATACTGCCTACAGGAAAATTAAAGAGACCTTTGGAGAAAAGAGAACCACTTGTATGAATATCAAGAGCTCAGATTGAAAACCAGTTCTAAGCAAAGAAGAGAAAGCAGAAAGGTGGAAGGAGTATATAGTGGATCTATACAAGGGCGATGTTCTTGAGGACAATATTATGGAAATGGAAGATGATATAGAAGAAGATGAAATGGGAGATATAATACTAGGTGAAGAATTTGATAGATCACTGAAAGACCTAAGTCGAAACAAGGCCCCCGGAGTAGACAACATTCCATTAGAACTACTGACAGCCTTGGGAGAGCCAGTCCTGACAAAACTCTACCATCTGGTGAGCAAGATGTATGAGACATGCGAAATACCGTCAGATTTCAAGAAGAATATAATAATTCCAATCCCAAAGAATGCAAGTGTTGACAGATGTGAAAATTACGGAACTATCTGTTTCATAAGTCACGGCTGCAAAATACTAACGCGAATTATTTACAGACGAATGGAAAAACTGGTAGAAGCCGACCTTGGGGAAGATCATTTTGGATTCCGTAGAAATATTGGAACACGTGAGGCAATACTGACCCTACGACTTATCTTAGAAGATAGATTAAGGAAATGCAAACCTACATTTCTAGCACTTGTAGACTTAGAGAGAGCTTTTGACAATGTTGACTGGAATACTCTCTTTGAAATTATGAAGGCGGCAGGGGTAAAATACAGCGAGCGAAAGGCTATTTACAATTTGTACAGAAACCAGATGACAGTTATAAGAGTCGAGGGACATGAAAGGAAAGCATTGGTTGGGAAGGGAGCGAGACAGGGTTGTAGCCTATCCCCGATGTTATTCAGTCTATACATTGAGCAACAGTAAAGGAAACAAAAGAAAAATTTGAAGTAGGAATTAAAGTCCATGGAGAAGAAATAAAAAGTTTGAGGTTCGCCGATGACATGTAATTCTGTTAGAGACAGCAAAGGACCTGGAAGAGCAGTTGAACTGAATGGACAGTGTCTTGAAAGGAGGATATAAGGTGAACATCAACAAAAGCAAAACGAGGGTAATGGAATGTAATCGAATTAAATTAGGTGATACAGAGGGAATTAGATTAGGAAATGAGGCACTTCAAGTAGTAGACGAGTTTTGCTATTTGGTGATCTAATTAACTGATGGTGGTCGAAGTAGGGAGGACATAAAAGACTGGCAATGGCAAGAAAAGCGTTTCGGGAGAAGAGAAATTTGTTAACGTAGAGTATAGATTTAAGCGTCAGGATGTCTTTTCTCAAAGTATTTGTATGGGGTGTAGCCATGTTATGGATGTGAAACGTGGACGATAAATAGTTTAGATGGCTCAAATGGCTCTAAGCACTATGGGACTTAACGTCTGAGGTCATCAGTCCCCGAGACTTAGTACTACTTAAACCTAACAAACCTAATGACATCACACACATTCATGCCCGAGGCGGGAATCGAACCTGCGACCGTAGCAGCTGCGCGGTTCCGGACTGAAGAGCCTAAAACCAATAATTTAGACAAGAAGAGAATAGAAGTTTTCGAAATGTGGTGCCACCGAAGAATGTTGAAGATGAGATGGGTAGATCATGTAACTAATGAGGAGGTATTGAATAGAATTGGGGAGGAGTTTGTGGCACAACTAGTCTAGAAGAAGAAATCGGCTGGTAGGACATATTCTGATGCATCAAGGGCTCAGCAATTTAGTATTCAACGGGAGCGTGGAGGGTAAAAATCATAGAGGGAGGCCAAGAGGTGAATACAGTAAGCAGATTCAGAAAGATGTGGGGTGCAGTAGTTACTTGGAAATGAAGAAGCTTGCACAGGATAGAGTAGCATGGAGAGCTGCATCAAACCAGTCTCTGGACTGGACTACATTAGTTTCAGTCATGCTGCGATACCGTTATGCGTTACAAATATAGAAGTTGGGGAAAGGAGGGTTATTTTATTGTTGTATTAAATTGAAAACGTATTTTACATTCAATATAGGGCGTTAGATACAAAGAAATAGTTGGGATTTAGTGAATTACAGCATTACAAATTTATATTACTAACCGTAAGAGAAACAAATCTCATGTGCTATTGGAACATTGCTGACGACAGTACATTAAGATTTCTTAATATTTAGTGCCACTGAAATTACTATAACAGATTCATACAACATTACAAGATCTGTTACTTGATCCGTAATAGGTCGAGAAACTTCATTTATATTGGAATGTGGAAAATACTTTCTGGAAGTTTGTCAGGAGTGGGATATTAGACAACCCAGTCTACTCACTACAGATGTGGCTAGGGATCTGTTCTTACGTGTGTGTCTTTCTGTTTCTTATAACAGATTCGTAATGGTTTCTTTTTCCTCTGAGTGCAGTATTTTCATGTGATTCTTAATGTTTCTCACTTAATGATTTTCATCTGCATTGTGGACTACAAATGGGGATTTGTTTAAAATGATTTGATCCATTAGAAATTATTTGTGAAAGGCTGCGACTGCGAAAACAAGGAGTTTGCTGTAAATAGCTTTCCTGCTACCAAGCACGTTTCCTTTTTATTTAAATTGTACGCGATGCGTTTTGGAAAATGGCTCCCATTTGCTAGTTCGTTTTTCTCTGTGTACTATTCCATTTTTTCTTAATATTTCTGATGTGGGAGATTCTACATTTTTCTGTTGATTTTAAATGTTTTTGACTCAAAGTCACTACAACAGTGCTGAACCTCTCACATGAGAAACATTACGAAAAAATGGAATCGTACATAGAGAAAAACGTACATGAAAATGGGCTTTATTTCCCGAAACGCGTCGTGTAAAATAGAAATGAAAGAAAATCGTAACTGGTAGCAGAAAATTTATTTGTAAAGAAACTCACAGATTTAAGTTGGGAAGTCTCAAAGCATGAAGGTGTTCTTTACGTCTAATCTCAAAACTTTTGCTTCTCACAAACGTAGAATTTTTGGAATGAATCACATTTGGCTTTGTATATTCCTGATATAACATACGGGACCTTAGAATGATTTTAATCGTGGATTACATTTTGAAAACCGCCCTATATCACAACCTAGTACCTCGACCAGACCCTAACACCGGACCCAATTGACGGCGTCAGTATAGAGACAGGGATTAGTGATCATGATGTCATCGTACCGACTATGGTTGTGAAAGTTAACAAATCAGTCAAGAAGAATAGGAGAGTCTTTCTGCGGGAAAGAGCAGATAAGCGGTTGTTAGCATCTCGGAAGTTTAAACAGATTGTAAATCGTCGTCTGGACAAGTATGTGCCTATACGTGGATTAGGAACAAAAACGACCCGCCGTGGTTTAACAACGAATTTCTGCAAGTGCTGAGACAGCAGAGGCTGTTGCACTCTCGGTTCAAAAAAGGGCGCAAATAACTACAGGCAAAAGTTAATGGAGATTCGTGCTTCTGTGAAAAGATCTATTTGCGAAGCATACAAATACCAACGTCATACCTTCGCAAAAGATCTGGCTGAGAAACCGAAAAGATTATGGCTCTATGTGAAATCGCTAAAAAACAACTGAAAGAGTTGAGAACAAATAAGCCGCCAGGTCCCGATGATATCCGAGTACGGTTTTAAAAAGAATACGGCATTGGCTCCTTTCTTAGTTTGCATTTATCGCGAATCTCTCGCCCAACGCCAAGTCACTTGTGACTGGAAAAAAGTGCAGGTGACTCCTGTATGTAAGAAGGATAGAAGAACGAACCCGCAAAATTACAGACCAATATAATTAACATTAGTTTGCTGCAGGCCAATGGCCTTGCCGCAGTGGTAACACCGGTTCCCGTCAGATCACCGAAGTTAAGCGCTGTCGGGCTGGGCTAGCACTTGGATGGATGACCATCTGGTCTGCCGAGCGCTGTTGGCAAGCGGGGTACACTCAGCCCTTGTGAGGCAAACTCAGGAGCTGCTTGATTGAGAAGTAGCGGCTCCGGTCTCGGAAAGTGACATACGGCAGGGAGAGCGTTGTGCTGACCACATGCCCCTCCAATCCGCATCCAGTGACGCCTGTGGGGTGAAGGTGACACGGCGGCCGGTCGGTACCTCTGGGCCTTCATGGCCTGTGCGGGAGGAGTTTAGTTTTTAGTTCGCTGCAGGATTGTAGCACGTATTCCGATTTCGAATACAATGAATATCTAGAGACCGAAAAGCTCTTGTCCACGAATCAGCATGGTTTTGGAAAGCATTGCTCGTGCGAAACCCAGCTTGTCTTTTCCTCACATTGTATACCACGATCTCTGGGTAAAGGACAACAGGCAGAATCGATATTTTTAGATTTCCGAAAAGCATTTGACACGGCACCCCTTTGCAGACTGTTAACGAAGGTGCGAGCATACGGAATAATTTCCCAGATATGTGATTGGCTCGATGACTTCTTAATGCCTGTGTGCGTTACACCTGCAACATTCGCCGATATGATCATGTTAGTGCTTCATACGCCGAGCTAAAGTGGTTGCGGCCGGACAAATTGCGTGACTACCACACTCTATGTCTACTTCACAGACTCCTCGTCGCGCAAGCACCCCAGTACCTTGCTTCAGAGATTAAAAACCTGTCATGCCATCATAATCGAAACACGAGGTCACTCTTATTTGGTATCCTAACTGTGCCCACTCACAAAACAAAAACTTTTGCAAACTCCTTCTCAGTTGCCGCTGTCCGCCTCTGAAACAAACTGCCCCTTACCTTGCGCAAAATTCAATCTCCTGCTGCTTTTAAGAAGAAGTTGAAGCATTTCCTACTATCATCCTCATAAAGTTCTCCACAAAATTAATGTACTAGGCCAATCCTCTCATCTGTCAAATAGCAAAGCTAGCGTCTTCTATCTTGCTCCTGAGATGCCTTCCCCTTCATCTATCTCTATTAGCCAGGCAATCTTCTTTTCCTTTATATTTCCTTAATTATGTTTCATCATGTCTATTCTTCTCCTCCCTTCACCATGAGTCTCCCTCATACTCCCTGCTGCCAGCACTCCTATCTAAAATTTGTCTCTTCAATAATGTCTAATTATAACAGTACTTATGATCTACGAATATAAACTCTATATGTATGTATTTTTCCAGGTGTACCTTTCTAATTGTTTATTTCACTTTTTGTACTAGATGTAGTTTAACATGCCTACTAAAACTTATAAATGTAAAATAAGTAGAATGCCTGGTTAGATGTAAGAGAGGGCCTGATGGCCCTAATCTTGCCAGGTTAAATAAATAAATAAATAAATAAATAAATAAATGATCTGGCGGACACGGTGGGGAGCAACCTGCGGTTGTTTGCTGACGGTTCTCTGATGTATGGGATGGTGTCGAAGATGACTTACACATATTTTCTAGTTGGTGTGCTGAATGATAGCTCTAAATGTAGAAAAAAATATAAGTTAATGCGGATGAGCAGAAAAAAGTCCCGTAATGCTCGGATGAAGCGTTAGTCCTGCTGGACACAGTCACGTCATTTAAATATCTGGGCGTAAAGTTGCAACACGATATGAAATGGAACGAGCATATGAGTATTGTTCTAGCGAAGACGAATGATCGACTTCGGTTTATTGAGAGAATTTTAGAAAAGCGTGGTTCATCTGTAAAGGAGACCGCATACAGGACGCTTATGAGACCTATTCTTGAGTATTGCTCCAGTGTTTGGGATCCGCACTAGGTCGAATTAAAGGAAGATCTTATCGGACTTAACTGCTACGGTCGTCAGTCCCTAAGCTTACACACTACTTAACCTAAATTATCCTAAGGACAAACACACACACCCATGCCCGAGGGAGGACTCGAACCTCCGCCGGGACCAGCTGCACAGTCCATGACTGCAGCGCCTAAGACCGCGCGGCTAATCCCGCGCGGCGAAGGGATTAAGAGGCGGGCTAGATTTGTTACCGTTACGTTCGAACAACATGTAAATGTTACGGAAATGCTTTGGGAAGTCAAATGAGAATCCCTGGGAGGAAGGAGACGTTCTTTTCGAGGACCAACACTGGGGAAGTTTATAGAGCTATCTTTTGAAGGTGACGCAGACGATTCTGCTGCCACCAACATACATTTCGCGAAAGGATCACAGAGATAAGAAGCAAGAAATTAGGACTCATACGAAGGCATCCAGACAGCTATTTTTCCCTCGCTTTACCTGCGCATGGAACAGGTTACCCTCCGCCACATACAGTACAGTGGCTTGCGGAATGTGTATGAAATTGTAGTAGATGTAGATCCACGCCTGCCCTCGACAGCGACGTCCAGTTGCACTACGTCGACGACGTATGTGAGTGGACGTTATCTAGGACAGCCTCGTGGGAATGCTCCCCCGTCCGCCCGCGGTCTGCGCGGCGCGATCAGCTGTGTGCGTCCCGTTGCGACTTTCCCTACCTGCCGCTTCCCTGCTACCTGCCCGCGGCCGGCCCGCATTCCTCGCATAGCGCGCCGCCCTCGGCTGCCTGGCGCGCACACCGACACCTGTTCTTCGCACTCTCCACTCCCGGCTCCTCACAAACACGCTGGCCGGCGCGCCGCTGGTATTCCGCCACAATCTTCGCCAACATGTCGTTCCGAGCGCCTACAACTCCGGTTCTGCTGTTTTACAAGACGCGTTGCCGTATCGGGGCCGCGCTTGTGCCACAGTGGACCAAATACCTCCCATCGTTCCATAAGAGCTCAAGCGACAGAACCGGCCGTATTCTTCACCATCCCGGTAAACTACGGCATTCTGATTACGCGCCATTCTAAATACTCATAATAAAGTTCTTTTAGGACTTCAGAATCTAAACGGGTTGGACAAAAATGTGGAAATACCGCGAGACACGCATGCTTGAACATAAATGCAGATTCAAACCAAGCCAGCAGGCTGCGCTGTTGTATTCGACTAGGAACGGCAACTGTGTAATGCCCTCAACATATTGCAAGTGTCAATCGTGGTCGGAGCAGGGTTCTGTGTAATTGCGAGTGTATTGCAATGAGGTGATAAAGCCGGCCGAAGTGGCCGTGCGGTTAAAGGCGCTGCAGTCTGGAACCGCAAGACCGCTACGGTCGCAGGTTCGAATCCTGCCTCGGGCATGGATGTTTGTGATGTCCTTAGGTTAGTTAGGTTTAACTAGTTCTAAGTTCTAGGGGACTAATGACCTCAGCAGTTGAGTCCCATAGTGCTCAGAGCCATTTGAACCATTTTTTTGAGGTGATAAAAGTCAAGGGATAGCGATATCCACAGATACAGATGTCGGCAGTATCGCGTGCACAAGGTACAAAACGCCAGTACATTAGCGGAGTTATCATTTGTAGTCAGGCGATTTGTATGAAAAGATTTACGACGTTATTGTGGTCGCACGACGGGAATCAACACACTTTGAACGCGGAATGATGGCTGGAGTTAGACGCTTGAGGCATTCCATTTCGGAAATCGTTGTTGTTGTTGTGGTCTTCAGTCCTGAGACTGGTTTGATGCAGCTCTCCATGCTATTCTATCCTGTGCAAGCTTCTTCATCTCCCAGTACCTACTGCAACCTACATCCTTCTGAATCTGCGTAGTGCATTCATCTCTTGGTCTTCCTCTGCGATTTTTACCCTCCACGCTGCCCTCGAATACTATATTGGTGAACCCTTGATGCCTCAGAACATGTCCTACCAACCGGTCCCTTCTTCTTGTCAAGTTGTGCCACAAACTCCTCTTCTCCCCAATTCTATTCAATACCTCCTCATTAGTTATGTGATCTACCCATTTAATCTTCAGCATTCTTCTGTAGCACCACATTTCGAAAGCTTCTATTCTCTTCTTGTCCAAACTATTTATCGTCCATGTTTCACATCCATACATGGCTACACTGCATATGAATACTTTCAGAAACGACTTCCTGACACTTAAATCTATACTCGATGTTAACAAATTTCTCTTCTTCAGAAACGCTTTCCTTGCCATTGCCAGTCTACATTTTATATCCTCTCTACTTCGACCATCGTCAGTTATTTTGCTCCCCAAATAGCAAAACTCCTTTACTGCTTAAGTGTCTCATTTCCTAATGTAATTCCCTCAGCATCACCCGACTTAATTATCCTCGTTTATCTTTTGTTGATGTTCATCTTGTGTCCTCCTTTCAAGGCACTGTCCATTCCGTTCAACTGCTCTTCCAAGTGCTTTGCTGTCTCTGACAGAAATACAACGTCATCGGCGAACCTCAAAGTTTTTATTTCTTTGCATGGATTTTAATACCTACTGCGAATTTTTCTTTTGTTTCCTTTACTGCTTGCTCAATACACAAATTGAATAACAATCGTTAGGGAGTCCAATACTGCACGATCCACAGTGACAAGAGTGTGCCGAGGATACCGAATTTCAGGCATTACCTCTCATCTCGGACAACACAGAGGCTGACGACCTTCCCCTAACGGCCGAGTGTGGTGTCCTGTAAATTGCACCCAGTAAAATTTGCATTCAGATAGGACCGAGGAAGAGTCCACTAATGCGCCCCGTCCCAACTCAGCGGCTTTCCCGGTAGCCAGAAGAGCGGGGAGCCCGCTCCAGGCCGCCCTTACAGGTTGCGCCAAGCAGCCGTCGGTGTCCCCACTCAGTCGGCCAGGTCGGCGAGAGGATCGGCTGTGAATGGCCACCTTACCTGGTATATTAATCAGTAGGACTGGAGATGCTCTAACAACAACTGTCATGCCTAAATTTTTGAAATTGAATGTGATTATAATTTTTTATGTCGGACCCAATATTTTTTTCCTTACTTACGACGAGATATTCAGAAAATACTACGGAAAACACTAAAACCGAATTACATACAAAGATTTTAAGGATCTTATCTCTTCTACTTGACAAAGCGTACTTTAAATATAATCTTTACCTGTGGATCAGTATATGGTACATTTAATGTGCATAAGATGCGTTGTTATTTTAACGAAATGGCCATTTTGCATGTATACAGGGTGAACCAGAAATTTACATACAAAATTTCGGAGGTTGTGTAGGGATATTATCCGAATATTTTGGTATAAGGGACCTGTGGTCTGGAGCGGTTCATTACAGACTAATTATATTTCGTTTGTTTTCTTTCCTCTTGTATCGGAATTGTACTGACAAGGTAACCTCCCCATCGCACCCCCCTCAGATTTAGTTATAAGTTGGCACAGTGGATAGGCCTTGATAAACTGAACACAGATCAATTGAGAAAACAGGAAGTAGATGTGTGGAACTGTGAAAAAATAAGCAAAATATACAAACTGAGTAGTCAATGGGCCACATATACAACATCAAGGAGCACGTAAGCTCAGGAGCGCCGTGGTCCCGTGGTAGCGTGGGCAGCTGCAGAAGAAGAGGTTCTTGGTTCAAGTCTTCCCTCGAGTGAGAATTTTACTTTCTTTATTTTTGCATAGTTATTATCTGTACGTTCGTTCATTGACGTCTCTGTTCACTGTAATAAGTTTAGTGTCTGTGTTTTGCGACCGCATCGCAAAACCGTGCGATTAGTAGGCGAAAGGGCGTGCCTCTCCAATCGGAACCGAAAACATTTGATCGCAAGATCATAGGTCAACCGATTCCTCCACAGGAAAACACATCTGATATATTCTATACGACACTGGAGACGGCATGTGCGTCAAATGACAGGAATATGTTGTCGACCCACCTAACTTGTACACTTGTCGAATGGGTAAAAAGATTCTTCTACCTTGCCCGATTTAGGTTTTCTTGTGGATGTGATAATCACTCCCAAAAAAGTGATGAAAACATAAGAGTTTGTCAGATAAACTGAAAATAAAAAATTAAACTTTTCACTCGATGGAAGATTTGAATCAAGGACCTTTCGTTCCGCAGCTGCTCACGTTGCCACGAGACCACGGCGCTCCTGCGTTCCCAGTTTTCTTGTTGCCTATCTTGCCATGAACTACTCAGTTTGTATATTTTGCTTATTTTTTCACAGTTCCACACAACTTCTTCCTGTTTTCTCAATTGATCTGTGTTCAGTTTTTCAAGGCCTATCCACTGTGCCAACTTATAACTAAATCTGAGGGGGGTGCGATGGGGAGGTTCCCTTGTGAGGATATTTGCGCAGGAGCGAAAATGTTGGCAGTATGCGCTATGTGTCTCGTTTGGAAAGAGACTTCTGCCATTCACTCACGGTACTTGCTGTTGACAACAGTAAGGCCTTCTTTAGTCTTGGACCTCAGGCTTGCATCCAATACTGCTCGGTCCAGTCCCGGGTAGTTTTTACCGGCAGTGATAGTTGTGCTGTAGCAGTGATACACTGTCGCTGTCGCTAAAATGACGGGCCTTGTCGTAGGAGTTTAAGCTTGACTAAGCTGTTCCTCCCCAATTCCTCGCTGTTTGGTATGTTTTGCCTCTGGTTCTGGATGGGCCTCTGGTTATATGTAAAAGAAAGAATAATCGGCCAGATGTCTCTGGCGGCTTCTTCTTCTTCTTGCTGTGGTTTCCAGACTGTCTGAACTCAATTTTGTTCAGACGGAAGATGTCCACTGGTGTCGTGTGCTGTTTGACGTACTGGGCGGCATGTTCCGTCATGTACATCTAGTCGTTGTCAGTGAAGATCGGGTAGCAGTTTATCAGCTCCAGATCTGCACGCCGGATGAGTTCTCTCCCGTTGACCTTCTGGTTTAGGGGTTCACACCCCCAGTGGAAAGAATGCGGTTTCTGGGGTAGGGAAGGGATATTGGTTACCGTGAAGGGATACCGATTACCATGGTGGGGATAGCTGCCGTCGCGCAGGGAGTCTGCAATCTTACCTCCCTCACACAATTCTTGTCGGGGAGGGGCAGCCACTCGAACGGCGTCTCTTCCGCCGTCTGCTTATCTGCAGAGGCAGAAGGGACGGCTGCTTCCAAGGGGGCCGTCTTCTTGTTTTTTTCAGTTTACGCACGTGGCCGTGATACCTCTTGGTTTGTCGTAGTTGCGAGTATCGTGAGGTTTCCCGCACTACACAAACGCCACTGCACCGTCGCAGGTCCTGGCTATGTGTCCCATCTTCTAACACTTATAGCACTGTAATTGTGCCATGGGCTTCCGCTTCTTCTTCTTCTTGTTGCCGATAGCTTTGCTCCCGAATGCCTTTAGCAGGAGCTCGACGGCAGCAGCAGTCTTGCCACTTCCTCTTTTCCTACGGCTGGACATGGCGTTGGGCTAGTGGCGTTGGCGTACGCGAGCGACGGTAATGAAGTGAGCCGCAGCGATTCGAGCAGCGGAATGCGCGCGTGCGTGTTGACCGCGTGCGTGTTGACCGCGTGCGTGCGTGTGCGAGCGTAACAGTGACATCCAACAGTGTGGATAGATTTATTGCTGAAGAATCGGCCGATACGCTTTTCGTCTGTGGGCTGACTGAATGCAGTGGAAAAACAGCATGACGACGATCTACTGAGCTGTTGCGGCAGGGACGGCAACCCCACAACAGCAGTTTTGCGTCTGTGCATAGGCGCCTACCAATAACGTGATCCTTTCGTGTTATTGCGTTTCGTTGATTATATGTTCTAGCCTTTTTCACTGTTGTGATAGTATTTTCACAGAAACAAAGACAATTCTCCTAACTAAGTCTATTAAGTCATAATTACATTACTACTTTCTAAGGAGCCATCGGAGACCACGGATACTTATACTACAATACACATACAATATCTGAAATTTTGTCGGTGGGGTTCTGGTTCACCCTGTAGAGGTGATATGAGTTGTACGTAGCTTCTTCTCCCACCCCTAGCGATACGTGTGCCCGTCCTCTATGTATAGCGGAAAACATGAAAACAACTTTATTTGTTACAATAATTCTACGT
This sequence comes from Schistocerca americana, assembly GCF_021461395.2. Classification (NCBI taxonomy): domain Eukaryota; kingdom Metazoa; phylum Arthropoda; class Insecta; order Orthoptera; family Acrididae; genus Schistocerca; species Schistocerca americana. Next base: position 553,405,435 of record NC_060121.1, on the reverse strand, counting down.
ATACATCTGTGCTGTTGAATCCATGGCAGAGGTTACTTCCGTTGTACCAGTTATGAAGGTTTCTTAACTTTCCACTCACGTACGGAGGGCCTAAAGAATGATTGCCTAAAGTCCTCAGTGGGCGCTGTAATTAGTCTGAACTGTCCTCGTGATCCCTACGGGACCGATACGTAGTATACTCCTACATTCATCATTCAGAGTTGGTTCTTGAAACTTGATAACTAGGCTTTCTCGGGATATGTTTTCACCATCTTCAAGCGTCTGCCAGTTCAGTTTCATTAGAGTCTTCTTGACACTCTCCCACAGGTCAATCAAACCTGCCACCATTAGTGCTGCCTTTCTCTTTTTAGTTGAGTATTCCCTGTTGGTCCTGTTTGGTACGGGTCCCACATATATCAGCAACATTGCAGGATGTCGCAGTTTATACTGATTGCGTTTCTATAGTATCCTACCAATAAACCGAATTCTGCCTCCTGTTTTGCCTACGACTGAGCCTGCGTGATCGTTTCTGTTCACATCCCTGCGAAGAGTTACAGCCAGGTATTCGTATCAGTTGGCCGATTTCGGTTGTGACCCTTTGATATACTAATCATAGGATACCAACCCTAATACAAACTTCATATCTTCATCTTATTTTCCCCCTAAATCGTCACTATTGCCAGGGCTCTCCGGCATTGGAACAGTACCCCGGCGTTGGACGTAATAGGGAAGTCCTATACCATAGGTGATCGTATAGATCTTACAATAAAATTTTTCCCGAGACATTCAAGTCTCATCTTTGTCTACGATAATGCTAGAAGCTGAAGAAATGAATTAAAATTAATTATATTAATTTGATAATTATAATATAGTATAATAAATAATTAATTAAATAAAATTTAAAAAAAAATTAATTCATTTCTTCAGCTTCCAGTATTATCATAGATAAAGATGAGGCTCAAATGTCTCGAAAAAAATTTAATTGTAAGATCTTTATGACCACCTGTGGTACAGGACTTCCTCATTACGTCCAACGCTGGGGTGCTATTCCAATGCCGGAGAGCCCTGGCAATAGTGACGCTATAGGGGGAAAATAAACTGAAGAAGCTTGTGTTGGGTAGGATATTCGACTTGCGTAGTTCGTGCAGCAATAGAATACCAAAATGTTTCCGTTTTGTAAAGTGCACAATTTTACATTTCTAAACATTTAAAGCAAGTTGTCAAGCTTTACGCCACTTTGATATCTTATCAAGATGTAACTGTATATTTGTGCAGTTTTTTCTAATAGTACCTCGTTATAGATCACTACATCTGCGAAATGACTGAGATTATAAAAATATTGTTCGCGACGTATTTACCACACAACATGAACAATAGGTCTCCTAACACACTTCCCTGGGATGCACTCGAAGTTACTTCTACATCTGTTGCTGACTCTCCGTCCAAGATAATTTGCTCCGTCGTCTCTACCAAAAATTCCTCAGTCCAGTCACAAATTTCGCTTGACACCCCATACGATCGGACTTTTCATAGTAATCGCGGATGTGGATGTGGTACGGAAGCTATTGCTTTTCAGAAATCAAGAAATACTGCATCTATCTCACTGCCTTGATCCAGGATGGATGGATTAAGGATATACTGTGAGTCTGGTTCACACGGTCGATGATTTTGGACTCCGTACTGTTTGGCCTGGAGAAGATATCGCATTGCTCTATTGATATCGCAGTGTTCTAAGATTCCACAACAAATGAATCTCAAGGATATTGGACGCTAATTTTACGGTTCACTTCTGATACGCTTCTCGCATACGGGTCTGACCTGTGCTTTCTTCCAATCACTGGCAGCGATTTTTGTTCGAGGTATCTATGATAGATCATAGTTAAGAAGGGGCTAGTTCAGGTGGAAATCCGGTATAAAATCTGAGAAGGATACCTTAGAATGCTGAAGCTTTCTTAAATTTTAGCGGCTTCAGGTGTTTGCCAACGCTACTGACACTAATATCATTTACCTTTACAGTGTGCAAGAATTATGTAGGAGCAATACTCTTTGATAATTCTGCATAGCACAGTAGTTAGTGCTAAGTGGAAGATACATAATCATTTACAAAACTGTGTAGTATGTAAGATACACATCAAAAGAACAGTGTGTTTATCACGACTTACGTAACATCATAACATACGCAGCAGAAGAACAAACATTTTTTTACGTGCAAAGCATAACGATTTTTCATAGTAGGACTGAGTATGAGTGTTAATGTTACCGATAACAGTGCCACTAAAGGAGAGTTACTAAATCCGAAATTCCTTCACCAAAGAAGACAAAGTGAATAGTCCAGAATTCAAATCAAGAACTGCTGCCAATATAAGTAACTTAGAAATAGATATCCGGGGTATATCGAAACAATTCGAATCACTTAGTAAATGGCAAATCCTCCGGTCCAGATTATACACGAATTTGTCTCCTTTCAGAGTATGCTGATGTAAGAGCTCCATACTTAGTGAGCATCTACAACAACTCTCTCGACTAAAGATCAGTACAAAAAAGTGGGAAAGTTGCACAACTCACGCTAATACTCAAGAAAGGAAATAGGTATAATCCGATGAACTGCAAACCCGTGTCACAGACGGCGATCTGCAGCTGAATTTTGGAACATAATTATACCGTGTTTGAACATTATCAATTACCTCCAAGAAAACTATCCACTCACACACAGTCAGCACAGATTCAATATAATTTTTCTTGTGAAACACAAGCAGCTCTTTATTCATATGAAGTAATGAGCATTATCGGAAGGGGATTTCAAATTGATTCCATATTTCTAGATTTCCAAGACTTTTGATAACGTTCCTCGCAAACGACTTATAACCAAATTCCGTGTCTATGAGTATCATCTCAGTTGTGCCCCAGAATTCGTGTTTTTCTGGCAGAAATGTTACTGTCCTAAGTAACTGACGGAGAGTCATCGACTAAAGCAGAAGTGATGTCTGGCGTTCCCCAAGGAAGTATTACAGGCCCTCTGCTGCTCCTAATCCATATAAATGACTTAGATGGCAGTCGTTGAAGCAATCGTAGATTGTTTGCATATGGTGCTGTCAATCATTTACTATTGAAGTCATCAGAATATCGAAATTAATTGCAAAATGATTTAGACGAAACATCGATATAGTAGTAGAAGTGACAATTATGACCGTAAATATGAAAGTAAATCACTCAAATACAAAGGCTCTCAGTCAAATAAGTATCTAGGACTAAGAATTTGGAACGAAGTTAATTAGAATGATCACGTAGATAATGTTGTGTGTAAGGCAGACCAAAGACTGTGTGTTAATGGCAGATCAGAAGATGCAACAGGGCCTACTGAAGAGACTCCCAACGCTACGCTTGTCCGTCCTCTGCTAGAGGGTTGCTGTGCGGTGTGGGATCCTTAAATAGGACTGACGGAGGACATAGAAGATGCTGTGCGGTATGGGATTCTTACCACATAGGACTGACGGTGCGCATAGAAAGAGTCATAAGAAGGGCAGCTCGTTTTGTATTATCGCGAAATAGCGAGAGAATGCCAAGGATATGACAGGCTACTTTGGTTGTCAATCATTACAACAAAGACGTTCTCCACTACGGCGAGATCTTTTCACGCAATTTCAGTCTACAGATTTCTCCTCTGATTGCGGAAATGTTTTGTTGACACCTGCCTATATAAGAAAAAAATCACAATCGTTGTAAAGTCAGATCAGAGCTCGCATGGAAAGACTTAGGTTTTCGTCTTCCCCGCGCGCTGTTAGCGAGTGAAACGGTAGAGAAAAAGCAGACACTTAGGTATGAACTACTATATATATATATATATATATATATATATATATATATATAGCTAGATATGCATCGTAAAAGAGAGAAAAGTAGCTTATAAGCGGTAAAACTAGAAGAACTAGTGTCATTGGCCTATGTAAGAGGGAATATCGTAGAGCGTTATTTAGGCAACGGATGGCGCTCTTGCTCTTCCTGCAGCAGTAGGACATTTTGTACACGTTGATCACTTGGATGGAGGCGTCGAAGCGGTTGGGACAGGGCCGTGCAGTACCCACTGTGGGACGGAGCGAGCGATGACTTGTGGCTTAGGTAGACCGTGACTTAGTGAGCAGGTAAATTCCAGGTAAACTCGGGCCAATTTTCGTATATCCTCGAGATCAGCGTCGTTTGCGTGGAGGTGTCAATGATAACAGACCAGCAGCTCAGCGTGAAGTAATCGCAGAAATCAATGTGGGACGCACGACGAACGTATCCGTTAGAACGGTGCAGCGAAATTTGGCATTAGTGGGCTATGTCAACAGACGACCGACGCCAGTACCTTTGCTAACAGCACGATATCGCATGCAGTTCCTCTCTTGGACTTATTATCACATCTGTTGGACCCTTTTTTTACCTACATCCTCAATTATTTGCTGGATCTATTCCAATATCTGTCTTTCTTTACAGTTTTTTCCTCCACAACATCCTGTAGCACCATGGAAGTCATTTGCTGATGTCTTAACGGATGCCCTATTATCCTGTCCCTTCTCCTTGTCAATGTTTTCCCTATATATCTTTCCTCTCCGATTCTGCGCAGAACCTCCTCATTCCTTATCTTATCAATCCACCTACTTTTCAGAATTCGTCTGCAACACCACATCTCAAATGCTCTGATTCTCTACTGTTCCGGTTTCCCCACAGTCCATGTTTCACTACCATACAATGCAGTGCTCCAAACGTATATTCTCAGAAATTTCCTCCTCAAATTACATCTGCATCTACATGTACATGGCTACTCTGCAAACCACATTTAAGTGCCTGGCAGAGGGTTCATCGAACCACCTTCACAATTCTCTATTATTCCAATCTCGAATAGCGCGCCGAAAGAATGAACACCTATATCTTTCCGTTCGAGCTCTGATTTCCCTTATTTTATCACGGTGATAGTTCCTCCCTATGTAGGTCGGTGTCAACGAAATATTTCCGCATTCGGACGAGAAAGTTGGTGATTGGAATTTCGTGAGAAGATTCCGTCGCAACGAAACACGTCTTTTTTCTAACGATTTCCAACCCAAATCCTGTATCGTTTCTGAGACACTCTCTCCAATATTCCGCGATAATACAAAAGGTGCTGCCTTTCTTTGAACTTTTTCAATGTACTCCTTCAGTCCTAGCTGGTAAGGATCCCACACCGCGCATTTTTGCCAGTGCTAGTCTGCTTTTGATGCCCACCTTGCTCCGTCCATTATTGGTTGTTTTGCTGCGTAAGTATTAGAATTCCTTAACTTCATCTACTTCGTGACGATCAATCCTGATGTTAAGTTTCTCTTTTCTGCTACTTCTCACTGCTTTTGTCTTTCTTCGATTTACTCTCAGTCCGCATTCTATACCCATTAGACTGTTCATTTCATTCAGCAGATCACGCAATTCTTCTTTTCTTTCACTCTGGTTAACAATGTCATCAGCGATCTTATTGTTCATATCCTTTCACATTGAATTTTAATTCCACTCCTTTGTTTTATTTCCATAATCGCTTCTTCGATGCACATATTAAACAGTGGGGGAGAAAGACTACCTTTTTTTTCCTTTTTTTTTCATCAGTCTTCTGACTGGGTTCTAGACGACTGGAAAACAGTGGCCTGATCAGATGAGTCCCAATTACAGCTAATAACAGCTGATTGTAGGATTCAGTTGTGGTGCTGAGCCCACGAAGCCATGGACCCAACTTGTCAAAAACAGACTGTGAATGCTCAATAATGGCGTGGACTGTGTTTACAGAGAGTGGTTCAAATGGTTCAAATGGCTCTGAGCACTATGAGACTTAACTGCTGAGGTCATCAGTCCCCTAGAACTTAGAACTATTTAAACCTAACTAACCTAAGGACATCACACACATCCATGCCCGAGGCAGGATTCGAACCTGCGACCGTAGCAGCCACGTGGTTCCGGACTGTAGCGCCTAGAACCGCACGGCCACTCCGGCCGGCTTACAGAGAGTGAGTGAACTGGGACCTCTGGTACAACTGAACTATCGTTGACTGGAAATAGTTATGTTTGACTGCTTGAAGATAATTTGCAGCTATTCATGGACTTAATTTTTATGGATGACATTGCGCTGTGTCTTCGTACCACAACTGTCAGCGATTGATTTTAAGAACATTCTCGACAATTCGAGCGAATAATTTGGTCACGCAGATCGCCCGACATGTATCCCATCGAACATTTATGGGACATAATAGAGAGATCAGTTCGTGCGCAAAATCGGGCACCGGAGGTACTTTCGCAATTATGGACGGCTGTGGAGGCAGCGTGGCTCAATATTTCTGCAGGGGACTTCCAGCGACTTGTTGAGTCCATGCGACGTGGAGCTGTTATACCGCGCCGGGCAAAAGGAAGTCCGACACGATATTAGCAGGTATCCCATGACTTGTGATGCATCAGCGTACGCCGGAGTAAAGTATACGTGGGCAAATTGTTCGTGCTGTAATTATGGTAGCCAACGTGTTTGGTGTTTCAGGAGGCATCATATTGATGATTTACACTGCGTACAGGGAATGCGGAAAACATCAGCTGCTAAGTCACAACGCAGTCGAAATGTGTGTTGACTGATTGCAACGGACCATCATTGAAGAGGACTGTGACGAAAAATAAGAGGACAATAGCTGCAACACTCACTGCAGAACTAAATGTCGCACTCGCGAATGCAATCGGCACCAAAACAACGCGAACAGAGCTACAGAAGCTGGGTATTGCTGGGCGAAGGGGAATTGCAAAACCATACGTCAGCGATTCAAATGCTTGGTCGGATGAGTCTTGTTTCACACTGTTTCCAACTTCTGGCCGAATGTACGTTGCAAGGATGAAACATTGTGGGTGTTCGGTGATGGTTTGGCGGACCATTTTGGGATGTTCCATGAGCACCATGGTTTCTCTGAGTCGCATTGCTGTCAACGATTATGTGATCATTTTGTGCAGATTAGGTCCATCCCGTGGTGTAATTTTTTGTTCCCCAATGGTGTTTCTGTATTCCAAGACCACATAAGCATTAAGTTGCAATGAGTACAGGTAGTATCAGATATCCCCCAGCGTGAAAATGAGACTTCAGTATGATTAATTATTTCACAAAGGAGCGGCAAACGCTACCACAAACTTCCTAGTTTACCAACACAGTCATCGATAATGCTCCGACATCCATTTGGTTGGTTTAGCTAGTCCTACACTAAGCTAAAGGATTGTGAAGACACGTTATAACAATGCCGCTTTACTCTCAGTATTACTCAGTACTTCAGGCTGATTTGGACAGAGCGAGGGAGGAACTGAAGAGGTTAAGGGGGGAGGAGGGTAAACAGCGGTGGGGAGTGGTAGCTGGGAACAGGGGCCACAGAAAGAAGACAGTGTCTGGCAGTTTCCCAATTGGTACGACCAATAGATTTGCCTTGCTACCACAGTTAAGTAAGGAAGAGGCTCCAGTAGAAGTAGATGTAATTAAGATGCAACAGAATCTCACCAAGAAACAAACTGTTTCAAAAAAAGTACAAAATAAGAAGAAAGTTCTGTTGCTAGGTAGCAGCCATGGAAGAGGTGTGGGCCAGATTTTCCAGGAAAAATTAGGTGACAGTACCAGGTCACAAACTTTTTCAAGCCAAGGGCATGTCTCAGCCAGGTGGTAGAGGATATAGGTTCCTTGCCGGGGTTTCTCAAAGCAGGATCATGTGATGATAGTGGGTGGAGTGGGAAACAGTATTGATAGGGATCAGAGCTACAGTATTGAACGTGACGTGGCGAAAATAGCCTCTGAAACGACCCATACCAATGTTGGGCTGGTGCCTGCTTTCGTGCGGTATGATCAGCCCCAGTTGAACCGCTTTGTCGGGGTAAATATGGAGTTGCATCAGTTGCATAGGGCGGCCACACTGTCAGACATTGGATTGGTTCCTGTCGAGGCTATTGATGGGGTGGATTTTACAAGGCATGGCCTACACCTCAATAGGAAAGGGAAGGGTAAACTGGGAGGGTTGTTAGCGAAATCCATAAGGGGGGCACTAGTACTCATGGATGTACCTTTTTTTTAGACTAATAACAGTGTCCAATGAGAAGTTCAGGCAGGTAGGTGCTAAAGAGGTCCAAAACTCACAAGATTCTCACAACAGTAAAGTAAATAATAATGTTACCATATTTAACCAAAATATTGGTGGATTAAAGAAAAAATTAAATTCTCACAAAAGTAAAGTAAAAAATAATGTTACCATTTTTCACCAAAATATTTCAGGATTGAAGGTCCACCATGTTTTTATTTCGATGTGGAGCCAGTAGTACGCTGGTGTTGATGTTGCGTTCTCCATTCTAGACATTGATTTGATGCAGCTCTCCATGCTACTCTATCCTGTGCAAGCCTCATCATCTCCGAATAACTATCGTAACCTACATCCTTCTGAATCTGCATAATGTTTTCACCTCTTGGTCTCCCTCTACGATTTTTACGCTCTTCGCTTCCCTCCAGTACTAAATTGGCGATCTCTTGATGCCTCACAACGTGTACTACCATCCGATCCTTTCTCCTAGTCAACTTGTGCCACAAATTCCTCTTCTCCCCAATTCTATTCAGTACCTCCTCATTATTTACGTGGTCTACCCATTTAATCTTCAGCATTCGAAAGCTTCTATCCTCTCCTTATCTAAACTAGTTATCGTCCATGTTTCACTTCCATACATGGCTACACTCCATACAAATACTTTCAGATAGGACTTCCTGGCACTTAAATCTATACTCAATGATAACAAATTTCTCTTCTTTCTCTCTTTCTTTACCATAGCTAGTCTACATTTTATATCTTCCCTACTTCGACCATTATGAGTTATTTTTCTTCCCAAATAGCAACACTCATTTACTACTTTAAGTGTCTCATTTCCTAATCTAATTCCCTCTGCATCACCTGATTTAAATCGATTACATTCCATTATCTTTGTTTTGCTTTTGTTGATGTTCATCTTATATCCTCCTTTCAAGACACTGTCCATTCCGTTCAGCTGCTATTCCAGGTCCTTTGCTATCTCTGACAGATTTACAATGTCGTCGGCAAACCTCAAAGGTTTTATTTCCTTACCAAGTATTTTAATTCCTACTCCAAATTTTTCTTTTGTTTCCTTTAGTGCTTGCTCAATATACAAATTGAATAACATTGGGTGGACTCGCATTCGGGAGGACGACGGTTCAATCCTGCGTCCGGCTACCCTGATTTAGGTTTTCCGTGATTTCCCTAAATCGCTCCAGGCAAATGCCGGGATGGTTCCTTTCAAAGGGCACGGCCGACTTCGTTCCCTGTCCTTCCCTAATCCGATGAGACCATTGACCTCGCTGTCTGGTCTCCTTCCCCAAAACCAACCAACCAACCAAAAACATTGGAGATAGGCTACAACCCTGTCTCACTCCCTTCTCAATCACTGCCGCACTTTCGTGCCCCTCGACTCTTATAACTGCCATCTCGTTTCCGTACAAATTGTAAATAGCCTTTCACTCACTGTATTTTACCCCTGCCACCTTCAGTATACATTGTCAAATGTTTTCTCTAAGTCTAGAAATGCTATAAACGTAGGTTTGCCTTTCCTTCACCTATTTTTAAGACAAGTTGTAGGGTCGGTATTTCTACGAAATCGAAACTGATCTTTCGCGAGGTCAGCTTCCACCAGTCTTTCCATTCGTCTGTAAAGAATTCGTGTTAGTATTTTGCAACCATGCCTTATTAAACCAATAGTTCGGTAATTTTCACAACTGTCAACACCTGCTTTCTTTGGGATTGGAATTATTATATTGCTCTTGAAGTCTGAGGGAATTTTGCCTGTGTCATGCATCTTGCTCACCAGAAGGCTGGCTCTTGCAAGGCTATCTGTTGCTCTAATGGATATTGTCTACTCCCAGGTTATTGTTTCTACTCAGGCCTTTCAGCGCTCTGTCAAATTCTTTACGCAGTATCATATCTCCCAATCCATCGTCATCTACGTCCTCTTCCATTTCCATAATCGCCCTTATATAGACCCTCTATATACTCCTTCCACCTTTCTGCTTTCCCTTCTTAGCGTAGGACTGGTTTTCCAACTGAGCTCTTGATATCCATGTAGGTGGTTCTCTTTTTTCTTACCCCTAGTGATACATGCTTCTACATCCAGGCATTTGTCCTCTAGCCATCTCTGCTTAGCCATTTTGTTCTTCCTGTCGGCCTGATTTTTGAGACCTTTGTATTCGTTTTCGCCTGCTTCATTTACTGCGTTTTTATATTTTCTCTTTTCATCAATTCAATTCAGTATCTCTTCTGTTACCCATGGATTTATTCTAGCCCGGGTTTTAACCTACTTGATCTTCTGCCGTCATCACTATTTCATCTCTCAAAGCTACCCATTTTTCTTCTACAGTATCTCTTTGCCCTGTTCTTGTCAGTCGTACACGTGGTAGAATTGCTTACTCCAATACTTGATGAGAAAGTTGTTTATAAGCAGCAATATGGCGGATATTAACTTCGGTGACTGGTAACTTGAGAAACAATAGTCTATATAAAACTACTGTAACTGTTATGCGGTAATATTTCCAAAAATGACTTGTGTCGATCAGAACAGACAGTGGAAGTAATTGTTTTCATGTAGCAAAAATTGAACCTATACAATGATTATGTGCTTTTGTAGTGGCTTAGGTAATGTGGTATTAAACAGATACGGAAGTGGACCAATAAACATTCGTGATACAGTGTACTCTACATGGATCAGTAAATTCAGGTACTCACCCAGCCACCTTACGGTAGGTGGCGCAGGTACTTCTGGTACTCATTCTCGAAAGCTGCGTGGGAAGAAAGTCTGCCGATGAACTTTAATTTGTCTGATGTTCTCGTCGTGGCGATGTCGCGAAGCATGTGTTGGAGGAAGTAATGTGTTGCCCGACCGACCTAGGGAGGTACGCTTTGGGAATACCAACTGTAAATCTCTCTGTGATGAGCAACACCTTCCTTGCAGCGTTTGCCACCATCTTCCAAACGTTCTCGCATCGTCTAAACGATCTCGTGATGAAATGCATCCTTCTTATTTGGACCTCCTCTATCTCTTCTATTAACCCAACCTTGAAAGCGTCCCGTACTGATGAGTAGTAAGTAAGAATTGTTTAAAAGCTTGTCTTATAAGATAGGCTACTTCTTTCGTGACGAATTGCATTTCCTTAAGATTCTTCTAGTCAATTTCGGTCTTGCATCTGCTTTTCGTACACTTAGTTTCACATGGTCATTCACTTTAGGCCTCTCTGGATGATTATTAGTATTTTACGGTTATAGCTGAGGAATGGAAGACAGGATTGTGGGAGAATACGGGGTCACTAGTAGGAAAAAAGTCTTGAGTTATGCAATAAATGTCATGTAGTAACAGCAAATACACTGTTCAGTAATCACAAGAGGGAGAGATACACATGGAAAATGCTTGGAGACACGGAAAAACAACAACTGGATTACATCATGGGGATACAGAGATTTCGTATTCAGATATTTGATTTTAAGACGTATCCACGAGCTAAAATATACTTAAATCGCAATTTAGTAATGATGAAGAATCGATTGAAATTTAAGAGAATCGTCAGGGATAATGAATATGTAAAGAAGTGAGATACTGAAGTCCTGAGGTGTAGTTAGGGGCATTTAAAGTTATTTAAGAATGCAGATACTACGGTAATGGGTACTGCATTAGGTAATTCAGTTGGAGAGGAATGGGCATCCTCAAAAACGGCAACCATAGAAGTTAGGCAGAGAAGATGGAGGCAAACGGAAGATAACAGCGAAAAAATCTTCACTAACAGAGGAAGTAATTATGTTTATTGGCGAATTGAAGATATACAAAAGTGTTCAGGAAAGCCGGCCGAAGTGGCCGTGCGGTTAAAGGCGCTGCAGTCTGGAACCGCAAGACCGCTACGGTCGCAGGTTCGAATCCTGCCTCGGGCATGGATGTTTGTGATGTCCTTAGGTTAGTTAGGTTTAACTAGTTCTAAGTTCTAGGGGACTAATGACCTCAGCAGTTGAGTCCCATAGTGCTCAGAGCCATTTGAACCATTTTTTGTTCAGGAAAATAATGGTATATGGTAATACAAATCACTTAAGAATGAAATAAACAGCAAGCGTAGGGAAGCTTAAGTGAAATGACTATAGGAAAAATGCAAACTCGAAGCGGAAATGGTCGTCGGAGGAACAGATTCAGCTTGTAGAAAAGTCCAAACAGCTTTCAGTTAAGTTAACAGCAAAGTCAACACCAAAAATGGAAAAAGTAATTCCACTGTTAAACGCAGTGGTGTGAGTTGATGGCTGAAAAGAGAGCATTGGGTGCTTCAACGAGGCAGAATCAGAAGTGAGTTTCGATCTGGAAGATATTGCGGTTACATTACTGAAGTCAGTTTGACAAAGCTTTGGAAAAGTTGCGATCACATTAAGTAGAAGAGACAGATAACATTCCTCTGGAATTTCTTAGATTTCTGAGATTGGCGTACAGAATCTCTGAGACTGCAGATTTGCCATCGGACATTCAGAAGAATATCATCCACAAAAAGCCTGAGATAGCAAAGGAAGACTACTGTGAGAACTATCGAGCAATTAGCTTAAAAGTTCATGCGTCCAAGTTCCTCACAAGAATAATACACATGGGAATGGAAAAGAAATTTGAGGATATGATCACGACGATAAGTTTGGCTTTAGGAAAGGTATAGATACCAGAGAGGCAGTTTTGACGTTTCGCTTGACAAAGAAGGCAAGACTTAAAGAAACTCTAGACATTTCATAGGATATGTTTACCTAGTAAAGACGTTCAGCAACGTAAGTGGTGCAAATGATTTATATCTCAGGAAAATAGGACATGTTACATGTACAGTACGATAATAAGAATACATAGAGGAACCAAAAGGCCGAAGACTAAGAGAAAAGGATCGGATTACGAAGAGCATAAGGCAAAGGTCCAGTTTTTCTCCTCTACTATTCAACCCGTATATCGAAGAAGCAATGACGGAAGATAAAAGAAAGGTCCGCGAGTACGATTAAGATTGAATGTAATGAGAAGTCTCAAGAATGGGGAATATAGGTTAAGCGTATACCTAAGAAAGACGAAATGGAGGAGTAGTAGCAGAATTGAAACTAGCGATAAACTTAACGTCAACAGGGTTGGCCACGAAGTAAATGAAGAGAAGGAATTCTGCTATCTTGGAAGCAAAATAACACATATCAGACCAAGCACCGAGAATACAAAACATGGGCTAGCACAAGCAAAGAGGGCATTCCTTGCCAAAAGAAGGCTACTATTATCAAACATCGGCATTAAGTTGAGGAAGAAATTTCTGAGATTGCACGCCTGGAAAATGGCATTTTATGGAACCGAATCATGGACTGTGTGCGAAGATAAGAAGAGAACCGAAGCACTTGAGATGTGGTATAGAATGAGGCTGAAAACTAGATGGAGTGATAAGAATGAGGAGGTTCTTCGCAGAATTGGCGATGATAAAAGTATGTCGACAAGAATAAGAGATAGGATGATAGGACATGTGCGAAGGTATCAGGAAATAACTTGCATGGTACTAGAGTGAGATGTAGAGGGCAAACACTGTGAGGGAAGACAGAGATTAGAATATATCCAACAAATAATTGAGGACATTAGGTGAGTGTGCTACTCTGGCAAAGAAGCTGGCAAAGAAGAGGAGTTCCTGATGGGCTAATAGTACAAAGAAAGGCTTTATGCTCACATCTGGTAATTCATAAAATTGAGTACATTCATGTGCTTAATAAACGAAAATATGGGCTAGAATCATAAACAAAAGTTTTGAACGTCTGAGTCAGCTTGCTGAAATGGAGACGTTTGTGTCTCCCAGGAATGAAAGTAAGGTTGATCCTCAGATAAGATAACTTTCTACGTAATGTGGAAGAGAGTGAGAAAATTCCATCAGTACGTCTTAACGTATAATTACACCTGACAGCTTTTATTCCCGCTTCCATTTCCATTTGCCTACTCTCTTCACGCAATTTAGCAGTTATTTCAAGCAGAGGAAAAGCAATAGCTCAAATTATAGATTCACTATTATATCCATTTTGTTAGAGAAAACCGCAGCTGTTTTCTTAAATTACACTGTAGGAACTACGTCATCCAGCCACATGTGCAGTATTTCCGACATCTAATTATACTTTCACGTTTACGGTTGCTTTAAACAGCCTGTATGCATATTTTATTAGCTGTCTGTGTCTCTTCTTTTACAAATGGTTGTTTGATAGGTCTTTTTCTGTTTACAGCCAATTTCATAATTCTGTGTACTACTGCAAGCTATAATCAACAACTATGAAATGTCCGTTATATATTTCACTAATGTTGAGAACACTTACCACAGTAACTCATTCTTTTGACTTGTACTTTTTTTTTCAGAGTACAGAAGGCTACCCTATTCTGTGGAATGATGTGGGTGAAACAATCTTGGTACAATCTTAGTACAATTATGTGTCACAGATAATAACAAGAGAAATTTAAGCTTTTCTTGTATTTTTTTACTTCCTTAGTTCTTTGAATAAACTGAGGTCGATTAAAAAGTTGTCCTAACATTTAGTTTCATTTAACTGATTGAATTCTTTCCTTTTATAAATCATTTTTGGCATAATGTTACACCCTGCTACAAAATAAAGTGTTATGGATTTATTTTCCACTGAATATGTTAACAACATTTGGAATACAGAAGTGAGTAATTAACATAAGTAACGCAAGAAATGCATATCAACAGAATCAACACTCGCATCACTTTATTTCTGGACGGGAAACCGATTCGTATTCATCCTGGACGTCAGATAGAGCGTTCTTCCAGGAGTGGCCATTTCCTCCACCTTAAGTGCTGTCGCTCTTCAGTTTTTCGACAGGTTACCATTTCGCAAGACACTTTGCGAATCTGGTGGGATTTCCAACCACGCTTTTAGTTACCTCTCCCGACACAGTCTACACTATAGACAAGGGTTGCTAGGGACGAGTGCGGCCATGTCAGTGTTGAGAGGTGCCGCCCGCTTTGGACAACATAGGGCAGAAAGGCGTGAGGCGGGGGGTCACGTGGGCGCCTGGCCACTGTGTTTCAAGGGTTTCCCCAACCGACCCCATTGTGTGTCCAGCTGTGGTCCGCAGAGAGAATGGCCACCCCTTCCACGGCTTTCTTCCAACACTCGGAGTAGACCTCGGCTTAAGTTACAAATACTGCCGACGGCTGCTCAAAGGACTCTGCCATTTCGCCGGCTACCTGAGAATAACGACTGTCACATGTCAGCTGCCACTTCCGTGTTTCCGCCTCTGCACGAGACACAAACAAGATGTGAAAGAAAGGGAACAGAAGAGCAAGGGAGCGGATCCTTAGATGATAACAATTTAGGCTTTACGTGAAAATAACTAGCGCCTTCATAACAGTTTTGTTCGAGTTAAGGTATGACAACTGAGTGAAACGATTTTCAAATTGTCTCTGCTGCGTATGTGCAGCTTCGCCATAGTTTCCACCGCCAGATCCCTTTGGGTTTACTCGAACACATACTTCACGTGTTTCGTTGTTCGACCACCGGCAGCGCTAGTTGACAGCTTTGCTCTCTTCGGGTTTGCTCAAATGTTTCTAATTTAAGTAATGACGCGGTGCGCCCGGTACGTATTTTTTTCGTGCTTAGCACTATACGTTCCGAGAATTTATTATTGGCAGGTGCAGATATTTACATTAGTATTTTATGTGCTGTTTGTAAGTGTATTGTGCCTCTGTCGCCCTGTATTGTGCCGTCTTGTTGAGGCCGTGACGTACCCTATTGTGCCTCCTACATCATGCAGAAAAACGTACACGGTATGAAATTTCAGAAACAGTACGAGTGATGGTTTGCCTGTGGATAGTTTTCTGCATAATGGAGGAGGCGCAGTATCTTTTAACCTCAAAAAGACGATTACAGTGCAAGATAGGCAGTACAACACACATAACACTAATGTAAATGTTTGATCATGACAATGAGAAATTCTCGAAACGCATCGTGCTAAGCGTCAAAAAATGCGTAAGTACTAGAGTGTTTCGTTATTTAAGGCATTAATGACACTTGCAGGTTTTCCAAAAACATCAATTATGATGAATGAGATTGTGTGAAACGTTTCTGCTTCCCACTTGCGATCGGCAATTCTTGGAGAAGCAGTGATATAAATTTTAACTGAAGAAGTTCTTAATTATTCCTGACACCTCTTTCCTCATCAACGTCCTGTTTTCTTTTACATATTTTGATTATATGCAAAAGATAAGAACTTTGATAAGCTTATCTTATTGATTTTGTTATCACAAATTTTGTTGCTGATCGACAATACATAGCAAATAATTAGTACCAGTGTTAATAAACTACACTCATGTTGAGGAAAAAACATAACATCTTGAACGACTAGAGATAGGACGTCATATTCGCAGGACACGTGTATTAGTATGATCTGCAGAAATGATTAGCATTTCAACCTCACCGGCGTGCGGGCTCGAGGTGAACATCGATATCATGGCGCAACACCATTTGCTGGTAAAATGTGCCTGCGACTGCCGTTGTCACTATAAACCGAAGATAGTGGATTAGTGTGACTTAAGCAAACGTGCAGGGTGCCTCGCAGGCGTATGCGCTGACCGCACCGACAAATCAGTGAGTTTGAAAGAGGGCGCATTATTGGCATGAGAGAATGTGATGCATCCATTTGGTAAATTGCTACTCGTATGGGACGAAGCGTTTCGGAAGTGCAGCGGGTGGGTGCATAATGGTTCACGAAAGGCCGTAGAACAGGGCGAGATGAGTCAGCTCGCACCAGTCAGACCACCCCCGAGAAGATCGACACCTCATCCGAATGGCATTGTAGGACGAATGTCAGTCCTCCTCGGTTCTGGCCGAAGAAAAATTATCGGTCGTTTATTTGGTAGGGAATGGCTGTAATGTGTCCAGTTGCAATGAATCTAATTTGTAGTTTAATTTCACTAACATATATTTAACAGCATTGCATGCTGCTATGCCACCTCCCCTCAAAAGTGATCCAAGTTAACGTGTGCGCGTCATTTGTAGCAATGAGTGTAGTATGTGACCCTCAGTTATGGGCTCCTGTGACCTAATCCTGGTATGGAAAGTGAAGCGAACAGAGGACAGTGAGATCCTTTCGCTTTTGATATCCCAGAATTTATATATATGCAACAAATGTCTGCAGAAAAATCTCTCAAGCAAATAAAATTATACCAGGATGTAACAAAAATGGCTCAAATGGCTCTGAGCACTGTGGGACTTAACTTCTGAGGTAATCAGTCCCCTAGAACTTAGAACTACTTAAACCTAACTAACCTAAGGACATCACACACATCCATGCTCGAGGTAGGATTCGAACCTGTGACCGTAGCGGTCGCGCGGTTCCAGACTGTAGCGCCTAGAACCTCTCGGCCACTCCGGTCGGCCGATGTAATAAAGTTCCACAAGGTTGAGATATAACGCTTCTTTAAAAGGGTAGCAGGAACCTAGTATTTTTTTTCAACGAGATTGAACACAAAAAGCGACGCACATGCGAGCGCAGATCTCTTTGGAGCAGGGTTATTAAACGTTTGGAACTAGTCAGAAGAATTTCCTCTGATCAGTCGAAACTAGCTCCAACCGTCCATTGGCTGCTACTCGAACAGCTTTCGGCCAGTCACAAACCAAGGGAACAGGAGAATGTCTGCGTCGAACGTATTCGCGTGGTTCCAACGGTTGCAACCGTATCTCGAACGAACATAATGTCTACCTGAATATCGAACAGATCGTCATTAACAGAAACGACAAATGATTTGTTTTAAAACTGAAATCGATTACGATGTGGAAATTTATGACTGTGATAAATTTAGGTTTTCAGAAATTACTACAACCAGTCGCTTAGCCCGACGGTAGAATTATTATTTCCCCGTTACATGTTTCAAGTCGCCTACCGACTCGTCATTAGACGGTGCAATTCTTAGGGATCGTTCATAGCACAGTATGGCGCCTTGTTAAGCTGTTGCAAGACAGAAAAATATAGAAACATTTGAGCACTGAATGTGGTGAGGTGTGTGGAGTAATTTACATAATAAACGTGACTGTATTACACATACTTAATTGCTTCCCATGGAATATCTGTGGACAGTGCCGTCAGGTAACGTCAGATACGTCGCCACGTTCAACACTTGTTTCGACCCTTTTTCCTTTGTTGCCACAGCTATACAACGACCTCCTCAGTGGTATTAAAGAATGCTAAGAGCTGTGCCACTTGATAATTAGGCACAACATGGCCTGACACCAGCAACGGGAAAATAAAAATCTTGCCTTTACGAAAGGCGATTGGTTCGAGTTATCTCTGTAAAATTTTTATTTTTATTTTGCTCGTTTGGAATTTTGTGACCAAAATTGTTAGAAACATGGTTGCTTTCCTTAACTACGGTTGATTTTTCTGCATCTATAATTAAATATATACGAGTACTCTGCAAACCACTGTGAAGTTTACGGCAAATGGTATGTCCAGCAGTGCCAGTTACTCGTTTTTTTCACGTTCATATATGGAGGGCGGGAAGAACGGTTGTTTCAGTGCCTCCGTGTGTGGTCTAATTAATCTGGTCTTGTCCTAACGATCCACACCGGAGCAGTACGTAGGGGGCTATAGTACATTCCTAGAGCCATAATTTAAAGCTGGTTCTCGAAATTTTGTAAATAGGCTTTCTCGGGAAGTATATGTTTACCTTCAAGCGACTGCTGCTCCAGTTTCTTCAGGGTCTCTGTTACACTTTTCCACGGATGAAGCAAACCTGTGACCATTCGTGCTGCCCTTCGCTGTATACGTTCAATATCCCCTGTTTGTCCTATTTGGTACGGCTCCCACACACCTGAGCAGTATTCTAGGATGGGTCGCACGACTGGTTTGTAAGCAATGTACTTTGTAGACTGATTGCATTTCCCCGATGCTCTACCAATAAAGCGAAGTCTACCACCTTTTTATCGTTCTTTGTGACCAGCTCTGGAGCGTACACCATTTTTAAGTTCAACTTATTAGTTATTTTATTTATTCAAGTATGCTTTCTGTCATTCTTTTTATCTACCTCGTCTTGGGAGCTTAACTGCTGAAAACTTTTGGTCTTCTGTAAGTAGTTTGTTTCTAAAAATATTTTATTTTGATGACGGATCTAGTTCGTTACTATCGTCTCTCAGGTGTACATTCGAAGCCCTTTGTATCGTGAAATTTGCTTCCAGTTAGCACGGAAGTAACAAATGAATCGCTCTATGAAGACCTATATACATATGCGCAAGCTGCCTTCGGTATGTGGCAAAGGGTACGATTATCTTCCGTCTCTGCTCCATTCGCGATTGGCCCTTGGGAAGAATGATTGCCAACAATTCTCCGTATGACCTCTGATTTCTCTGATGCTCTTGTGTGTGTGTGTCTGTGTGTGTGTGAAGTAATCTGTTGCACGATTCTTCTTGGAACGTGGGCTCTTGGAATTTCCACAGTAAAACTCTCCGTGATGCTCAAAGTTTTTCTTGTAGCGTCTACCGCTGGAGTTGGTTTGGGATCTCCGTAATGCGCTGGCGCCGACTGGACGATAACATGACTATATGAACCGCTCTTAATTAGATCTTTGGTTCCTCTTCTACTAACCTAAACTGGGAAAGGACCAACAATGACAAGCAACATACGCCGACTGGACGATAACATGACTATATGAACCGCTCTTAATTAGATCTTTGGTTCCTCTTCTACTAACCTAAACTGGGAAAGGACCAACAATGACAAGCAACATACAAGACCAGTACGTTTCCTCTTTCGGGACTGCATTGCGTTTTCTTATGGTTCTCCTAATAATCCCAGCATGGCAGCTGCTTTTCCTACCCTGCTCTAAAGGGAACTCATAAGTCCTCGTAAGGGCGTCGTAAGAGTTCGGGCGTGTCCCTCAACGGGACGCCGTCCAGCATCGAAGCCAAGACACTGTCGACAAATCTACCTGATTCTAGCCAGTGGCAGATTTTGCCAGACGTCAGGGAGGTAGTTGCGGACTGGAGATGCCAACACTCCTCCTCCAGGTCTAAGTTCGCTCAGTGAAGAGTATTTCCAGGGTCACTCAGAGCTACCATCCAAGTTTTCCAGAACGACTCGGCCGGGTCTAGACGTTACTGATCTCCAAAAGAATAGCCACGAGACTCACAAACCCATTCCTACATCCTAGCCGCTCAGGATGCGTTCACACGGTTATTGTTATTGCACGTATAGCGGGTATCTTCGCTTTCTTCTCTCTTCAAGATCCTATTTCTGTTCTTTTTTTCGTCTGCTTGCATTCATTGTCTCGTGGTGTCAAATAGACACTGCGCTACAGTTATCCTTATTAACCATTCTTCCACGCCCATAGATTCTCTTATGGTGTCATTTCGCGCGTGTTTCATTTGAAAGATATCATCATTCCAAAATTTGGAAGTTCATTTTGCGTGTCAATATTTTCTCGCGTTTCCTGTTGTTTAACTCGCACGTCTTGGTTCAATGAGTGTTAACATTCTCAACACCAATTTTGCAGGTAATAGGTTTAGTGTTTCCTGTTTCTGCGTTTCACGGTAGACATATTTTCCTCTTACTCTGACTTTTATAGCAGGTTACCCCATCCTTATTTATAACATCTGATGACCGAGTGACCTCGAAGTACCTAAATGCTTTACAGTTATTAATTCTCGCCGCTTCAGTGCTCAAATTTGTTGCTAACTCAGAGAACTCCATTTTTTTCCATATTTATCTGTACACACAGATTTTCTTACTATTCTTTCTGATTTCGTAACATATAACATACATCTTATGTATTTTCACTTCAGGTAACTGATCATTAGCAAAAGAAAAAAAAAAGACTGTACATAACCAGTGGAAAAAATGGGAGTATGTTCCTGTTTATTTAAAAGATTTTGACTGAAAAGTGGGGTACCAGCTGCCTCTTTCTACCTTCCTCAGCACCATCAAAAACCTTCCTAAAATTTTTAGCATGCGAATTATTCTTGCTCTTTTCTTTTTTCTTTTTGTATGCAACTCACTTCAATCTGTGACAAGTGCCCCTAACCCTAACTCACTCACACTCACTAGTCCATCGTTGTAAGTCGGTCGTACCCTACCACTTCCAGTTGCCCTTTCTCACTCCCTCATTCAGTCATAGTCCTTGTCATTATCTCATTCTGTCTCTCTATCATTGTCTCCTGAGTCGCAGCCACAGTCTCCTTCTTTCTGTCCTAATAATACGATCTTCTCACACTGTCGTTGTCTCCCTCGGGCTCTCTCTTATTGCTAGTACTTCATTCCTTTCTTCCTACTGCTGCCGTCTCCTCTCACTATCACTCTCTCTCTCTTCCTCTTTGTCATTGGTATAAACTCGGTCTTTTATTATTACTTTCACATCCTCTCTTTCTCTTCATTCCTCCCCCTCCGGCACTGTCTCTTTCAGTCTTTCCCTAGCATCGTTCTGTCACTGTCGACTAAGTTCCACTGCCACTGTGTCTCTCTCTTCCTCTCACACTGCCATTGTTTTCTTCTCTCTTTCCATTACCCAACCACTGTCTACTATCTTCCAGTAGTTATTACTTTTTCCGTCTCTTTGCCAATTCTCTCAACATAAAAAAGCGTGAACATGTTCGGACGTCAAAATTTTTGGAAACATCTTTAAACGGTGCTGAGTAAGGTAGAATGAGGCAGCTGGTGCCCCACTTTTCAGTCAGAGGCTTTTAATAAACAGAAACAGATTAGCATTTCTGGTGCTCTGATAGCAGCATTTTTCCGCTGGTTCCCTTCTTTTCACTGCTGCAGTAGGGCAAGTACCTCATTTAAAAAGAAATGAACAGGTCAGAAAATTTTACGTGGTTTACTTACTTGAAACTGAAATAACGCAAAGCTAATTTCACACCTCAGGCCGGGATTTACGAGCAAAAATATTTTGCATGTGCTTTAGTACTGCAACATGGTATTTCCTGATGATAACCGGGACATTTCGCATCATGTTTCTCCATGCTACGTCACTTTATAAACTGAGTTTTCGCCTCACACTGGATTTTACATTCGTATTTTACGTGTACAAGTAGGGTGCTTTGAACCTTTGTATCTCGAAAACGGATAAAGATTAGAAGAAAATTTTCAAAGATTAAACCCTTTTGCTATTGATAACCGTCCCGGAATCCGCTGATGCGTTCTGATATCGGAGAAACAAATTTTTGAGATGTTTCTCAACACCAGATTTTTAAGAAGTGGGAGATGAATGCTCTATATAAATGCCTAGAGAATGTACCGTTAAATTTTGAGCACTTGCTACGGTGATTTATCACATAGATGTTGCCTCATGCTGGATTTTGCATGTAGAAGTAGGGTAAACTTGAGCCGCTGTATCTTGGAAATGGATAAAGATGTCAAGAAATGTTTTAAGGTTGTTGAAGATCGTGATCTTGGGAACATATCACAAGAATTTCAGCCATTTGCTGTCTTGGAATTCTCGGCTAGATTTTGGTCCGCTGGTGGCGGAGAAAATATTGTAAAAAACCCTTTTTCTAGTGTTTTACGATGTATGCCTCATGAACTAATGGTGCCTCTGTAAGTTCCATCAAGGATCAGCCGATTTGCTCCGTTTACCGAAGCAGGTGGAAATGTGTAATATGCATACTTTGACCCTTTACTGTAGGATAGCGGCACTAACACGATCCTTCTGTTGGCTATACAAATCGTTACCAGCCCAAGGGCTAACCAAAACAATTGACCTTACCTTTTTATCAACAACAGAGCCCGGTGTATGAGCTCCGAAAAATTCCGTTTTTATGCGCGACGTTTTGGAACATATTAGATACGCATGCTGTCGCTTGCGTACCGCTACATGCCGCGAGTGGTATTCCAGTGTTCCATACTTTTTCCAGGCATTATGAGCACAAAGCTCCATTCTTAAAAATGCGGTGACAATGCATCACAACTCTGTGACGACGCAAGAATGCTTGGGTGGAAACGAACTGAACCGGAAGAAACAAAAAACATTAGAAAGAAACATTCACATTGGTAACTAAGTTTCCAAAGAATTCTTATGTCCCAAAAGGGCTACTAAAAGGCTCTCTCTCTCTCTCTCTCTCTCTCTCTCTCTCTCTATATATATATATATATATATATATATATATATATATATATATATATAATCTCCTGTGCAAGCTTCTTCAACTCCCAGTACCCACTGCAACCTACATCCTTCTGAATCTGTTTAGTGTATTCATCTCTTGGTCTCCCTCTACAATTTTTACACTCCGTGCTTCCCTCCAATACTAAATTGGTGATCCCTTTATGCCTCAGAATATGTCCTACCAACCGATCCCTTCTTGTATTCAAGTTGTGCCACAAATTTCTTTTCTCCCCAATTCTATTCAATATCTCCTCATTAGTTATGTGATCTAGTCATCTAATCTTCAGCATCCTTCTGTAGCACCACATTTCGAAAATTTCTATTCTAGTTTTCTCTAAACTAATAATCGCCCACGTTCCATTTCCATACATGGCTACACTCCATACAAATACTTTCAGAAAAACTTTCTGATACTTAAATCTATACTCGCTGTTAACAAATTTATCTTCTTCAGAAACGCTTTCCTTGCCATTGGCAGTCTAAATTTTATATCCTCTCTACTTCGACCTTCATCAGTTATTTTGCTGCCCAAATAGCAAAACTCATTTACTACTTTAAGTGTCTCATTTCCTAATCTAATTCCCTCAGCATCACCCAACTTAATTCAACTACATACCATTATCCTCGTTTTGATTTTGTTGATGTTCATCTCATATCCTCCTTTCAAGACCCTGTCCATTCCGTTCAGCTGCTCTTCCAGGTCCCAGGTCCTTTGCTGTGTCTGACAGAATTACAATGTCATCGGCGAACCTCAAAGTTTTTATTTCTTCTCCATGGATTATAATTCCTACTCTGAATTTTTCTTTTGTTTCCTTTACTGCTTCCTCAATATACAGATCGAATAACTTCAGGGATAGGCTACAACCCTGTCTCACTCCCTTCCCAATTATTGCTTCCCTTTTATGCCCCTCGACTCTTATAACTACCATCTGGTTTCTGTTCAAATTGTAAATAGCCTTTCGCTCCCTGTATTTTACGCCTGCCACCTTCAGAATTTCAAAGAGAGTATTCCAGCCAACATTGTCAGAAGCTTTCTCTAAGTCTACAAATGCTAGAAACGTAGGTTTGTCTTTCCTTAATCTATTTTCTAAGATAAATCGTAGGGTCAGTATTGCCTCATGTGTTCCAACATTTCTACGGAATCCAAACTGATCTTTCCCGAGGTCGGCTTCTACCAGTTTTTCCATTCGTCTGTAAAGAATTGGCGTTAGTACTTTGCAGCCGTGGCTTATTAAACTGATTGTTAGGTAATTTTCACATCTGTCAACACCTGCTTTCTTTGAGATTGGAATTATTATATTCCTCTTGAAGTCTGAGAGTATTTCGCCTGTCTCATACATTTTGCTCACCAGATGCTAGAGTTTTGTCAGGGCTAGCTCTCCCAAGCTATCAGTAGTTCTAATGGAATGTTGTCTACTCCCGGGACCTTGATTCGACTTAGGTCTTTCAGTGCTCTGTCAAACTCTTCACGCAGTATCATATCTCCTATTTCATCTTCATCTACATCCGCTTCCATTTCCATAATATTGTTCTCAAGGACATCGCCCTTGTATAGACCCTCTATATATTCCTTCCACCTTTCCGCTTTCACTTCTTTGCTTAGAACTGGGTTTCCATCTGAGCTCTTGATATTCATACAATGGGTTCTCTTTTCTCCAAAGTTCTCTTTAATTTTCCGGTAGGAGGTATCTATCTTACCCCTAGTGAGACAAGCCTCTACATCCTTACATTTGTCCTCTAGCCATCCCTCCATAGCCATTTGGCACTTCCTGTCGATCTCATTATTGAGACGTTTGTATTCCTTTTTGCCTGCTTCATTTACTGCATTTTTGTGTTTTCTCCTTTCATCAATTAAATTCAGTATCTCTTCTGTTACCCAAGGAATTCTATTAGCCCTCGTATTTTTACTTACTTGATCCTCTGCTGCCTTCACTACTTCATCTCTCAAAGCTACCCACTCTTCTTCTACCGTATTTCTTTCCTCCATTCTTGTCAATCGTTCCCTGATGCTCTCTCTGAAACTCTCTACAACGTCTGGTTTTTTCTGTTTATCCAGGTCCCATCTCCTTAAATTCCCACCTTCTTGCAGTTTCTTTAGTTGTAATCTACAGTTCATTACCAATAGATTGTGCTCAGAGTCCACATCTGCCCCCCGAAATGTCTTACAATTTAAAACCTGGTTCCTAAATCTCTGTCTTACCACTATATAATCTATCTGAAACCTGTCAGTATCTCCAGGCTTCTTCCATGTATACAACCTTCTTTTACGATTCTTGAACCAAGTGTTAGCAATGATTAAGTTATGCTCTGTGCAAAATTTGACCAGTCGGCTTCCTCTTTCATTCCTTACCCCCATTCTGTATTCGCGTACTGCGTTTCCTTCTCTTCCTTTTCCTACTGTCGAGCCGGTCGCAGTGGACGTGCGGTTCTAGGCGCTGCAGTCTGGAACCGCGAGACCGCTACGGTCGCAGGTTCGAATCCTGCCTCGGGCATGGATGTGTGTGATGTCCTTAGGTTAGTTAGGTTTAACTAGTTCTAAGTTCTAGGGGACTAATGACCTCAGAAGTTGAGTCCCATAGTGCTCAGAACCATTTGAACCATTTGAACCTACTATCGAATTCCAGTCACCCATTACTATTATATTTTCGTCTCCCTTCATTATCTGAATAATTTCTTTTATCTCATCATATGTTTCATCAAATGATGCCTTGTCTTTGTATTTTTAAGTATGCAGTTTTGTAGAAAATGTTGTTTTGTGTCAATGTCGTTTCTGTTGTTTGCATCCCTTACGTGTAAGTGGTCTTCCTATTTTCTGGAATGAACCTTCGACGATTATTCAGTTACTCTTTTCAGTTAATACATATTATTGATTTTTTTTCTTTTTTTTTAGGTAACAGAAGAATTTCAATTTTTCCCTGTGGTCTCCAATAGTTATCTCCTTGATGAGACTGTTTTGTTTGAATTTTTATGTTTCTGGAAACTTCATTTGAAAATCTGCTCACTTTGCTGTTTGGGTTGTGTCGTTACCTCTTGTCTCAGCAATGAGAGGATTATAGTACAGGTTTCTCAAACGTGTGACATGAAATAAGCTGATAAATGTACCAAAAAATGGCTCTGAGCACTATGCGACTTAACTTCTGAGGTGATCAGTCGCCTAGAACTTAGAACTAATTAAACCTAACTAACCTAAGGACATCACACACATTTATGCCCGAGGCAGGATTCGAACCTGCGACCGTAGCGGTCGCTCGGCTCCAGATTGTAGCGCCTAGAACCGCACGGCCAGTCCGGCCGGCTGTAAAATGTAACAATTCGGTACAGTGTAGCAGTTGCGACACGGAGGAAACGCACATTGAGGGTGGTCAATTTGTGCATAAATGGCACGCTGCAGTGCAGCATATCGAAGTTTCAACGATTCTGATGACCAGATTATTTTGCTGTAGCCCATCCTCGTATTTTTTCTCTATCATTTTTGCCATGAGTAGGTTGCCATGAGTTGATTGGTAGCCGGCATTGCTGGGAAACAGTAACCGATCAGACTCGCGTAATTCTTGCTTAAAATATTGCGGTCAGCAGGAAATTGGTGGATTTAAATGTATCAGAGGGTTCTGGCTATTAACAGAAAAGCAATTAATGAAAGAACACGAATAGTGTCTGATCATACGTGTCAAAACAATACGCCGCTAACTTCGCCTGCTTTTTTCCTCAAATCTGTATAAATCACACCGCAAATGCAATAAATGATTAGTAGACAAGGTTTTCGTTTTGAATCAATGATGGAGACAACACAATAGGCAGGCTTATATAGCATTTATCTACCAAACATTAAAGAACTATAGAACTTAACATTTGCTCAGCTTTATCTCCCAAGAACAAGAGATAATTTAGCAGGAACATGACAGAAGGCAACTCCTATATTACCTTTTTCTCGGTGGCTTTACATTCGCCACCTACCCAGTTACTAGAAGTATCGAGGCCTTAGATGGATTCTTTACATATTTAACAAATGTAACCTTCCATTACATAGCTTCGTTTTCTTATAAATACAGATATTCTTATTCTGTCTTATTATGCCCTGTCACATTTTCAGTTAACTGAGAAGAAGCTAGAGAAAAGGAAGGAGTAATAAGTAATGCTTCAGGGTTTTCCAGAATATTTACCCTTTACGGTAGCTACCTACAAATATAAATTCGAAACCTCAAATGCTGAATTAATGCTTATTGGTCATGGGTAAACCATCATTTTCCTGAAATCTCTAGGTAAATGCGAAAACCGAAGGTTCTCTGTTCTGATTTGGCTAAGGAACTTCTGAAGTAAAACAAGAACAGGAGAACGTAAGACTGTTGGCGGTCAACCTATACAGGACACAGAAAGTAGGCAGTAGTCAGAGACAACTACTAACCAGGAATGAATGAAAGTCGTGTATCACACTAGGCGGCAAACCTAGCAGCCAGCTGTAGCACAGTCTCTTGGGAAAGCTGCACAGTATTGTTGCAGCAGATATAAACTAACAGTGTTTTCCACGTTGCTGGAGAAGGAAATCGGTTCAAAGACAGAAGCATTTAATCAACGTGTACGTCGACAAACTGCAAGCCACCTTATGACGTACGGCGGACGGTGCTTGGTGCATCGCTGTTACTTCCCTACTTGGGAATGGTCCATGGGGAGATCGATTGTTTGTAAGCCTCGGCGTGTGATCGAAACTCTCAAATTTTATTTTTATGGCGGTTTCACAATATCTGCGTAGGAGAAGGCGGTATAGTGGTTGACTGTTCTTGGAACGTGTGCTTTCAGAATTTACAGAGCAAACCACGCAGTGGTGCAGAACTACCCTCTTATAGCGTCTGCCACTGAACCTGGCTGAGCATATCTCCACGCTTTCGTGCTTACAGCGAAACTCGGTGCTCTTGTCTGGGTCTCCTCTAGTTCCTCTATCAGTACCCTTTGGTGACGATCCCATACTGATGATCAATATTAGTTGAACGAGAGTTTTTAAGTTTACTCCTTCGTGGGAGGACTACACTTCCTGAGGATTCTTCCAATGGAAAGACGCAACCAATACCTTCACTGCGTAATAACAACGGTGAAGTCACTGATGACAGTGCCGCTAAAGCAGAGTTTTCCGAAACTCCTTCATAAAAGAAGACGAACTAAATATTCCTGAATCCAATCAAGAACAACTGCCAAGATGAGAAACATGGAAGTAGATATCATCGGTGTAGCAAATCAGCTTAAATCACTTAATTCAGCCAAGGCCTCCGGTCCATATTGTATACCAGTCAAGTTCCTCTGAGTATGCTGATAAAGTAGCTCCATATTTAGCAATTATATACAACCACTCGCTCACAGAAAGATCCGTACCTAAAGACTGGAAAATAGCTCAAGTCACACCAATACCCAAAAAGTGAAGTAGGAGTAATCCGCTGAATTACAGGCCTATATCACTAACGTCGATTTCCAGTAGGGTTTTGGAACATATCCTGTATTCGAACATTAGGAAGTACCTCGAAGAAAACGATTTATTGACACATAGTCAGCACGGTTTCAGAAAATATCGTTCTTGTGAAACACAACCAGCTCTTTGTACTCATGAAGTAATAAGTGCTATCGACAGGGGATGTCAAATTGATTCCATAGTTTTAGATTTCCAGAAGGCTTCCGACACCGTTCCTCACAAGCGTCTTCTAACCGAACTGCGTGCCTACGGAGTATCGCCTCAGTTGTGCGACTGGATTCGTGATTTCCTGTCAGAAAGGTCACAGTTCGTAGTAATAGACGGAAAGTCTTCGAGTAAAACAGAAGTAATATCCGACGTTCCCCAAGGAAGTGTTATACGCCCTCTATTGTTCCTGAACAATATTAACAACATATGAGACAATCTGGGTAGCCGTCTTAGATTGTTTGCAGATGATGCTGTCATTTACCGTCTTGTAAAGTCATCAGATGATCAAAACGACTAACAAAATGATTTAGATAAGAGATCTGTATGGTGCAAAAAGTGGCAATTGACCCTGAATAAGGAAAAGTGTGAAGTTATGCACATGAGTACTAAAAGAAATCAGCTAAATAAGTCACACAAATCTGAGGGCTGTAAATTCAACTAATTACTTAGGGATTACAATTATAAATAACCTAAATTGGAACGATCACATAGATAATATTGTGGGTAGAGCAATTTGAAGGTGCAACAGGTCTTCTAAACAGACTGCTTGCACCACGCTTGTCCGCCCTATTCTGGAGTATTGCTGTGCGGTGTGGGATCCGCATCAGATCGGACTGACGGATGACATCGAAACAGTACAAAGAAGGGCAGCTCGTTTTGTATTATCGCGAAATAGGGGAGATAGTGTTACAGACATGATACGTGAATTGGAGTGGCAATCATTAAAACAAAGGCGTTTTTTGTTGCGACGGGAACTTCTCATGAAATTTCAATCACCAGTTTTCGCCTCCGATTGCAAAAACATTCTGTTGGCACCCGCCTGCATAGGGAGAAATGGTCATCACGATAAAATAAGAGAAATCAGGGCTCGCATAGAAAAATTTAAGTGCTCGTTTTTCCCCTCGTGTCTTTCGAGAGTGGAACGGTAGAGAGACAGCTTGAATGTGGTTCATTGAACCCTCTGCCATGCACTTTATTATGAATAGCAGAGTAATCACGTAGATGTACGTGTAGATGTAGCTCTATGTCTGGCGTCCGTCTCACCTACGATATGTTTTATACTGTTATTCCAGTTAACTAGGTCAGTACATGTACTCCTAGATATTCAATTGAAGTGGCATCTTATTCTGCAATCTTGTAATTGTAGAGTAATGGGTCTCTCCGCCCATTTATTCTCAATACGGTAAATTTGTTAATGTTGAAGATCAACTGCGAATCCCTGCACCAAGCGCTGATCCTCTGCAGGTCTTTCTACATTTCGCTGCAACTTTATAGCCTTACTACTTCTCTGTATACATCATCATCCACGAAAAGCCTCATGGAAGTTCCGACGTTATACATTGTCATTTGTGTATAGGATGCAACGGGTATAAGTGCAGAATGTTTTATACGTGTTATCTAAATACGTACATTCATCAGTGTGTTGGTTGTTTCTTCTCTGCGTCGAACAATCTTCCCACAACCATGTCACAAACTTTACGACATGTCTATTTTTGCATGGTCGTAACTGCACCACTAAGTGTACCATGTCGGTATAGACTAACTGTTTTACGTCAACGCGTCCACACTTCAACACCAGATTTTCTCCCCAAGGGAAAAATAAGCATCAATGGCTCGCAGAAAAAGGAAGGAAGGGAGACTGGGTTTACGACCCGTCGACCTGGAGGTCATTAGAGCGGAGCACAAGCTGGATTGCGTCAAGGATTGGGAAGGAAATTGGCGGTGACCTTTCAAAGGAAGCCATCTCGGCATCTGCCAGGAGCGGTTTAGGGAAATCACGGAAAACCTAATCTCGATGGCCGGAAGTGGGTTTGAACCGACGTCCTCCCGAATGCTAAGCGCTTCGCCTCCCCGCTCGGCTTCATGGCTGCTTCTGCCACTCATACTTGGAGGTTCTAACACGTGACTTGTAATAGCTATATCATTAGTCTGCACATAACGTCAATACCGATTTCATGTTACTCAGTACACAACAGAAATATCTGCACTTATACCTGTTACATCTTGTACACTGTGAAAAGTAATAATTCTGTAATAGGTCTTTGGGCTAAGCCTGAACTTAATTTTACGTCTGAAAATTTCATTCTTTTAAGAAAGGCTGTGTTCTGGGTGTTTCATGAGGTCGAATGGTCCTTCTCCTAACTGGCGATTTCAGTTTCTTTTCTAACCCGTGGTCACTTATTTCGATATCTGTCATTTCGACGTTCTGCGACGATTTAAAGGGGGAACCGCAGTAAGATCCTCCTCAATGAAATGGATTTGAACAAAGGAGTTTAGTATTTCGACCTTCTCTCTGTCATTCTCCGTTTCGATGTTTTTATAATCACAGAGCGTCTGAAAAGATGGCTTTGATCGGTTTACTGATTTAACATACAAAACTTCTTTGGTATTTCTGTCAGATCGAAAAACAGAACTTTACTTTCACTTGTCGTGATGAGTATTTGCTCATCATGGATCTAGTACTTGTTTCTGTTTGCGAGATGCCGTTCTTGACTTCCCGATACTGTCTTAATGAAAGAAGAGGAAAATTATTTCTGCCTACATATCGCATTATCTCGAATCTGCGATTTCGTGTTTTAAGCGTACCTTCGAGATGACGAACCAGCTACGCGTTCTCAGAAGGGGCTCGCGGGACCACTTAAACTACGCACATACCTGCTTGTAATGAGAGCTTTCTGCCACACTGGCTAATGTTGGCGGAATTAATACACTATTTTACTTCGTAAGCATCGCTGCTCCGCAGTTTCGTCTGTGTAGCGTTCTTCAAGTGGGTACAGTATAACCCGTCATGTGGACGTAATTTAGTTTCACATTCACTTTTCGCCTTGTCATACTGGTGTACTGGCCATCAGTCCGAAGACTGGCTTGATGCTAGACTATCCTGTGCAAGCCTCTTCTTATCTACATAACTACTGCAACATACATCCGTTTGAACCTGCTTAATGTATTGAGGATTTGGTCTCCCACTATAACTTTGACCCCTTCTGCCCCTGTCTTCTCCACACACACACACACACACACACACACACATACACACACACTTCTTCCTCCCAGAGGCGAGTCGTAGAAGTCCCGGTATGTGAACTATCAACAAATTCCTTCTCTAAGTCAAGTTGTGCCACAGGCTTGTTTTATTTCCAATTCGTTTCAGTACTTCCTCGTCGGTTATTCGGTCTATCCATTTAATTTTCAACATTCTTCCGCAGCAGTGCATTACAGCAGCTTGTATTATCTTATTGTCTAAACCGCTTACTATTCATTTTTCTCTTCCATAAAATACTAAACTCCACACAAATATTAAATTTATATACTACGTTATCAGATATCACCTTTTTAGAAATATTTTTCTGATAATGTCAATCTGTATTTTATATCCTCTCTATTTCGGCCATCATCAGTTACTTTGCTGCCTAAATAGCAAAATTCGTCTACTAATTTTAGTGTCTCACTTCCTAATGTAATTCTAACAGCATCACCTTATTCAGTTCTACTACATTCCATGACCCTCTATTTATTTTCGTTGATATTTATCTTATAACCTCTTTACGAGACGCTGCCCATTTCTTTCAACTGCTGTTCCTTCCGTATCTTTCATCTTATACCAGCAGTCTGGTTTCTGTACCATTTGTAGAACTTTTCGGTCCCTGTATTTTATGCCTGTTACCATCAGACATTCAAAGAAAGTATTTCAGTCAGCATTATCAAGAGTTTTCTCTTAATTTGAAAAGGCTATTAATGTTTGTTTGGTTTTCTTCAGTCTGTCTTCCAAGACAAATCGTAGCGTCAGTATTTCCACTCGTTTTCCAATATTTGTGTGTAGCCCAAACTGATCTTCCCCGAGGTCAGCTTCTACCAGTTTTCTCCTGTAAACTGTCTTTTGCAACTTTGACTTACTAAACTAATGGTCAGTCTGGTCATGAGTTATTAAAAGGTATTATTATCGATATACGACTACACGACTGTTCAAATTGTGACGTACATGCATCTGCTTGACGGGTTATGTTATTTTAAAGTGGCTACTCAACAGAACCTGCGCATTAGTGACGATTACGAAATGGAATAATATTTCAGTCCAGTCAAAGACTGTGAGATTTTGATCATTCAAAAATTCGTTTTGAATTGGAATACCAATGCTACTAACATATTGGTACATTTAGGTTGACTGATGGACCATGCCAGTGGTCGTCAGTTTGGCCTGACGACCCTATCCAGGTGTGGCTCACTTCCCTCTCTCGTGTCCTGGCCTTTAACGAGAGAGGACACACGATCCGGAAATTTCTTGTTTATCTGTACAGTTTATTTTTCCTGTCCATTGGTTTTCAGAAGTTAATGTCTAGATGTTGGTATTAAGGTGCCAGGTCATTAAAAATTACTAGGTGGAAGCCTACGATTGGATGCTTTTGTGTATGTACGTTATTAATTTAACTTTAATTTCGATTTGTCCATCATATGACAGACAAGCAGACGGGGTCCACTGCCTCAACATGTTTTAAGGAGTAATACTGTCCCCCAGCGTCACATTATTAATAAGTACTTTATAGAACACTGTTGCATTTACGGAATACATCTTCAGATAGTACTACGAGAAAGTCACATACAGAAATGCAGTGGAAGAAGAATCGCTAGGTATGACAATCGCTGATGATTACAAGTGTCGTCCGAACAAATTCAGGGATAATAGCTGGATTTCGAACAATTGTGTCAATCCTTAGGTGTTTACATTATGAGTCAAAAGTTGGAAGATCTTTAGCTGAAGTTTTCATCTGTTATTCTGGCATTTGCTTCTTTAAAGTGCTTTTCCCATTTTCTCAGTTTGCAGTAACACTCCCTTCCTAACTATTACCATATGCGTTTTGATTGTTTTGACATGTGCAATTTGTTTCCTGATTTTCACCTACGAAGAATAGCTAGTTTCCTTTACTTTACTGTCTTTTCTGTAATGATAGAATTATTTAGCTTACATAAAATACAAACTGTAGTATGCCATTGTTCTAGAATATCATTTCAGAGATTGTTCGTGAACTGCTTACATCTGATCGTAGGGTGACGTACCTAGTTTGAAACCCAGTAGATACATATATTTTCTAGAAACCACTAACATATCTTCGCCTCAGCTTTGTGAGTAACGTCAAACTGTACATATTTTTAGACTCCTCATACAAATGAGTATTTCCTCATCATATACTGTTAAACCAATTACCAGCTAAGGCGAAGGCGGTATTTTTAAATCAAACGATCATTCTGATTGTTCGAATATCTGGCAAATGATTTGCGTTGTGAAACAGGAAATGTAACACTTTTTTTATTACTCCTATTGAATCAGAATGTTCAAGTCTCTGTGATTTCTGAAATGTGCATAGGCTGTCTCATGGAATAACCATAATGAAATTTGACCACAAAATTGGTCTGAATTAATATAAATATTATTTTTAAATAGGACAAGTGTTTATTGTTATATTGGAATAGTGTTTTTGCAGTGCTTTGTATAATAATATCTGTGAACCTAATTATCCACTTCAGAACAGGAAAAGTTCATTCATCACTTAAGTACATCCTTGCCCCTAGCATCTAAGATTGTAGGCAACACGGTGTATCACGAAGTAGCGAAGTGCAAGAAATTTCCAAAAGAAGCGGACGGATCATCTACGTTAGGGTTAAGTAATGTTACTCCTCTTCGAATGATAAACGAGTTACTTCCTTTTTAATAATATAATTTGTTGCTTCAGTATCATGTTGTTGTTATGGTCTTCAGTCCTGAGACTGGTTTGATGCAGCTCTCCATGCTACTCTATCCTGTGCAAGCCTCATCATCTCCGAATAACTATCGCAACTTACATCCTTCTGAATCTGCTTAGTGTATTCACCTCTTGGTCTCCCTCTACGATTTTTACCCTCCACAATTCACTCCAGTACTAAATTTGTGATCTCTTTATGCCTCAGAACGTGTCCTACCAACCGATCCCTCCTCCTAGTCATGTTGTGCCACAAATTCCTCTTCTCCCCGATTCTATTCAATACCGCCTCATTAGTTATGTGACCTACCCATCTAATCTTCAGCATTCTTCTGTAGCACCACATTTCGAAAGCTTCTATTCTCTTCTTGTCCGAACTATTTATCGTCCATCTTTCACTTCCATACGTGGCTACACTCCATACAAATACTCTCAGAAACGATTTCCTGCCACTTAAATCTATAGTCGATGTTAACAAATTTCTCTTCTTCAGAAACGCTTTCCTTGCCATTGCCAGTCTACATTTTATATCCTCCCTACTTCGACCATCTCCGTTATTTTGCTCCCCAAATAACAAAATTCCTTTACTACTTTAAGTGTTTCATTCGCTATTCTAATTGCCTCATCATCAACCGAGGTAACTCGACTACATTCCATTATCTTCTTTTTGCTTTCATTGATGTTCATCTTATATCCTACTTTCAAGACACTGTCCATTCCGTTCAACTGCTCTTCCAAGTCCTTTGCTGTCTCTGATAGAATTACAATGTCATCGGCGAACTTTAAACTTTTTATATCTTCTCCATGGATTTCAATACCTACTCCGAATTTTTCTTTTGTTTCCTTTATTCTTTGCTCAATATACAGATTGACTAACATCGGGGAGAGGCTACAACCTTGTCTAACTCCATTGCCAACCACTGCTTCCCTTTCATGTCCCTCAACTCTTATAACTGTCATCTGATTTCTATACAAATTGTAAATAGCCTTTCGCTCGCTGTATTTTACCCCCGCCACCTCCAGAATTTGAAAGAGATATTCCAGTCAACATTGTCAAAAGCTTTCTCTAAGTCTACAAATGCTGGAAACGTAGGTTTGTCTTTTCTTAATCTAGCTTCTAAGATAAGTTGTAGAGTCAGTATTGCCTGACGTGTTCCAATATTTCTACGGAATTCAAACTGATCTTCCCCGAGGTCGGCTTCTACCAGATTTTCCATTCGTCTGTAAAGAATTAGCGTTAGTATTTTGCAGCCGTGACTTATTAAACTGATAGTTCGGTAATTTTCACATCTGTCAACACCTGCCTTCTTCGGCATTGGAATTATTATATTATTCTTGAAGTCTGAGGGTATTTCGCCTGTGTCACACATTTTGCTCACCAGATGGTAGAGTTTTGTCAGGACTGGCTCTCCCAAGGCTGTCAGTAGTTCTAATGGAATGTTGTCTACTCCCGGGGCCTTGTTTCGACTTTAGCTCTTTCAGTGCTCTGTCAAAATCTTCACGCAGTATCATATCTCCCATTTCATCTTCTTATATATCATCTTCCATTTCCATAATATTGTCCTCAAGAACATTGCCCTTGTATAGACCCTTTATATACTCCTTCCACCTTTCTGCTTTCCCTTCTTTGCTTAGAACTGGTTTTCAATCTGAGCTCTTGATATTCATACAAGTGGTTCTCTTTTCTCCAAAGATCTCTTTAATTTTCCTGTAGGCAGTATCTGTCTTACCCCTAGTGAGATAAGCCTCTACATCCTTATATTTGTCCTCTTGCCATGCCTGCTTAGCCATTTTGCACTTCCTGTCGATCTCATTTTTGAGACGTTTGTATTCCTTTTTGCCTGCTTCATTTACTGCATTTTTATATTTTCTCCTTTCATCAATTAAATTCAATATTTCTTCAGTCATCCAAGGATTTCTACTAGCCTTCGTCTTTTTACCTTCTTGATCGTGCTGCCTTCACTACTTCATCCCTCTTTCCGCTATTCTTCTCAATTGTTCCCTTATGCTCTCCCTGAAATTCTGTACAACCTCTGGTTTAGTCAGTTAATCCAGGTCCCATCTCCTTAAATTCCCACCGTTTTGCAGTTTCTTCAGTTTTAATCTACAGTTCACAAAAATAGATTGTGGTCAGAGTCCACATCTGCCCCTGGAAATGTCTTACAGTTTAAAACCTGGTTCTTAAATCTCTGTCTTACCATTATACAGGGTGTCCCAGCTATCTTGTCCACCCAAAATATCTCTGGAACAATAACAGCTATTGGAAAACGACTTTCACCGGTATCAATGTAGGACTGGGGCCCATGAATGTACATATTTGGAAACATTCCAAAACGAAAGCATTTGTGTTTTTTAACACAAACTTATGTTTTTTTAAATGGACCTCCTATATTTTCTCTTCAGCAATCCATAGCATGACAAAGCACATACACAATGGCGTTGATTGCATCGCAATATTCCCATTACATTCCGAGATATTGAGACGCGAAGTTGACGCTTGAAACACAAGACATGCGCTGCTAGCGCACGTCCTGAGACTCAGGCGTGAACCCCATGCT
Source organism: Schistocerca americana (assembly GCF_021461395.2). NCBI lineage: Eukaryota > Metazoa > Arthropoda > Insecta > Orthoptera > Acrididae > Schistocerca > Schistocerca americana. The sequence continues at coordinate 553,368,328 of NC_060121.1, read as the reverse complement.
GCCCGTAATCGCGATGTGATTGACATGTGTAATCACACATCCATACTTATCAAGAGGAACACTTACTTTTCAATCACATCGCGATTACGGGCAGCATGGGGTTCACGCCTGAGCCTCAGGACGTGCGCTAGCAGCGCATGTCTTGTGTTTCAAGCGTCAACTTAGCGTCTCAATATCTCGGGATGTAATGGGAATATTGCGATGCAATCAACGCCACTGTGTATGTGCTTTGTCATGCTATGGATTGCTGAAGAAAAAATGTAGGAGGTCCATTTACAAAAACATAAGTTTGTGTTAAAAAGCACATATGCTTTCGTTTTAGAATGTTTCCAAATATGTACATTCAGGGGCCCCAGCCCTACATTGATACCGGTGAAAGTCGTTTTCCAATAGCTGTTATTGTTTCAGAGATATTTTGGGTGGACAAGATAGCTGGGACACCCTGTATAATCTATCTGAAAGTCTCTTCCTTTTCCTTCAGTATCATATACATTCGAAAGTGTTATCATTTCACTTTAGACAGTAGAATGCTCGCTGATGGTGAAGAGTACCACGTTGATCGTCACATGATAAACCTTTTTATCACAATATCTCAAACTGTATTGGTTTAATCTTTATTTTTTGTTATAAAACACAGGAGTCAATTTTTCGTTTACAGTAGCGTTATTTACTAAGGAGATTCTTTACGTAAAACGGATGTGTATGTGTATATTTTATTTTAGATATTAACATATAAGACGAAAACTGCTTTCAAGTATTTCTGGACGAAAACAGGAGTATACATATGTTGTGGTTGGCAGGAGAGCCAACACCGTGTTACTAGAGGAGGCCGAAAGGCACGCGTTTTGTCTCACGCAGGCTGGCGTGAGCTCTGGAACAGGACAAGGAAATTAGAATTTATAAAAACGGACGTAGCTGGTGGAATACTTAACTTTAATCCATTAATGGTGAACGTCGCTCTTGACTGTACATGATTCACAATATCAATAGTAACTGAACATGGCGCCTTGCTAGGTCGTAGCAAATAACGTAGCTGAAGGCTATGCTAAACTATCGTCTCGGCAAATGAGAGCGTAGTTTGTCAGTGAAACATCGCTAGCAACGTCGGTTGTACAACTGGGGCGAGTGCTAGGAAGTCTCTCTAGACCTGCCGTGTGGCGGCGCTCGGTCTGCAATCACTGATAGTGGCGACACGCGGGTCCGACGTATACTAACGGACCGCGACCGATTTAAAGGTTACCACCTAGCAAGTGTGGTGTCTGGCGGTGACAACACATTCCCCCCCGCAAATCGGGCGTACGGTAGTGGTACAAGGCTTCCGCCCGGCGTGGGGAGGACCCCATGTTGACGTATGCGACGAGGTGGGGAGCCTAACAACAGGCGAGGCTGTGCCACCCGCACCCTGCCATTCGGACCGCGGGGAGCTAGGAAACGCCTGAAAACCTGCTCCAGGGTGCACGCCAACAAGCGGTGTATGCGCCCGTAGAGAGGCAGGAGGGGCCGAAGGGTCGACCTCCATCGGGCCGGGGCACCCGATGAGCGAAGACGACACATGGTCCGGAGCGGGCAAGAGTTCCATGTCGGAGGACAACTGGTCCCTGGAAGCGATCGGCGGCGCGTGACCCAGGGAGGCGCCCGGCGGCTGCAGCGAAGCGCCCACTGCGGGCGTCGCCGGCGGGAGGACAGGCAGCGGCGGCGGTGGCGGCAGCGCGTCGCCATGGGGAAAAATGGAAGGCAGCGTCGGTAACACCTGGGGCTGAGGCGAGCCACTAGATGGGTCCCCAGGGCGCTGACCGGATGGCACCGTCGCTGAAAGCAGACGGGGAGCGGCAGATCCCGTGCGACGACAGAGGCGCAGCTGATTGAGATGCCGACGCACCTCACCAGAGGCCCCCAAAACCAGATACACAGCGCGGCCGAGGCAGCAAAGAATGCGCCCTTCCCGCCAACGCTGTGAACCTCGATAGTGGCGATAGTAGACAACGTCGCGTAGAGCAAAAGCAGGTGTCTGCCGCTGCGCAGGAACCTGATGCGGCGGATGTAGCAAAGACATCAAGGTTCGATGATGACGACCTTGGAGCAACTCAGCCGGCGAGCGACCATCTCGGAGCTGAGAGCGATACGAGGACAAAAAGAGCAATAACGCGTCCTCCCGAGAATGCGACTCTTTCAACTTCAACATCTGTGACTTGAAAGTCCTGACCAATCGTTCAGCGGCACCGTTTGACTGTGGCGAAAACGGCGCGGACGTCAGATGTTGAATACCATTGGCCTTGCAGAATGACTGAAATTCTGCGGACATGAATTGTGGGCCATTGTCGGAAACAATAGTCTGTGGAAGACCTTCAATGCAAAAGATAGCAGATAACGCTTGGATGGTGGCAGATGACGTCGTGGAAGACATCCGGACAACAAAAGGAAATTTACTGAATGAATCTACCACAACCAACCATCGACCATTCCAGAATGGACCAGCAAAATCGATGTGTAAGCGTTGCCAAGGGGAAGTGGCTTTTGTCCATGAAAAGAATTTCCGCGGTGGTGCTGACTGTTGTTCGGCACACACCATGCGAGAAGAGCACATATTCGTAATCGCGGCATCGATTCCGAACCAAGTACAGTGCTGACGAGCAAGTTGTTTCGTTCTCACTATACCCCAATGTCCTTGGTGGAGAAGCTGTAAGACAGAGGACTGTAAAGAAAGTGGGACCACGACCCTGGACTGATCATTATGAGAACGCAACAGCAAAACACCACGTCGAACAAAAAGTCCCTCCTTGTGAGCAAAAAATCGGCGAACCAACGGGTCCCCGATCCGTGACTTTGACAAGGGCCATTGCGTAGTAACAAAACGCAGAACGGTAGCAAGGATAGGGTCGGCAGCTGTGGCTGTAGCTACACGACGAAAACCAATCGGAAACGATTCGACCACGTCGTCGGATTCCGCATCAATGAACATGCATGCAAGGTCGGAGGAATCGAATGCCCTATCCTCAGCAACAGGCAAACGGGACAACGAATCGGCGTTTCCGTGCTTAGCAGTGGACCGATACAAGATATCGTAGCGGTACTGCGAGAGGAAAATAGACCAGCGAATGAATTTCTGCGCTATACGTGGAGGTACAGGCTTGGTCGGATGAAAAAGCGATGTCAAAGGTTTTTTGGTCTGTGATTATGGTAAAGTGACGACCATACAAGAAATCATGAAACTTTGTAACACCAAATACGAGAGCCAATGCTTCTTTCTCGATCTGTGAATAATTTCTTTGCGCAGACGAGAGCAATTTGGACGCAAAGGCAATATGGCGATCGTGCGATCCATCTTTGTGCGCAAGCACAACACCGATCCCGAAATCCGATGCATCCATCATCAACAAAAGGGGCTTCTGGGAATCGAATGGCGTAAGGCAAGTATTGGAAAGCAACGCCGATTTCAACTGGCGAAAGGCGCGTTCGCATTCCGTCGTCCAGACGAACGGAACACCTTTACGGCGTAAGCGATGAAGCGGAGCTGAAATGGAAGAGGCGTGTGGAACATATCGGTGATAATAGTAGATTTTTCCCAGCACACTCTGTAGCTGCTTCAAATTCTGCGGCGAAGGCAAGTCTTGTATGGGACTGGGATGTATGCCTTGGGCATTAAGTACAAGTTGGTTGGTTTGGGGAAGGAGACCAGACAGCGTGGTCATCGGTCTCATCGGATTAGGGAAGGATTGGGAAGGAAGTCGGCCGTGCCCTTTCAGAGGAACCATCCCGGCGTTTGCCTGGAGTGATTTAGTAGGGAAATCACGGAAAACCTAAATCAGGATGGCCGCACTTAAGTACATGTCCCAGGTATGGCAAGCCACGAGCAAAAAAAAAAAAAAAAAAAAAAAGACCATTTTGTCACAAGACCTGAAATAATGATCTGAGATTGGCTAAATGTTCTTCTTCCGTCTTTCCGGAGATCACAATATCGTCCAGATAGTTTGCTGCAGTAGGGACCGACGCACAAACAGTTTGTAGATATTGCTGAAACAATGCAGGGGCGGATGCACACCCGAATGGCAGTCGTTTGAATCGATACAAACCAAGATGAGTGTTAACCACCAAAACGCGCTGGGATTCTTCGTCCACCGGTATTTGCAAGTCCGCATCTGCTAGGTCCAACTTCGAAAAATATTTACCCGGGCACAGTTTGTCAAAAAGATCATCTGGGCGGGGTAAAGGGAAAGTTGCAATCACTAGTTGTGGATTCACTGTTGCCTTGAAGTCCACACAAAGTCTCAATTTTCCCGAAGGTTTTGGCAAAATTACTAAGGGTGATGCCCAGAGAGAAGCATGCACACGTTCAATTACACCTTGTGATTCCAAATCGTGTAATGTTTTTGCGACCTCATCACGCAATGCGTGGGGAACATTGCGCGCTCTGAAAAATTTCGGTTGTGCGTTTACTTTCAGTTCCAAATGTGCTTTATAGCTCTTAGAGCAACCAAGGCCCGGTGCAAAAATGTCTGCAAATTCTTCACATAGACGATAAACACTGTCGGAAGGCACAGTCTGGTTCGCTGATAGGACCTGATTTACTATAGACAAGTTAAACAACTGAAATAAATCGAAACCAAACAAGTTCACTGCAGAAGAAGAACGAAGGACGTAAAATGACACAAGTTTTGTTTGTCCTTTGTATGTTGGAAGAAGGCTGCACTGTCCTAACACAGGGATAACTTGACCTGAGTAACTAGTTAACATTCGCGGCACGCAACGGAGGTGTGCCCAGCAGTATGTACGTGTCTTGATTGATTAGTGAAACTGCAGCTCTGGTATCGAGCCGGAATGGTATCACTTTGCCGTTAATGTCCAAGTCTACAAAAAGTTTATTGTCCTGCTGACGACAAGAGCGACTCTCTCGTGCAACGTGAACTGACCCTGGTACATAATCACTTGCGACTTGACGGGATTTCCGGCGATGTCGACGCACACTGTTTGTGGGACGAACACAGTGACTGTTAGAGAGAGTGGCACTGAGCAGAGTGGAATGGACTACATGAATTTCCATGGGCGAAGTTTCGCGAGTCTGAGTATCCTTGGTTCGATTCCGATTCCGGCGTGAAGCAAAGGGCCTGGAATGGTTGTGAGTTTCCGATCTGAGCTTTTTCTGGCAAACACTCTGAACATTTCGACTGGAATATTTGCTTCGTCTTCTTTTGTGAAAGCATGTCGGAAGGCTGTGTTTAGTAATTCTGTTTGGCAGCACTGTGTTCGATAGTATCTCCATTGTTATCGCGCAAAGAAGGCATTGATTGTATCTGGCTGCTAACATACTTCACATACGACCAGAATCTCTTTGGATTTTCTGCCAGGTTTCGAGACTACGTTTCGTTATGGAAACTGATATTGGCATCTCGCATTGAAGTTCGCGCTAAATTTCGAGCTTCTGTAAAAGATCGCCAATCTTGGGGATTTTGCGCCTGTTTAAATTTGATGAGAATGGTACAGCATTAGAAGAATGGGCGGAAGACAATCATCTGAGCCTTATACATGACACTAAGCAACCTGCATCTTTCAACAGTGGCAGATGGAATCGCAGATACAACCCGGATCTAATACTTTGCAGCGAGAACATCTCACAACAGTGCATAAAAACTGTCTGCAACCCTATTCCAAATACACAGCACAGACCGATCATGTGCGAAATTTACGCAGCAGTTAGACCACAGACAGTTACGTTCAGAAGGAGATTTAACTTCAGGAAAGCCAACTGGCCGAAGTTTACAGAAACCTGGACGCTGCAGTTCTCAATGTTGAACCTTCACCTGACTCGTATGATACTTTTGTGGGGGCTGTAAAGAGGTGATACAGAATTGCAATTCCTCGGGGTTGTCGAACATCATACATTCCTGGTCTAACTTCAGAACTCAGTGCTCAATTTACAAAGGTACTATTCGAAGAAGATCCATTCGGCGAGACAACGCTATCGGCTGGGAATAAACTTACTGCGTCTCTGAAAGAATCCAAAAGGAATCCTTGGGTTAAAACTATGGAAGAACTTGATCTCATCAGAAACCTTCATAAAGCGTGGAAATTACTGAGACGTCTCAATAATGACCCAACCAGATCCACAGCACACTGCAACATTACTGCAGATCAGATAGCACACCAACTGCTCATGAATGGGAAAGGAAGCCATAGAATCAAAGTTCCGAAAGTACAGCAAGAGGCCCAAGAACAAACGAGGGATCTGACTCTCCCATTCGAGATATCTGAATTAAACAAGGAATTAAACAAGGCTATTAAGGAGAGCAAAACTGGCAAAGCATCCGGTCTAGATGATATCCGTATGGAGCAAATCAAGAATTTCGACCCAGAAACAAGAAAGTGGATCCTGCAGCTTTTCAACAACTGCATGAACCAGTGCCATATACCAAAGATCTGGCGAAAGAGCAGGGCGATAGCTCTTCTGAAACCTGGAAAGGAAGCAAATCATCCCAAGAATTTCAGACCAGTTTGCCTTTTGAGTCACCTTTATAAACTGTTCGAACGTATGATTCTGAATAGAATCCTACCAGTAATAGACTGTCTTCTCGTACCCGAACAAGCAGGATTTCGACCAAACAGAAGCTGCACAGGGCAACTTTTGAATCTCACTCAGTTTATAGAGGATGGTTTTGAAACGCGTCAAGTAACGGGCGTGGTCTTCGTGGATCTCACAGTAGCGTATGATACTGTCCATCATCGGTTACTCCATGCAAAACTATACAATATGATCAACAACGCCCACCTCGTTAGACTATTCAGCACCCTCCTCCAAAACCGCAGGTTTTTTGTTGAATTTCAAGAACGCAGTAGCTGGAGAGCGCAGAAAAATGGTCTACCTCAGGAAAGCGTCTTGACTCCACTTCTCTTCAACATCTATGCCAACGTCCAGCCATTGATCCCAGGCACAAGGAGATTCTTATATGCAGATGACCTAGCCCTTGCTACGCAGAGCTCATGCTTTGAAAGAGTGGAAAGAAACCTGACAACAGCACTTAGAAAACTGTCAAGCTACTACAATCGGAACCAACTCAGAACAAACTCGTCGAAGACACAAGTGTGTGCCTTTCATTTAAGGAACAGGGAAGCTAATCGTGAGCTACATATTGCATGGTCAGGCATCCAACTCCAGCATCATCATGCACCTAAATACTTGGGAGTCACTCTCGATAGAACTCTGACATTCAAAATTCACTGGAAGAACACCAAAATGAAAATCTACGCTCGAAACAACCTAATTCGCAAACTAGCGGGGACACAGTGGGGACCACATCCACAAACTATTCACTGTTCTGCAATGGCACTGTGCTTTTCTACTGCTGAATATGCTTCTCCAGTCTGGTACAGGTCATCTCATGCCAGACAAGTAGACATTGCTCTCAACGAAACCTGCAGCTTGATCACAGGTTGCTTAAGGCCTACCCCAACTGATAAGCTCTACTGCCTGGCTGGAACAGCGCCACCATGGATACGCAGAACAGTGGCTGGCAACAAGGAGAGACTGAAAGTGGTACAGGAGAGTGCCCATCCACTGCACGGACATAATCCACCACAACAACGGCTGAGATCGCGAAAGAGCTTCCTGAGAACATTCGAGAAGCTCACTATTTCACCAGAGAAGGCAAGGCTGGAGTTATGGAAGAAGTCGACGCCTCACCTGCAGACGCAAGAAGCTGAAGAACTACCACCTGGACACAACGAGAGCTGGCTGGTGTGGAAATCTTTAAACAGATTACGATCAGGAGTTGGACGATCCAGAGACAACCTGAAGAGATGGGGCTTCATAACAGAAGATACGTCCTGTGATTGTGGACAAGAACAAACGACAAGCCACATGCTCCAGTGTCTTTTGTGCCCTACATCCTGCACGAAGACTGATCTCCTGCAAGCCACCCCAAGCGCCTTGGAAGTTGCAAAGTACTGGGCACATGTAATGTAAATACAATTTGTGTATATATATATATATATATATATATATATATATATATATTTATTTATTTATTTATTGATGTGTATGGCTACTGTATATTTGTATGTTTCTGATTCGAGAATAAATAAAACTGAATGTACATACACAAAATTATACCACTGTACGACACAAAGTTCAGGAGATATTAATTCATGTACACAATTTTACTGTTTATTGACTGAGGATCGTTAAAATTAAGTTTTTCTAATTACATTTTTGTAATGTGTTTATCTCACATGTTCCACAGCCAGGAGGATTCCCTCTTTTATGGGTCTATGGAATGAACAATTTATCTAATTTAATATGATGTCATAAAAATAGAAATGAGTGAAAAATTGCCGCGTTGTTGATGACGTTTAAATGTATCACTTCTTTGCTACCAACTCTATTGCAACACATTTCATAGACAGCATGCACATATGTTGCTGAATACACCTACAAAACTACGTCACTGAGCTGCATGAAATCTGAATGCAAGACGAAATTCACTAGAGACAGAAGTGAACTTTGTGTGCATATATGTGTCAAATATATGACATATATGACACATGTAGATGAAGGGAAAGCCACAGGTAAAACGCTCCTCATCAAACCCTGGATCCATTTTACCGAAATTTGGTACACATACTACTTACTATCTGGAAAGAAGTACTGTGGGGGATAAGAACGAACACCCTCCTGTTGGTGTGGGGTGATAACGTGGTGAGAGAAGGAGGTATAGGATTAGATGGACAGACAGAGATGGGGAAGGATGAAATGGACGCAAATAAGGGTTTAAGGAGTCAGGCAGAGAGAAGGTGACGGGGAAATGGACAGAAATGGAAGAGGAAGAACGAGAGAGAGAGAGAGAGAGAGAGGGGGGGGGGGGGAGAGAGTGGACAGAGAAATGAAAGAGGAGGAGATGGACAGAAAGAGAAAGAGAGGGAGAGAGAGGGAGGGATAGAAAGAGATGTAGGAGATGAACAGAAAGAGGGGGTGAGGAGGAAATGGACAGAGAGAGAGAGAGAGAGAGAGAGAGAGAGAGAGAGAGAGACAGAGAGAGAGAGGGAGGGAGGAGGAAACTGACAAAGAAATGGAGATGGAGGCGATGTATATAGTGAGGGTAGAGGAGTAGATGGACTGAGAGGGTGAAGGAGGAGATGGACAGAGAGAGGGGAGGAGGGGATGGATAGACAGGGGACGTGGAGATCGACAGTTAGGGGGAGGAGGTGATGGACAGGGGGAGGATGATAAGGGCAGAGAGAGGGAGAAGGGATGGGCTTAGATGAAGGAGGAGGAGATGGTTAGAGGGGAAAGGAGCAGACAGAGAGGAAAGGAACAAATTGTTAAAGGGGAAAGGAGGAGATGGAGAAAGAAAGAGGAGGAAACGGAGAGAGATAGAGGAGGAAATGGACAGAGGAATAAGAGGAAATGGACAGAGAGAGTCAGAGAAGGACAGAGGAAGGAAAGAGGAGGAGATGGAGTGAGGAGAAAGAGGCAAAAGAGAAGGATAGAGGGTGGGAGGAGGAGATGGACAGAGAGAGGGGAAAAGAGGAGATAGACTAGTAGATTGGATTGAATACATACTCCGGGGAACGCTCGGTATTCAGCTAGTTCTTTATAAGACTTTATTTATTGCGGTTTTTATAGTCAGTGTGGTTTGTGTTAGGAAGAAGCTCATACTCTTCATACTTCGTAATGATCATTGTGGTAGAAGCGACGCACGAAATATACGTACCTGTCATTTTATAGGTTAAATTCCCTAAAGCAAACGAAGCGACAAATATACAGTGGCGAACTTCTATGATAGTTTTGTCATTTTTTATAGAATGATTTTAATAGAAGCACTCCAAGTACTGTACATTGTCAAACATTTGACCAAAGGGTTTTTATAGAAGACCTTTCTCAAATATCTTTTACAGAGCAGTACGGGCCTAACCACGTCTGTCGCTGGAAGTCGGACTACACCCCCTGTGGGAGGGTGCGGCTGCGTGTAGGCCGCGCAGCCAGCCCCACCGTGCCGTATGCAGCCGTGCAGCGGGCGCGGGGCGCACAATGACGGAGGCTGTTTCCCACGGGCGCGCTCGCCGCCGCCTGCCCTAGTAGGGAAGTGGGCTGCAGGAATGCCCAGACCGGCCACATACCTACGGCGCCGGCGCTGACGGCCTTCAGACGGCAGCCACCAGCCACCGGCCAGCGCGGCCGCGCTCTGCCCTGTTCCACTCCGCCACTCGCTGCCTCTCACGCCTTTGTATAAACCCCCTCCCAACCCAGCGACCTCTCTCAACTATCACTTTAGCCAAAGAAGAAGAAGAAAGTGTCCTGGAAAAATGACAAAGTAACTGGCGTCTACGCATATTTGCCGTAGTTCAGGATACTGGGCGTCCTTCCGTTGCAGGATCCTAGAGCATACGAGGTGTGTGAGAAGGGTAACGAGACTGACTTTTTATCTGTCAGAGTTTCTACTTTTTCCGAACAACAATACTGTCCCGTTCAAAGCAGTTCCCTTCGGTAGGTACACACCTGCGGAGTCGTTCCCATCTTGGTAGCAGCGCTGTAAAGCCGTCAGCACACGCACCGTGCATCCGAACGTTGAGCGTTGAGCATGCCGAGTTTCTGACGTCATAACGTGGAATAGCACGTTCGGGAGTCTTCCCGAACGTGCAGGGCAATATCTAGAAGGTCAGATATTCTGAGCGTGCGTCTGAGCCTTGACTAATTAGATGGTACAACACCACCTGCGTCACATGCACACAATCTCCCACAGGGTTGTTGAGGCGCAATATTGGCATTCATTTCAAGCCTAAACGCGTATATGCCATTTCTGAGCACCAGCAAATTGAGAATCGCTCGAAAAAACATCTTATTCGTGGAAAAAGTATTATTGTAACTTGGGTGTTATGAGGGTATGCCATATGAAGGTAACGGCACACTGAGGATGCACCAAAAACGCATTTTTCTGGGTTCAGTTTGTTATAATTGAATTTCAATAAGTGACAAAACTACGATTAAAGCTTTTAGCAATTGGTAATATACTGGGATTTGCTGAACGAAGTTTGTGTCAGTTTAGCGTAGTGAGTAGCTTTATCGACTTCTATCTACATGCATAAAATGCCGATGATTCGCGTCTCGCCACGTCAAAATTTTTCTTCCTAACATTCGCGTAATAGGTTCTGACGCATTATTATTGGTTTGATATAAGTATATACTATAGTATTTGATGTTACGTAAATATAAGTTCACCTTTTTTTGAGGAGTGGCTTAATCTACAGGACAGCTTGCGCTACTTGTATGACGATATTTTGCTCTTTTTTCTTTTACGTTTCGTAATTCACATGTTGCAAAAATTCTGCTACTGGGAAGGAACAGTCATCAAGTAAGAATGACCTTAGGATTTTACTAAAATGTGGGAATGGTGAAATAATGCTTTTCTTATGCGGAGAACATTTGCAAATTTTTATCGCACTGTTTGTAATGGAGAACTTTTATAAGCCTGTGTCCTTACTTGTTGAACATGGTACTTTCCTTTTCGTCTTAAAACATGTACAAAGATAGTGAAATTTTTATTTGTGTATATTACATATAGAACAACGTGACTAGCCTTTGGGCAGTGTCGGAAATATGCGTTTTGGTAGAATTAATGGGGGAATTTTACGCGCACCCGTTTAGTAAACAGTGTGATTTACGAGCTAGAAATATCCCACAACTGCCGCTGGAGTGCGTTATGATCGCGTATAGCACGTTGGGGCCCACGTACCGTATGCACAAGTCGTATCGTTCCTGAGCGTTCACCAGCACGTTGAACTCGGCACGCTCAACGTTGACGTTCGACAGCACGGTCCGTGTGCCGACGTCTTAGGGATTCAAATGGTAAGGTCATTAACATGTCAGTCACATTCTTTTGATTGTTCTCCAGAGACCCAAAATGACGTCCTTTTAAGACATTTTTCCATTTAGGGACAAGAAAAAAGTCACGAGGACTGAGATCAAGTGAACAGGAGGGGCTGTGAAACAACATGAATGACTTTTGAGGCGAAAAATTACGTGGCGGAAATGGTCATGAGCCACGGGGCGTTGCCCTGATGCAGGATCCACCTGTCTGCAATATCCAGTCTCACTCGATTCATTCTCATTCCGAGCCTTTCGAAGACATTTTTGTAAAACACTTGGTTGACTCTTTGTCCTCGAGGCATAAATTATTTTTGTACGATATCCCTACTTTCAAAAAGCAATCAGTATTATTATTATCTTCGATTTTCCCATTCGTTCTCTTTTAGGTTGAGGAAATTTCCCAGTGTGCCAATCCTCACTTTGCCGCTTTGTCCCAGGATAGTTCCGAAAAATCCAGGATTCATCACCTGTGATCACACGACAGAACGATTCGTGGCCTATGGCAGTCCTCTCACGAAGATCAACGTACACGTTTCGGCTCCATCTTGGCACAAGCATTTCGCATGTGCAAATCTTCGGTCAAATCTAGATGTACTCTGAATGTGTTTAACAGGTCGCCCGGCATTCTTATTGTTAAGCGTTGGCCCAATGTCACAACAGTACGCACGCATTCGACGTTTCATCTTCATCTACGTGATTACTCTGCTAGTCACAATAAAGTGCCTGGCATAGGAGTTTTCGTTGGTTTTTGAAGTTGAAGGTCATCCTGAGCGAGATTCATCTTCAAAGTTTTCCCAGCCTTCCAAAAATGATTTGTGGCTGTGAAAAACTTGTCCTCTTGATAAGGAATGTTCCCCTTAGGAATGTTTCATATTTCCAAAGGTGACACCAACGAATTCCCGAAGTTTTACACAAAACTAGATTGCATAATGTTGTTCTTAATTCCGCGGCTCCATTTTCATTACACACAACAAAAACATAAGTTTACTATACCGCTGTGATGGCTGTATGTAGCTGAAGTTCGGGCTGAGCATTTAGAAGCAACGAGCACACCGCTCTACGCAACTAGAATAACACAGCGTTGCCAGATCGATCGCTGTGTTGTGAGTGTCATTACTTTTCTGATACACCTCTTACTTCTGGAGGAAAACACGCTATCCTCAAAGAATCAGCACGGGTCCAGAAAAACAGATAACTCGCCTATCATAGCTTGCTTTGGCGTATTGTCTGTTGGCTTTCTTCTCGGGATCTTTGGCCGACGTTTGTTTAACGATTCGCCTGACAATTTGCCAGCATGCGTGGCTGGCATCATCGAAGATTCAGCTCGATTGCTCGTGACGGACTGGAGATGAGCCCGCCATCAGCAATAAGTGGGCACGACAGTCTAACATTTATACAACTCTCTCTCTTTATAATTGCAAACAACAGATACAGGTGAACAGGAAGATTCTGTCTTCCTAGAATTCTCGCTTTCTATATTGAACAACATTGCCCACTACTAACCAAGATAACATCATCTTCGAAGAATTGTAGTTCGCCCGTGGAATTTTTTCTAGTAGAACCCCGTATGTTATTCTGGACGGAGGAAGTTCAACAGAAAAGAAAGTAACATCGAATGTGCTCCATGAAAGCGTAAGAGGATCCGTAATGTTTTGAATATACGTAAACGATTTATCAGGTAAAATTAGAAGTACTGTAACGTTGTTGCCCGACGTTGCTGTTGTTAGCAGGAAACTATCGCCGTTGGAGGATCGCAAGGAATTGCAGAAAGAAGTGAACGAAATTTCTACTAGGTGTAATAAATGACGGCTCTCATTAAATATGGATAAATGTAAGATAATGTCTGTAACAAAATGAAAGACCTGTGTGGTATCTGATTACAAGATCAATAGCGAACGCTTTGAGCACATCATATCGTTTATTTATTTTTGGTTGGCACTAGAAAGCGATATGAAATAAAACAACCACGTAACATTAATAATAGTGCGGACATGGTAAACAGCAGTCTACGGCTGTTTGGTGATGAGGCTATGGTGTACAGGAAAGTGTCATCCTTGAGTGAGTTTGGGGGGGGGGGGGGGGGTACAAGAAGATGACTTAGACAGAAATTCTAGTTGGTGTGCAGCTTACTATACATGTAGAAAAATGTACGTTCATGAGGATGAAAAGAAAAAAACAATCCTGTAACGTTCGTACACAGCATCAGTAGTTTGCCGCTCGACAACGTCACATCGATTAAATAAACAGGGTGATTTTCTCATGTCCACTGTGTACGTACTCTAGGGATTGATCGATGACAGGATCTGGAACAAAAAAGGTCCCATGAACTTATATCTGGAAATGCTTGGTTTCCATGCTAGATACCATTTATTCAATCATACTTTGTTACAGAGACTGCGGTTTGATAAGCGCTGTACCACGCAGCCACAGTTACAGTATGCATGGTTTCCTCCTAGAGGGTGGTACTGTTCCTCATACGCCATGCCCTAGCGCCCTCTCCTGTTGTGTGTGATTCACCTCTCTTGTTGATTCACCTTGTAGTGGATGTGATACGGCGTTCTACGCAAGGGCTCTGTATTCGAATCAAGAGCTTGCCGACATGGTGTTTACTTACGGAAAAGCAAATGGCAACGGACGGTGGGCAGCAAGGTTGTATCAGGAGACCTATCCCCGCTGACAACAACCACAGCATTGAATGTTTGCAGCAGTGTTTCGCCGTTTGTCTGAGGCAGGGTCGTTTCAAGAAGCAGGAAATCATGAAGGACGTACCCGAAATGTGCGAACACCAGACTTGGACGGATATGTGATTAACACCGCAGTGTCAGTACCAGGCAGTTTGCCCACTGGTACGGGGTAAGCCAGACGACCGCGTGGAACATTCTGCATGACAATTGTTACTACCCTTATCGTCTACAGTTTATGCAGGGCTTACTAGCGACAGAATTTCCACATCGGGAGCAGTTTTGTCACTGTTTCTTCATCAGGCAACCACGATTCCGGTATTAGAGTCATCCACCTTATTTACGAATGAGACCTTCTTTACGCGGAGTGGTATCTTCAACTTTCATTTCAGTGCTCTGTGGGATGGTATGCAGAACCGCCATTGTATGGTGACAGCGAATCATCTGCATCGGTGCAGCCGGAATGTGTGGACCGGGATAACTGACTTCTTTCCAAGCCGCCTTGTGGGTGACTTTTCCTCCCCTGATGGAAAAAGTGCCATTGATGTTTCGAATGGTTATGTGACTGCTGCATGACGGTGCTTCAGCCCACTTCGGCGTTAACGTCCGGGAGCACCTCAATCGTGTCCTCCCTGGTCTCTGGGTCGGACGAGGGGGTTCATTTGCATGGCCTGCTTGTTCACCGGACCCCAATCCGTGCAATTTATGATTATGGGGCCATTCCAGAAATGGAGACACTGGAGCAGGGTATTCATGCTGCCTTTAACACTCTTCGGATGTGAACGTGTGAGGCAGAACATCCTACGTCGCGTACACGCATGTGTTGCACATGGAAATCATTTTCACCACATACAGTAACTGTGGCTGCGTGGTACAGCGTGTATTAGAGCGCAGTCTCTGTAACAATGTATGATGGAATTAATGGTGTGTATCTAAAGGAGACGGCTTATAGACCGCTGGTGTGACCTATTCTTGAGTACTGCTCGAGTGTTTGGGATCCACAACAGGCTGAATTAAAGGAAGACAGAGACCTGCTGTTAGATATGTTACCTGTAGATTCGATCAGCACGCAAGCATTACGGAGATGGTTTGTGAACTCAAATGGGAATCCCTGGAGGGAAGATGACGCTCTCTTCGCGAGGCACTACTACGCTAATAAATAGGGAACCAGCATTTGAGTCCGATTGCAGTTCGATTCTACTGCCATCAACGTAAATTTCCCATAAGGACCACGGAGATAAGATGAGAGAAATTAGGACCCGTGTGGCGATATACAGACAGTCGCTTACCTTCGCTCTATTTTCGAGGGGAATAGGAAAGGAAATGAGTAGTAGTACTACGTAGTACCCTCCGCCATGCACCGTACGGTGGTTTCCGGAGTATGTATGTCGTTGTAGATGTAAATGTAGAAATTAATGGGGAATACTTGGAAGCCAGATGACGTAGTTCTCGAGAAAACACTATTCAGTAAATTCAGAGATCCTGTATTGGAGGACGACGGTTCAAACCCGCGTCCGGCCATCCTCATTTAGGTTTTCCGTGATTTACCTAAATCGCTTCAGGCAAATGCCGGGATGGTTCCTTTGAAAGAGCATGGCCGACTTCCTTCCCCATCCTCCCCTGTACCGATGGGAGCAATGACCTCGCTGTTTGGTGCCCTCCCCCAAACAAACCAACCAACCTGTATCACATGAGAATAGGATAAGACAGATTATGGCCTACACAGACGCATATAGACAATCACTTTCCCCTCACCCAATATGCGATGATACGATGGACCCTTTACTACGCAAGTACAGTGCCATGCGGAATACATACGCACACCCTGGTTCCCAGGTGGTGAATGTCCAAAATTTAACTTCTTCGGTAGAGAAAATTTAAAGTTTGCAGCTCACGATAAATTCATAACTATAGATTTCTTGAGTAAATTAAATTACTTGAGTAAATTAAGGCATGGTAGTAACTTGTAAATGTAAACTACATGCCACAATTCATAAATGTATTGTTAAAACATTTTAATTATCTCAAAATTAAAACTTGCAGAATCATGGCGTGAAAAATATAGTCAGGGAAAGACAATGACCTTAAATAAAAGTTGTCAACGTACTCATAAAACAGAACTGTTGTTTATTGTCAAGAGATACAAAGGAAAATGAAAATGTGAGAAACACCAAATGAAAATTCAAACAGCAACATTATTTTGATGTTGTCGTGATTTCATCAAGTTGTTCGTCATTGTTTTAAACGTTGCGAGGATCATATTGTAAACCCAGAAAGAAATTGTTCTAGCAATGCGGTATAAAATTCAGTAGGTCCGTCATACGTTTTTCTTTGCTTTTGTGTCAAGTCTTCCATCAGAGCAACACGTTTCAATTTGACACCGAGCCAAGCTCATTATCAGACTCCCACCCTGGTCCAGCCCTGCATTTTCCCCAGATCAAGCTCCTGGAATTCAATCTTGTCATTCAGAAACTCTTATAAAGAAATAAAAAATAAATGTTCCCTTCTCTTTATCCTACTTGATATGACGCATTTTTAGCCAGTTGCTTTCATTTTCAGCAACGTTTCTTTCGCTCTGTGTAGTACAGTCTCGAAGGCCATTAATTGTCAGAAACTCTGAACGTTGCATTTCATAACCCAAAAATTTGCTCATTATCTGGCGGTGGTAGCAGACCTGACTGTCACCTGTGCTTGGACGTACACCACCTGATTGGCGCTCAGCAGTTTCGTTCGTTCTGATAAGATTCAGCTCTCTCTGTAAGCAAACTATTGAGCTAGGTTCCACGCAACTTTCTGGTAGAAACAGCTGGTTGTATAGTAACGATAGGTGGCTCAGTCCTTTTTTTTTCAATTTTTGTGACTTCCGCCACTAGGCAGACAACCCGCCCGTATGTAGATGTAAATGGAAACCCATACAATCTCTCAGATACTGTTGATCGCTTTTTTCTGCAACCGCGATTATATTTTACACTGACTTGACGAAACCCCATCCATGTAACAGCCATGGCACCAAAAAATTTACACCGCTCTGTGGTTTTGAATCTAAAGACATATGCAGGGTGTCCCACGAGCAATGGTCAATATTCGAGGATGTGACAGGAACTATCATTCGAAGCAAAAACGTCTAGTAAATATGGGATCTAAAATGCATACCTGAAGAGCTACAAGCTCTTATCCATCTTCGCTACTGTGCAACAGATCTATTTTACAGAGCAAGTGATCATTTTAGAGCCCATATTTACTAGACGTTTTGCTTCGAATGATGGTTCCTGTCATAGCCTGAATATTGACCATTCCTCGTGGATGACTCCGTATGTGTTAGGATTTAGTGAAGAATGACCAGCTAGTTCATCGTCATCAACAGTCATTTGGCTAATGAATAAAGGTCTCCTCTAGACCTTTCCATGCACTGCGGTTTTCAACAGTCGTGTTCATGCTGCTCCTACATGTTTTTTGATTACATTCGCCCACCTTCCACAAGGTCTTCGTCGAGGTCTCTTGAAATGAAGCAAACAGCTTACTTGGCCCGTTTACTATGGGTTCGCCTGGCTGCATGTCCCGTGCTGGATGTCCCTCGCTGTTACACACTTCTTACACACTGTTACACACTTCTTACTCACCATGTAAGAGGTATGCGATGTATGCGCTGCCTGCAATAGGCAAGGCAGAGGAGAGTCTCTGACCAGAGAGTAGTATGTAGTTAGTTGTCGCTTGTCGCTTGTGTGCGCTAGTCTGCATTAATCTGCGTGAGTCGGCAGTAGTCTGCGCGTATCTGCGCTTGTCTGCAGTCTGCCCTGGTCGGGACTCTGGAGGATGAGTATTATTGTAGAAGGTAAAGAAGAGGCCTTGCACATATCTAGGAATGTATGTTAACTGTCATCCAATTTCTTTTAAAAAATGCCCAAATAATAATTTTTATAATGTAAAGTAATTGTTTAAAAAAGAAAAAAAAAGAAAAGTATTCATTTCAATTTAAAGATTTTATCCAATGAATGATCATTCCTTTCACGAATCACAAAGCATACGCCAGCATTGCACGGAGCTGTGCCGAAATTTTTTTTTTGGTAAGAGCAGATATATTCGCCTTTTTTTTAGGTAAGAATTTTTGCTTTTTTATTCAGAATACATGGCCGTGGCGCAGCGCTGCTGTCGTCTTAAAATTTGCCAGTTTACTGAATATTTTTTTATAATTTTGGTGTTTAGGAGTTTTTCTGTTTCGAACTTAACATTAAATCAGAAAAGAATTTTGTGGATACATCAAATGTGAAAGCATTTCTGCACAGAGATTATAAATGGGAACTAATTTTGTTCAGAGGTTACATACATTATATAATAAATATTGTTTTTGTGGGGAGGTTACACTTGGTTCATTTACTTAATATTTTTGCAGGGAGGTTACACTTGGCGACATCCGGCCAGGATCGTATTTCCTTGTGAATCTTCTGATAAGTAGTTATATATCTGCTCCTATTTACTTAAATGTAGTTTGCATCTGGCACAATGCATTTACTAATTTGTCACTCTTTCTTTCACAGATCATCGGCAATTTGTTGCTCTTTGTTGTAATCGTGTTTGTTGCATTTTTGCATTGTCCTTGTTTCTTTTATGCTTAATTTTGATTTGTGAAAAATGCCGCGAAAAACTGTTAACAGTACATCGCGATGTGTAATGAGTGAAATAACCGACTCGAATAATTTGACCGATAATACTAGCGACACTCAGTGTAATAATAATGATAATCCTCCACTTACAGACAATCAGTGCGTACCGATCACTAGTAATGATTTTAATGCTAATGTTGAGCAAACAAATTCAATTGTGTCCTCTGTTAACTTAACGACAATTGAAGACGCGGCACGTTCCATTACAATGGACGCTGCCCAGTTTGACACGCCCGATTTGCAAAATTTTAATTGTGAACAGAAAATTTTTCTCACGAAGATGAACAGTGTAATCAGAATACGTCAGATTTATTTTATTCCGGTGTAGTAACCAACAGTGCACATCCGATTAGCAAACATTTTCAAGAATCACAGAATATCCAAATGATTACACATAGCGTGACACATGCAGATACACCATCACACTGCACAGAGGATACAGTAGCTAATTTTGGCATGGATCGAGTTATAGCATTAATGCTACAACTTAACGAGAATCTCAAACAACAAATTAATGAAATTAATGAAAAACAAGACAACAACTTCAAACAACTTAATGAAATAATGAAGAACAAGACAACAACTTCAAACAACTTAATGAAAATAATGAAAATCTCAAACAACAACTTAATGAAAAACTAGATAACAATTACAAACAGTTGAATGAAAAACAAGACAAACTTAATGAAAATTTCAAACAACTTAATGAACAGAACAAACAACTTAGTGAACAGATTACAGCCGTTGCCGCGCAATGTCGTGATACTAAGGAACAATTACGTGAGGAAATTAAGGCTTGTGCTAGGAAAAGTAGTGAAGAAATTAGGTCTGTTGCTCAAGAATTAAGGAATACGCAAACAGCTACAACAGAATCACTTAGAGACGAAATTAGTGCAGTCGCTAAACAATGCTTTGAAAACACCACACAGTTACGCGACGAGTTTAAATTAATGTCAGCAGAACTTTCGCGCACACTGGATGCAAAAGTAGACTCGAAATTTGACCAACAGAACAGCCAAATTGACGAACGCTTTAATCACCACCTACAAAACAGTGAAACGCGTTACCGTAAATTTATACAGGAACAGAATAAAGTAAAGCGACAAGTCATGGCAACAATTACTGCACAAAGACAGGAAGATAAACGTAAATTGTTTACGAATGCAAAAACATACGTAGACAACAATATTGCTACAGTATCAGACGAAATTAATACTATCAAACAGTTGAACACTGAATTACGTGGTGAGATTTCCGATTTTAAAGCAAAAACAGACACACACACACAGTAGATTTTCAGACAGTGACTGACAGACTTGAACAATTAGAACTAATAAAGGATCCTGATGTCATCAAAGCAGACATTAAAAAATTGAACGAAACCACACGTAAAATACAAAAACAGATTAATTCTTGTGACACTAAAAACGATGATCAGGTAAAAATACTGACTGAAAAATATGAGTTAGCCAGTCGTATTGATGTTACTGAAAGTAATAACGACAGCAAATCAGACGATACTACACCGATTTCGTTTAATCAAACACCCGAATTTCAAAATTTACAGCAGACAATCAGTGGGATAGATTCGTCTAATAATACATTACGTAGAAAATTGTCAACTTTACAGCAAGAAGTGACACAGATGAAAAATGTTTCAATCACCAACACGTCACAGCATACGCCACTTTGCGAACATTTGTCAGACTCACACAGCCAATATAATTTAGGTAATTTACAGAGAGTACGTGAGTTAGATTCCGAACAGTCACAGACAAATAGATTCTCATACAATCCTGAACCTGTTCAGACATACAGAGACGATAATTTTGATTACAAGCGTTTTCTATCTGTGAGAAAATTTAAAGTATTTAAAAATGACAGAACACAGATTCACCCATTGGATTGGATACAACAATTTGTTTTTGAATTTTTACCGGCATTGCCTGTAATGCAGAAGCTAAAATTTATTTGCAGTGCGTAAGTCACCTCAGGGGATTCATTACGCTTCGATGAATATGTGCCGTAGCGTGCACAGGGCCCCGAGCTGTAGTAGTGCTGTTTCATCTTTAGTTTTCTACACTGCTGTCTTCTCTTCTACTATACTTTATATCTATCAAAACAGCTCTTCAACTATCGATCTATCTAGGGATATGAATGAGTAAAGAAATCGGATATGACGAGTTTTACCGAAAGTGACAGATTTCTTTAGACACTCCCGAAATGACAACTACCGCCGTAATTTTAATAACAGATAAAATTGTAATCATCAGTAAGTACAATATTTCCAGCAATCGTCAAAATTATCAGCAACTGCATTTTAGTAACAATAGAGTTTTTTCTCAACAACAGCATCAAAACCAGCCGGTCAGCGTACCTAACCAACAATGTAGTCTGCAAAGTCAACCAAGCTTTAATGTTTTGCTGCCTACACGTATAGCGTCAGCTCCAACAAATAGTAACACACCGCAACAAGGGAATCAGTACGTACAGAAAACACACCATTTCAATTCCTATCGCAATGCACCGTATAGAAATGACTTTCATGACAGATGTAAAAGTAATGAGCACAATTTTCAGCGTACGTTTAATAACAGTCGGCCTTACCAGCAGCAAAATCATCCGCAACAACAAATTATCATGAATGAACCAGACAGTAGATATCATCCCGAACGTAATACGTTAGGAAGAAATAACAGAACAGTTGAAATAGTTGAAATGCCACAGCATCCTCCCGAAAATAATAGCACGTCAGATAGAATTTGACTAGATACGCTACAGGTTGCATCTTACAGTAACGCAAGCAATACTTTTGACACAGAGAATCTTGTTCACGAAAATGTTATTACTTTTGACGACATCTGGGACATACTTTTACATGAAAAACTAATAGTCTGAATTAGTCAATCTAAAACAAGCTTTGTTGAATGCACCACTTTTATCACATCCAGATCTTACTAGAAATTTTTCCATTGCCACTGACAGTTCTAACACCGCTTTAGGCATACACATTTTTCAGGCAATTGAATAAGATGGCACTACAGTAATTAAAAACATAGTCTTTGCGAGTCGCATTCTGTCACCTGCTGAACGCAATTATTCTGTTACAGAACTTGAAATCTTATGTGTTGTATGGGCATTTACGAGATTTCGGCATTTTCTTTATGGAAGACATACGACCGTTTACACAGATCATAGAGCTATACAGTTTTTTCTTTCCGCTAAATTTACACACGACAGATTAAGTAGATGGAAATTTTATTTGCAGGAATTTAATTTTACAATTGTTCACATTCCCGGTACACAAAATATTGTAGCAGACGCACTATCCCGTTCTCCAGGCAACAATCAGCAAGACATCGCAACCAACTTCTGCAAAGCAAATTTCAGCGTCATGTACATTCAAAATTTGAAAATTTCATTTCGTCGTCATTACAAGACATAGCACAAGAGCAGAGTAAAGACAACGTATGGAAAGAAATTAAACACCTTTGGCAAGATAGGAATAATGTTACCATTAGAAACCATTACACTGTACACAATAACATTCTGTTTCGCCGCTCTCACCCTGACAGCAACAATTGGTTATTATGTATTCCTGACGAACTTGTCAACAAATTAATTTGGTATACTCATTTAAGTTACGCACATTACGGAGCCAGAAAATGTTTTCTTATACTGAGACAGAACTGTTATTTGGCCAACATGAAGAAACGTATTCGACGAGTAAAATCGACATGTAAATTCTGCCAGAAAGCTAAGTCAGATACGACTTCACATATTCCTCCGTTACATCCCATTGTACGTGTTAAATTGAGACACATGGCCGCTGTAGACATTTTTGGTCCGATTTCCAGATCTAATAGAGGTTTTTGCTACATCTTTGTTGCTGTTGAACTCACTTCAGAATTTGTTACCTTCACTCCGTTACGCAAAGCTACTGCTAAAACTGTTTCGAAAGCATTTGTAAAACATTTTCTATTTCATGTAGAGCATGTATTGAAAGTAATTTCCGACAATGGACCACAGTTTCGATCTGCTATATGGACACGTACTTTACGATCTAGAAACATTTCTCCAATCTATATATCCAGGTGCCATGATTCTTCGAACCCTTGTGAACGATTAATGAAAGAAATTGGTAAACTGTGTAGAATATACTGCCATAAAAAACATATTGATTAGGACGCACACATACTCTCATTCCAGGATGTAATTAATTCCATACCAAACGAATCTACTATGCTATCTCCGTCTGTTATACTGAAAAATGTTGAACCACCTAACAAAATTAAAGAATTAGTAACCTTTCCTACATCTCGTCGACTACGACACCATGAAATAATAGATGTAGTAAATTTGAGCTTTTATACGCAGGTCCATATCGAATTTGCAGCATTCCTCACCCCAATGTAGTACACGTCGAAACTCTGAGAACCAGAAAAACCAAAGGGAATCACCATGTCTCCAACATCAAACCCTTTATTGAATGAACATACTTTATGATTTATCACACTGTAATGCCATTTCCTGATTTTTTTTTATATAACCACTTATGCAATTGTATTTACATGAACACTTACTTATGATTATCGCATTTTTTCTTGGCAAGTGCCCGGCAAGGTAAGGTTAGCAGGTCGCTCTTCTTGTTGTTACACATCAGACCGTGTACATTTTTCCAGATAAACTTACACATTTTATGACCACTTATGCAATTATATTTATGTGACTACTTACTGATGATTATCGTATTTTTTCTTGGCAAGTGCCCGGCAAGGTAACGTTAGCAGGTCGCTTTTCTTGTCGTTACACATCAGACTGTGCACATTTTCCATTCTTCATGTATGTATGATTGTTTTCCTGTTTTGTTTGTATGCACTATGAAATATTTAAGATGTAACAAACACCAGTTGATTTTGACATTTTGCCTTATGATATCTCAACACCGTGACTATTTTACATTTTTTTGCTGCTACATTGTGATATTCTGTGTACACTTTTACACCTGTACACTGTCTATGTTTTTGACATATTACGTTTTCTGTCATGCTATGCTGTACGCTCAATTATATCACTAGAAACCAGTTTTTATTTAATGGGTATATGATTTAAATGCAAGACATTAATCATTGTTCAGCATTTTCAGAAAAAAATAAAGTGTAAAAGAAATAAAAATGGGAATTTCACCTTCGCAATGAACGGAAGAAGATGCAATACCTCGTCACGAAGAGTAAATGGATCAGGATTAACAAGCATTAACAAGAATATACTATACACATTGTATGATAGCAGCCTTAACTAATTTTTTCTTTCAGAATACGAGGCGATTGGTGCAGGCTGTCAGACAGAACTACACATCTTAGTTTTAGTGATGAAATATGCTAGAAATAAGGAACTTTATACTATGAATAGTTGTATAATGAAGTGACTTTTTTGCAGATGATAATGAGTGGTGATGAATAGTGATGAAGAATATAGTAATATGAATAATGAAGTTTTTCTTTACAGGTGATGATAATAATGGAGTTATAGTAACATGAATAATGAAGTTTTTGTTTACAGGTGTTGATAGTGATAAACTTTATATGGCCACTAAACGCACCGCTTTTAAGTTTTTCTTTGTAGATGAGGATAATGATGAAGTTTATCTATTTGTGCTATGTAGTTATTTAAGTATTTGTTGCAATTCGTCTTGACAGTATGTCTTATGTCGCATGGTATGATGACTGAAGGTTTTGGAAAGGACAGCTAGAGAACATATATATTTAATACACATTTCATTACCTGTTAATTCGAAGTTCACTACTTTTCAGCATAATATGCGTTTCTTCTTTCAGCTTAATAATCCATTTTGTATTTTTTGCAGGAGAAATTATTCATGAAATTAATGTGCTATAGGCAGTTGGGTCATTAAACCTGTGTCATTCATGAATGTCATCACATATACTCTATTTGTTTCATAACCTTGCTACAGCTGACTCATGACGAATGACGTTACACATCTTCATTTGCAGCAATAAGTCAAATGCAAATATTGTTATGCCCCAGCAATTAATTATCAAACCCAACGCAATGCATTGCTAGCACAAAAAAAATTGTATTACCGGTCCCAAATAATGCTACTAGTTTAAAAGAGTTATGAGTAGTATTGAATGATGTTTTCCAACTACAGACTTGAGTAATAGTTACAGAGTGTTACATTTTTAAATATGTCATATGTCACTTGAATGATGAGTTCTGAGTGATAGTGAATGATATTTTGTAATAATGCATGTGTACTGTACACTCATTAGCTCCTGTTTTGACTGATGACTTCTGATGATTTGTAACTGGCCAATGAGTGCCAATAATTATTTTTAAATATGGCATATGTCACTTGAATGATGAAAAATGTTTTGTAATATTCAATACTTGCTAGCCAACGAATGCCACTGTTTCTCATATATTTTAAATTTGTATTATGTCACTTACATGCTACATATATGAATACCATTAGCTTGATGCTACACTCATTAACTCCTGTTTTGACTGATGACTTCTGATGATTTGTAACTGGCCAATGAGTGCCAATAATTATTTTTAAATATGGCATATGTCACTTGAATGATGAAAAATGTTTTGTAATATTCAATACTTGCTAGCCAACGAATGCCACTGTTTCTTATATATTTTAAATTTGTATTATGTCACTTACATGCTGCATATATGAATACCATTAGCTTGATGCTACACTCATTAACTCCTGTTTTGACTGATGACTTCTGATGAATTGTAACTGGCCAATGAGTGCCAATAATTATTTTTAAATATGTCATATGTCACTTGAATGATGAAAAATGTTTTGTAATATTCAATACTTGCTGGCCAACGAATGCCACTGTTTCTTATATTTTTGTATTATGTCACTTTCATGCTATATATATGAATACCAGTAGCTTGATGCTACACTCATTAGCTCCTCTTTTGACTGATGACTTCTGATGATTTGTAACTGACCAATGAGTGCCAATGTTCTCTGTAAACAGATAACTTATGAACATTATTCTGTAATACTTCATACATGGTACAGAAATGTTCAGTAACTGGGCGATGAGTGCCACGAATTACTCAAATCAGTTGATAGGCTGGTGTAATTATCAATTATGACTGGCATAAGACTTAATGTCCTTCACCTTCTGATCTAATTACCAGAAATTACTGCAATATCCGTTTGTCCTGTCTATCCTCATGATCATGGTGCACTATATTTGGTTTCTGCACTAATTCTACGTTGGTGTACCTTACCAGAACGTGGTGTTGACACAACATGCTGTCCAACACCTTGCGCGATGGAGATGTTATTATGGTCCCACTGTTTGGTGTACCTAATGCACTACCAAAATGATAACATGGAATATTAATACGACATTTCAGTGTCTTTGCTACACTGATTAATACTTCAGAGAAAAGAACTTCAGATTGTCTCACTTGGTGTTGTGCTTCTGTAGAAAGATATGGACTTTCAGTGCAGCTGCGTGCAACCTAATGTGCTACAACCATGATGCAATCCTTCCCTTTCCTATCCTAGTTCTTGTAAAATAGTAAAAAAACTACAGTGCATGTGCACTTTATGTCATTTGTTAATATGATTTGTACTCATTGCCTATACATTTTGTGATTTGCTGATATGTTCTAAACTACAGTGAGTGTGCACTTTATGTCATTTATTAATATGTTTTGTACTCATTGCATATACATTTTGTGATTTCCTGATATGTTCTGTACTACAGTGCGTGTGCACTTTTGTCATTTGTTAATATGATTTGTACTCATTGCGTATACGTTTTGTGATTTCCTGATATGTTCTGTACTACAGTGCGTGTGCACTTTTGTCATTTGTTAATATCCTTTGAACTCATTGCTTATACAGTTTGTCATTGCTTGATATGTTCTGTACTCAGTGCATGTGCACTATATTTTATTTCATGTTCTGCACATATATATGTATATATTTTGTGATTGTAAACTTAGTTAATTAAGAAAAATTTGTTGCTCATGGCAAGTCCAATTGACTCACCATCGCTGCCAAATTTTTGCCCCCCCCCCCCCCCCCCCCCCAGGGGAGGGTTATGTAAGAGGTATGCGATGTATGCGCTGCCTGCAATAGGCAAGGCAGAGGAGAGTCTCTGACCAGAGAGCAGTATGTAGTTAATTGTCGCTTGTGTTCGCTAGTCTGCATTAGTCTGCGTGAGTCGGCAGTAGTCGGCAGTAGTCTGCGCGTATCTGCGTTTGTCTGCAGTCTGCCCTGGTCGGGACTCTGGAGGATGAGCATTATTATAGAAGGTAAAGAAGCAGCCTTGCGCATATCTAGAAATGTATGTTAACTGTCATCCAATTTCTTTTAAAAAATGCCCCAATAATAATTTTTATAATATAAAGTAATCGTTTAAAAAAAAAGAAAAGCATTCATTTCAATTTAAAGATTTTATCCAAGGAATGATCATTCCTTTCACGAATCACAAAGCATACGCCAGCATTGCACGGAGCTGTGCCGAAATTTTTTTTTTGGTAAGAGCAGATATATTCGCCGTTTTTTTTAGGTAAGAATTTTTGCTTTTTTATTCAGAATACAGGGCCGTGGCGCAGCGCTGCTGTCGTCGTAAAATTTACCAGGTTACTGAATATTTTTTTATAATTTTGGTGTTTAGGAGTTTTTCTGTTTCGAACTTAACATTAAATGAGAAAAGAATTTTGTGGGTACATCAAATGTGAATGCATTTCTGCACAGAGATTATAAATAGGAACTAATTTTGGTCAGAGGTTACATTCATTATATAATAATTAAATATTGTTATTGTGGGGAGGTTTCACTTGGTTCACTTACTTAATATTTTTGCGGGGAGGTTACAACCACTCCAATTCCTGACCAACAGTTTATCTTCCTGTATCTCCCAGTAATTCCCATCATGCATCCCTCCATTGCTCAGTGAGTATGGTTTTCACGTTAAAAGTTTTAGTTATAAAAGAATCTGTTATGCGGCGTAACACTGACATATTTTATAACATTTCGTGATCATCAAAACGCATATAACTAGAGTTAATACATCATGACAAAAATGATTGTGGATTAACTTTCACTTCTGAAGTTGGTTATAAATTGCTGAAACTGTTTATGTGAATATTGTAGTGACAGGTGATCTTGACATAATAAATTATTATATTGTTCAACATGAGCATGTAATGGCATTGTTGACCTGGGTCCCCACGCCTCCAGGGGACTTCACCGCCTGGTGCAAATCTCTTTTTTTTATGCCACTTTGGTGGCTTGCGCGTGAATTATGAAGAAATGATGAGTACAAAACACACATCCAGTTCTGAGTGGAGAAAATCCACGACCCGGCAGGGAAACGAATCCAGGGCCCAATTGCTGACTCTCGAGCAGGGGTCCTGTATTCGATCAGAGATTTTCTTCCCTCATGTCTACATATATCGAAAACTGGTAGCCTACCTTAAGCTTCAGAGCCTTCAGCAGTCAGATAAACTTCTACAGATAGGGCTGTTAAACTGCAAGTCCATATGGTACGTAAGCAGCTAAGAATATTCTGAGACTTCGCTTCTCATGTTCCATTTAAAATCTCAGATCCTGAGATAAACAGTTGGCTGACCTATCTGGGCCTTTGCAGCAAGTCCTGAAAGAACAATTCTAGAATATGATATTGCCAGTGTCTAGTAACATTTAACGGTGTGTGAAGATAGGTTTTAGTCATCGTTTTAACAGAAATCACTATCTTGGCCCTGATTTATAAGTTATTAACATCATTACGTATCAGTTCCGGAAACTGAGAGAAAATACTCACGAGCCTGTACAATACCATTATTTGAGTATTGTTGTAATCTCTCGATCGTCCTCAAAACATACAGAAAATTAATACTCAAATTTTTGCATTAAGTAATTAATAAAGATATTGCATCAATTTTTGAGCTCAACAGCGTCTCTTGCTTAATCCTATATAATTACGGAATTATACTTACATGTCGTCACTGCTTGAGTGTGCGATACCATAAAAGAATTGTGTGCACTAGTTTCTGGAATGTAACTATAGTACATTTCAGTCACTTTCATTAGCACAAAACATATATTCGTTATGTTTATCCTCTAAAAAATTGGTTCTGTAACAATTTACATCTTTCATTTAGATAATAAGGATCAAAAGAAATCAATAATATAAGCATTGTGCTAATAATTATCCCAGTTTCACTTTCCTGGATGTTGGTTACTGCTTTGAGGCAAATAGAACATTAGCATGTGGATTTTTGTGTGAGTGCTGTTTTTCAACATCAGCGAGGCTTTGTCATCTCCAGGTACCGCATGTCTTCCCTGACCACCCCCTCGTCTTTGAACAATCTCAGCGGTGATAAAAAAAGGCGGTACAACTATTGAGAACTTCGTACTTGAGTGTTTGTTTATGGGCATGATGTTCACCAATACTGAAGTCGAACCAGTATTAAAGATAGTAAAAGAGTAGATAATGTAATCAATCAGGTTTTGAAGAGAGCAAAGTATTTGACTGAGAGCGTGGCACTAGTATTCGACAAACCTTTCAAGCTGATTAGCGTTACAATGTAACTTACTTCGTACAGAGAGCTAAAACAGAGCAGAATACAAATTAAGTTAATGAAAAGTAGTGTGAAAGTACAGGGGCTTGAACGTTACATGTAATTTCCTCTTACAGTCGTTTGTTACCGCGAGTTATTACAAAATCAATTTCCATAAGTAAAAAAATGGCTCTGAGCACTATGGCACTTAACAGCTGTGGTCATCAGTCCCCTAGATCTTAGAACTATTAAACCTAACTAACCTAAGGACATCACACACATCCATGCCCGAGGCAGGATTCGAACCTGCGACCGTAGCAGTCACGCGGTTCCGGACTGCGCGCCCAGAACCATAATTAAATTTTGTTCTTCTGTACAATTCATGATGTCTGAAACTTGCCCATAGGAGAGCAGCATTTCTGGGCAGCTACTGTGAACCACGCTGCCATATAGGGTTCTGCATTGGCCAGCAATGGTTTTCGCTTGCGATCATCATGTCCACTCAAGACCAAAGCCATGGACGTCTCTCGAAAGAATAGAACTGTGTCAAATCACAGGATGACTCCCCATCGTTTTGAAAGCCACTCTCACAATTTTTACGAACAAAGAATATAGCATTAGCTGTCGTAATACAATGTTCAGATGCACACATCTTAAACTGAGTACACTGTACCCTCTGATTTCCAAGATTCAATTTTTTATGGTTCCAAATAGTAAACACGCGCAAAGTTTGAAAACTTATCATCACTCTATACTGCATTTTACGAATTGATAAGCGACTGCTACCCCAGTTTTCAATACCATGGAACATTCCCCTTTATGCGATAACCGACCCATAAGTGAACGAAGGCAATCTGACTTAGCTTGTTTTAGATTTGGTAGCTACAAAGTTCTCATAGTGCGACGAAATAATTGAAGGAGGGTTTAAGGTAAGCTAAGGCAACACGAGACTGAAACAATAATGCTTAAAACAGAGTTCATGCAACTGCTTGCTATTTTTGTTTATGCATTACACCACGTAGATGTAATTCACGAAATGAAACTGTGTTTGCACTCTAAATGCTGCACCCCATGAGAAATTGAAAAGATTTGTGCTAGTATGGTACTAGACGTTGTAGTCTCTGTCACTGCAACAACTTGCCTTTAAGTTTTACTGAAACACGAACTTTCCTGGCTGAAGGAAGTTTATTCTCTTTTGGCTTGAAATATAGTGAATCGAAACGTTGTTCGTTCAGGAATGCAGTTATTAAGTGAAGACATAGAAAGATTTAAATAAAGATTATGTGTATGAAAAATAAGCACTTTAGAATACAAAATTATGTGAATACTGAGTACATATTGTTCAGAACATGAATAAAAAATCTCAGGTTTCACATACAATTGCCTGTCAATGGGCCACATGGCTTTACATGAACAGTACATACACAAAACCTTATATTCATATTAATGCCCACGATACTATTTAATAGGTAAAAAAGCAATGGGATAATCAACTTGCAAACCTGGAAGACTGAACAGAAACTGTATATTGGTTCCCATTTGTTCTAATGAAACAGTATGTATCTCGCATTTATAAATCTGGTTCCACAAAGTAGAACTACGCAAATGCAGCGCAAGCAAGCGACCATCTCACTATAAACCAGTACGATGTCGGCTGGACGTTTCTTTATCGCAAGAGAAAGCGTGAGTACGAAACAGGTTAGCACATCCTTAAAATGCCAAGCGGAAGAACAGAGTGTTCACTTTGTCCGTTGACCGTGCTGCCCACGCTAAGCGATTTTGGCCTTGAAAAATTTCAGTTGGCTGGCTACCTCAAATATTAGGCGACCTGTTTGAGATATATCTTGCAGATCCCATCAAGAGATAAGCTACTCTTGTTATTGTTATGGTCTTCAGTCCAGAGACTGGTTTGATGCACCTCTCCATGCTACTTTGCCCTGTGCAAACCTCTTCATCTCTGAATAACTACTGCAACCTACATCCTTCTGAATCTGCTTAGCGTATTCATCTCTTGGTCTCCCTCGACGATTTTTACCCTCCACGCTGCCCTCCAATACTAAATTGGTGATACCTTTATGCCTCAGAATATGTCCTACCAACCGATCCCTTCTTCTAGTGAAGTTTCGCTACAAATTCCTCTTCTTCCCAGTTCTCTTCCGTATCTCCTCATTGCTTACGTGACCTACCCATCTAATATTCAGCATTCTTCTGTAGCACCACATTTCGAAACCTTCCATTCTCTCCTTGTCTAAACTAGTTACAGTCCATGTTTCACTTCCATACATGGCTACACTCTATACACATACTTTCAGAAAGGACTATCTGACACCTAAATCTATACCCAATGTTAACAAATTTCTCTTCTTCAGAAACGCTTTCTTTGCCATAGCCAGTCTACATTTTATATGTTCCCTACTTCGACCATCATCAGTCATTTTGCTCCCCAAATAGGAAAACTTATTTACTACTTTAAGTGTCTCATTTCCTAATCTAATTCCCTCAGCATCACCTGATTTAGTTTGAGTAATTCGATTATCCTCCGTTTTGCTTCTGTTGATGTTCACCTTATATGCTCCTTTCACGACACTATCCATTCCGTTCAGCTGCTCTTCCAGGTCCTTTGCTTTCTCTGACAGAATTACGATGTTACTGGTAAACCGCAAAACTTTTAATACTTCTCCCTTAGGTTTAAATCCTTCTCCAAATTTTTCTTTTGTTTCCTTTACTACTTTCTCAATATATAGATTGAATAACATCCGGGATAGGCAACAACCCTGTTTCACTCCTTTCTCAATCACTGATTCCCTTTCATGTCCCTCACCTCTTACAACTGCCATCTGGTTTATGTAAAATTTGAAATAGCCTTTCGTTACCTGTATTTTACACCTGTCACTTTCAGAATTTGGAAGAGAGTATTCCAGTCAGCACTGTCAAAACCTTTTTATACGCCAACAAATGCTAGAAATGTAGTTTTGCCTTACGTTAACATACCTTCTAAGATAAATCGTAGTGACAGAATTGCCTCGCGTGCGCCAACATTTCTACGGAATCCAAACCGTTTTTCCCCGAGGCTACTCTAGGCAGACGGATAAGTCACTAAGGTTCTTTGAAACACATAAGTGTTTATAGATGTTCTCGTGAATGCATGGCATAAAAAGTGGCTGAGACGACTTTTAAGTTCTTACAGGATATATTACTGTGGTCGAGTCGGCGTAAGTTGATCCCTGACAGTTACAATGGGCTGGGCGCGGCAGCTTCGGGGGATACCTCGGCCAGTAATGCATCGCGATTTTGTAAACGTCTCTGTGGCAACGCCTCAGTGTTGTGACAGCTCTGTAGACGGCTACTGTTTACGCCTGCAGCCGTTGGCGCTTCGCAGCTGAAAACTGGTAACAGCACGCGAGCCTGCCGGCGATCGTCTTACGCCGTGTCGACTACAGCCAAAAACAGAAAAAAACTCTGCGTGTCTGGAGCAAGTAGTTGTTAAGATGTGGGCAATCCTATATTAGACAGCCGTCTGTGTGTTGACTCTGCAGGAGGCGCTCAGTGCTGTTCCCATTCATTATTCTGTCCTCCTTCTCACAGAATCATGAACTCTTGCGATGCAGTAGTCTACCATCGCCACATTTATGGGTTCTTGTAACGCCTGCATATTGCCGATGGCTGTGGAGTGTACCAATGCCTTTAAATTATTCTGTAGTCAGAGATCTAATGGATTAAGCTCAGGTGAACGGGGGGCCACAATAATGGACGTCCTCAAATAATCCATCGCTCATGAAACGTTTGTTGTTTGGTACTGTTTTACTTGGCGTAGAAAATGAGGTGAGCTCAAACCAGATTCGTTGTCTTTCTGCAAGGGTGTGTTCTCCAATAACGTGGATAATTAGTTACGCACGAGTTGGTTACGAACGACACCTGTTAATTTGTCCTTTGAATCTGTCACTTCTAATTCCTGGTCACATATTAGTACTGAAGTCCGATAACGTTCACACGCTGTCGGTGATAGGGAGCAGGACCGCGGTTTCTGACTGCAGCAGCTCCAGTTCTCCACACAGTTTCTTCACAATCGCTTTCTACTCGCCACAACACGCGCTCCTCTACATCCGGCGTGTGAACAGTGCGAGATCTCCCTCGGCCCCCTGTCGTTGTGAATGGTTCCATGCATCGAACAACTCGCTGATGTTTGGCCTACACGCCACATGCCTGTTGATTAACGTCACTGGCTTAGCCATAAAGCAATACTGTGTTTGGGACAATGCGGCGAAGTTGAGCTTTAATGGGCTGTGGCACCAAACGAACGATGGGAGTGCCTTTGGTAACAGTACTAAATCGCCTGCAGAGCCATTCTGGGCTCGTAACTACACTCCTGGAAATGGAAAAAAGAACACATTGACACCGGTGTGTCAGACCCACCATACTTGCTCCGGACACTGCGAGAGGGCTGTACAAGCAATGATCACACGCACGGCACAGCGGACACACCAGGAACCGCGGTGTTGGCCGTCGAATGGCGCTAGCTGCGCAGCATTTGTGCACCGCCGCCGTCAGTGTCAGCCAGTTTGCCGTGGCATACGGAGCTCCATCGCAGTCTTTAACACTGGTAGCATGCCGCGACAGCGTGGACGTGAACCGTATGTGCAGTTGACGGACTTTGAGCGAGGGCGTATAGTGGGCATGCGGGAGGCCGGGTGGACGCACCGCCGAATTGCTCAACACGTGGGGCGTGAGGTCTCCACAGTACATCGATGTTGTCGCCAGTGGTCGGCGGAAGGTGCACGTGCCCGTCGACCTGGGACCGGACCGCAGCGACGCACGGATGCACGCCAAGACCGTAGGATCCTACGCAGTGCCGTAGGGGACCGCACCGCCACTTCCCAGCAAATTAGAGACACTGTTGCTCCTGGGGTATCGGCGAGGACCATTCGCAACCGTCTCCATGAAGCTGGGCTACGGTCCCGCACACCGTTAGGCCGTCTTCCGCTCACGCCCCAACATCGTGCAGCCCGCCTCCAGTGGTGTCGCGATAGGCGTGAATGGAGGGACGAATGGAGACGTGTCGTCTTCAGCGATGAGAGTCGCTTCTGCCTTGGTGCCAATGATGGTCGTATGCGTGTTTGGCGCCGTGCAGGTGAGCGCCACAATCAGGACTGCATACGACCGAGGCACACAGGGCCAACACCCGGCATCATGGTGTGGGGAGCGATCTCCTACACTGGCCGTACACCACTGGTGATCGTCGAGGGGACACTGAATAGTGCACGGTACATCCAAACCGTCATCGAACCCATCGTTCTACCATTCCTAGACCGGCAAGGGAACTTGCTGTTCCAACAGGACAATGCACGTCCGCATGTATCCCGTGCCACCCAACGTGCTCTAGAAGGTGTAAGTCAACTACCCTGGCCAGCAAGATCTCCGGATCTGTCCCCCATTGAGCATGTTTGGGACTGGATGAAGCGTCGTCTCACGCGGTCTGCACGTCCAGCACGAACGCTGGTCCAACTGAGGCGCCAGGTGGAAATGGCATGGCAAGCCGTTCCACAGGACTACATCCAGCATCTCTACGATCGTCTCCATGGGAAAATAGCAGCCTGCATTGCTGCGAAAGATGGATATACACTGTACTAGTACCGACATTGTGCATGCTCTGTTGCCTGTGTCTATGTGCCTGTGGTTCTGTCAGTGTGATCATGTGATGTATCTGACCCCAGGAATGTGTCAATAAAGTTTCCCCTTCCTGGGACAATGAATTCACGGTGTTCTTATTTCAATTTCCAGGAGTGTATATCATTTGGACCCTGGACGACTGGAAACAGCGACCTGCTCAGACAAGTCTCGATTTTAGTTGGTAAGAGCTGATGGAAGGATTCACATGTGGTGCAGACCCCACGAAGCCATGGACCCAAGTTGTCAACAGGACCCCGTGCAAGCTGGTGGTTGCTCAATAATGACGTGGGCTACGTTTACACCGATTATTGACTGGAAATTGTTGTGTTCGGCTGCTTGGAGACCATTTGCAACCATTTATGAACTTCATAGTCTCAAACAACGATAGAATTTTTGTGGATGACAGTGCGCCGTGCCATCGAACTGGAATTGTTCGCGACTGGTTTGAAGAGAATCCTGGCCAGTTCCAACGAATGGTTTGGAGACCCATATTACCCACCATGAATCCCATCGAACATTTGTGAGACATAATCGAGAGGTCAGTTTGTGCACAAAATCCTGCACAATTATGGACGGCTATAGAGGCAGCATGGTTCAATATTTCCGCAAGCCACTTCGAACGACTTGTTGAGTCCAAGCCAAGTCTAGATGCTGCACTACGCCGGCCAAAAGGAGGTCCGACACGACATTAGGAGTCATCCCATGACTTTTGTCACCTCAGTGTATAACATATTTACCAAGCAGTTGTTATAACGCCAGATATTATCTACTTGCCAAAGTCATTTACCCGTGGTGAGTGCACATCACAAGCTGTTTGTAAAACATCTAGCACCAACCACATTGCGAGTCCTTAGGTGACGTCAGTGATCTACTGTGGGAAGAGTACAGTTCTAAAACCTTGTGTATGCTGCAGGCTGAACATGCGCATAAACAGCGGACTCTGGTTTCGTCTACTACAGTTGAAAGTAAAGTTACAAGGGCCGTGATCACTCATCTCCTAGTAATAACTTTTATGTCTTCCTAATCTTTATTTTATTGTTTTATTTGTTTTCATGACATTGGCAATGTTGCATGAAGATTTGATATTTTTCCTGCTAGTGTTTTCGCACAAAAGAGACCAAATATCTGAAAGCGTGTTTTATGCAAAAATATCATCGCACGAAATTTCGACCTCAAATAAATAAT
This sequence comes from Schistocerca americana, assembly GCF_021461395.2. Classification (NCBI taxonomy): domain Eukaryota; kingdom Metazoa; phylum Arthropoda; class Insecta; order Orthoptera; family Acrididae; genus Schistocerca; species Schistocerca americana. Next base: position 553,331,705 of record NC_060121.1, on the reverse strand, counting down.
CGGTTTTTAATGAAAAATTGTTTGGAATTTCTGAACTTCGGGTTTTGCAATCCCTCTTGTATACAGAGTGGTCCATTGATAGTCACCGGGCCAAATATCTCACGAAATAAGCGTCAAACGAAAAAACTACAAAGAACGAAACTTGTCTAGCTTGACAGGGAAATCAGATGGCGCTATGGTTGGCCCGCTAGATGGCGCTGCCATTGGTCAAACGGATATCAACTGCTTTTTTAAAATAGGAACCCCTATTTTTATTGCATATTCGTGTAGTACCTAAGGAAATATGAATGTTTTAGTTGGACCACTTTTTTCGCTTTGTGATAGATGGCGCTGTAATAACCACAAACGCATAAATACGTGGTATCACGTAACATTGCGCCAGTGCGGACGGTATTCTGCTTCGTGATACATTACCCGTGTTAAAATGGACCGTTTATCAATTGCATAAAAGGTCGATATCGTGTTGATGTATGGCTATTGTGATCAAAAAGCCCAACGGGCGTGTGCTACGTATGTTGCTCGGTATCCTGGACGACATCCAAGTGTCCGGACCGTTCCCCTTACAGTGTCGTTAGTTAAGGAAACAGGGTGTGTTCAGCCACATGTGAAACGTCAACCACGACGTGCAGCAAAAAAAAAAAAAAAAAAAAAAAAAAAAAAAAAAAAAAAAAAAAAAAAATCGCAGGTGATATTACGGCCAGACTTTTCAAGTTCAGTCACCACGGTTTTCACATTCTCTCCAAGTCACACGCCTCTGGTTTATTCCTCCTTCCCCAAACACACGTTCACCTTCGAGCAGTAGCTTGTTGCACTCTCACAATTTATTCCGTATCTACAACGTTTTGATGATACGTATTGTCGATGAGGACAGCGATCTTGAAAAGTGACCAACAGTTCATCCACGGTCCTGCACCGTCCTCGACTGTAGTCATCCCGCTCAGGGTAGTTTCCAATATTTCAAAAACTTCTCTTATTGGTTCCAGTTTGTCTCTTGACCTATGTTCACCTTGGGATGCTGTATTGTCAAAGCGCAACATCGTCAGAATAGCATGGGAACGGGCGTAAGGCACAACTTTGTTAAACGGTTGTTGGTGGTCGGCCATTCTCAACACTCCGAAACTTCTTCATTTCTCGACTTGTAAACAACAGTCAGGATCAGAACACCAAGAAACTTTTTCCTTTCATGCAAATCTACACTACTGGCCATTAAAATTGCTACACCTAGAAGAAATGCAGATGATAAACGGGTATTCATTGGACAGATATATTATACTAGAACTGACATGTGATTACAATTTCACGCAATTTGGGTACATAGATCCTGAGAAATCAGTACCCAGAACAACGGTCGTAATAACGGCTTTGATACGCCTCGGCATTGAGTCAAACAGAGCTTGGATGGCGTGTACAGGTACAGCTGCCCATGCAGCTTCAACACGATACCACAGTTCATCAAGAGTACTGACTGCCGTATTGTGACGAGCCAGTTGCTCGGCCACGATTGACCAGACGTCTTCAATTGGTGAGAGATCTGGAAAATGTGCTGGCCAGGACAGCAGTCGATCATTTTCTGTATCCAGAAAGGCCCGTACAGGACCTGGAACATGCTGTCGTGCATTATCCTGCTGAAATGTAGGGTTTCGCAGGGATCGAATGAAGGGTAGAACCACGGGTCGTAACACATCTGAAATGTAACGCCCACTGTTCAAAGTGCCGTCAATGCGAACAAGTAGTGACTGAGACGTGTAACCAATGGCACTCCATACCATCACGCCGGGTGATACGCCAGTATGGCGATGACGAATACACGCTTCCGATGTGCGTTCACCGCGATGTCGCCAAACACGGATGCGACGATCATGATGCTGTAAGCAGAAACTGGATTCATCCGGAAAAATTACGTTTTGCCATTCGTGCACCCAGGTTCGTCGTTGAGTACACCATTGAAACGTCCCTTAGAAAAATTATTGAATTACTGTGCTGATAAACCTCTTACATTATTTGATTTTCAAACAGCTGAGCAAAACTGAACGTACTCAGACATTTCGCTCTTTACCTATTCTGATCAACCCTAAACTGACACACAATGTTTTTAGCGCAAAGCAATCTGACTTTCAATAAACCCTACAAATGAATGGCCCTGACTAACATTAACCTATACCTTTCACAAATCACTTACCTCACAAAAATCTTCGTTACTCGAACTACTGTAATACAGCGAGCACCACTACTGCCAGCTAAATAAAAGATTCAAACTACTGAAGGCACTAACTACTTATAGGCATAGTTAGCAAATGAAAGATTTTGATAGAGAACAAACAATGTATTTACCTTAATAGTGTTCAAAAGTCATAATATATATATCAGTTCATGGCATCCAGTCTTACAAATTTACTGTCTCTGTCCAAGCTGCGCCATCGCACTCCCCACATCCACCACTGCTGGTGGCTCATCTCCAACTGCGTAACGCTACTCGCTGTTAACATCCAGCTGCCCAAAACGACAATAGCCAACAACAATGCAAACCAGCCACAGACTGCACACAGCACAGCCAGTGATTTTCATACTGAGTGCTACGTGGCGTTACCAATAAAAAACCTAAACAGCCTACTTACATAGCCCCTATGCTTCCCACAAAAAATTTTAGAAATTGTTTTGGGCAGTGGCCAGTAATGATTTGATAAAATTTTTCATAATTACAATAACAAAGATATCAAATGCACACGCTTATTGATACAATGTTGGTCAAAAGCTAAAATTTTCTCACAGTCCATAAAGACTGTCCTGATCATCCGTCATAGTAAAATTGCAGTTTTTTTTCCCTCAAAGTCTGAGCAGTAAAAGAAAATGCACACAGAAGTAGTGGATTTCCATGCAGTCTTGAAGAAGTAGTGTTGTCCTTTCAACGGAAAGACAGTCCTGACTCTTGACATTCAGACAGGTAATGGGCCACAACAGAGCAAACCGACAGCAGAGTCAGTCAACGTTTTGAAGAATATTGGTAGGTAGGTCGTCACAGAGCAGACCCACTGTAGTCCTGGTAGAGATTACGGTAGTGGTGGGCCACCAGAGGTCCAGACCCACCGCAGTCCTTGTAGAAATAATGGTATTGGTGAGTCATCAAAGATGCAGACCCACTGTAGTCCTTGTAGAGATGGCCAGCAGCCAACTGTTGCGACTGTGCAGGTGCACAATCACCATCGAAGAGTCTTGCGGAGAATATAGCAAGTCCATAAACCAGCACTTGTGTGCTCACAAAGTTTTTGGAATTGTCCTTAGAACCAGCAATGCTGTTAACCAGTCCCTTGCTGACTTATCAACACACGTGGGAGCACTAACAGTCCTCTTTTTTTTTTTTTACATATAGTGCATATACAGAAATGTGTGCAGTGAAATGAATGCTTACAAGTTACTTAATTTGCTGAACTGGTGTCAATTACAATATTATAACATGAGAATACAATAACAAGGGTACAAAATATATCATTGAAGAACATAACAATACAGATAACATTTGTAGTAATATGGGCTTTACAAAAGAATCGAAATAAACATATACATCAGTGTGACAGGAATTATGACATAAGTAAATATATAAAATAATGAGAATAGTTTTCGAAACATTAATTTCACACATGAGAATTGAAACAGAACAGAATTAATAATGTGTAAACATCTTTACAAAGAAAATGACATATTATTAATGCAAATTATATTTGAGAATAACAGTATTCCTCATCATAGTAAATGTAGCTTAGTACTAGAAAAATTCTACAACATAAATCGTATTAGCTAAACACATAAAGACAGGAAAAACACAAATATACAAGAGTACACAAACTCATAGCAGAATAACACCAGAGGAAAGGACAGGATTTGTTTTCAGTGTAACATTTGGTACTGCAGTCCAACCCAAAACTTCATTCCATAGATCTTTCGTCTTATTTCAACATTTGTTTCCACCAAAAAATCCTATCCAAGCATGCTTTCTGTATTTATATGTTCACATATTTCTTACCTCATTATTTATTTTCCATTATCTTACCGCATCATTTATTTCCAAGAAAATCCTACCTAAACCTGTTGTCCCTAAACCCTAATTTTTGTTCATATCCTCTTTCAAAATCCTTTTTCTTTGCCCAAACCATTTTCTTGTAGCTTCTCAATGCATTTCTTCCAATTCATCACAACTCGTTCTCTCATATAGCCTACCCTATCTTAAGCTAACTTAAATCTACTGAGCTCAGATGCTAAACTAAGGAACGAGGCAATGCAGCAGCACAAAACAATTAACACAAACAGCAATGATAACAAATACAAATGGCAAAGCAAGCAGCATAAATTAGCAAAGCAAAAACAATATTACAACTAATATAAGGCAATGCACAGCATACAAGAAAAATAAATCCGTAGTAAAACTGGCTTAACAGAGTAATACAAAGTCAAATTCAGTAACATTATGCCTGACAAACAGCAGCAGCAAATGCAATTACTTATATCTAAACATGACAAAGCGCAAGCAGAAAGAATATTACAGTACAAATGGCCATGTTTAATATCTGTGTCACATCCTAACACTAGGGTGATGCATCACCTTAACTTACACTACTAAATAAATTACCAAGTCATTGACAAAAATTATGTATGCAATTCCTGTGAAGGGAAATGTCTTTTTGTGCTCCCTAGTTTTTTTGAAGTAGATTATAAAGTTATTATTTACTGGATCTGTAGGCATAAAATATTTATATTAGTACATCTACAAAATTTTATTTTAACCAGTGCTGCAGTGCAGCTAGAAACTAGATATTAAACAAAATGAGCAATCTCTCAACTGCAAAGACAATAGATGTAAAATGTTTCTCATCATTTCATTAGGCATTTTCGTAAATATCATAAATTAAGAACTCCACAATGTAACCATATGTTTTCAAGTTTGAGAGTGTCCTATTTGCGATGCTTTAGACAAAGAAATGTCAATAGCGAGGATAATGGCCTCTTTTTTTTTCTCCACCTAATGGCTTTCTTTTGTCAGACGACTATCTCTCAGCTGGGCGCCCAAAACGCATTACGTCAAGGTCACTTACCTTTCTTACTGAAATATTTACGACAGCAGTTTCCACTACAGTGACAGTCTCATATAAAAATATTTTCACAAGTTGAGAATTTGCGCTACAATTGTGTAGAAAATAAAATCCTATAAATATAACAGTGTCCAAAAAATTTTCGACAGCATTGTAATACATTCACACATATACACACATTTCATAATTCTTAAAGTATGATTCTTGGTTTCCAACATCCTTTTCCACAAATCAGAGTCCCTAACCACTACTCATTATTCCTTACCTTATTATACGTATACATATTAGTCGACACTTCTTCAATATTTCATCACAAGAAATACGTAGCATAATCAAATTCCTCATATACTGTAGCATCATCTTATTGATCATATACATATCTCAACAGCATACTGCACATCGTCATCGTAATAATATCATAACATCTCAGTTAATTCTCAAAATCGTCGTAGCTTCCTCCAATAATTTCAAAACCTAAAAAAAATTCTCTGCTCTGTTCAATAGTGTCATCTACCTCAAACATACTTTAAAAATCATGATCCCATACCAAATACATCATTCAAAGCTCTCATAGTATCACAATGGTTCCGAAAAAATATGAACAGTTCACAAAGTACAGACGAAATACAATTTCGTAAGTGTGCAGTTATCCAACTGTGTAATTGCTAAACATCTGTCAGTGACGTAGTAAAAAAAATGTTTGTTTCTCTGTTTAATAATCAGATAGCTGTGTATTTTACGTGTTAGAGAAATATGGTACCGATGTGTAAAGTTGTATAAGCAAATACCATATTAGCTAGGGCTCCTTGTGCTTGCCAAACACATGGTACACAAAGTAAGCGTGTACCCCCCTGAGGACTAATGTAATTATACCCTCAGGTGTTACAGATTACAGAAATGGAATGAAATGTATCACGGAAAACCTTAGTATCTTTGTAATTCAAAAATTTTTAAAAATAAATGTTTTAAGTACAAAATTAATCACTCAAATAGGTGTCCTGTAGCGCTAAACTGTGCGTCTTGTTGTAAGATAATCTCTGTGGAAAAGTCGTAGTTAACGTTCTCCGAAAGCTAAGTTCTGCAGAAGTCAATGTACTTACCTCATGATAAACAAAAGTGAAATGCTTTGCGTATAGATATCTTACTTATTACCCTTATTGCCGTGATGAAGAAAGTACTGTGCTGTAACGTATTGTTGTACTACAGAAAAGGCTGTATCATTGTAGCTATACCACAAACGTTACTACTAAAACATGTTTTCCTTTCCAGAAGAATTCAGAAAAACTGTGCAGTTACAAAACAGAAACACCGCAAAAGCAACATTGTAAATTGTCACTCATCAGTAGCGTCGTGATAAAATCGTGTAGCTGTCACATAAAGTAACCACTCTGTCATCTGGTATCTCGCAGAAAGCACTTTAAACCCAGAATGTATTTTCAAGTAAACCAAAATGTTGCATCAAAATCTCATTAGCAGTACTAGTATATGTTCTAAGTATGTACGCCTGATAGTCGTTACATAATCGTACAACTAACAAGCAAGAATGTACAAATAACAACACTGTGTCGACTGTTCACTATAACAGTGCATTCGTAATTTCTGTTTAAAAATGTTCCCTAGGTTCTAGACTGGATAGTTAACTTCAAAACATTGTTGCATGTTAACAGTTTCTCAGTGTGACAAATTGTACTAGTAGCGTGAAGTGAAAAGTTCTATGGCAAAGACTAAGTTAAAAAACAGATTATCTTTCAATAAACGGTTTTGCCCGCATCTCGTGGTCGTGCGGTAGCGTTCTCGCTTCCCACGCCCGGGTTCCCGGGTTCGATTCCCGGCGGGGTCAGGGATTTTCTCTGCCTCGTGATGGCTGGGTGTTGTGTGCTCTCCTTAGGTTAGTTAGGTTTAAGTAGTTCTAAGTTCTAGGGGACTGATGACCATAGATGTTAAGTCCCATAGTGCTCAGAGCCATTTTTGAATAAACGGTTTTACATGTGAAATGTGGTGTAAACCTTTATTCTTCCAAGTACACAGAGTTTCAACTTCAAAGTAATTGTCATGTTGTACACGTCGGTAAGAAATGCTAAAATTTTTCTGAAGGTTAGCGTCTATGTTATTTTTTTCTGAGCCAGCCGGCGCACGCGGCTGCCTGCGGTGCGAGTCATTGTCTGTTCCTTTGTTGGCGCGCATCGTTATTGGGATTAAGAGACCTAGCTTCTACAAATTCACCTTGTCGAGAGGGCCCCGCCCTGTTTGAATCCCGCCAGTTCTGATGCAATTCAGGTCTGTCGTTACGATCATATCGTCTGTCGTCATGTCGATAGTTCCTGTAGTTTCTTTCTTGTCGGTTAAGTGGTGGAGAATTTCTCCCTGAATTATCACTGCACGGTGGACCGTTGCGTCTGAAATTATTCTGTCTCCCGTGATAATAATAGTTCTGGTTGCCATATTGTCTGTTTCTCTGATTGTCTCTGTGATAGTCACTACCGTGGAGAGGTGATCTTTCCCTGTAATTGTTACTACTCTGCCAACGGTTGTCATATGGGTGGTGTCTGTTTTGGTCACGATTTGTGTTGTGAGAATAGCCTTGTCGTGTCCAGTTATTATTTCTTTCATCGCGGAATTGCGACGGATGTGACCTGTAATTGTTGTGTTCCTGTTTTCGCGTTCCGTAATTGCCAGTGTCAATTTCTAATTCTTGTAAGAGTCCCTGAATAGCTTCAATGTCGTCTTTGCAACGTCCTGCCAAAATATGAAGGCTACGGGTCTTGTGTCATTTAGATCATCATCTACCTTTGTAGATAAGTTAGTGAACTGATCCGAGAGTTCGGCTACTTTCTTCAATAGTGAACACATTTCCTCAGTGTGTTTTTCTGAACCAAGTTTCAGAGGTTCCATTAGTGTTGAAATCGAATCTACTGTGTCCTTTAAGTTTTCCTGAGTTTTTGCAAGTTGCGTAATCGGTAGATGCAACTGAGTCAATTTTAGCTTGCAAGGTGTCGTGATTTTCATGAAAAATAATTTGCAGTTCTTTTATGGCTGCTTCGTCATTCTGTAATGCATTTTCATGCCGCGAAAAATAGGTTGAAAATGCTCACAAATTTGTGTTTTTACGTCATTACAGACTTTTTGACATTTCGATTCAATGTTATGTAACTCAGTAGTTAAATCTTCACGTGTTTGATCAAGTGTGGTGTCTAACTTCCGAAGATTTTGTTCCATTGTGTCTAACTTTTGAAGCTTTTGCTGTGTTTGTCTCTGATTTTGTTCCATTGTGTCTAACTGTTGCTGTGTTTGTCTCTGGTGTTGTTCCATTGTGTCTAACTTTCGAAGATTTTGTTCCATTGTGTCTAACTTTTGAAGCTTTTGTCCCATTTGTTGCATTAATTGTAATAACAATGCACTGGTGTCTGAAACATGTTCCTCAGTGCTATTTGGCAATGCATTTGAACCGGCAATATTCGCATTTTGAAAAGCAGAAAATGTGTCTTGACTTATTTGAGAAAACGGCGAGGACGCAAAACATGAATCTACAGTATTTGCAAGATTGTGTCCTGTAATTTCGGATTCCTGAGCGAACTGTTGCCGACCGATCGATCGATAATGCTTCCCTGTTCACTAATTGTTTCACTGTCTAGACCATTATTTGCAGCCCGCTCCATTTCCCTATGCACAATTACCAAATTACTAGTTTGAAAATTACTTAATTCATTACACGATGGCGCTAACACACTGCTTTCGTCTTCACTGTCATTTCTCAGTCTACTTTGGAGCCTAGTATTACGTTTTTCACACGCCATTATTGTCACAATATTTCACACGACAACACAGAAAAGCACAATTTGAAGAGCAAAAATAAGAGAACACATTAACATAGCACTGAAAATAATATCTAGTTAATTGCAAGCGCAGCTGCGAAATACTTGGTGCAAATCTACATGCATGCCACAACTGTTTTACTGTACAACAATGAAAGACTGCAACTACAAAGGAGATTCTCTCTACAATTACGTGCTAGCAATAAACAAAAGCTACACTAATTACACAAACTACAAGAAAAAATCTGAAGATTCCAGTGAGGTATCCTCGGCTAAGGGTCGACATATGAAACGTCCCCTTAGAAAAATTAATAAATTACTGTGCTGATAAACCTCTTACATTATTTGATTTTGAAACAGCTGAGCAAAACTGAACGTACTGAGACATTTCGCTCTTTACCTATGCTGATCAACACTAAACTGACACACAATATTTTTGGCGCAAAGCAATCTGACTTTCAATAATCCCTACAAAACAATGGCCCTGACTAACATTAACCTATACCCTTCACAAATCACTTACCTCACAAAAATCTTCGTTACTCGAACTACTGCAATACGGCGAGCACCACTACTGCCAGCTAAATAAAAGATTCAAACTACTGAAGGCACTAACTACTTATAGGCATAGTTAGCAAATGAAAGATTTTGATAGAGAACAAACAATGTATTTACCTTAATAGTGTTCAAAAGTCATAATATATATATCAGTTCATGGCATCCAGTCTTACAAATTTACTGTCTCTGTCCAAGCTGCGCCATCGCACTCCCCACATCCACCACTGCTGGTGGCTCATCTCCAACTGCGTAACGCTACTCGCTGTTAACATCCAGCTGCCCAAAACGACAATAGCCAACAACAATGCAAACCAGCCACAGTGCTTTTCATACAGAGTGCTACGTGGCGTTACCAATAAAAAAACCTAAACAGCCTACTTACACCATCGCAGGCGCTCCTGTCGGTGATTCAGCGTCAAGGGTAACCGCAGGCATGGCCTCCGAGCTGATAGTACATGCTGCTGCAAAGGTCTTCGAACTATTCGTGCAGATGGTTGTTGTCTTGCAAACGTCCCCATCTGTTGACTCAGGGATCGAGACGTGGCTGCACGATCCGTTACAGCCATGCGTATAAGATGCCTGTCATCTCGACTGCTAGTGATACGAGGCCGTTGGGATCCAGCACGGCGTTCCGTATTACCCTACTGAACCCACTGAACATTCATTGGATCTCGACCAACACGAGCAGGATAGGATAAACCACAATCGCGATAGGCTACAATCTAACCTTTATTAAAGTCGGAATCGTGATGGTACGCATTTCTCCTCACACGAGTCATCACAACAACGTTTCACCAGGCAACGCCGGTCAACTGCCGTTTGTGTATGAGAAATCGGTTGGAAACTTTCCTCATGTCAGCTCGTTATAGGTGTCGCCACTAGCGCCAACTTTGTATGAATGCTCTGAAAAGCTAATCATTTGTATATCACAGCATCTTCTTCCTTCGTGGTGTAGCGATTTTAATGGCCAGTAGTGTATATCCACCCAGTTCTTACAAATGATTGATCTGCATACATATTTTCTCAATGAGGGGTACACGAAAGAAGAACGTAAAACAAAACTCTTCATTATCACAGTTCGTAATCGAAAAGCTTATAGGTCCCTGGTCTTTTCTCAACACATCCTTCTTCTTCTCCACCTACCAAAAATTCCTGCCTGAGGGTCTGCAGCCCATGTTTCACTCCTTACGATAAGACGATAAGGCACACTCGACAGAATTTGCACTAACTTGTTCTTCTTCTTAGTAAAGGGATTCTTCATGATCGTCGTCATCCTCATGTTCTTCTTTCAGTGATGTCTACCTTATTATCATCGTCACTGGGAAATTCAGATCCATTACCTGGGTTTTCAGAATCAGAAAACTGTTCCAATAATTCCCTTATCTCCTCATCTAATACTCCTCTTATTCGTAACATTATCAGCTTGTAGAACGCACAACTCCAATGAAATAATGCACCAAAATAAACATGTGCTTATCTCAAGGAGGACCGTTGAACACTGAAAGAATAATAACGCGAGTCAACAACAGAAAATGACTTAACAGACGTTGCGCAGTCAGACATCTGACTGTTTAAAAATTATTCCTTCCCTCACGGACTTTCAAGGCACGTAGTGGAGGACACGTGAACCAACACTTTAACACAAAGCCATAGGTACATTTTATGATTAACTTCCAAAATTGTGACTAACGGTACGAATTAGGAAAAGTCCTAACATTTCGCTAAAATAAAGTGTGTAGTTTCTAACAAAAAGACAATAAAAATCGCAGACCGCCCTATGAAGCCCGTTAAAGACGCTATCGCCTACAAAAATCATGTAAATATTGTGAGACTTACAAATAGAGTAGATTTCAATAGTGTCTTTAAGTATATCAAAAGTTCATTCTTAACTTCAAGGCAGCAAGCGTCTCGTACTTGAGAACTGGCAGGCACAACGCTTTGAGCAGCGGAAGTGGTAAAGCAGCACAAGCTGACAGTGCCGGACTCGCAACGGCGGGTTGCTGGCGGGAGGTGTCATATGCGGTCTAATCCACTACTCCTTTGATTTAATGCAAGACTGTTTTGAGACCGGTAAATCAGTTCGTGGTGCCTTCAGCTAACATTGCTTTTGTAGTTTTGCGAATGATAATAATGATCTCAAAACGCGGTGTAATGAATACACTCCTGGAAATGGAAAAAAGAACACATTGACACCGGTGTGTCAGACCCACCATACTTGCTCCGGACACTGCGAGAGGGCTGTACAAGCAATGATCACACGCACGGCACAGCGGACACACCAGGAACCGCGGTGTTGGCCGTCGAATGGCGCTAGCTGCGCAGCATTTGTGCACCGCCGCTGTCAGTGTCAGCCAGTTTGCCGTGGCATACGGAGCTCCATCGCAGTCTTTAACACTGGTAGCATGCCGCGACAGCGTGGACGTGAACCGTATGTGCAGTTGACGGACTTTGAGCGAGGGCGTATAGTGGGCATGCGGGAGGCCGGGTGGAAGTACCGCCGAATTGCTCAACACGTGGGGCGTGAGGTCTCCACAGTACATCGATGTTGTCGCCAGTGGTCGGCGGAAGGTGCACGTGCCCGTCGACCTGGGACCGGACCGCAGCGACGCACGGATGCACGCCAAGACCGTAGGATCCTACGCAGTGCCGTAGGGGACCGCACCGCCACTTCCCAGCAAATTAGGGACACTGTTGCTCCTGGGGTATCGGCGAGGACCATTCGCAACCGTCTCCATGAAGCTGGGCTACGGTCCCGCACACCGTTAGGCCGTCTTCCGCTCACGCCCCAACATCGTGCAGCCCGCCTCCAGTGGTGTCGCGATAGGCGTGAATGGAGGGACGAATGGACACGTGTCGTCTTCAGCGATGGGAGTCGCTTCTGCCTTGGTGCCAATGATGGTCGTATGCGTGTTTGGCGCCGTGCAGGTGAGCGCCACAATCAGGACTGCATACGACCGAGGCACACAGGGCCAACACCCGGCATCATGGTGTCAGGAGCGATCTCCTACACTGGCCGTACACCACTGGTGATCGTCGAGGGGACACTGAATAGTGCACGGTACATCCAAACCGTCATCGAACCCATCGTTCTACCATTCCTAGACCGGCAAGGGAACTTGCTGTTCCAACAGGACAATGCACGTCCGCATGTATCCCGTGCCACCCAACGTGCTCTAGAAGGTGTAAGTCAACTACCCTGGCCAGCAAGATCTCCGGATCTGTCCCCCATTGAGCATGTTTGGGACTGGATGAAGCGTCGTCTCACGCGGTCTGCACGTCCAGCACGAACGCTGGTCCAACTGAGGCGCCAGGTGGAAATGGCATGGCAAGCCGTTCCACAGGACTACATCCAGCATCTCTACGATCGTCTCCATGGGAGAATAGCAGCCTGCATTGCTGCGAAAGGTGGATATACACTGTACTAGTGCCGACATTGTGCATGCTCTGTTGCCTGTGTCTATGTGCCTGTGGTTCTGTCAGTGTGATCATGTGGTGTATCTGACCCCAGGAATGTGTCAATAAAGTTTCCCCTTTCTGGGACAATGAATTCACGGTGTTCTTATTTCAATTTCCAGGAGTGTACAATGATTTCAAAATTTAAGCCATTGTTTCTGTTAACATTGGCCATTAGTGTTATTATTTATATTGTTCTCTGAAACAAAAGTGGTGCTAACGCTTTAGACTATTTGTATGCTAAACGTTCGGTGATGCAACGGGCATCGCGCTGCCACCCTGAATGCACAGCTGTTGTTGGTATGTACAGGGTGTCTTAGAAAAGGTTTCCTATCCTCTTACACAAGATAGCACTCGTCAACTTTGAAAACACTGTCCTGTAAACATATGTCAAGAAAAAATTATTTTTGAGAAGTGATACGTTTAGTTGTGTTAAGCACTGTCAGTACTCAGTGCTGTGGAATGTGAACAACGTAAACAGTGAAACAGACACGAAGCATGGCAGACGTAGAATTCTTCTACGGCTAACCCAGAGACGTTAATCAACAGGCATGTGGCGTGTGCGCCATAGGACACCCTCGGTGTCACGTACCACCTAAAAGAAACGTACAGCAAGTTGTTCCACACATGGGACCATTCACAAGGACAGGGGATCGCGGTATATCTCGCACGATTTACACGCCGGATGTAGAATAGCACGTGTTGCGGCGAGTAGAAAGCGATTGTGAAGAAAGGGTGCGAACTGGAGCTGCTGAAGTCAGAAACCGTGTTCCTGCTCCCTATCATCGACAGCGTGTGAACGTTCTAGGACTACAAGACCACCGTGCCAATGCGTTCTATGACGGAGAACTCAAGATACATCTTTCATAGGTTGCATTTTATTTACGGAATAGGCGGGATTCACACAGAGTGGAATATTACACTGAAGAGCCGAAGAAATTGGTACACCTACTTAATATCGCGTAAGGCCCCAGCGAGCATGCAAAAGTCCCGCAACACGACGTGGCATGGACTCGACTAATGTCTGAAGTAGTGCTAGAGGGACCGCTCGGCTAATCCCGCGCGGCTGAGGCGTAGACCTTTGTGTTGTGCAGTCATCAAGGGTAACCGAGTTGGCCTTCAGCTCCGAAAGTCCATATCGATGAGCCTTCGTTGAATGGTTCGTACGTTGACACTTAGTGATGGTCCAACATTGAAATCTGCAGCAATTTGCAGAAGGGTTGCACTTCCGTTACGTTGAACAATTCTCTTCAGTCGGGTTTTGTTCCGTTCTTGCCGATTCTTTTCCCGGGCCGCAGCGATGTCGGAGATTTGATGTTTTACCGGATTCCTGATATTCACGGTACACTCGTGAAATGGTCGCACGGGAAAATTCACACTTAATTGCTACCTCGGGGATGCTGTATCCCATCGCTCGTGCGCCGACTATAACACCACGTTCAAGGTTTTTGATAACCAGCCATTGTAGCAGCAGTAACCGATTTTAACAACTGCGCCAGACACAACGGTTCTGTTCGTCGTACGTCCCACATTGAGTTCAAGCAGTGTTGGTTGTCTGTTAGCACTGACAACTCTACTCAAACACCGCTGCGCTCGGTCGTTAAGTGAAGCCGTCGTCTGTGGAGAGAGGTAATGCCTGAAATTTGATATTATCGGCACACTCTTGACACTGTGGATATCGGAATATTGAATACGCTAACGATTTCCGAAATGGAATGCCCATGCGTCTAGCTCCAATTACCATTCCACATTCGCAGACGGTTAATTCCTGTTGTGTGGCCATAATCAGTGGGAAACTTTTTCGCATTAATCGCCTGAGTACAAATGACAGCTCCGCCAGTGCACTGCCTTTTTATACCTTGTGTACGCGATACTACTGCCAGCTGCACATGTGCATGTCTCTATTCCATGACTTTTGTCACCGCAATGTACCTTTGCGTTTTTAGTTTTTACCTTTTCATACATTTTTAGCTCTTAACTCTATGTCTGCCGATGTTAGAAATATATATATATATATATATATATATATATATATATATATATATATATATATATATATATAAGAACTTTTAACATTGCAGCGCGTCAGCAGTCGTGATTAATTTAATGATCATAAAGAATCCGCCTCGATTGCAAATTGAAACCGGATGTTGACCTAGGTTTCGGCGCGGATAGCCACACCTTCTTCTGAACACACTAAAACTACAAACTGCCTATAGAGTATTAATGTTGGACTATGCCTCTATAGGTAGTTTGTAGTTTTAGTGTGTTCCGAAGAAGATGTGGTTATCCGCGCCGAAACCCAGGTCAACATCCGGTTTCATTTTGCAATCGAGGCGGATTCTTTATACTCATATATATATATAACTGCGAAGTTTGGAGGTGCTATTTATTGAACCATCACTTTCAAAAACAATTTCCATACCACTCGCAGGAAGCAGCACATCGAATATAAATAAAGAAGATATTTCTTAAAGAAAATAACAATAATGTTTGTTCAAGTTCTCACCAATGACTTTTTTATTTCCTTCAGACCATGAAGTAATAAATAACAACGTTTATTACTATCGTGCTTAGAAGTCCAACAATTTATATTACATTAGAGTAATTATATCGATTAAATATTCAGCAAAAAAAGCCGTGGAGTAACTGAACGGTCGGCGGCGATTTAAAATATACGCGCTTGGTGTGAACACGGCAATAACTTAGAATCACAACTCGGCGAGTAACTCTTAAGAGATATTACATAAATTAGAACTGCAGAGAGAAATAAGACACGCTGTTACATACTTTTCAGAATCGCTGTCTAAAGATGGCATGTGCTGGCAGTGCCTCTGTCAGTTTAATCGATGACTGTCGTCATGCCTTCTTGATGACGACTGGAATAATGCTCTAGAATTTGTCACACTAACGTGCTGTACGTGCTTTCCTTTACACTTCACGTGATCTTCGAGTTTCATACCACTTGTTAGTATTACTCCTAAATACTTACGATGCGAATGATCGCCACTAATTTTTTATTCGGATAGTAGCGGGTTCTGTCTCCTTTTTTATAGGCGTTCTTACATTTATCCACATTTAATGAGAGCTGCCACCCATTACAGTAAGTGGAATTTTGAACAACCGGACCCTACGTGTGGCCTCGAAACACTCTAGTTTTACCTTCATGGTATTTTCACGAAATATACATTGGAGGCAGCAATATATTGGTTGAGTGTTATACGGCCTTACGCTCTCAGAATTTTAGCAATAAAGCACAGCGTGATGCAGAACGCCTCTCTTATAGCGTCTGCCACTATATTTCGCAGAGTATCTCCGTGATGGCCTCGTGCTTTATTGGGCCCTTAACGAAACGTACTGCTCTGATTATTGGCTCTGACAATACTATCGGGTGCGGATCTCAGACAAACGAGTAATAGTCAAATATTGCTCAAACATACATTAGGACATCAGGGAGTATTTCCGCAATACGTTGCATTACTTTATGTTAACGGTCGATTGCCAGTCCCTTCGCCAAGTGCCGATCCTCTGCAGGTCTTTTTGAATTTCGCTTCAGTTTGCTAGCGTTGCGACCTCTCTGTATACAATGCATCATTCGTCAAAAACCTGATGGAACTTCCGACGTTATCTACAAGGTCACTTAGCATCATTATTATTACTAGCGCATTATCCCAGTAAATGGAAGACGTTGAGCTAATAAATCAATAAACTTTTCTTTAGATTCTTCTTGTTGCTCCAATAGATATTTTTGACCTTTTTGAGACGATTTCATTGTGAGATTTTGTCAAGGCCTGTCCGTTCGATGAATTCTCTGTGTTTAAAGTACGACACACTGTAGTTTTTGCAATATATTGTTTTTGTGCTCGCGGTTTCTGTCTATCAACATAAAAACTCAATTTGCTCGAATCAGATGTGTAACCCTACTTTTTCTACTCATTCATTGTGTGGTGTTTCAAAAGTCTCATCAGGAAACATCGCGTTTCTTTACCGCTTGAGCGACGCCAGGCAAGAAATGTTAATATATATATTTATTTATTTGTAGTATGTTAAGTGGAGACTTGTTATTTAAAAAGATTTTGTTTCTTTTCTTTCATGTCCAGCGTGGCAGCAAGATGATCCAGTGGGGACTCCAGACGCGGCGGACGACGAGAGCTAACCACTGTTGCATCGTAGTCGACGGCCGGCGGCTGGAAGAACCGTTGAAACATCATGCTGACCACTATTAAAATATGTTTTATGTTTTTTTTATAAAATGAAAAGGAGTTCAATGTTGAGTGTGGAATGATAAAGTTTGCAATTGGATGTCAATTGGTTATCAACTGTTAAATAAACTTCGATTTGGAAGTTAAAACAGTCAGTTGACTCTGTTGTTACGACATACATCGTAAATATTACTTATGTATGAAATTTGCAAATTTTATTAAAACTCAGACTTCTTCAAGAGATTCTGGCAGAATTTTATCAGGACTGTGGCCGATCTTCAATAATTAACTAGTGTAAAGTTTTATTAATGAGAAGTTGACACGTATTGAAATTTTGAAAATAATCGATATTGTGCAGTGTATTAAAATTCTGTTTTAAAACTTTATCGGCGATAGTGGTCAAGAAGATCGGTTTTAAAGTGGAATATTTCATTAAATGAGAACAAGATTGATTTTTAGTCGCATTAATTAATTATTTAACGAAAAATTAGGAGAATTTCAATTTATTCTGGCAAAGATATCAAGGAATGTCAGACCGCACAACGAACATGTAGAGAAACTCTGCGACTTTGTGGGACTGTCAAAAAAAATTTTTGCGATAAAACTTTTCTACAACAGGGACTGCGTCTATCCTTATCTTCTAGGTTGAATCTGCTACAGCTTAATGTTTCTCTTTATGGATTTTTCAAGTAACTGGGAAAAGAGCTTATAATTTGATCTGCGGCGGACCGTCGATATTGGGTACACGGTTAGGCTGTTGTTAAGCCTGTTGGTTTGCAGATCGCCTTTCTTTCCCCTGCTGCAGACATCGTTGCTGAGTTGCTGCCACAGGATCGGCGGTTCAGCGCAATTAACCATCTCGAAGTGTCTTATGGAAGTCTCTTCATCTTCTGTAAGTATCGCCAGGTTGTCTGCAAACTCGAGGTATGGTATGTAGGGGTTGTTTTTGGGGAAGCTCACTAGCATTAGGGTCCAAAACCCACGTTTCTTAAGTGATTTCTATAATTCTTCCATAACCTTGTCTAGGACGAAGCTGAAAGAGTATGAGACAGTTCATCTCACTGAGCCGGTCGATGTGGCCGAGCTGTTCTAGGCGCTTCAGTCTGGAACTGCGCGACCACTAAGGTCGCAGGTTCGAATCCTGCGTCGGGCATGGGTGTGTGTGATGTTCTTAGCTTAGTTAGGTTTCAGTAAAGTCTAGGGGACTGATGACCTCAGAAGTTAAATGCCATAGTGCTCAGAGCCAGAGCCATCTCATTGTCTCATACCTGTTTGAATATCTGAGATTTCCCCCATCAATTTGGATTTCGTGCCAGTTCGTTTCGTATGTTCCCATGTTTTGGTATCTAGTGAGGGATTGTCTAATGAATCGTAAACCTTTTTGAAATCTATATGTGCGTACTAGAGGTTTTTGTCTGAGGGCTCGCATTTTGAGTACGGCTTTGAGGTTAAACCTTTATTCCAGGCGTGACATGTTCGATCTAAATGCTACTTGATATTCTGCTAATATAGGTTCTAATTGCTTTTCTGCTCTACTCAAGGGACAAGGTGGTAAGGTTCTATAGGCGACCGGTAAGAGGGCGACTCCTCTGCAGCTGTTTACATCTGATTTGTTGCCTTTTTTATGTGGTGGATTGACTAGAGCAAACTTTCAGTCATCCGGAATTTTTCCCGTTTGTATAGTTTCGGATTATTTGTATAATTTATTGGACTGAATTTGGGCCTGAATTTTTAGAGGGTTCAGCTACAGTTCCGTCCTTTCAAGTTGGTCAGCCGCTGTGGCCGAGCGTTTATAGGCGCTTCAGTCCGGAACCGCGCGACTGCTACGCTCGCAGGTTCGAGTCCTGCCTCGAGCATGGATGTGTGTGATGTCCTTAGGTTAGTTAGGTTTAAGTAGTTCTAAGTTGTAGGGGACTGAAGACCTCAGATGTTAAGTCCCATAGTGCTTAGCGCCATTTCAACCATTTTTTTGAGCTTTTAAGTTTCTTGAAGTGTGAATAAACTACTACTTTTTTTGGTAGTGACGAACTTTCTGTTGTGATTTCTTGATGTATTTTCGGAAATCTGTCTATGGATTCCGTACAGTTTAAGCGCTGTGAAAAATATCTGGCTAGTTCTTGGCAATTTTGTTTATTTGTCAAGGCTAATTTATCATCCTGTTTTCGAAAGCAGAGATTCTGTGGCGATTGGTTCGCAGAAGTCTTGTAGAAACCTTGCATGTTGTAATTTCTAAAGTTGCGTTCAATTGAGTCCAGTTGGTCATTGACATATTTTCGTTTGTTCTGTCTTAAAATCTTGAATGTTTGTTCGTGAGCTTCCAGTATTTTCTTCTGTATTTATTCTGATTTGTTGCAACTGTAACTTTAAAATGCCTTTTTACTTTATTTAGTACATTCTCACGTTCTTGATTCCACCCAAGGTATTTAGTTTTTTTGTGAAGAGGAATTATTTATTTCGCTGTTGTGATGATGTTGGTTTGAAGTTTCTCCCAATCTTCTGCGGATTGTTCTTCCCATTTTTCTGTTATTTTCGAGTCTTTGATTTTGTGTTCATCAAATATTAGGATCACCGGTGTGTTTTTGAATGTGAAATTTTCTTTTGGATGTGAATTTAATTTTGGTTCTGATTAAATAATAATCCGAACTGGTGTCTTCACCTATGTTTACACATCGTGAATTTCTTTTTAATAGTCGCACGATATTATCACATAATCAATCTGAAATTCTCCTAAATGATGGATTGGTGATCGCCATGTTTTTTGTTTTTTTGGGCTTCTTCCGATGTGGGGCTGCTATAATTTTTAGATTGTTTTGTTAGGATAACTCAACGAGTCTTGTGTCATTCTTATTGGTTTACTTGTGTGAAGGATAGTCTCCCCCAGTCCTCTTGTATTTGCGTTACTTTTCAATTTGGGCATTAAAATCACCAAGTAGAATTTTCATAGCTTCTTTCGGAAAGTTGGTTATCTCTGTTTCAGATTCTTCCCAGAATCTATATTTTGTTTCGGGCTCTTTTTTATTGTCATCATTTGTTGCTGCATGTATGTTGATAAAGATGTAGCTTTCATTTGTGTGTTTGATTCTTAAGGTCACAAGTCGGTTGTTGATGGGTTTCACATCTTTTCCTAAACTTTTTTGTCTACAATGCAGGCAGTGCCAAATACTGCTGCTCATTTGCCAGTTTTCTTTTTTGTACCACTTTTTAAGATTCTGTAATTGTTGTAATCTATAACGGGCATAGATACGAGAGTGGTGAGGGTGACGAGGGGCCAACAAACCCCGCCCCCTCCAGGTTCATGAAGTTTTTTTTAATACTTACAATAACTGTTAGATTGAAAAGTTTGACAGCAGGGAGAAGTGGCATGATGTCTTTAAACTGTCATGTTAAGCTGACCTTCGGCTCTCTGCTTGTTGCTGATACATATTGGTACACTTACTTCCGATAGTGTTACGTTTACGACTGCTGCCGACTTCAGTGATGTGACAGCTGTAGTCCAATAGCGAGGTCGTGTTGTGTAAGTCAACTGGAAAAGAAATAGCGTAACGAGTGTGCTTGAAAATGAAAAACTCTATGACATTCTTTCACATAACCTTGTTACTTCCATTTGTAATTTACACCATGTCAGCCGATTATCTGCGCAGACACATGCTTAAAGTAGCATCACTGTGCGGCAGACAGATAGCATTTCCCCTTTTACGTCCCTCCTCAACATGGCAACAAAGTTCTCCTCCTTGCTTCCTCCGCACCTCACACTCCACTGAAGTCTAAGCTTCACTTAGCACTGACAACTTATATCGATTTCTACGGAGTGAAAGGATGACGCATGAGATCACTTAAACCTGAAGTAAAAGAAAACATTTTTTAGACAATACACTGATTACCAAAAACTTAATTCTTTCAAAAATGTAGGCTTTAGAGTGTCTCAGAGTTTCATTCGTAGTGGACCTGTTTCCAATAGCGCAACATTCGGTGGCTGGGTCCACGTGTCAATAACGAGCGTGTGTTTGTTTACGTCAGGGTTCAACGACGAATAGAGTCTCTGGAAGTTATAAGAATCTTCGTCTGCAAGGAGTTGCAGTACTTAGCGTGACAGATTGTGTTGACTGTCTATTTCAACTGAAGAGATATTTCACGGTAAGTGCAATAAACCAGCGGGAAAATGCTCCTGCAGGAGCACATAGGGACAAATATAATCCACTTTAAAAGACTGACAGAAAAATGGGGACCTAGCTGCCTCAATCCTCATTTCGCTTTCCTCATCAAAATTTTTGCCATCTGAACATCTTCGCGCTCTGCTAACGCAGAACATTCTAAATCCCTTTACGAAGTCTTTGTCTGTTGTTAAGCCTTCATACTCAGCGTCTCGCTCTCACTGCCACTATGTTTCTCTCTCCCACTGTCTCCTTTGTCTTCTATTGACGTACAGTACATCCAGCTACCTCTGACCCCTCTCTGACACTGCCTCCTTTTGTCTTTCTTTGCCACTGCCACAGTCTCCCCCATACCTCGACAGCTAAAAAATCCTGGGGTGGTCCACCTTATTTTTTCTCCTATACCTACACGTTTAATGTGTCGGTCCGAAACGCTCCCTCCTCTATACCTACGTGTTAAAGTTCGCCGGTCCAGACCCTCCAACCGTATGTATTGTTTCCTCGCATCTGTATTTTTCATTTCGACTGTCTCCTCTCTCGTTTTCTTCCACTGCTTCCATCTCCGTCTATCTGTCTTTCTCTTATACTACCACTGACCATATTTTCACTGAACATAAATGTCTCCTCTCTCTTTGACTCCTACGACTATTGTCTCCATACATCTCTCTTTCTCTTTCACCGCCACTTTCTCTCTAGCATCATCACTGTCTTCTCTCTCTTCCACCATTACTATCTCTCTGCTACTCTCTTGAGCAGAAAAAAGCGCGAATATGTCTGCATGCCATATTTTTGGTGTGGAAGGCGGAATGAGGACTGAGGCAGCTGGTTATCCACTTTTCTGTCAGAGTCTTTTCAAGAGGAACAAATTCACCTTTTTTGTGCTCTGACGGAAGCATTTTCCCTCTGTTTCCCTTCTTTTCCCTGTAACAGCAGGATGTGTCGCTTATATAAAACGAATTTTATAGATCAGTAAAACTTTGACAGTTTATTTATATACTTTAACACATTTATATATTTTGACACATATCGCCCCTTTCTAGCCCCTGTCTTTGTCCGTCTCTTCCGGCCCCCCCCCCCCCCCGCCCTCTGTTCAACTCAATCTCTTCTATACACTCTTTGTCATTCTCCTCTTCCCCTCGCTCTCTCTCTGTTCATGCCCTCCTCACACTCTCTGTCCATCACGTCTTACCTCTCCCTGTCTAACTCATCCTTCCCCATTTCTCTGCCCATCTCATCCTAAATCTAAAATCTAAAAGTTAATCCTGCCCCCATTCCCTCTGCTCAGCTGTGCCCATCTGCACAAATATACCCTGTGAGGCGTGCCGATACTGCTCAAACAACAATACAACAATGTCTCCTCCTCTCTCTCTGTATACAACTTGTCATCCCCGCTCTCTGCCCACCTTATCCTCCTCACTCGATCACAATCCATCTCCCCTGCCCCAGCGCTCTGCTCACCTGTGCCCATCTGCACTATAGCCCTGCAAGGAAAGTCGATATTCCAAGCACGAAAAGTCTTTTGAGGAGGGCAACCTGCATTAACGGCGGGAAAGCCATTTTCGGCCATATCTTCCCTCCTATGGGAATTAGGAGGTACTAACACCCAGATTGCTGATTCTCATATAGCAAGTAGTTGATGCTGCAAATTTGGTTGAAATTGATACAACAGTTTAGAACTACATACTACACTTTTCACAACCGCTTTGTTCACATATTTGTTCAACACATACTTTGCACATACCTCTTTTTCCTGAAGCTCTGTCTCCACCTCATACTCTCAACCCAACTGTACATCCCTTCCTCCACACTCTCTCCATCTCTTCATCTCCTTCTAATCGCTATTTTGCCCATATCCTCTGACCCCCTCTTTGATGGTATCTCCGTCCCGCCTCCCTCCATCTGTATTATCCTCCTCCTATCTCTGTTCATCACCTCCTTACCCTCTTCCTATTCGACCTGCCGCCCCTATTTCACTACACCTTCAACTTCCCTCCTGCTTCTTCCCCTACTCCTCCCTCTCTCTGACCGTCCCCTCCTTATCCCTTTGTTCATCTACTCCTCCTGCTCTCACTATATCCACCTGCTTCTCCTCTATTCTCTATCTCCTCCTCCACCTCTCTCCATCCATCTTCTCCTCTGCTCTCCCTATCCTTTCCCTCCTTCAATTCCCAATATCTCTGTCCATAGGACATGATGCTATGGACAGCGTCCTGTCCCCCCCTCTCTCACCAATACCTTCAGTCCTCTATTTCCCTATCCATCCTCTACTGCCCCCTCTTTCTTCTATTCTCTACTCTGTGCATCTCAGTCTTCTCTGAGTCATCCCCATGTGCAAGTCTAGACACTTTAGAGCTGCAGGCTGATACAACTGCAATGCAACACATCTGTCATGCAGTGCAGCCTACATGTCGTTGGCTGGAGAACCATTTATTGCCCCTGACTTACAGGCTGCCCCGTACCACAGGTTGATAAAGTGAACTGATGCTATTCCCACACAGCTCACTTGCCATAGCAGTCTATATGGCAGGGGTTGAAAGAAAAATTGTTTTCCCTTATTTTCCTTTTGCTGGAGCTGGGAGGTTATAAACCTTGCATTGCTGATACTCATAATGTTTAGTGTTTCTTTGCCAAATTAGGTTGTAATCGATCCAGAAGTTTGGGAAGAGATCTTAGACGTACCAATTCGTCTGTAGAAGAATGCACTCAGTATAGATGTCACCAATACTTCATACAATGCTTCTTATAGTTAGCTCTAGCACTCTTCTAGGATAAACACTTTTCAGAGACAGCAATCCTCAGGCCATCCAAAGATATGCCCATTTATTCAGATATGTGCTGTGTTTTGGAAAGTGCTTGCTTTCCAGATGAACTATTTGTGAGAAAGTAAGGATATGAGGCGGACTGTAGCATAACATGCAGTTTATAGATGCTAAACACTCGCGATTTATGGAGCAGTTTGTATCAACATCAACACGCATCACAATTTTTCTACTGCAGTACTTGTATTAGTATTTTCAGTAGATGTAACCTGTGTTCCGGGTCTAATCTAAATTTTGAAACACTTTATGACAATTCAGCTGCTAATATCTTGGTATACTGAACTGAATAAGAATCTTATACTCGAACAGAACTGAACCTTCCCCCCCCCCCCCCCCCCCCCCAGAAGAATCTATCGTTTCTGAATCTGTGGTGCGTGGTTCTTGTAGGACGATAATTTAGATTTTCTGCTTATTGAGTTCTACTGCGAGATTGTGTAGATTTCCTGCTCTGAATGGAGGAAGTGTCAATGTAGGTGTGTGCTTTTCATGGAAGTTAACGAGAGCACTCTGACTTGGTCTCTTGTATAAGCCCAAGCGCCTCAGAATCCGATTAATTGGTGGATGGATCGTCTATCTGGAATAATTCTGTCTTTACTTAAACGAGTCAAGTTTGTTAGTCATTTTTTCTACGATTTTTTTGTATATTGTGCAACAGTCCTAAAGAAGTGCCAAAGATTTGTCTCTATTAAGAGTGGCATAATGTGTCGTGTTTACTAGGATGTTTTTCTGTCACACAGCTAGTCTAATGTTCCATGCAAACGCAGTTTGTTCATTAGGTGGTAGTGGGAAACTACATCGAACGCTTTCTGGAGGCCAAGAAAAATAGCATCGTCCTAGGCCTCGTGGACGACCAGAGCAGACTGAGTTTCACACGGTCATCATTTGTGGCATACATTTTGATGCCTGCAGAGGAGATTCTCGGTCTTCGAAAGTGTCGTAATACACAAACAGTAAAGAGTGTATCGTTGTAGGTAGTCAGCGGAGTAATACAGCTCCAATTATCGTTCCGCAGGTAGCAATCTCCGTCTCATACCTTTGATCTAAAGAATGTTGTTGAAAATAAAGATTTAGCATCGGGGTGTTAGATGACACGTATTGAGTTTGTTAGCCAGCCCATTAGAAAACACACACACACAAACAACAAACAAAACAAAACAATATTAAACTAAACACAGACACAATACATAAACAAAATGTGAACGAAAAACACAGAGTGACAGTTGCCAACACACTATACAGTAAACAAAGCAAACGGAAACAAAGTGGACAGTGGAAGTCTTTGGAGTTTAATCGAAATGTGTTCGTAAAACGCTGAAAATCGGACATCATGGATATATCTCCAGAATGGCACATATACACTAAAGACTACAAATAGTAAATAGAAGCAAATAGCAATTTAACCTCACGAAAAAAACTTGTATCTCACCTAACAACAAAAGAATAACAAAAAACCAATGTAGCAATAAATCGCCTTTTGAATCAGTTACGTACTTGAAACTGGGCTTGTAAATAGAAACCTGGGTTGTGCAGTAACCATAATAAAATTTGTGAAACAAGGCAAAACAGTGTTTGTTTAGTTACATCTGTAATAATTACATTACGCAATTATTACATACAGAAACAATCTTGTACGACATTGAGATGGCAAAAGTCGTGGTATAGCGATATGCACACGTATAGACAGCGGCACGGCGGGAATTAATAGACTTCGAATGTGGAATGGTAGTTGGAGCTAGACGCATGGGACATTCCAGTTTGGAACACATTAGAGTGTGCTAAGAATACCGCATTTCAGGTATTAGCTCTCACCATGGACAACGCAGTAGCCGACGGCCTTCACGCAACGAGCGAGAGCAGCGGTGTTTCAGCGGAGTTGTCAGTGCTAACAGACAAGCAACACTATGTGAATCAGTGAGCAAAATCAGTGTGGGACATACGACGAACGTATTTGTTAGGACAGTGCGGCGAAATGTGGCATTAATGCGCTATGGCAGCAGACGGCCCACGCGAATGCCTTTGCTAACAGAATGACATTGTCCTCAGTGTCTCTCCTGGGCTCATGACCATTTCGGTTGGATCCTTGACGACTAGAAAACCGCGGCCTGATCAGATGAGTCCCGATTTCAGTCGATAAGATCTGATAGTAGGGTTCGAATGTGGCGCAGACACCACAAAGCCAAGTACCCAAGTTGTCAACAGTAGTAGGGTGGGGGTGGCGTGAGCATAGAGTGCATTGTTGCTAGATGTATCAAAGATGACGGAGATGACGTCATCCAAGAAGGCGGCCAGACAGGGGTAGTTTTAATAGCTGTATTACATGCACTCATTCAGCTGCGGAGTGCATCCACAGTTCACTACAGACACCTTCTAAAGATCACCCTACAGCCCAGGTAATTGAAGCCAATACATGCTATCACAGCTAATGGAAAAAAAAGCGTCACAGTTCTAATTACACTTCGAAATTGTCATGAAAACAAGCACTTATATTGAACGGGTCATAATGCATCACACGTACCGGGGAAAATTATTGTCCGAAAAGACAGAGGAGGTGGTAGTTGAACCTCAATGCACAACCACAAACTGCCGAAAATCGAGTCCCTCACTCCACCTACAGGGCGGATGGACCGAGGGAGGGAGCTACTCCACCAGCAGTGCTGGCCACTGTCTGCCTTGACAAGATGGTCCTTCGCCAACACAAAAGCAATTATAGTTAACTAAACAATAGGAGATAAGAGGATGGCTTTCCCAAATGCATCTTGGTCGTCTAAAGTATAGTGGCACTGTCAGGGGGTGCAGCTGTGGTGATGAGCTGTCACAGACTAGACAGGTCCCCAGTGCCTTTAATATGCCTCTCATTCTGGGATGGAAAACACTTTTGTTTAATGTCACGTAGGATGCTCCAGCTGGGACCAAGGGTGAACCGCGGTCTCGTAGAGAAGTCGTCCGCCATTCTGCACTGGACAATTTAACATCAAATTGACTCGCATAATAAAGCAACTATTAAAAAAAACAAAAAGCAAAAACATGAAAATAGCCCGCATCCCGTGGTCGTGCGGTAGCGTTCTCGCTTCCCACGCCCGGGTTCCCGGGTTCGATTCCCGGCGGGGTCAGGGATTTTCTCTGCCTCGTGATGGCTGGGTGTTGTGTGATGTCCTTAGGTTAGTTAGGTTTAAGTAGTTCTAAGTTCTAGGGGACTGATGACCATAGATGTTAAGTCCCATAGTGCTCAGAGCCATTTTGAACCATGAAAATAGGCAAAGTCAATTTTCATTTAGTTTTATGAGCGAAATCGGTAAAGTTTTTTACGTTCGACTGCACTCGCATCTCATTATTTTGTGAAATCCAGCAAAGTGTAGCGCCACCGATCACAAATGATCAGCAGAGACATACCCACCCTGTGTAAAATCAGGAAAAAAAACTTTGCTATTTTAATGCGAAAACTACCGATCACTGCAAAATGTCCTCGTTATTTCGAAATTAAACTTATCATGGGAGTCACTTTGCTTAGAGAGTAATGTTTTTTTTGTTTTTTCTGTAGTCAGATTACACATCTCATTATTTTGTGAAACCCAGCAAAGTGTACCGCCACCGATCACAAATGATCAGCAGAGACATACCCACCCTGTGTAAAATCAGGAAAAAAAACTTCGCTATTTTAATGCGAAAACTACCGATCACTGCAAAATGTCCTCGTTATTTCGAAATTAAACTTATCATGGGAGTCACTTTGCATAGAGAGTAATGTTTGTTTTTGTTTTTTCTGTAGTCAGATTACACTCACCAGGTAGATCAAATGGGAATCCGTGGAGCGAACACAATGTTATTTTCGAGGAACACTATTGAGAAATGGCATCTGAAGCTGATCACAGAGGGATTCTACAGCCCACAACATAAATTTGGTGTAAGGACCGTGCTATTAAAAACACGATCGTCGTGACTATGTTACCGTCACCACGCATAAAAAGCGGTCTTGAGTCCACTGGTACTCACACATGAGTTGCTGATAGTGTTGCGCTTTCTGGTGGAAATGCTCTCCGCGACTTGGAATCAAATCTATCCATTCAACCACTTACTTGTGTTGGACCCTATACAGACATCTTTTAATGATTACAGCCACTGGTGAATCATATTCGTGGCACTCTCATATCTCGAAACGAGTCACATTTTTCGAACCTATCTGATAAGGATCCCATATGACAGAAACTTCAGTGCTGTTTCTTAGACAGTCCCTCTGCACCTTGTAACTGATCCTAAGCCACTGCCCCCTGCCCCCCCCCCCCAGCTTAATCCATGTGATCGTCCCAATTTAAATCTCACCTGTACAAAATTCAGAGTTAATGCGACAGGGGCACGTTTTGAGCACTCAGTGGAAATGGGAACATGGTGTCATATCTCAGCCAGCCGTTTACAGTGTGTAAGATCAGCGCCAAACGAACCTTACCCCTGCAACAAGAGGTAGTAGGAGAGATAGTATGGGCAATTAGGGTGGTGTTTCTTGTTGGGAAAATTAGGAAGACTACACATAATACATGGCATTGGGGAAGGACGAAGATTTTGCGACACATCTCCAAACTGCGTACAGCTAGTCCGGAGGAGATCTGTGTCTCTCAGTGTGCATTCATGTCTATCACCCAAACATATGTGGCGATCCTGTTAAATATACAGGTATTAATCTATTGGAGCGGACGGTTCGTTATCAAAGTCGCTTCCACAGACTTATGTAAAGTTTCAGATGTACTGTAGGATGACCATATCCAACAGACTGTCAATCACACGAGAGGGTTCCTGTATTGCTCCTTCTAAGCAGTTTAATACATTGATTTTTCGGTTGTACCACGCTCAATCAGTGTACAGCTCCATACACATTTTTTTTTCTACCATGACTTAGAGACCCGTGTCAGCTGTTGCTAAACCGGCGTTAACACGTTTCAATCCTCTGGCTCTCATAGAAAACTGAACGTCGCATGGCATAAACTTTACAGCTACCACACCACAGGTTGATAGAAATAAAACACAGACGAAATGTTTCTCATCGACAATAATGTGAAAGACATGGCAGCAGTTCCAATAGCTATGGCCTATACAATTAACCTCATCTTCCCATCGAAAGGGTAACAGATGTCTCGGTGCTCTGTTTCGAAAAGCATTGGTCCTTCATTTTGCAGTCATGTACATGATTACTGTTCTGGTGTTGACCATCACTGGAAGGTGCTATTTACAACATGCATGAGGTAGCACAAATAAGAAGTGGTGCTGATGTGTTATTAATGAAAAAAAAATTAAAAAAGTAAAAGAAAGACATGTGTAGGGTATCGCAACATATGGAAATGAGACAAGTCTGTAGCAATGAGGAATGCTTCCAAACAACTGCATTAAGGTGATGACCTCTACACTTAATCCCGTGTTCCACAACGACAAGTAGCAGATATCCAGTGCTCCGTCAAGGTTCCCTCATCTCAGTGGAGTGGTGTCAATCATTATGCGGTAGTCAACAGTGTACCGAGTGGATGGTCGGTATTGGAAAGATGCCATTGGTATGGAGCAATGTACTGTAATACACACAGCAGTTGATAGCAAGGTCAGTTTTACAAATTTTACCCAGAAGTCAAAGAGAGCAATATCCACGACATTCTGCAACCTGTGTAAAAACTGAGCTGAGTTAATGCTGTAGGAGCGTGTTTTGACCAGTCGGTGGAAGTGGTAACATGTTGTCATCCCTCAGGATCCATTCACGACTATCATCCAAACATTCTATCATCGTTATTCTGTACAACCCAGCAGAGAATAATTACGAACTATAAAAGCTCCGTTAATTTCATGTGATAGATTTTTACCGCATCTCTCTCTTCCGATATATCGAAAACGAATACCATGTACATGCCGGAATCGAGCATACGCGGCGATCGTATTAAATATACAGGTATTGTTCTTGCACATTGGAGCTTGTGGCCAGTGATCGACGTCGCTTGCACAGACCGGTGTAAAGTTTCATCGCCTGTACTGTACGAGAACCTTCTCCCACATGTTATCAGTCGCAGGAGAGGGACCCTGTTTCGTTATTTGATAGTCCACTTTTTCTGCTGTAACTTGCTTTGTACAATGCCGTACATTTTTTTTCCGCCACGACTTTGACGTCTGTGTCTGATTCTAAACTGACATTAACACGTTTGGGCCATTGACTCCCCCAAGAAACTAGACATTTCGCGGTGTAAATCACATTGTGTGATAATCAACAGTGTACCTGGACTGTTGGGATGGAAAAGACACAACCAATGTTCTGTAATAATAAGTATCATAGTTGATAGTGCGAACAACTTTAGCAATTTTATCATAATTTCAGCACCGACCATTGACACGGCAGAATGCTTACCAATTTCTATATCATCGCTAAACAGACCCTTCACTACTTTGCGAGTAACATCGCGAATGTAAGTAGGTGACTATGCTGTATGTTCATTTATTGTTAATTCTTGATCATATACACCAAAGACAGCGACCTACATATCTCTAGAAATTCGATCATAGTGTGTAACTTATGATCTTTCTCTATGTGGATGGGAGTCACAGGGCATTCTCGCATTCTTAGGATAAAGATAGAGACCGAAAGAGCTCTTCGCATTGTCTTTGACCGCTGCTCCCTGCAGCTGACCGGAAGTAGACCGCTACATTCCACGTTTTGTGTAGGAGCAGTGCGAACCGAGGCTGCAACTACTGTCCAGCACCCATCCAAGAGCACAAGATTTGCGTGAATGGCGAGGAGGTTAGCACCCCTTATCGGTGTACAGTAGATATGAAACCGTTGTGATGATACAACAGACGGTTAAGAACAAGAAACGGGCGGTTTTTATGCATAATGGAGCTCCAGACGGACAGAGTTTGTTGCGTTTTACGTAAATCAACTGCGCTAGCAATTCTAAAGTATTGTTCTAGTGTCTGGGGTCATTACCAAGAAGGTACTGGTAAGAGAGAACATAAACACAGGCACTCCTAAGGGTACGATGTTCTGCACTTAAAACACGCTATAATGTTACAAAAAAAAGTGTGTGAAATCTTATGGGACTTAACTGCTAAGATCATCAGTCCCTAAGCTTACACACTACTTAACATAAATTATCCTAAGGACAAACACACACACCCATGCCCGAGGGAGGACTCGAACCTTCGCGGGGACCAACCGTATAATGTTACATCGTTGCGGTTTCCGACCTATTAGTCGTATGGAATGCAACACTGCTACTATTCCAATGTAAGAAATGTATTTCCAGCGCATGACATAAATTCTTCTTGCATCTTTCTCTATGATAAACTATGGTGATAAACTGTAAAATGAAAAACTACTTCCTTATAACATCCATTCCTTGTGATACACGTACAATATAGCTTTCCAGAGATGTATATCCCCCACTATTCACATCTGCTGACGGTTCAGAAATTATACTATGTTCGCATCAGTCCTATATAAAATATTTTTAGATCTTTAGTAACGGAGAATGCCTCTTACAAGGAAAGACACAAACGCATCGCAGCTGTGTTTGACATGTGAAATTACACGTCATGCCGCCACTAACTCCGTAAACAGGACATCTGTCAAGCAGATGTATACGTGGGGATTGTAGTACCTCACAGACACCTGTCGCTAACTTACAGTCGCCGTAGTTATGAAACTGAAAACTCGATATTATGTCCAAGATGCGGCAGGGGGATGGAGTGACTCGCATAAACCTTCGTTCGTCTAGAGGAATGTGTCGAAGTAGGACGAAAGTCCTCTGATGGCCGAGTGGTTTGCTGTTAACGGTCGCAACTAGACAGTGCTCCACGTCATACACAAAACTTGCAGTTATATGCGAGTCGAACGCGGGTTACGTCACACAACTGATGCATCTCGACAAAACAACAGAAAAAATGGTCAAATGACCTACAGAGACATGTCCCTCGCTCTCTCTAGAATGCATCCTACCTCGTTACAACTCCATCTCACCCTATCATTCCATCCAGTCTCCGTCATCCTTTAACGCATATGCAAGTATGTTTAGAGACAGATGGTTCTCTTTTTTTCCAATAAAGCATCGAAGACAGCAGTCAACTCGCGCGTGTCACTGTTACCTCAATAGACATACAGTAGAATGTTGCCTCGACGAAAAAAGAAAGATTGTATCCCCGATTCCCGGAGCTTCCATCTCGCCGTTTTCCCGCATTCCTCTTGCTGTCGTATACTCGTTCCCATGTGCAAGAATTGTTATGTACCAATCAGAAGACATGCAAGTACTCTCTCAGTTTCTCCGGATTTCGGCTTATTTTCCCTTAATTTATAAGTATTTTCCGTCATTTTATCAATTTATGAATGCGGTCACGACATGACTTAGCGTTTCGTGTTTCAAAATTGCTTGTAAATGTAGTACAGCTGCCACCACCTAGCGCAAATGCATTCTGAGCCTTTCGTTTAGCTGCATTAGACGAACCACATTGCAAAAGTATACAAGGAACTAAGGAACGAAGCAAAACAGAAAAATTAATGGTAATCATAAAATAGAGATGTGTGTGACTCCAAAACCGCACTACTCGGTACAAGACTCAGTTGTGACGATCGTTTTGCATTTAAAGTTCCCGTAAGGGCCACAGCCGCATACTTGGTAAGCTAGAAGTACTCGGCGGCGTCCGACAGCAGCTAGCCACGAGTTGCCCCGAGTTCCGCCGCTTGTCAAACAATCTATATAACTGCAGGGACCGGTCCCGGGCAGCGCTGCCCGCGGAATGCGCAGCACTTTTCCTTTTGCGCTCCCCGCCAGGCTGCCAGCCCGCGCTGTAATTCAGAGGAGAGCTCCTGCCTAGGAGGGCCGCTCATTTGAATTCTGCAGGCCGCGCGCGGGTGATCCCGGCCGGTGCTTATCTCGCCCCGGGCAGCCGCCGTCATCGTGGGTGACGTCCCGCGCCGCCGGTGTGCAGTTCATTCATTCTCGGGGCGGTGGAATAAAGTTGTCACGCAAAAAGCGTTTAACGCAGCAGTCGACCTTGAGCGGTGACTGGTTATCCTATCTGCAATAGTCGAGCGGCCGTCTACCGCGGCAGGTCGCGAACACGCGCAGTACACTGTATCTGAATCTGCATCTACTTGTGTACTCTGCAAACCACCGCCACGTATCATTGTACCACGTATTAATGTTTCCCTGCGAATGGCGAATGAGAAGAGTGTTTCGATGCTTCAGTGATCACAATAATTAATCTAGCCTCGTCTTCATGAGATACTTCGTGTCCCTCGTAAGAGCCGTCCGGAGCATTTTATCTGGTATTTTGGCAGGAATTTGTAATGTCGTATTTGCGGTGTGTAGCTGGGGTCAGCTCAAACAAATACTGGTTAGCACGTCTTCCGTGTGCCACCCAGTGTCGACGGAGAGCGTCGGATTGTTTCCCGGTACGAACGAAATGATTTTTTACGTGAAATTTTGCGTGCTCATTCGATGGAGCGCTCCAGATTTAGTCGTGTTTTCGGTTTACGGACATGCATGAACTGAGCTTTAAAACACGGAGAACAACCATTACTCCAGCAGGAGTAAGGCAGCACTGCTGCACGGCGGTAGCATTCAGTAAGCGTAAAGGCGACGCTGCATTACATGTTGTTCTTCATCTTTTAATGCCCTGTTGTCCGCCCCCGGCAGCTGAGTGGTCAGAGTGACAGGATGTCACTCCTTAGTGCCCTGGTTCAATGCCCGGCTGGGTCGGAGATTTTCTTCGCTCAGGGACTGGGTGTCGTGTTGTCCTAATCATCATCATTTCATCCCCATCGACGCGCAAGTCGTCGAAGTGGCGTCAAATCGAAAGACTTGCACCAGGCGAGCGGTCTACCCGACGGGAGGCCCTACTCACACGACATTTATTTGAATGCCATGTTACTACATATCCATAAACCGAAAACACTCTAGACTAAATCTGGACCGCATTAAGCATGAGCAGGTGAAATTCCGCTTTAAAAATCGTTTTGTTCGTAACGGGAAACAAACCGACGCTTTTCGTCGACGCCGGCCGGGGTGGCCGAGCGGTTCTAGGCGCTACAGTCTGGAACCGCGCGACCGCTACGGTCGCAGGTTCGAATCCTGCCTCGGGCATGGATGTGTGTGATGTCCTTAGGTTAGTTAGGTTTAAGTAGTTCTAAGTTCTAGGGGACTGATGACCTCAGAAGTTAAGTCACATAGTGCTCAGAGCCATTTGAACCATTTTTCGTCGACACTGGGCGACGTATGAGAGGCGTGATGACCAGTATCTGTTCGTGCCGATTCCAGCTTCACGTGGCAAAAACAATAATGCAAATACCTGCTGAGATGGCAGAGAAAATAGTCCGACGACTCTTAGGAGGGACGCATGGTATACCGAGGAGGTAAGTCACTTAGCTAATTGCTTTTTTCGTACATCATATCCAAATAACACTTATGATGTGGAACGTGTTTACAGAAGAAACACAGAAGACATGTATCCTTAAAAAATTTTTTTTATAAAAATGACTATTTCTATTCAAGAATTCCTCTACGGTACAGGAGGAGTTGTTAAGAAGAAACATTTTTAATCTACATCAGAAGATAGTTCTAATACATGTCAAACATTTTATTTCCATTGGTAGACCTGCATATTTCATCACTTTTCTGTGCCAAAGTTATGAGGGATGTTCAATATGTCATGCAACACTTTCTTTTCTCTGCCAATTCAGTTGAAAAAAAAATGCGGTATTTATTGTGGGAAGTCGGGGAATATTCCCTCTTTAGCCGCTATAGTTGCATAAAGTCTCGATAGGTGGCGGCGCTATAAGTAGCAGTGGAAATATCGTATGTGACGAAGGTGCATTCCAAGCAGAGACCAGTCATTGAGTTTCTTTTGGTGCACCAGATCCTTGCAGATATTCATAGGAGCTTACATAGGGTCTACGGAGACCTGGCAGTGAGCAAAAACACGGTGAGTCTTGGGGCTAGGCGTTTTCCATCATCGCAACAAGGTCAGGCAATCCTGTCCGAGTGCCGGCCGAAGTGGCCGTGCGGTTAAAGGCGCTGCAGTCTGGAACCGCAAGACCGCTACGGTCGCAGGTTCGAATCCTGCCTCGGGCATGGATGTTTGTGATGTCCTTAGGTTAGTTAGGTTTAACTAGTTCTAAGTTCTAGGGGACTAATGACCTCAGCAGTTGAGTCCCATAGTGCTCAGAGCCATTTGAACCATTTGAACCTGTCCGAGCTCCCAGGCGTCGGCCGGCCGCACACGGCTGTGGGGCTCTGCAATGTTGGAACGTGCGGACACTCTCATTCGGAGTGGGCGACGGATAACAATCAACATCTCGCTGCTTGACTGGACGTCTCAGTCGAGAGTACTGATAGTCATCTACCATTTGGGGTAGCCAAGGAGTGTGCCCGCTGGGCTCCTCGCCACCATAAAGAACAACGAAGGACCAGCTGTGCAGAATTGCTTGCGTATCACGAGGCTGATCGCGACAGTTTTTTGTCGAACATTATCAGGGATCGCACAGAAAAATTGAAGTGCTCGTTTTTCCTGCGTACCGTTCGAGAGTGGAACGGTGGAGAGACAGCTTGAAGGTGGTTCATTGAACCCTCTGCCAGGCACCTTATTGTGAATAGCAGAGTTATCACGTAGATGTAGATGTAGATGTAATTCACAGGCGAACCGGAAATAAAACCGCAATCCATAGAATGGATTATGGGAAAGGATGCAGCAAGATGTTTGCTCCGACGTCAACATGGTGAGTGGTACCACGTAAGGTAGCGTAAGGCCGTCACATTGAACAGTGAACGAAGATTGTGTTGAAAAACAGAGTATATTGGCCAGAAGAATGTGGAATTATATGGTGTGTTGGAATCCGGAATAAAACCAAACTTCTTTCAGAAAAAAGACGCCTTTAGGAGGCATGTGTGTTAACTTCACATTTAATTCTAATTACTTTCTTTTGTATACATCTTTGGCGTGAAGTAATCTGTGCTATAAACTGGTGCCACCGGGAGGTAGCTTGGGCTTCAGCGTCACTGTACAGTGTGAGGCGAACAGAAAGGCCTTCTAGCAGAGGAACTGTCAGTAGATTGTCGGACGAAACTGGGTACACCAGCCAAGTGGAATTGGTGTGAGTTCTATTGGATAATGCTGCTTCCTGTGGTCTGCAAGGGAAAGCAGCTGAGATTGTGCTCGATGGCGACATTACCGATTCTGTATACTCATGGGACTGTATGAACGGCTTAATCTGTTCAATTGTATGACAACCGTAAAAATGCTCCCATCGGAGCGCAAAATAAACGACAGACTGAAAAGCTACCAGCTGCCTCATTCTACCACCCTCAGCACCTTTAGAAATTGGTTTTCAGAAATTACTGCAACCAGTCGCCTTTTATGTAGATGTATTTTATTTAACCATGACCGGTTTCGAGCTGCCTAGCAACTCATCATCAGATGGTATATACATTTAGTGCTTTTTTGTACCCATTGTGTGGGTGGTTGAGTATCTGTGGAGATAAATCTTTCTGCAGGTATATATATATCTCTTATAGGACGTATTTTTGAAACCATTGTGTCTTGTTTTTCACAATTTCACAAGTTAAAACTTTCACTAGATGTATATTACTTTTATGAGGCACTGTTGGAAACATATATCTTGTTTTTCGTAAACATCGCTGAACACACTTAGCCACAGATACGAATACAGGATTTACACATTATAATTGTTTATAATGTGTAAATCCTGTATTCGTATCTGTGGCTAAGTGTGTTCAGCGATGTTTACGAAAAACAAGATATATGTTTCCAACAGTGCCTCATAAAAGTAATATACATCTAGTGAAAGTTTTAACTTGTGAAATTGTGAAAAACAAGACACAATGGTTTCAAAAATACGTCCTAAAAGAGATATATATATACCTGCAGAAAGATTTATCTCCACAGATACTCAACCACCCACACAATGGGTACAAAAAAGCACTAAATGTATATACCATCTGATGATGAGTTGCTAGGCAGCTCGAAACCGGTCATGGTTAAATAAAATACATCTACATAAAAGGCGACTGGTTGCAGTAATTTCTGAAAACCTTTTCACACCACAGTCGCAGTGTTCCACATCCACAATGGATAAAAGTCTTATCTCGCCTTTAGAAATTTTCCCAAAAATTGTGGCATGCGAACATATTCGCGCTCTTTTTAACATGCAACTCACATATCTCTCTCACTAACTCCCCTAACTGTAACTTGCTAACACCCGCTAGGTCCTCACTGTAAGTCGCTCATACCTTTCCCCTCTCATTTTCCCATTCTCACTCACTTACTCATTCTGCCCAACGCATTACCTCTTTGTGACTGTCACTGTCCCCTGTCTCACAGCCATAGCCTCCTTCATTCTGTCCTATTAATACTGTCTCCTCACACTGTATTCTTGCTCTCTCTGACTGCTACCATCTCATTCATTCCTTCCCGCTGCTGCTGTCTCTTCGCACTGTCACTGTCTCTCTCTCTCTTCCTCGTTGTCATTGTCACAGACTCTCATTGCTACTGGTTCTCACCCACTTCCACTCTGTCCTTCCCTTTATCCCTCTCCCACTGGCAATGTGTCCTTCACTCTTTTCTTAGCACTGTTCTGCTGTTCTGTCACTGTCAGCTATGTTCCATTGCCAGTGTGTCCCTCTGTTTCGATCACACTACCACTGTCTACTATCTTCTGGTATTTATTACTTTTGCGTCCCTTTCTCACTGTCACTGTCTCCTTCTCTCTCAGAATAAAAGAGCTCAAATACGTTCGCATGCCATAATTTTTAGGAAAACTATGAAGGTGCTGAGGAAGGCAGAATGAGGCTGCTGTTACCCTGCCTCAGAGTCAGTCGGAGTCTTTTAATAAACACAGGTATATTCGCCGTTCTTGTGCGCCCATAAGAGAATGTTTCCGCTGGTTCCCTTGTTTTCCCTGCCACAGCAGGGCATGCTACTCATATGTAAAAAACTTTCTGGTTCAAATGGTTAAAATGGCTCTGAGCACTATGGGACTCAACTTATAAGGTCATTAGTCCCCTAGAACTTAGAACTAGTTAAACCTAACTAACCTAAGGACATCACACACATCCATGCCCGAGGCAGGATTCGAACCTGCGACCGTAGCGGTCTCGCGGTTCCAGACTGCAGCGCCTAGAACCGCACGGCCAGAACTTTCTGGGTCACTAAAATTTTCATAGTTTACTTACGTGAAATTGAAATAATACAAAACTATATAATTTACCCCTCACACCGGATTTTACGCACACAAAAATTTTGCATGTGCGTCAGTAATACAACAACACAGGGTTCCCAGAATCATTCTGGTAATAATGGAGACACCTTACAGCTTTTTTGTGCATGCTATGTCACTTTACAAAATTACGTTTCCGTATCATACAGGATTTTACGTGTATAAGTAGGGTAACTTTGAACCACTGTATCTCGGAAGTGGATAAAGTTATCAAGAAAGTTTTCAACGTTGTTCGATCGGGATCTTAGGAAAACATCCTAAAAATTTCAGCCATTTGCTGTGTATAGCCATGTTGGAATCCGCAACTCGGTTTTGGTACCGCCCGTGAAATAAATGGTGCCTTCATAAGCCTCTTAAGGCGCACCGTACACCACATCTAATACCTAAACGGGAGGAAATTTGTAATACTCAAACTTTGCCCCTATCCTGTGGGATAGGTAAAGTAAGACGATCCTTCTATTGGGTGCACAAATTGTTCCTAGCCCAATGGCTATCGAAAACACTTGTCCCTACCTTCTAATGAACAATAAAGCCTGAGGTATTAGTCCTGCAAAAATCCCGCTCTTATATGCAGCATTTTGGGAAAAAAACAACAAAGTTCCAGACCGACAAGAATGAGAACAATTTGATGTAGGAATTTTCAGAGTAATGGTTTCACTATATACTTTTTCAGAGTAATGACTTCTCTATAGATCTTCTGAGAGTAAAGGCTGCAGGCTAGGTGGGAGAGATAACTGATGAGAAGAGCCTTGATGTCATTAGAAGGATGTCTGTACTCAGAAAGAGGAGGGAAATCAAATAATCCCGCTACTGCGGCCACCGGCTACCTTATTCACTTTCCACGTATTTGGTAAGATGGGTCGCCGTCGCACCCACCGATGTCATGCAGATGCGAAGTTAATTCGCTCCCAGGAGGCGACTACGCGATTTTAAAATTTTTCTCAATGTGAATTTTGGCACTCTTACGGTGTTCGCTCCTGTCTTTCCACGTGCTTACTAATTTTTACTAAGAGCTTACGCAGTCACTGGTCGTATCCGCGAATTGTTAACGTAACTGTGTTTCATCCTCCCCACCCACCTGTGCCTAAGTTATGCTCTCCCAATAAAACATAGTCGACCAGTTTCCTTCCCCACTACAATCCTTAAATGCTCGTTCCATTTCATATCGCTTTGCAGCGTTACGCCTAGATATTTAACCGACTTGACTGTGTCAAGTAGCGCACTACCAATGCTGCATTCGAACATTAAGGGATTGTTTCTCCCACTCATAAGTATTAAATTACGTTTTTCTACATTCATAGCAGGCCGACATTCGTGAAACACTTTGTAATGTCTAGTTTTCTTTTCAGCCACATACTAGATTATGTGGTAGTGAAGCAGCAGGACTCCCAGTGGGGAATAATTGGGAAGGGCTTCATAGTTCCAGCATTTTCCTTAGAATCAGGGAAATCTCCCGAAGACGTTGCTCGAAACGGGAGATTGTTGCCATTCTTAATTTACTTTTACAAGAGACCAAGTGCACTGGCTGATTACGTGTGGAACTTAGTAAAGTGGAAGACGTGCTCGATAGGTGCAGTGTTCCTACCGACCACTCCGATGTTGTCGACGCCCCGATCACTATATAGCGTCTTCACAACGCAGATCGAACTGTAGCATACATTTAGAGAATATACAAGCGTTCATCATGGCATTATGATGCGAAAATTGAAATTACTACTGCAGTGAAACATCAATTTCAAATGTGATTTTAATAGTAAAAGCTTCTGTTTTATTTTTTAAACTAAACCGAATACATAAGAGAAGGTAGTTCAGCAAAGTGTCCTCAAAATATTCCCCTTCTGTACAAGATTTTGATCCAAGAATAGTCATTACGCTAATTGACCTCGGTTTAGTATAAATATTCTGAATAGGAAATGCTTTCATTGTGCAACTAAGAAAATACTGGAACATGAACGAATACTTGGATGAGTACAAAGTGATGATTACAACCTCTAACTTTTTGGCGTGATCCGTAACTGTAATTTTGACCTTTCTTATAGGCAGGTGACGTATAATGAGGATGTGAAATCTCACGTTGTAAGCCTTATGTCTATTCACATAAAGAATAAGGAGCATAACAGCCTTTATATCTCTTCAACACTGACTTTCCATACTGACCATAATATTCTTGCAGTTAATTCAAAATATTTCTGGTGGGTGA
Organism: Schistocerca americana; assembly: GCF_021461395.2. Classification (NCBI taxonomy): domain Eukaryota; kingdom Metazoa; phylum Arthropoda; class Insecta; order Orthoptera; family Acrididae; genus Schistocerca; species Schistocerca americana. Next base: position 553,291,181 of record NC_060121.1, on the reverse strand, counting down.
CAGCAGCTCTTCTTCGAATAGTAAATCCGCCGAAGGCACATTGTATATGATAATTTGCTCTCAGATCAAACACTGTCTCACGAAACACTGTAAGAAAACATGAAAATATCTCAGAACTCGAGTGAGTTTTCCAAGTGACTGGGGGATGTGACTACATCGAGAGTACACTACTGGCGATTAAAATTGCTACACCAAGAAGAAATGCAGATGATAAACGGGTATTCATTGGACAAATATATTATACTAGACGTGACATGTGATTACATTTTCAAGCACTTTGGGTGCATAGACCCTGAGAAATCAATACACAGAACATCGACCTCTGGCCGTAATAGCGGCCTTGATACGCCTGGGCATTGAGTCAAACAGAGCTTGGATGGCGTGTACAGGGACAGTTGCCCATCAAGCTTCAACACGATACCACAGTTCATCAAGAGTAGTGACAGGCATATTGTGACGAGGCTGTTGCTGGGCTACCATTGACCAGACTTTTTAATTGGTGAGAGATCTGGAGAATGTGCTGGCCAGGGCAGCAGTCGAACATTTTCTGTATCCAGAAAGGCCCGTACAGGACCTGCAACATGCGGTCGTTGATTATCCTGCTGAAATGTAGGGTTTCGCAGGGATCGAATGAAGGGTAGAGCCACGGGTCGTAACACATCTGAACTGTAACGTCCACTGTTCAAAGTGCCGTCAATGCGAACAAGAGGTGACCGAGACGTGTAACCAATGGCATCCCATACCATCACGCCGGGTGATATGCCAGTATGGCGATGAAGAATACACGCTTCCAATGTGCTTTCACCGCGATGTCGCCAAACACGGATGCGACCATCGTGATGCTGTAAACAGAACCTGGATTCATCCGAAAAAATGACGTTTTGCCATTCGTGCACCCAGGTTCGTCGTTGGGTACACCATCGCAGGCGCTCGTGTCTGTGATGCAGCGTCAAGGGTAACCGCAGCCATGGTCTCCGAGATGATAGTCAATCCTGCTGTAAACGTCGTCGAACTGTTCGTGCAAATGGTTGTTGTCTTGCGAACGTCCCTATCTGTTGACTCAGGGATCGAGACGTGGCTGCACGATCCGTTACAGCCATGCGGATAAGATGCCTGTCATCTCGACTGCTAGTGATACAAGGTCGTTGGGATCCAGCACGGCGTTCCGTATTACCCTCCTGAACCCATCGATTCCATATTCTGCTGACAGTCATTGGATCTCGACCAACGCGAGCAGCAATGTCGCGATACGATAAACCGCAATCGCGATAGGCTACAATCCGACCTTTATCGAAGTCGGAAACGTGGTGGTACGCATTTCTCCTCCTTACACGAGGCATCACAACAACGCTGGTCAACTACTGCTTGTGTATGAGAAATCGGTTGGAAACTTTCCTCATGTCAGCACGTTGTAGGTGTCGCCACCGGCGCCAGCCTTGTATAAATGCTCTGAAAAGCTAATCATTTGCATATCACAGCATCTTCTTCCTGTCGGTTAAATTTCGCGTCTGTAGCACGTCATCTTCGTGGTGTAGCAATTTTAATGGCCTGTAGTGTACTTTAGATTAATTCCTTATTGTTAATCATTAATAAAAAGTGGCCAAAATAAAATAGCATCTGTCCTGTGACACGCCACTTAGAGTACAGTGTCAGGAAACAGAAGAAACAGAACGAAAGGAAACTTCATACACTCTAGAACACTCGGCACAATATCGGAATAATGGGAAAGTGATACACACCGTGCTCTAATCTCACGGATGGATAACTGAAATTTCGATATTTTGCTGTGAACTTGGAATAAGATCTCTCCCTTTGGACAATAGATACTGAGTGTGGACTTGATGGAACGTACATCTGTAACAACGCGCTGCAAAAAAATACAATGCAAACTACACTGGCACAACCACCACTTCACTCCAGTTCTTGTAGGTTGCAGCACGGGTGTGACTATCGGAATAAGTGAACAAGTCGGTGCACACACTTCCCTAAAGCCGGCCTCGAGAAACGCGAACACCCTGAGCCACCAACAGGAAACAAAACAGAATGCCTTTGCCTAGCGTTGACGGGGGCACATTTCCACCGAACTGTGCTGTCAAGACCGATGATTGGTAAGACAAAGGTATTGAGCTACCTATATATCTTTATTTTTCTAGTCAATACTTTAGTCTGCTTAGCAGTCGAGAACCCGCGTAGAGAATGTTTTGCAATTTTTCAGTGATTCACAACGTGCCTAAAAATTACTAATTTGGAAATCAGCTTTCAATAAACGGCTACAAACAGGAGTAACTGAATTGTCGGGAATATTAATTTTGTTATACTAATGTGGCATGGAACCAGCTGACCATCACGCACGATGAAAGACGCAGTTGTAGTTTCAAAAGAATGGCCAATCTGGTGGACGTAATCAGAACGTATTAATTTTCAACGATATAGTACTTGCTTTATTCATTTTTCGTTACCGATATTTTCAGTGATCAATATGTCCACATTAAGCGCAGTTATGTTTTTTTTCTATAATGTTATCTGTATTTTAATTTAATGACACGATTCTCTCCGAAATGTGGAATTCGACTCAGTTGTAATGTTGTCTTTAATGACTCTTTGGCAATCCATAGCCATGAACGATTGGACCCTCTGTTGATAGAATCACTTTTGGCGTGGTCTTGACTGTTTACAAGCGCACCAACGAAAATTAGTACAGGAGCAGCATAGAAACGGGATATGCATAAATACTGACAATACGCCAGACTGTGTGCGTGAACACACGTCTTAACACCCAGCAAATAATTTATGAACTACGATACTGTATGATAGAGATGATAACAGGAATATATTGTAAAACGCAAGTGGAAACTCTTCCGTAGAGTACTGAATTACTCATCGACAGGCTCCAGTTCAATGTAAAGCGTGCGTCACATACATATTATTTATCCCATCACCATGTAATCGAACACGTCTACACTTGTACTCTGCAAATCTCTGGAAGATATTTGGCAGACGTCACACTGTGTATCACACTCATTTTACTCCCTTTCTGTCCCATTCATGTATTTTACATGGGAAAGGGGTTGCTGGTAACCGCCTGTACTTAGACCGAATTTCTATAAATTTGCCCTTGTGGTCATTATTCCAGATGTTCTTGGATACAAGCAATGTTTCAAGAAGTGGAAGTAACAGATTTATAACACAGTCTTTCTGTCATTAATTGATATCTGTTAATATTTATTGCTATAGAGTAGGTGGTGGTGGTGGTTAGTGTTTAACGTCCCGTCGACAACGAGGTCATTAGAGACGGAGCGCAAGCTCGGGTGAGGGAAGGATGGGGAAGGAAATCGGCCGTGCCCTTTGAAAGGAACCATCCCGGCATTTGCCTGAAGCGATTTAGGGAAATCACGGAAAACCTAAATCAGGATGGCCGGAGACGGGATTGAACCGTCGTCCTCCCGAATGCGAGTCCAGTGTGCTAACCACTGCGCCAGCTATAGAGTAGGGCAGCGTCTGTATTTTATAGTGTCTATATGAAAGAACAGATTGCTGTCCATATTAAATTATGAAATGTATTCGCACTCTGCGATTACGATTGTACACCGACTATAAGATTTAATAGTAACATAAGAAAATTGGTGCAGGACTGGTATTTAAACCCGAGTTTCCTGCTTTACGCCTGCTGTCGCCTTAACCGCTTTGGCTGTCCTTCCACGACTCACAGCCTGACCCAGACTGCCATATCTCCTAGTACCTATACCCCATAGTACTCGCATACAAATCGTGCGAGCCCGCTGAAGGAGAGATATGGTTTTTGGTCGTCAGAACGCCTTGCTTTGGCATACGGGAGGAGGGCTGTGTCTGCATTTTACAGTGTCTGTATAGTTGGATGCAGTGTACCTTCGGACACGCATGCATACAGGCACTGTAAAATAGAGACACTGCCCCACAGTATCACATGCCAAAGCAAGACAATCTGAGCATCAAAATCCATGTCTCTCCCTCTGCGGGAATCATAAGATTTGCATGCGAGCACTATGGGACGTAGATTCTAAGACATAGGGCAGTTTGGGTCTGGCCGTCATTCGTGCACGGACAGCCAAAGCAGGTGAGGTGACCGCTCGCGTGAGGCAGGAAATCCGGGTTCAAGTCCCAGTTTGGCACAAATTTTCGTATGTCACTAGTAAATCTTATAGCCTGTGTACAATCGTATTTGCAGTTAGCGAAAAGGTTTCACTCTTTATTGTGATACTTTGACAACGGTTAAGCGAATTGCGGGCCCCTTTCTTGAATACTGCCTATTTAACTCTTCTTCTAGCAGCAATCTATCGTAAATCGCTGGAGGAACGAAGTGCTCATTCTAGTTTCCAGTAAGGATTTTCGTAAAAAGTCCTACACTGCTGACGTCAATCTGTTGTAGAATTTAGTCTTACGTTTGTTCATTCTCACGTACTGTGACTCTTTGGACAGCAAAACTCCTCTGTGTAGGAATCAACATGGATTCCACGGTCGTGTGAAACCCAGCCCCCTCTGTTTGTCCACGGGATCCAGAAGGCCAGCGGCCAGGGTGATGCCACACGGGATTTGTGAGAAGGCGTTTATACTCTTCCACATTGTCAGCGAATGAGCAAAATACAAGTGTACAGAAAAAAAACCGCTTTGTGACTGAAGTGAATAGTTCCTACTATATAGAACACAGCGTGTCATTCTCGACAGAGGTAAGCCTTCTTATGTGAAATTAGCTTCAGGTGTACCCTAAGAAAGTGTTTCGAGGCCGTTACTGTTCTCAACACGCGGGGTGTCCCAGAAAGAACAGTCAATATTCTGGAATGTGATAGGAATGATCACGTGAAGCAAAAGACCTCATATGGACATATGCCCTATTCCGAATGATTTCCGAGACAGATCGCATTTAATGTACATTGTCATTTATTTTTGTATTATTCAATACATTGTCAGGTTTACACATGTACAACACTCACTAAAAATTCTCTTTATATGCATATTCTTCATTAGTGTAGAGGTGTGGCATTTTAGCCAACACGTGTACAAACATAGTTAACTGTTGTTTCTTTCTGATTCACTCTCATTCCCTCGCACTGCTTGACCCACAAGACACAATGAGCAACTGCGACTTCAGTGGGCTATGTATGTACGTATTAAACCGGGGACCTAGAAACGACGGAGAGGCTTCGTCCCGCCGTAGCCTTCAGCGGTTCACAGCCCCTCAGCAGGCCACAGCAGTCCATTCGCCCCACCGCCGCCCCACACCGAACCCAGGGTTACTGTGCGGTTCGGTCCCCAGTGGACCCCCCTGAACGTCTCATACACAACGAGTGTAACCTCAAATATTTGAGTGATAGAATAATTGTGGTGTACGCATGCATCGGAACAATGTTTGAGCAGCAATCGCCGGCATAGTGTAACTGAGGCGGAATAAGGGGAACCAGCCCGCACTCGCCGAGGTAGATGGAAAACCGCCTTGAAAACCATCCACAGGCTGGTCGGCACACCGAACCTCGACATTAATCCGCCGTGCAGATTCGTGCCGGGGACCGGCGCGCATTCCCGCTCGGGAATCAGTACGTTAGACCGCGCGGCTAGCCGGGCGGGCTCGGTAGGCTAGCTTACTGGCGGAAGGAAATCCTGGGCGACGAGCCTAAAAGTAGCGAGGTGGGGTGGGCAAGATTGGTTGGGTAATACACATACGTGCGCTCCATTAGCCCTAAAAAGTGTGTAAGGAGTGATCGAAATGTTTCCGTTCGAAGACCGTACGGTTCAGAATCGGTATGCTAATCAGGCAAACTCATCGTGAGCACTGAGGCAACCATCCGACCGACGTACCTGGTTGAAGGTACCTGTTTGGTAAAACACCTCGTCCTGCTGCGCGAAGAAGTCCGTAACTCCCTGCTGCACATTCTCGTCCGACAGGAATCGTCGACTCGTCAAGGTATTTTTTAAGGAACCGAAGAGCACGGAGCGAGATCAGGATTATAGGGCGGATGCTCGAGTGCCTCCCTCTTGAGTTGGCGTAACTTCTGCGATATGACATTCACGATTTGGGGACGTGCGTGATTGTGAAGCAGCAGCACTTCTCGTCGCAGTTTCTCCGGACTGTGGTTTTCGACAGACGTGCTGACATAGTCAACATTCTCCGATGGATACCTGCCGGTGTTTGCCCTTCGGCACACAAGAAAAGAGAAAAAGAACGTTGGTCCTGTTTGGACGGATTTGGTAATTATGTCGCCATAGTTCACGTTTCCGCATTTACCGCACGCACGTCAGAAAGACACGAATGCCACACTGATCCCTTGCCTACGTGTCAGTACTTATATACCCGCATCGGAGTCGCGCTACCTTGGATTTAAGCTGCAGCAACACCTTCGGACTGAAACTTTTTGATCGCCTCTTATACATTAAATGCGATATATGTCGGAAAGTATTTGGAATAGGAATTATGTCCATATGAAGGTTTTTGCTTCAGATGAGCGTTCCTGTCATATCCCTGAATACTGACCATTCCTCCTGGGACATCCTGTACATAAATGATCTAGTGGATAATGTCTGAAACTCCAACAGGCGATGCTCTTGAATACGTGGTAAAATGTAACTAAATGCAGGGAGCTCTGTAGACAGTAATGGCAGTTGAGCCTCAACATTATCACTTGTTGCGTAGTGCTCATAAATACGCGGAATGACCTCTCACTGAATGATTACGTGATTTACGAACATTCACCTACAGCAATAACGTCCATAAAATATCCGCAATTATCCTCACGGGACGATTTTGAGTGGAACAAACACATTAAACTAATCGTACGAAAGGAAGATGCCACACATAGTCATTAGTAGAATCCTCAGGAAGTGAAACGCACCCACAAGGCTTACAAAACCATCTTTCGCCCGACCTTTCAGCACTGATTCTCAGTTTGGGACCCTTACTAGGTAGGACTGACAGATAAAAGGAGAAGATCGAAAGAAGAGCGCACGTTTCTTGTTCATTTAAGGACGACGAAAGCTTCACGGAGTTGCTCAACCAATTACAGTAGCAGGCAGTACAAGACAGGCGTTGCTTATCACCACTTGGCGAGAGCGTACGTTCCAGAATAGTCAAACACTATATCGCTTCTTACTAAGCATATTCACAAAATGATCTGATGAGAGAGATTAGAGCTCGAATGCAGGATTACCATCAGTCATTCTTCCCCCGTACCACTCGCGATGGGAACAGGAATGGACGGGAATGACTCCCCGTCACTCATCATAATGTGTCTTGCAGAGTATAGATGTAGATGCTGTCCTTGATCGTATTTTTAATTGACTGTAACTCAAACGCATCGAGTTGATAGACGAGTTCATTCCAAGCATTGATCAGCGTGATTGGAGTAATTGTTGCAACAATTGCTTCAATCGTGTTCCGTAAGTTGGTTAGATCATTTGTTAGTGGAGGCTGATACACACGGTGTCAGATGTGGTGAACATGGATGCTTCGCAAAACAAGTTCTGTCATTCGGCCCCTTATGGCCAATCCAGCGATCGGGTTTAACTAGTCATATACCGAGTTATGCCATTGAAGTTTCTGTGGTTCTGTTCCTTCCAATTAAGGAAAGAGCCATAAATCTAGCGAATCAAGACAAGAAACGCCAGTACAGTTGCTAGACGTAAAAGGAAAGGCCCATAAGCTTTCCGCCGGGATATGGTACAAAAATCATGCAAATTAGGGGAGACTCGTTACACGTGTACCACTTCGTGGGCATTTGATGACCCATACATGCGAAAATTATGTATGTTCACATTCCCACTTAGGTCAGTCGATTCATCACTGAAGACGACACGATCCAAAAAATCATCATTATGCAGCAATGTTCCGTTTGCAAAGTTGACTCGTAAACCGGAGTCTGTAAGTCTTGGAGCTTGTAACAGCTGCAAATGATAAAGATATTGTTTGAAGGCTCCCCTTAAAAGCCTTCAAACAGGCGTAATTGGAGTTCCTAATTCGCGACTAGCCTTCCGATGTGATTTCTTGAGGCTGCGCATAAAAGACTCTCACTCGTTCAGCATGTTTTTCAGTCACTCTTGCTCATCCCATAGTCTTCCATTTGCAAACACAGCCGGTATCTTCAAATTGATGACACCATCTACGGATGTTAGTATCACTTGGAAGAGTTCAATGAAACTTAATAAGGAATGCACGTTGCACTGGAACAACAGATGCAGTCCTTGCAAAGTGTAAAACTGAAAAACCTTTCTATTCACTAGTCGTCTTCTTTGCTACTAGCGCTTTCTAGCGGCAGATGCAGGAAAAAGTGCATGCGCACGCACACAGGTATACAAAAAGAATGTTTGAGTTGGTCTTTCATTTGATGTTTTGTTTATAATTGTTAATTAAATGTAAGAAATGCCACCAAGCGTTAAAACCTCGATATTCATTTTGAAAACTCGGAAACCTAAATTCAAATGCAAACAAACGGTTTCTGTTATCTCGCAGAATGTGAACGCTGACTAGAGCGATAACTAATGTTTGATCACTTTGTGGAGCAATCATAACATCGAGCGTCGTTGTACAATAGAGAAACAATGGAGCCACGCTCGGGAGAGACAACGTTACGTCCCTCCCAAGACTGTATGGTCGCTGCAGTGGGCAGAGAAACTCGTCATACTGTTAACGTCGAGGACGGCCTGTGGCCATTGCTTGTCCAGTCTCCACTCTAGCGATGTCGGCAAATGTTCTTTCGAGAACAGCACATTCTGACTTTTATACTGTCCCCTTCTTTGTTCGTCTTTGTGCGGTGTTTGTTTATTTTACAGGCCTTTTTAAGGCTTTCTGCCCAACACCTACTTCGTGCCACGTATATCGCGAGGGACATTGAAACATATTTATGAGTACGTTTCATAACATGGACTTGACAACTTTCTTAAGCACGTTCATACAAGGTCGCCCCGCTTTTATGATGGTCAGCGTGTCTTACTGCCACACGCAAGACCTCGGTACGGCCCTTTGGACTGACAAGGACTTCTCTTTGGTGAGACGGCTGTACGCACTCGAAAGTAAATCCAGTTTCTTACACACAATTTTATTCGTGCTGACACCTGACGTTTTTAGTAGTGAAGCAGAAGACACTGGACTTCTGAGACTTTATGTGGTGGGTAATCTCTCCGTAAAGGGACTTACTTTGACCTTCTCCAATAGTTGAATGCTTTTGCATAACGTACAGTCACCACTAGTGACACACTCACTGAAACATGTTTATTTTGCAAACCAACTTTTTATTACTCCACGTGAGACAGGATTTTGGCGCAACTCACCTCAGTCAGAAAGAATACTACCAGTCGGGAAAGAAGCCATGTGAGTCATACCCGAAATTAATTTATTATCTGTCCCCAATTTAACGTTTAGGGCATTTTTTACGTGAATACCGTAGTACGTCTTCTCATTTGTAACATTAATGGTTGGGTGCATGGGTTTGTTTAGATGAAGTAGCAGCATCTGTTTAGTGAACGTAAGAGAGAGAGTAACGGTCGTCTTGCAAGCATAATCTGAGATAGTAATCAAAATATTTTTGCAGCAGTCTACAACGACAGTGAAACGCTGTGAGTGATAGACAATAGGCATTTTCACTCAAAGTACAGTTTCTTCTCTTAGCAAACGCTTTCTGCCATCTGCAGGAACGCTTTACTTATCTTTGAACACCTACCAAGTGATGTAGTGCGTTTAGTCTACACGAATATATCAAGGGGAAACGTTGTTTAATGTTGTTTCCAAAACTCTTGAGGACTTCTTGACTCATTTACTTCGAATTTTTACATAATACTCTCATAAATATTCGGATGGACACAGCTTATATATTTCTCTAGTATATGTAATATATAAATATGTGACAACCTAGTAGGGATCACGTGATGCAGGGTGAGGAAACTCTGTGGCTAGCGCTACGGCGCCACCACAAGACAATCTTCAGACTAGTACGTTCGGAACTTTTGTGGTATGAGCATGTTCTCTGATGTACTGGTTGGTTATAGTTAAACTGATGCTGTTTCGAGAGCTGCAGTTCGAGCTGAATGCATCACAGGAAGCTGAAATATCGTAGGTACGTTAATCAATAGGTATGCTCATGGGGTATCCTGCGAAAAATAATAATTTCACTTTCTGCAACCAGTTGAAAATATGGCGCTGTAAACAGTAAGAATGCGAAATGGAACTACTGACGGCCTTGGGGGAGCCAGTCCTGACTAAACTCTACCATCTGGTGAGCAAGATGTATGAAACAGGCGAAATACCCTCAGACTTCAAGAAGAATATAATAATTCCAATCCCAAAGAAAGCAGGTGCTGACAGATGTGAAAATTACCGAACAATCAGTTTAATAAGTCACAGCTGCAAAATACTAACGCGAATTCTTTACAGACGAATGGAAAAACTGATAGAAGCCGACCTCGGCGAAGATCAGTTTGGATTCCGCAGAAATGTTGGAAAGTGTGAGGCAATACTGACCCTACGACTTATCTTAGACAATAGATTAAGGAAAGGCAAACCTATATTTCTAGCATTTGTAGAGTTAGAGAAAGCTTTTGACAATGTTGACTAGAATACTCTCTTTCAAATTCTAAAGGTGGCAAGGGTAAAATGCAGGGAGCGAAAGGCTATTTACAATTTGTACAGAAACCAGATGGCAGTTATAAGAGTTGGGGGCATGAAAGGGAAGCAGCGGTTGGGAAGGGAGTGAGACAGGGTTGTAGCCTGTCCCCGATGTTATTCAATCTGTGTATTGAACAAGCAGTAAAGGAAACAAAAGAGTAGGTATTAAAGTCCATGGAGAAGAAATAAAAACTTTGAGGTTCACCGATGACATAGTAATTCTGTCAGAGACAGCCAAGGACTTGGAAGAGCAGTTGAACGGAATGGACAGTGTCTTGAAAGGAGGATATAATATGAACATCAACAAAAGTAAAACGAGGATTATGGAATGTAGTCGAATTAAGTCGGGTGATGCTGAGGGAATTAGGAAATGAGACACTTAAAGTAGTAAAGGAGTTTTGCTATTTGGGGAGCAAAACAACTGATGATGGTCGAAGTAGAGAGGATATAAAATGTAGAATGGCAACGGCAAGAAAAACGTTTCTGAAGAAGAGAAATTTGTTAACATCTAGTATAGATTTAAGTGTCTGGAAGTCGTTTCTAAAAGTATTTGTATGGAGTGTAGCCATGTATGGAAGTGAAACATTTACGATAAATAGTTTGGACAAGAAGAGAATAGAAGCTTTCGAAATGTGGTGCTACAGAAGAATGCCGAAGATTAGATGGGTAGATCACATAACTAATGAGGAGGTATTGAATAGAATTGGGGATAAGAGGAGTTTGTGGCACAACTTGAGTAGAAGAAGGGAGCGGTTGGTAGGAGATATTCTGAGGCATCAAGGGATCACAAATTTAGCATTGGAGGGCAGTGTGGAGGGTAAAAATCATAGAGGGATAACAAGAGATGAATACACTAATCAGATTCAGAAGGACGTAGGTTGCAGTAAGTACTGGGAGATGAAGAAGCTTGCACAGGATAGAGTAGCTTGGAGAGCTCCATCAAACCAGTCTCAGGACTGAAGGCCACAACAACAACAACATGAACCATTTTCCATGACGTTTCGGGGTTTCCAGCTGGACGGCGGCCAGGTCTTGCCGCGACATTTCGGCTGACAACCGTTCAGTCATCTTCAAGTAGGTGTATTACACTAGAGATTACTGGTCCGTGTCGCAAAGTTTATAACAGAGACTGACGCGGGGGCGCATGTGCACAGGTTACCCTTGCAAGAGGACCCTCTGTCGAGTTTATCACCCTCTTCGAACATTGTTCAGTCCGTGGCGCGCCGGCTCATGCGTAACGGTGACATTGCGTTACTTATTTTCACAGTTTGCCTGATAACTGAGTCCGAGAAACATCTCGTCGTGGTCATGATTTACGTGATATAATCCACATATATCATAAAAGCGGGCCAACTCCGCTATGCCGGTCCCAAGCCCGGGGCCTCACCGTACAAGAGGTGAGGAAGGAGGAGGGGGAGGAGTAACAACCTCGTTAAAAAACCAAGGTTCACCTGGCCCGGGTGATAGCACCTTGTAAGGGCTCCTTGCTAGGACTACAGTGAAGACCTCAACGGTAGTGAAGGCGGAGGGAATAGTTCTCGGTACGGCGGAACTAGCGGAAGAGGCAACCAAAGAAAAAAATCCACTTGGCGTCTGTCTTGAAACAAGCGGCTGAGTGGTCAGCGTCTGTCCACCAGTGGTGCGGCTGAAAACCATTCCTCGGAGCTAATAACCTCGAGTAGAATCCTTAGGGGACTTGTTCCCCTAACCCAACAAACAATCAACAATGGATACGAACCTTGTAAGAGATTTTACCCCAGGGAGTAACCAATCTCCAAATTCTAAGGAAATTAAATGTAGGCATTCGGATTCTGGGGGCCTACAGCAATGTGCGAAGGATGAGTCGGAGCATCCTGAAACCTGCCTTAAGCAAGCAACAAATAAAATTAAAGACAAAAATATAAACTTCTTGGCAACGTTCAACGTAAACACACTTCTAAAAAAAGGAAAACTTAAAATATTAATAAATTTTATAAAACAGAAAAAATAATGATAACTGCACTCCAAGAAACAAGGTATACTGATGAACATTCATTTGGTTCAGAGGGATTCAGAATCTTCAAAGGGAGGCCAGGAAAAAGAGTTATGAAGAATGTACCCCAATTTGGAACAGGATTAATTGTAAACCAAAATATATTAAACTCGATAGTAGAATTTAAATCTGTCAATAAAAGGCTTTCAACATTAACCTTCAAATCAGTAGACAAACTGTATACCATTGTAAACTCACATGCACCAACAAATGAGAAAAACAGAACACAAAAAGAACAAACAGAAATTTTTTGGCAGGATCTGTCAAACACCTTAGACCAGATTTCATCCAGAAACACAATAATATTGTTGGGAGACTTTAATGCTCAAATCGGCAAAGAACGTCATCACCAATCCATAGTAGGCAAATTCTCTGCACATAAAAGAACCAATGCAAACGGAGAAAGACTTATTAGTTTATGCAGAGAACATGACATAGTTCTAAAGTCTACATATTTCAAAAAACTCCCTAGAAAACAAACTACATGGGTATCCCCGAATCCAGTCTGTGGGGAGAAACAACTTGACCATGTTGTTATAAGCAGACTGCATCAGAGATACTCAATGTAAAAGTTGCTAAGAGTGCAACTTTAGATTCAGATCACTATCTATCTGTCGTTAAATTCAAAATTAGAGCAATATATAAATGAAAGAGCGAATATCAACCTAAAAAGTTTGACACTCCGAAATTAACCAAGGAACACAATTTCAGGACACTTTTGGAAAAGAAAACACCTAAAACATGGGAACAACATCAAAAAGATATAGTACAGACAGCAGAAGAAACCATTCTCCTTACCAAAAAATGGAAACATGCCTGGTGGAATGATGAGTGTGACAAACTAATCCTAACAAGACAACGAGCTTGGAACATTTGGAATGCCAACAAAAATGATAAAAATAGGAACTCCCTAAAAGAAGCCCGGAACAAGCTTCAAAAGGCCTTAAAAAGATCCAAGTTCAATACATAAAAGACCAACTAGCATCAATAGACTCCAACTTCAAACAGAACAATGCTAGGGACTTTTACAAGACTTTCAAAAGTAACCTAAAGAAATACTCTCCTCCTAGTCTTTTTTTAATGGACCCAAAAACGCAGAAAACTGCATACAATGGCATAGAGTACTGTAGAATACTTGCTCAATATTTTGAAGAACTACATAACTGTTATCCACCGAAAGAAAAATTTAATTTCAATATTGTAAACCCAACACCACCAGACTCCAAGCCGCCAACCACAGAAGAAATAAAAGAAATCATAAAAGAGCTTAAAAATAATAAAGCCCCTGGAGAGGATAATATAGTTGCTGAACTATGGAAGTACTCTAGTGACAACATGATACAGTGTCTATCAGAAATACTAAAAGAAATCTGGACAACACACAGATTACCATTAGACTGGACATCTGCATTAATACATCCACTACATAAAAAAGGGAAGAAAACAGATCCTAGCAATTATAGGGGAATCTCCCTCTTACCAGTGACCTATAAGATCTTGTCTAAGGCGCTTTTAAAAAGAGCAGAAGAGATACTTGACAAACAGCTAGGAGAGTATCAGGCTGAATTTAGGAAGGGAAGGTCATGTGCAGAACAAATACTAAATTTAAAGAACATAATAGAAATGAGGAAAGTCAGGAACTTAAAATATGTAATTACTTTTGTGGATTTTAAAAAAGCCTATGATTCAATTGACAGAAATACACTGCTTGATATCTTAAAAGAATTGGGACTCGATGCTAAAACAACTGCAATAATTAAAAGTACTTTGACAAATACAAAATCGAAAGTAAAATTTAGGGGAGAGCTCTCAAAATCGTTTGAAATAAAGTCAGGTGTTCGACAGGGAGATGGTCTGTCACCTCTGCTTTTCAATTGTGTCTTGGAGAAGGTAGTTCGAGAATGGAGGAAGGCCATCAATACTAAAGGGATTCAACTAGGGAGAAATCCAAACAAGATCACTGTCGACTGTTTAGCCTTCGCAGATGACATGGCATTGATTACAGATTCACTAGACAATGCCCAAGAACAAATAAGAGTACTACAAAAACAAGCAGCCAAAGTAGGACTACAAATATCCTATGAAAAAACAAAGTTTATGACAAACATCTGTGATGCTCCTCAAAATATTGCAGTTGACAACAACACAATACACAAAACAGATTCTTTTAAATACCTAGGAGAGTGGATTACATACAATACCAAAGAAAAGATAGCTATAGAAACTAGAGTGCACAAAATGGAAAGAGTGTTTCATATGACCAAAAACGTTTATGATAAAAAATCCTTGTCCTGGAACACGAAATTTAGACACTACCAAACAGTGGCCAGACCTGAAGCTCTCTATGCGGCAGAAACACTTAAACTAACAAGAAATGGAGATCTTGAGAAACTAGAGAAGGTCGAAAGAAGAATTTTAAGGAAAATACTGGGAGCTAAAAGAAACGATAATGCTGAATACAGGTTAAGACCAAACAGAGAGCTATATCTGAAAACGGAGAAACTAACTGATGTAATGAGGAAGAGGAGACTACAGTTTTTTGGACATATATTCAGAATGGATAACAACAGACTAACCAAGCGGATATTCACATTACTCAATAGCTACAAATCCAAGCCAGCATGGTTCATAGAGACTGAAAAGGACATTGAAAATGCTGGAGTTACAATAGACACAATAGAAAACAGAACACATTTCAGAAAGGCAGTTCAAAAGACAGAATTTCACGAGAGAAAGAAAATAACTAGACGAAAGTGGACTCAAGAAGAAAGGGAACAACACTCTAAAAGGATGAAGGAAATTTGGAAACTGAAGAAATCTAATACAATGAAGAGTAGCCAAAGTTGATTCATCGTACCCTCCAAATGGGTTATTCGAAAGAAAAAAAAAAGAAAAATAAAAGCGGGCCGCCCGTGTGGCCGAGCGGTTCTAGGCGTTGCAGTCTGGAACCGCGTGACCGATACGGTCGCAGGTTCGGATCCTGCCTCGGCCATGGATGTGTCCCTTAGTGCTCAGAGCCATTTGAACCATAAAAGCGGATGTGTGTGTGTGTGTGTATTCCTAAAAGAATGGAATGAATTCAGCCAAACTTGGTACACGTTATTATCCCTTACTGTATGGAAACAATCATTGTACGGTAAGAAAAAATGGTTCAAATGGCTCTGAGCACTATGGGACTCAACTGCTGAGGTCATTAGTCCCCTAGAACTTAGAACTAGTTAAACCTAACTAACCTAAGGACATCACAAACATCCATGCCCGAGGCAGGATTCGAACCTGCGACCGTAGCGGTCTTGCGGTTCCAGGCTGCAGCGCCTTTAACCGCACGGCCACTTCGGCCGGCTGTACGGTAAGAGACTCATTCCTCTCAGGTAGGGGTGAAAAAGGAGCATGCCTCACCACGCCCAAATAGGCAGACTATATTCATCCAGCATTTGAGAATAAGAGCACTTCAGAACTTGCAAACAACTTTACACATAGTTTCAAATATTTATGCGGCTACCTTTCGCTGACACGCTCACAAATGATGAAAAGAAAAAAAGGAGTATCGCTGAATAGATTTTCGCTGTTCATGCCATGCAATGAAACTGCCGCGACAAACTTCACCTTTTAATTTATTGCTGATTTACTAAAAACTCTATTTACAACAAATCTTGCCGACAGTATTCACATATACCACTGAAAACACTCCCAAAATATATCATTAGACGACTCATAGTTCAGGAGATATGACGTCATAAACTTTAAGATGCGTGTAAAACTGCCGCATAATGTATGACATTTCAATTTATTACTGCTTTACTACTAACTTCACTCGCAACACATGTCTCATACAGTATCCATAAATACCTCTGGATACCTCCAAAATTATGTCATTGTACGGCACATAGTTCAGCAGATGTGACGTCATAAACATTGACGTGCGAAAAAGCTGCTCCTAAAACCTTGGATCGATTTCAACCAAATTTGGCGCACGTATTACTTATTACCTAGAAGATAACGATTTATTGACAAATATCCAATAAGGGTTCAGAAAAAATCGTTATTGTGAAACTCAACTAGCTCTTGTTCACACGAAATAGTGAGTGCTGTCGACAGGAGATCTGAAATTGAGTACGTATTTCTAGTTTTCCAGAAGGCTTTTGACACTGTTTCTCACAAGCGACTTCTAATCAGATTTCGTGGGCCTCACTTGTGCAATTGGATTCGTGATTTCCTGTCAGAAAGATGTTGTTGACAAAAAAATTGTCATGTAAAACAGAAATAATGTCTGGCGATCCTCAGCGAAATGGCACAGGCCCTCTGTTGTTTCTGATCTATATAAACGATTTAGGAGACAATCTGAGCAACCCTCTTAGATTGTTTACAGATGATGCAGCCATTTACCGTCTTGTAAAGTTATCAGATGATCGAAACCAATCGTAAAATGATTTAGATAAGATGTATGTTTGATGCGGAAAGTGGCAATTGACTCTTAATAATGAAAAGTGTGAAATAATCCACACACGTACTAAACGGAATCCATTAAATATGGATCAGACAGCCCGCATCTCGTGGTCGTGCGGTAGCGTTCTCGCTTCCCACGCCCGGGTTCCCGGGTTCGATTCCCGGCGGGGTCAGAGATTTTCTCTACCTCGTGATGGCTGGGTGTTGTGTGCTGTCCTTAGGTTAGTTAGGTTTAAGTAGTTCTAAGTTCTAGGTGACTTATGACCACAGCAGTTGAGTCCCATAGTGCTCAGAGCCATTTTTTTATGGATCAGACACAAATATAAGGCTGTGAATTCAACTAAATAGTTAGGAATTACAATTACGAAAAACTTAAATTGGAACGATTACGTAGAAAATGTTGTGGGGAATGCAAACCAAAGACTCGTTTTATTGGGAGAACACTAAGAATATGCAACAGGTCTGCTAAAGACACTGCCTATATTGCTTTGGTACTCTTCTGGAGAATACAGCGCTTTCTGGGTTTCACGTCGGATAAGACTGACGGAGAACTCTGAGAAAGTTCAAAGAAGGGCAGCTCATTTTGTATTATCCCGAGATAGGGGAGAGAGTGCCACTGATATGATATTCGAATTGGGTGGCAATCATTAAAGCAAAGACGTTTTCCCTTGCGGCGGGGTCTTGTTATGAAATTTCAAACACCAAATTGCTCCTCCCAATGCGAAAAATTTTGTTGGCGCCCACCCTTATAGGGAGAAACTATCATCATAATAAATTAAAAGATTTCAGAGATGCAAGAAAGATTTAAGTGTCATTTTTCATGAGCACTATCCGAAGGTGGAACGCCAGAGAAATACTTGAATGTGGTTTGAAACCTTTTACCAGGCACTTAATTGTGAACTGCAGAGTAGTCATGAAGGTGTGGATATAGATGTGGAAAAAAATACTATGGGGGTAAGAACTAGAAATCTCCTACTCGGGGTGGAGAGGGAAGGGAGGAGGAGTAGACGTGGATAGACACAGAGGGGAAGGAGTAGTGGAGGCAGATAAGGGAAGAGGAGTAAATGGACAGAGAAAAGAGGAGGGGTAAATGGACAGAAAGGGAAGAGTTGGAGCTGGACAGAGAAAGAAAAGAGGAGGAAGTAGACAAAGAGAGGGAAAAGGAAGAAATGGAGAGAGAGAGACAGACAGACAGACAGCCAGATGAGGAGGAGGAAATGGACAGAGATCAGAGGAGGTGAAAATAGGTACAGAAAGGGGAGTAAAGCGACAGAGAGGGAGGACAAAATGGACTTTGAGGGGCACGGTGAGGACAAGAATGACTTAGAAGGTGGAGGAAGATGGACAGAGGAGGAAGGAGCAGATAGACAATGTAGAGGAACGGGTGAGGAGGAAATGAACAGAGAGAAAGGGGAGGAAGGTATGAGTAGAGAGAGGGAGAAGAGATGGAGAGAGGGGTGGAAATGGACAGAGAAAGGGGACGAGATGGACAGAGAGAGAGGAGGAGCTGAACAACAGAGGGGAGAGGAGGAGGTGGACAAACAGAGGGGCAGCAAGAGATGAAAAGAGAGAGAAGGGTGGAGGAGATGGACAGAGAGAGGTGATGCACTAATAGAAGATCGGAATAAATACATACCTGAACAACGCCTGATACTCAGCTGGTAATTTATGAATGTTCTGTGGAGATACAATGTTTGATAATGGCTGACTTATTGGGCTGCGGAAGGTGATTGTGGCGATCGCGTTCCATGCGTGTTCCACGTGCTGTGCGTTTGGTCTGATGAATGTTGGCTTTGCCACACTGGCACGGCCTTCCATAAACCTTTCTTTTTTTTTTTTTTTTTTGGTCATCAGTCTACTGACTGTGCTAACCTCTTCATCTCAGAGTAGCACTTGCAACCTACGTCCTCAATTATTTGCTTGACGTATTCCAATCTCTGTCTTCCTCTACAGTTTTTGCCCTCTACAGCTCCCTCTAGTGCCATGGAAGTCATTCCCTGATGTCTTAGCAGATGTCCTATCATCCTGTCCCTTCTCCTTATCAGTGTTTTCCACATATTCCTTTCCTCTCCGATTCTGCGTAGAACCTCCTCATTCCTTACCTTATCAGTCCACCTAATTTTCAACATTCGTCTATAGCACCACATCTCAAATGCTTCGATTCTCTTCTGTTCCTATTTTCCCACAGTCCATGCTTCACTACCATACAATGCTGTACTCCAGACGTACATCCTCAGAAATTTCTTCCTCAAATTAAGGCCAGTATTTGATATTAGTAGACTTCTCTTGGCCAGAAATGCCTTTTTTGCCATAGCGAGTCTGCTTTTGATGTCCTCCTTGCTCCGTCCGTCATTGGTTATTTTACTGCCTAGGCAGCAGAACTCCTTAACTTCTTTGACTTCGTGATCATCAATCCTGTTCTCATTTCTACTACTTCTCATTACCTTCGTCTTTCTCCGATTTACTCTCAAACCATACTGTTCATTCCGTTCAGCAGATCATTTAATTCTTCTTCACTTTCACTCAGGATAGCAATGTCATCAGCGAATCGTATCATTGATATCCTTTCACCTTGTATTTTAATTACACTCCTGAACCTTTCTTTTATTTCCATCATTGCTTCCTCGATGTACAGATTGAAGAGTAGGGGCGAAAGGCTACAGCCTTGTCTTACACCCTTCTTAATACGAGCACTTCGTTCTTGATCGTCCACTCTTATTAATCCCTCTTGGTTGTTGTACATATTGTATATGACCCGTCTCTCCCTACAGCTTACCCCTACTTTTTTCAGAATCTCGAACAGCTTGCACCATTTTATATTGTCGAACGCTTTTTCCAGGTCGACAAATCCTATGAAAGTGTCTTGATTTTTCTTTAGCCTTGCTTCCATTATTAGCCGTAACGTCAGAATTGCCTCTCTCGTCCCTTTACTTTTCCTAAAGCCAAACTGATCGTCACCTAGCGCATTCTCAATTTTCTTTTCCATTCTTCTGTATATTATTCTTGTAAGCAGCTTCGATGCATGAGCTGTTAAGCTGATTGTGCGATAATTCTCGCACTTGTCAGCTCTTGCCGTCTTCGGAATTGTGTGGACGATGCTTTTCCGAAAGTCAGATGGTATATCGCCAGACTCATATATTCTACACACCAACGTGAATAGTCGTTTTGTTGCCACTTCCCCCAGTGATTCTAGAAATTCTGATGGAATGTTATCTATCCCTTCTGCCTTATTTGACCGTAAGTCCTCCATTCCGATTCTAATACTGGATCCCCTATCTCTTCTAAATCGACTCCTGTTTCTTCTTCTATCACATCAGACAAATCTTCACCCTCATAGAGGCTTTCAATGTATTCTTTCCACCTATCTGCTCTCTCCTCTGCATTTAACAGTGGAATTCCCGTTGCACTCTTAATGTTACCACCGTTGCTTTTAATGTCACCAAAGATTGTTTTGACTTTCCTGTATGCTGAGTCTGTCCTTCCGACAATCATATCTTTTTCGATCTCTTCACATTTTTCCTGCAGCCATTTCGTCTTAGCTTCCCTGCACTTCCTATTTATTTCATTCCTCAGCGACTTGTATTTCTGTATTCCTGATTTTCCCGGAACATGTTTGTACTTCCTCCTTCCATCAATCAACTGAAGTATTTCTTCTGTTACCCATGGTTTCTTCACAGCTACCTTCTTTGTACCTATGTTTTCCTCCCCAACTTCTGTGATGGCCCTTTTTTAGAGATGTCCATTCCTCTTCAACTGTACTGCCTGCTGCGCTATTCCTTATTGATGTATCTATAGCGTTAGAGAAGTTCAAACGTATCTCGTCATTCCTTAGTACTTCCGTATCCCACTTCTTTGCGTATTGATTCTTCCTGACTAATGTATTGAACTTCAACCTACTCTTCATCACTACTATATTGTGATCTGAGTCTATATCTGCTCCTGGGTACGCCTTACAATCCAGTATCTGATTTCGGAATCTCTGTCTGACCATGATGTAATCTAATTGAAATCTTCCCGTATCTCCCGGTCTGTTCCAAGTATACTTCCTCCTCTTGTGATTCTTGTACAGGGTATTCGCTATTACTAGCTGAAACTTGTTACAGAACTCAATTAGTCTTTCTCCTCTTTCATTCCTTGTCCCAAGCCCATATTATCCTGTAACCTTTTCTTCTACTCCTTCCCCTACAACTGCATTCCAGTCGCCCATGACTATTAGATTTTCGTCCCCCTTTACATACTGCATTACCCTTTCAATATCCTCATACACTTTCTCTATCTGTTCATCTTCAGCTTGCGACGTCGGCATGTATACCTGAACTATCGTCAGTGTTGGTCTGCTGTCGATTCTGATTAGAACAACCCGGTCACTGAAATGTTCACAGTAACACACCCTCTGCCCTACCTGCCTATTCATAACAAATCCTACACCTGTTATACCATTTTCTGCTGCTGTTGATATTACCCGATACTCATCTGACCAGAAATCCTTGTCTTCCTTCCACTTCACTTCACTGACCCCTACTATATCTAGATTGAGCCATTGCATTCCCCTTTTCAGATTTTCTAGTTTCCCTACCACGTTCAAGCTTCTGACATTCCACGCCCCGACTCATAGAACGTTATCCTTTCGTTGATTATTCAATCTTTTTCTCATGGTAACCTCCCCCTTGGCAGTCCCCTCCCGGAAATCCGAATGGGGGACTATTCCAGAATCCTTTGCCAATGGAGAGATCATCATGACACTTCTTCAAATACAGGCCACATGTCCTGTGGATACACGTTACGTGTCTTGAATGCAGTGGTTTCCATTGCCTTCTGCATCCTCATGTCGTTGATCATTGCTAATTCTTCCGCCTTTAGGGGCAATTTCCCACCCCTAGGACAAGAGAGTGCCCTGAACCTCTATCCGCTCCTCCGCCCTCTTTGACAAGGCCGTTGGCAGAATGAGGCTGACTTCTTATGCCGGAAGTCTTCGGCCGCCAATGCTGATTATTTATCAAAATTTAGGCAGTGGCGGGGATCGAACCCGGGACCGAAGACGTTTTGATTATGAATCAAAGACGCTACCCCTAGACCTCGGGTACCATAAACTTACTTCCATCGTATATTGTATATTCTCGTGGATGGAATTCAGATGCTGCAAAAGTTGTGTCAGCTCTTCTTCACTATTTGGCCACCTTACAAAATTATCATCTACGTATCGCCAGAAGACTTGCTGTTTAATTTCTGCCGAAGAGAATACTCCTTGTCAGAAGTCCTCCATAAAACGGTTTGATACAAAAGGGGAGAAAGGACTAGCCAAGGGAGCATTGTCAATTTGTTCAAAATGTTCTCTCTTCAATAGTGGCACAGTATTGATAAGCCGATTTTGATTTATCTGCCGGTGATGGCCAACGAATCCATGAGGGGAATCCTAGCAAGGATTGAGATGACATCAAAACCAATAAATTCCATTCACTAAGTGACTGCAGTTATGAATATGGTGTGAAAGTTTTTCCACACAAGGTCTCAGTAACGAAATAACATGGCAGTTAAGTCATACGTATATGCACCCATATTGTTCACAACAGGACCTACTGATAAACCTTCTATGTGAATTTTTGAAAGACCAAATAGCCTGGTTGAAATACTCCCATGAAATTTTAATCTTTCCGCGACTTTTTGCGGTAGAGAAAAATAATTCAAAAACGCTAACCTTTTTCTTTCTGCTCTCTCTGAAGTATCTTTCAGTCTACTGGTACGTTGCTTCACTCAACTAAGCTGTAAATCTTCCAATCGTTGACTTCACATAACGGCTGTACAGTGGCGCTTCCGTTATCTGCTGGAAGGACCACCATGTGAGGATCATTTGCCGGCCACGGTGGCCGTGCGGTTCTAGGCACTTCAGTCCGGAACCGCGTGACTGCTACGGTCGCAGGTTCGAATCCTGCCTCGGGCATGGATGTGCCCAGGTTAGTTAGATTTAAGTAGTTCTAAGTTCTAGGGGACTGATGACCTCAGATGTTGAGCCCCATAGTACTCAGAGCCATTTTTGAGAATCATTTCGCAGCTTGCGTAACGCGTCCCTTCCTAAGGAGGAAGTACACACATCAAATAAAGTTTGGCATCACCCCGGTTTCCCGGACTCCTGAAGATAGACGCTGACAAACACAGTCCCTTTGACTGTTCGGAGATGTCAATAAACCCGCCCGAAGATGTAAACAACCATGCATGACCAGCGCCTATTAGATGGAGGGGTCCGACAGTCGATCAGTTCCAGTAATTCCACCAGGAAGGAGGTACACGTCTCGTGTTGTCTTTAGTTCAACCATGCCTAGAGGTCGCGTCCGCATTGTTACTTTGTGTCAGGAAGGGCTCTCAACAAGGGAAGTGTCCAGGCGTCTTGGAGTGAACCAAAGAGATGCTGTTCGGACATGAGACACAGAAAGACAGGAACTGTCGATGACATGCCTCGCTCAGGCCGCTCAAGGATTACTACTGCAGTAGATGACCGCTACCTACGGATTATGGCTCGGGGGAAACCTGACAGCAACGCCACCATGTTGAATAATGCTTCTCGTGCAGCCACAGGACGTCATGTTACGACTCAAACTGTGCGCAATAGGCTGTATGATGCGCAACTTCACTCTCGACGTCCATGGCGAGGTCCATCTTTGCAACCAGCACGACACAATGTTGCGCGGTACAGATGGGCCCAACTACATGCTGAATGGACCACTCAGGATTGGCATCACATTCTCTTCATCGGTGAGTTTCGCACATGCCTTCAACCAGACAGTCATCAGAGACATGTTTGGAGGCAGCCCGGTCAGGCCGAACGCCTTAGACACACTCTCCAGCGAGTGCAGCAAGGTGGAGTTTCCCTGATGTTTTGGGGTAGCTTCATGTGGGGCCGATGTACCGCGCTGATGGTCATGGAAGACGCTGTAACGGCTGTACGATACGTGAATGCCATCCTCCGACCGATAGTGCAACCATATCGGAAGCATATTGGACAGGCATTCGTCTTCATGGACAACAATTCGCGCCCCCATCGTGCACATCTTCTGAATGACTGCCTTCAGGATAACGACATCGTTCGACTAGAGTGGCCAGCATGTTCTCCAGACATGAACCCTATCGAACATGCCTGGGATAGATTGAAATGGGGTTTTTGTGGACGACGTGATCCACCAACCACTCCGAGTGATCTACATCGAATCGCCGTTGAGGAGTGAGACACTCTGGACCGACAGTGCCGTGACGAACTTGTGGATAGTATGCCATGACGAATACAGTCATGCATCAATGCAACAGGACGTGCTACTGGGTATTAGAGGTTCCGGTATGTACCATCACCTCTGAAGGTCTCGCTGTATGGTGGTATAACATGCAATGTGTGGTTTTCATGAACAATAAAAAGGGCGGAAATGATGTTTATGTTTCCTCTCTATTCCAGTTTTCTGTACAGCTTCCGGAACTCACGTAACCGAGGTGATGCAAAACTTTTTTTGATGTGTGTGTTAATCTTCTGAGGAGGAACTCTCGTGAGTGCGCGACATGTTCCACAGTTTTTTTAAAATTTTTTTTTGCTGTGTCACTGGAAAGAGGTCCGACAGCTTCTTCGATAGTGCCAATAAAATTGGTTAAAGGAAAGTTTCTACGCGTACTCATGAAGTTCTTTTCCAACCACCGACCAGTTATATTTGTCCAAGACCGTATCCGTGAAACTGACCACGGATGACCAGAAATTAAGATACTCCTTTTTTGAGCTGACCTTAATCATTTAGATTGCTGGTTATTGGGACACTTCAAGACATTGGTGTATTCCACATCCACCTACAACATGCACACATTACAGGAAAGAGACAAAATCCGAAGACAGATGTGTTGGCTTGCGTTCTTGATTCTCTGGGAATGAAAGTTGGCGAATGTGGAAGAATAAATGGTAAC
Organism: Schistocerca americana; assembly: GCF_021461395.2. NCBI lineage: Eukaryota > Metazoa > Arthropoda > Insecta > Orthoptera > Acrididae > Schistocerca > Schistocerca americana. The sequence goes on along the minus strand of NC_060121.1, from coordinate 553,266,150 downwards.
TACATTGAGTACATCCTGTAGAGTCAATCTTTGCCTCTCATATAACAGAATGGTTCACATTTCAACAAGTTTTTACCCTAGAACGTTCCTGTATGAGGCTGTTTTCAAGTTATAGACTGGAACAAGGCGGGGAGCTTCTTTTAAACAAACTTGACTGCACTCGACAGATTAATAAAGAAGACAAACTATTTCATTTGATATCATTTCGTTTACTCAACGAGCGGTGTGGCTTCTTTAACTTACGCAAGATTTTTGAATCCTTCAGTATTTCACTAAGAATCGTTTGGGACTCTATGCATTATTTTTATGCTAATATGAACGGGAGCCAGAGCTTATTACACATATCCTAGCCCTCGCTGAATCTTTGTGTCAGATCTCTACCCGCCTGCCTGATGTAATTTCGCGATCGCCCTCGCGATCGCTTTGATCGATTCTAGGAAAACAAGATCTTGTAAATATACTGAATTTCCTTTCGTATGGAGACACCAATGTACGGAATTCTACTCGATACATGGGCCTTTGTATGTCGAAGAAGAGTAGTAACCTTATCTGGTGGTCCATGGCTTGTCCTGAGTTCTATGAATAGTTGTCTACAAATTCTTTCCTGCTTACCTTAAGTAAATTCCGTGACTAATAATGTTCAAATGTAATTCAACGACCGTCTCTCCTTGTACAGATTCTGAATGAAAAACAATATAATTGGACAATCAAAAGAGAAAACGTAATAAATTACTTACGCTACTACCTCAATCAGTATCAGAAATTACATGATAACATTAATAATAATGTCAACTATGAAGCTAGAGGTGAGGTAACTAATAACGAGGAAAACATACAGTAAGTAGTATCTGACACTGAACACCGAAATTAGACTTTCATGTTCAGTTACCTGTCCAACAGGAAGAGATAACTGAAGTTTCAAGGACACACTTCGGGTCAAAACCAGGTTTTCTTCATTGAAACTACGAGAAAGATTTCCCTGAAGCTTCAGCTATACTGGCGTGTCTGCGTGTCTCTGACAACAGTCTTGCGCCTCCCTTGCTTCTGCAGCGAATCAACGACACTCTGCGCTGTTTCTTTACAGCATTTCGAATAGTCTTCTATAACTCCATTTGCAAACCATGTGCTGGAGAGAAATTAGTAACTGCTTCGTAAAAAGTACCTCAACGGAAAAAGACAGGCATCAGAAGCCTCAATTGAGAAACAGTATGCTCACCTCTGGCTTTGCAGAAGTTCACAACTGTTACTCGTCGCTGTGCTGCATATTATTCGGCAAAGCGAACTGACGACCTGACCACGGTGGCAGCATTCTGCAAGACACGAAGTGGAGTTCGTAACAGCGGACGGTTTTCTCACAGGTGGAGCACCGTCACACGTTTCACATGCTATGTCAATGCCGTGCACGGCACAACGATTTAATACCTTCACTTTTGTCTGACTATATTCCTCGCACTCTATGACAACATTTATCCATCGCATGTACCGGAAAGAAAGGACGGAAGATTAACGTTTAACGTTCCTTCGACATCGAAGTCATTAGAGTCAGTGCACAAGCTGGGAATGTTTCAAGTAGAGGGAAGGAAATTGGCCGTGCCCTTTCAGAGGAACCGTCCCGTCATTGCCTGGAGAGATTTAGGAAAATAATAGAAAAGCTAAATCATGATGATCGGACGCGAGTTTGAACCGTCGTCCTCCTGGATGCGAGTCCAGTGTGCTAACCACAGCACCACTTCACTCGGCAGTATGGATGTGAATCCATGTTTCATCTGAGTAAACAAGTGACCGCGTCAGTGCAGATATTCAATTTTTCAGTAACATTTTAATGTTACGATAAAATTCTTAAACTGTGTTCTATCGATTTCAACGTCGTCAAGAGTTATCCTTCTGTTTCAACAAATCACCAAATGTTGGCAGCCGCCTCTTGATGCAATGCAGATAAGGAGACAGTGTCAGCACATAGATCGCTGCCGCATTGTCGACTGTGCACTGCGTTGGAGCAGTGATATGTGATACGTTTCGTGAGAAGTGAAACTGTTAAACTTGTGGAAATACAGGGGTTGGACAAAAATATGGAAACACGGCGAGAAACGCATGCTCCAACGTAAATGCATGTGCTCTCCAAGCCTGCAGGTTGCGCTGTTATATCTCATCACGAACGGGACTGAATATCTTAAATACGCTGCAAGTTTCAGTCGTGGTCAGAACAGTATTCTGTGTAATTGTGAGTGCATTATGTCGGAGCTAAGTGAATTCGAACGTGAGAAAATTGTCCGCGCTCTTACCGTGGGTGCTCCCGGGTCCGAGGTAGACAATGTGTTTGGTGTTTCAAGAGGCAATGTATCATTTAAAGCCTGTACGGGGAAAGCGGAAAAACATCGTCCGCTAAGTCACAAAGTGGACGAGACTGTGTTGAGCCCCCTCCCCCCCCTTCCCCACCATAAATAAAAAATAAAAACAATCTGTAACTGTGTCGATTGCCGTCTGGCAGGACAGAGGAGTTGTAACGTCTTCCGGGTCTCGTGGGCGAACAGATCGAACCGGGTTTGAAACGATGGTTGATTACGGACCCCGTTTTGTTTTATACGAACGGTATTTACGGTCTCTAGAAATGTCATAACAGGCAAGCATTCATGTTCAAAAATCTTACAGCTGATTGACGCAATCGACATGGGCTTTATGTGTCTCTTCAACGATCCTTCTTGAAAACGGGAATCACCTCCAGATTTCCCCAGTGACTAGGTACGCATCACTCCTCCGACGTCTCGTGGTAGACTTCTGCCTGGTTTATGTAGAATCGTATCGGTGTCCCATCATCTCCAGCCAGCTTTGCTCTGTTGAGCAATTTTAGTTTATTTTCTGTCCGACGGTCACTTAATTGATATTCGGCGTTCTGACGTTCATGTGACTGTTTAAACAAGGAACCATAGTACCATCTTGCGCAATGAAGTAATTTTGGAAAATGCAGTTCAGTAGTTCGGCCTTCCCTCTGTCACGCTGCGTCATAAACTTGGTATCCCTTGTCCATTGCATCCGTTACTTGATGCAATTAAACATCAGCTTTGTTTCACAACAACAGCATTTTCTGAACCATTTCTTATTTGTATCAATAGGTCGTTTCATTGAGTCATTTCATAATGTTTGAAACACCGTATATGTCCATAAATCATACTAAAAATCGATGTAAACAGTAGGGACCTATACGTCAACGGACTGCTTGCACGTTGGTGTGCAAAACTTACGGACGAAAGTAATTTTCGCATGATGGGTCACTGCCAAAAAACATAGCACGATGAAACTTCGAGCATTGTTATGAAGAAGTGCTACACTGTAGTACAGAAAGTTACTGAAAGATATACTCAGTGAGACGGAGAGAAAGGACACTTTTATTCAAAGACAATAAGGACCCTGAAGTAACTGCGATTCATGATGGCCCGTAAAAATGGAGTTGGGGACGAATGTAGCCCTGAGAAACGTCCATAGGGACGGGGTACAGTATCAGGATAACGTTTGTAGGAGTGGGTACAGTGTTCAATGATTTGAAGTCAGTATGCCCATGCAGCATTATGCCTGCTGACACCCTAACACCTGAACCACCAAAATGACCGTATTCGACAATGTTCTTGCGTCCATTACGCGTTCCCACCTCCCGGCGTATGGGGGCTTATCCAGTGCCTCGGTGGTCAAGATATTATGGTGTGGGATGTACAATGTTGCGTGGCTGTACAGATCTCCAAATCTTTCAGCACGATGCATCGACCAGTCAACGATAATGTGACACTGTTCTCCTTCCCTATATGCGTCTTTTCAGGGGTACATTGGCCCTGACCATTTTATGCCTGACAACGGGCGACCGCACCGAATTGTACAGGTGGAGCAGCTCTTCGAAGGGGAGGATGTTCGGCGATTATACTCATCTCCCCGTTCCTCAGACTTAAATCGCATCGAGCCCGCGTGGAATTCGTCCTTCGTGGGTTACTTTGTTCCAAGGTAGCAGAATTCCTGAAGTTCGTTTCAGTGTGTGCACAGTTGTCCGTGGCGATCATACTCCCTACTAAGAACCGTCTCTTCTTGTGTAATGTCCAGGGTATCATCGTGAATCGTAGTGAGTTAATTACACTACTGGCCATTAAAATTGCTACATCAAGAAGAAATGCAGATGATAAACGGGAATTCATTGCACAAATATATTATACTAGAACTGACATGTGATTTCATTTTCACGCAGTTTGGGGGCATAGATCCTGAGAAATCAGTACCCAGAACAACCACCTCTGGCCGTAATAACGGCCTTGATACGACTGGGCATTGAGTCAAACAGAGCTTGGATGGCGTGTACAGGTACAGCTGCCCATGCAGCTTCAACACGATACCACAGTTCATCATGAGTAGTGACTGGCGTATTGTGACGAGCCAGTTGCTCGGCCACTATTGACCAGACGTTTTCAACTGGTGAGAGATCTGGAGAATGTGCTGGCCAGGGCAGAAGTCGAACATTTTCTGTATCCAGAAAGGCCAGTACAGGACCTGCAACATGCAGTCGTGCACTATCCTGCTCAAATGTAGGGTTTCGCAGGGATCGAATGAAGGGTAGAGCCACGGGCCGTAATACATCTGAAATGTAGCGTCCACTGTTCAAAGTGCCGTCAATGCAAACAAGAGGTGACTTCTGAAATTTTCCCGGCGTATTTCTTCTTCTAATAAGCCGGGATCCGGCTGCATACCCGGAAATTATTAGAAGAACAAACAAGAGGTGACCGAGACGTGTAACTAATGGCACCCCATTCCATCACGCCGAGTGATACGCCAGTATGGCGATGACGAACACACGCTTCCGATGTGCGTTCACCGCGATGTCGCCAAACACGGATGCGACCATCGTGATGCTGTAAACAGAACCTGGATTCATCCGAAAAAATGACGTTTTGCCATTCGTGCACCCACGTTTGTCGTTGAGTACACCATCGCAGGCGCTCCTGTCTGTGATGAAGCGTCAAGGGTAACCGCAGCCATGGTCTCCGAGCTGATAGTCCATGCTGCTGCAAACGTCGTCGAACTGTTGGTGTAGATGGTTGTTGTCTTGCAAACGTCCCCGTCTGTTGACTCAGGGATCGAGACGTGGCTGCACGATCCGTTACAGCCATGCGGATAAGATGCCTGTCATCTCCACTGTTAGTGATACGAGGCCATTGGGATCCAGCACGGCGTTCCGTATTACCCTCCTGTACCCACCGATTCCATATTCTGCTAACAGTCATTGTATCTCGACCAACGCGTGCAGCAATGTCGCGATACGATAAACCGCAATCGCGATAGGCTACAATCCGACCTTTATCAAAGTCGGAAACGTCATGGTGCGCATTTCTGCTCCTTACACGAGGCATCACAACCTTTCACCAGGCAACGCCGGTCAACTGGTGTTTCTGTGTGAGAAATCGGTTGGAAACTCTCTTCATGTCAGCACGTTGTAGGTGTCGCCACCGGCGCCAACCTTGTGTGAATGCTGTGAAAAGCTAATCATTTGCATATCACAGCATCCTGTCCGTTTAATTTCGCGTCTGTAGCACGTCATCTTCGTGGTGTAGCAATTTTAGTGGCCAGTAGTGTAGTTAGTTTGTTACGTATTTCATAGATCATTTGAAAGTTTCTTTTATCGAACTGAGATGAAACGAGTCAGTTTACGGAATATGCGTGATTAGTTTTAACATTAATAAACAAATTATAATTTTAGTTCTACTTGTGTAACTACAATTCTGAACTAGTTTTCTTCTTTTCTTTTCTTTTTTTTTTTTTTTTTTACTGGCTATCAGTTTTTTGAGTAGAAAGTCGTCTGTGGAATGTAGGGTGTTTTCCAGGAAAAATGATTTTAAGTAAGACTTAAACCTTGTATTGCTACCTGCCAGACATTTTATGTTATTGGGCAAATGATATAAGATTCTTGTTGCTGCTTATTGAACTCCATTCTGAGTCACTGACAGCTTTAATAGTGGGTAATGAAGGTAATTTTTCCCTTTAGTGTTGTAGTTATGGACCTCATAGTCCTCCTCAAGTTGTGGTGGATTATTTATGATGAATTCTTTAGCGAATATATAAATATTGTGACAGCGCAGTTAAAACGACTAGCTCTTTGAAGACGTACCTAATGACGGGCGTGGGTAAAAATCACGTATTATTCTTTCTGCCCGCTTTTTGCAATCAATATGTTTTTACTAAGTGATGTGATACCTCAAAAAACGACATTATTGTGTGGAAATATCCAAAATATATCAGGATGTTGAGATGTGTTTGTTTCCAAGATTAGCAATCATACGAAAAGCAAAAGTAGCGGAATGTAATTGTTCGAGAAGCTCAGCAATATGCTTCTTCAGGTTCAAGTTTTCATGAGTATGTACACCCTAAAATCTGGAGCATTTTATTCTGTCTACTGACTCCACCTCACGTGCTACATCAGTTGTTCGTAAGACTCTGTTTGCCAGACGGAACTGAATATAATGCATTTTTTCAAAATTTATGGAGAGTCTACTTTCAGAGAACCCCTTTATAATTCTTTCTAAAATATCATTTACCATCGCTTCTGATGCTTTCTCTCTAACTGGATTTATTATAACACTAGTATTGTCTGCTGGAAGTACCAATTGTGCTTGTTGAATATTAACTTGAATGTCATTGACATATATAAGGAATAGGAGTGGACCCAAAATTGAACCTTACGGGACTGTCTTTGTATTTTCTCTCTGGTCACTAAAATTTTATACTCTTTCAGAATTGTATGACTTCATTGTAATTATTTTCTTTGAATAAAAGTATCATTCGTGATCGTCTCATTCGGTAATTCTTTCAGTCACCTTCCGTACTATACTGTAGCAGTTCTTTTCACGTGTGGTAGAAGTTGTGTTTCTACACAGTGACACATCCCTAAGTTTTGCTCGCCGGTGCATTTCCTTTCATCGGCGTAGGGGTGACGTGTGGAATATACAGCTCTTCTAGTCCAGTGTCATGCAGACTGACGCAGCTGACTATGTTGCACGCGACAACGCGACGTCTCGGGTGCGACGCCGGGGCTGCGGCCGGTCACATGGCCGTATGGCGCGGCGCGGCGCGGCGGAATGCACGCGCGTGTCCTTGGCGCGACCTCCGGCGCGCTCCACGGACTCCTGCCCTGGCGGGTCCACCGTCGCCCCTGCCCGCTGCTCCCCAAATTATTTGCACAGCACGCTCGCCGTCACTGTGTTCCGCACCAACGGACAGGCGTCCAGGCCTTACATAATGCCCGGTTTCCTCAGACACTGAAGACTTCAAGGTGAGTACCACCGCTAGTGCCTCCTGACACTACTTACCGTGTCTATATGCGCTTGGTCCAACTTACATCATTTATATTTATCATTATGTAAATTTTTTGTCCATGGATGATAACATAATCAAGGCTTTGCTAAATGGAACAAAAACCAGCAATTTTAAAAATAAATCTGGACAAAGTCAGAGAGATGCTCTGTCCGCTTCTCTCTTTAACGTCGTCAAGGTTTCAACGTATACACTGAGATGACAGAAGTCATCAGGTACCTTCTAAAATAGTGTCGGACCTCCTTTCGGTTGGAGTAGTGCAGCAGCTCGACGTGACATGGACTCAAATTGTCGAAAGTCCTCTGCAGAAATATTGAACCGTGCTGCCTGTACAGCCGTCCAGGATTGCGAAAGTGTTGCCGGTGCAGGGTTTTGTACACGAACTGGCCTCTCGATTATGTTCCATATGTTGTTGTTGTCTTCAGTCCTGAGACTGGTTTGATGCAGCTCTCCATGCTACTCCATCCTGTGCAACCTTCTTCATCTCCCAGTACTTACTGCAACCTACATCCTTCTGAATCTGCTTAGTGTATTCATCTCTTGGTGTCCCTCTACGATTTTTACCCTCCACGCTGCCCTCCAATGTTAAATTTGTGATCCCTTGATGTCTCAAAACACGTCCTACCAACCGCTCCCTTCTTCTTGTCAAGTTGTGCCACATACTGCTCTTCTCCCCAATTCTATTCAATACCTCCTCATTAGTTATGTGATCTACCCACCTAATCTTCAGCATATATATATATGTTCGATTTAATTCGTTCTAGGTGATCTGGGTGGGCAAATCTTTCGTTCTAACTGTCCAGAGCGTTCTTCAAACCAATTGCGGACAACTGTGGCCCGTGACATGGTACACTGTCATCCACATAAATTCCACCACTGATTGGGAACATGAAGTTCGTGGATGACTGCAAGTGGTCTCCAAGTAGCCGAGCATAATCACTTCTAGTCGACGATCGGTTCAGGTGGACCAGAGAACCTAATCCATTAAACACAGCCTACGTCATTATTGAGCCACCACCAGCTTGCACAGTATCTTGTTGACAACTTGGGTCTGTGGCTCCGTGGGGCCAGCGCCACACTCATACTTTATCATCAGACCTTAGCATCTGAAATCGGGAGTCATCTGACCAGGCCACTATTTGCCAATCGCCTACGGTTCAACCGATATGGTCATGAGTGATGTTGTGCTGTTAGCAAAGGTACTAACGTCGATCGTCTGCTGCCACAGTGCATGAACGCCAAATTTTGGCGCACTGCCCTAACGGATACGTTTATCGTACGTCCAATGTTGATTTCTGTGGTTGTTTCACGCGGTGTTGTTTGTCTGTTAACACTGACAACTCTACGCAAACACCGCTGCTCTCGATCGTTAAGTGAAGCCCGTCGGGCACTGCGTTGTCCGTGGTGAGAAGTAGTGCCTGAAATTTGGTATTCGCGGCACGCTCATGGCACTGTGGATGTCGGAATATTCAATTTCCTAGCGATTTTCGAAATAGATGTCTCATGTGTCTAGCTCCGACTACCATTCCGCCGTACAAGTCTGTTAATTCAATTCGGGTGGCCACGGTTATGTCCAAAACCTTTTAACATGAATCACCTGATTACAAATAACAGCTCCGCCAGTGCACTGCCTCATTATACCTTATGCATGCGATACTACCGCCATCTGTATATGCATATATCGCTATCCCATGACTTTTGCCACGTCAGTGTAGTGCTCACTGCAAAACGTGAAGCTTGTAGAAGAAGCATCCAAACGCGGCGTAAAAGTAAGCGAACAGAAAACAAAATACATTCAAATGTTTAAAGATGAGGAAGATAACTAGTGGCGTCTAATAATCGGCAAACATATATTTGATTGGGATGAGCAGCTCAAATTTCTGGGATCAGTGGCAGACAAACAATACCAAAGACAAGTACAGGTGAAAATGAGACAACATTATGCTAACAGAGTCTACTACTCCATACAAAACTTCTAGGGTCTAAAAAACTGACAAGAAAAAATAAAATGAAGCCATATAACAATATAATTAGACCAATCTTAACCTATGAAGTAGAAACATGGAGTCCAACTAAAGTGGATGAACACGAGTTAAAAGTATTTGGAAACAAAGTGCATAAGAAAATCTTTGGCCATGCTGTGATAATGAACCGCAAAGCTGGAAGAGAAGACACAAGAAATCCACATTCTGTCACAAGAAGCAACAGTAATCGGCGCCGTTAACTAAAGATTTCATTGGACAGACCATCTGATGAGAATGAAACAGTATCAAGTGATTTCAAGATTATTCACGGAGAAGTCGTTTGATAAGAGACCAAGGGGAGTCCCAGGAGTAAGCTACGCGGGTAAATCAAAACAATACGCAGCAAGACTGGCGTGCATAATTGGCAGGAAGTGGCACTAGGTAGATGCATAAGATAGCAACATGTGAGATCGGCATGGCAACTTCGACTTCTGAGGGAGCCAACAAGAAGAACAGCGAAGCAGTACTGACCCTACGACTTATCCAAGAGGACAGACTGAAAAAAGGCAAACTTCTTTTATAGCATCTGCAGAATTAGAGAAAGCTTTTGGCTATGTTTACTGGACTAAAATCTGAAATTTGTAAGATAACAAGGAAAAATACAAGGACCGAAAGTTTATTTACAACTTGTGCAGAAAGCAGGCAGCAGTGATAACAGTCGAAGAATGTGACGAGGAAGCCGTAATGAAGAATGGATGAGTCAGGGTTGTAGCCTATGGCAAACGTTATTCAGTCTGTACATTGAGCAAGCAGTAAAGGAAAGAATGGAGAAATTAGGCAAGGGAATTAAAGTTCATCATCAGTCTTTCTCAATTCAACATCCCTCATCCTGCCATAGACCCTTCAGTTAGTTTCTGTCAACCATTTCACGGTACGAACATTAGTTCACAGATAATTGTACATCATGAGATTTTCAACTTTTATAGACAGTCGTCAAAGAAATAAGTTTACCATTTTCTACGAATCTGTGCAGTCACGTAACACGCCGCGTTCTTCAAACTGCTCAAAACTCCCATCTACACACTTCTGCTTCACAAAATTACTCCCCTTGAATTTTCAATCATAACACGACTCAAATATTTCTCCTTATGACTTTCATCTTCATTACACTCGAATATTACATTTATTTCTGTGCTTCTGGGCCGCAACCCGAGCTTCAGCTTTGACTACTGGCCACGGAGCGACTCACTCAAACACCTCGAAAGCGTGCGCAATCTACCTGGGATCCTCAGACCGCTGGCGCGTAACTGCAACTTTGGTTGGTTGGGTTGTTTTAGGGGAGGAGGCCAGACAGCGAGGTCATCCGTCTCATCGGAGTAGGGAAGGACGGGGAAGGAAGTCGGCCATGCCCTTTCAAAGGAACCATCCCGGCATTTGCCTGGAACGATTTAGGGAAATCACGGAAAACCTAAATCACGATGGCCGGACACGGGATTGAACCGTCGTCCTCCTGAGCGCGAGCACCTTTTAGTCTCTGGAGCAGTAGTCGTCTAATGATTTTGCTCAAGAGCCATTACGCATACTTTGAGGCGGCACCTCTAGCCGCACACGTACGATTTTATTATTAATTGGTAACCAGCATAAACTGGGACGGTATAAGCGCGCAGTAGGCTAGATACAGTAAGGGGGCGATAAGTTGGCCGCTGACCCCAAATCAACGATTATTGAAAGTTGGAACCATTCGGATCACTTCGTGTCGACTGTTCTCTGTTACAGACTGCTGTCACCCTCATCGACCCCAAAGTTGTGACACTGTAATTGCTTGACAAAGTCTTGTGTTGTTTGTGTGAGCAGATGATTAATTGATTAATAACAATAATTGTGCCGGCCGGAGTGGCCGAGCGGTTAAAGGCGCTACAGTCTGGAACCGCACGACCGCTACGGTCGCAGGTTCGAATCCTGCCTCGGGCATGGATGTGTGTGATGTCCTTAGGTTAGTTAGGTTTAAGTAGTTCTAAGTTCTAGGGGACTTATGACCACAGTAGTTGAGTCCCATAGTGCTCAGAGCCATTTGCACCATTTGAACAATAATTGTATTTATATTTAAATGAAATATGCAGTATGAGACACGTTCACAAATACTTTTTAAATGTTTTAAATGTAATTTTTCTTCTTGTAATGCAACTGTCCCAATTTAATTTCAAGTTCCTTGCTATCAATATGTACAGTATTTGAGGATGACCGTCTCTGTAATGGGCATTTACGAATCCGTGCTATTTCCTTTTGAAAGCCTCAGGTCGGTACTAGTCGTCCACGCCCGTAAGCTGTCAGCACTGGAAGACAAAGACAAACAAGGAGACACTCTCCCTCTCACGTCCTCTAACCCCACAGTGGCCACGCTACTGCCGGCCGGTGTGGCCGAGCGGTTCTAGGCGCTTCAGTCTGGAACTGCGAGACCGCTATGGTCGCAGGTTCGAATCCTGCCTCGGGCATGGATGTGTGTGATGTCCTTAGGTTAGTTAGCTTTAAGTAGTTCTAAGTTCTAGGGGACTGATGACCTTAGATGTTAAGTCCCATAGTGCTCAGAGCCATTTTTGAGCCACGCTACTTACCCCGTTGCCCCTGAAGTAAGCAGCCAGCGTTGCTTAGCTCACCGTCGAATTCGCCAATCCCAATTAAAATATACTGTACATTTTACTGTCTCTGCAAGTATTTTTTTGTTACTGAGCAGGAAAACTACACTCTTAACAACCACTTTAAGTTGACGTTTTTGGATTAGGCTGTTGGCTGGTATATAGATGGATATTATAAAACGCTGCTGACAACCGCGGGCCACACTAATACTTGATTCGAGCCGCATGTGGTAGTTTGGCGACCACTGCACTAGAGCATTAGTGACATCGTAGCCACCGGAATTGAGCTGCTAATACTGATATATCTCGTGCGGTAGCGTTCCCGCTTCCCGCGCCCGGGTTCCCGGGTTCGATTCTCGGCGGGGTCAGGGATTTTCTCTGCCTCGTGATGACTGGGTGTTGTGTGATGTCCTTAGGTTAGTTAGGTTTAAGTAGTTCTAAGTTCTAGGGGACTGACGACCATAGATGTTAAGTCCCATAGTGCTCAGAGCCATTTTGGAACCGATATATCGATATTCACTAAGGGTATCAAAAACAGTACCATCAGAAAATAGTGGGTGGTATAGCCCATATGAACATACAAGTGGTATGGGAAATATTTATAAGACTGACGCGGAATGGACCTTTGTTGAAAAAGAGGAGAATTGCCAATCACAAAAAGTGCTGGAAACTGTGATTTCTCTGCACTGATCGGTTGCTGTCGTACCTTTCTTGATAAAGAAGGGAATTGCCAGTCACAGAAAGTTCCCACATCCAATCAACCACATAAACAAACAACGATTGGTATTCACCCATTCAGGTTTATTCGTCTCTGCTGGTATAGCCCCGTCAATTTTGTGTGCGGGGAAGATTTTTATTTATTGATGCGACGAGATTTTCCCTGGAAGAGCCATCAAGTACACTACGCACGCATTCCAGAATGAACTTATGTTCGTTCAGAATTCAACTCAGAATATCTTCAAAAGTGTTAAAAAATCAACAGGGATACGTTTCAAAATAATATGAGTATCCACAGACCAACCCGTGCTGAATACTAGGCGTTTTGTGAAACAATATTTTTTTCTTCAAGAATATGAATTTGGCATCCATTGAAATTGCCTCCCGGTTTGCCCCCCCCCTCCCTCCCCCCCCCCCTCCACCCTCCACCTGCCCTCCCTTTGATCCGGGCCTGTTCATAATAAAAGAACGTGTGTCCATCGTCGAGTGTTATGTGAAGCACAATTTGCGGAAAGTATGTGCGGAACTATATGCACGTGAGTTTAAGACTGGAAGTGTTTTGGCAAAACCTCCAGCAAAGTCTGCAGTGCAAAACGTAGTGCCTGAAGGGTGCTAAACACGCTCTGCAGCGTATAAACCGTAACTGTCTTAAAGAAGTTCGAATACTAGAAAACATTGCTCGAGTGAAGGAAAACCTGGAAAAAAAGTCTGACGAAATCTCAGTGCCACATATCTCTGCAAGTGGGAATTAAGAGCGCGTCGCGTCGAAACATTATCAAGAAGGACTTGCGTCTGCATCCTTACAAATGTACTGTTGTGAATTAAAGGGCGCAGGTGAATTTTTGCATGTTGAATTCTGCTGGTGCTTTCTGATTGAAGTTGATTCTCAGTTTTTCATTCCCTCAGGTTAGGCCTATTTCAGCCTGTCAGGGTATGTGGACTTACAGAACATGCCCCCTTATGCATCAGAAAATACCCTTCGATATTCTGAAGAGCTGTTGTATAATCTCAAAATTGGTGTTTTGTACGCAGTGTCTGCTGTTCACATCACAACACGATTCTTTCATCGAACTTTTAACGCTAACAGGTAAGTCCAGAAACTGTTAAACCCGTATGTTAATCAGCTCGCGACAGTTGAAGGACTATACGGATATTTTCAGCAAGAAGGAGCAACAGTGCACACCGCCTTGTCAATCTTGTCAAGAATGCATGAAGTGTTCGAGGAGGAACAGAAGCATTGCAGTTTCCCGGCCGTCTCGATCGGCTGATCTCTCTCGATGTGATTTTTACCTGTTGGTCAGTCTTATTGTAAATACCTTCTGGCCCAGTTTTGTTTTGCTCACACTGTACAACAGGTTCCCGAGGGTCTTACATGGGAAACTTTGGAAGAAAGGCAATAGCTATATCATGATGTTCATTTAGAGAATAGGTAAGCATAGAAGAGTGTATGGCAATTCTTCTGCCACGAATGAATATCTGACTCAAGGATTAACACAGACTGAGATGAGCTTGCGCACAGAATAATATACACTGCTGGAAATTGAAATAAGAACACCGTGAATTCATTGTCCCAGGAAGGGGAAACTTTATTGACACATTACTGGGGTCAGATACATCACATGATCACACTGACAGAACCACAGGCACATAGACACAGGCAACAGAGCATGCACAATGTCGGCACTAGTACAGTGTATATCCACCTTTCGCAGCAACGCTGGATGTAGTCCTGTGGAACGGCTTGCCATGCCATTTCCACCTGGCGCCTCAGTTGGACCAGCGTTCGTGCTGGACGTGCAGACCGCGTGAGACGACGCTTCATCCAGTCCCAAACATGCTCAATGGGGGACAGATCTGGAGATCTTGCTGGCCAGGGTAGTTGACTTACACCTTATAGAGCACGTTGGATGGCACGGATACATGCGGACGTGCATTGTCCTGTTGGAACAGCAAGTTCCCTTGCCGGTCTAGGAATGGTAGAACGATGGGTTCGATGACGGTTTGGATGTACCGTGCACTATTCAGTGTCCCCTCGACGATCACCAGTGGTGTACGGCCAGTGTAGGAGATCGCTCCCCACACCATGATGCCGGGTGTTGGCCCTGTGTGCCTCGGTCGTATGCAGTCCTGATTGTGGCGCTCACCTGCACGGCGCCAAACACTCATACGACCATCATTGGCACCAAGGCAGAAGCGACTCTCATCGCTGAAGACGACACGTCTCCATTCGTCCCTCCATTCACGCCTGTCGCGACACCACTGGAGGCGGGCTGCACGATGTTGGGGCGTGAGCGGAAGACGGCCTAACGGTGTGCGGGACCGTAGCCCAGCTTCATGGAGACGGTTGCGAATGGTCCTCGCCGATACCCCAGGAGCAACAGTGTCCCTAATTTGCTGGGAAGTGGCGGTGCGGTCCCCTACGGCACTGCGTAGGATCCTACGGTCTTGGCGTGCATCCGTGCGTCGCTGCGGTCCGGTCCCAGGTCGACGGGCACGTGCACCTTCCGCCGACCACTGGCGACAACATCGATGTACTGTGGCGACCTCACGCCCCACGTGTTGAGCAATTCGGCGGTACGTCCACCCGGCCTCCCGCATGCCCACTATACGCCCTCACTCAAAGTCCGTCAACTGCACATACGGTTCACGTCCACGCTGTCGCGGCATGCTACCAGTGTTAAAGACTGCGATGGAGCTCCGTATGCCACGGCAAACTGGCTGACACTGACGGCGGCGGTGCACAAATGCTACGCAGCTAGCGCCATTCGACGGCCAACACCGCGGTTCCTGGTGTGTCCGCTGTGCCGTGCGTGTGATCATTGCTTGTACAGCCCTCTTGCAGTGTCCGGAGCAAGTATGGTGGGTCTGACACACCGGTGTCAATGTGTTCTTTTTTCCATTTCCAGGAGTGTACACAGTCGTTTTTCCCTCGTTCAGTACACATATGGACAGGACAGAAAGCTGCTAATAGTTGTCTAAAGTACAATACAGTAGCTTCCTGAGTGTACAGGTTGTTAGCAAAATTACATCAACAGACTTAGAGGGGTTGCAGAGGGTGTCATGAGGAACAAGATGAGGATACGGGGTAGGAACCCATTGTCCAGAAACACCCAACGACGCTGCACTGTATCAAAATTGGAAACACCAGCGCATGCCACTAGGCCACCCCTTCGGCAGCAGGCGTGACTTTGTACGCTGACAAACCGTGGGCGCAATGCCTCGTAATGTTGTTTGTTATTCAGTGATCGCAACTGATTGCCATGGTCGCCAGTGGTGAAGAGGTAGTTGCTGCATGGAGAGGCCTTGTCGCCTATAACGTGATGGATGCTCTGTTGCCTCGGTGGATAGCGGTTTGCGACACAGTTTTCCATTTGCAGTCTATTTTTCTCCTCGAACCTTCTAAAATCTCGGTAAACAGGAGAAAAATAAACTGCGGATAGAAATTTGAGTCTGAAAACATTATCCACCAAGGCAACCGAGCTTCGCATTCGTATAAGGCCCGTCTGCACAGCAGCTAGCTCCGTCTTCTCCACTGGCGATCGTGGCAGTCAGTCGCGATCATTGAATAACTAACAACACTGCGAGACGTTGCGCCCACGGTTCGTCAGTGTACAAAGTCACGTTTGCTGCCGATGGGCCGAAGCTCATCGAAGTGTGTCGGTATCGTTTTGTGATATCCTTGATATGTAGACGTAGAGATGCTAGTTGGTCGCGCTTACCCACCGTTCACATCCGAGAAAAAGCTCTGTTTCCTGACGCCCGTTCGTTTATTTTCTTTGCCGTATAAAACAGGATCATACAGTATCTTGTGTGATAACTGGTAGATATTACGTTCTGGTACGATTCCGAGGACGAAGCCACAGAACCGAAACGGATGCATGGTGGCTGCAGGAGATTCTCCAGCGCCGCGACCATCACCAAGGCGAAACTGAAAGAAGTTTAAATACGACATAAAAGTTTTCTGGGTATGGTACCGCGTTATAATTTAAAAAACTACTGCTGCTGGAGAAAAACCAACGTTTCGGCCACGGGCTTCTTCTGGGTGCTAGCAGCAGCAGTAGTGTTTTAAATTACGACGCGGTACCATACCCAGAAAACTTTTATGTCGACTGACTCTGGCCGCGGAAGCCTACGCAATTACATAAGTTTAAACACATTATGATTGGTTTTATTACTGTTGCAAGGGTCGTACCGTTATGTGGATGCAACAAGGATAAGAATGTTACCAGATTACAATCGACATCGTCATACGGGCCCAGCACCTGACGTGAGGCCGTGGGGCACCATTCGCGTTATGCTTGTGACATTTTAAGGCTTATGGATATCACCTGTCTTCGAGGTCGAGGTATCACAATCTACAGGTTCAGAGGGTGTCGGACAATTTCCTGGGCTGCACATTCTGCAGAACTCTCAGACACTGAAAATATCTGTTCATTGGTTGCAAAGACACTGACTCCTCATTACTGGTCAGCGACTACGACTGATGAACTCCAGCACAGAGTTGATGCGGCATAAAATGACACAGCTGTACCTCCCATCCCAGCTAAATACGACACGCGCAGCCGAAGTAGAGGCGCTGATGCTGTCAGATGTAGTACCTATGTATACTGAATCTCACTCATTTCGTAACCCCAGATCAACTATAAATTTTATCATGCCTTCTTCCTACTATATAATATGCGCACAATAAGTATAATTTAGTTATTTGCTACCCTTGAAAGGGGAGGGGGGAGATATGTGTATATGAATTAGGAATCTGATATTTAAGGGGCATCCAAAAGGTTTCCGTCAGAATGCATTGCTGTCTGGAATACGCAGCGTAGCACGACTCCAATATGTGTATACAGGGTGGTCCATTCGTAGTGACCGGGCCAAATATCTCACGAAATAAGCATCAAACGAAAAAACTACAAAGAACGAAACTCGTCTAGCTTGAAGGGGGAAACCAAATAGCACTATGGTTGGCCTGCTAGATGGCGCTGCCATAGGTCAAACGGATATCAACTGCGTTTTTTAAAATAGGAACTCCCATTTTTATTACATATTCGTGTATTACGTAAAGAAATATGAATGTTTTAGTTGAACCACTTTTTTCACTTTGTGATAGATGGCGCTGTAATAGCCACAAACATATGGCTCACAATTTTAGACGAACAGTTGGTAACAGGTAGGTTTTTTAAATTACAGAACGTAGGTACGTTTGAACATTTTATTTCGGTTGTTCAAATGTAATACATGTACCTTTGTGAACTTATCATTTCTGAGAACGCATGCTGTTACAGCGTGATTACCTGTAAATACCACATTAATGCAATAAATGCTCAAAATGATGTCTGACAATCTCAATGCATTTGGCAATACGTGTAACGACATTCCTCTCAACAGCGAGTGGATATTCACTGAAGAATGAAGAATGGGTATGGGGCAGAATGTCTGTCCAACACCACCGTTGTAGAATGAGGCACCAAGAGGTACTGCTACTTCATGATAACGCACGTCCCCATATCGCAAATGTTACGCCAACTCAAGTGGGTGACATCCGAGAACCCGCTCTATAGGCCTGATCTCTTCCCAAGCTATTATCTCGCATTCGGTCCTTTAAAAACGGCCTTCAATGGTCGACGATTTCTGTCGGAGGAGGATGTGC
This sequence comes from Schistocerca americana, assembly GCF_021461395.2. Classification (NCBI taxonomy): domain Eukaryota; kingdom Metazoa; phylum Arthropoda; class Insecta; order Orthoptera; family Acrididae; genus Schistocerca; species Schistocerca americana. The sequence goes on along the minus strand of NC_060121.1, from coordinate 553,247,851 downwards.
AGCAGGCAGTTACGGACTCCTTCACGCAGCAGGACACGATGTTTTACCAAACGGCTATCTTCAACCTGATGCGTCTGTGGGATGGTTGTCTCAATGCTCACGGCGATTTTGTCTGATGGCTATACCGATTCTGGACTGTATGGCCTTTGAATAGAAACTCTTTCAACACCCCTTATAATTGTAGGAGTGAAGCTTAGTCAGGGGCTGCAGATAAGGGGACGGGGTGTATTTTAAAGAAACTTTATATTCATATATCGTGATATGGTTAAGCAAGGGTGCCTTGAACATGAATGGGGTTGAATCACGTTATTCATGTTCCGTTCGCCTCCTACTGGGCTCGTCTGAAACATACAATCTATACAACTGTATCGGCCCAATAGAGCCATTAATATTGATGGTGCCTATAACGGATAAACTTTGATGATAGCACACAAGCTTAGCGGCATGTGTGGTGTGTGGTAATGCATATAATGTACTAATATGCAGTACGAAAAATTCAATACAGTCCCATTCGGAAACACTGATCACATCTTTGCAGTAGGTTAAAGAAATTGGAAACGAACAAATTTGGATTCATACATGGCATCAACAACTGATGGCGATAAAAAATTATAGCTTAAGGCATTTTATTTATTCTTAAAATGTAAATTTGCCATGAATATTCACAAAAGAAAAGACGTAAAAGTCTTCAACACATTAACACAACGATCCTTTAACACAATTAATAAAAAAAGATTACGAACATGGTGGTGGTGTTACAGGTATTGTTAGTCTTATGGACACGGAGGATGTGAAGAGTTGTATGAACAAGGACAACGGGAATAATTTGCACAAATTCTTAGGAACAGACACGCTGTGATATTAGGAGTGCTAAACTTTGGGCAGGTGGGACATAAGCATGTGACCGGCCAGATACCGTAGTGGCAAAAAAGATACATTAAAGTCTATGAATGTTAAAAGAGGAAGAATTCTTTACCCATGACGGTGCTCGTTTTGCCCACAGTTTCGCGTATTACAATACGGAATACAGGATTACTCGCTGGAAACAAGATAAAGAACAAGTGACATTGTTTCCTCAGCACGACTACGTTCAACGCTGAAAGCAAACACCTTAACTCGCATGAAATGCTCAAAAGATGAGGTAAGCTGCCTTACAAGGGCGCGCTCAAAAATAGTGCCTCCGATTTTTGTGTGCGAAAACTATTAACGCTTTTAAAATAAAAAAATTGTTATTAACGTTCTACATCCTTATTCTTCATGTCTACGTATTTATTTCTCAACACAGTCACCCTGGTGAGGACACTTCTCTCGACGAGAGACGAATTTCTTGATATCGTCACTGTAGAATGTTTGGTTTTGTTGACGGAGCCACAACTTCACCTTTACTTGCATCATTTCATCACTATGAAAATGAAGTCCTCTAAGTTCTGGAAAAAGATGAAAACCAAATGGGGCCAGTTAGGAACTGTATGGATGATGATCGATGACGGTGGACCCTAGGCGTCGGATTGTTGTAGATGTCGCAGCGCTCGTGTGTGGTCTGGCACTGTTATGTGGACAAACTTTTCGAGTTCGGTCTTTCTGACACACTGACTTAGTTATGTTTCTCAGCGCCATGTTAAAAGTTACAAGTCGGAGCACTCTAGCGGCATAGGACTGCAGGTATGTAGCCATGAAGAATATACAAGCAGAGTGTTATGTTTTATTTAACAAACTTTGAGACTTTTCACATAAAAAATACGGAGCCGTTACATTGCAGCACGCCCTCGCAGTTCACGGAAGGAGTTATCATTTTTATTTAATAAACTCAGAACGAACTTAAAGTGACTGAGGCGCCACGTGGCGTGATCACTGACCAAGAATCAAGATCAAAAATACTTCTTAATATTTTAAAAATCACGTGATTACATCTCATCAGGGACAAAGAATTCCACAGTAAACAGCACCCTACACGTAAAATTTGAATAAAAGTAACCAAGAAATATAGTCGCGAAGTAAACAATTGAATTACACTTCCGACCGAAACAAATAAAAACTGTCTACAAGCTGAAATGAATCAAGCCGTTATCTGACCGTACACTGTACCAGTAAACTCAGAAGGGTTACCGTCTTATTCTCAAGTGTCCCAAATATAAAATCTCTCGCCGTTCGCAAATTTCGTTCGCGTCCTCTCAGAAAGTGTTGGGGTGCACATAACTGTTAGCTAGCACCAAGCTTATAGACGCTTAAGAGGGAGACGGTATATCTCTGGCTTGCCGTGTACTCTCTGATGCCCCTACTGGCAGACCGCTAGGCTGGCAAGGTTCAGGTACACATTGGTTAACACTCTAGTAACGCGCGAAACTTTGAAAACAGCCTCATCCATTCCTCCAATGGCTCAGAAGGTTAAATAGCAACGGGTGTGGATCACTTTGGTATAAATACATAATAAATAAACACATTTCCCGATCATTTCTTCACCGGAAAATCGTCACCACGGCGAAAGAGTGTTAATTCAGCGGCTGGTCCAGGCGGAGGTTCGAGTTCTCCCTCGGGCATGGGTGTGTGTGTTTGTCCTTAGGATATGTTAGGTTAAGTAGAGTGTAAGCTTAGGGACTGATGACCTTAGCAGTTAAGTCCCATAAGATTTCACATACATTTGAACATTTTTTTGATTTTTTGTTAATTCAGTGTGACTCACGTGTTGGTAACATGGTCGGAAATTCTAAACGACAAAACCTCATGAAAAGTGATTGACTGTAACATTTCATCCTTTCTAGTATTGCAATTTTAAAAGATATTCCTGAAATCATAAAGGTTCTTAATCTCGTGCCGCTCCCTGTCTCTATTTTTTATTTTTGGAAATTCCTTTAAGAATGAAGATGCTCAGAAATAGAATGGTTGTCCAGGGAACAGTGATGGTATAGCATTCTCTGTGAACATCGAAACTGTCTTACGTATGGACATAACTGATATTTCCGTCAGTTTGCGGACAGTTTTCCGACACGAAGAAAAAAAAACTAGAAACAAACTTAACACTAATAAGTCCCAAACGCAACCGCCGGTCCTCGCATGAACGTTAAATTCTTGTTGAAAGCATGAGTTATGTGATAACGTACTGGATTTCTCGAAGGACACGCTCTTACGTAGCACAGACTTCATGACGTCACGCTATCTACCTGTCAGTTGTCACTGGCTCCACTGTATATCCCGTAGGTTACGCCATTACGCTCCAGCAAAATGGAGAAACAAAAGCGTTATGCGAACAGATCTCGGAACCAACACAGCAAAGTGAAGGAGCGAGAGCGAAGAACTGTATGTTAGATGACTCTGTTGTGGGCAGCTGGAGCGAGAAAAGGTGTGGGTGGCTCGCTGTCTGCTGATAATGCAGCAAAATACTGTGTGCCAGCTGCGGCTTACGGACATAAATAGTGATGAAGTGTGCACGAGTACGAAAGTGGTTCTCTTTTGCTGCTATGCTCCCTGTTACTCGCGCATAAAGTATGCGATAAATTACTCTTCTCCTGTAATCATGTCAGGTATTCCCATTAATACAGTAATAAAACCGCCATTTACGTAAGGTAATCTTAGTGGTATGCGGTTTATACTGTCAACACTTTCAGTAGTGTACGTTATGTAACAGAATGTCATGGCGAACACACTCCTGGAAGATGCATTTTCACTTTCAAAATTCCTGTTCTTAATTACGAAAGCCCTGCGGGAAACCTATGTTGCACGCCAACTCAAGGAGACCACATCAACCAGTGATCGAATTAGCTGATGATGATGATGATGGCCGTGCGGTTAAAGGCGCTGCAGTCTGGAACCGCGAGACCGCTACGGTCGCAGGTTCGAATCCTGCCTCGGGCATGGATGTTTGTGATGTCCTTAGGTTAGTTAGGTTTAACTAGTTCTAAGTTCTAGGGGACTAATGACCTCAGCAGTTGAGTCCCATAGTGCTCAGAGCCATTTGAATTTTTGATGATGATGATGATGACTCTTTCATTCATTGTAATGTGTACATAGCTACCGAGTTTTCCCCACTACGAGCTACTGCTTGTCATTCAGGGTCGGTTCTACTTTTAGGCATACCGTCTCCTGATCTGTTCGATGCTCGGAGCTCTCATGTACTGAGTGTGTTCATTCTGTTAAATAAAATTCCTAACTTCCACGGATCACTAGAGCGATATTTCAAGTATTACCAGTCGGTTTAGTAAATTCCCGCTATTAAAAGGTCAAAAAGCCGTAATTCTAGCAGCAACCAACAAAGGAATGAAAGAATATTATGCCTTAACGTCCTGTCGACGACGGTGGCGTTAGAGTCGGAGCACAAGTTCCTGGGGAATGATGGGGGAATGAAATCGGTCCAGATCTTTCCAGAAGAACTATCTCGGCGCCTTCCTTATCGGTAAACGATTTAGGGGAATTGTGGAAACCCTAAACCTCAACTGGTGGTAGCGGGCTTGAAGCACCACTCTTCTGAAGTGAGCCACCCGCTGCTCCACCTCACTCGGTTTGTTCTTTGAGATTCGGCGCGATTTATTCAGACTCATGTGTGGTGTGGCATATTTGATTATGTCCAGAAAGAAGAGGAAAAGTGAACCTAAAACACACAAGAACGATTGTTTGTATTTTTATTAGGTTTGTAGAAAATTAGGAAGAGTTTGTGAAAATGAATGCCGACCTAGCTTCGCCTTGTAATATTTTTAGAGGTACGGGAGGTCGTTTTGCCGGGTATCAGTCGTTTACTGTCGCGTGTTGTATCGATCAATTTAGTTCGTAATTTTGTAACGTGAGGGTCAGTTAATCATTATAGTCATACTGTATCAATCAATTTATTTTGTATTTTCGTAATGCGAAGGTCATTTAATCATTATAGTCTCTTTTTGGGATTAACAGATGCGCAATAACGTTTTTGCGTGTATTTTTGTCGCACCCCAACCAGTTGTTAATATATTAAGTTTTTTCAATTGTTTTTGTGTATATCTGGACATATTGTTAAGTTACAAAACCTTAGTTTGTTTGTAAATTATGGAAAAAGACTACCTTTTCTGAATAATCGATGTAAAATCTTTGAAATATGTAATTATCTCTGATTTAGCGATCAAGTGCATTGTAAAATATTGTCCGTTAGGATCTGGTTTTAGCTTGAGTCAGTTGTAATTGTGTTGAGAAAAGTAATACTTTGTTGTCAACAGAAAATAAATCATTGCGTTCGAAATACAAGAAATTAGTTTGTAAGACAACAAAAAACCGTCAGTTCTTCTTACAGCACAACAAAATCGAGATGAATCAGCTACTATAGTGGGAACTATAGATCGTCTGCCACAATGAATTTTCGTGACAGCCAATGATACAAAAGATAGGTAAAAATATGTTTTGCTCCTAGTTCTCAAATATTTCTTAAATGTTGCAACATACTCGCTATTTAGAGTTAGATGCAATTAGAACTGAAATTTACAGGCGCAGGTGAGAAAAGTAGCCGGCCGAAGTGGCCGTGCGGTTAAAGGCGCTGCAGTCTGGAACCGCAAGACCGCTACGGTCGCAGGTTCGAATCCTCCCTCGGGCATGGATGTTTGTGATGTCCTTAGGTTAGTTAGGTTTAACTAGTTCTAAGTTCTAGGGGACTAATGACCTCAGCAGTTGAGTCCCATAGTGCTCAGAGCCATTTCAACCATTTTTTTTGAGAAAAGTAGTCAAGCATTACAAACTGAAAATTTCGAGACCTAGTCACCTATCTACCTAATGAACGACAGGTTACGTTATATATGAATAAATGGAAGAGATAGGACACGGTTAGGGGGAAAAAGATCTTGGAGCGTCTTAGCTCAACATATGACACGATCACCGTGCTAGGAGAGCTATACAGCCATGTAGCAGATAGACAGCGAACCAGTGAGCAGGCGATGGCTCTCCGAATGACAAGTATTTGCAGTACAAGCAGAACGAGGGAGCAGTAGAAACACTATGTGCTGCAGTTAAAAATCTAGGAACTACGTTACGAAGTGGCACGAATTCAGGCGAAGGGCGGATCGAAAATTACAATTTACTGGTAAAATGTCCTTCAGCGTATAAATGTTTATAAACATGAATTTAAGTAGAATTTGAGTATTAGGTAGTTAATGGGGTGGCGCAAAGAACACGAAAATAGATTTGCATTTGCGAGACATTAGTTTAATTTCCGTCCGGCCGTCAGGATGTGGTTACGTTAGAACACGCTACAAAAATACTGTGACAAGGGTACAACAAATTTCCTTCCATCGTCTTACCCAAACCATGCTTGTGCTTAGTTTCCAATGACATCGTCGTGTGGTAGAAATTGAAGTCTGATCTTGTGTCTTTCGAGTGTTTGGGATGTATGCGGCTTTAAGGAGAAGACTGAAGGAATTTAGCTGCATAGTGCTAGAATTTTAATTGGACATCTCAGTTAGTGCGCTAGCTTTTCAGAGACGCTTAGGAATCTTATGAAACAATCGCTAGTGAAAGACGATATTCTTTTTGGGAAACGTTAGTGGGCACACATATAAGTCTTCGAAAAAACCAATAAAATAGAAACAATGGCTGAATTTAGGAAGTGGCATATTGCGAATAATCTGTTTTGTGTACTTGAGGTTCTCGTTGACGATTGTGGAAATTGGAAATTTGTGCTAAGTTCCTATGGGACCAAACTGCTAAGGTCATCGGTCCCTAGACTTAGACACTACTTAACCAAACTTAAACTAACTTACGCTAAGGACAACACACACACCCATGCCCGAGGGAGGACTCTAACCTCCGACAGGGTGAACGGCACGAACTGTGGTATGGCGCCCTAGACCGGTTGGCTACCCAGCGCGGCAGCGACTGAGCAGATATCTCCTGTTCTCTCTTTCTCTCTCTCTCTCTCTCTCTCTCTCTCTCTCTCTCTCTCTCTCTCTCCCCTCTCCACCCCCCCCCCCCCACACTCTCCTATTAGTCCTACCCAATAAGTGTCCCAGATTGATGAAGAATATTCAAGACTCGGTCGAAAAGAGCATTGTAATCTGCATATTTCGTGGGTCAGTTACATTTTCTTAAGACTCTTGCTATGAACCTGTCTGGCATCTGCTTTTCCTGTTTTTAGTTTTATGTGGTCTGGATCGATAATCCAAGATATTTTACGTTAGGCCCGAACCCCTTGTAAGGAAGTCCTAATACCACATTTTTCTCCTAACTACAACATAATGTTGTGCGGCAGATGATTCTCGATTTACGTACCATCAATGACCAGTGTAGACTTGGTAAGTAGTGTTTATAAACATCCATATTGTTTATACATACTATTACATATCAAACAGATTAAGCCTGTGGTGTAGACATCCAATGCAGTGGACAGCTGTTAATAATCAAATGGATACTCCCTACTGGCGCCGTGCCCTGCGTGCGTTTGCAGCCTCAGGGCAAATTAAAAACGCCACAGGAGCAACATTAATAGCCGTCCACTGCAATGGATAACTGCACCACATTCTTAAGTAACGAAACTTAAAGTTCCGTCCTTAAGAATACACTGACAGAAAAATTTCTAAGTACGTGATCGTTCGAATACGTAGTAAGGATGTCCTAGTACCACGCTTTGTGATGACGTAATGAAGAAGCCGTAAAATGGTCTCTTCACGTCTGCTCGAGGCTTGCTGATTAATGCACCTGTCCTGCTGTGGTATTTCCGGAAATCAGATATCGAGAAGGCGATTACTTTTTCCCCTCCATTTGTCCGAGGCAGTTGGCAGAACGCAGGGCGATCTGGTGGGCAGCATCGAGCGGCGAAAGTGGAACGCAAGGTAAGGCTGCGAGCTGCAGCGAGGGGCCACGTGCGCAGCCGGTGTCAGCGGGCGCGGGGGACACCGCGACGGCTCCCGACACTATGCACAGAAGTAAACAGCCGCACCGCTGATAGCGAAACACGGCGCGGCACTGGCTGGCGTCGCGCTGTTTGTAGGTCACAGTCTTGTTAGAGATAAAGGGCGTAAACTAAGCTCGCGAGATAGCCCCGGTGATATTAAGCTGACACTTAGACACGCGCGAGGGGCCGTGATTAAGGAGTTAGTGGCCGCCGGCGCCGGCTGTGCCGCCGGCCACGGCTAGCCGGGAGGCCCGCCCGGGCAGCAGGCGGGCGGCGCGGCCGCTGTTTGCTCGGCCGTGTTTGGCGAGCAAATTCCTCACCTGAGCGTATCCTGCGCGGCGCGCTCTCGCTCACTCGCCCGCTGAATGGACGTGGGAAAGTTTGCTCGCCGGCCGGTCCCCGTAGTTTCTATTTCTGGACCTAGCAGTCCCACATGTCTCCTCTCCAGTCGCGAACGCGGGGCATGCTTATTTCGCTCTTCCGAGCCTTTTCTCTGTCTCTCTATCCTCTTTCGTCTATATTTACTTCTCGGTTCGCGTTTAAGACAAGGTGTACCTTAAATCTCTGATTGCAGGGGGTGTTTTAGCATTCGAAACACGCCCCATCCTGGATGCGACTGACTTCAAATGGCTCTAAACACTATGGGACTTAACATCTGAGGTCATCAGTCCTCTAGACTTAGAACTACTTACACCTAACTAACGTAAGGACATCACACACATCCATGCCCGAGGCAGGATTCGAACCTACGACCGTAGCGGTCGCGCGGTTTCAGACTGAAGCGCATAGAACCGCTCGGGCACAGCGGCCGGCTGCGACTGACTGCTACAGCAATTTAGCGCCGATGTGACTCTGATATTGTAGTCATCTCCTGTGCTTGTTTATCATTTAGCTGTTGAAATATTGTCTTTTTAGCGAGATAATGGCTCTGAGCACTATGGGACTTAACATCTATGGTCATCAGTCCCCTAGAACTTAGAACTACTTAAACCTAACTAACCTAAGGACATCACACAACACCCAGTCATCACGAGGCAGAGAAAATCCCTGACCCCGCCGGGAATCGAACCCTTTTAGCGAGACTTTTGTTCCATGATTACTGGGGTAATCACAAAAGCTCTGCACACTGTAAGACAGAATTGAAGAAAACAATTTATTTTACAAAACATCACGGTAAGTGATGACAGCCAAAACAGTTGCAGGATAAAGATTTATTAAAATTATTGACCACGGTTTCGGTATATCTAAATATACCTTCATCAGCAGTAAAATATACCTGAACAGGAAGAAACCTTCATTAGCAAAAACTTAGCATCGGAACTGAGAAAGAATTTTTTTTTTCTTTATTGTAATTTTAATCACCTATACAGGCGGGCTGGCAGCAGCACATTACGCTGCTCTTCAGCCTTAAGTGGAACAATAACATGACAGAGGTGATACAGACAATACAAAAAACGGCGGGCAAAAAATGGAGATACAAAAAAACAATAAACATGAAGCCGTTCACGTTGGACGATAAAAACACTAACACTTGTGGACACGGCGCACAAAACACGGAAAACGGCGATGGCGCATGTGAACAGTGGAGTCGTAACTGCACGAAACACAAAACGAAGCACACACACGAGATACTGATGTCGATGATCTCCGGCGCGCGAATGTTCACTATGCGTGTGCGAGTCCGGGGACCTGCCAAGAGAGGAGGAGGAGGAAGGGGAGAGGGAGAGCGAGAGGGGAGAGCAGAGATGCCACGGGCAGGGGAGAAAGGGAGGAGGGAGGAAGGGGGAGGGGAAACCCGGGGGAAGAGGGGTGGAGGGAGGGGACGTGGGAAAAGGAAAGAGAAGGGAAGGGAAGGGAAGAGAAGGGAGGGAGGGTGCCCAAAGGAAAGGACACCGGAAGTGGGGGGGGGGCAGGGTCAAAGTTGATAGGAGGGGTAGATGGAGGGGAGGAGGGCATCATCAGGGAGGGGGAGCTGGCGGAAGCCACCTTGGGAGAGGGTAAGGAGGGTGGAGAGATGGAGACCCGGTGGGACGTGCGAATACAGGCGCGGCAGCGGGCCGGGGTGGGAGAGGATCGAGGAGACGAGCGGGTGAGGGGGATCGAGTTTGCGGGAGGTGTACAGAATCCATATCCTTTCAAGGAAGAGGAGGAGGTGGGGGAAGGGGATGAGATTGTACAGGATCCGCATGGGGGAGGGGAGACGGATGCGATAAGCGAGGCGGAGAGCATGACGTTCAAGGATTTGGAAGGATCTATAAAAGGTAGGGGGGGGCGGAGATCCAAGCCGGATGGGCATAACAAAGGATAGGGCGGATGAGGGATTTATAGGTGTGGAGGATGGTGGAGGGGTCCAGACCCCACGTACGGCCAGAGAGGAGCTTGAGGAGACTGAGGCGGGAGCGTGCCTTGGCTTGGATTGTCCGGAGGTGGGGAGTCCAGGAGAGGCGACGGTCGAGGGTGACGCCAAGGTACTTAAGGGTGGGAGTGAGGGCGATAGGACGGCCATAGATGGTGAGATAGAAATCAAAGAGGCGGAAGGAAGGGGTGGTTTTGCCTACAATTATCGCCTGGGTTTTGGAGGGAGTGACCTTGAGCAACCACTGGTTGCACCAAGCAGTGAACCGGTCAAGATGGGACTGGAGAAGGTGTTGGGAGCGCTGTAGGGTGGGGGCAAGGGCAAGGAAGGCGGTGTCATCGGCAAACTGGAGAAGGTGGACGGGGGCTGACGGCGGCGGCATGTCCGCCGTGTACAAAAGGTACAGAAGGGGGGAGAGGACGGAGCCTTGGGGCACACCGGCAGAGGGGAAAAAGGTGTAGGAATCTGTGTTACATAGGAAGGACGGCGGGAGAGAAAGGAGCCGATCAGACGGACGTAGTTAATGGGAAGGGCGAAGGTTTGGAGCTTGAAGAGGAGACCGGAATGCCATACGCGGTCATATGCACGTTCGAGGTCCAGGGAGAGGAAATTGTGGAGCGACGGGAATTAAGCTGTTCAGAAAGGAGATGAGGTGAAGGAGAAGGTCGTCGGAAGAGAAGGACGGCCGAAAGCCACTCTGGGTAACGGGAAGGAGGCGGTGCTGGCGGAGATGCTGGTGGATGTGTTGGGTGAGGATAGATTCCAGGACCTTGCTGAAGACCGAGGTAAGGCTGATGGGACAGTAGGAGGGGTCGGAGTAGTAACCGGTGGACAGGACTACTTTGTAGAGCCTGGCCAGGGTGGAGAGGAAAGAGACAGGAGCTTCACGAAGGTGACGGTAGGTGACACGATCGTGACCAGGAGCGGTGTTGCGTTTTGTGCGGAGTGTAGCAATGAGATCCTGTGTAGTGATAGGGTCATTGAGTTCCGTGTGTGCAGTGTTGTCCAAGTACTGGAAACCAGGAGCGAGGGGAGGGACGGAGGAGTCAGTTCGATCGCGGACATCCGGGAAGAGGGAGTAATCGAACTGGGGATCATCGGGGATGGAAAATACATCGGAGAGGTAGGAGGCAAAGTGATTGGCCTTAGTAAGGGTGTCAGGGAAAGGGTGATCATCATGGAGAAGAGGATAATAGGGGGAGGGTTTAGTTCCGGTAAGGCAACAGAAGGCCGACCAGAACTTGGACGAGTTTATAGGGAGGGTAGCATTTAGACGGGTGCATGTCTGTCGCCAGTCCCGGTATTTAGTAGCCGTGAGCAAATAACGAATGTGTCGCTGGAGTTGCCGGTGGCGTGTAGTGTGTCCGGGTCATGCATGCGGAGGAAGGCACGGTAGAGACGACGGGATTCACGGAGGAGGAGAACGGCCTGTGGGGGTAAGGTAGGACGGTGGGGGTGGATGGCGACAGTAGGGACGTGGGCCTCCACGGCCTCAGACAAGGTCTGCTGGAGAAAGGAGGCAGCATGGGTGACATCGTCAGGGTGGTGGTAGGTGAAGGGGTGGCTATCGACCTGGGTAGAAAGGGTATCCCGGTAGGCATTCCAGTCGGCACGGGAATAGTCGTGGACATACTTAGGGAGAGGGTCAGTACGAGGGTCGGGGCGAGGGCGACGACCGTCTGAAATGGTGAGAAGGACAGGGAGATGGTCGCTACCAATAGGCTCCAGGACATCCACCGCTATGCGGCCAAGGATGTTGGGGGAGGAGAGGATAACATCAGGAGTGGAGTTGGATTCGGGACGGGTGTGCTGGGGGATGGGGATGAGGTCGCCTTGAAGGGAGGAGAGGAACCAATGCCACCGCCGTAACTGGGCGGCGGAACGACTATGGATGTTGAGGTCAGCGGCGATCACGTAGGAGGAGATGGTACGGTCAATGTGGGAGAGGAAGTCGAAGGGAATAGGGGTGTTAGGGCGGACATAGATGGTGGCGCAGGTAACGGTAAGGCCGGGGAAGAAGAGACTAAGGATCAGGTGTTCGGTGGGGTCGGGAAGGAGAGGTTGGACCCGAACGGGGATCTGGCGGTGGTGACCAATGGCAACTCCGCCGCGCGCAATTGGGAGGGGGTTATCGGAGTGGTGGAGGAGATAGGGTGAAGTGTGGATGGAGTGGTGGGGTTGGAGGAAGGTTTCATTGAGGAGGAAGGCATCCATGCGGTGGGTGGCAAGGGTGTGCAGGAAGAGGTTCTTGTTGGCAGAGAGGGAGCGGATATTGTTGAAAAGGATATGTTGCTGTCGCGCCATGACAGGGATTTAGATGAGGGTGTCAAGATGGGAGAAGGTGAAATGGGCTGGAGTAGGTGGCGTACATCTTGAGTTGGAATATGGAACGGGCGGCAAGGGAGATCTGCTGGAGGGTGTGGGGGCGCTGAAAGGGATGAGCAGTTTGAAGGACGATGGTGATGAACCTGATGATGTCCTCAGCGGTGGGGGGGGGGGACAAAGGGAATTGCCAGGAGGATTGGGGGCGTCCAGGGGACGGACAGGGACGGTGAGTTCAGGAGTGGTCGGAGGGGGTCGGGCTTTACACTTTTGGGAGTAGGTGGTATTGCAGGAAGGAGGGGATTGGAGGTTAGGGCACTGCCTGAGGAAGTGCGCTTGCCTACAATGTGGGCAGGTGGGGGTCTCGCGGCACTCAGATGTTGGGTGCGCATTATATCGCAAGCACCTTTGGCAGCGGAGGGATTGAGGAGGGGAACGGGAGGGGTCAACTTTATATCGCTGGTTAAAAGGAGGGCACCCTCCTTCAGGAGATGGTCTATGGAGGGGGCGTGCTCAGAAAAAACGCACATAAGGCAGGTGGGGCCGGCAGCGTTATGGATCCGGCGAACCGCACGCACCTCCAGATGGGGATGGGCCTGAAGCTCCGCCAACACCTCCTCCTCCATGATCACTGGACTGAGCCGAGTGATCACGGCGGTGAGGGTCAGCGGGCGACGTGGAGGTTGGGGTTGGCGGGTGGGAGGTGGCGATGGAGCAGGGGTGAGAGAGGCATGAGGGCCAAAGCGGGTGAGAGGGATGCGGGAAAGGAGGTCCGTGTGGAGGGTAGGGCTGTGGGAGGAGATGAGTACCGAATCATGGCGAGGAGTGAGGAGGGAGATGGGGGCACCAGGACAATTCTGGCGAAGGAAGAGGGTGAGGTTCCGGGCTTCAAGGAGGGAGGGATCTGGACGGGAGAGGAGGTAGCGGTAGGAGGAGGGGGTAGAGGAGGAGGGGGGCAGGGACGGGAGGGGAGACATCCATGGCATCAGGGGTGGGGGAAGGGGGATGAGGCGGAGCCTTTTTTGGAGCAGACGAGACAGGAGTGCCACCGGAGCACTTGACGGCGGCGGAGGAGGTGTGGGGGATGGGAACAACTGGAATGTGGCGGGGAGTGGCAGGTCCCGGGGCTGGAGTCGGCGCCGGAGATGGTGACGGTGACGGTGAAGGCGAAGGCGACGGCGACGATGACGATGATGGTGGCAGTGGCGGCGGTGATGGCGATGGTGAAGGCGAGAGCTGGGCGTGGACAGTGGCCCGACGGGCCACCACCCGAGCCGGAGCTGCAGTGACAGGCTGGGGGAGTGGGGGGAAAGGATCAGAACGAGAGGAGCGAGAGGAAGAAGCGGGAGAGGGGGCGACAAAGATAGAGGGTGAAGGGAGAGTGAGGAGAGGTGGGATGGAAGGAGGGGGGTGGGACTGGGCACACCAAGTTATAGTGGTGGAGGCGGCGGAAGGGGATGTATAGACGATGGCGGTGGTGGTAGTAGTGACGGTGGTGGTGGGGGCGGACATGACGACAGGAAGAAAAAACGCACAGCACGAAAAGGAAAGGACACAAACTGGGAACAGGTGAAGACGCAGACGGACGAAGACCATGGTCGGACGACCAGGGCGGACGGCGACGGCGACGGCGGCGGCGAGCACCGGCTGGCGGCGACGGCGACGGCGACGGCGGCGGCGGCGAGCACCGGCTGGCGGCGGCGAGCACCGGCTGGCGGCGGCGAGCACCGGCTGGCGGCGGCGGCGGCGAACAGACGGACGGACAGCAGGTGGCGTCGGCGGCGAACAGACGGACGGACGGACAGCAGGCAGCAGCGGAGACGGACAGCGAGCAGGCAGGCGGACGGACGGACGGACGGACGGACAGACAGCTACAACAGTAAGCGGCGGGCAGACGGGCAGACGGACAGACAGACGAACACAATCTTCGAAAGCGGAGATTCCAACCAGAGAGTAGCCCAGGCTTTGGAATCTGGCGCCTTCGAATGAGGGGATCCAACCCTCTGATGGAGAAAGAAAAAAACACTATAGCTTAAGTAACTGCAAAATTACCGTAGTATTACAGGCACAAAAACTTTTAGTCACTTACTAAAATCACATCCTGCAATGGAGATTCATAAATCAATTGTGCCAAAGGCGTCGTCAATAGTTAAAGTTAAAATATCACCTCCATCTATTCCGCATGATTATCAAGAGATGGTCGACGCGAACACGGCATATTATCAATACTTAGCCTGTGAACTAGCATGAAGAGGGTGTGGTAGCACTAGGGCAGACAGTTTCACCGAGAGAAGGCACTTGTGGTATGCGCGAGACACTCGCGCACATTAAAAAGCATGGATACATACACATGCACATCAAAATTATTAAACGTTGTGCTGATTCAAACCTTCTGTCTTAATAAATAAAACATATCAGAACCATTTAAAAACATATACGTAAAATAGAAAATATGAAACCAATCTACCTGTGTCCTAGTGTCAAGCAGATGAAGCTTGCGCTACGGAACACATCTAACGAGAGAGGGCACTAGTGTTATGCGCGAGAATCTCGCGTAACTTAAACGGTAAAATACATACTAGCGAAAACAACCAAATTTTAAAATAAAACGAAACCATCTGTCGTTGTGAATAAAAACATAACAGTCAATTAACCACACATACACATCGAAGACCATAAACAGCGAACATAAAAAATACGTAAAATCCCAACAAGACAGGAAAAGCGCATCTCACCGACATCAAAACACGTGCAAAGGCCTCCAGTACGATTTCCATTGTTGCGTATGACAGTTTCCCAACATTTTGGCAACTTTTGTATCCCTGGTAGGGCACATTCATTGTGGAGCTGTCTGATTACGCGGGTCACCTCACTCTAAATATCGTCACCCTTATCAAAACGTTTTCTACGGAGTTGTTCCTTGGATTTGTGTAAAAAATCAAACTATGCTGGGCTCGTATCAGGCCTGTAGGGCTTGCTTTATCATCTTCTTTAACTATTCAGTTCTCATTCTGTAAACAAGAGTGACTGACAGTCTGGCATTAGGAGGCCTACATGCAATTTCCTCACATGCTTTTCGTCGATCTTATGCTCCCTCAAAATGTCATTAACAAAAACCGGAGAGGTTTAGTCTGTTGCAGTTGTTGACCTTCCACTTCTTGGGACGCCTTCAGAGCTTGCCCGACCATGACGTGAACAAATAGATCACCGTGATACTGTGCTGCGATCCACTACATTACACCTCTCTCAAATCGTTGTAAACTTCCGTTGGGTTCTTTCCACTTTGGGATTTGACTTTGGTGTAGCAAACCTGATCACTACGTGTAATACGACCTGACTTGGTTTCAAAACTGAATCACACGCGACACAACCGCGCGAAATAGCAAACACAGACTGACATCAGTTTCAACCTGATCACGCCACCGTAACGGTCGTGCATGAGCAGTGTTCAGGACTTTTGAAATGACCCTCGTATTACAAGGGTCGATCTCCGCCCCTGGTAGCTCAGTGCTCTGCGCGACGGAATGTCAAATCTAACGGCCCGGGTTCGATTCCCGGCTGGGTTGGAGATTTTCTCCGCTCATGGACTGGGTGTTGTGTTGTCCATATCATCATCATTTCATCCTCATCGACACGCAAGTTCCCGAAGTGGCGTCAACATGAAAGACTTGCACCAGGCGAACGGTCTACCCAACGGTAGGCACTCGCCACACGGCATTTCCATTTTCATAAGTGCCGACAAAAAAAGGTTTCCGTTTGAGGGCGTTGCTGCAGAGTATACGCAATGTAGCGCGACTCGTGTTCGGGTATACAAGCACCGACATGTAGGCAAGCGCTTAGTGTAGGATTCCTGTCTTTTCAATGTGCGTGCGGTAAATACGGGAACGTGAACTATGGAGACGTTATTACCAAATGCGTTCAAACAGGACCAACGTCTGCCGAAGGACAAACACCGATAGATATCCATCGGAGAATGAAGAATGTGTATGGGACAACATGTCTGTCTAAAACCACCGTTGTGGAATGATGCGCCAAGATCCGTGCAGCTACTTTATGACAACGCAAGTCCTCATATCGCAAATGTCGTGACCCAGAAGTTACAGTAAATGAAGTGGGAGACACTCGAGTCCTATAGTCCTGATCTCTCTCCGTGCGATTGTCACGCCTTGGGTCCGTTATACAAGACTTTCAACTGTCAACGGTTCCTCTTGGACGAGGAAGTGCAGCAGGTACCTAGAGACTTCTTCAAGCAGCAGCGCACGGTGTTCTGCCAACGTGGTGCGTCGGTGGATTGATTGTCTCAATGCTCATGGCGATATCGGTTCAAATGGTTCAAATGGCTCTGAGCACTATGTGACTTACCATCAGTCATCAGTCCCCTAGAACTTAGAAGTACTTAAACCTAACTAACCAACGACATCACACAGATCTATGCCCGAGGAAGGATTCGAATCTGCGATAGTAGCAGTCGCGCGGTTCCGGCCTGAAGCGCCTAGAACCGCTCGGCCACAACGGCCGCCGGCGATTTTGTCTGACTGACACACCGTTTGAACTGTTCGCCCTTCGAACGGAAACTTTTTGATTGCCCCTTATATTATATTCAGAGATATAACCTTACTTGGCCGGCCGCGGTGGCCGTGCGGTTCTGGCGCCGCAGTCCGGAACCGCGGGACCGCTACGGTCGCAGGTTCGAATCCTGCCTCGGGCATGGGTGTGTGTGATGTCCTTAGGTTAGCTAGGTTTAAGTAGTTCTAAGTTCTAGGGGACTTATGACCTAAGATGTTGAGTCCCATAGTGCTCAGAGCCATTTCAACCGTTTTTTTTTATAACCTTACTTGTTACTGTCTTTTCCATCTTACTGTTAAAAGCAAGCTATTTACACTTGGAGGCTGGTATGGAGTTATGTGTAGTATAATGCGTATCCAGTTCCTCTGCTGATGTTTGAAATGGTTAATTTCCAAACAATGAGTCGCACTTAATGAACTTAAATCGTATCTGGATATGCATGCTCTAATACGCTTCAACGTGATCAAGCAATAAACACCATACCACACAACAATTCCCTTTAAGGATTAATATCCAGGATAGTAATGAATGTCATGGCGACATTCATTGCTTGTGTTGAATAATTAAATCCTCCAGTACATGAAATGTGTATAGCTAAAAGACATTTGTAGTGCCTGCTTGAGGTACACGTCTTACCAAAACGATCTGCAAAACCAGACTGAATCTCCTTTTTGATTAGAATTCTACAAGAACTGAATTGTAGTAAAGCCAATACATACGACCGGTGCTGAGCATCGCCACCTTTGACACAATCGCTACGCTAGCACACACAAACAATCGTAACATTTTCATGGTATATTTTACTGTGGCAGAATGTAAAACTCTTTCGATTGCAGCAATAATGGCGATGGCCATACACTTTACTATTCTCGAAGCATTTCGATGAACAGCACACAACTCTATTATCAGTTCAATGCTATTGCTTTCGGTGTATCCTCAAAACAGTAGCTTTCTATAAACCCAATAGACGGTACTTCAAAACTCCTTTTCTGTTTGCTTTAAACCTATAGGTCTTTCGTAGTACATTCTGTTTTATTTATTTATTTTTTATTTGTTGATTCTACTTTTCTGTGCTTTGTTGTAAGACAGTAGAATTCTTATAAACTGCAAGAAACAATGTTAGTAACTGCTCGTAACTCTCCTAGTACCTGCTGAAACCCTCGAAGAACAAAAAGATGTTAAAATCTGCGAACAGTTTGGAATATTCATAACTCAGTAAGAAGCATGCTTCTACCGTATCATGACTAATCGCGCACGTGGCAATCAAAATGTTAAATAAGGGCGACAGAACGGATATCAGGAACTTCGATTCCAAGCCAGTGCTAAGCAAAGAGGAGAAAAAAAACATATAGAAGGGCTACAGAAACGATACAAAAGCAATATTATGGAAAGGAAAGTGGAAGTAGATGAATATGGGAAGAGAGATTTGATATCGCTTGAAGTATTAGACGAAAATTCAAAAAGCTGAGCCGAAACACGGCACTTGGAGTAGACGAAAGTCCCTCATAATCATTATGATACATGAGAGAACAAACCGGGACAGAAATATAGGGTGTATCAAAAAGAATCATCCGATTTAAAAATATCATAACTGTTATGCTATCTAAGGTATGCACGTGAACAACGTACTGTTGGAAAGAGCAAAACTATCGAGTTTTACATGAGGCACCGCCACACTGCCATCTGGAAGTGGGGGAATTTTTAAATCGAAGGATTATTGAACGATGGGCTCTCTGAGCACTTTGGAACTTAACTTCTGAGGTCATCAGTCCCCTAGAACTTAGAACTACTTAAACCTAACTAACCTAAGGACATCACACACATCCATTCCCGAGGCAGGATTCGAACCTGCGACGTAGCGGTCGCGCGGTTCCAGACTGTAGCGCCTAGAACCGCTCGGCCACTTCAGCCGGCCTGAACGAAGGGTCTGTCGCACTAGACCACATGATTCAGCTTGACATTACTGGCCTCCAAGGTCACAGGATCTGACTGCATGTAATTATTTCTTGTGGGGGTTTATAAAAGACTCTGCTTATGTGCCTCTGTTACTAACAACAGTGAATGAACTGAGACACCGCCTAACAGCAGCTGTGGAAGCTGTAACCAAAAGACATGCACGCTGCAGTGTCGGAACAATATGAATACCACATTGACTTATGCCGTGCATCTCAAGAGGGGCATACCTATGAAAAGGTATGAAAAAAACTTTCTGAGTTCCTCGTTCATCAAAAAATTAAAGTCATTATATATGTTTATAATATTCAGAAATATAGACGTACCAAATCGGATGATTCTTTTTGATACCCCGTTGTTCCACCTGATATGCAAGGTATATGAGACAGGCAAAATTCCCACAGATAATTATAATTCCAAAGAAGGTAGCTACTGACCGGTGTAAATATTATAGAATCATGATTTTAACCAGGATAAAAAACGCTCCTATTACGCGACAAAGAAGGCGAATCTGTCCTGGGCAGAGTAAAGGATGTTAAAGAGGGAAACTAGCTTTTCGAAAACTTCAAGGACAATTAAATCAAAACCTCTTGAAATATTCGCGCTTTTTCATTTGTTAGTACCAATCTCATGTAACACAACGAATCTTGTCAAGTAAAGTAACATGATACAAGATTTTTTGTCGTATGATATGACACATGCTATAATACCATCCAACATGCAATTTGTCATGAAGTGCAGCGTCCCCACTCAGGCATACTCCCTATTATAGATGAATCCCCGCTCTCGGATACTTCCCACTCTGAGTGCATCCCACTCTCTACAAGCATATAAATTTCTGTCTATTTGGTTTTACACCCGTTACCATACATGTAACAGGGGTGGGTCTAAAAGAACTCACTGCGCTGGGGAAGTTGGGTTAACTCTTAAAAAGCACGAATATGTCAAGATGTTTTGCTTTAAGTGTCTTTGAAACTGCCAAATAAGTAGAAAATCTAGTTCCCATCTTTTATACCATTAACTCTGCCCAGGACATGTTCACCTTATTTTGTACTACGATAGGAGCAGTTTTCATTCTGGTTCCCAGCTTTAAGTCTACCATAATTCTGGCATTAGACAATTATAGCTTGGCAATCGATGTAGATTTTTGTTCACTCAGGCGACGACTGATCCAGTATAGGTCTTTTAATTATCTTTCGAAACATGTCGTTTATATCGTGGTACTGGATAGTTTCGCAAACCAACATGTATTTGTATACCTTCTTACAAAATTTGAACCGATTCGCACGAGTCTGGAATATAGAAGTGGTACATATAAAAAAACTCACAACAACGTGTTTTTGCGCTAAAATTCGAATGAAGGCAGACTTTTGAAACCGAGTTTTCAATTTGCTCATGAGAACGCAGTGTTTTATTTATCTGATTCGCTTTAAAGCGTTCCCGAACGTTAAGTTCACGTAAGAGTGAATTTTACGTGCTACATTTAGCCCGACTTTAAACCATCGTTTCTCGACCAATGATTAAGATAACTGGGTAAAAAAGAAAATTCGTTTCGACTTTACCCATTTACCTACCTTCAAGGAAATCCTGAATCGACTCATACAAGTTATAGAACTGGCGTGCTTCAGAAACCTAACAGAAAAGCTTATTTTTTGCACGTAAAATCCAAACGAAACAAAATTTTTTCAAACGGTTAAAATTATCTTAGACCAGAATTAGATACACTAGTGGACCACATTTAAACCACCAGTCTTGCTGCAGTCCGGAGTTATTTAAGAATGACATAAAATCTGAACGAGGCACATGCAAGTGGTGTCATTAAGTCAGCATTAATCTTTTGCAAAAGGAATTAATCCATTCATACAATTTGCCAGCTCCAGTTAGTCGTTCAAACAGCGCTTAATATAGTGTGACATAACTATAGTAAGACCCAATGTTCGAATGGCTATACAAATAGCCGCTGGTCCACGCTAAACCGAAAACTTTTCATCTCATGTTCCTAGCTCAAATGAGAACCGGGCACCAAGACTTACCACCCCACCATCATTCCAATCGCGACTCCGCGCGCGGGCTTTTTAGAAGTATTTGTTACATCTACATCTACATCTACATTGATACTCCGCAATCCACCCAACGGTGTGTGGCGGAGGGCACTTTACGTGCCACTGTCATTACCTCCCTTTCCTGTTCCAGTCGCGTATGGTTCGCGGGAAGAACGACTGTCTGAAAGCCTCCGTGCGCGCTCTAATCTCTCTAATTTTATATTCGTGATCTCCTCGGGAAGTATAAGTAGGGGGAAGCAATATATTCGATACCTCATCCAGAAACGCACCCTCTCGAAACCTGGCGAGCAAGCTACACCGCGATGCAGAGCGCCTCTCTTGCAGAGTCTGCCACTTGAGTTTATTAAACATCTCCGTAACGCTATCACGGTTACCAAATAACCCAGAGACGAAACGCGCCGCTCTTCTTTGGATCTTCTCTATCTCCTCCGTCAACCCGACCTGGTACGGAGCCCACACTGATGAGCAATACTCAAGTATAGGTCGAACGAGTGTTTTGTAAGCCACCTCCTTTGTTGATGGACTACATTTTCTAAGCACTCTCCCAATGAATCTCAACCTGGTACCCGCCTTACCAACAATTAGTTTTATATGATCATTCCACTTCAAATCGTTCCGTACGCATACTCCCAGATATTTTACAGAAGTAACTGCTACCAGTGTTTGTTCCGCTATCATATAATCATACAATAAAGGATCCTTCTTTCTATGTATTCGCAATACATTACATTTGTCTATGTTAAGGGTCAGTTGCCACTCCCTGCACCAAGTGCCTATCCGCTGCAGATCTTCCTGTATTTCGCTACAATTTTCTAATGCAGCAACTTCTCTGTATACTACAGCATCATCCGCGAAAAGCCGCATGGAACTTCCGACACTATCTACTAAGTCATTTATATATATTGTGAAAAGCAATGGTCCCATAACACTCCCCTGTGGCACGCCAGAGGTTACTTTAACGTCTGTAGACGTCTCTCCATTGATAACAACATGCTGTGTTCTGTTTGCTAAAAACTCTTCAATCCAGCCACACAGCTGGTCTGATATTCCATACAGCGCACAGCTCGTATGTGCAATATACTGATACGAATGGTTTACATAAGACTGGGAAGACTGGTAAAACCCGACCTTAGGAAAAATCAGCATGGGTTCCGGCGAGGTGTTGGAACACGTGAGGCGCAAAAAATGGTTCAAATGGCTCTGAGCACTATGGGACTTAAAATCTATGGTCATCAGTCCCCTAGAACTTAGAACTACTTAAACCTAACTAACCTAAGGACATCACACAACACCGACTCATCACGAGGCAAAGAAAATCCCTGACCCGCCGGGAATCGAACCCGGGAACCCGGGCGCGGGAAGCGAGAACGCTACCGCACGACCACGAGCTGCGGACCGCGAGACGCAGCGTGCTACGACTTATCTAAGAATATAGACCGAAGAAAGACAAATTTACATTTATAGTATTTACAGATGATAGAAAGATTTTTAAATAGCTCGATTGGTACGAACTATGAGAAGTTCTGAGGACAGCGAGAGGGTTATCCACAATTTGTACTGAGACCAGAATACTGTTACAAGAGTCGGACATGAAAGGGGAGCAATAGTTGAGAACGCGTTGCTCGACGTTATTCAGTGTGGTGGTTACCACGTTGACTGCCGCCAGCGCGGCGGAGGCCGCTGAGGAGTCTAACGCTGTTTGCCCACCGGCGGCCAGAAAGTCCATTCTGCAGTATTTAGAACAATATATATGCAGCAATGCTATTTTGTTTCCCTTGGTGTAGTCGACGCCGGTGAACAGGAAACTGGGCACAGTTCCTTGTTCTGGACACTGTTTTTGCAACATTACACATCATCCAAAGATGTACTGTGCTAAACATAGTAGAGCGTGTGACTGCCGGCCGCACACGGCGCCAGACGGGAACATCTGCTGTGTCCGCCGACGGCCCAACGTGTTAAGCAAGCAGAAAACGAAATGCAGGAAAAAAACGGAAAGAGTTTTAGGTTTGTCGATGACACTGTAATTTCGTCAGAGACGCAAGGTATTTGGAAGAGCAGATGTACGGAATGGCTGGCGTCTTGAATAGACATTATAAGATGATCAATAAAAGTAAGACAATGGTAGTGATATGTAGTGAAATCCAACCAGGCGGTGCTGAGGGAATTACACTGAGGTGACAACGGTCATGGGACGCCTCCTACTATCGTGTCGTGCAGCAGCTTGACGTGACATGGACTCAACAAGTCGTTGGAAGTCCTCTGCAGAAATATTGAGCCACGCTGCATCTGTACCCGTCCATAACTGCGAAAGTGTTTCCGGTGCAAGATTTTTGTGCGAAGTAACCTCTCGCTTATGTCCCATAAATGTTCGGTGAGATTCATGTCCGGCGATCTGGGTGGCCAAATCATTACATCTGCATGGATACTCTGCGAATCACACTTAAGTGCCTGGCAGAGGGTTCATCGAACTACCTTCACAATAAGTCTCTATTATTCCACTCTCGAACAGCACGTTGAAAAAACGAACACCTATATCTTTCCATTCCAAGTAAACACAGCCCACACCGTTATGTAGCCACCACCAGCTTGCACAGTACCCTGTTGACAACTTGGGCCCATACGTTTGTGCGTTCAAGGCGACAGTCGAACCCTTCTATCAGCTATAATCAAGTGAAACCGGGACTCATCTGACCAGACCACAGTTTTCCAGTCGTCTACCGTCCAACAAATATGATCGCGAGCCCAGAAGTGGAGCTGCATGTGATGTAGTGTTAGCAAAGGCACTCGAGTCGGTCATCTGCTGGCATAGCCCATTAACACCATATTTCGCCTCGCTGTCATAACGGATAGTTTCGTCGTATATCCCATATTGATTTCTGCGGATATTTTACTTAGTGCTACTTGACTGTTAGGACTGACAACTCTATGCAGACGAAGCTGCTCTCGGTCAAAAGCGAAGGCCGTCCGCTACTGCGTTGTCCGCTGTGAGACGTAATGCCTGAAATTTGGTATTCGCGATATACTCTCTACATGCAAATGTCCCTTCTGTCAGGCTCTAACTAACATTCCGCGTTCAGAGTCTGTTAATTCCCGTCGTGCACCCTTAATCACTTTGGATACGTTTTCACATGAATCGCCTGTGCACAAATGACAGCTCCACCACTGCACTGCACTTTTTTACCTTGTATATGCAATACTGCCGCCATCTGTATACGTGCAAATCGCCATCCCATGGCCTCTGTCACCTTAGTGTAGATTAGGGAATGAGACACTAAAAGTAGTCGACAATTTTTGCCATCAGGACAAGAAAATATACGCTACTGGCCATTAAAATTGCTACACCAAGAAGAAATGCAGATGATAAACGCGTATTCATTGGACAAATATTTTGTACTACACCTGAAATGTTATTACATTTTCACGCAATTTGGATGCATAGATCCTGAGAAATCAGTACCCAGAACAACCACCTCTGGTCGTAATAACGGCCTTGACACGCCTGGGCATTGAGTCAAACAGAGCTTGGATGACGTGTACAGGTACAGCTGCCCATGCAGCTTCAACACGATACCACAGTTCATCAAGAGTAGTGACTGGCGTATTGTGACCAGACGTTTATAGAGATCTGGAGAATGTGCTCGCCAGGGCAGCAGTCGAACATTTTCTGTATCCAGAAAGCCCATACAGGACCTGCAACATGCGGTCGTGCGTTATCCTGCTGAAATGTAGGGTTTCGCAGGGATCGAATGAAGGTTAGAGACACGGGTCGTAACACATCTGAACTGTAACGTCCACTGTTCAAAGTGCCGTCAATGCGAACAAGAGGTGACTGAGACGTGTAACCAGTGGCACCCCATACCATAACGCCGGGTGATATGCCAGTATGGCGATGACGAATACACGCTTCCAATGTGCGTTCATCGCGAAGTCGCCAAACACGGATGCGACCATCATGGTGCTGTAAACAGAACCTGGGTTCATCCGAATAAATGGCGTTTTGCCATTCGTGCACCTAGGTTCGTCATTGAGTACACCAACGCAGGCGCTCCTGTCTGTGATGCAGCGTCAAGGGTAACCGCAGCCATTGTCTCCGAGCTGATAGTCCATGCTGCTGCAAACGTCGTCGAACTGTTCGTGCAAATGGTTGTTGACTTGGAAACGTTCCCACCTGTTGACTCAGGGATCGAGACGTGGCTGCACGATCCGTTACAGCCATGCGGGTAAGATGCCTGTCATATCGACTGCTAGTGATACGAGGCCGTTGGGATCCAGCACGGCGTTCCGTATTACCCTCCTGAACCCACCGATTCCATATTGTGCTAACAATCTCGACCAACGCGAGCAGCACTGTCGCGATACGATAAACCGCAATCGTGATAGGCTACAATCCGACCTTGCCTCACACGAGGCATCTCAACAACGTTTCACCAGGCAACGCCGGTCATCTGCTGTTTGTGTATGAGAAATCGGTTGGAAACTTTCCTCATGTCAGCACGTTGTAGGCGTCGCCACCGGCGCCAACCTTGTGTGAATTCTCTGAAAGGGTAATCATTTGCATATCACAGCATCTTCTTCCTGTTGGTTAAATTTCGCATCTGTAGCACGTCATCTTCGTGTTGTAGCAATTTTAATGGCCAGTAGTGTAAGATGGCTGGAGGAGAATGGATGTAAAAAAGCCGAATGACAATAACAAGATAAACAGTTTCTAAAAACGAGAAGTTTGTTAACAAAGGATTAAACGAAGGATTAACTTTACCCGCTTGTTTAGCGTAACGTGCAACGCGCTGGCTCATGATACAAGGAGATGAGCCAGACCTAAATCGAATCCGAGTTTGAGTGTGACTTTCAGATGGTTTCTCGTGCTAATTTTGGCAAATTTTGGGCTGGTAGCTAAATACGATACACAAACAGTTAAAATATGATAACACACGGAATGGAATTTCCAAGATGCTCTCCAGGCAGGTGTAAAATGAATGTGCGCAACGGAAAATACTGAACGCGAAAATGAAGATTTGGCCCTGTATGACTACCCCCTGAAGCAGATCTTATGGTCTCTTAATGGTGATATTATCTCCTACTTCTTGCTCTTTAACATATAAATTACAATATAAACATGAATGAATAATTAAGGGAACTAGTAACTACAAATGATAAATGGTGTTATTGTTTATACATCTATTATGGGTTAAAACCCCTTTATATATCACAAATGTTTATATATCAATGTCCAATGGACATAAAGAGATACAAATGGATTTCCTAACTAATATGATTGATCAATTTCCCAAATCTGTCCCTTTTTTGGCTACGCTATCTAATATAAATAACGCTAGATGACTGACATCACCTAAGTACCAAACACTAGAAAACACTGCTTCCAAAGATGATCTACAGTGGCGTGCAACCTCAGTTGAAATAAAATTTACGTGATCACAGCTGTTTAGCTTTATAGCCCTAGTAAGCCGAAGCAATTAGCAATATCACCGTATGTACTGCGTCCGGTGCGTCGGGGTGATGGTTCTTGTATACGTCTGAGACGACGGAAGAACTGCAGTCACAAAATATAAAAAAAACATTCAAACACTAGGACAGCAGGAGACGATCCTCTAACTAGTATAATCTAATACTGTCTTCTCCTCTTTGTGCTCGACAGACGAGAAACGCGAACTCCCAGCCACAAGGACGGAGTTCAGATAACGTCTCAACGTGAGTATAGACAGAAGAAGTACTCTGAATCACTGAACGCTGCCTGCTCAACGACAACTCCCTACCTGGAGGTGAAGTCCAGAATCGTATAAGTTCGCAACAATACAGTGCCTAACTGTTCTAACTTTAAAATCTCCTGAGAGCAAAGACGGCAAGTCCGTCTGTACCAACAAAAGCTGATACTCAGCGGCCGTCAAAGACGGGTGCTCAAAACGGAAGACCTCTTTCTCTCCACCACTGGCTTCCCAGAAAAGCTCGGCTCCCCTTCCTCGTAACTGCAGAAGGCGAATCATCTTCTCGAAACCACTGAATATTCTCCCTCTCTAGAGGTTCTTCCAAATGCCGACCAGCCATATTTAGTCTTTTGTCGTTCAGCGTGGAAAGTTTGCGAGGAAATACCTATATTTGTTAATTAGGAATACATACAATGGTATGCTGCTAAGAGTATACATCCTCGGAAATAACCCAGCCTGCGTGATTTCTGAGGTAACGCTTCCTCGTTGTTCTCTGCTGCGTCCAAGATTTTCAGAGTTTCCAAAGTATTAGCCGGTTATCCTTCTGAGCCCGTTACAATAGCGGCTGGCCACCACTGTACTGTGCTTCACGGCCAGGTGCCTCAACCGTCCGTCTTGTCTACTTCCTGTGTTAAGCAGGACCAACACACCTGTGCGGGTTTTTCCACCTAGGCTTGAGTTACGCCTGCTGTTTCATTTCCACTGGCGTACCAACCTCTCCTAGTATAGGCTATCATTCATAATGCCATTTTGATAATAAAGACACTCCGTCACCTTTCATGCAATAAAAGTTAACAACTATTTACAAGGTGTACGTGACAATATCAGTCTTCTTTATATATTCACATATACGATGTACAACCTATCAAATGATACCTAATTTCGGTTGTAAATCATGGCAAAGTATGTAGATGAGTGCTTGTAAGGTGCGATATTATAGCCACCTTACGAGTTTAGAGGATTACCAGACATATGGCGCACACGAATTTTCTTCCTTACGTTACCTTGACGATAGTGACTTCAGAAAGGTCATTCTGCCCCAAAGTTATATTGTAAAATACGGCTTGACAAATCCTGAAAGCACATCCCGAAGTAGGCGTGATAAACTGTACAATAAAGAAGAAGGAGGAGAACTCTTCATGAAGGTGTAGTGTTCATGGACAATAAAGAGTTCAGATAAGACTAAGATGAAAATGACGGGTCAGGATAAAGTGAGTATTGTAGGGTCAGATATGATAGAGATTGCAAAAGCAGTACTAACTATCTATGCTTTCTTTATTGGGATTCTATATCTAGAAGCTTAAAACACAGGTGTGGGCCGTTCAGAGCAGATGAGAAAAAGCCAGCCAAGGGCTGCTGCAACGGTCGCTCCCTTGGGATGCATGTATTGGTGTCTTATCGGTCCTGGAGCCGTGAACTCTTATCAAGGAGAAAGTATCAGGATGGGTTTTGTGCAGGCAGATGGCTGTTCGTCAGACCACAGCCCATCCATGCACAGGACAATATGGTCGGTTGGAACTACGGTGGTAAAAAAAACAACTTCCACTCTTTACACCAGCCTAGCCCGCGGTAGCATAGACGGTCCACAGGTGGATAAGAGAAGTACGTCGGTGGCGTGAGGGAATTCGGAGAAACGTTACTCCTGGCTTTCAAGGGTATAGGCTCCAGATGCAGGTAACATCTGTAGAAATCTGACTGAAACACACCATAATCTGTGCATTAAAGCGGTGCAGTTTTTCCTTTTTGTTTCCCTACTGTGGCGAGTAAGCGCTGGTAGAAAGAACGTACCTTGAAGAGGTTGAAAAAGTCAGCCAACCAAAGGTTTATGTAGCCCTTGACGTAGGTTTCAGTATTTAAAAAATGTCTTCTTCATAAGGCGTGGGCCTTATTACATCATATTCACATTCTGAAGAAGATATTTTTATTAATTATATTCACATTCTGAAGAAGATATTTTTATTAATATCTAAACCTAGGCCTGGGGTTAAGTAAACCTTTGATATGCAACTGGTTAGCTGATTGTTTTAACCGCTTCAAATTTACACAGTTGCTGAATCGCAGCCATGTTTAAGATTTAGAATACACCTTGTCATGCGAAGTTCAGAAGAACGCGAAATCCCGAAGATTGGCTAAAATTTACAGACGCGCGAAATTTGGCACGGACTTCAATGCGAGATGCCTTTAATAGGTTCCACAACGAAACATTGTCTCGAAATCTGGTAGAAAATCCGAAGAAATTCTGGTCGTATGTAAAGTACACAAGCGGCAAGACGCAGTCAATACCTTCGCTGCGCAGTGCCGATGGTACTGTTACCGACGACTGTGCTGTAAAGCGGAGTTATTGAACGCAGTTTTCCGAAATTCCTTCACCGGGGAAGACGAATGGAATATTCCAGAATTTGAAACATGAACAGCTGCAAGCATGAGTTTCTTAGAAGTGGATATCTCAGGGGTTGCGAAGCAACTCAAATCGCTTGATACGGGCAAGTCTTCAGGTCCAGATTGTATACCGATTAGGTTCCTTTGAGATTACGCTGATTCAATAGCTCCCTACTTAGCAATAATATACAACCGCTCGCTCACCGATAGATCTGTACCTACAGATTGGAAAATTGCGCAGGCCGCACCAGTGTTTAAGAAGGGTAGTAGGAGTAATTTCAGCGAACTACAAACCTATATCATTGACGTCGGTTTGCAGTAGGGTTTTGGAGCATATACTGTATTCAAACATTATGAATCACCTCGAAGGGAACGATCTATTGATATGTAATCAGCATGATTTCAGAAAAAATCGTTCTTGTGCAACGCAGCTAGCTCTTTATTCGCACGAAGTAATGGCCGCTATCGACAGGGGATCTCAAGTTGATTCCGTATTTCTAGATTTCCGGAAAGCTTTTGACACCGTTCCTCACAAGCGACTTCTAATCAAGCTGCGGACCTATGGGGTATCGTCTCAGTTGTGCGACTGGATTCGTGATTTCCTGTCAGGAAGGTCGCAGTTCGTAGTAATAGACGGCAAATCATCGAGTAAAACTGAAGTGATATCAGATGTTCCCCAGGGAAGCGTCCTGGGACTCTGCTGTTCCTGATCTATATAAATGACCTGGGTGACAATCTGAGCAGTTCTCTTAGGTTATTCGCAGATAATGCTGTAATTTACCGTCTAGTAAGGTCATCCGAAGACCAGTATCAATTGCAAAGCGATTTAGAAAAGATTGCTGTATGGTGTGGCAGGTGGCAGTTGACGCTAAATAACGAAAAGTGTGAGGTGATCCACATGAATTCCAAAAGAAATCCGTTGGAATTCGATTACTCGATAAATAGTACAATTCTCAAGGCTGTCAATTCAACTAAGTACCTGGGTGTTAAAATTACGAGCAACTTCAGTTGGAAAGACCACATAGATAATATTGTGGGGAAGGCGAGCCAAAGGTTGCGCTTCATTGGCAGGACACTTAGAAGATGCAACAAGTCCACTAAAGAGACAGCTTACACTACACTCGTTCGTCCTCTGTTAGAATATTGCTGCGCGGTGTTGGATCCTTTCCAGGTGGGATTGACGGAGGACATCGAAGGGGTGAAACTAAGGGCAGCTCGTTTTGTATTATCACGTAATAGGGAAGAGAATGTGGCAGATATGATACGCGAGTTGGGATGGAAGTCATTAAAGCAAAGACGTTTTTCGTCGCGGCGAGATCTATTTACGAAATTTCAGTCACCAACTTTCTCTTCCGAATGCGAAAATATTTTGTTGAGCCCAACCTAAATAGGTAGGAATGATCATCAAAATAAAATAAGAGAAATTAGAGCTCGAACAGAAAGGTTTAGGTGTTCGTTTTCCCCGCGCGCTGTTCGGGAGTGGAATGGTAAAGAGATAGTATGATTGTGGTTCGATGAACCCTCTGCCAAGCACTTAAATGTGAATTGCAGAGTAATCATGTAGATGTAGATGTAGATTGTTGGACGGGCTGTGACATACGTCCTATGTTCCACTTTGTGAGCAGAGACGGGTGATTGGGAGAGGATACTTCATGGAGTTGGCGGAGGGAGTAAGAAAGACGATGTAGCTGTAACGTGAGAGATTGGGTAGAAAAGTTGTGGAGGTGCATACAAGTGTAGGCCAGCGTGGAGAAGTGCGCTTTTGCGAGAGATTAGGGTCAGGGCGGAGGACATGGAGGAGAACGGAGGACATTCAGATTAGGAGCGGGAATTCAGAGAAGAGCTGACTATTAAAATTCTGACTGGGATGCAAAACAGAGCGAGCATTTAACATTCAGAGGAGGCGTGCAACATGGCAACAGTGGTGGAGGACATCAGCGGGGCTAGTAGTAGTGGAGGGCCACTTCTGTTATTGCGGTTCGACCGCAGCCGGCGATAGCCTCTATACTGGCCGTTCTGCCTCAATAGAAGAGATATCTTTATTCACTGTCAATTTCTTGCCACGCAATCGCTACTTATCTACCATAACACTTTGCACGACTGTAAATGTGATAGGTTCACGTCATATCCTGACTAATGTTCTTGTCACCTTCGAACCCTGACAATAAATAATGGTGATCGTCAATGTGAACTGTCATATATTAATTGAGATCAGATTCTGACTCATAAATGATCAATCCATGCAAACTCCAATGTTGTTTTAGTAAAGAGTTAGAAATGCTTCAAAGAGATGCTTACACCAGGTAAAGTTATTGAGAATCCATTGCGTCGCTTCACTATCAGATCAGAGGGTAGGAGCACGTCTACGGTAGAATTTTACATACACAGGGGATGTCTCGAAAAAAAAAAAAAAAATAGGACCTTTTTAAATGTTATGCTACTGTAGAATTCTGAAGATGGTTAGAGCGGATAACTGTTGTGCTGAATGAACTTGTAAGGAAAAGAAGTCAGATCTTGACAAAAAGAAGAGGTCGATTTATAGGACACATCCTTAGGCATCAAGGGATCGTCAGCTTGATAATGGAGGGAAACGCGGTGGTAAACATCGTAGAGAGACCAAGTTTTGACTAAAGTAAGTCGGTTAGAGTAAGTATGAGTTACTGTAGTTATGTATGGCTGAAGGGAGCTGTAGAGGGTGTACTAGTATGGTCAGGTGCACCAAACCATTGCTCCATTCCACGGAATTTGGATGAATGACATAAAGAAATGTGACTACAGGAAACAATGTCTCAATCACGAATTTATTAATTACAATTCATGAGTGGTTTCGGCTTTTCAGCCATCATGAGTTTTAATAAACTAATATGTGGGCAAGGGACTGGTTCCATTAATTTAATCCTTTACAAAGATTGTCGGGCCCCTCTGAAGACCCAGACGACCTCGTTTCAAATAAATACACTTTCAAAGAGGATGGAGACACATAAATGTGGCATTTGAGGTAGCGGGATCCGGTTCGGAATGAAATAAGTTGACAGTAATAAGCGAATATTACGATTATATAAATTCAAGTACCTAGATTTCGGTAATGATACTTTTTTCTGTAATAGTTGTACAAGTTACGATATACACAACATTTATTCGAAGTGCTGTTCTCTAGCTTTTATGCGGGCGTAACATTGTCGCACGAAGTTCTGTGTTACCGGTTTGGACAGGTTGTCACGTAGAGCAGGAATTCTTGCCAGAGGATTCTCTTGTCTCGACGCCTGTGTTCTATACAAGACTTTTTACGCATCAAACAAGAAAACATCAAGTCACGCCAGAGCAGGTTAACAAGGTGACCACAGAACTGGATCATTTCCTTCTGTCATTTAGGGAACATTTCCACAGGTCGAAAATTATCTGATATATTTGCACATTTACTAACATCCATAGATTGAGTTATTCCTTGTCGAGCATCTGCGAGCAACCTTTGCTCAGTATGTGAACTCACTGATCGACTTCTGTTACGATAACTGCTATGATAGTGTATATCTCCTGAGCTCCTCTGGCGAGTAAGTGACCTAGCCAGCGAATTCCTTAGGCTTGCAGTCGTTTTCTATGCTTTGCAAGTTTCGAAGGAGAACAATAACTGTCTTCTTATTTCGTTCGTGACTGTGGTAGAGGTAAGACATTCTTTTTGATGGTGTGTAAATGATGTGCTATTGAAAAGTGGTTGCATTTATACATGCTGAGGATTATCTACACATGGTATGGACAAACATATGGAAAAATCGCGACAAATGCATGCTTGAGCATCGATGCAGATGTTAGCCAAGCATGTAGATTATTCTGTTGTGCTTGTCCACGAACTGTGGCTGAGCACTGGCCACATTACACTGCAGGTGGTGTCAGTCTTAGTCAGAACATTGTTCTGGGAATTTGTGAGTGCATTAGATCAGAGTTAAGTGACTTCGGTCGTGTGCTAATTGTTGGTGCTCGTATTGTACGTGCTACCATTACAAAACCAGCCCGTATTTTTGGAGTTCCAGGAGGCACCGTATCGAAGTTTTCTGCCTCATACAGGTACAGTGGCAAAAATCATCTACTCAGTCACAACACTGACGAACGTATCTGTTAAGTGAACGTGACAGACGGCCATTGAAGAGGTTTATGACGAAAAATAAAAGTACGACAGCTGTTAAAATGATTGCAGTAGTAAACGTTGCACACCCGAACACGCCTAGATCCAAAACCTCTCTTCAGTGATGCAAAAGCCTGTGGTGCTGAAGTCATAAAACCTCGACTATGGAACAATGGAAGAAAGCTATTTAATCGGACGAGTCTTGTTGCATACTGTTTCTAACTGCCGGCAGAGCTGGTGTTCGCTGTTGAACTGGGCAGTCATATCGTGGTATTCCGTGGGCCCCATGTGTCCTTTACTGCCTAGGATTAGATGACCATTTCGCCTGATCTGGTCGATCCCATATTAGAATGTTTACTCCCCAGTGGTGACACTGTGTTTTAAGACGACACACTTATAAATTCACATGGAAAGTATTTTATTTTTAAATATAATCTACACCGTCGAAAATGTTAAAATATTTATGTGCATTACTTCAAGATCTAATAAAATCGGCAATTTTTTGTATAGAAGGCTGTGGGCTGCTGTGATATAAAGGTTAAATTACGTGTTTGTATTGGTAGCACTGTCAAAAACAGTATCGTATTGTTTCATAGTATAAACACGCGTTTTATGTCGAAGTGCTAACGTTTTTCCGAGGAAAAGTGACGAATAGACTGGTAAATATCTCAAAAAGTAAAGCATGACGTCAAAACGAAGTGTTTTTACGAAACGTGGGTTTCATAGTAACAGATTTCGAGTAAAGGGAAACAATGCTTTCAACATGTGGCGTGTGAAGTTACAGACAATCAAATACAGGCAAACTCATCAGCATCTAGAGAAACATCCATTAGTGCTTCGAAGATTAAAATAAAACGTTGTGATAGACAGTTTTCTCAAAACTAAAGTGATGTAAATGGTTGGTTAGGTTATATTCTCATATATTTACACATCCTAAGAAGGGTGTTAGGTGAATGTGCGTATTGTAAAATGTGTGGAGGGGCAGTTAGTTTACGAGTACATGAATACAGTCAGGTATCAAATAGAATAGCCAGGAAACGTATCATTAATTGTGTCAGTTGTAAATGTACTCATTCATTTGGAAATTCTGATAGGTGTAAAGATAATTATTTTGAAGTAAATGTTAGGTGGTTTTATGGATTGAGAGGTATTGGCAAAGGACACACTGCAGCAGAACCAATGTGTGCTTTGATGAATATGCCACACCCACCTTGTAAAATCGACAATTATGGAGGATTTATTGAAGCTGCTGCGGAACCGCTGAGTGTGAGTGCTACAAACGAAGCTTTTGAAATAAACGACAGTATCATGGTACCCATTGTTTAGGGGTAGCGTCTTTGATTCATAATCGGAATGTCTTCGGTCCCGGGTTCGATCCTCGCCACTGCCTAAATTTTGATAAATAAACAGCATTGGCGGCCGAAGAATTCCGGCATAAGAAGTCAGCCTCATTCTGCCAACGGCCTTGTCGAAGAGGGCGGAGGAGCGGATAGAGGTTCAGGGCACTCTCTTGTCCTAGGGGTGGGAAATTGCCCCTAAAGGCGGAAGAATCAGCAATGATCAACGGCATGAGGATGCAGAAGGCAATGGAAACCACTGCATTAAAGACACGTAACGTGTATCCACAGGACATGTGGCCTGTAATTGAAAAGTGTCATGATGATCTCTCCATTGGCAAAAGATTCCAGAATAGTCCCCCATTCGGATCTCCGGGAGGGGACTGCCAAGGGGGAGTTTACCACGAGAAAAAGATTGAATAATCTACGAAAGGATAACGTTCTACGAGTCGGGGCGTGGAATGTCAGAAGCTTGAACGTGGTAGGGAAACTAGAAAATCTGAAAAGGGAAATGCAAAGGCTCAATCTAGATATAGTAGGGGTCAGTGAAGTGAAGTGGAAGGAAGACAAGGATTTCTGGTCAGATGAGTATCGGGTAATATCAACAGCAGCAGAAAATGGTATAACAGGTGTAGGATTCGTTATGAATAGGAAGGTAGGGCAGAGGGTGTGTTACTGTGAACAGTTCAGTGACCGGGTTGTTCTAATCCGAATCGACAGCAGACCAACACCGACGACGATAGTTCAGGTATACATGCCGACGTCACAAGCTGAAGATGAACAGATAAAGAAAGTGTATGAGGATATTGAAAGGGTAATGCAGTACGCAAAGAGGGACGAAAATCTAATAGTCATGGGCGACTGGAACGCAGTTGTAGGGGAAGGAGTAGAAGAAAAGGTTACAGGAGAATATGGGCTTGGAACAAGGAATGAAAGAGGAGAAAGACTAATTGAGTTCTGTAACAAGTTTCAGCTAGTAATAGCGAATACCCTGTTCAAGAATCACAAGAGGAGGAGGTATACTTGGAAAAGGCCGGGAGATACGGGAAGTTTTCAATTAGATTACATCATGGTCAGACAGAGATTCCGAAATCAGGTACTGGATTGTAAGGCGTACCCAGGAGCAGATATAGACTCAGACCACAATATAGTAGTAATGAAGAGTAGGCTGAAGTTCAAGACATTAGTCAGGAAGAATCAATACGCAATGAAGTGGGATACGGAAGTACTAAGGAATGACGAGATACGTTTGAAGTTCTCTAACGCTATAGATACAGCAATAAGGAACAGCGCAGTAGGCAGTACAGTAGAAGAGGAATGGACATCTCTAGAAAGGGCCATCACAGAAGTTGGGAAGGAAAACATAGGTACAAAGAAGGTAGCAGCGAAGAAATCATGGGTAACAGAAGAAATACTTCAGCTGATTGATGAAAGGAGGAAGTACAAACATGTTCCGGGAAAATCAGGAATACAGAAATACAAGTCGCTGAGGAATGAAATAAATAGGAAGTGCAGGGAAGCTAAAACGAAATGGCTGCAGGAAAAATGTGAAGACATCGAAAAAGATATGATTGTCGGAAGGACAGACTCAG
Organism: Schistocerca americana; assembly: GCF_021461395.2. Taxonomy (NCBI): domain Eukaryota; kingdom Metazoa; phylum Arthropoda; class Insecta; order Orthoptera; family Acrididae; genus Schistocerca; species Schistocerca americana. The sequence goes on along the minus strand of NC_060121.1, from coordinate 553,211,606 downwards.
CATACAGAAAGTCAAAACAACCTTTGGTGACATTAAAAGCAACGGTGGTAACATTAAGAGTGCAACGGGAATTCCACTGTTAAATGCAGAGGAGAGAGCAGATGGGTGGAAAGAATACATTGAAACACCTCTATGAGGGTGAAGATTTGTCTGATGTGATAGAAGAAGAAACAGGAGTCGATTTAGAAGAGATAGGGGATCCAGTATTAGAATCGGAATTTAAAAGAGCCTTGGAGGACTTGCGGTCAAATAAGGCAGAAGGGATAGATAACATTCTATCAGAATTTCTAAAATCATTGGGGGAAGTGGCAACAAAACGACTATTCCCGTTGGTGTGTAGAATATGAGTCTGGCGATATAAAATCTGACTTTCGGAAAAGCATCATCCACACAATTCCGAAGACGGCAAGAGCTGACAAGTGCGAGAATTATCGCACAAACAGCTTAACAGCTCATGCATCGAAGCTGCTTACAAGAATAATATACAGAAGAATGGAAAAGAAAATTGAGAATGTGCTAGGTGACGATCAGTTTGGCTTTAGGAAAAGTAAAGGGACGAGAGAGGCAATTCTGACGTTACGGCTAATAATGGAATCAAGGCTAAAGGAAAATCAAGACACTTTCATAGGATTTGTCGACCTGGAAAAAGCGTTCGACAATATAAAATGGTGCAAGCTGTTCGAGATTCTTAAAAAACGTAGGGGTAAGCTATAGGGAGAGACGGGTCATATACAATACGTACAACAACCAAGAGGGATTAATAAGAGTGGACGATCAAGAACGAAGTGCTCGTATTAAGAAGGGTGTAAGACAAGGCTGTAGCCTTTCGCCCCTACTCTTCAATCTGTATATCGAGGAAGCAATGATGGAAATAAAGAAAGGTTCAGGAGTGGAATTAAAATACAAGGTGAAAGGATATCAATGATACGATTCGCTAATGACATTGCTATCCTGAGTGAAAGTGAAGAAGAATTAAATGATCTGCTGAACGGAATGAACAGTCTAATGAGTACACAGTATGGTTTGAGAGTAAATCGGAGAAAGACGAAGGTAATGAGAAGTAGTAGAAATGAGAACAGCGAGAAACTTAACATCAGGATTGATGGTCACGAAGTCAATGAAGTTAAGGAATTCTGCTACCTAGGCAGTAAAATAACTACTGACGGACGGAGCAAGGACGACATCAAAAGCAGACTCGCTATGGCAAAAAGGCATTTCTGGCCAAGAGAAGTCTACTAATATCAAATACCGGCCTTAATTTGAGGAAGAAATTTCTGAGGATGTAAGTCTGGAATACAGCATTGTACGGTAGTGAAACATGGACTGTGGGAAAACCGGAACAGAAGAGAATCGAAGCAGTTGAGATGTGGTCCTATAGACGAATGTTGAAAGTTGGGTGGACTGATAAGGTACGCAGAATCGGAGAGGAAAGGAATATGTGGAAAACACTGATAAGGAGAAGGGACATCTGCTGAGACATGAGGGAATGACTTCCATGGTACTAGAGGGAACTGTAGAGGGCAAAATCTGTAGAGGAAGACAGAGATTGGAATACGTCAAGCAAATAATTGAGGACGTTGGTTGCAAACACTACTCTGAGATGAAGAGGTTAGTACAGGAAAGGAGTTCGTGGCGGGCCGCATCAAACCAGTCAGTAGACTGATGACCAAAAAAAAAAGATGGTATCACTGACATACCAGTAGCTTTTGTTGACGCTTGGCAGAAGCGCGGCTACAGTTCTAAGAATTCTGTTGCTACGGTGACCAGTGTGGATACTGGAAAGGTAATAGCTTTACAGATTTTAACCAAACATTCTTATAAGTGTAAATGAGGGAATGAAGAAGGGCATATCTGTGGCAGAAATTATGAAGTAACAAGTGGTGGTATGGAGGCCTCTGCAGCTATTGAAATTTTTAGTCGATCTGTGAATAAAAGGGGAGTGTGTTACCCTAAGTTCTTAGGTGATGGAGACTCAAAACCATATAACAGAGTAGTAGCCGCTCAGCCTTATGGTGAGAAGATTGTCACAAAACTGGAATGTGTTGGTCATGTCCAGAAGAGGATGGGCACCAGGTTGAGGAAGCTGAAACAAAGTTTGAGAGACAAGAAACTTTCTGATGGTAAAGCCATAAGAGGCAGGCTGACAAACAAAATGATTGATGAACTACAGCAGTATTATGTGATGGACATTAGAAATAATACTAAGGATTTGTTGAAAATGGAGCAGGCAGTATGGGCTACTTTCTTCCACAGACTGTCAACTGATGAAAAACCAATACACCACCTTTGCCCTCCTGGACCTGATTCATGGTAAAACTACCTCAATGCCCAGTACTCAAATAGTTCATACAGCCATAAATATTCCATCCCAGCAGCAGTCATAAATATCATAAAACCTATTTACAGAGACCTGGCAAAACGTGAATTATTGAAGAAGTGTCTACATGGTCAGACTCACAATCCCAGTGAGCTGTTCAATAATCATATGTGGTCCCTCTTACCAAAAATGTTTTTGTTGAAATGAAGACACTAAAGTTGGGTTCAGTGATGCTGTTATTGCTTTTAATGAGGGCAAAATTGGTAGGATGAGAGAGGTACAGCATCTGGGAATTAATCCTGGAGCGAACTGCATCAGAGAACTTGAACGGAGTAGAGTATACAGCACAGTTGTCCACTAAGGAGTACAGAAAGAAGAAAAGAAGGAAAAACTTGGAAACAGATCAAGAGGATTATATGCAGTATACTGCAGGATGGTTCTGAGTGACTAAAAATGAAAAAAAAATTAGCATATATTGAGTTACAGTCGTTTGAAACATTAGAAGCCGTTCCTGAAAATTTAGATTTTCTGTTGCATTTTCCATAAATCTCAGAAATCACTTCGAGTAGAATATTCAAATTTTCAGGGAGTAATAACATACATATCCTGTGTCTACTAAACTAAAGGAAGAAAATAACGTTATGTATAATTAAAATTATTTAGAACAACGTCCAAAAAAGTACACAAAATTTTAAACGTGTAATTAACAAACTATATTTCCGAAAGCAGTGGCTGAAATATATTTATTGTAGTTCAGTAGACTCAGAACATACAGTTTAATGTCCTGTAAAAGATTCATGTCAATGACTACAGTGGTTCCTGAAGTACAGGGAAGCCAAGTCTCTAAAATTTTACATCTTCGGGATAGGGCGTTCCAATTCTCCTTAAGAACTGGTCTTTGTATGGATACTCAAATAATTAAATATCTAACAGTATAAAATTATCTGTACTATGGAGAAATATCTTTGAAATGACTCCAGAAGTGTGTCACATCTCTACACATATCTTGTTGTTTGGCACATCAAATCAGCAGCCGAAGTAAGCAAATGTATCCGCCATCTTGTATTTGGTTCAGTTCTTTGGTCAGTATGGACTGTAAAAGAAAATCAAATTCCTGTCATATATTATGTAAAGGAGGGCTTTTCAAGAAGTAAGTACAATTTGTAGAGTATATGTAATTGTAAAACTGTATAATCACAAAAAACATTGTTATATTTTTGGATGCAGATCTCAAACCCTTTGTAAACTATGCATCACAAAAAGTTTGTTAGATTTTAGGACGCAAATGTAAGACATGCAAAGAAGTCAACGCTATCATTTGACCACGGGCTCAGGTCCAAAACTAGTAATGGCACAATGAAATTATTAAAAAAAAAAAAAACCCTCCCGCTGGTTGCAGTATTTCCTAAAGTGAATTTACGAAAAGAGTTGCGGCGAACTCCAACCAAAAATTGATAAAATAATGGGTTTACTATTCGATTATTAGAAGTTTAGATGGTCAATAAAGTAACTGTTAAACTGAGTCCCATGTCTGCACAACCTCCAGTTCGTACCACCATTTCACCTACATCCCACGCTACAAATTTGGCTAACAGTAAAGCTCAGTACAAGAGGAAGCTAAATTATTTACTGGTGGCCAATTCCTACTACACCACTGACGAATTTATTGGTGGAAATACTTGATGTATATAATAATAATAATAATAATTTCGTGTGGCTAACCGTTCCGGGGCAGGTCTTTCAACTGGACGCCTGTCCCCAGCCTGCCCCTACGAGGAAAAGACCAACATCTTATTGTGGAGTCCGAATTACATGTTGTGTCTGGCGAATCTTCACATGATTCAGAGGTGAAAGCTAGGGTAAAACCAGACTACAAGACTTCCCTCGATTACCCGGAGTCGACAGCGCAAATTCTCGTTTGCATGGAAACACCTTATCACTATCTTTCTCTGTTTCATTTTATTTTATTTATTTATCTATTGTCACCAGGACATCTATATTACTACCAATATTAAATAACATGGGTGTTTTACAAAATATAACTTCTGCACGTCTTCAGTTAGGTAATGAAGTCAACGTTTTAAGTGCAGAACAACGATTTTCTGTTTCATGATGCAATGCTTCTATAGTCTAAGAGTTATCATATACACCTCAGTAAAAGTTCTGTGACAAGCTTGTTATTAGCACTTAAATGAAAAGAGGTTTAAGATGTTTTGACTTATTTCACATCCCCATGAACCATGGACCTTGCCGTTGGTGGGGAGGCTTGCGTGCCTCATCGATACAGATAGCCGTACCGTAGGTGCAACCACAACGGAGGGGTATCTGTTGAAAGGCCAGACACACGCGTGGTTCCTGAAGAGGGGCAGCAGCCTTTTCAGTAGTTGCAGGGGCAACAGTCTGGATGATTGACTGATCTGGCCTTGTAACACTAACCAAAATGGCCTTGCTGTGCTGGTACTGCGAACGGCTGACAGCAAGAGGAAACTACGGCCGTAATTTTTCCCGAGGGCATGCAGCTTTACTGTATGATTAAATGATGATGACGTCCTCTTGGGTAAAATATTCCGGAGGTAAAACAGTCTCCCATTCGGATCTCCGGGCGGGGACTACTCAGGAGGACGTTCTACATCTACGTCTACATCTACATGATTACTCTGCAATTCACATTTAAGTGCTTGGCAGAAGGATCTCTCTACCATTCCACTCCCGAACAGCGCGCGGGAAAAACGAACACCTAAACGTTTCTGTTCGAATTCTGATTTCTCTTATTTTATTTTGATGATCATTCCTACCTATGTAGGTTGGGCTCAAAAAAATATTTCCACATTCGGAAGAGAAAGTTGGTGACTGAAATTTCGTAAATAGATCTCGCCGCGACGAAAAACGTCTTTGCTTTAATGACTTCCATCCCAACTCGCGTATCATATCTGCCACACTCTCTCCCCTATTACGTGATAATGCAAAACGAGACGTTGTTATCAGGAGAAAGAAAACTGGCGTTCTACGGATCCCTTAATCGGGCAGGTAGCTTAGAAAATTTAAAAAACGAAATGGATAGGTTAAAGTTAGATATAGTGGGAATAAGTGAAGTTCGGTGGCAGAAGGAACAAGACTTTTGGTCAGGTGAATACAGGGTTATAAATACAAAATCAAATAGGGGTAATGCAGGAGTGGGTTTAATAATGAATAGGAAAATAGGAATGCGGGTAAGCTACTACAAACAGCAAAGTGAACGCATTATATGGCCAAGATAGACACGAAGCCCACTCTACTACAATAGTACAAGTTTATTTGCCAAATAGCTCTGCAGATAAGGAAGAGATTGATGAAATGTATGATGAGATAAAAGAAATTATGTAGACAGTGAAGGGAGACGAAAATGTAATAGTCATGGGTGACTGGAACTTGACAGTAGGAAAAGGAAGAGAACGAAACGTAATAGGTGAATATGAAATGGGAGTAAGGAATCAAAGAGGAAGCCGCATGGTAGAATTTTGCTCAGAGCATAACTTAATCATAGCTAACACTTGGTTCAAGAATCATAAAAAAATGTTGTATACATGGAAGAAGCCTGGAGATACTGGAAGGTCTCAGATAGATTATATAATGGTAAGACAGAGATTCAGGATCCAGATTTTAAGTCGTTAGACATTTCCAGGGGCAGATGTGGGCTCTGACCACGATCTATTGGTTATGAACTGTAGATTAAAACTGAAGAAACTGCAAAAAGGTGGGAAATTGAGGAGATGGGACCTGGATAAACTGAAAGAACCAGAGGTTGTAGAGAGCTTCAGGGAGAGCATAAGGGAACAATTGTCACAAATGGGGGAAAGAAATACAGTAGAAGCAGAATGGGTAGCTTTGAGAGATGAAATAGTGAAGGTAGAAGAGGATCAAGTAGGTAAAAAGACGAGAGCTAATAGAAATCCTTGTGTAATAGAAGAGATATTGAATTTAATTGATGAAAGAAGAAAATACAAAAATGAAGTAAATGAAGCAGGCAAAAAGGAATACGAACGTCTCAAAAATGAGATCGACAGGAAGTGCAAAATGGCTGAGCAGGGATGGCTAGAGGACAAATATAAGGATGTAGAGGCGCATATCACTACGGGTAAGATAGATACTGCCTACAGGAAAATTAAAGAGACCTTTGGAGGAAAGAGAACGACTTGCATGAATATCAAGAGTTTAGATGGAAACCCAGTTCTAAGCAAAGAAGGGAAAGCAGAAAGGTGGAAGGAGTATATGGAGGGTCCATATAAGGGCGATGTTCTTGAGGACAATATTATGGAAATGGAAGAGAATCTAGATGAAGATGAAATATGAGATATGATACTGCGTGAAGAGTTTGACAGAGCACTGAAAGACCTAAGTCGAAACAAGGCCCCAGGTGTAGACAACATCCCATTAGAACTAAAGACAGCCTTGGGAGAGCCAGGCCTAACAAAACTCTACTATCTAGTGAGCAAGATGTATGAGACAGGCGCAATACCCTTAGGCTTCAAGAAGAGTATAATAATTCCAATCCCAAAGAAAGCAGGTGTTGAAAGATGTGAGAATTACCGAATTATCAGTTTAATAAGCCACGGCTCCAAAATAATAACACGAATTCTTTACAGACGAATGGAAAAACTGTTAGAAACCGACCTCGGGGAAGATCAGTTTGGATTCTTAGAAATGTGGAACACGTGAGGCTATACTGACCATACGACTTATCTTAGAAAATAGATTAAGGAAAGGCAAACCTACGTTTCTAGCATTTGTAGACTTAAAGAAAGCTTTCGACAATGTTGATTAGAATAATCTCTTTCAAATTTTGAAGGTGGCAGGGGTAAAATACAGGTAGCGAAAGGCTATTTACAATTTGTACAGAAACCAGATGGCAGTTATATGAGTCGAGGGGCATGGAAGGGAAGCAGTGGTTGGGAAGGGAGTGAGACTGGGCTGTAGCCTCTCCGCGATGTTATTCAATCTGAATATCGAGCAAGCAGTAAAGGAAACAAAAGAAAAATTCGGAGTAGGTATTAAAATCCATGGAGAAGAAATAAAAACTTTAGGGTTCGCCGATGACATTGTAATTCTGTCAGAGACAGCAAAGGACCTGGATGATCAGTTGAACGCAATAGACAGTGTCTTGAAACGAGTATATAAGATGAACATCAACAAAAGCAAAACGAAGATAATGGAATGTAGTCGAATTAAGTCGGGTGGTGCTGAGGGTATTAATTAGGAAAGGAGACACTTAAAGTAGTAAAGGAGTTTTGCTATTTCGGGAGCAAAATAACTAATGATGGTCGAAGTAGAGACGATATAAAATGTAGACTGGCAACGGCAAGGAAAGCGTTTCTGAAGAAGAGAAATTTGTTAACATCGAGTATAGATTTAAGTGTCAGGAAGTCGTTTCTGAAAGTATTTGTGTGGAGTGTGGCCATATATGGAAGTGAAACTTGGTCAATAAATAGTTTAGACAAGAAGAGAGTAGAGGCTTTCGAAACGTGGTGCTACAGAAGAATGCTGAAGATCAGAGGGGTAGATCACATAACTAATGAAGAGGTATTGAATAGAATTGGAGAGAAGAGAAATTTGTGGCACAACTTGACTAGAAGAAGGGATCGGTTGTTAGGGCATATTCTGAGGCATCAAGGGATCACCAATTTAGTATTGGAGGGCAGCGTGGAGGGTAAAAATCGTAGAGGGAGACCAAGAGATGAATACTCTAAGCAGATTCAAAAGGATCTAGGTTGCAGTAGGTACTGGGAGATGAAGAAGCTTGTGCAGGATAGAGTAGCATCAAACTAGTGTCTGGACTGAAGACCACAACAACAACATTTCATATCCGAGAGGACCACTTACGATCTGTGGAATGAACATTAGCATATCTATTTCTTGTGAATGTGTGATACGTATCCTTGTTTTAGGATATGCTCTACATGCTCATCTTGTGGGGTAACCTACATAAATTAATATGTTACAAGATCCCAATGGACTAGCTATAACAAGGGCGAGATAAATTGGCTGCTGGTCCCCAAGTCCTAATCGTTAAATGTCGGCAAAATTCGGAGCACTTCGTGTCGACTATTGTCTGTTTCAGATAGGTGCCACCTTTAGTGACCCAAAAGTTGTGACATTGTCATTGTCTGACGAAGTCTTGTTGTGTTGTCTATGTGAGCGGATGACTTATTGATTAATAACAGTAATTTTGAACATATTTAACTGCATTATATAGTGTGAGACACGATCACAAACGTTTGCTAAATGTTTTAAATGTCTTTTTATTCTACTTATTGTGAAGTATTAGAACATCCTTAATTTAATGAACTTCATATTCCTTCCTACAAGTAAGTACTGATCGATGCGAGTCGCGCATGTGTGTTGAGTTGGCAGGACTGGAAGCCAAACAGTCGAACATCCCCTAACTCCGCGCTACTTACCCGTTTGTCTCTGACGTAAGCTGTCAACTTTTCTTACCTTACTGCCGGATGCACAAACGTCAATTGAAATTAAACCCCTTTTAAAATATTACTGTTTCCGTAAGTATTTTTCTTTGTTACTAAGCAGGAAAACTACACTCTTTATGTAGTTGACATTTTTATATGTGGCTGTTAGTTGCTTTATGCATATTCAAATGGTTCAAATGGCTCTGAGCACTATGGGGCTCAACATCTGAGGTCATCAGTCCCCTAGAACTTAGAACTACTTAAACCTATCTAACCCAAGTACATCACACACATCCATGCCCGAGACAGGATTCGTACCTGCGACCGTAGCGGTCACGCGGTTCCAAACTGAAGCGCCTAGAACCGCACGGCCACACCGGCCGGCTATGCATATTACTCGTATTACAAAATACGACTGAGAATCACGGGCCGCACGAATACCTGATTTGGGCCGCACTTCGACGACCCTTTTTCTACAAGCCTGAGGATCTACTCGTTGTGGATCTGATGACCAAAAATTTGTATCTAATCTAATATCAATATTTGACTTTTTGTTGTTTTGCAGTTATTCCTTGATGTTATTTTGATCTCGAAGTCGACACCTCATCTGGTTGTCGTGCTTCAGAAGTTCGCAAGGTCACGTCCAGCCTTGGCAGCTTCAACTTGCAAGCAAATGCTTTATCGAGCGCTGAAGGTAAGGTGTTACAAAAGAAAACCGCGCGCTGCATCTGACGGGGTTTAGATGCCGTGAAGACAGTTGCAGACTGCGATCTCTAATTGCAGGATGCTTACTGCGAGATTTAAGTGTTACGAGGAATGCGGATTGTTTTCCTGCGGGTCAGTGTATACGCGCGCTAATAGCTGCCGATGGCGGCAGTCGCGCGGATCGCCTAACGACTGGACAGCTGCGCCGTGGAAAAGTGCCGCGTCTTATTCGCTGCAGATGAATTACAACCTGCATTCCTGTTCCTCGGCAAGTTTATGACTCATTGAGCTTCAGGGTAACCTTCAGTTGGCCCTCTCATACGCAGCAATTCCGCATAATTTCCTCCCAAGGTGGAAAAATTTCCATTCTCAACGGTCACTTTAAGTGCACATTTGTTATTCTATTATCTGACGCAGACTCCTTTTACTGCTGCTGTTCTTGTATCATCTTTTCATGCCTCCTCGTAATAGGAGTAAAGCTATCACGAGTTGTGGGATTTGATGTCTACAGAAAACTTTCGTCACTGGTTCTTCAGCATTAAAGCTGTCGAGTAATTTTACCAAGTAATTTGCTACAGTGATAATACACTGCATTCGCGCTCGGTAGGAAGGTGGTTCTAATCTCCACCAGGCCACCCTGATTTAGGTTTCCTGTAGTTTCCTCAAATCGATTAACGTGAATGCCACTGCCGACCGAATACCGGCTGATACCGCACAAACCAATTGCGACTTTACGTGGGGTTACTTGTACTTTAGGTAACTGGGCTATGCACAGCTCTGTTTAAAAGTCCAACTTGATAATATCGTAGGGTCGAGACGCACACTTCTGCTTTAACGCCCAGCATCTGACTCGCTGCCATTAAAAATTTGCAGTTGTGATCTTGCAATCAATAGTCTATGCAGGGGCTAGAATTACGAATTAATAAAATGTAGAGAAATATTAAAGAAAATATAAATGAATAAGTAGAGAAAGGGTTCTGTTCTAACGTCTGTAACTGATGTAGATGACATCAGAGAATTATGTTGAATAATGTTTAGTCAAGAAAGCAAATCTCAGACAAACGAAAAGTGGTCTTACAATAACAAAATATAATACAGTCAGAAAATAACCTCATTAACATGCAATGACAGCTGCGTTGAGAGCGTTACGGGAATGGTAGCAGAGTCCTCAAGCTGTACAGTTATCCAAGATGCGCCAAAAATTAAGTCCGCTTCGCGAACTCAATACACGAAATATTCACCAGCTGAAAGTAATTCAGAGTTCATTATGACAATTTACACAATAGCACATGAGAGATAACGAGTAGGAACTCATACTCTGTCTATTTTCAATTCCTAACTACAACTGGATAAGTTGAAGTTCTGCTCTGGAGCACATTCAGACCTCGCGAAAGCTCGAGTCGCCTCACAAGTTGAAGTATTGTAGCTGCCGTTCACTGCCCAGAATCCATCAGCGACGCGACCGAATAGCACACATTACCACAGGCAGGTCTGCCTCCTTCCAGCTCAAACTTAAAAGCGTCCAGGATCGCTGCCTTGACCAGCCCACTCGCAGAAGTGTCTGTCTTCACTTGACTCCAGCAGTGTTCTGCTGCTGTTTAAGTCTCATTGGATGAAGGTCATCCCCAACAGATTAACTCGTTCTTATGCTCTACAGACGTGAGTTTCCGTCAAATTGACCACTTTTATAACAAAGTTTAAGTTATAAACATTCTATCATACTCTATTAACATTAAATACAAATAAAGTTTGTTACTAAATAAATAATAATGCATTCTTGCACAAGTATGTTCTTATTAACTGTCATTAAACTGTCGTCAGATATTGTTTAAACAATTATTTAGTTGTGCTTGGTAGAAGCGTCTTTTGGTAGTCTTTGAACAGTGGTGTCAGCTAACACAGGTGACTGATTACTTCTTAAATGATAACCTTTTTTTAAACATCAATTGTAATCATATATAAATAAAGTTACCAGCAAAACAGTAAATACTCATTAAATAAGTGTGATAAGATATGAGGTATTCATGCTGCATTCAGTTGTGTGTTATTGCCTAGGATACGATGTTCTGACAAATGTTTACATGAATAAAAAGATATAAAACGTAACAAATTAATAAATAAAATATTTAAAGATATGTAACTTTCAGGCATCATAGATATAGCGCACAACACTATCCTCTGAAATAGTGTTTATTGAAATCACGTGAAGAGTTTAAAAACTGTTGATTACAAGGTTCATTGCGAAAATACTTAGTCACTCTGAAATATTAACTTCTTTAGTTTTTAAGACACTAAAAATACTATTTTTTCATTGGATGTGCCTCATTTTTCTGAGATCACAGATGTTTCCAGACTTGCTTTATTATGTAAGTATGATTTATTATAGAATTTTTGAGAACCATGAGTAGCCATATTTCAGAAAGTCTTACATCATTTCAACTGCATCACCTGTCTAACCGCCGTCCCGGGTTCCCGGGTTCGATTCCCGGCGGGGTCAGGGATTTTCTCTGCCTCGTGATGACTGGGTGTTGTGTGATGTCCTTAGGTTAGTTAGGTTTAAGTAGTTATAAGTTCTAGGAGACTGATGACTGTAGATGTTAAGTCCCATAGTGCTCAGAGCCATTTGAACCATTTGAATCTAACCGCCGCCCACATACTCTGTATTTACCCTTTTCCGGCTCCACCGACAGCCTTTGTACCTGGCCAGAACATGAACAGTCGCTTCAGCTGAACTACATACGATACTCCCTCAGCTCTGTGTCTACTAGCTAGTACCTCAGAGCAACCTAGTATCCAGGCACACATGCAAATTCTAGGCGGCTGAATAATATACCTACATGTACGTAACGGTACATAGTACTCTACGATCACCACTTAAGTTTATTGTTGCTTGGTTAAATTACCTCTCGAAGGCAACTTCATCTTACTGAAGTAGTTCAGCTGGTCATATCTTCGTCTGTTCTTCATCTATAGCGCTGGTATGTAAATGGGTAATTTTGAGAGACCCAGTGGGGTGGGATCGTTATCCCACTGATTACTATGTCAGCAAGCTCGTTTCCTCCACTTCAGATAGCTGGTCCAGGAAAATGCACGGACCTATGAAGAGTTAATGGAATATCCTCTAATTGCAGCATAGTATGCAAAACAGATAAATAGCAGGAGTACGTGCCTGTGATATGAAAATAAAGTGTCTCGAAGCGATATAGAACAAAAGAAGGAAGCTTATATGGAAGAAACAGCTGATCCAGTAATATGGTAGGGGACTGATAGAACAGTCAGTGATATCGTATCAATCAGTTTATCTATTGTTAACAACGTATCTTCGTATCTGCTGAAACTTGAGATCTGTACAGAGATAATTAAGTTATTGAAGCCCACACGAAAAGTTCTGTTAACATCTGAGTTCTAGGAAAGCGTTATCATTGCATTACCAAAGGCGGCATGAACATTGTTGTTGTTGTGATACTCAGTTCGAAGACTGATTTGATGCAACTCTCAATGCTACTCTATCGTCTGCAAAACTACACTCCTGGAAATGGAAAAAGGAACACATTGACACCGGTGTGTCAGACCCACCATACTTGCTCCGGACACTGCGAGAGGGCTGTACAAGCAATGATCACACGCACGGCACAGCGGACACACCAGGAACCGCGGTGTTGGCCGTCGAATGGCGCTAGCTGCGCAGCATTTGTGCACCGCCGCCGTCAGTGTCAGCCAGTTTGCCGTGGCATACGGAGCTCCATCGCAATCTTTAACACTGGTAGCATGCCGCGACAGCGTGGACGTGAACCGTATGTGCAGTTGACGGACTTTGAGCGAGGGCGTATAGTGGGCATGCGGGAGGCCGGGTGGACGTACCGCCGAATTGCTCAACACGTGGGGCGTGAGGTCTCCACAGTACATCGATGTTGTCGCCAGTGGTCGGCGGAAGGTGCACGTGCCCGTCGACCTGGGACCGGACCGCAGCGACGCACGGATGCACGCCAAGACCGTAGGATCCTACGCAGTGCCGTAGGGGACCGCACCGCCACTTCCCAGCAAATTAGGGACACTGTTGCTCCTGGGGTATCGGCGAGGACCATTCGCAACCGTCTCCATGAAGCTGGGCTACGGTCCCGCACACCGTTAGGCCGTCTTCCGCTCACGCCCCAACATCGTGCAGCCCGCCTCCAGTGGTGTCGCGACAGGCGTGAATGGAGGGACGAATGGAGACGTGTCGTCTTCAGCGATGAGAGTCGCTTCTGCCTTGGTGCCAATGATGGTCGTATGCGTGTTTGGCGCCGTGCAGGTGAGCGCCACAATCAGGACTGCATACGACCGAGGCACACAGGGCCAACACCCGGCATCATGGTGTGGGGAGCGATCTCCTACACTGGCCGTACACCACTGGTGATCGTCGAGGGGACACTGAATAGTGCACGGTACATCCAAACCGTCATCGAACCCATCGTTCTACCATTCCTAGACCGGCAAGGGAACTTGCTGTTCCAACAGGACAATGCACGTCCGCATGTATCCCGTGCCACCCAACGTGCTCTAGAAGGTGTAAGTCAACTACCCTGGCCAGCAAGATCTCCGGATCTGTCCCCCATTGAGCATGTTTGGGACTGGATGAAGCGTCGTCTCACGCGGTCTGCACGTCCAGCACGAACGCTGGTCCAACTGAGGCGCCAGGTGGGAATGGCATGGCAAGCCGTTCCACAGGACTACATCCAGCATCTCTACGATCGTCTCCATGGGAGAATAGCAGCCTGCATTGCTGCGAAAGGTGGATATACACTGTACTAGTGCCGACATTGTCCATACTCTGTTGCCTGTGTCTATGTGCCTGTGGTTCTGTCAGTGTCATCATGTGATGTATCTGACCCCAGGAATGTGTCAATAAAGTTTCCCCTTCCTGGGACAATGAATTCACGGTGTTCTTATTTCAATTTCCAGGAGTGTATTCACCTCCGAGTAACCACTTCAACCACCATCCTTCTGAATCTGTTTACTGCATTCATCTCTTGCTCTCCTTCTTACGCTTTTACCACCCACGCTTCCCTCCAGTATTAAATCGGCGATCCATTGACGTCGCACAAGCCGGCCGGAGTGGCCGAGCGGTTCTGGACGCTACAGTATGGAACTACGAGACCGCTACGGTCGCAGGTTCGAATCCTGCCCGCGGGCATGGATGTGTGTGATGTCCTTAGGTTAGTTAGCTTTAAGTAGTTCTAAGTTCTAGGGGACTGATGACTTCAGCGGTTAAGTCCCATAGAGCCATTTGAACCATTTTGAACGTCGCACAATGAGTCCTACCAACAGATCCATTCTTCTAGTCGGGTTTTGCCACAAACTTCTTTTCTCCCCAGTTCTATTCAGTACCTCCTCATTAGTTACGGAAGCTACCCATCTAATCTTCAGCATTCTTCTGTAGCGCAACATTCCAAACGCTTCTATTCTCTTCTTGTCTAAACTGTTTATCATGCATGTTTCACTTGCACATATGGCTGCACTCCACACAAATACCTTCACAAAAAAACTTCATAACACTTAAATCTATATTCGATGTTAGCAAATTTCCCTTCTTTAGAAATACTTTTCGTGCCATTGTTATTGTACCTTTTATATCCTCTCTGCTTCGACCACCATCAGTTATCTTGCTCCCCAGATAGCAAAACTCCTTTACTACATTAAGTCTCTCGTTTCCTAGTGTAATTCCCTCAGCATCGCCTGATTTAATTTAACTAAATTGCATTATCCTTCTCCCGCTTTTGTTGATGTTCATCTTACATCCTCCTTTCAAGACACTGTCCATTCCGTTCAACGCCTCTTCCAAGTCCTCTGCTGTCTCTGACGGAATTACAATGTCATCGGCAAACCTCAAAGTCCTTATTTATTCTCCCTGGACTTTAATTCCTACTCCAAATTTTTCTTTACAGATCGAATAACATCGATGATAGGCTACAATCCTGTCTCACCCTCTTCTCAGCCACTGCTTCCCTTTCATGCACCTCGAGTCCTATAACTGCCATCTGGTTTCTGTAGAAGTTGAAAATGGCCTTTCGCTCCCCGTATTTGACCCCTGCCACACTCAGGATTTGAAACAGAGTATTCCAGTCAGCATTGTCAAAAGCTTTCTCTAAGTTTACAAATGCTAGAAACGTAGGTTTGCCATTCCTTAATCTATTTTCTAAGATAAGTCGTAGGGTCAGTATTGCCTCACGTTTTCCAACATTTCTACGGAATCCAAACTGATCTTCCCCGAGGTCGGCTTCTACCAGTTTTTCCATTTGTCTGTAAAGAATTCGTGTTAGTATTTTGCAGCCGTGATTTATTAAACTGATAATTCTGTAATTTTCACATGTCAACACCTGCTTTCTTTGAGGTTGGAAATATATATTCTTCTTGAAGTCTGAGGGATTTCGCCTGTCTTGTACCTCTTGCTCACCAGATGGTAGAGTTTTGTCAGGACTGGCTCTCCCAAGGCTATCAGTAGTTCTAATGGAATGTTGTCCACTCCAGGGGCCTTGCTTCTTTCAGTGCTCTGTCAAACTCTTCGCGCAGTATCATATCTCCCCTTTCATCTTCATCTGCATGCTCTTCCATTTCCATAATATTGTCTTCAAGCACATCGCCCTTGTATGGACCCTCTATATACTCTTTCCACCTTTTTGTCTTCCCTTCTTTGCTTAGATCTGGGTTTCCATCTGAGCTCTTGATATTTATACAAGTGGTTCTCTTTTCTCCAAAGGTCTAAGTTGCCTGTAGGCAGTATCTATCTTACCCCTAGTGATATATGCTTCTACATTCTTACATTTGTCCTCTAGCCATTTCTGCTTAGCCATTTTGCCCTTCTTGTCATTCTCATTTTTTAGAGGTTTGTATTGCTTTTCGTCTGCTTCATTTACAGCATTTTTATATTTTCTCCTTTCATCAATTAAATTCAATATCTATTGTCTACCCAAGAATGTCTACTAGCTCTCTTCTTTTTACCAATTTGATCCCTCTGATGCCTTCACTATTTCTTCTCTTAAAGTTACCCATTCTTCTCCTACCGTATTCCTTCCTCATTTTGTTGTAAATCTTTCCTGATGCCCCCTCTGAAACTCTCAACAACCTCTGGTTCTTTCACGTTATCCAAATTCCATCTTCTTAAACTCCTCCCTTTTTGCAGCTTATTCAGTTTTAATCTACAGTTCATAACCAATAAATTGTGATCATAATCCATATATACCTCTGGGAATGTCTTACAATTTAAAACCTGCTTCCGAAATCTCTGTTTTACCATTAAATAAGCAATCTGAAACCTTCCAGTGTCTCCAGGTGTCTTTCACATCTACAATCTTCTTTCATGATTCTTAAACCACGCGTTAACTCTGATTAAATTATACTCTGTGCAGAATTCTACCAGGCGGCTTCCTCTTTCATTCAGTCCATTTTTCCTTCTCTTCTTTTTATTGCTGTCGAATTCTAGACGCCCATGACTAGTAATTTTCGTCTCCCTTGACTATCTGAGTAATTTCATTTATCTCATCATATATTTGTTGAATTTCATCATCTGCGGAGCTAGTTGGCATATACTACTGTGTGGGTGTTGGCTTCGTGTCTATCTTGGCTACAATAAACCAATGGTATGTGACTGGCTGAAAGCTGTTTGCGTGGTGATCAACGGATGGTTGTAACTGTCTCGACTGACCAGAGGAATTTCTTCTGCTTACTCGAAAGCGTTTAATGACAGTTCGCTAAAGTGATAAAACTGCATATGTGTTCAGTTTCGTAGCCTTCTTGTTGAAGAGAACAAGTACTAGGTTCCTGCTAGCCATTTAAAGGGACGCTGCGTCTTAGTCTACATGAAAATGATATATTCTAATGTGTTCTAGTATATTACCTTAACGGATTTTTCTGCAGAAATATGTTGTATATAGCAATCCTGGTATATCGAAAACAAAAGGATCTCACTTAAATTTCAAATGAATAGATTTTCCCTCTTCCATATCGGGATCAAATTACAAGGTCCGATAATTGTGGGTCACATACTATACTTGTTGCTATAAATTACATGGACACATTAACTTGGCTCACTTTAGTGGGAGATGGCGTTGGTAGGAACATGCATGCTATACCGTTATGTGTATATATTGGTGAAATTAAGCTGCATACCAGGTTCATAGCCACTGGACACACTGCAGCCACCCCATTCCAACTTAACTGATGATAATTTTTTTGAAATTAGAAAATGTTCAGCATTTGTAATGTTTGGTCATTTACTACATTGTTGTTTAATAACATTACTACTAATAATCTGCTACGTATTGGCATACAGAAACAAAATTTGTTACTAAAATCAGTGAAAAAATCTTATGAAATTTGCCATCATATTCATGTAATAAAAGAATAAAGAAAAGAAAACAGGATGTTGAAGAGGAAAAGCGGTAAGTGTCAACAATAATTCAGAACTTCCTCTGTTAACATTTTGCATAAATTCTGCTCTAAGAAGCGGCGATCGCAAACGGGAAGTAGCAACATATGACTCAATTTTATTAATCATAACCGATGTTTTTGAAAAGACTGCAACTGTGTAATTCATATTTAAATAATGAAACAGTACACCAATTTCGGATTTATTCATGCATTTCGAGAATTTCTTATGGTCATGTGTGTTGTTCAGCCTATCCTGCACTGTAGTCTACTTTTTGAGGGTAAAAGGTAGCGTGCTCTCTCCATTATGGAGAAAACCACACACATGCAAACCACCACTGATATTGCTTCTGAAATTTCACCCTGTGTGTGTGTGTGTGTGTGGTTGTCTGTGTAGGAGGCGTAGTATCTTATAATCTGGAAAAGACGACACAGTAAAGTGGAAGAGAGATATAACATACATGCAAATGTCTTTCAAAATACTTAGGTTAATATTTCCGTTTGAAAAGAGCATAAATACTCGAAAGGCTTAGTGCTAAGCATAAAAAATATACATACCCGGTGCATCATTTAAATCAGAAACGGTTGAGCAACGCGAAGAGAGAAAAGGCGTCCGCTAGCGCTTAAGGGGGCTCAACAACGAAACACGCGTTCCAGGAATGCAAAGGTCTCATGAGGATCACAACTATCGCGAATCTGCGCATGTGCAACAGAGACAGTTTGAAAACTGATGCCGTCGTTCGTGATAATTTTACTCGAACGAACTATTGTCTACGTGGCAAGTCGCTGACCGACGGCAACAAACATTCCTTTGTGGCCTACGTTGCTAGTATCCTATGTTCCCTAGTAGATAAAAGGAGGCACAGGGTCGGTCTTTTTATGGAATTTACTCAGTTACCTTAGCGATCTCCTTAACACCACAGCCTTCACGGAGGCGACGTGTAATGTGTTTCAACCTGGAAAAACTGTCTAAAAGACAGATTGCTCTATACGTGTAAGCAGGCTGCTTAAACCTGTGGCATGACTTAAAACAGGGTTCATTCTATCAGGTCTGATAGAAGCTGCCAAATAAAACAAGTCCTTGACTGAAATGTCTGTGCTTTACTTTGAATCTCGTGCTGCTACTAAGTCAGCCTTAACACACAGTTACAGAAGTAGAAGCATAAACTTGCACATGTGTATAGTTTGCATTATTCAGATCACCCATATAGTACATTCTGTCACTAGTACAGAAAACGCTACCCGCTGTCTAAAGAACCGCAACTTTTCGCAAAAATAAACAGATGGAACTTTCGCATGATGATTATCAATTTAGTACAGTACTGCACAGTTCAGCAACATTGAGTTATTTGAAGTTCCTGAAATACGACTACAAAGCATTTCACGCGTAGTTGTTCAGTCTATTGTAAAAAGTCAGAATTTTCATTAAAACCCAGAGCTCCTGCGGACGCTGTTCACGACGAATCTCGTCAGTCTTAAACCCACTAATCGTCAGAGTAAAAGAAAACTGCTAAGTTTTCTTTTAAATTATTGGATCACAGGAGACTGGTCGTAGTTCTACAAAAGGTCGATAATGATTCCTCGAGAAGAGCGAGCACGAATTTCTCCTGCTTCTGGAACACACTATCGTTCTCATCTCTAACTAACTGGAATGTAAATTAGCCAAGAGAGCACGGCAGTTTCCCTCTTTGACCAATCTCTAACTCCGAATTTCAGTTAACTGTTTCACAAACTTCGCGTCTTTCGAAAAGCAAATAAAGTCAAAACTACACTACATTTTCTTATCTTATGGACAGAAGCGATTATTTCGTTTCTAAAATCTTTAAACTGGCTACATTACAATAAGGTAGAATTACAGAAGTATTGTGGCTAAAATTTATTAGTTATCTAGGGAAATCTGCAGTTTGAATCAGTAAAATTAAAGCATTTTATTGTAGAACAGACAAAACAAATAAGCACTTGGGCATGCTCCATAGATACACATCATAAGCTGCTTAATAAGTAGCCGGCCGAAGTGGCCGTGCGGTTAAAGGCGCTGCATTCTGGAACCGCAAGACCGCTACGGTCGCAGGTTCGAATCCTGCCTCGGGCATGGATGTTTGTGATGTCCTTAGGTTAGTTAGGTTTAACTAGTTCTAAGTTCTAGGGGACTAATGACCTCAGTAGTTGAGTCCCATAGTGCTCAGAGCCATTTGAACCTTAATAAGTAAATAAATACCATGTATCAGACTCACGGCACGATTTCACAATGTGATTCAGGCGCTCATTCATAATTAGTTATTAACAAATTACAAGATCAATACTTCAAATACATGCTGCATCCACCCCTTCATTCATCCTAGTAGCAGAACACATGAAAATAATAATGTCAGATGACCGAAAATAATAATTATTATTTGAAACCTGTAAACATTACGTAAGGTACATTGTTTAATCAACTGTTTAACTACAAAGTGTTTAGCTTAATTAATCCATTGTTGTAGTTTCAAAAACGCCTTCACTTGAAAGGGTGTTGCTTTTAGTAAGTTCTAATGTTTAGGTTTTAGGTAATTTTTTGTATCGCAGAAATTATTTCAGGCGCGGAACTGAAAAGAGAGAAGACAGTTATTGTTGTTCCGAAAGGCTAGATCAAATTTCATAATATTATTAACTCACAGGCTGATGTGTGATTGAAAAGAATATGCCAAGCGTACACGCACGCGACTAATGTGCTAGCATGGGGACGACAAATGGTAATTTCCCGACGTGGGGGCACCTTCTGTACGGCAATCATACAGCTTCCTAATCGTCTGTGCGTACTGCTGCCCGCACACAATATTGTCAGTGACAGACGTGTGTTGCGACACGTAGTGTTAGCTGTGGGTGGCGCGGAAGGCAGAGTGCACTTCCTGTAAACGTGTGTATCGAATTTACGCAAGTGCTGTAGCTTCAACTTTTGGATGTGAGTAACTGTTTTTAAACAGTTAGTTCATCTTGTGATCAGCATAAAAATGAATCTGATGGGAAAGGAAAAGTTATTTTTACTGAATTTCGTGTGCAGAAAAGGACGTTCTGAACCTATTGCAAACACAACTTTTTGTCGATGGTAGTACATCACACACTAATTCAGACTCAAGTGACATTGTAGTGTACAAAGCAATTAGCAGTAGTAAATGGAATTCCGCACGATTTGTGAACAAGTTCGTATTGATTACTTCTGTGAAGAACAGATGTTGCAATTCCTGTGGGAGCTATCTGAAGACTGTGTTAATAATTTTTCCTTCGTGGAGGACCACAGTAACGTAGGACTTGTTGAAAGAAGTTTCCTCAATTTAACTGTAAATTACTATTGACTTATTTCACACAATCAGGATTTCGGCTTTATACTCACAGTCAAGTGCAAATCGAACTGAAAATTATTAAAGTGTGCGCGTCACAAAGTGCACGGCATAATGTAAGGAAAAAGTCATTACATATTTGAGAAAATGTGATATATAAGTAATGTTCTTAAATATGTAATTAATTTTTGTTCCTCACTTCATGCACTGCACTGTATGATCTGTGCGCTTTATTAATTTTCGGTTCAACTACTCTTGAGAATCGCTTTAAAGCCGGAATCATGATTGTGTGAAATAAATTAATAGTAATTTGTAGTCAAACGTCAAATTAATTTTTTAAAAAAGATGTGAAGACTACGTATTCCAGGTACTGTTTCCGGAAACAGTGACTTTACAGGTACTCTTGGCTGATGGTCTCTGAATATACAAGGACAGTCTTCTAAGTGGTGTGTTCGGTTCAAACCAGTCAATGTCGGAAAAGGTGGACAAGAGTTCTTGGGTCTTTTAACAACACGCCCATACACTATTCATGCCAAGGTAATCTGTTGTGTGGTGCAGACTTTCCTGGCTGCCGTGCCCGGCACTTCATTTCTTCGAATTTCGTCCTGCAACCTAGAAGGCTAGGAAGGGGTGGGGATGGTAAATCACTTATTATTGAAATGTTGTTAAAGTCTCCGTGATTTATATATGTCACCGAATATCCCCCCCTCCCAATCCCAGAGAGGGGCGATTACAGAATTTACTCTGTTTTTCGGAAAATGCTGGTCAAAACTACTACTTATTCTGTGCATGTAAAAACTTGTGCGTTGCTTCGAAATGTACCTATATTAAAGGATGATGAGAGCTTGGCTACATATATGAAATTATAAATGCTGGTACGTAATGTTACTGCAATTATTATTTAAGGTCAGGATGTCCTGTGTACAGTCCAAGTCCTGGATATTAAGTTACTTAAAAATATCGACAACGAACACACAATAGTTCTCAGCTGTATCATAAAATTTGCTTCGTAGTAATTAGCGTAACTGCTCGTCAAAACAGTAACCTCGTCCAGTAGCAGAAATATCTTTACTGGCTTAAAATAACATTTCTGCAGAGTGGTCACAAACGCTCCGAGAAGCTTGTAAGGTTGATGCAGGGTGGATTGATAGAGAAGTAATTGTAAAAAAAAAGTTCTCGATGTTGTGCTGTTTCCGAATGAATTAACTCTAAAGTTAACCAATCAGGCTGTTGCGCGCGCAAGTAGAATTGGTCCAACAGATACAATTAATTTCAGTTCTTCTTATAGAGTAGATATTAGCGCACGAGACTGCTCAGCCTTTGGCTCGGGTCCGATCTGTACTACCAACCCATTTCCAATTTTTGCATCGCTATCTTGTTCGACTTTAGGAAACCAAAAGAAGAACACGTTTGGCGACACCGTTTCTGGCAGTTTGCTTGAATTTGCACGCGCAAGGTCCTGATTGGCTAACCTCAATACTAATTAACTCAGGTACGACGCAGTGTATCGAAGGTTTTTCTTAACAACTGTTTCTCAGCACAGACTACCCTGCAACGCCCTTAGGTTTTCAGACTATTTCTGACGACACAATACAGGGCGAACATGAACAAAATGGGCAAACTGCTGGGACAGATTCCTGACTGGAAATGAAGGAAAAAAGTTCCTGTGGAGATATGTCTGGAAATATACAGTGTATATGCAAAGACAAAAAATCGTCCCAGAATACAGTACAGAGCTGCATTGCAGCCACGTCACAACAAATGTTCAGAGTGGCCTCCACGGCATGCAGTGTACGCGTTCACATGTCGGATCGTGGATTGCTGTGCGTTCCGTCCTCTCTCTGACTAGCGTCATAGGCCTCGTGAACACGCTGTAGGAGGGTTTGCACGTCAGAAATTGGTTCAGCATACACAACGCTTTTCAGATGCCCCCAGAGGTAGAAGTGCGATGATCCAGCAGGCCATGCTACAGGTTCTCTGCGTCCTATCCAGTGTCCGGGGAAGATGTTGTTGAGGTGACGGCGAACTGTAATGAACAAATGGTGTGATGCTCCGTCATGCAGAAACCATATAACCTGTCGTATTTCCAAAGGCAGATTCTCAAGCAGCCCAGGCAGAGTATTCCTGAAGAAGTCCAGGTACATTCTCCGCCGAGGCGTTATGGAATAATAACTGGTCCAAGTATGTGGTCGCCAAGAAGCCCCGCCCAATCATTGATGCTGATGAGACGGCTCAACCATTCCCCGAGAATTGTCTGCAGGTCACAGATGACTATTATGCAGATTGATGATTCCAGTTCTGGTAAATGTTGGTTTCTCGGTGAAGATTGATGACAGAAATCCTATAATTGTGATGGTCTGGTGCAGAAAACATTTACAAAATCCTTGTTTTAGAGTGAAATCAGCTGCTGATAATCCTTGCATTCGTTGCTGTAGCGGTTGTCATGCAGGATACACGTAATCGTTCTTTGGCTTACGCCAAACCACTTGCATGGAGCTTGCGCTATATTTGGACTCAGTATCCTGTAGAACATGGTCCTCGGAATCTGGTGAACTTAAAGTCCGCTGTCTCCATGCACGTTCATCTGAATTTAAGGACCCATGATCACACTAACGCCTTTTTTTCCTTTATTGTAAATCCATTTGATACAAAGGGGGGCAGGCAGCGGCTTACAGACGCCGCTCTTCGGCCAATAGAATAACAGAAATCGCATAGGAAGACTTAAAAACAGATAGACATGAATGTTAAAAACAGATGGTATGCATAAGAATGTTATGGAAGCGTTCAGTGGACGGCACATGACACATAAGCAAGGTTGACAGAGCACACAAACGAAGGCAGTCAGTTGTCCACTGAACAAAGGAGCACACCAAGGAGAACGCTGGTGCATAGTAACGACGAAAATACTATTGTACAAAACTCTGGCGATGATCTTCAGCGCTGAGAACACTGAACACAACGGAGGAGGGGGGGGGGAGGCTGCGACTGGGGGGAGGGGACAGGCAGGGGGAGAAGGATGCAGGTGGGGGAAGAAGCCAATGGGAGAAAGTGAGGGTGAGAGAGGGGATAGGGTAGGGTTGGGCGTGGAAGCCCAGGGAGGGAGTGGGAAACTGGGAGAGAGGAGGGGGGAGGGAGAAAGGAAGATGAGGAAGGAGAGAAGGAGCCCCGGAGGAAAAGAGGGAAGAAAGAGAAGGGGAGAATTAGATCTGATAGAAGGGGTATGTGGAGGGAATGAGGACATCATCAGGAAGGGGGAGCTGGCAGAAGCCACCTTGGCCAAGCGCGTGTGGAGAGTGTGAAGATGGAGAGCAGGTGGAACGCAAGAGTGCAGGTGCGGCAGAGGGTTGGGGTGGGAGAGGAGGGAAGAGGCAAGTGGGTGGGGCGGATCAAGCTTGCGGGAGATGTAAAGGATCCAGGAGGAGGTGAGTGACATAAACGCCCAAGAAGGGATTGAAATATTGTGTGACGTGGCTGGTGTACGTGAGGGTACTTTTTTGGTACAACAGTGCCTCTCGACATTTCCACCTGCTTGGCCGTATATGAACACCATCTCGGCCTGTTCTCGACATGAACACTGGACCATTCTGTCGCTTATAGTACGCTGCATCAATCTCACAACCTGCAACACACAAGGAACACATGGCACGTGGCCAGAGGAACTTTCATTCTTCAGCGCCATCTACTGCTACAACGACGCAGTTCCGGACACATGTTTATAGGAACTTTTTTCCATCCATTTTCAGTCGGGAGACCTGCTTTGAAGTTTGTCAGTTTTACTCACGTTCACTCCGTACATCTGCCAGATTTTTTATTTGAAAATAATTTGTTCGAATCATTAAAATGTACACTTGTGATGTGTTTGTTTCAAGAATTAGAATATCAGTTAATTCTCACAACTTTAACAATGTCCTAACTTAGACGTTTTAGAATAGAAACTTTCACTCACCACGTTCAGTGAAAAGTGCGTGTGGTATTGTTGGGCATAAATCCCCTACCTGAGAGATCTGTCGCCTGGTGCAAGTCTTTCTGTCTGACGCCGCGTCGGCGACTTGCGCTTCGGTGGTCATGAGGACAACAAACACACACATTCCCAAGTGGACAGAATTCCCCACCCAGCCGGGAGTCTATTCCAGGCCCACGTGATCGAGAATCATCAACGCTAACCAAATCCCACGAGCTGCTGAGATTTTCAGTGTTCCATGTAGCACTGAGAATGTGAACAGAGGTCTGCAGACAATGGCTGTGCTAGGTTGTAACCTGAGGTGTGCATTCTCTGCAAGATTGGAATGCTTGTGGACTCACGAACCATTGTCGATTTAATTGTTGGCAGCTGCTACATCCAGCTTGTGGATAGCCACAATTTTCTGGCTGCAAGGTTTCCCACAGTAGGTCAAACCGCAGGCCTACCCAAGTGGGCTAGCCCTCAAAGAAACAACTGAAAGATTTCCTCTGATAAACATAGCTTGTGATTTTGTTGAATGCTTGCCATTTTGGAGATTCTTGGTATTAATGCCACTTCTTTTTAAATTGTCCGAGATATTTGGAAATTGATAGACTTAAAAATACACTGCTAGCCATGTGCTACACCAGAAAGGAAACCAAACAAAGAAATTTTACTAATCGTGCCCATACAGTATAGTAGGAGGGTATAAAACGAGCTCCTCCCCAGTCCGTGAAGGCCTGAGGGATGTCTACCGGCTACCGTGTCATCCTTTGCCTTATGGCTTCGTGCGGTTGTGGTCATTCGGTCAGCAACCTCTCTCCCGGCCGTTTTGCAGACTTTTCAGGCTATGGAGCCGCTGCTAATCGGTCAAGTAGCTCCTCAGTTGGCATCACAAAGCTGAGTTCACCCCGTACCAGTCCTCACACCAGGAATCGAACCCGCATCCTCCAGCCATCTATGCTGAGCACTCAGCTATGACGGCGAAAATTTAGAGGTATACATGGTGCGAAACTTAGTACACAGAACTGCTAACATTCGCGACAACAATGGTTACATTTCGCCTAGTCATGGAGTCGAGCTGTGCTTATATGACGGGTGTGAGTACGTCAATCCATGGTGCTTCAAATCTATGTTAGAATGAATCAATTGTAGTGACTGACAGTGGCGTGCCTGTCTCTAGGCAACCCACTAACTGATGTGAAGGACGTGCTAGACAGAGAAACAGTCGAATACATTCTGTATCTGCATCTATATCTACGTACATACTCCTTAAATACTAAAAGTCACTTTCTTTCACGTTCCAATCGCAAACAGATGTGGCAAAAAGACTGTCTAAAAGCCTCATTAAAAGAGCCTTAATTTCTCTTACCTTTGTGGTCGTTAAGCGAAATGGACATTGGCGGCAGCAGAATCGTTCCGCATTGGGTCTAAAATGCCGATTCTCTTTAATTTCCACAACAGTGCCTTGGGGAAATAACGCAGGCTTCCTTCCAGGTATGCCCATTTAAGTTCTCTGTAATAATTGCTTGCTGATCGAAAGTAACAAGATTAGCAGCATGCCTCTTGAGTTGCCTCGACGTCTTCCTTTAATCCGACCTGGTGCGGATCGCAGAGTACTCAACAATGGATCGCACTAGCGCACTATATCTCCTATATGAATGAGCTACACTTTCCCAAAATTCCCCTAATAAAAGGAAGTCGAGCATTCTCCCTCCGTACTGTCAACCTGACGTGCTAATTCCATTTCATATGGCTTTGGAATGTTACGCTCGACTATTTAATCGGCGTGACTGTGTCAAGCTGCAGCCTGCTAATGCTGAATTCGAATGTCACAGGATCGGTTTTCCTACTCGACCGCATTAACTTGCATTTTTCTTTAGTCAGAGCGAGCTGCCATTCATCACACCAACTATAAATATTGTCTAAGCCATCTTGTATACTCTTACAGTCACTCAACGACGACGCTTTCCCGTACGCCACAGTGTCGTCAGCAACAGCCGTAAATTGCTGCTCACCCTGCCCGTTGGGTTATTTATGTATATAGTGAATAAAAAACATTCTTGTCACACTTCTCTGAGGCACTCCTGACGATACCCTTGTGACAAAGTAGATCCGAACAGTGCGGGCAATATGCGTTCTTGCGTTATCTTATTGATTTACAACATAACAGGGACATGGATATAGGGCCTAGCTGTAGGCCTTAACACGTCAGAAATGTACAGCCGCTGCCAGAATTCTCCAGCTAATCGAATAAGAGGTGACAATGTTGTATACGCAACAGTGCACCATAGAATCATGACAAGTGCTGAGTCTGTATGACATATACGAATGCGGTCTGACAGCATTCGTTTTTAACGGACCCCAATGGACGAATGTGTCCAGTCTGACGCTTTATACAGAACAGGTACTCGTCTGACGAACACGTGTGGCCACTTGCGTCAACAACGTTGTTGTAGGGGGCGCGCCAGTATCTGTGAGCCTCCCTCTGCGGCATCGACGAGGGAATCCTCAACAATTGTCGCAGGTTGACACTCCGTGGCGCTCCAGACGTCGTCGCGCTGCCGGTGTGGATACTTGTCTCGCTGTGATTACTCCCATTTCATGACTCAAGGTGCGTGACGTTTCCATTCGATCCTAGACGGCTGGGTGAACAATATATCTGTCCACTTGGACACTTCTCACTTGGGGCTTTTGAAATTCTACGTGACTTTGAATATGAACCTCCTAAATCCATCGACTGCATCTTTTCGTGACGGTCGTGCTACGGCGGTCAGTGCGAGAAGGAGTGCCGTGGGACGGTACGTGTTAGACTCGTCAGGCAAGGATCAAGCCGTTGGGCAACACCGGCACCTCTAGTAACAGTTTATGCTTCCTATACGAGGAGTAATACAAATCTTCTCACATGTAAACAACGTTCAGCTGCTATTTCTGAATGAGAAACCCGCGCCATAATCTTTCTTTCTATACAGAATGCAGATGGCGAAACCCGTAATTCGTTTGTGTGATTGTTCTGAAATGCCAATGATTTGATTATTCAAGTATATTGTACATTTCATGCCAATTTGATTCTCGTTTCCTGCCGCCTTCACAGTGTTGTAATTTTATTGGTCAGCAGTGTACAAATGCTTTTCGTAAAATCTTCTTTGGATGTGGCTCAAGACGCTCATTACGCCGGCTAAACTGACAATGACCTTGGGAAAACCCGCAGTCACTATTTGTGAAACATTTTTCAAATGGTTCAAATGGCTCTGAGCACTATGGGACTCAACATATTAGGTCGTAAGTGCCCTAGAACTTAGAACTACTTAAACCTAATTAACCGGCGAAACATTTTTTTTCAATAATAATCGGTTTTGGCTATTGTACCATACTAACATCAAACATCACTTCTGCCAAAACGTAACTTACTTTGTATCGCGTACAAGACTAACCCGCCGAGATTATCAGCAAAATTTACGTGCTTTGTCACAGGATAAAGTATTGGTTTGGTAAATTCCACATTATTAATACTGTTCACAAGGCTACAGTCAACACCTGGCATTTGGTACGATATCACATTTGAATGAAACATATTATACCTTCATTGAATTAATAACAATTTTTGCGTGTTCATTGAGAATGTTGTTCATATAGACATGTAATTAAAAATTGTTGTTGTTAAAGCGTAAAAATACCATTACAAAATAATCAGAAAAAAATTCGTTTTAAAAAGCGGACCGTGCCCAAATCCATGATTTTGCTGCAGGAGTATTTTACTTGCGACGTGCTTCTTGAAGCGGTAATTGCTTTAGTGTTATGCTACTATCCGTCCGCTTTTTAAATTAAACGTTTTTGTGATGCTTTTACAGTGTTTACCCTACTCTTGACAAAGCATAAGTTTCAGTGAAGTATTTCCAAGCGTAACATTCTCAATAAATGAAAAAAAATACACTACTAATTCAGCGTGGGTATGTATGCTTTATTCAGATGTAACAACCTTATCAGACGCCCTATGTTGGCAGTGGCCTTATAGGCGATACTAATAATGTGGATTCTACCAATCCACTATTTTAACCCGTGACATAACATGTAAATTTGGCTGATAAGTGGGACTGGTTA
Organism: Schistocerca americana; assembly: GCF_021461395.2. Classification (NCBI taxonomy): domain Eukaryota; kingdom Metazoa; phylum Arthropoda; class Insecta; order Orthoptera; family Acrididae; genus Schistocerca; species Schistocerca americana. The sequence continues at coordinate 553,182,383 of NC_060121.1, read as the reverse complement.
TTCTTAAAACCGATAGAATCAGGTGCGTTCTGGTACATTTGAAGTTTGTAGATGGTAGGGTATGATAACAGCGTTGTACTTCGTACAATATTTGTTCATTAGTTGCTTTAATGTTGTCTACATTTTTGAGGATGATGCATATTCAACCGAAATTGGTCATTTCAGAAAGTAGCCGGACAAGGGCGTGCGTGTAGGACTCACGCTGTCACGGTTCCGTACATACTTGCATATATATATATATATATATATATATATATATATATATATATATATATATATATATATTCACTGAAGCGCGGAAAAAACTGATATAAGCATGCGTATTCAGATACAGAGATACGTAAAAAGGAATAAGGCGCTGCGGTCGGGAACGCCTATGTAAGACAACAAGTGTCTGGCGCAGTTGTTGGATCGGTTACTGCTGCTACAATGGCAAGTTATCCAGATTTAAGTGACTTTGAACGTGGTGTCATAGTCGGCGCACGGGCAATGGGACACAGCATCTGCGAGATAGCGATGAAGTGGGAATTTTCCCGTACGACCATTTCAAGAACGTACCGTAAATATCAGGAATCCGAAAGAAAAAAAATCAAATCACCCACATCGCTGCGACCGGAAAAAGATCCTGCAAGAACAGGACCAAAGACCACTGAAGATAATCGTTCAACGTGACAGAAGTTCCACCCTTCCGCAAATTGCTGCAAAGTTCAGTGCTGGGCTGTCAACAAGTGTCAGCGTGCGAATCATTCAACGCAACATCATCGATATGGGCTTTCGGAGCCGAAGGCCCGCTCATGTACCCTTGATGAGTGCATGACACAAAGCTTTACGCCTCACCTGGGCCCGTCAACACCGACATTGTACTGTTGATACTTGGAAACATATCGATTGGTCGGACGAGTTTCGTTTCAAAGTATATTGAACGGATGACAACCTCATGAAAACTTGGACCCTACATGTCAGCAGCGGACTGTTCAAGCTGGTGGAGCCTCTGAAATGGTGCGGGGTGTGTGCACTTGGTGTGATATGGGACCCTTGATACGTGTAGATACTACTCTGATAGGTGATATGTACGTAAGAATCCTGTCTGATCGCCTGTATCCATTCATATCCATTGTGCATTCCGACAGATTTGGGCAATTACAGCAGGATAATGCAACATACGTCCAGAATAGCTACAGAGTGGCTCCAGGAACACTCTCCTGAGTTTAAACATTTCCGTTGGCCACCAAACTCCCCAGACATGAACATTATTGAGCATATCTGGGATGCCTTGCAACGTGCTGTTCAGAAGAGATCTTCACCCCCTCGTACTCGATTTATGGGCAGCCCTGCAGAATTCATGGTGTCAGTTAGCTCCAGCACTTCTTCAGACGTTAGTTGAGTCCATGTCACGTCGTGTTGCGGCGCTTCTGAGTGCTCGTGGGGACCCTACACGATACTAGGTAGGAGTACCAATTTCTTTGCCGGCTCTTCTGTGTATATAATAATAATTTCGTGTTGCTCAATGGTCTGGTGAGAGTCTTTCTACTGGAGCCAGTTCTTGTCCCTAACCTACCCTATTTATACATCCGTACAAATGGGACCTACAGTTCGACTCGGACTCCTCACATCGTCAGGAAGTTAAGATAAGGTTAAAACGAAGACTCGAAAATCCGTTATCCGACGGAGATGCGACACTGGGGCCTTTCCGTTTCAAGGTACGCGCTTTACCGCTATACGACCAGGCTCGAATGTTTATATGTACGGGTATAGTTTACAGGTACTCATGTGGGAGTTTGCGAGTATGAAAATATGTGACATATATGGCTGTATCTTTTGATCGCACGGACTTATCAAGGAGAAAGCACCTACTAGTCCAAGTTCATAGCATATGCAAGGCTTGGCCATAAATGAAAATGACAGAAGTGGGTGCTCCATATCGCCCTATATATAGCATTTTTGGCGCGAGTCGGGCAAAGCATGAGCCGTTTACGTCGTTAGCGTAGATTGCAGGCAGTGGAAAGAGTACAGAACTCAAATCCGGAGCTCGTGGGCGAGTTCCTATCCGCTATGCTTTTTCCTAAAAAATGGTTCAGATGGCTCTGAGCGCTATGGGACTTAACATCTGAGGTCATCAGTCCGCTAGAACTTAGAACTAGTTAAACCTAACTAACCTAAGGACATCACACACATCCATGCCCGAGGCAGGTATCGAACCTGCGACCGTAGCGGTCGCGCGGTTCCAGACTGCACTGCCTAGAACCGCTCGGCCACACTGGCCGGCGCTTTTTACTACTTTCAACTTTTACGTTACTTACACTGCAAATACACCGAAATAACGCTCAATGTATTCTATTAAAATTTTCATAAAAGATTTGAAAATGAAAGACGAATGAAAATTTGAGATTGCAAGTAAAATTTGAGGAAGGCGTACACAAGAACTTCGTATAGAAAATTAGATACTTTTACTGTTTTATAGTTGACGATTTAGAGGTACGGTAGTGGGGTAATATTCATCGTAAAAATAGGGGAAGCGTTAATTTTCTCGCCATATTGCACACGCTATAAACGCCGCATTGTTACAAAAAAAAAAAAAATGTTCTAATGTGTGAAATCTTATGGGACTTAACTGCTAAGGTCATCAGTCCCTAAGCTTGCACACTACTTAACCTAAATTATCCTAAGGACAAACACCACATCCATCCCCGAGGGAGGACTCGAACCTCCTCCGGGACCAGCCGCACAGTCCATGACTGCAGCGGCCGAGACCGCTCGGCTAATCCCACGCGGCCGCATTGTTACAATCACATGGTTGTTTTAAAATTTCTGCTCACAAACATTCTTGGTTCACGTTCATAAAATGTTCGCTCTCAACGTATAGTTTGGCAGAAAACCATGCGTGACGCATCATTTCGCAAAATACTGGCGAGGATAGCTTGTACAGTGTAAGGTATTTTGATGTAATCTTCTCAGGATGTGACTCTTTTCTCTCTCGACGAGCTAAGAGAAGTTTTGAAGCTTTTTGATCAAATTATTTAGCTGATGATAAAAATAGACATCGCAAGGTTCCACCACCGCCGTGGATTTGGAGGGAATCACTTTAATACTGTTCAGTGGGAATACTTCTACATCTTGAAAAATCTCGGAGTATAATTTTGGATTTAGCAGATGAAATCTCATAGAATGTATTGAGCATTGGGTTGTTTTGTTTGCAGTGCAAGCAACGCAAAAAGTACTCGACGCCACGACCCTCCGCCAAGTCTTCTGTGCGCTTTCCGCTGCGCCAATCTCTGCCTGGAATGTAGGAAAAGTGGGTCATACTTCTCCCGACCCGCACCAAAAGAGCTACATTTTTGCAAACACTTGGCCATCTGGAGCTCCGAGTTCTGTCACGTACGTTCCTGGCCAAGCCCTACATGTACCATAAATTTGCGCAATATCAGTGATGGAGCGGTTCCCATGTCAGAAGCTTAAAGCATCTACACCGCCAAAGAACCGTGGACCTTAGTATCTCAGAGATATTTCAACTTGGTATGTATACTCGTTCCTGAGCAAAAAGGGGTCCTAACAGACGGAGAACAAATGACAGAAAAGAAAATGATGTGATATAAATACGAATTAACAATTTTCGGAGTTTTCCTTTACTTGTACTGTGAAACCTTGCTTATTGCCAAATTTTATTATCCTAGTCAGCGGGAAGCAGCCAATAGGTTTTGATGAATCAGTTTGTGAGTGTCAAAATATGTGACGTAATTCTCCGTAAGTCCATCTTTATACAGGATAGTTGCGGGACCTCGGCTGTTAAATACAAAACGCCATATCAAAAACACCTTCAGTCGTCTCTATATTTCCAATTTTACTTAATTTTTGCTACGAGTTTCGACGACATACTACGCCATCTTCAGGCCCTCTGGCCGACGTGTAAGAAGAACAGTCGGAATAGGGGTCAGCATACAGTCACTGGTATCAGTAGACTTCTTTTTAACAACACGATCCCTCCGTTCATCCACAGGGATTCATTGTGCAGGAGGTGGGGATCTTCGTACACGTCGGTCAGGGGGCCTGAAGATTGCGAAACTGGTAGCAAAAATAAAATATAGACAGCTGAAGGTGATTTTATTTGAGATTTTATGCAGCGAAAATGCCCGAATCTTTCGACTGCATTGACTTAGAAGCTTAAATTTTTTACACCGCCAAGTGACCGTACACCCTAGCACCCGAGACAAATTTCAACTCGAGACCTATACCTGCTGCTGAGAAAAAGTCGTGCAAACGGATAGACAAACACACAGGATGGACAACATGATGATGAAGTGTTTCGTTTCTATTGACTGAGGTACGGAAGTTTAAAAATTAAAGCAATCAAGACGGGCAATAAACAGTCTCTGTTATCCATGCTGAAACCACCCCCTTCGGGTCCGGTCAGTGCCTGCTATTCTACCCCGTTATGTGCCGACCTCGGCGGCACCTGCCACGATAACACACGCCCCACAGGGACCGCCTACGGACGGGTTGGGGAGCTAGTGTGGGAGGGCAGTGTAGTGACGCGTACGCCACGCAGTGCTCGGTGTATTGTGTTCGCGTGGCGCGCAGCGGTGGCGCTCGTCTGGATTCCTTAACGCCAGGCGTGTGAATTGGCAGCGCGGCCGGCGGCCGGCTGGGGGGCGCTCACCTCTGCGGGCGCCAGGAAGCCCCGGCCTGGTCCCGTCTCACAACAGCCCGCCAGATGCCGGCCCACTCGCGCCTCCGTTTATCAGACATTGGCGCCGCGCTTTGAAGCTGAGGGGCATACATAAGACATTTGTCTGTCGCAGCTTGTGCGTCGCGCGGCATAATAAACACGCCGCGGAGCGCTTTGCTTCCGAAAAGGCTCCGGACAAATTGTTCACCGGTCACCGGAGTGTATTCAAACGCAACAAAAATACAGCGTGTGTACCATTAAAATAATTTGTGGACGGGCGGGCAGAGAGCGCGCCTCCGCGCCCGCCGTCCCGGCGCCCCCGCCGCCCTCGGCCGGTGGTTTGTTTGTCTGGCTGAGTCACTGCTAAGTGACGGTACTGTCACGCGAGCCGCCCCGACACTCATCACCAAACACGACCGGCCCCGAGGAACAGCCTGCTACACTCCTCTCGCTAGTGGGTGGCCAGCTCCGCAGCCAACAGGTCTCTCATTAATCTGCTTGTCAAGTTGCGTGCTGCGATACGTAACGCGTACACACGGGTGGGCAGTGGTCAACATTCTCTACTCCGGGAAGCACGGGTGGCCAAATGGCGGCCCATCGTGGGACGGAAACGGCCCGCAGAAAAAATTCTTTGGAGAGAGACGGGCGCTCGCATTATGCCCCGCCCGGGACAAAAAAAAAAAAAAAAAAAAAAAAAAGGGCTCTGAGCACTAAGGGACTTGACTTCTGAGGTCATCAGTCCCCTATAACTTAGAACTACTTAAACCTAACTAACCTAAGGACATCACACACATCCATGCCCGAAGCAGGATTCGAACCTGCGACCGTAGCGGTCACGCGGTACCAGACTGTAGCGCCTAGAACCGGTCGGCCACCCCGGCCGGCGCCCGGGACATATTTTCATATATGTCCATATTAACATCAGTAAATACAGTGAGGTGAGAAAAGTCATGGCATACCTCCTAATATCGTGTCGGACCTCCTACTGCCCAGCGTATTGCTGGAGCTCGAAGTGGCATGGACTCAACAGATCGATGGAAGTCCCCTACATAAATGCCGGCCGCTGTGGCCGAGCGGTTCTTGGCGCTTCAGTCCGGAATCGCGCGACTGCTACGGTCGCAGGTTCGAATCCTGCCTCAGGCATGGATATATGTGCTGTCCTTAGGTTAGTTAGCTTTAAGTAGTTCTAAGTTCTAGGGGACTGATGACCTCAGATGTGAAGTCCCATATTGCCCAGAGCCATTTGAACCCTACGAAAATATAGAGGGATGCTGTCTCTGTAAGCGACCATAATTGCAGTAGTGTTGGCGTTGCAGGATTTAGTGCACCAACTGACCTCTCAATTATGTCCCACAAATATTCGATAGGATTCATGTTGGGCGATCTCGATGGCCAAACCATTCGCTCGAATTATCCAGAATATTCTTCAAACCAATCGCGAAAAACTGTGGCCCGGTGACATGGCACATTGTCATCTACAAAAATTCTATCGTTGTTTGGGAACATTAAGTCCATGAATAGCTTCAAATGTTCTACAAGTAGCCGAACATAACCATTTCGTCAGTGATCGGTATAGTTGAGGAGAAGATCTATCCATTCCATCAAACACAGTCCGCACCATTATGGACCCACCACCAACTTGCACTGTGCGTTATTGACGACCTGGGTCCATTGCTTCGTGGGATATGCACCACACAATAACCCTACCATCAGCTCTTACCAACTGAAATCGGGACGAGCGATGTCGTGCTGCTGCCAGAACCCACTACAGGCAAATTTGTCCGAATGGATACGTTCGTCGTACGTTCCATATTGATTTCTGTGGTTATTTCACGCGATGTTGCTTATATTTGTAGCACTGAAACCTCTACGCAAACGCAGCTGTTCTTGGTCCGTGATGTGAGGTAATGCCTGAAATGTGGTTTTCTCGGCACACTGTTGACATTGTGGATCTCGGAGTACTGAATACGCCCACGATTTCCGAAATGGAATGTCCCATGCATCTTGCTTCAACTATCATTCCGCATTCAAAGTCTGTTAATTCCCTTCGTGTGGGCATAATAACGTCGGAAGTCTTTCGTCATGAATAACCTGTGTACAAATGACAACTCCGCCAGGATACTGCCCTTTGATACTTTGCCGACCGTGGTGGCCGAGCGGTTCTAGGCGCTTCAGTCTGGAATCGCGCGACCGTCACGGTCGCAGGTTCGAATCCTGCCTCGGGCATGGATGTGTGTGATGTCCTTAGGTTAGTTAGGTTTAAGTAGTTCTAAGTTCTAGGGGACTGATGACCTCAGAAGTTAAGTCCCGTAGTGCTCAGAGCCATTTGAACCATATTTGATACTTTGTGCGCGCGATACTACCGCCATACGTATGATTGCTGATTGCTATCCCATGGCTTTTGTCACCTCATTGTGATTCATGGTCAATTTGAACGTGTTAGAATACTTCAACTGTTGAAACTGAAGGTAACTTACAGTGAACTAGCTGCAACCAATTGCTTCTAAAAGCGTTTATTTTCCCATGATGTCTTTTCAAGATACCTGGGATTCATCCTAAGATGTTTACATTTATTTACGTGCCTTGAACATTCTTTATTTACGAACGACGAATTTTGCAACGGAAGATTTTAATGCAGGTAATGTAAAACGTCGTCAGTAAAGAAACAGTGTTCATGACTCTAAGTAAATGTGAACCTCTGAAGGTGGCGTGAACCTAAAATGAATATACTCTCGAAAACGGGTTTTCTGAGGCATGATTGATTTCCGTGGCGTGTTCGGAAAGGTGTGCCATTGTTATCGGTGTCTTATCCCATAACAGTGTCACGAACGATATATGTCACGACGCATTTATTAGCAAATCTGCCACAGCTGCAGTACGTATTTTTGGCGCCTGGTTCGAAACAACCGGTTCATTGTCAAGCCTGACCTATGGAGGCTCCACTGAAAACGCTTGATCTTAAAAACAAAGATCAAAATGGAAATACATGCCTTACAAAGTGATCGCAGACACACGTCTCGCCATTTTGATGTTTGTTTTTAAGACCAGGTACATTCAGTACAGCCTCAGGTTTCAGAATGAACCAATCGGTTCTACACTAGTCGCCAAACATACGTACTGCAACTGTGGTAGATTTGTTAGTAAGCGCTTCGTGAAATGTTACCAAAGTTTGCTGATGCTGTACCGCCAAAGTGTTGAAACTACAAACAGAAAAAAAGGACACTGTAGTTCTGACTTGGTGTGCTAGGGCCACTGCTGTCACATCACACGATGAGGCGGCCTGCGAACTTAACTAAACATGAGGATCAGGCCTGCAGGTTACCAAACGTTCGCGCACGTCTGCTATAAGCAGTGGACCGAGCAAGGTAGTCAGTGGTCAACACTCTGAATTCGTATTGGAAAGAAGCCAGTTCCAAACTTCCGCCCGACCTTCCCAATTGCGGCTTTCAGTGGCCTTCTTGAATTACACTAGGCGAATACAAAGGGGCCGTAAAAGGGATGGGAAAATCCGATCTGTTAAAGCCATTACCGGTGTTTTAGTTCTGAATAACAGGTATTTGTTGGTATTTGTAAGGTATCAGTTACAATAGATTTTTTGTTTTTTTGCCATAACTGAGTAACTTTTTTTTTAAAAAGGAATAATGTTTACTCCTAAAAATTTCATTGCTTCGAAATATTAGGTTGTTATAGAAAATGAAAAAACCGATCAGTGCTATATTAACAACGCCTGCAGAAACAAGCAACAAACATACGACATAAGAATAGGTACAGCAGTGGGGAGACAATGTATCTGTTGCTATGTGACGCAACCCATTAGACGTTATGCCTTGTATGTACGATAGTTTTCCAGCGTCGTCCTCGGACATCGTTGTATTGCAGAACGGCATAATAGCTCATTTGGAAGTATTTTAAAAAGTGTGGTAGCAATGAAGTACAACGCTCCATTTGTGTTAAAAGATTGTAAACATGAGGAGGCACAACAAACTTGTGACGTCATATAAGGAGAAAATATCCACAATGTAGCTTCAAAGAGAAGGTAAATTTCTTTGATATACCTATAATTTTTTTGAAGTGCTATGAACATGGGATAATAACTAAGCTTCTAACATTGTTGTTGCTTCAAGTTGAAAGACTGATTCCATACATTCATTCCACACACACATTCACTAGAATTTTCAAGCTTCTTAAAAAGTATACGTTTATTGCTGGAAATAACGGCAATAAAAGACAGAAGATCGGTTGTATCAAAAACCGGTTATTACCGATATCTACCGTACCACTTGGTTTTTTTTAACGATGTTTACAATTTTTTTGAGTTGTAAAGTAACTGATTCATATTTTTGGACACTTATGATACTTATGAGGACTGGGACGAAGCTTTGACTTGTATGTATTTTTACCAGTTACAGATCGATAGTTTCGTACGTAACCAGGTTATACCATGAAAATTAGTTCTCTGATAAATGTCACTAAAAACTTGTAAAACACAACTGTATTTTAGTTTCTGCTTTGCAAGATCATTTTAACATCATTCATGAGAAAGTCAACCATTAATATATTAACTTACCAATCGATATTGTGTTACATTAGTGTCGTGGCACTAACATCCGTAATCTTGAAAAATACGCAATGTATTTTGTTACTTTCATAAATACCTTTTACTTTGTTAATTACTGCAAATATTTTCTATTTGTAATTACCATTTAATATTTGGAATGGTGTAAAATTCTAAAAACCAAGTTCATAAACTTTTATTTTGACTCATAGAATGTTCTGGCTGCCTCCAGAACAAATTATAATTGATATGCACTGTAATTTCGGAGGAAACGGCGTCACTAGGCTTCCGACTTCGCTCGCGAACTGTTGATTCTCTTTGCAATGAATTCTGTCAACAAAGAGATACTACGCACGAAAGTTTTATTATGTAAATTGTAACTTAACTGTCGTGGAAAATGTTGTGATGTGTCTGCTGAATTGGAAGAAGGGTGAATAAAAGTGGATGTGTCAAAACTAATTACAAAAACTTCAGTCATTCTTGTAGAATGACCTATGACCTATTTCTTCGTCTGCCCCTGGTAGTTGCGTGGTCAGCGCGACGGAACGTCACACATAACGACCCGGGTTCGATTCCCGGCTGGGTCGGAGATTTTGACCGCTGAGGGACTGGGTGTTGTGTTGTCCTTGTCATCATCATTTCATCCCCATCGACACGCAAGTCGCTGAGGTGGTGTCAAATCGAAAGACTTGCACCTGGCGAACGGTCTGCCCGACGAGAGGCCCTAGCCACGCGGCATTTCCATTACCTACTTCTTTTATAATAAGGTTACGTAGACATCACAACTCCTTTGAAATTGTTATAAAGCTTCGTCTTAAACACTACAAATATTACTATAGCAGTGGTAGACACTAACAGACAATAAATATAGACTAATGTATTGAGTCACACTGTTAAGGTGTACCTTATAATACCAAATTAAGTGACTATGGCCGGAGTATAGAAGATATTAAATGCACAATGCCAATACTCAGAAAAGCATATCTGTTAAAGAGAAATTTGTTTACATGGAACACACAGTAAATGTGTTAGGGAGTATTTTCTGAGTGTTACGGATTATTTTTTGAATGTATTTGTCTGGAGTGTAGCCGTTTGGGAAACTGAAATATGGACGACAAACAGTTCAGACACGGAGAGAATAGAAGCTTTTGAAATGCGGTGCTTCGGAAGAATACTGGATATTACACTGAAGAGCCACAGAATCTGGTACACCTGCCTAAAATCGTGTAGTGCCCCTGCGACAAGTAGGAGTGTCGCAACACGACGTGGCATGGACTTGACTAATATCTGAAACAGTGGTGCAGGGAACTGACGCCATGAATCCTGCAGGGCTGTCCATTAATGCCTAAGAGTACGAAAGGGGGTGGAGATCTCTTCTGAACAGCGCATTGCAAAGAATCCCAGATATGCTCAATAACGTACGTGTCTGGGGAGTTTGGTGGCCAGCGGAAGTGTTTAAACTCAGAAGAGTGTTCGAGGAGCCATTCTGTAGCACATCTGGACGTGTGAGGTGTCGCATTGTCCCGCTGGAATTGCGCAAGTCTGTCGGAATGCACAATGGACATGAATGGATGCAGGTATCAGGCAGGACACTAACGTACGTGTCACCTGTCAGTGTCACATCAGTAGTCCCATATCACTCCAACTGCACACACCCCACACCATTACAGAGCCTCCACGATCTTGAACAGACCCCTGCTGACATGCAGGGTCCATGGATTCATGAGGTTGTCCCCATAGCCATACATGTCCATCCACTCGATAAAATTTGAAACGACACTCATCCGACCAGGCAAAATGTTTCCAATCATAAACAGCCCAATGTCGGTGTTGACGGGCCCAGGCGAGGCGTAAAGCTTTGTGTCGTGCAGTGATCAAGGGTACACGAGTGTGCCTTCGGCACCGGAAGTCCATGTCGATGATGTTTCGTTGAATGGTTCCCACGATGACACTTGTTGATGGCCCAGCATGAAATATGTAGCAATTTGCGGAAGGGTGGCACTTCTGTCACGTTGAATAATTCTCTTCAGTCGTCGTTGGTCCCGTTCTTGCAGGATCTTTTTCCGGCAGGAGCGATGTGGGAGATTTGATATTTTACCGGATTCCTGATATTCACGGTACACTCGTGAAATGGTCATATGGGAAAATCCGCACTTCCTCACTGCCTCGGAGATGCTGTGTCCATCACACGTGTGCCGACTATAACACCACGTTCAAACTCACTTAAATCTTGATAATCTGCCATTGTAGCAACAGTAACCGACCTAACAACTGCGCTAGGCACTTGTTGTCTTATATAGGCGTTGCCGACCGCAGCGCCGTATTCTACCTGTTTACATACACATGCATATACCAAGTTCTTCGGCGCTTCAGTATAGATCGGTAGATCCAATAACAAGTGATGAGAGGCAGAACGGAACTGGGAGAAAAGAAATTTACTGCACATCTTGACTGAAGGAAAGAGACGATTAAGACACATCTTGAAGCATCTAGGAATCATGATAATGAGTAGTGGTAATGGAGGCAGTGAGGAGGGGGGCGGGAGGGGGGGAAGTAGGGGCATGTAAAAATTGTAGAAAGACGTTAAGGCTTGACTGGAGTGCAAAATTTCAGGTGAGTTCGGTTGCGGTAATTACGCAGAGAACGAAACGAGACTTCCTATCAATAGATTAGGGTGCAGAGCTGCATCAAACCAGTTTTGGGATCGAAACCAGGACACTTGTAATTTTAATCGAAGACACTAACCAATAAACTGTGGTGATTCCCCCATTATTAGATGTGAAACAGCGAAATCTACAGTGGAACCTCGCATAAACCCCCACAACGCGCATTTCGCATAACGAGCAAAACAAATTGCAAAAATATGACCCTCTTAATAAGCGATGTTTCGCATAACTAGTGACGACGATTTAGTGTGACGTCACCAGATGTTTGTGCGCTGCGGGGGAAACGTTCAACAATATGAACACCTTTCATTGCCGGCAGCGGCATGCGAATCATGTCTTCGGTACGTAATGCAGTCTGTGTTCAGCGCTCTTTCTGGTACCATCTCAGTGCAGCTTGCGATCGCATATTTTTCTAAACTTGTGTACACACAGTGTTTTTTTTGTGTCCAAATTTTAATATCATTCGTAGAAGTGACCCCGAAGATAAAGGCACAAGAAGACGACCATTAGAGAAAGAAGATGACCTTATAAATGAAACGTAAAATCATTGAAAACTGCGAACGTGGTGTGAGCGTTGCTGCTTTATCACGTGCATACAGTCGGTCTATCTCACCTATTAGCACTATCCTCAAAAACAAGGACAAGATTATGAAGGTAATACTTCAAAAGGAGTGACAAGACTATTTATGCAACGGTTTCGTATTCTGGGCAATGTAGAAAGTTTGCTCCTTATATGGATAAATGAAAAGCAATTGCAAGGCGACACTGTTATCGAGAACATCATTTGTGAGAAGGCGAGAATGATTTCTGGCGATCTCGTTAAGAAGACGTAAGGATCTTCAGCGGCCGAAGAAGTGTTTGAGGGAATTCGTGGGTTGTTAGAGAACTTTAAGAGAATAACCGGCATCCATAGAGTTGTGAGCCACGGCGAAGCAGCCAGCTTCGTCACGAAGGCAGCAGAGAACTTCATCAGCAGCTTCAATATGCTCATAGACTCTGAGGATTATCTGCAGCAACAGGTTTTTAATTGTGACGAGACGGGTCTAAGCCGAAAAAAGATGCTTTAGCGTACCTTTATAACAGCAGAGGAGAATGCATTTCCCGGTCACAAGCAAAAGAAAGACGGTCTCACTCTGCTATTCTGTGCCAGTGCAAGCGGCGATTTGAAAATTAAACCACTGCTTGTTTACCATTCAGAAACTCCACGAGCCTTCAAGAAGTGTAAAGTACAGAAGAGCAGGTTAAATGTGATGTGGAGGTCCAACAACAAGGCTTGGATGGCACGTGATCTTTTTTGTGAGTGGATCAATGAAGTGTTTGGTCCTTTGGTGAAAAAATATTTGCTGGAGATAACTCTGCCACTCCATGTCTTGCCTGTTATAGACAACGCACTTGCCCATTCTCCACCGGCTTGAGGAAATAAATTTCATCAAGATACAATTTCTGCCACCCAACATCACTCCGTTACTCCAGCCTGTGGTCCAGCAGATTATTTTTAACTTTAAGAAGCTCTACACTAAAGCACTATTCGAGCATTGTTTTGAGTTGACTGAAGCTGCCAATCTCACTCTCAGAGAGTTTTGGAAATATTACTTCAACATCATTGCCTGCGTCAAGACGATCGAAAAGGCGTGGGAAGTGGTTACCAAGAGAACTCTCACTTCTGCTTGGATGAAGCACTTCTGCTTGGAAGAAGCTTAGGCTGGAGTGCATTATCGAATGTGACTCTGAGGTATTTGGGTCAGCACCTGTGGAGTCTGCAATCAACGGGATTGTATCTTTGGCCAAGAGCATGGGACTAGAAGTGGATAACAATGATATCGATGAGCTTGTGGAAGATCACAGCCAAGAAATGACCACCGAAGAGCTTATGGAGTTGTAGTGTGTTTCACAGCAGCAAGTTGTGGAGAGGAGCTCTCCAGAGGAGGAGGAGGAGGAGGAGGAGGAGGAGGAAGCGGCGGTGACAGCAAAGCAGCAATCTTCTGGCGAAATAAGAGAAATGCTGAAAGCATGAAAATCGGATGCATCGTACATTGGAAACCATCACCCCAATAAAGCAATGGCTGCGCGAGCTACTAATTTGATTGACGATAATGTCGCGTCGCATTTTCGGAAAGTGTTGAAGCGTCGACAGAAACAAATGACTATAGATAGCTTCCTAGTAAAAAGAAATTAGTTATGTCTCGTGAATAATAAAGTACATAATATTGTATGTATAATTTTCTTTGAGTTAATGTCATGAATAATATAAAACTTTTAGTACTTTTCCTGCAATGAACGCATTATTGTATTTGGCATTAATTTATATGGGATTAACGCGCTACGATTACGATCCTGGAACAATTATGCTCGCTATGCGAGGTTTCACTGTACTTTGTCCTGATGCCAATTTTACCAACAGCAGAATGTGCGCGCAATGTGTCAACTTGTTGTTGTTGTTGTTGTGGTCCTGAGACTGGTTTGATGCAGCTCTCCATGCTACTGTATCCTGTGCAAGCTGCCTCATCTCCCAGTACTTACTGCAACCTACATCCTTCTGAATCTGCTTAGTGTATTCACCTCTTGGTCTCCCTCTACGATTTTTACCCTCCACGCTGCACTCCAATGCTAAATTTGTGATCCCTTGATGCCTCAGAACATGTTCTACCAACCGGTCCCTTCTTCTTGTCAAGTTGTGTCACAAACTCCTCTTCTCTCCAATTCTATTCAATACCTCCTCATTAGTTATATGATCTACCCATATAATCTTCAGCATTCTTCTGTAGCATCACATTTCGAAAGCTTCTATTCTCTTCTTGTCCATACTATTTATCGTCCATGTTTCACTTCCATACATGGCTACGCTCCATGCCCCCTTATGCATCAAAAAATACCCTTCGGTGTTCTGAAGAGCTGTTGTATAATCTCAAAACTTAATTCGACTACATTCCATTATCCTCGTTTTGCTTTTGTTGATGTTCAACTTATGCCCTCCTTTCAAGACACTGTCCATTCCATTCAACTGCTCTTCCAAGCCCTTTGCTCTCACTGACAGAATTACAATGTCATCGGCGAACCTCAAAGTTTTTGTTTCTTCTCCATGGATTTTAATACTTACTCCGAACTTTTCTCTTGTTTCCTTTATTGCTTGCTCAATATACAGACTGAATAACATCAGGGATAGGCTTCAACCCTGTCCACTCCCTTCCCAACCACTGCTTCCCTTTCATACCCCTCGACTCTAATAACTGCCATCTGCTTTCTGTACAAATTGTAAATAGCCTTTGTGCCACCTGCAGAATTTAAAAGAGAGTATTCCAATCAACATTGTCAAAAGCTTTCTCTAAGTCCATAAATGCTAGAAACATAGGTTTGCCTTTCCTTAATCTTTCTTCTAAGATAAGTCGTATGGTGAGTATTGCCTCACGTGTTCCAACATTTCTACGGAATCCAAACTGACCTTCCCCGAGGTCGGCTTCTATCAGTTTTTCCATTCGTCTGTAAAGAATTCGCGTTAGTATTTTGCAGCTGTGACTTATTAAAATGATAGTTCGATAATTTTCAAATCTGAAGTCTGAGGGAATTTCGCCTGTCTCATACATCTTGCTCACCAGATGGTAGAGTTTTGTCAGGACTGGCTCTCCCAAGGCTGTCAGTAGCTCTAATGGAATGTTGTCTACTCCGGGGGCCTAGTTTCGACTCAGGTCTTTTAGTGCTCTGTCAAAATCTTCACGCAGTATCGTATCTCCCATTTCATCTTCATCTACATCCTCTTCCATTTCCATAATATTGTTCTCAAGTACATCGCTCTTGTATAGACTCTCTATATACTCCTCCACCTTTCTGCTTTCCCTTCATTGCTTAGAACTGGGTTTCCATTTGAGCTCTTGATATTCATGCAACTGTTTCTCCTTTCTCCAAAGGTCTCTTTAATTTTCCTGTAGGCAGTATCTATCGTACCCCTAGTGAGATAAGCCTCTACATCCTTACATTTGTCCTCCAGCCATCCCTGCTTAGCCATTTTGCACTTCCTGTCGATCTCATTTTTGAGACGTTTGTATTCCTTTTTGCCTGCTTCATTTACTGCATTTTTGTATTTTCTCCTTTCATCAATTAAATTTAATATTTCTTCTGTTACCCAAGGATTTCTACTAGCCCTGGTCTTTTTACCTACTTGATCTTCTGCTGCCTTCACTATTTCATCCCTCAAAGCTACCCATTCTTCTTCTACTGTATTTCTTTCCCCCATTCCTGTTAATTGTTCCCTTATGCTCTCCCTGAAACTCTGTACAACCTCTGGTTCTTTCAGTTTATCCAGGTCCCATCTCCTTAAATTCCCGCCTTTCTGCAGTTTCTTCAGTTTTAATCTACAGTTCATAACCAATAGATTGTGGTCAGAGTCCACATCTGCCCCTGGAAATGTCTTACAATTTAAAACCTGGTTCCTAAATCTCTGTCTTACCATTATATAATCTATCTGATATCTTTTAGTATCTCCAGGGTTCTTTCAAGTATACAACCTTCTTTCATGATTCTTGAACCAAGTGTTAGCTATGATTATGTTGTGCTCTGCGCAAAATTCTACCAGGCGGCTTCCTCTTTCATTTCTTAGCCCCAATCCATATTAACCTACTATGTTTCCTTCTCTCCCTTTTCCTACTCTCGAATTCCAGTCACCCATGACTATTAAATTTTCGTCTCCCTTCACTACCTGAATAATTTCTTTTATTTCATCATACATTACATCAATTTCTTCGTCATCTGCAGAGCTAGTTGGCATATAAAGTTATACTACTGTAGTAGACGTGGGCTTCGTGTCTATCTTGGACACAATAATGCGTTCACTATGCTGTTTGTAGTAGCTTACCCGTACTCCTATATTGTTATTCGTTATTAAACCTACTCCTGCATTACCCCTGTTTGATTTTGTATTTATAACCCTGTATTCACCTGACCAAAAGTCTTGTTTCTCTTGCCACCGAACGTCACTAATTCCCACTATATCTAACTTTAACCTATCCATTTCCCTTTTTAAGTTTTCCAACCTACCTGCCCGATTAAGGGATCTGACATTCAACGCTCCAATCCGCAGAACGCCAGTTTTCTTTCTCCTGATAACGACGTCCTCTTAAGTAGTCCCCGCCCGGAGATCCGAATGGGGGACTCTTTTACCTCCGGAATATTTTACTCAAGAGGACGCCATCATCATTTATCCATACAGTAGAGCTGCATGCCCTCGGAAAAAATTACGGCTGTAGTTCTCCCTTGCTTTCAGCCGTTCGCAGTAGCTGCACAGCAAGGCCATTTTGGTTAGTGTTACAAGGCCAGATCAGTCAGTCATCCAGACTGTTGCCCCTGCAACTACTGACAAGGCTGCTGCCCCCCTTCAGGAACCATATGTTTGTCTGGCCTCTCAACACATACCCCTCCGTTGTGGTTGCAGCTACGCTACGGTTATCTGTATCGTTGAGGCACGCAAGCCTCAACTTAGTAATCCTTAAAAGACAATGAGCTAAACGCTTGCTTTTCGCTTACAGTAGTCATAGTTTCACATTACTGATTTCATCAAAAATGTAAATTCAAAACGATTCTCATCTTCAGACTTAGATTTTCTGTCCTCATCAGGCAACTGTACTTTGCTTACATCCTTCATGTAACTTGAAGTTTTTTGGGATGTATATAATTCTCAACAGAAAGACACTGAAGCGAATGCTGACAGTAAAGGGAACTCTGATATCTTTCCTGGTCATTGTCCTTCTAAGCTTCGGACACTGCTCCAGAGTTCTCGATGTCAACTGTCCGATAAAATTTAATTTGTCGCACATTTTGTAAGCACTATATAGGTTCCTGAGTTTATCCCGTCGTATACAATGTTCAGATAACGTCGACAACCATCGACATTTCGACAGGCGCAAACCCTGTCATTTTCAGTTCAAAACTTCAGCAAGTAAGCGCTATGCAGTGGAATTTAAAACCTCGGTTTGCAGAGCAATTTCGAAAAGATAGCTCACACACACACACACACACACACACACACACACACACACACACACACATAAACGCTAGCAGCACCGGATCGACGTCAGAAATTATCTACAGTGAAAATTAATGATCAGTGGGTGAGATAGCATTAAGTCTGTAGCTCTGTTTTTTGTCAATGAAGAGAACAGGATTCCATGCAGAATTGAAGCAAAAATCTCCATCTACATTTATGAAGTTACTTGCTAATTTAATTTCAGCTGCTTCCTTAATCACACTGTCCCAACAGCTGAAAGTTCATGCTTTGTTGCATTCCACAGGATCACTCACGCCAAAACAGTGTTCTGCATTACCAGATTTGCTCCACTTTTGTAATCCTGTGTGACGCTTATGCTCAGTAAATTAGCAAGTAACCTCATTAGTAAGTAAACTTATAAATAGAGACGGAGGTTTTTGCTTAAATTCTGACTGGAATCCTGGTCTCTCCCTTGCAAGAAAGTAGAGGGGCAGAGTTAGTGCTACTTTCCCCGTTGGGTATTAATTTTCACCATCAATAATTTCTGGCGTCGGTCATCTACCGTTGTGTCATGGTGCGCGCGCGCGCACGTGTGTGTGTGTGTGTGTGTGTGTGTGTGTGTGTCTGTGTGTGCGTGTTACTTTTTCGGTACTGTTCTGCAAACAGACATCTAAAATTCCCTTGCAGAGCGCTTACTTGCTGCAGTTTCACCTTGAGAATGTGTGTGTGTGTGTGTGTGTGTGTGTGTGTGTGTGTGTGTGTGTGTGTGCGTGTTACTTTTTCGGCACTGTTCTGCAAACAGACATCTAAAATTCCCTTGCAGAGCGCTTACTTGCTGCAGTTTCACCTTGAGAATGACAGGGTAAGCACCTGTCGAAATATTGGCGGTTCCCGACGACGGCATCCGGCTGCATTCCCGTAAGTTATTTGAACTTTATTGGCTATTACCTGAACATTAAAACTGGAGTATTGCATTACGTTTGATCGTTGGAGCGTTTAATGTGCGATGTGATTAATTAACAACAGGCGTAACTTATTGCTCTTTGCCAAACTATTATGCCCCAGATGGTAAGTACCATCAGCAAAAAGATAGATAGGATGACACAAGGTTAAGAGCAAAAATGAGAGACTGATGTGGATGAAACATTGTCCCACAAAGCTTGCAATTTGTATAATCAGCAATCCCCTATGAAATCTTGTACCATGCTTTGCTTTTTCATCCAGGTCTTCTCTCCCACCTTGTCTCTACGAAAATATTGAGAATGTAATAGATAAAATTTCTTTGGGAAAAAAAAGAGACTCAAATTTTATGGTTTGTAGAAGCTGAGAAAGATCTACAAGAGTTGGGAATAACAGACAAAGACGTAGATAACAAACGCGAATTCAAGGAAAAGGTACAAAAAGCCAAGGGTACCAGAGGAAAACACAAAAGAAGAGGGGAGGGACGTAGACCAAAGAAAGAAGAGAACAACAGAGAGCAAGAAAGAAGAAAGTACTGGTAAGAAAGAAAAGGGGAATCCGTTAAATGTGGGCCTGAGTTGGTCTTCCTTGAGCATGGCGTATGTGGAACTCATACGTGCGACATCAGGTATCCACATCTTCGCCAACACTTACTCTGACGATAAGAGCTGTTTCACCCATCTGGCGACGGAGATGCCACCGTAGAAGAATTAGTAGCAGGCACCGACTAATTCTTGATAAGTATTGATTTACAACATAGGTGTAGACCGACTGCAAAAGAATTATATCAAATGTAAATATGAATGCAGCTTTATTAAACAAACAAATTTGCATTAACTTTTGTAGATGACGAATGTGTATTTGTATTTTCTTAAGGTAACAAGATATCCGTATGGTGCCAAAAATGGGGATGGATTCTAAATAATGAAAAGTTTGAGGTCATCCACATGAGTACTCAAAGGAACCCGTTACATTTGGGTTTCACGATAAATTACACAAATCTAAAGACTGGTAATTCAACGAAATACGTCGGGATAACAATTACGAACAACTTTGATTTGAACAATCATTTAAATAATCTTGTGAGGAAAGCGAAACAAAGAGTCTATTTTATTAGGAGAACACTTAGAAGATGCAACAAATCCACTAAAGGGACTGCCTACACCACGCTTGTCCGTCCTCTGCTGTGCAGTGTGGCATCCCGACCAGGTAGGACCGATGTAAGACATTGAAAAAGTTCAAAGAAGGACAGCTCGTTTTGTGCTATCGTGAAGTAGGGGTGAAAGGGTCAAGGTTATTATAAGTGAGATGGGGTGGCAATCATTACAACAAAGGTGTTTTTCGTTGCGGCGAAGTCTTTTTCCGAAATTTCAATCTCCAATGCTCTACTCGAAAATCGAAAATATATGGTTGACACCTACCTACATAAGGAGAAATGTTCATTGTGATAAAATAAGAAAAATCAGAGCTCGCACGGAGAAACTTAAGTGTTCATTTTTCCCAGGCGTTATTTGAGAGAGTAGCGGTAGGGAAATAGTGTGAAAGTGGTTCGATGAAGTCTCTGTGAGGTGCGTAAGTCCGAGTTGAGTTGTAGAGTAGTTACGTGGAGGTACGATCAGCTGTCCACCATAGTAACTAGATAATGTATCATGCAGAATTTGCGTAAATAAATACATGAGCAACACCTGCAGAGGCTGAGTGCCTACTTTCCTATTTCCAGCTTCTAATGTGTTCTGTGTGCCGTGTTTTTATATTTTTGTTCATCACTATTAGGCATGCCCGTGTATAGTTTTTTTTCATTGTCATTTCATACCCGAGACGGGTGAGAGTGAGCTGGCAGCAGTTCTACATGCCACTCTTCGGCGAGAAAGTATAAAAGTATATAAAGATTAAACAGTATAAGTAAACGGCAAGATGGTTAAATGTTTTTATTTCAGTCATCATTACGAAGACTGGTTTGATGCAGCTCCACGTGCTAGTCCATTCTGTGCATGCCTCTTCATCTCTGAATAACTGCTGCAAACTACATCCATGAACTTGCCTTATGTCCCCCCCCCCCCCCCCCCACCCCCACTTTCCACCAACGCCAAAGCGACTATTTCAGAATCTTAAACATGGCTATAAATTCGGTAACTGCATGACAGTAAACTTCGAGAGGTTGAAGAAATCAGCCAACCTGTTGCAAATAAAGTTTTATTGGTCTCCTTGACCTAAGTTACATTAATTTTAAAACTATCGTCTTCAGAAGGTGTATTGACCCTTATTACGTCACATGCTAACAAAGTAGTGATGTCACTTAAAACTTCCGGGCTAATAGCCCGTGGTCGATATGTAATACTTTCTCCTACCGTTTTCTCTTCGACTCCGGGAGACATCTTCATAGGTCAAGTGGCGAACGGCCTATTAGACCGGGCGTTTTAAGTGATGTCGGTACCATACGTGAAAGCTTACATTGTATGACCAAAGTAATGACGATTACTTGATGCCCCTGGACGTCCTCCCACCCAAACCCTTCATTCAGTCAAGTTATGCTAAAAAGTTTCTTTTTTCTCATTTAGACTCAATACTGGTACATCCTCATTAGTTATTGCATGTACGCATCAACTCTTCAGATTCCTCTGTAGCAGCCCAGTCCAGAAGCTTCTGTTTACTTCTTGTCTGAACTGTTTATCGTTCACATGTCACTTCGTACAAGGCTAAATTTAAGACACGTTCCTTAACAAGAAGCTCCGAAGACTTAAAATTTTATTACACCTTAAAAAATTTGTGTTTTTACAGGTATGACTTTCTTGATATAGCCAGTCTGCACATCATATCCTTTCTATGTTGGCCATCGTCAGCTATTTTACTGCTCAAATTGTAAAACTCATCTACTACTGTTAGTGTGACATTTCTTGATTTCATTTTGTGAGTATCGCGTGATTTAGTTCGACCACATTCCATTATCCTAGTTTCATTTTTGTTGATGTTCATCTAATAACCTCTTTTCAAGAAAGTATCCTTCCGTTCAGTTCCTGTTACAATTAATTTGCTCCCTTTGTCAGTATTAGAATGGCGTTCGCAGCAAAGCTTAAAATATTTAATTCTTCTCCTGAAAATAGTTTTAAAATTAATAAAAGACGAATTTTATTGCCGATATTTATATAAAATTAAATTCTTGACGTTCTTCATTTTGATTTAAGAATAAAAAGTCCGTTATAATAAAAAATGTATTTAAAAGACGTTAAGTCAGGTTACTATCTTAAAAAGAAGCCTTATACGTTTACTAAAAGAAGGACTTGCGCTGGGGACAAATATCTAGTGGAATGAGATGTGAGGTATTCTGTATGGTGTGGGTATAAGAACAGGGGTTCGCTGGGTGTATTTAAGCAGATGAGATCAGGTGTTGGGGTAGATATGTAGTGTAGACACTACAGCTGTTCCTACTCCTTGTTCTTGTTCGAGGATGGAGAACTGACGGAAAGAGATTGCGAGACGCGAAGTGTCGTTGCAATACGCGTAATATATGAAGAAAGTGGTTGCTGGGGGAGCAAGTAGACTCAAGAGTAGCACTCGGTCCACTCTGACAGTACGCGATTCCAGAGCATTTAGCGGGAAGAGTCGGACTTGTTTGCGAGAGAGGAAAGTAGGGCGCGCAGCGGAGCGGACCGGCACCATATGCGGGAGCAGTTGCCGCAGATGTACACATGTCGGCATTGTGGGGCCGACAATAGGTGTGTGGAGCTGCAGCTGCAGCCGCGGGCCGCGGTCGCCGCCAGGCAGCCGCGGCGGGCCGCAGACCGGAACGACGCAAGCTGCGCCTGCTCATTGAGGCCTTGGCTGGCACGCCGGCGACGGCTCGCCGGCCGCATGCTTAACGCGGCCTAGACTCGCGTGACTCTACTGCTACTCACCGCCTCTTCCTCCTTTCATTAGAGTTCGCCCCGGGTGGCGAGGGCTCCGAGTGGCGGCGTGTTTGGCAGCCGCTCGCTGCCTTTCTCACACTTGACTGCCCAGGACAGTCGCGGTTCGCTTCCTTCTGTAAGTCGACGAGGGCTGAGTAGTCTGAATGTATGCTAATTCGCCCTGTTATCTGACATAAATTAATTAGACACCTTCAAAATAATGAAGATGGAACTCAATGAGTACTAAATGAAACAAGAATCACAATTTATTCGGTATGTTATATTAAAGTAACTTATAAATTATCTGACGGGCAAGAGAAATTCTAAAGTAAAACCTTCGCACATGTAACTAAAGTATCTGGAGTAAGATCATACAATGAAGCGCCAAAGAAACTGGTATAGGCAGGCGTATTCAAATACATGGAGAATACGGCGCTGCGGTCGGAAATGCCTATAGAAGATAACAAGTGTCTGGCGCAGTTGTTAGATCGATTACTGCTGCTAAAATGGCAGGTTATCAAGATTTGAGTGAGCTTGAACGACCGGCTGGGGTGGCCGAGCGGTTCTAGGCGCTACAGTCTGGAACCGCGCGACCGCTACGGTCGCAGTTCGAATCCTGCCTCGGGCATGGATGTGTGTGATATCCTTAGGTTAGTTAGGTTTAAGTAGTTTCAAGTTCTAGGGGACTGATGACCTCAGAAGTTGAGTCCCATAGTGCTCAGAGCCATTTGAACTATATATATATTACTTTAAACGTAGTGTTATAGTCGGTGCACGAGCGATCGGACACAGCATCTCCGAGGCAGCGATGAAGTGGGGATTCTCCCGCGCGATCTTTTCACGAATGTACCGTGAATATCAGGAATCCTGTAAAACATCAAATCTCCGACATCGCTGGGGCCCGAAAAAGATCCTGCAAGAACAGGACCGACGACTACCAAAGAGAATCGTTCAACGTGACAGAAGTGCAACCCTTCCGCAAACTGCTGCAGATTTCAATGCTGGGCCATCAACAACTCTGAGCATGCGACCCATTCAACGAAACATCATCCATATGTGCTTTCGTAGCCGAGAGCCCACTTTTACGCCTCGTCTGGGCCCGTCAACACCGACATCGGACTGTTGATGACTGGAAACTTGTTGCCTGGTCGGACGAGTCTCCTTTCGGATTGTATCGAGCGGATGGAGGTGTACGGGTACGGAGACAACCTCGTGAATCCGTGGAGCCTGCTTGGCAGCAGGGGACTGTTCACGCTGGTGGAGGTTCTGTAATGGTGTGGGGCGTGTGCAGTTGAATTTGTATGGGACTCCTGATACGTCTCTGGCAGGTGACACGTGCTAAGCATCCTGTCTAACACCTGCATCCATTCATGTCAATTGTGCATTCCGACGGACTTGGGCAATTCCAGCAGGACAATGCGACACCCCACACGTCCAGAATACTACAGGGTGGCGCCAGGAACGCTCTCCTGAAGCCGGCCGGTGTGGCCGTGCGTTTCTAGGCGCTTCAGTCTGGACCGCTACGGCCGCAGGTTCGAATAAGAGATGGATAAGACCTAGTGATAGGAATGCCAGTGCTCAGGCAAACAGCAAGGTCACGTAACAGAAGGGTGGGCGAACGCCAGTGGAATTGTCACAAGGACGTACCAGGAGAGACACAGGTCACTGTCACTCGGCTGACCAGACCTTCCTTTGATATGTCGCAACAGGTTACCACGTGCCCCCCAGGCAGCGTGTATAGGATATTCTGTGACATAAGCCTCCAGCAGTGACCTTTCTTATGACTCGAAGAAATGTTTTTAGCAATGACTGGAAAGCCATTGTAGAGAACAAAAGGTAGACACTGTCATTTTTGGGACGCACTCGACACCGAACATAACATCTAGAAAATAAAGTGAGAGCTGGCAGTTTGGGCAATCTCTGTATTCACGCGAAACCATAGTGATCATACTAATCTGAAAGCAAATGTGAAGCTTGAAGTTATTGAAATTCTATAGAAATGACTTTACTGTCTCTTCGGATCATCTCGCTGTTGTGGCTCTATCTCACAATATCATTCAGTAGATGGAGACATAAGCAGTTGCAGAATCAGTCATTGGTGGCGCACCAACGACCAGCACCTGTGGCTAAGTTCGAGTCTGTCCAAAATTTTTCAAAGTCCATAAGTCACCTGGTCAGGGATGGATCCTTGTGATGATGAAGGCTGGCGGAGGAGAAGTCTGAATTTGTACTGACTGGCTACTAAAAGGAAGGCTCGTATTTCCGCATTTTACATTCTTATTTTGCTCCTAGTGGCTGGGCTACGGACATACCAGGCAGCGACCAGTAAAATGATTCCTTCCCTGAGTTTTACTTCAGGCCGTTAAACAGTAATGTGTTTCCTGTCATTCTGTCCTGAAAAAAGACATCTCACTATCGTTTTGTCTCTGTCTGTGGCCAATGAAGTGCGACCTCAACAACACAGTTGAGTTTGTCTCGCTAACTTCCAATGTATTTACATTAGCGCGTCTTGGCAGTTCTTATATTGTGTGGACCCAACGTTTAGCACTGTCTCGTGCTTACAAAGACGTCCCAAACTGCGGACTGTCACACAGTTTTCTAGGTGATAGCTATGGTGTCTGCTGTGTTCCAAAGAAACACAGCTTACTATGTTTTGTTCGTAATATTGTCTTTCTGGTCTTTGCTAAAAGTAGAATTTCTTCTACTTTCACCCTCAAGTCACTGCTGAAGGTTTATGCCACAGGAAGTGATATCTATGTCGTCTATGGGGCACCCAGCGTCCATTTGCGGCATTACAAACGAAAGCACTGAGCTGTACCTCTCCCGCCGTGTCCTTCCGAGAATTCGCCTGGGGGTGGTTCCCCTGGCTGGGTATGCGACCTCATTGCTCGCCTGAGGACTGGCAGCTCACTCCAGTGTGCTTCCATAGTGGATTCATAGTTATGTAAACCATACAGTTCTAAATAGAAATAGAAATTTCTAAACTACTTCCTCTCTGATTTCTGATCTGACGGGTGTTCATATTCTGATTTCATAATAGTTACAGGACAGTATTGTAGCACCACGATACAGGGGCTTGAGAGGGAACACACGAGGACACAGGGTTTCAGTGACATACCGTTGTGCCATCACTGTTCCCTCAATCACTATCAGTCGTGACCTGGTTCATATCCGATGGCTCCCCACATCATGACACCAGGGCTACGGCTGTTGTGTGTCCTCAAATCATTGGAAGAATTGGACAAGGTCACCGCCATAGTCGCCAATGATAGTCACCCGAGATGCTGGAAATACATTTCATACTGAGCACAGTACGATGCCATTCACCAGCAGACCATGTTTCCCACCACTCCAAACGCAGGCGTTTGTGTTGGGTGTTAATTGCAGTTCACGCATGGGATAGTAATTCCCTTGGCTGGCTGTTATTAGTCTCTGATCAATGGTGGTGGATGACAAATGTTGCAGGAGGCCGATTACTCTTTATCGGATGGCAAATGCAGGTGTGAAGCGGTTACAGTGTCCTTTGTGCACAATACGGCGATGATCCGTTGAGGTGGTCACGTGAGGTCGACTGGAACGTTGACGACAAGAATCCCAACCCTCATGTTTCCATGCACTCCAACGCTGCGTCACTGTCATATCCGAATGGCCCACAATTCTGGATGTTCCACAATTCGACTAGCCGGCCAAATGGAGTACTCCAATGGGACCGTAACCAACTCTGTCGGATGCTAATAATGCTGTTTTACATTAGCAAGTGTCACTATATGTCCTGCACAGCGATTGCTCATCTGGTACTGCTCATACCCCTTCTGTACCCTGCCAGAGCTGGTGACAATACTGAACACAAACAGCATTAACGCACTCTGCAGCTGTGGTCATTTACATCTCGGCTATGGTGTGTACGAATCCGAAGTTACATTGGAATTCGACCATTTCTTCTGGATGCTTCACCTTTTTTGTCAGGCAGTGTATATTACCACCTAATTGCCTAAGCGAAGTTTCAACGTATTAGTAAATCGAAAGGACATGATATGATCATCTAGTTAATATTTGTCATGTAAAATAATGTGCTGTGCGAAGATGCTTAGTAATGGATAATGGTCTACATCTACATCTACATCTACATGGTTACTCTGCAATTACACTAAAGTGCCTGGCAGAGGGTTCATCGAACCATTTTCATACTACTTCTCTACCATTCCACTCTCGAATGGCGCATGGGAAAAAGGAACACCTAAATCTTTCCGTTAGAGCTCTGATTTTTCTTATTTTATCATGATGATCACTTCTCCCTATGTAGGTGGGTGTCAACAAAATATTTCCGCATTCGGAAGAGAAAGTTGGTGATTGAAATTTCGTAAATAGATCTCGCCGCAAAGAAAACCACCTTTTTTTCAGTGACTGCCACCCCACCTCGCGTATCATATCAGTGAACTCGCACCCCTATTGCGCGATAACACGAAACGGGCTGCCCTTCTTTGCACTTTTTCGATGTCCTACGTCAATTCTACCTGTTAAGGATCCCACACCGCGCAGCAAAATTCCAGCAGAGGACGGACAAGTGCAATGTAGGCTGTTTCTTTAGTGGGTTTGTCGCATCTTCTAAGTGTTCTGCCAACAAAGCGCAGTCTTTGTTTCGCCTTCCCCACAATATTATCTATGTGGTCTTTACAATTTAAGTTGCTCGTAATTGTAATTCCTAGGTATTTAGTCGAATTGACAGCCCTTAGATTTGTGCGATTTATCGTATACCCAAAATTTATCGGATTTCTTTTACTACTCATATGGATGACCTTGCTCTTTTCTTTGTTTAATGCCAATTGCCACTTTTCACACCATACATAAATTCTCTCTAGATCATTTTGTAATTGGAATTGATTGCCTGATAGAGTATGGTGGAGCCTACACTGTGGACACATGCCACTGTTGTACTGCATCCTCGGAGTTCGTTGAGCCTATGGCACCTTTAACATTTATTGATATTCATTTACATTCAGTGGGTACCGGCCGAATTACTATCTCCTTACTCCTTAAAATCAGGTTTGAGTTATTGCTCACTGCTGAAAGTATATCTGGAGCCAGCACAGGATGCTTCGCCTGTTAGGACAATGGTCGATCTTCCCTGGAGGTCCAGACAGGTGGGATTGCTTGTCATTGGGAGCTCAAACGTTAGGCACGTGATGGAGACCTTCAGGAAAATAGCGGGCAGACTATTCCGAGATGTGGAGGAGGCTCGGACGACGTCTGTTGAGCGCACTGTGTGCATCCAGCTGGAAATAATGATTCATGTCGACACGAATGACGCCTGCTGTCTGAATTCAGAGGCCATCCTCGGTTTGCACATCAGGGAGGATGACTGATTTGATGAAGACAGCTAACCTCGCTCGCACGGTGGAAGCTTTGTTCCCAGACCCGATCGCGGTCCTGCAGTTTGGATCCCTGTGGATGGTTTAAACCAAAGTCTCAGACGATTTTGTGATGATCATGGATGCAGATTTCTCGGACTCCGCTATAGGGTGTAGAAATTTAACCCCTCCCCCCTCCCCCCTTTTACCTCTTTGAAAGGTCACGCCCAAAACTACACGCAGGACGCGTTACTAGGGTAGTGGTTACGGTGGTGTGCAGTTGCGTATTTTAGGACAGAGAAATTCCTCCTCAGGACCGGGAACATGCGTTCAGATTCCAGACAGGATAGCATTCATTATACCAGACCGCAGAAAGGAAATAATATAGTAGTCTGCGGAAAGGTCCCGGAACTAGTCTTGTTCATCTACGGTAACAGTACCCAGAAATTATTAGGGACAAAAAGATGGCTGAAATCAAGTGTTTACAGCAATGATACTGTAAGCTCCGACTGGAACGTACACCGCAAAGATAAGTTGAACGCTGATTGTGGAAATTTATTTAAAGCTATATAAAATACGATAATATCTAATGAGATTAGTAAGAAAGCAAAATAATTTGGGTGAAGAAAAGTGTTAAAGCTAGATACAAGGTGGTCATAGAATGCTTTTATAGACCCTTCGCCTCAACAGCGTCATTGGCGGAAAGTTCGAGGGCAAATTTGGTTATGTAACGGTTGACAAGCTACAGACCCAACTGAATAGGCCGGATAGTGGGGATCGGAAATCGTGTGAAACTGTTCTCGGTGTCTTACCAAGAAATTACCTTGAGCATTTGGTCAGAGAACTGACTCGTGACGGTAACATCTTAGGCCTGGTGGTGACAAACAGACCCGAAATTTTCTACTCGTTGTCGTGGAGCAGGGAGTCCCATTGCACCATCACTGAATACGGCTCTAAATGGGAGTATAAAGAAAGGTAGGAAGATCCTTCTGTTTAGCAAAAGTGACAAGAAAAATATTTCAGATTACCTGACAATTCAACATGAAAATTTAATCTCCAGCAGTTAACAATGCTGAGCTTCAGTGAACAGAGCTCCTTAGTACCCGCATTGTACAATATGTTTTTGGCAGGTATGTGCGAAGCAGTGTTGTCAGGAATCGGAAAGACCGGCCGTGCTTCGACAACCATGATAGAAATCTGGTTCGACTGAAAGAGAGCTTCGCCGCAAATTTAAACGTAGTCAAAGTATCACAGGCAAACAGAAACTAAACGAACCCAAAATTAGCGTAAGAAGGGCCATGCATAAAGCGTTTAACGAATTCGAAAGAAAAATTCTGTCTTCAACTCCACAGAAAATCCTAGGAAGTTGCGGTTTTATGTTAAATCAGAAATCGGATCGAAGCCATCTGTCCAGATACTCTGTGACCATAATGACACTGAAACGGAGGATGACAAAGAAAAGACCGAATATTCACTGTTTTTACAGAGGAAGATCGCACTATAGCTCCTCCTTTACAGTGTCGCACGAACGATAAACGTGATAGATATCGAAATAAGTGGCCATTGGAATAGAAAACCAACTGAAATCATTCAACACAGGAAAGGACACCGGACCTGACGGGTTACAAGTTCGATTCTATATAGAGTGTGGCAAAGAAAGGGCCTCTCATGTATCAAAAATGTACCGTATGTCTCTGGACGAGCGGCATGTTCCTAATCACTGGAAAAAGAAGGGTCGTCAAAAAGAGAAACAAAACTATAGGTCTATAACTCTGACGTCGGTCTGTTGAAGAATTTTGGAACTTGTTTTATGGTAACATATCATTACATTTCTGGAGACCGAAAATCTCCTTTGTAGAAATCATGACGGGTCGTGAAAACAATGATCGTGTGAAACCCAGCGCGACCTGTTCGTCCAAGAGCCCCAGAAAGCAGTAGATACAGGCGTTCAGGTAAATGCCACGCTCCTTGACTTCCGGAAGGCCTTCTAAACAGTTGTGCACTGCCGTCTAATGAATGAAATACGAGCTTCCGGAGTATCAGACCATCTGTGTGATGCACTGAAGAGTTTCTACAAACAGAGCGCAGCGTGTCATCCTCAACGGAGAGAAGTCTTCAGACGTAACATGGCGGCAACATGCCGGATACTGCTCTGCGTTTGTGCAGGATAGAAGCAGAGTAGTATTTGTACAACATCTGTAAACGCTGAAATCGGAATAACAAGTTTAGCAGAATGGCAGCTGCAACAACCAATTTGCTGTGGATGTTGTAATGATATACTGACTGAAGCTTCAAATATGTATTACGCTAGTGGACGATGGATGAAAGCCGGAAACTGGTATTAGCTTTAATAAAAATACATAAAAAAGCGGCTGGTTGCTGTATTTCTTAAAATAATAAGTAATAAGTAACATCGGGCATACCCCAAGGAAGCGTTATAGGACAATTACTTTCCTCGATGTATAAATGGCTTGGTGGATTATGTCGGAATTTTCCAGAGTCTTTTCGCCGAAGATAGTATCGCATTCAGAGAAATCGTAACGCTAGAAAACTGTAGCGTAGCGAAATGCAGGAAGACCTGCAGGGAAAGGACCCTCAACATAAATAAATCTATCACATTGCGTGTACGTAGACAGAAAGAAACATTATTGTATAATGTGATTACACTATTGCAGAAAAATGACTGGAAACAGTCACATTCATTAAATATCTAGCAGTATGCGTACGGAGCTATTGCAAGTGGAATAACTACATAAAATTATTCTTTGATAAGGCTGAAGCCAGACTGATCTTCAGTGGACGAATTGGCAGAAAATGTAGTCCATCAATGAAGGAGGTAGATTACAAAGTGCTCGTTCGACCAATATTTGAATAATACCCTTCAGTCTGGGATCCATACAAGGTAGGATTAACAGAAGATATAAAGAAGGTCCAAAGAAGAGCAGCACATTTCGTTACAGGTTCATTTACTAAGCACGAAAGCGTCACGGGGATGCTTAGTCAACTCCTCTGGCAGACGCTGCAGGAAAGGAGTTTTGCATCACGGAGTGGTTTCCTGTTGCGACTGCGTGCGATTCTGAAAGAGTCACCCATTATATTGCTCCCTCCTACTTACATCTCGCGGAAGACAATGAAGATGAAATTAGAGAGATTTGAGCTCGAACAGCGATCACTCTTCACAAGAACCATTCGCGATCGGTAAAAAAAAAGAAAAAGAAAAAAAAAGCCGGAAGTGACACTGGCACACAAAGTACCCCCCACCACACACCATAAGGCGAGTTGCGAAGTATGGATTTAGACAGTCACACAACTTGCTAGCCTGTTACAACGACTTAGCGCAAAAGTTTTTTTATCCCCGCCAAAATACTAATTTCAGATGCGACGCGAAGATCAATGCATATCAGTGTGTTGCCAAGTGGTGGAAGAAGCGCTACAAGTGGGGAAAAAAACATTTATTAATAAATTTGAAAAAAATTCATGTTCACCGCTAGCAACGCCCGATCCGCTGCCCAGTTTCTCGTTCCGTGGAATGCAAAGCACGAGAAACTGCAATGAATGTGGTAGACACATCAAACAGTGGTCTAAGTCGAGCGGCATCCAAGACTAGCGCTTGTGTGAAAACAAAAATGCGATTAGAATAGTCAGTAGTTGTACTGTTTTCGCTCTGCACTGACCGATTTATAATTGCGCCCGGGTTTTACAGTTACGATTATTAGTTTTTAAAGACCGTTAGGAAGTTATTTCTACGAAGCATAGTGCTTTAATATTATTTGAAGAATACAGTATATATTTGCTTCAGTGATCAATGGTTTAATTTAGAAAGTGAACTCATATGACAGCGTGGTTATTTATTTTCGGTAGCTACGCAAAATGTGGTTTTAAGTCCGCTGCATGTAACTAAGATAAACTAAGTTATCATTTTCTGTTCAGTTGTAGCGCAGAAAAATTTGTTTAGCAGCGTAATAATCATAGCTATGACCCTAGATTGAAATATTGCGAGCTAGGGTCATAGCTATGATTATTACACTGCTAAATTAATTTTCCGGGGATTTTTATTTTAGGTCTCTTATTGCCGTGGTTCGCCCGCATCTCGTGGTCGTGCGGTAGCGTTCTCGCTTCCCACGCCCGGGTTCCCGGGTTCGATTCCCGGCGGGGTCAGGGATTTTCTCTGCCTCGTGATGGCTGGGTGTTGTGTGCTGTCCTTAGGTTAGTTAGGTATAAGTAGTTCTAAGTTCTGGGGACTTATGACCACAGCAGTTGGGTCCCATAGTGCTCAGAGCCATTTGCCGTGGTTCACCCGAGACAAACTGTAAGAACTAAATAATTACTGGACTTGGCGGTCGAACTGAGCAACGTTTAATTATTTTCAAGCTTAAATTTTAAAAGAGGGAGCCGCCACACTGCTTTTTTTACTTCCTTTTCCCACTGTCGAATTTTAGCTCCAATTAAAGTTAAACGTTCGCATCGCTTAACACACCGTAGTGAATTACAGTTTCAAACTCATCATACATTCTTTTCAATCCTTTACACATTTCAGAACTAGTACTCGTGTATACTTGTACTATCGTGAGTGGTCGTGACCTTGTGTCTGTCTTGCCTGTCACAGTCCGTTCACTATTCTGTTCATGCTATTTCATCCAGTTTCATATTTTCTTTCCCGTTATTACATCTCCTCTGGCATTATACTGTATCTATTTGATTTCGTGGTGATTATCCTGGTTTCTCCTAATGTAATATCCTCTCATAGGTACCACTGCACTTCATTAATTAATTCACATTATATGTAGCTTCAACCACTCTATTTTTCTTTTAAAAAATGTTCAAATGCGTGTGAATTCTTATGGGACTTAGCTGCTAAGGTCATCAGTCCCTAAGCTTGCCCACTACTTAACCTAAATTATGCTAAGGACAAACACACACACCCATGCCCGCGGGAGGACTCGAACCTCCGCCGGGATCAGCCGCACAGTCCCTGACTGCAGCGCCTAAGACCTCTCGGCTAATCCCGCGCGGCTTTTTCTTTTAAAGTTCTCTAAACAGATATAAATTTCCACTTAAGGTTCCGATCAGTAAAACGCCAGTTCCTTTACTGATATCAACATTCTGCTGCGTAGCCCCCACTCTGCGAGCCGAATGGGCCCGTTTTAAATCCAAAATATTTAACCCACGAGCACCATTAAACTATGCACTGCAGCTGCATGTCAAAATGTTTCAAATGGCTCTGAGCACTATGAGACTCAACATCTGAGGTCATCAGTCCCCTAGAACTTAGAACTACTTAAACCTAACTGACCTAAGGACATCACACGCATCCATGCCCGAAGCAGGATTCGAACCTGCGACCGTTGCGGTTTCGCGGTTCCTGACTGTAGCGCGTAGAACCGCTCGGCCACTCCGGCCGGCACCTGCATGTCCTCGGGAAATTAACGGCTTGTAGGAAGCTCACCTCTACCGCCGATAGCCTCCTAAGATTATTTATATGGGTGTGGGCAATATTTCTTGAATTCAGTTCGTGGTCGTCAAAAAAACTACTTGGGTGCTACATGCTTGTAACACACACTTAGTCCGCCCGCTTGGCCGCGCGATCTAGCACGCTGCTTTCGGAGCGGGAAGACGTGCCGGTCCCCGGCACGAATCCGCCCGGTGTTCCGGCCAGAGCGTGGATGATTTTTAAGGCGGTTTTCCATCTACCTCGGCGAATGCGGGCTGGTTCCCTTTATTCTGCCTCAGTTGTACTATGTCGGCGATTGCTGCTCAAAAACTGTCTCCACGTGGTGGGGTGAGTGGACCGCTGTGGCCTGCTGTGGGGTTGTGAAACACTGAGGGCTACGGCGGGACGAAGCCTCTCCGTCGTCTCTAGATCCCCGGTTTAACACACGCACACACAACACACACTTAGTAATTTAAATCGTAAACTCGACCGTCATCTACGAAAGACTGCTTTAAGACACACGAGTCTTCCTAAGCTGTAGACATTCCCTACATTAAAAGGTTTCCATGTCGCAGCGCAGAAATTAGCTTCGGGTCGTGCGCGGTCGGTTGCGGAGCGTTGTGTTGTGCCTACAGAAGCTCCTGTTCTCTGAGGACTTTATCAAAGCTTGTTTTTAACTTGTTCTTATAACTATAGATGTTTCGATACCTAAATAGCTTTCTGAAATTTCGGAATAATGGACTTTAGTGTTTACATTCCTTTTCTATGTAGCTAGCGGTATGCTAATCCTCTCTACAGGCTTTCAATAAGCCTTTTCATATCGCGTGTCATAGCCACAAATTTACGGAAGACATTTCCATTACCCACATTGGCTGTATTACAGGGTGATGCAAAACAGGCGTTAGAAAGTATTTCTCTACTATGGTTTAACTGAATGCCGTAAATGATTCTCCTTGTGATACTGTTGTACTGTAGCTCTGAAAATTCTATAGCTCACTCACCGATGTCTCAGATCACATGTCAGAAGGAAGCACGAATACTGTAAAGACGTTTTTGCAAATTCTGGACGTATCATCGTGGTGAGACGCGCATTCGACAGCACGTTGGTCCAAGAACAGCACCATCCGGCATGACCACTTCTCGGCGAGA
This sequence comes from Schistocerca americana, assembly GCF_021461395.2. Taxonomy (NCBI): domain Eukaryota; kingdom Metazoa; phylum Arthropoda; class Insecta; order Orthoptera; family Acrididae; genus Schistocerca; species Schistocerca americana. The sequence goes on along the minus strand of NC_060121.1, from coordinate 553,147,753 downwards.
TTACAGTACAGAACTGCAGTCAAATTGTGATGACGAAATTTAAGCATCCTCTGATACAGGTTTTGTGTAATGTTGTCCCAGTTTTTAATAGGTTGATGAAATGTTTTGAAAAGACCAGATCCTATATGAGTCCATGAAGGGCCAGTTAGGACGACCAGCCGCAGTTGTAACCTAGAAGGATGTGGAACGAGAGCAACCTTATTTAGTGAGGAACCCACTATAGCAACAAGGTATGTAGGGCAGCGACTCAGGGTGTCATGACGGTCTCTCAAGAAGATAATGAAAGATAAATATTTTCCCCTAATAAAATCCAACGGTGCCATTTGTTGAAGGACAGGGATGTGGAGCGGCCATATTCTTTTGGAAGTAAGGTGATTGAGGCCTATAAAAACGTAACAGTCGATACGGATCAGTGCGCAACCAGTGAACGATGCATTATCGGGAACATTTTTATTGGCGGGCCTGTCACAGCAGACAAGTACAGGCGGGTACTGGAACATGAGTTTGTACCGGCTACACGACTCGGCCTAAAGCTCCGAAACTACTGGTTCATGCACCATGGAGCATGCCCACGCCGCACGGCAGACATCTTCGGTGTTTGTCAGATATTCAAAAACAGAAGCGTTGCCTTGGATACCTTAGCATTCACTGTTATTGGTCCCTTATAGTTACAATCTCAACCTGTGTCTTTATTTCTAATGGTGTTATGTGGAAGGAGAGAGTCTTCAAAGACGAATCTGCAACACTCCAGGAAGTTGGTACTGCAATTTGCAGAGACATTCATGTAATCTAAAATAATGTTTTTCAGAAAGTCAGTTTCAAGGCACTACATACTCATTGCTGAAGAAGGAAATCACTTTGAAAACGTTAAATTTCAGGTTGTCTGCTATAGCACAAATGTGGTAACAAGTATTTATCACTCCATGTTATGCTGTAGTAGACAAAACCTTTCTAACACCTAGTTCCGTCAATCTGTACTTCATACCATCAACTGATTATGCGAAGTGCTGTTTTCAAGTAGTTACTTATAGCAAGTACGTCTTTTATTTAAATACGACAGTAGTTTTATGTTAAAATGACAGATCACTTTCTCTGAGTAACCACGTTTAAATGGCACTTCGCGAAACCAGCTGATGGTATGGATTAAGTGACCGTGATAGTAATACAGCTAAGGTGGCAAATGGAGTTGTCATTAAGTACGTTTACAAGTCGCAATTGTTCGGCAGTACCAATTGTAGTATAGCCACGTGCGTGTGTGTTTTTTGTTGTTGTTGTGGATGCGTGTGTGTGTGTATTTATTTAGGGATTCACTGCACTCAACAATCAAGTTATTAGCGCCCTTTATCCACTAGCATGTAATCGACTTTCCATTTAGTCCATAAGGACGGTTCTGTCCTAAGAACTTCAATATTAAAAAAAAGACTCATAATTTAAGTAAGATCATCAAAACAATAAACCTATACTTGGATATCTATGCGTCATTTTGCACATCGTTGTAATTTAATGATAAGTTTTACACAAATATAAATGGTCACAGACTTTTACTTACTCCGTACTCTGTCCCCTCAGAGTGATTCACTGCGCCGGTAACTGCGCACAGTAGTTCAGTTTACTGAACGGGTCCTCTGCGTGGCTGTTTCCAGCAGTATACGAGCCGGCTGCTGAAACTTCACGGACGGAACGTGCTGGAGATGTTTATGACTCAGTTAGCGCTTGCGTTGACTTTTGTGATATTCCGTTTATCACAGAAACTATTTCAGAGTTCACAGTGGGTTAACACATGGTAAATATTTCTTTATGCTCTTAGCACAAATATTTTCCCTTTCACATTACGGAACTACTTGGAATATGCCAGTGCCAATATATGTTCTTATAGACTGTTACGAAGCCTACCAGCCTTTCATTTAGACTTGACTGCGACGTTTGGTGCCTCTTGTTAAGATCCCCAAAGCATGATTTCAATAAGTTAAAATCGTACGAGCTCTAGAAAATGTACGGGGGACCACTAATAACAGTTGTTATTTGCTTTCTTTTTTATGTTGGGGCGCCTTTCACAGATTAGATCTTGTTCGAACAATCCGGCTATGGGTAGTAGGTAAACCGAGCGTTGAGGTATGGATATCACCTGCTATATGCCAGGAGATCTCGAGCAAATTATCGCTATCTGATAAGCAGTTGCAGCAAGCTTGTGAAGTTCCAGTGCAGTATTGCTTCAGAAACTGAATAAAATCGGTTACTATGCTACTGGCCATTGAATTCATAACGCCATGGAGGCGACATGCGGCAATCGTCAAATTCCCATCAAGTATAATACGAGGTCGTGGTGAAAAGTGATGCCTCCTAATTCTTATTCTGGTTTCTATATCCGTTGAAACATCACATGTCGGCATGTTAGTCTGCTGACTTTCTCACTTCGCTGATGCAAGATGCATCTTGCTGCCACTAAAGCGCTCCGAATTGTATCGTGTAACATGGCGTTGTGTAACGTAACTGTGTCGGTCCATGAGAAATGAGTTACTGACAGCAAAAAGAGACCTCCAATTCAAATCCATGGAAGAATGAAATCTGTGTATGGTGATAATTGTGTCGACATGAGTAATGTGACAGGTGATGAAACCTGGGTTCGCCATTCTGACCATGAAAACAAGAGAGCATCAATACAATTCCGCCACAAAGGATCATCAAAGCCAGAAAAGTTCAAGACTATGCCATCAGCAGGCAAAGTCATGCTCACAATATTCTGGGATGTTCAAGGTGTGATGCATTTGACTCATTCCCGAAGCCACCACCGTAAGGTCCGTATTATAGTGTCAAATTTTTTTGATTAAAGATCTTTGTCAAAGATTCTGCCAGTCTTCTTTGACCAAAGTGCATCACTGGAGCTATTACGCTACCGTAAAGTTTTTCATCATAGTCGTTGGGGAATCGCTGATACACAGTTAAAAGCCTGAGCAGCAGCATGTAATGTACAGTCGGCAGGGAGCGATTGCTTCGAAAGAAAGAGAAACGAGAACGATTGTGGGTGAAACCTTTGATTCCCAGAACAGAAGATCGAGGTGTTTGCCAGAATTGTCTTCGTTAGCTACATTGAGAGGACGTTAAGAGCTACGAAAATTCTTTGATAATGGACAAACAAACATTTCAGTTTGAAGTCATCCACAGTGTACACAATTCGAATAGAGGTAATGGCTGCAGCTATTTCTTTGTCACAATCTAACGACTTATTTCGATTTTTATAATCCTAATTGGAAACACGATACGTTAACATTTGTAGCTACAGGCGGAACCTATTCGAGGTTGCAATATAGCATTCGCATCCCGTAGTGTAGCACTTCATGTATTGTTCCAAAAATTTGTATTGTGGACCAATATAAAAATCTGGTAAGGACGAATTTTACGTTATTTAGCGTAAGAAATAATTACAGTTATTTCACTTATCCTCACTTTATTGTCAACCCAGAGAGTTCTTCCTATGGGGCAACTGCAACTATACAAGCCCATTTTGAAAAATGAAGAAACGGCAGAACAGTTACTTAATCCACAATGTTTTATTGCGTACACGACCGAAACACTTGAAGTTCCATCTTGCGGTGTAAACAATAAAATCACCTAATGATGAGGATGACCTCAGGTGAGGACTATGATGAAACTTTAAGTGTTCCGAAACCAGTCATGTACACAAGAAAAGATTGTGGATTATGCGACTGTTCTGCGGTTTCATCATTTTTTAAAATTATTGTCAACTGTTTTATTTCCACATCATCGGAGACACAGTAGTCCATTAATTTCTTCCAAACATCATTCGCAGTGCAGTTATTTCGAATATAGCTGATGACTGCAGCTATTTCTTTATAACAGTCTGACCGCTTATTTCGATTTATATAATCAATGTGTTTTGCCCTATGAAGAACGTCGTATTCTTTATACTTGTAAATTATTGATGTGGTGGCAGCCACACACCAAGTAAACTTTGAAGTCATTTAACAGGTTAAAAACAACCGAAGCGAGTCAAACAAACATACACTATGGTGAACTTTGATCAAAATTAGGCCCACGCTCTAACTTTGAACAAAGATATTTGAATAAAGAAATCTTTCATAAAAGTTCCCTTGTACACTGTCAAAGATTTGATCAAAGGCCTTTGATCAAAGATCTCTGTCAAAGAAAGTGACAGTGTAACACAGGACTAAACTCTGCAAGGTATTGCGAAAGTCTCAGCAAAATGAAAAGACGAATTTGAAGCTTTAGCCCACACATGGAGCACTATCTCGTTCAGCAATACAATGCTAGACCACTTACGGATGCTGCGATTTCTGCATCATTCCGACGTATTCGGCTGACTGTCATCGATCATTCTGCATACAGTCTCCATATCGCCCCATCCGATTTTAATCCGTTTTCAGATCTTAAAAAACACCTTCAAGGACTGCATTTTGATAGTGATGAAGCAGTGCAAGCACCTACATCTACACCTACATCTACGTGATTACTCTGATATTCACAATAAAGTGCCTGGCAGAGGGTTCAATGAACCACCTTCATGCTGTCTCTCTACCGTTCCACTCTCGAACGGCATGTGGGAAAAACGAGCAGTTTAATTTTTCTGTGCGAGCCCTGATTTCTCTTATTTTCTCGTGATGATCATTTCTCCATATGTAGGTGGGTGCCAACAGAATGTTTTCGCAATCGGAGGAGAAAACTGGTGATTGAAATGTCATGAGAAGATCCCGTCGCAACGAAAATGGCCTTTGTTTTAATGATTGCCACTCCAATTCACGTATCATGTCTGTGACACTACCTCCCCTATTTCGCGATAATACAAAACAAGCTGCCCTTCTTTGTACTTTTTCGATGTCATCCGTCAGTCCCACCTGATGCGGATCCCACACCGCACAGCAATACTCCAGAACATGGCGGACAAGCGTTGTGTCAGCAGTCTCCTTGGTAGACGTGTTGTACCTTCTAAGTGTTCTGCCAATGAATCGCAGTCTTTGGTTTGCTCTACCCACAATATTGTCTATGTGATCTTTCCAATTTAGGTTATTTGTGATTGTAATCCGTAAGTATTTAGTTGAATTTACAGCCCTCATGTTTGTGTGACTTATGGCGTAATCAAAATTTAGCTGATTTCTTTAAGTACTCATGTGAATAACTTCACACTTTCCTTTATTCAGGGTCAACTGCCACTTTTCGCACCGTACAGATGTCTTATCTAAATCATTTTGCAAGTCATTTTTATCATGTGATGACTTTACAAGACGGTAAATGACAGCATCATCTGCAAACAATCTAAAACGGCTACTTAGATTGTCTCCTATGTCGTTAATATAGATCAGGAACAATAGAGGGCCTATAACACTTCCTTGGGGAACGTCGGATATTACTTCTGTTTTACTCGATGACTTTCCGTCTATTACTACGAACTGTGACTTTTCTGACAGGAAATCACGAATCCAGTCGCAAAACTGCGGCGATACTCCGTAGGCACGCAGTTTAGTTAGAAGACGCTTGTGAGGAACGGTGTCGAAAGCCTTCTGGAAATCTAAAAATATGGAATCAATTTGACATCCCCTGTCGATAGCACTTATTAGTTCATGAGTGTAAAGAGCTAGTTGTGTTTCACAAGAACGATGTTTTCCGAATCCGTGCTGACTATATGTTAATAAATCGTTTTCTTCGAGGTACTTCACAATGTTCGAATAAGTTCTAAAACCCTTCTGCAAATCGACGTTAGTGATATAGGCCTGTAATTCAGCGGATTACTCCTACTTCCCTTTTTGGGTATTCGTGTGACTTGAGCAATTTTCCGGTCTTTAGGCACGGATCTTTCTGTGAGCGAGTGGTTGTATATAATTGCTAAATATGGAGCTATTTTATCAGCATACTCTGAGAGGAACCTGACTGGTATACAATCTAGACCGGAGACCTTGCCTTTATTAAGTGATTTAAGCTGCTTTGTTACACCAAGGATACCTACTTCTATGTTTCTCATCTTGGCAGTTGTTCTTGATTGGAATTCAGGAATATTTACTTCGTCTTCTTTGGTGATGGAGTTTCGGAAACCCTTGTTTAATAACTCTGCTTTAGTGGCACTGTCATCAGTGACTTCACCGTTGTTATCGCGCTCTGGTGTGCTTTATGTATGACCAGAATCTCTTTGGGTTTTCTGCCAGATTTAGAGACAAAATTTCGTTGTGGAAATTATTGAAAACATCTCGCATTGAAGTACGCGCTATATTTTGAACTTATGTAAAACTTTGCCAATCTTGGGGATTTTGCGTTCTTTTAAATTTGGCATGCTTTTTTCGCAGCTTCTGTAACAACGATCTGACTCGTTTTGTGTACCATGGGGGATCAATACCATCACCTATTAATTTATGTTGTATATATCTCTTAATTGCTGTTGATACTATGTGAGGTTGTGGCTCTGTCGACAGTCTACAGTGACGGTTTCAGCAAACAGATCTCTCTCTGGGGGAAATGTGTTCGTCCACAGGGTGACTATGTCGCGAAATAAATATATAGACATGCAGAACAAAGATACTGAACGTTAATAGCGTTTGTTTCATTTAAAGGGATTTAAGAGTTTCCATTTAACAAATTCGCGGGTATTAATTTTCAGCTCGCCCTCCTAGATGCTTGCATATGCAACTGGCAGAAAGAAACTATAGAGTTTGGATGTGCCCATGACGACACAGCGAATGACGTGGCCTGATTTGTTGCTGCATCAATGTGGACTGGTCGATATGTGTATAAGGAATGCTTTAACATACGCAGCCCTGTAACGCGGCGTTGGACTAGTGGTTGCTAAGAGAGCCTACCCGACAGAAGACGAGCAGCACGCCTGATCAACCTCAGTCGGTTTGAAATTTGACAGGAATTGTTGCTGTCATTGCTTACACACCGATCTCAACCAGTTTCAGAGTGAACATTGCGAGGGGAACTGCAAGCAATGGACATTTGGAGTCGGTTATCTCGCAAAAGGCCACTGCTCACAGCAGCACGTAAGGTTGTAAGGCTACACGTATTCAATAGGCCAATGATAATATTATTTTTTGAGTCATCAGTCTTCTGACTGGTCTGATGCGATCCACCATAAATTCCTCTCCTGTGCCAACTTTATCATCTCTGAGAAGCAATTGGAAACTAAGTCCAACAGGCCAAACATCATATAAATAGGACTAACTGACTGGAGTCACATAATGTGAACTGAAAAGTCGTCATCATACAATGTAGGCTTTCACAGCCGGTATTGTCTTCACTCAAAACTTCCGGGCTGATAGGCCGTGGTCGAAGTATAAAACTCTCCCGTGACCTTTCGTCTCCGACTGTGGGAGACATTCTCCGAGGTAAGGCGGCGAACTGCAAAGAGAACTCCAGGAAGCGCTGATTATATAGGCAGTGCAGAGGGCGCCACTGTCCATCATGTGGCGTCGGCTATGAGACTGTCTTTGGTAATGCCAACATTCTCGATTGAAAGTAATCGATCGTCACGCTTCCGGTGCAACACTCACATACAAATTTTATCCAGTTTAACACCTTCGTGTTTCCTGTTAAAATTATTACGGTGTTTGTCAATCTCGATAGTCTCTCTATACATGTACGCATAATAATCCGTGGTTTTAGATATGACGCTCGTCTCGCTGAATTTTATTTCATGATTTCCCTCCTGGTGAACATGTTCTGATACGGCCGATTTATCCTTGTGACCCAGACGGCAATTCCTCTTATGTTCAACAAGACGGGTGTTCACATAGCTCTTTGAGGTACCGATATAAACCTGCCCACAACTACAAGGAATGTTATATAACCCAGTTATAGTCAAAGGGTGTCGTGCACCTTTTGCCGATCTTAAATATTCTTTTATTTTCCTGGTGAGCCTGAAAATCCCAAACCGTACTTGCTTAACACTTTCCCAATGCGATCTGTGACCTTATTAATGAACGGAAGAAAAACCTTGCCGTTGGGGGACTGTTGTTCGTCGTTGCTCCTGATTCTCTGCCTAGAGTGAAGTGCTCGATCTATATCCTTGCTAGAATAGCCATTCTTCACGAAAGTTGACCGTAGATGTTCAATCTCATCTTTTAAATAAACAGGTTCACAAATTTTGTACGCCATGTCTACCAAGGTTTTTATCACACCTATTTCTTGTCTAAGGTGGTGGTTTCAATGTTGATGCAGATAACGATCAGTATGTGTGGACTACCTATACACCTTATGGCTCAACGTTCCGTCCCGTCGTTTAATCACAGACACATCCGGGAAATTCAGTCGCCTATTACTCTCCGTCCAAAGTAAAGTCGTGATTTTTTCTCTTTTTAAATGACGAGTGCACCGACCACCCGACGAGGCTTTTGGTCCCACGTGAATGAAGCGTGTGGTTCAAGCCGGAGGCGGCTTTGTGATGTTTTGATCTTTGTTTCGTACCACGAGTTGGGTCGCCTCACTCAGTTCATCGTAACTATGAATCAGAATGTGTATTTCACATTCTCGGCGACTAAATGCTTCTTATTTTCTACATCTCATGATTAGTATGCTGTTGACAACCTCATCTTTCATGATTACAACAGCCATGGGCTGTTCACAGGGCGTACGTTCCTGGTTTGACGAATACACAGGCACCCTATTGTCCCACGAGTGACCCGCTAAATCACTCAGTTTTAATCCCAAAGAAAGTTTCTGTACTACCTAGAAAAGCCGTTGAAATGTAGCAGTCAACGTGCTGATACTTTGGAAGCTCTGCAGGATCCAGTCACCAACGAGTTTCTTCAGCTTGGCGTCGAATACTTGAAAAGATTGTGGACTCTCTTCCTCGCAGAACTGATGCCGCACCAAGGCTAACGACGGTGCTACACTTTACGCAGTATACTCGTATGGTATTTTTACGGACCCCAAATTGTTTCATAGAGAGTTCCATATAAAGCTTATAACTGTTTCAGATGTTCACCTTTAACCCATGTATACCATCACATGCTCTGCCCTAAATAAAATGACTTATAAATTACACTTCCGAAGCGTTTTCTTGTGCTCTAACTTATTGAATTAATAGAAGTCAAGAGTTCAAGAGTTTCATATTCAGCACAAAAATACAGATTCACGACTTCTGGACTGTGAGTGATGAACTCTAATTTATAGATCTACGAAAATGAGACAGTCAATTGCAGTTTCAGTAGTATAGGAAAAGCATAGATTACGTTTCGAAAGTAGCACCACTGTCAAAAAGGGATAGCGCTCGGTTTAACATAGTACATGTATTGTATTGTTTGTTAACCGGGGGCCTAGAAATGACGGAGAGGCTCTGTCCCCACCGCAGGCGCAGTGGTCCACAACCCCACGACGACTATCGCAGTCCACTTCACCCCTCCGCCGCCCCACACCGAACCCAGGGTAATTGTGCGGTTCGGCCCCCCGTGAACCCCCTCAGGGAACGTCTCACACCAGACGAGTGTAGTCCCTATGTTAGCGTGGTAGAGGATTGGTGGTGTTCACGTATGTGGAGAACTTGTTTGCACAGCAATCGCCGACATAGTGTAGCTGACGCGGAATAAGGGGAACCAGCCCGCATTCACCGAGGCAGATGGAAAAACGCCTAAAAACCATCCACAGACTGGCTGGCTCACTGGACCTCGACACAAGTCCACCGGGCGGATTCGTGCCAGGGACCAGGCGTTCCTTCCCAATCTGGAACATAATGGCTCCAAAACAATAATGATACCGAACAGAATAATACATAAAGATACCAGATAAGGGCGGCTTTCCACGGATCAAAGATTATGCACAACCAGTTTCTTTGTTACTTTGAGAGCATGTGTTGTGAGGCGCATACGCTATTAGCAGATCAAACTTTAGTTTCTTCATTTTGCTTTCCGAATCGTTCTATGTTTCACCTGCATTACTCGAGATCTTACAGATTTAACTCATGAGTGTTTGCCTTATGCCATTTTGATGATTGACCAATGAGGTGGCATAGTGGTTAGCACACTGGATTCGCGTTAGGGAGGACAACGGTTCAAATTCCCATACGGCCATCCAAATTTAGGTTTTCCGTAATTTTCTTAACTCGCTTAAGACAAATGCTGGGATGGTTCCTTCGAAAAGAGCACGGCAGATTTTCTTCTCCATCCTTTCCTAACCCGAAGTTGTTCTCCGTCTCTAATAACCTAGCTACCGACGGGACGTTAAACACCACTCCTCCTTTCTTTAGCTGATTGGTCTCGGAAGGTTTTTGCCAGTGCTGTTCCAAGGTGGGGAGGTGGTCTGGCGTTGGTTGCTGGGCAGATATGAAAACACTGGAAGCGATGAGATGGTTGAATTTAGGCTTTCTGCAAATCAGTCTGGACTTACACTTTAACATTTTGCGACTTACAAGAAATCCCTTGACCGGGAGGTCGTAAAAGGCTAATGATGCTTCGGCATTCTATGCACCACATACTTTCTACCGTGCAACCACAATGTTGGCTGCTAATTGCAACAGGGGGACGAAACTGGAGGTATCTAATGGTGAGCACAGCTTGAGGCTACGGAGCGTAGTTCAACTGCTTAGTCGACGAGTAACTCACAGCAGTGCTACAGTGCTAGTGGTATTGATACAAAGCAGAGCAATGGCAACGATAACATAGCAAACATTGAATGATACCTACAACAACATTTGCCAAAGTTGACATTTCTTCAGAAAGGAACACAAGGAATTTCACAGAGTGAGAAAGAAGCGCCAGATGAAATATTAGCGTTTCTGTAACATGAGTCAATGGAAAGTGTGGTGTTACATGCGCTCTACTACGGTGACAGTGCACGTAAGGAGTACAATGATGTCCATACGTGCTGAACAAGTGAAAGTGATATTGAAACAGGTGTCGAGCCATGTTGTTCACCACCCTTGTCGGTCAGGAAGCAACAGTGAAACGTAGTGAAGGACAATCGTTGTACAAGGAGCGGGTATTACACGCAATTACGTACATGTAGTGTTCAAATGTGTGTGAATTCCTAAGGGACCAAACTGTTGAGGTCATCGGTCCTTAGACTTACACACTACTTAAACTAACTTTTGCTAAGAGCAAGACACACACTCATACCCGAGGGAGGATTCGAACCTCTGGCGGAAGCGGCCGTGCAATATGGGCATGGAGCCTCTAACTTCGCAGCCATTGCGCGCGGCTACGTACATGGGAGATCACTCGCAGCATAGTAAAAAACAATTATGAACAGATTTCGAATAAGTCCGCAGAAATATGACCATTTAGTGCATAATGAAAATTACCGATATTCATGGGAGACAAAGGCACACTTGTTACAAAAACTGGTGTTCACGCATTTCATAGATGCTCGATACAATTTACAAGACGTGCCTGGTAGTGACCTTCTATGTTATGCTAGTCAAATTGCGCTTTACACAGATCATATTGATTTCAAGAGAAGCAATGGATAGCTGCATAAATTCAAGCAGTGCTGCAGAATTAAAAGACGTAAGATAACGAAATTTCAAACAAAGCGTCAACTTTACGATGCACAGCAAACTGGGTAATACGTCCGAAAATTTGTAGATGAGGTAAACAAACTTACCCCATCATTCAGTAAGGAATCTGTTTTCAACTCCGACCAATCAGGATTTGAAGAGGAAACGCATATGGGCAATCCTGAAAATTAGAGGTACCAAGAGAGTTGTTTCAAGATCAACTAACATCAATGCCTTAACGCATTCGTATACAAGTGGACCGACTGTTAATCTGGATAATAAATTGTCTATAAAGTTATTCATAGTGCTGTGAGAAGTTTACTCTGCTCCCTACGATTCTTTATTTTGTGCGTGATCTAGCAAGGGCAGTAGGCAATATTTACGCAAGAGTGGGAAAATGGACGTACGAGAACTATAACTATGGCATGAGCACTGTTTATGGCCAATAACTTATCAAAATAATTTGCTTTCGCTTGATTTGTGGTTCAAATGGCTCTGAGCACTATGGGACTTAACTTCTGAGGTCATCAGTCCCTTGAACTTAGAACTACCTAAACCTAACTAACCTAAGGACACCACATACATCCATGTCCGAGGCAGGATTCGAACCTGCGACCGTAGCGGTCACGCGGTTTCAGACTGAAGCGCCTAGAACCGCTTGATTTCTGGTCTGCGTACAAAAATAATACTCATTTGGAGAAAACTCTCCCTCCTGAAAAGTATGTTATATTGCACGCCATACCACCTGGAACCACGTGACAAATTCAGCCTCTAGATGCTTTTTTTTCATGCCTATAAAACATATTATAGCACTATTTGCAGCTGTGACCTGAAGGATAGCCAGTTTCACGATAAGCTCCACGTATTCGGTTGCATCCCATCACATTCCATCAGTTCTTATCACCCCGTTAAGCCAATGTGATTCTTAAAATGTAGACACCTAGCTGAACGTTCCGCGCGGTTTGTAACTCCAAAAGAGTTCATCTTCGATCTTGATGGTGTGAACCTTTGTGGTCACTGTGGCACGCCATTCTGTGTTCACGGTGCACGTTAATAGTTTATTTTGACCATTCCTTGAACGTCGACGATGTCTATTTTGTCAAGTGTAATGCATACATCCCGTAGAAAGTTAATCGCTGCGTCTTCCGAACATTCACTTTCTGTCGCCCTCCTGATGAACATTGTAAGTCATTAGCAGTTAATATTTTTCATGTCATAACAGTTAACATAGTAATTAAAGTCCCAAAGAAACCTGGTGTTTACAAACTTCCTGGCAGATTAAAACTGTGTGCCCGACCGAGACTCGAACTCGGGACCTTTGCCTTTCGCGGGCAAGTGCTCTACCAACTGAGCTACCTGAAGCACGACTCACACCCGGTACTCACAGCTTTACTTCTGCCAGTATCTCGTCTCCTGCCTTCCAAACTTTACAGAAGCTCTTCTGCGAACCTTGCAGAACTAGCACTCCTGAAAGAAAGGATATAGCGGTGACATGGCTTAGCCACAGCCTGGGGGATGTTTCCAGAATGAGATTTTCACTCTGCAGCGGAGTGTGCGCTGATATGAAACTTCCTGGCAGTTTTAATCTGCCAGGAAGTTTCATATCAGCGCACACTCCGCTGCAGAGTGAAAATCTCATTCTGGTGTTTACAGTTGTAAAAATTACCCAACTATCAGTTTTGTAAGTCACGGTTGTAAAATACTAACACGAATTCTTTACATACGAATGGAAAAACTGATAGAAGTCGACCTAAGGGAAGATCAGTTTAGATTCCTTTTAAATATTGGAACACGCGAGGCAATATTGACCCTACGACTTATCTTAGAAGATAGGTTAAGGTAAGGCAAACCTACGTTTCTATTGTTTGTAGACTTAGAGAAAGCTTTTGACAACGTTGACTGGAATACTCTTTTTCAAATCCTGAAGGTGGCAAAATGCAGGGAGCGAAAGGCTATTTACAATTTGCTCAGAAGCCAGATGGCAGTTATAAGAGGCGAGGGGCACGAAACGGAAGCAGTGCTTGAGAAAGGAGTGAGACAGGGTTTTAGCCTGTCTCCGAAGTTATTCAATCTGTATATTGAACAAGCAGTAAAGGAAACAGAAGAAAAATTCGGAGTAGGTATTAAAATCCATGGAGAAAAAATAAAAACGTTGAGGTTCGCCGATAACATAGTAATTCTGTCAGAGACAGCCAAGGACTTGGAAGAGCAGTTGAACGGAATGGACAGTGTCTTGACAGGAGAATATAAGATAAGCATCAACAAAAGTAAAACTAGGATAATGGAATGTAGTCGAATTACATCAGGTGATGCTGAGGGAATTAGATTAGGAAATGAGACACTTTAGAGAAGATATAAATTGTAGACTTGCTATGGCATGGAAAGCGTTTCTCAAAAAGAGAACACCGAGTATAGTTTTAAGTGTCAGGAATTCTTTTCAGAAAGTATTTGTGTAGTCATGTATGGAAATGAAAGATGGACGATAAACAGTTTAGACAAGAAGAGAATAGAAGCTTTCGAAATGTGGTGCTACAGAAGAATCCTGAAGATTATATGAATAGATCACGTAACTAATGACGAGGTACTGAATAGAATTGGCGAGGAGAGGAATTTGTGGCATAACTTGATTAGAAGAAAGTATCGGTTGGTAGGACACGTTCTGAGACATCAAGGGATCATCAATTTTGTATTGGAGGGAAGCGTGGAGGGTACAAATCGTAGAAGGAGACCAAGAGATGAATACACTAAGCAGATTCAGAAGGATGTAGTTGCAATCGTTATTCGCAGATGAAGAGGCTTGCACAAGATAGAGTAGCATGGAGAGCTGCGTCAGACCAGTCTCTGGACTGAAAACCACAACAGCAAAACAACTGGTAACACAAGACTTTCAAATAAGTCTTACTAATGATTGAACTTGCGACCTCGCACTCAGGGGTTCGTGGTTAGGAATCATCCAGCCACACCAGGTTCGAGAAAGTGATGAATTCTGTTTCACAGAGTCAATCCGCTACAACCAACGGCTCACTCTAATTAGCAGCTCTCAAGCCCCAGCGGTCGACGGCACAACCTTTTGATACGATTACCGCAGCTACGGTAAGACTGAAGATTGCGATGCGCGCTTTGAATTGCAGGTTATGCGGGAGAGAGGAGCTTAGTGTTTCTGAGGTACTGCTGGAGTTACGTGAATCATGTTTGTTTTTTTCTGTTTTTGGGGGAGCTGGATTTTCAGGCGCTAACCACACATTACAAATTCTATTCCGGTTGTGTACTCTTTTGACGTCGCGATAATTTGATTCTTCCTCTGCCACGGCTGAAATTATCATTTGTGTTCGTAAATTGTTTTGTGGCCACCATTTCAATGGTCTTGTGCAGTGTAGTTATTAGATTAACCTACATATTGACTGCCTGAATTATTCTCTAACAGTAAGCCAGTCGACGAGACAGCCAGACGTTTTTAGGTATTCAGCACCAACGTTTCTTATGCGCAACAATCGATGTATACGTGTAATCCACCTTATTCACTGGGGTATTTTATCATCTCTCAAGATCACGTATGCCAAGTTAGGAAGATTGGGGTCATTTGCATACCGGCATAGTGAATTTGTTGAGGCACTGCCTGTTCTCACACAACACTGGCCTCTGACAGTGTAACAGAATGACTTACTGATTCGGATTAGAAAATATAGAAAATAACATGGAGTGTCAGAGAAATTAACTTTCAATCGTTTCATTATTTTAATGTCTTAATTCTGTAAGATGGCAAGAACTATGCCCCTTACATGAAGTCATTAAAGATCACCTAATTCAAGTTGAGCGAACAGTAGGGCTGAACAAAAATCACTGACAAGGCACAATGCATCTTGTAGAGGGTGTAGTATGAATGTATTGGAATAATTAGTCGAGTGATGGTTTTAAAGTAATTCACACGACATGAAAACTTTGTGGAAACGTGTCGATTTACTGGAGGCTAGTTTACCCCAGGGAAGTACTCAGAATTGACTGTGGCTGCCGGGGGAGTGGCTAAGGGAAGCGACAATAGGCAGCTTAGGGCGGCTCAACCTCTGAGAAAGTGGTAACGGTGCGCGGCCTCCAGCTGCCTTAAGATGAGTGACAGTGAGTGAGTGGTTGACCCCGACTCCACGCTGGTGTACCGGGAAACAGATGGAGAACTTGTACGCCTGTTGATAAATGTCCATCATCCCATTTTCTGTGAAACATGCGAGAAAGCCGCGCAAAGCTACAGTGGAGCGGTCAACAGAGGTCAAAATATGCGTGTTCGTGGCTATAACAACTTCTCGCTGAATTCACGGTCCGCAGAGTCTGAAGCAAATCAGGTGAAGAGCGACAGAATGAAATACGCCGGCCTCTGATGGGAACGTAGGACCGAGGAATTTTAAGTACTCTCCTGGGAGTCAGAATTCCGGAAAACTTGGTGTTTGTGCAGATGCTAATCTTTATGGGTGGCCTGGGAGGAGCTAAATAGCAGAAGTTGAGAGGAAGGGAAATTTTGTGGGAATTTTTTCACTTCCCAGAGCAGGCATTGGTCGGCGCTGGGAAGCGACGCATAATTAACGCAACTTGCGCTGCAATTGGCGTAAGTGATTTTGCTGGAGGGGAATCCGAGGTGAAGAGCAGACTGGCAGAAGTCTCAGTAGAGGTCTTCCGTTCCCAGCTTGCCTAGAGTGCGGATGTGGCGTTCTTTACTCAGCTTGTCTGAGAATGAGTGAGCACTCTGCAGTTTAGGACTTAGCAAATGGAACGATTGAGCTTGGAGATAGGAAGTTTTGGTTCAGCTACGTACTGAGCAAGATAGCTAGGAGTGAATAGACGAGCGCAGCCCTGCAGCACCACAAGTTTGGCCAACGTCCGCACAACGACACCGCTCCGTCATGCTGAATTTGGTGATATTGCGCCCGCTCCGGCCACTGATTAATTTGTTGGATCACGTCGGCAAAGTTTCCATGAGGGTTTCAAGGGTCGTGTATTGTAGAATTCTTCTCGCACTTCGCATTACGCCTGGGTCAGTCAATACGAATTACTTTTGATTTATCGCGCTTTACTCCACGCGAACGCGATTTATTACCACTGCCTGTTAGGAGAGTCATGTAATGTGATGATTGAAGGTTGTGAGTTAAAAATAAATCTGTGCTAATCGACTCCATCAGTTTTCAATCAAGTAGTTGAAATCCCAAGTCACTTTCTTAATTAATTTTATGTTCAACATTTGTATCTGGTGTTCAATAGCTGAATATAACATCAATGTGCATCCCTTTTTAATTAAAAGGGATCAATTCTGAATCAATTAATGTCAACACTGCCACCGCAGTTCAATCAGGAGTCACAGGGCCTTATTACTTTCTTTGCGTTTTGCACTCTCTGTTGATCTGTTAGTCAATTACCTGGGGTGAACACACGCCAAAACCAAATAAGTGATGGGTGGGGTGTTACAATTCACAAGAGTGTATTTGTGATTATTAATTTAATATACTTTTTGGTGTTGAACATAATATCAAGGTCTGTAAGACCATGACGTAATTCTTTTTTTTTGTTTTGTTTAGTGTCTCGTTCTATAATGAAGAGGATTAGGCTTGTTATTGTGCACATGAAAAGCATCGAAACAACGAATAAAAGTACCCATTGTGCAAAATTTTCTAAATAAGAGCACCTACGCTGCTTGTGAAAGCACGTATTTGGCTCATTGGATAGTAAACATCTAAACCAGCAATAAAAGCAATGCACACTATTAATTCTCTTTTGTGTTGCTGACTCATTTGTGATTCTGAGTGCCTAAAGAATAAATTTTCGTAACAAAGTAGAGCTTTACGCTCTTTTGGTATAACTGAAGGAGGTGTATCACATTTCGTTAGTATCGTAAGTGGAATTTGACTCTTCGTCCAATTATCTTAATCTAGACCTGATGTCGTTTCCCCAAATCGCTTAATCTAATTATCAGGATGGTTTCTTCAAGTACACTGACGTTTGCCACTGATTTCTAACTGCGGCAGGACGTTGATTAGACAATAAATTTTATTCTTTCTATTGCCCTTATGGTGACTATGGTGTTAATGGCACACTCGCCGTCAAACCACCCAAGGCAGAGTTTACTGGTTAATTCGTAGTATAAATTTTGAACTCATAATTGCAACATCAGCAGTTTTGTATCTTAATGTAACAAAAACAGTCAGTCCGTATCACAAATGGTGTTTAGTTTTATGGTATGGTAGCTGCAGTTGACGACAGGTGCTTCTTGCACTTCTAGCGGTCCTTCGCATCGATTCCACGCGTCCTCAGTCGAGGCTTCACTCTTCTGAAGATGGTCTATGTAGGACTGAAACCGGTAATCATTCCATAAAATAAATGCCATTTGCGATCTGGAATGGTAAATAACTTATATAGTGATAAACGACGGGAAGGATACTGAGTTACAGAAACCTTCTAGGGTAGTAAACACGAATGAAATAAAATATTGCTACATGCGAAATGAACTAGGAAATTGTTGTGAAACGACAATTTAAAAAAAAAAATCCGTTTTCAGTTAGTAACATATCGGAGGGATGCCAGAATCAGAAAATCGCGCATCGATTTAATGCTGCCCCGATGTAAATGTCAAACGCTTCAGAAACTGCTCATTATGGTGTCCGGTTATAACACTCCTGTCTGCTACTGCTGTACCATAACCTTAAAGCTGGAAGCAGGTTGTGAAATAAAACTATTTTATTAAAGCAATTATGGTACAACGCAATTAGAGCAGTGTTTCCCTCTGAGAGAAATTTTGTTATGTTGACCGTGTTGTACCTAATGGAGGTGGCTTATCGGAAAATGAAAGTCAGAATTACGTAAATATTCGAACAGTAACAAACAATATTTTTGCCTATCTACACTGTTTAAAGAAAAAAGGAAAACGGTCGCCAGCCTAATTAGGCAAGAGAAAGATTAACGTTCTCGTTTAAGAAAGTAGCTATGAGTAACTTTAACGGACAAACACAACCTGGACTTGGCCACACGCGAGTGCAATGAACTCTGACACATACATATGTTTACCGTAAGATTGAAGCTAACAGCTAGAGCGGCACAAACTATTTGCATAAATATAATGAATAACGAAACACACTATTATTTTCAGTGCTTATTCAAACTCAATGGTCTTTATAACGTTATTATTACTATTCACTGCAGAATCATTAATTGGGCTTAGGTTCAGTATTATTGTTCAAATATTTTCCTAGCTGACATAAAATTATAAATGCAGTTCACTGCATTTTTCTGAACTGGTCACAGGTTAAATATCTCTCAACTGAATACTATTCTATTTAGGATAAGTTAATTGGAATCCACTAACAGGCTGCTTCTCACTATCTTTTGAATAAAGAAATTATGGTTTTCATAAATAGTGGTCTTCCTGTTACTTGTTACCTAGCATTAGCACAATAGACAAACTGTGGATCCTGTCATACTATTAATATGCACTTCCAATACACAAGAGAGACAAACAGTAATCATGAACATATAATTTTCCATTAATGCAGTTTTCCCCTTTTACTACAGTGAAACACAATGTTGACAAATTTGCAAGAAACTGTATCACCTTTTCAAATTTACTGCAGGTAGCACTATGATCATTAACCAAGCAAAACTTAATAAGCCTCAATTTTAAGAGCTTTAATTTATAAAGAAGTAGCAAAATGTTACTTTTACCACAGTCTTTTACTTTCAAATAAATGATTAAATAGGTGACTTTAAAACTTTACAAAACTACATTTACTGCTTCCCACAATTTCACCAAATCCACAGTAAACCTGAATATTGCCTTCTCATCAAAGATAAAACAACATTATGTAATTAACTGTCTAACTTTGAGGCTTTCATTTTTTCCACAAAATAGGACACTCGGTAATCATAGTTCAAGTGTAGAGGAGCCTGAGAGGTGTTGTAATAGGGAAAAAATCAAGGTAGGTACATAAATTCAGTTATAAGTTACCTTATATTTGTGCACCCTAAATCACCCAATAAGCTGATCCTTCACTGTACATCATTATAGTACTCCTTTACAGTGATTGCGCAAATGTGGTGGCAACTGCAAGTTGGTAGGCGGATTTGCAGACAGAATTGCTGGACTCTGGCCCTTCTTGGTGGCGATGACGAATACCAATTCCAGAACCGCTCCAGCTATTTATCCGTCCATCCGAGGCATTGGAAAGTAGTAGAAAAAGCCTCTCTCGGAACAAGCACAATATGCAACATTTACATGGCAGTTCACAATTTGGTAGCTCGTCCCCGACTGACTCTTGTTCCACCTTTTCTACCTAGGCCAACCACAATTTGCGCGCGCTACACAGTTCTGTTCCTGAGGGGAACTACAACAACTTTTACACACAGAATAACTAAGAATCCTAAGTGAAGGTCAGCAGTTTACATGACAGCAAACAAATACATTAAATAAAACAGAACATTTGCACATATTGACATTTCTACCAAAAATTATTCACACAAAATTACAATTACATACAGTAAGTTTTGTTCCCTCCAAATGGGACAAAGAATTTAAATGACAGATACACTACTTTGCATACAATCAAACGACGACATCAAAGTTTTTACAAAGAAAGGAGTATACAGTTTTATGTTATCGATTCAATCAAAGACATTTACAGAAGCTCAACGATGTAACATTAAATAAAAGAAAAGCATAATAAATCAGTAGAGTATTAGAGCTATGATGTTACACGGTGACGGGTCTTTTTGCGGGGATACCATATCTATCGTATCTACAGACATACTCCACAAGTCACCATACGGCGGATGGCGCAGAATACTAGTCATCTCCTTTCCCGTCGCAGATCGTCGCAAATCGAGCGAAGAAAAATTGATTACCTATGTTTCTCTGCATGAACCCTAATTTTTCTTGTCTTTGCGGTTCTTATGTGAGATGTGCAGCGGTGGTATTAGAATCGGCCTGCAGTCAGCCGCAGACGTCGGGTCTCTAAATTCTGTCAATAGCGTTTCGCGAAAAGAACATCGTCTTCCATCCAATAATTTGAATGCATGTAACGTCCCCGTAATACGACGTAGGTTTCTTGAAAATATATTAACTGCTGCACAAACAGCCACAAACCAGGGAGAGTGTATGCATTGAGCGATGCTAGATTATGTTCTTGCCATATCTATTTGCAGAGAAATTTTGAATTCTTAATAGTTACTGGAACATATACTACACAAACCATACTACGAGCAACTTGCTTTTCAGTCCATGGAGAAAAGTAATCGAAATGTATTATGAAGTTATTTTCATTTATTCTAACCACAGCTTATTTAGTGCATTGTCCAGAAACGTTAATGAGACCACCTGTCAGAAGTCAATGAACACTGTTCGCTGCGCGGACTGCTACGGGACGTGCAGGAAGAGAGTCAGTGTGGTTTTGGAAGGTACCGACAGAGATGTGGAGCCATGCCAACTCCCGTACCGCAGCCATTGCGCTATTCTTGGTTGAGGATCCACGGCGCGTGCAGCCCGATCAACGTGGTCTCACAGATTCTCCATTGGTTTTAAACATGGATGGTTTGGTGCCCAGGGGAATACGGTAAACTGATCCTGCTGCACGTACGCACACTGTGAACTGTGTCACACAATGCATTGTCCTCAAGGATAGATGCATACCTGTGCTGATCCAAAGTGTCTTCCAGAATGACAAAATCACACAGGGGACGCTACAAAAACAGTCTCCCTCCTGCGACCATTGTTGTAGGGTCGTTGTGGAACACTGTTCGCAGTCCCTTGCTTCATCTGGGTGGTCAGTTGCTCAACAGCTGCACGTGCACAATCAAATGGTTCAAATGGCTCTGAGCACTATGGGACTCAACTGCTGAGGTCATTAGTCCCCTAGAACTTAGAACTAGTTAAACCTAACTAACCTAAGGACATCACAAACATCCATGCCCGAGGCAGGATTCGAACCTGCGACCGCAGCGGTCTTGTGGTTCCAGACTGCAGCGCCTTTAACCGCACGGCCACTTCGGCCGGCGTGCACAATCCGCTGCCATCTTTTACCCTTGTCATCTCTGATCCGTGGTGCACCACAGTTGCTTCGGCACCGGTTTTTGACAGCGGAATTTCGCCAGGCACGGTATGCTTTAATCACAGCAGCACGCGAACATTTCACAAACTTGGTCATTTCGGGAATGCTTCCATCCTTGGCCCTGAAATCCTATGATCATGGCCTTTTGGACGTCAGATAAATCTATTCGTTTCCTCATTACGACAACAACTGCACTGTATTCCTCGTATCCTCCACACCTTTATATACCCTTCTCTGCTAGTGCTGCCACCTGCTGTCTGTGAGTGGTTGTTGCACGTTAACGTCGAAGATAGGTGGTGGACACATTAAAGTGATTGGACCGAGTATATGCTGACCACCATTTGCTTCTTAAGACATTCACTCTCAAGCTGTCGAATGTGTGGCCCAGGCCTATTACGATGAAAAACATTTTGCTATGATTATGTCTAGAGAAAATGAAAAGAGCTGTATAATGATCTTCTTTAATTGCGTGTTGCGGCTGCACAAATCCGAGACTTGTGACAGAAAACGTTTTCTTGCAGACATTTACCAGCGTTTTACTAATATACTTCTCTTTTTTTGAATCTATCGAAATAAATGGTACGATTTCAGAGACTTTACTGATCTCATAAAGATGTGTTCAGCTTTGCTTCCGCCGTTTGCCGATAGGTGGCGACAACGGTAAACAGTTGTCCAAATAAAAAGATCGCAGACGTCAGGCAGTTAGCTTGGACCTGCATCAACATAACCTCATTCAAAGATTAGTCGATTTGTGTCTGCATCATAAAGATGTTCTTGATTGAATATGTCAGTTTACGAGCCTAATTCTCGTCGTTTGCGGAAGATGTTACTGTTTTGTTTCAGTATGAAGAAAATAGCGGATGAGTCTCATCGAATGCTCTCAAGTACGTACGGTAAGGGCGCTATTAATGGAAGAACATGTCGTGAGTGGTTTCAACGCTTCAAGAACGGTGATTTTAATGTCGTAGACCGGCATAGTGGTGGAAGAGAGAATGTTTTCGAAGATGCAGAAATAGAGACATTGCTGAGTGAAGACTCGCGTCAGACTCAAGAAGAATTTGCATGATTAGTGGGAGTGACACAGCAAGACATTTCAAAACGTCTCAAGGCTATGGGCATGATTCAGAAAGTAGGAACTTAGGTCCCGTGTGAGCTGAAAACAAGAGACGTTGAACGGCGTTTGTGTGTTTGTGAACAGTTGCTTCAGAGTCAAAAACAGAAGGGATTTCTGCATCGCATTGTGACTGGGGACGAAAAATGGGTTTATTATGATAACCCTAAATGCGAAAAATCATGGGGATATCGCGGCCATGCTTCCACGTCGACGGCCATACCGAATATTCATGGCTCCAAGTTCATGCTCTGCATTTGGTGGGACCAGCTCGGCGTCGTGTACTATGAGGTGTTAAAACCAAGTGAAACAATCACAGGTGCGCGTTATCGAACAAAATTAATGTCTTTGAGCAGAGTATTAAAAGGCAAACGGCCGCAATATAGCGAGAGGCACGATAAAATGATTTTGCAGCACGACAATGCTCGACCCCACGTTGCAAAAGAGGTCAAAACGTACTTGGAAACATTAAAATGTGAAGTCCTACGCCACCGGACGTATTCTCCAGACATTGCTCCCTCTATCAACTGTTCAGATCAATGGCGCATGGCCTGACTGACCAACACTTCCGGTCTCATGAAGAAGTCACAAATTGGATCGATTCGTAGTTAGCTTCAAAAGATGAACAATTTTTTTCGACGTGGGATTCGCACACTGTCCGAAAGATGGGAGAAAGTAGTGGCCAGCGACGGAAAATACTTTGAATGATACATGTGTAACCAATTTCTTACATTAAAGCCTCAAATGTTGGGGAAAAACCGGCGGAAGCAAATTTGTACACCTTGTATATGGACTGAATCGGCGAGTGAAAATTTGTACTAAGGTCGGGAATCGAAACCTGGCCTCCTGCCTACTAGGCCGGTGCTGTTGGTGTGCAAGATGGGATTTCAGGTAGACTGGGGCGGCAGTAATAATTTGGATCGAGGAGGGAGACGTGCCAGGGTAATCCGTGCAGTTGTGTGAACTGGTGTGACAAGGTGGATTACTGGTTAACGCACTTGCCTAGTAATCAGGAGACCCGGGTTCGATTCTCGGCCTTGATACAAATTTTCTCTTCTCGCCTCAGTCATCCATGGAAATAGTTGTGTTTCAATATCTGGAGATGTGAAAAATTATGGTTGTTAACTATACAACAGAATAGTTCACTCCTTGCGTGCTTTCAAACACTGTCGTGCCAAAACTCAATGATACCTTCTTAACAGCGTGTTGGCCCACCTTAGGAATCCAGTATAGCGGCGATTCTGCGTGGCGTGGATTCGATAAGTATTTGATGGGATTCCTGAGGTGTGCGGCACCAGATGTCTACGCAGAGCTCACGCAATTCCCGTAAAATAAGGAGCTAATGTTCGTGGGAGCTGAGATGGCGCCCGATAAAGCCCAAGATGTGCTCCATCATTCAGATCGGGTGAATTTGGTGGCCTTGTGGTGCAGACAGCTATCCTACTGGAAAAGACCATAGTCGTCGGGAAAGACATCAGGAGTAACGGCAAGCAGGAGGACCGTAATTATGTTCGCATCCTCCACAGATGTCATACTGGTTCGATTACTGCCACAGGTCCCACTGAAGTCCAGGTGAATGTCCCTCAGCGTATAATACTGGCCCCCTCCCCCTCCCCCCCAAAACGCCATCACCCCTCCCACCATCCTGTGGTCGTGTCGGGTGCATATATAGAGCAGCATTTCACCTGGATGACAGCACATCCGGACACTACCATCTGCCTGATGAAACGAGAAATGTGATTCATCCGACTAGGCGACACGTCTCCATTAATCGATAATCAATCTCTATCATCCCTTGCCCAATGCAATCGATATTGATCATGTGGTTGGGTCAACATGGGAACATGTAGAGATCGTCTATTGTTGAGTCCCACGTTCAGGAACTGAACGGTGTGCAACCTCTCCTGCTTTACAGAGCGGACAAGCCTCTTTCGACTTCCAAGTTCTATGATGAGACGTGGTCATACGACATCTTGTCCTCTTCTTGAGGTTTCACAGTCATTCAACCAATTCCGTAGGTACGGCAGTAGCATGCGAACAGTCGACCAGATTCGGCGTTTTCGTGGTGCTCGTTCCCAGGCCCTATAACTATCTGTCCTTTGTCAAAGTCATTTATTTCAGTGGAATTCCCCATATGCGGACCGTATCGACGCTAATTAATTCTTCATTTGTGTCTGCTCGACACGTACAGTTTACTTGCCGCGTCACGTGCCTGAACGTCAACAGGCGGCATTCAGTCTCGCGAGAGGCAGTGGTCATCAGATTTGGCTCTGCTGTGTATATTGAAAACCCACCAGCGTCATCGTTCTTGCTTCATTGGCTATCGTCAACTTGCATCCGCTGTTTTCCCAACCGCCCATCTCCATTGCATTTGACTTTATGTTTATATAAAATAATGAACTGTATACTCCTATAAGGAAAAACAGTCTGTATCTGATGAGGCAGTAGGCGTGGACAGTTCTTAGTCAAAGTTCACAGAAATATCTATACAACTTTTACTACGCTTGAGTTCAAATCTGTGTAAAATTGTAGTGTCAACCTATGGTTTGTACCAATGTTTACACACTGAACATTCACTTATGCTATTTCTTCAAAGATTTTGCAACAAAATTCAGTTACTTCTCGTGAAGAATGCCATCGACGGTTACATGACGGCAGAGTGCTTTAAAGATATTTCCTCCTCGCTTCGTCTGCAGCTCATGGATTTGCGGTAGCGTTGTCGCTTCTCGCGCACGGGGTCCCGGGACTTATAAATTTTTTTTGAATGATTTCCTATACTATGTGCCCTATAAAATTTATATTGTTTACTCACACTTTCATCTCTGCTTCTCTTGTATAATATGACATAATTTTTTTCTTTCTTCTTCAGTTTATGTATAATCTGTAGCACACGTAGAAAAATTTTCTTCCACTTCTGCTCCATCTATCATGCTGATGTTTCCCTCATACTGTCCCACCTAACAGTGCAAACTAGAAGAAGAGATCAAACCAGAATACACAATGTGAATGTGGCATCACAAGTGCATGACATACAGAAATTTGAACTCAAGATCAATGTGTCGATGCTACGTATAAATTATTATGCCTGTCTTGCAATGCTTTACCCAAGCAAAAAATACGACAAATGGCCATGTAAAAGGGTTCAAGGAACAACAATAAGAGAAAAACGAAAAACGAAATGAATTTACAAACGAAAACCTATAAAATGACAGTAATGTTAATCAACTCTAGAAATAGGTTAATAGAATGAAATGTTTCTTTATTTAAATGTATCATTGTTCATATATTTAAATAAACATATATAGTTACAAAAAAAAGTTCGAGTCTCGCTCCGGCACACAGTTTTAATCTGCCAGGAAGTTTCATATCAGCGCACACTCCGCTGATTCCCGGCAGGGTCAGGGATTTTCCCTGCCTCGAGATGACTGGGTGTTGTTGTGTCGTCTTCATCATCATCATTACGGTCGGAGGAAGGCAATGGCAAACCACGTCCGCTAGGACCTTGCCTCGTATGGTGGTGCGGGTTTCCCGCATCGCCGCATCGTCCCCTATGCTCCTCGGAGTATGGGACCTCATCATCATCTCCTCGCTTCAGTGAATTTCTCAGTAGGATACAGCAATCCTTCATGATCGACCTTTAGATATAAGAAAAGAGTAAAATAAAATAAATAAATAAATACTGCGAACCTGTGACGCTGTCGTAGCCAGTGACGTGACAGTCCCAAGTGGTGAGCTGGTGCGGCAGTGCTGGCGGACTGGTGGCTTCTCATCGGTCTGCTGGTGCATATGAGAGCAGTAAAATACGACTCGTGGACCAAACACATCTTATCCGGAGAACATCTAAAGGAACCTCTCGTTATCAACAATCGAGTTGTAATTTTGTGATCTGATCCTAAAGATAAATTCACTTTTACCTCCAACTTGAAAAATTGGCATGTGAACGAACGCTACCAACACAGCTTCCCCAGGCTCCGGATGCATGTCTTGTTGTTCCCGATCATTGGATTCAGGGCGATCGGAAACATATCACAGTGAGGAACAGTAGTGTCTCAAAATCGTTCCAAGAAGAAGAACTTTTTAGGCTCTAGTAATAGCAACACCATGCTCAAAAATGGCAAACTTAAACAACGAGACTGACATCGACGACGGACTCGCCATTCAAATCCTACCGATCCATGGAACACGTTTCCGGGATGAAAACAATTTCAACTTTAAGAACTTCAGGATATTTAAAGATAAAGCAGCTATAACAATAAAAGGCAATTTATCAATACTTTGTACTGCCTTTGTAGAAATTGAAACGCTCTTAGCTTTAATTATAGACTTTGCACCTCCATGTGAAAAAATTTCAGTGAAATCAAGTGACGAAGCACATGGATTGATAAACGCTCATGCTTCCACTAACAGCGATATCTAGAATAATCCTCAGAACTAGATGATTTTAAAGGCCTTCTACTGTTTATAAAATACTGGAAAAGTCTAAATATTGCAACTTGTGCTTCGGTGGGACGCACTTTCACCATCTGACATGGACTTTTCGTAGCCACGAGCTTCCTATTGAACAAGGCAGTGCTTATCCTTCTCTGGAATGCAACGAGTGCCAAGTCGTCTGAAGTCACTTATAGGTTAATTCAATTTGTCCCAATGTTTTATCACAAAGCACTTGCACAACAGAAATTTAGCTGTCAGACCTCAGATCGACCAGACAGGGAATGGTCTTTACTAAATGCGTCTGTGTCTCTTCCTTACAAGGTAAGTAAGGATAATGTCCACAGGAAGTGGGATGACGTGCTCGTATGCACAATGGGCAAAATTTTAATGAACTAAGTTGATTCCAAAATCACATTTATTCACAAATTGTAATGTTCACCCCAATTTCAGTAAATATTTAACGTGTGTAAAATCCAAATATTATGGTTCCGTAAGGGAGAAACTGTCATTATATCAGTTGTCATTATTCAATGAGGTTCAGTGTGGATTAGGTTGACTAAAGAATGCAAAGCTTCAAACTTACACAGCGTAACCGAAGGCAAAGGTTGAGTCATCAAAATCGGCTGGCGCAAAAAGTACGAAATTTAATCGACGTCACGAAGCATGAGATGAATCGTGATCAGATAAAGAACAAAGTCTGCCCCATCTGAATCTAGTTAAACGATAAAGAAATTATAACTTGCCAAAGACCTATAATGGTTCTGACAAATTACTTTAAAAATTATAGAAAATTTCGCATCCAAAATCACTTTCCGAGTGCACACAGAAGCGGAACATCATAGCAGACACCAGCACAGCGACTACTCAGCATCTGCCTAATTCTGTCTAAAACGCAACATGCCTCGTCTCCATGCACAGAGATCGAAAAAACGAACTTGGGGGGGGGGGGGGGGGGGGGGAGGGGGGGGGCAACTGACTAATCGACAAGACGTATTTATCAATGGTATTTACATTTACATTTTACATTTACATTTTACATTTACATCTATACTCCGCAAGCCACCCAACGGTGTGTGGCGGAGGGCACTTTACGTGCCACTGTCATTACCTCCCTTTCCTGTTCCAGTCGCGTATGGTTCGCGGGAAGAACGACTGTCTGAAAGCCTCCGTGCGCGCTCTAATCTCTCTAATTTTACATTCGTGATCTCCTCGGGAGGTATAAGTAGGGGGAAGCAATATATTCGATACCTCATCCAGAAACGCGCCCTCTCGAAACCTGGCGAGCAAGCTACACCGCGATGCAGAGCGCCTCTCTTGCAGAGTCTGCCACTTGAGTTTGTTAAACATCTCCGTAACGCTATCACGGTTACCAAAT
Source organism: Schistocerca americana (assembly GCF_021461395.2). Taxonomy (NCBI): domain Eukaryota; kingdom Metazoa; phylum Arthropoda; class Insecta; order Orthoptera; family Acrididae; genus Schistocerca; species Schistocerca americana. The sequence goes on along the minus strand of NC_060121.1, from coordinate 553,119,311 downwards.
AACCCTGTGACGAAACGCGCCGCTCTTCTTTGGATCTTCTCTATCTCCTCCGTCAACCCGATCTGGTACGGATCCCACACTGATGAGCAATAGGTATAGGTCGAACGAGTGTTTTGTAAGCCACCTCCTTTGTTGATGGACTACATTTTCTAAGGACTCTCCCAATGAATCTCAACCTGGTACCCGCCTTACCAACAATTAATTTTATATGATCATTCCACTTCAAATCGTTCCGCACGCATACTCCCAGATATTTTACAGAAGTAACTGCTACCAGTGTTTGTTCCGCTATCATATAATCATACAATAAAGGATCCTTCTTTCTATGTATTCGCAATACATTACATTTGTCTATGTTAAGGGTCAGTTGCCACTCCCTGCACCAAGTGCCTATCCGCTGCAGATCTTCCTGCATTTCGCTACAATTTTCTAATGCTGCAACTTCTCTGTATACTACAGCATCATCCGCGAAAAGCCGCATGGGACTTCCGACACTATCTACTAGGTCATTTATATGTATTGTGAAAAGCAATGGTCCCATAACACTCCCCTGTGGCACGCCAGAGGTTACTTAAACGTCTGTAGACGTCTCTCCATTGATAACAACATGCTGTGTTCTGTTTGCTAAAAACTCTTCAATCAAGTCCAGCAATCGTTAATCCTTCGCAGATCTTACAATATTCGCTACAGCTTTCTGGTGTTGCAACATCTACATCTATATCTACATTTATACTCCGCAAGCCACCCAACGGTGTGTGGCGGAGGGCACTTTACCTGCCACTGTCATTACCTCCCTTTCCTCTTCCAGTCCTACTGACAGCAGGTTTTTTTTACGACCAACCTGAAATAATTTTTAACGCTATCGGATTGACCGGGCATGGGCAACCTTTGGTGACCAACGGGCTTGAGTCACATTCTTACTTAAGTTCGCGGGCCACCTCATCACGACACACTAGAACAGCGCTTCTAGCGCATAAAGTGAAATCCATAGCTTCCGTGACGTTAATGTTTGTGAAACAATCCACCGACATGAGTGGCAGCCCTTTCCCGAAACGAAAAGCCAACAAATTATGTCCTCAAACACCCGTTTTTGAGAGTAAATTCATTTTATATTAATCCCATCTTCATATGTTTACATTTATTTACTTGCAGTGAACAATGATTCTTTACTTACGACGTTTTGCAGTAGCTGTTTTAAATATTTCCATTACTAAAGAGACAATGTTAGCAACACGTACATAAATATAACATCTGAAAATACGATGCTGGGCGTCTTGAAATGTCATCATGGAAAAATAACAGCCTACAAAAAAAAAAAAAAAGCAACTGATTACAGCTCATTCTTTACAAATTACCTTCACGTTCCAACAGTTGCCGACGTCAACAACTGATGAGAATTAATTACTAACGTTAATACGAGGAAGAATAGAAAACAAAGTACGACAATGAATAGGCAACCAGAGTGTAAATAGCAAATAGGAGTTCAAAAAATGGTTAAAATGGCTCTAAGCACTATGGGACTTAACATCTGAGGTCATCAGTCCCCTGGACTTACAACTGCTTAAACCTGACTAACCTAAGGACATCACACACATCCATGCCCGAGGCAGGATTCGAACCTGTAACCGTAGCAGCAGCGCGGTTCCGGACTGAATCGCCTAGAACCGCTCGGCCACAGAGGCAATTAGGAGTAACTTCGCGATTTTTGGCCATATGCAAGTCATTAGTGGGTTTGAAATTTAGTGTGTTAATACCCACAAACACTAGTAGCAAACATTTACTTTAAATGCGAACATTTTAAGTTAGGCTTCACCGTGACTGTTATTGACATTAAATGAAACAATAAGTTTACTGATACCAGTCACCGTTTTATTTATTTCCACGACGCGTTTCAAAGGTTTAAACCTCCATCATCGGGTGGATTTACATTAGTTAGTATGACATTTGTATGTCTGTTGTGTTACGATTTTTTGGAGGAACTTGTGGCACTGCCTGGTGGAGAAACATGACACTATTTCTGAACATGGTTTTGGATTTCTTCTGACAGAAAACTAAACTGATGTCTAATAGTAAACATAAAATAAGTAAACTAGAGTACCTCCAGTGGTCACAGGTTCCTTTCGCTGTCGTAGCACATCACATGTATACAGTCACATTTGTAAATAAATATGGCGTCTCGAATCTGCTGGGTGCAAGGTTCGCATAGCAGAGGAGAAGACATAATCGCAAAGTACAAAGAATATACATCGTAACAACATTATATATAGAATAATTGTTTAAAGCATTTGGAGGTGTTTGTTTTGAGGTGTCGAATATATGTGTGTGTACTTCAAGTGGCATGTAAATCCAATTTTGACAAGTTAAAACAGCTTAACATTCGTACTCGTTTACACAATGTTAAAATGGCTTAAACTTCATACTTGTTAATATCAATCAGGTGAAATGTTACAGACTTGACATATTGGCTACAGCAGTAAAATCATACATAGATGACACTATTTGATTGGGATTAATAGATAGATGTGAGTGGCTGACCGATTCTCATGTGGTCCATCGTCTGACGTCTGGAGGCTCGCGCAGCGTATCTTGGCTTTCCTTACCCGACAGACACCTGCTCAGATCACTTTCCAGATACTTTTATACCGAGATGTGATTCATTACCCCAAAACGAAAACTAACGCACGGCCATAAGGCCTGCTATCTTTTTGGCACCAATGAGAAATCGTAACTGGGATATTGGAAGTAACTTAACGACCGTCACTGTGCAACTCAGGTACAAGCAGTTCTTTTCCAGTTTTCTATAGAGCGCCTTTCATGACCCGCCTTCCAGCTGGAACGTCTAAGCCATGAGATGCTGATGCTTATTTTGCCGTCATGATGACCTTAACGCTCTACAGACGGGATGTCCATTAAAATTTCGAGAAGATACGTTTGAATGTTCCGCCAATTGAAGGCGCTAGTGACTCCTGAAATTCTGGTACACAGAACAGAAAATTAAAAAAGTGAAAAAATAAATAATAATAAAAAAACAAAAAATAACTAAAAAATCCCCTAAATGACTATTTTCATTTTCATCGCTACTCTGTATGTTCTTCCCCCCTACTTTCTTCCTTTCCTACACCCTTTTAGTAATAGGTTAGTTGTTTTGGGAAAGGCGTAGGTTTGCTCCAACGCGTGAGGACACAAGTGGTGGTGGCATGTCGATCTTTTGTTTCCCTCTCCTGTCTAAGGGCGGAAAGAAATAGAGCAGGAGGAAAAAGAAGAAGGGGTAGCGTCTTTGATTATTAATCAAAAAGTCCTCGGGCCCGGGTTCAAAACCCGCCTCTGCTTACAATTTGATTAATAATCAGTATTGGCTGCCGAAGACTTCCGGCGTAATAAGTCACGCTCATTCTGACAACATTCTTGTCAAAGAGAACGGAGGAGCGGATAGTAGTTCAGGGCGCTCTCTTGTCTTTGGGGTGGGAAACTGCCCTTAAAGGCAGAAGAATCAGCTATGATCAACGGCATGAGGACGGATGCAGAAGACAATAGAAACCACTGAATTAAAGATACATAACGTCTAATCACAGGACATGTGGCTTGTAATTGAAAACGTATCATTATGATCTCTCCATTGACTAAAGATTCGGAAATATTGCCCCATTCGGACCTCTGGGAGGGGACCATGAGAAAATGATTGAATCAACGAAAGGGTAACATTCTACGAGTATGGACGTGGAATGTCACAAGATTGAAAATGGTAGGGAAGTTAGAAAATCTGAAAAGGGAAATACAAAGGTTCAGTCTATATGGAGTGGGGGTCAGTGAAGTGAAATGGAAAGAAGGGCTTGGGACAGGGAATGAGAGAGGAGAAAGACTAACTGAGTTCTGTAATAAATTTCAGCTCGTAATAGTGAATACTCTGTTCAAGAATCACAAGGGGGGGAGTTTGTTGGCAAAGGCCTAGTGACACGAGTAGATTTCTGTTACATTACATCATGGTCACACAGAGATTCCAAAATCAGATACTCGATTGTAAGACGCACCCAGGAGCAGGTATTGACTCAGATCACAATGTAGTGGAGATGAAGAGTAGGCTGACGTTCAAGATATTAGTCAGGACGAATCAGTACACAAAGAAGTGGGATACGGAAGTACTAGGAAATGACGAGATACGCGTGAAGTTCTCTAAGGCTGTAGATACAGCAATAAGGAATAGCTCAGTAGATAGTAGAGTTGAAGAGGAGTGGACAACTCTATAAAGGGCAATCACAGAAATCGGAAAAAAGAGGTACAAAGAAGGTAACTGCGAAGAAACCATGGGAACGGAAGAAATATGTCAATTGATCGATGAAAGAAGGAAGTACAAAAGTGTTCAGGAATACAAAAATACAAGTCGCTGAGGACTGATATAGTAAAGAAGAAGTGCAGGGAAGCTAAGACGTTACAGCTGTGTGGAAAATGTGAAGAAATCGAAAAAGAAATGATTCTCGGAAGGACTGACTCAGCATATAGGAAAGTCAAAACAAACTTCGGTGAAATTAAAAGCACGGGAATTCCACTGTTAAATTCAGAGGAGAGAGCGGATAGGTGGAACGAGTTCATTGAAGACCTCTATTGAGTGGGGACATTTGTGTGATGTGATGGAAGAAGAATGAGAAATCGATTTAAAAGAGATAGTGGATCCACTACTAGAAGGAGAATTTCAGAGAGCTATGGAGGACTTAAGAAATTTTCAAATGTGTGTTAATTCCTAAGGGACCATACTGCTGAGGTCATCGGTATCTAGGCTTACACGCTACTTAAACTAACTTATGCTAAGAACAACTCACACATCCATGCTCCAGGGAGGACTCGAACCTCTGGCGGGAGGGGCCGAGCAATCCGCGACACGGAGCTCAAACCACGCGGCCACTTAGCGCGGCGAGGACTTAAGATCAAATAAGGCAGAAGGGATAGTAACATCCCATCAGAGTTTCTAAAATCTTTGGGGGAAATACCAAAAAGAAAAAAAAATGACTATTCGTATTGGTGGGTAGAATGTGTGAATCTGGCAACATACCATCTGACTTTCGGGAAAATATCATCCACAAAATTCCGAAGAGCTGCAAGAGCCGACAAGTGCGCACAATCAGCTTAACAGCTCATGCATCCAAGTTGCTGACAAGAATAATATACAGAAAAGTGAAAAAGAAAATTAAGGATGTGTTAGACGACGACTACTTTGGCTTTAGGGATGGTAAAGGTACCAGACAGGTAATTGTGACGTTGAGGTTGATAACGGAGGTAAGACTAAAGAAAAATCAAGACGTGTTCATAGGATTTGTCGACCTGCAAAAAGCGTTCGAAATGTAAAATGGTACAAGATGTTTGAAATTCTGAGAAAAATAGGGGTAAGCTACAGGGAGAGAAGAGTAATATACAATATGTACAAGAGCTGAGACGGAATAATAAGCGTGGACGACCAAAACGAAGTGCTCGGATTAAAAAGGGTGTAAGATGGAAACGTAGACTTTCGCCTCTACTGTTCAATCTGCACATCGAAGAAGCAATGATGGAAATGAAAGAAAGGTTCAAGAGGAGAATTAAAATTTAAGCTGAAAGGATATCGATGATACGATTCACTGATGACATTGATACCCTAAGTGGAAGTGAAAAGAATTATATGATCTGCTGAATCGAATGAACAGTCTAATGAGTACGGAATGTGGACTGAGAGCAAATCGAAGAAAGACGAAAGCAGAAGTAGCAGAAACGAGAACAGTGAGAAACTTAACATAAGGATTGATGTTAACGAAGTAGATGAAGTTAATGAATTCCACTACCTAGGCAGCAAAATAAACAATGGCAGTCGGAGCAATGAGGACATCAAAAGCAGACTAGCACTGGCAAAAAAGCATTCCTGGCATAGAGAAGTCTACTAGTATCAAACACAGGCATTAATTTGAGGAAGAAATTTCTGAGAATATACGTTGGAGCACAGCATTGTATGGTAGTGAAACACGGACTGTGGGAAAACAGGAACAGAAGAGAATCGAAGCATTTGAGGTGTGGTGCTACATGCGAATGTTGAAAATTAGGTGTACTGGTAAGGTGAGGAATGAGGTGGTTCTGTGCAGAATCGGAGAGTAAAGGGATATGGAAAAAACACTGGCAAGGAGAAGAGACAGGATGATAGGACATCTGTTAAGACATCAAGGAATGGCCTCCTTGGAACTAGAGAGGGAAAAAACTGTAAAGGGAGTCGGAGATTCGAATACATCCAACAAATAATTGAGGATGTAGGTTGCAAGTACTACTCTGAGATGAAGAGGTTGGCACAGGAGAAGAATTAGTGGCAGGCAGCATCAAACCATTCAGATGACTGATGGCTCAAAAGTCCTGTATTCAGTCACAAATCTAGTCACCATGAGAGACAGGGGAAGCACAGAGACAGCCTGAAATTCAACTGGAGGTGAGGGTAACGCAAGAGAACCTGAATTATCCAGCCGCGTGACAATTACAAGGTCCTTCAGTCCCAGTATCGGGGCAGTGGTTTATCGGAACCCCTTTCGCTCAATATTTTGTAGCCGTGGACCAAACCGAGATGGAGAGCGCCCTGAAGTGTGGACGCGGCCGCGTGCGCCTCGCCTGGTGAAGGATGCAGCGGCCGGTGGGCGTCACGGCCGGCTGCGGCCGCCTGTATGGCATTCTTGCCGGCCCCTCCCGGCTCAGCGCTGACGTCATATCCGGCACTGCATGAGGCCCACACACGCACCGCGCCGAGCCGCGCCGCGCGCCTGCTGCCCCGCACTTGCTGCCACGCGCTCGCCTTCCAGGGCTCACTACCCAAGACTCCCCCGCTAGCGACAGTCAGCAACGGGCACCGAGTTATGTAGGTTGGGGTACTGTAGCATTAGGGAAACAGCTCAACAATTGTTCACTTCATGTGTGGAAACAAGGGAGCAGGAGGTAGTCCCCAGCTTCACTCTGACTTGGATCGTGTAAGGTCGGGGGTGCCACAGGGTTCTATTCTAGATTCGTTGCTTTTATTGGGGTACAGGATGAAACTTAACCCCGCCGACAAAATTCGGAGGTTGTTCAGAGACATTTTCTGAATAATTTGGTACAAGGTGCTCTGCTCTTCCCTCACGTCGCGAGACATATGTGAGATACATAGCCGCCAGGAGTGGCCGAGCGGTTCTAGGCGTTACAGTCTGGAACCGCGCGACCGCTACTGTCGCAGGTTCAAATCCTGCCTCGGGCATGGATGTGTGTAATGTCCTTAGCTTCGTTAGGTTTAAGTAGGTCTAAGTTCTAGGGGACTGATGACCTCAGAAGTTAAGTCCCATAGTGCTCAGAGCCATTTGATTTTGTGAGAGACACAATGTTGCCCGACTCTTCGTGAAACGCTCGCTCTTGTAATTTTCACCTCTTCGTGATATTCAGCACTGCTGCAGTTTGTTGAGCATCACCGTAACGCTCTCGCATGGTGCTGCTCTTCGTTGGACCTTCCCTATCTCTCTCATTCATCAAACCTGCAAAGGATCCTACTCGGATGAGAAATAGTGAAGAATCGGTTTGACAAGTATTTTGCTAGCCACTTCTTTCGGGGCTAAATGACATTTTCTTAATATTCTTCCAGAGCTTGACAACTAGAACGAGCGATCAAGAAGTTTCCTTTGAGGACTTTGCTGCACCATATACGCAACGTAGCGCGCCCCCATTGCGGTCATATAAGCACCGACATGTTGGCAAGTGATTAGTACGGCATTCGTGACTTTCTGACGGTACAAAGAAATGGCATTTTGTTCGATTTCTTATCCTCATTTGTCGTTGTATCTTTATTCCAGTGAAAACATCCGCACAACAGTACAAATGTAAAAGGTATGCACTATCTCTCTTGTTTGGAAAAAAAGTTGTTCCATTCTCTCACGATACTTGATTGTGACAGCAAAAATGCCCTTACTGCTCTTCGGCCGCATTAAGCTCTGCTCGGTTACGGAGCGGGTTTATTTTAACAGAGAGAAAGAGAAACGAACACTTTAATCTTTCTGATTTCTCTTATTTTATTGCAATAATTATTTTTTCTTATGTAGCTAGGTAGGTATTAACATAATGTTTTCACATTCGGAGACGAACGTTGGAGATTGAAATTTCGTGAAAAGATGTCGCTGCAACGAAAAACAGCATTGTTTTAACGACTGCCATCCGAAATCGTTTATTATACCCGTGACACTCTCTCCATGTTTCACCATAATACAAAACGAGCTGCAATTTTTTGGACTTTTTCGAAGTTCTCCGTCAGTTCTGTTTTAGAGGATCCGATACCTCGCAGCAACACTCCAGAAAAGGGCGGATAAGGGTAATGTATGCAGTCTCTTTAGTTGATCTTTTGTATCTTATAAGCCAATAAAACTCAGACTTCGGTTCGCCTTCCCTACAATTTCTATGTGGTGGTTCCAGTTTAAATTATTCGTAAGTGGTTTATCGATTAGCCGAAATTTAACGGGTCCCTTTTAACACTCACGTGGACGACCTAACGCTTTTCATTATTTAGAGCCAAATTGCCAGTTTCGCACCGTACAGACATCTTGACTAAATAATTTTGCTATTGGTTTTGATCGCCTGAAGACTTTACGAGAAGGTAAATGACAGCACCATCTGTAAACAATGTAAGAGGGCTGTTAAGGATGTCTCATAAGTCGTTTATATAGATCAGGAACAGAAGGGGACCTGTAACACCTCCCAAGGGAGCACCAGATACCACTTCTAAATTACTCTATGAGTTTCCGACGTTTACTACGAAATGTGATCTTTCTGACAGGAAATCACGAATCCAATCGCACAAATGAGATGATAACCACGCAGTTTGATTAGAAGCTAAGTTCCGCATGGGTCCCCATGTGAGCACTGATTCGTCAAGAACGCTAACGTCCGTGAGTGACGAAGCCAGCGGACAAATTGGACAATCAGCATCAGAACGCGATTCGCAGGCCACCAGCCACCACAACAGTCGGGGTAATTGTCTCCCGAACGCACGTTAGTGGTCGGCCTGTTATTTTGTCGTCAGAGGACCCTGCGATCCGATAGCTATCATCGATCACATCCTACAGCAACCCGACACTCCGCCAAAAGATGTCAGCAGCGCGTGTTCTTGTGGTTCTCGATCCCGTCCGCCCTGTTTCGATTCGCGGCCGGGTCGGTGATTTTCTCCTCTCGGGACTGGGTGTGTATTTTGTCCTCATCATTATTTCATCATCATAGACGCGCAAGTCTCCGAAGTGACATCAACTAAAAAGACTTGCACCAGGTGGCCGAATTACCCAGAAGAGGGGTCCCGGGCACACATACCACACGCACATTTCTTTTCAACGATTACGATGCTCATTGAATATTATATAGAGGGATGGACAAAAACATGGAAACACTGTGAGAAAGGCATGCTTGAAAACCAACAAAGATGGTAGCAAAGACTACACGTTGCACTGTTGTCTTTAACCACGAACGTTACCGGCGCATAACCTCATTACATGGCAGGTGTCAGTCATGGTCAGAACAGTGTTCTGTGTAGTTTTATTTTATTTCATTTACACGTCAAGTTCCGTAGGACCAAATTGAGGTGCAAATCTCCAAGGTCATGGAACATGTCAGTACATGAAATCACAACATAAAAGTAATAACATATAAAATAAAATGTTTATAAACCCAAAAAAGTCAAGCCATAAGTTTAAGTAAACGCAATCAACAATACAACAAAAATCAACTAGGAACTCCTCGACAGAACAGGAGTGATCCATGAGGAAACTATTCAGTTTAGATTTGAAAGCTCGTAGATTACTGCGAAGATTTTTGAATTTTAGTGGTAGCTTACTGAAAATGGATGCAGCAGTATACTGCACACGTTTCCGCCCAATAGTTAAGGAAATCCGATCCAAATGCAGGTTTGATCTCTGCCGAGTATTAACTGGGTGAAAGCTGCTTATTCTTGGGAGTAAGCTAATATTGTTAACAAGAAATGACACTAAGGAATATATATATTGAGAGACCAATGTCAAAATACCCAGACTCGTGAACAGGGGTCGACAAGAGGTTCGTGATCTTACACCACTTGTTGCCCGAAACGCCCGTTTCTGACCCAAAGATATCCTTATAGAATGGGGAGAGCTACCCCAAAATATAATATCATACGACATAAGCGAATGAAAATATGCAAAGTAGGCTAATTTTCATGTCGAACGACCACTCACTTCAGATACCGTTCGAATAGTAAACATGACAGCATTATGTCTTTGAACAAGATACTGAACGTGGGCTGTCCACGACAGGTTACTGTCTATCTGAACACCTAGAAATTTGAACTGTTCAGTTTCACTAATCATATGCCCATTCTGTGAAATTAAAACGCCAGGTTTTGTTGAATTGTATGTCAGAAACTGTAAAAATTGACTGTTTCTGTGATTTAGAGTTATTTTATTTTCTACAAGCCATGAACTTATGTGATGAACTGCACTGTTTGAAACCGAGCCAATGTTGCACACAACATCCTTTACTACCAAGCTAGTGTCATCAGCAAATAGAAATATTTTGGAGTTACCCGTAACAGTAGAGTATATCATTTATATAAATAAGGAACAGGAGTGGCCCCTGGGGCACTCCCCACTTGATCGTACCCGACTCAGACCCCACATCACAGCCATTCTTAACACTGTGAATAATTACCTTTTGCCGTCTGTTGCTAAAGTAAGAGGTGAATCAGTTGTGAGCTACTCCCCGTATTCTGTAATGGTCCAACTTCTGGAGCAATATTTTGTGATCAACACAATCAAACGCCTTAGTTAAATCAAAAAAATATGCCTAGCGTAAGAAACCTTTTGTTTAACCCATCCAGTACCTCACACAGAAAAGAGAATACAGCATTTTTAGTTGTTAAACGACTTCTAAAGCCAAACTGTACATTTGATAGCAAATCGTGTGATATAAAATTATCAATTATACTTGCAGCCTTTTCAATAACTTAAGCAAACACTGATGGCATAGAAATAGGTCTAAAATTGTCTGCATTATTCCTTTCAACCTTTTAATAAACCGGCTTTGCTACTGAGTAAGTACTTTAATCAATCAGTAAACTGACCATTCCTAAAGGAAAAATTACAAATATGGCTAAATACAGGGTGCAGCACAGGACTTAAATATTCTGCCAGGCACTCCATCATATCCATGAGAGACCTTAGTCTTCAGTGATTTAATTATTGACTCAATCTCCCCCTTGTCTGTATCATAGAAGAGTATTTCAGACATCAATCTCGGAAAGGCAATTTCCAAGAGAGTTACATGATTCCCTGTAGATACTAAAGTTTTATTTAATTCACCAACAATGCTCAGAAAATCATTGTTAAATACTGTACGTATATCTGATTGATCAGTAACAGAAATATTTATACTACGAGCTGACTTTATATCGTCGACCTTGTGCTGCTGACCAGACATTTCCTTCACAACTGACAATATGGTTTTAATTTTATCCTGTGAATTAGCTGTTCTATTTGCATACCACATGCTCTTTGCCTCCCTAATATGATTTTTAAGCACCTTACAATATTGTTTGTAATGGGCTACTGTAGCTTGATTGTGACTAAACATGATTGTGAGTACTTTTAACATTTTGATATAATTCCCGCTTTGTTCTACATGATATCCTTATCCCGCTAGACAGCCACCCGGGCTGCCTTTTACTGCTAGTACCCCGTTTAGCATATTCTAATTGAAAGCAACTCTCAAAGAGCATGAGAAATATGTCAAGAAAAGCATTATATTTGTCAACTATGTTATCGGCACTATAAATATCCTGATACTCTTGTTCCATGACAAGGTTTAAAAAACTCTCTATTGTAATTGGATTGACTTCCCAAGATAGTTCGTGATTATATGGGATAATTATTTGAGTACAAAAGCCTTTTAGTGTTAAAACTCGTGCATAATGGTCTGAAACGCTCTTCACCCTGTTACTGACGGAATGCCAATCTAGTAATGAAGAATGAATAAAAATATTGTCTATGGCTGTGCTACTGTTCCCCTGCACCCTAGTTGGAAAAAACACAGTCTGCATCAGATCATATGAATTTAGGAGATCTACCAACAGGCGTGAGTGCTTATGTCGGAGTTCATTGAATACGAACGTGGGCAAACTGTTGGTGCTCGTGTCGAGGGTGCTCCTTAACCAAGATACCCAAACAGTAAGGTATTTCAATAGGCGCCGTATCGATGATTTATACCGCCTAAAGGATAAGAGGAAAAACATTATCCGCTAAGTCACAGCGCGGACGAAACTGTGTGTTTTGTGATTGTGACCGAATGTCATTGATGGGGATTATGTCTAAAAATAAGAGGATGCCAGCTGCAAAAGTCACTGCACAGGTGAATGTCGCATTCACGAGGCCTTCCAGCACTAAAACAACACGAAACGTTCATAAGAAAGGAACTGCATGGCGGTATGAAATTCCAAAACCACTCATCACTGATGCAAGTGAGCGCAACAGGAAAACTTGGTGCCGAAGCCATAAAATCTGGAGTGTGTATCAATGAAATAAATCATTTGGTCGGATGAGTCATGTTTTACACTATTTTCCACTTCTGGCCGAGTTTACGTCGAAGAGACAAATATGGCGGGAGTTCGGTGATGATTTCGGCAGCCATATTTTGGTATTCCGTGGGCCCCATGGTTATTCAGCAACGTCGTGCTACTACCAAGACTTCTGTGACCATTTTGGCTGATCAGATCCATCCCCTGGTACAATGTTTGTTTCCCAATGGTGATGCTGTATGCCGTGATGACGGGGTCCCTGTTCACACAGCTCGCATCATCCGTAATGGGTTTTCTGAGCACGAGGATAAATTGAAGTATCTTCACTGGCTACCACAGTCGCCAAATATCAATATTATTGAGCATTTTTGGTACACTTTGGAGAGTAGGATGCGTGATAACTATCCACCTCTATCTTCGTTACCAGAACTTGACGCAGTTTTGGTGGATGAAAGGTATCAGGGTCCCTGAAAATCATGCAGGACTTGTATTTATCCAGTCGGAGATGACTGGAAGCTGCTTTTGATGACAACTGTTTTCGTACACTGTATTAGGAATCGTAATATGTTATTTTTTCGGGTTTTCTATAATTTTTTTCATGAATCCGCACACATACAGGGTGAAAATTATTGGACTATATGAAAAAAACGTAAATTAGTTACAAACTACAGCGTGCACATACTTTATTCGACAGGTAAACGTCATTACAGATATTCTGATTTAGGTTCTGGCATGTCCGATATGCCTGGCATTATTGGCGACGATATCGTGGAGACGAATAGCGAAATTCTACGTGACCCATTGAAGTGTCGTAACATCGATGCTGTCGATGATCTCTAGAACGGCTGGTTTCAGCTCAGCAATGGTTTTAGGGTTATTGCTGTACACCTTGTCTTAAATACAGCCCCACAAAAAGGAGTCGCACGTGTTCAGATCTAGAGAATGTAGCGGCCAATCGAGACCCATGCCAGTGACCTCTGGGTACCCCAGATCTAGAATGCGGCTCCAAAGTGCCCCTCCAGAACATCAAGCACTCTCCTGCTTCGATGGGGTCGAGCTCCGTCTTGCATGAACCACTTCTTGTTGAAATCATTGTCACTTTGGATAATGGGAATGAAACTATCTTACAAAACCTTCACGTACCGTTCGGTGGTCACCGTGCCATCAAGGAATATCGGACCGATTATTCCGTGACTAGACATTGCACACCACACAGTCACCTGTTGAGGGTGAAGAGACTTCTCGATCGCGAAATGCGGATTCTCAGTCCCCCAAATGCGCCAGTTTTGCTTATTGACGAAACCATCCAAATGAATGTGGGCTTCGTTGCTAAACAAAACCATACTGATTCCCAACATGCCCCGCGGCCAACCGTGCAATCTGAACGTCCTAACGAAAATCGTTCATAAGTTATGACGATTTTATATCATATATTTCAATAATTGTCACCATGTAAATAGACGGAAAAAAATCAGAACATCAAGAAGGAGTTGTGCGACATAAACGAAGTTGGTAGGCGTGTTTATACATCTGAAAGATGTATAAAAATTTCGCACTAGTAGCATGAGAATGGCGCTGGTAGCCCCACTACGACAATGCAGATCAATTATGCTTTAAATACACACTGTGACGATGGTGACTGTTATATACCGTTGAGATTGGAGATGGTGAGTTGATGTCTGTCAAGAATGCCTTTCTGGCGACAAAGACACCAATATCAGCTCCTCACTGAGTTGGAATGGGGTTGTGTAATAGAGCTACGATAAGCTGGATGTTCCTTCTGCGATATTGCAGAAAAACTTGGCATAAATGTGGTCGTTGTAAATGATTGCTGGCAGCGGTGGTCTAGAGCATGTACGGTCGTAAGAGAAATGGGCTCCGGACGGCCAAATGACACTACCGAGAGCAAATACCATAGCGTTCGGTGTATGGCTCTGGCGTGTCGCACTGCATCTGCAGCAGCAATTTGAGCACAGTTGACTACAGCTGTGACACAACGAACTGTTACAAATCGGTTACATCAAGGACACCTCCGAGCCAGACGCCCCAGTTGACTACAGCTGTGACACAACGAACTGTTACAAATCGGTTACATCAAGGACACCTCCGAGCCAGACGCCCTGTAGCGTGCATTCCACTGACCCCAAGCCACCGCCATTTGCGACTTCACTGGTTTCAAGCGAGAGCCTGATGAAAGCAGCTTCTGCCTCGGTGCCAGTGATGGCCCTGTGTTGATTAGAAGGTGGCCGTTTGAGTGCTTGCAACAGACCTGTCTGCGTGCTGGACGCACTGGACCAACAGCTGGAGTTATGTTCTAGAGTGCGATTTCGTATGACAGCGGGAGCACTCTCGTGGTTGATGGCCCTCAACTGGCCTCAATCTAATTAACACACGGCCATCACTGGCACCGAGGCAGTTCCCCACACACCCTGACTGCTAATTTGTACATCAACCTGGTGGTGAATCCCGTTGTGGTGCCATTCATGAAGAATATACCAGTGGATGTTTTTCAACAAGAACACGCTCATGCACATACCGCTATTGTAGTCCACCATGCTTTACAGAGTGTCAATATACTGCTCGACCTCCACATCTGCCTCCAATTGACCAGAAATTGGATGTCATTGGACGACAGCTCCACCGTCACCCACAAACAGCCACAACGGTCCCCTTGTTAACTGACCAATTCCAAAGGCATGGAACTCCATCCCATAAACTGACATCCAACACTTGTACAACAAAATGTATGCACGTTTTCTTGCTGGCATTCAATTTTATCACGGTTATACCGGTTAGTAAAGTACCAGCATTTCACATTTGCAATGGCTTATCTCGTGCTTACATTAACCTGTGATCTTGCAATGTTAATCACTTAGACAAAGGTATTCTCGAAATTTCATTACTCTACATTAATTATTTTTTTGATGTTGCGATTTTCTTTCCGTTTGTGTGTATTAGTTTTCTTACTGGTTTTATTCAACTCACCATGACCACCTCTCCAGTGCCAACCTCTCTATCTAATAGAAGGACATCCACCGAACGTCATCAGTTACGTGCTTAATACATTGTAGCCTGAGTCTCCTCATACAGTTTTGGTCCTATACGTCTTCCTGAAGTTCCATGGAAGTCGTTCTCTGATTAACTTCTTCTAGCAAATATTTTGCACATATTCCGTGCGCCGCCGATTCTATGGAGAACGTCGCCATTTCTTAGCTTACCAGTGCACTTAATTTTTAACATACAGTAACAGCACATGGTCCGATTCTCTTCTACGCTGATCAGCCAGAAAATTACGATCTACTATCGATATAAATCCGTCCAGACGGTAACAGCGTCACCTGGCTAGGAATGACTGCTAGTGAGACTCATGCACATTGCATGTAGTATGAGTGAGCATGCTATCCGTGTGTAGAACGTGGAAGGTGCACGATGTAGCTTAGTTTGATCTAGAATGGAATGTGATGGCCTAGAGGTTCGGCACGAGCATTTCGGAAACTGTACGACTTGCTTAGTTCTGTGGTGCGTGTCTTCAACACGTGGCGTAACTGAGGTGAAACCACGTCCACACGTCGTGGGGTTGGGCGGCCGCCCTACGTTACATACGTCTGACGTCGTTGGCTGGGCAGAATGGTAAAACAGGACAGGCGGCGAACTGTGCCGGTACTGACATCAGACTTTAATGCTGGGCAGAGTACAAGGGTGAACACACTGAGCGCCGAACACTTCTAAGGATGGGCGTCTGCAGCCGACGACTCTTACATGTGCCTATGTTAACACCATGACGTCATTACCTACATCTCAAATGGGCTCATGACCATCGGTTCTGGACGTTGGCACACTGGCAGAGCTTTGGGTGGTCTGATGAATCCCCATACCTTCTTCATTATGCCGATCGGAGGGCACGAATCGGTTGTCTTGCAAAGGGAACATCTCCTTGGCACCTGTACTGCGGGACACAGAGAAGCTGGCAGCGGCCCCATTGTGCTCTGGATAACATTCACGTGGACAAACATGGGCCCAGCGGAGCTCGTGGAAGGCACCGCGACGGCCAAGGAATATCGTGCACTGGTTGTAGACCACGTATACCCTTTCATGATGCTCATGTTTCCGACAGCAGAAATTTTACAGCAATGTAATGCGTCACCTCACAGGACCTGGAGCGTGTTGGAGTGGTTTGAGGAACACAGCGAATCCCAGTTGATGTGGTGGCCCTCCAACTCACCACATCTCAACCCGACCGAACACACGTGACTGAACGTGGCGTCGGGGCTCATCGACCGCCTCCCAGGAATTTACGGGAATTATGTCGCCTGTGTGTGCACATGTAGTTCCAACTTCCTCCAGCGACCTGCCAAAGCCTCACTGCTTCCATGCCACGATGCGTCGCCACTGCTGTCCGTTCCAAAAGTGGACATACTGGTTATTAGGTAGGTGGTCATAACGCTCTAGCTGATCAGAGTATCTGCTTTTCGCAGGGTCCGTGATTCAATTCCATGCAATACTGTAATCATTAAATGATTTGTCATCAGATGTGCACCAATTTCTGTTTTCTATTTAACAAGGCGTAGTGTTGATATTTGTCTATACTATTTAAATAAATCGTAGTAACAAAGGATCTGAACTTGTCTCACTATCTTATTGGCATTTGTTGTACTTAAACGAGCGTCACCAGAAAGTTAGAAAGTGTCGCAAGTGTTAACCACAGGTGCTCTCTCTGGAAACACTGACTACTACCCAAAAACATTTTTCCTTTTTCTCCTCAAGATTTTCCATCCTTTGTCTCGTCAAGCCAGCGACGGAATTTCGTCGGAAGTGACGCTGAGAGCTCTGCCGTATGCTTGAGCGACGGGGAATTCTGTCCTTTGTAGTGTAAATATGTAGTCTCTCACTCTCTCTCTCTCACTGTGTGTATATGTGAGCAAATTTGAATGAACTATCTGTGTGTAGTTTAATTGTAATGCGTTGTATGAAACTGTCTTTTAAACGGATAATGGTTAATTATTTTTATCACAGATCTTCTTACAATATTTTAAATTGTAAAAATGGTAACATAGATTTATTACGCCAAACACTTCGGTGTGCTAAATAATTGATCATAATTATTTCCTTTTATTGAAGTTACGTTATCGTGCACACACGTTATTGCACACCAAGGCAAAAACAACATATGAACATGATCTCCTTTTGTCTCAGGGGTTGAAACTTTAGAGTTCGTATGTATGCATGTTTATTAGTAGCACACTGCTTTGTTAATTTTAATTGCATGAAGACTATTTTGTTATAGCTTTCTCTGTAATAACGCCTATGTGAAAAATAACGTACTCGACATTTGTGGCCCAGTACCGCAAAATCTGCATCAAGAATGAAAATAATGATCGAGATACTTAAATACTTTCGTAAATGCATAGACTGAATAAGTTATCACAACAATATCAGGGTTACAAGAGCCGTAATTACCATAAATAGTTGTAACGATCGTAACGCCGGTCAACAATAGGGTAAGATCGTAACTAATAACACTCTTAGTAACTGCATGAAACGACATAAGTCTTCTAAAAAAAATAGGGTGGTTTCAATAGTAATAAGTAACATTTTGCAATCTGAAAATGATTTAAATCAATTAACATTTTTTTCAGTTATTAGAGACCTCTTAATGTGGAACGTAGGAAGAGTGCGTCTTGTTAGGTCAGCGATACTACTCGAAAAAGTACAATGTCTTTTCTCTTATCATACAAATAAAAATTAACAGAGGATATATCATCTTTTTTTTAACAACTGCCTACGCAGATAATATATTGTGCTTATTGTGTTTGTCCTTTTCACTCGATGCACTTCAGATGAAAAAGTGTCAACCTTTTTCACATACTACAGAAAAAAGAAAGACTTTTCTTCAAGCATATTCACAAGTAAAAATACGCCAGGAGACGGCACATCGTTTCAACACACCGTCAGCCCGGGGACGACCTCGGTGATGACACGAGGTATCTCTTGCAACTTTGCGCTATCTTGTTCTGACTGGCAACTGTAGCGCCTCCCAGTCGTCGTGCGAGGTCAGTCCCCGTCCGTGCTGTGATCGGAGCCGTAGCTGATCGGGGTGATCAGCTGTTGTGATCCTATAGTTCCAAAATGGTGACGTACACTGTAGCGCCAAAGAAACTGGCATAAGCATGCGTATTCAAATGGAGAAGTATGTAAACAGGCAGAATACGGCGCTGCGGTCGGCAACGCCTAGGCGATGAGGTTGGGATTTTCCAGTAAAACATCAAATCTCGACATCGCAGCAGTCGGAAAAAGATTCTGCAAGAACGGACCAACGACGACTGAAGAGAATCGTTCAACGTGACAGAAGTGCAATGCTGGGCCATCAACAACTGTCAGTGTGCGAACCATTCAACGAAACATCATCGATATGGGCTTTCGGAGCCGAAGGCCCACTCACGTACACATGATGACTGCACGACACAAAGCTTTAAGCCTCACCTGTGCCCGTCGACACCGACATTGGACTCTTAATGACTGGAAACATGGACGAGTCTCGTTTCAAATTGTATATAGCGGAGAGACGTGTGCGGGTGTGGAGAGAACCTCATCAATCCATGTTACAGGGGACTGTTCAAGCTCGTGGAGGCTCTGTAATGGTGTTGGGCCGTGTGCAATTACAGTGATGTAGGACCTCTGATACATCTAGATAGGACTCTGATATGTGACACGTACGTAAGCATTCTGTCTGATCATCTGCATCCATTCATGTCCAATGTGCATTCCGACGGAATTGGGTAATTCCAGCAGAACAATGCGACACTCCACACGCCCATAATTGCTACAGAGTGGCTCCAGGAACACTCTTCTGAGTTTAAACACTTTCGTTGACCACCAAAATCCTCAGACATGAACATTACTGAGCATGTCTGGGATGCCTTGCAACGTGCTGTTCCTAAGAGATCTCCACCCTCTCGTACTCTTACGGATTTATGGTGCATGTTCTCTCCACCACTATTTCGGACATTATTCAAGTCCGTGCCACGTAGAGTTGCGGCACTTCTGCGTGCTTGTGGGAACCCAACACGATATTAGGCAGGGGTACCAGTTTCTTTGGCTCTTCAATGTATTGAAACGTATACATGACTACAAAAATTCGAGCGCGCTTCTTCTTCACTATAACTCAAGGGCATACATAAGTCTGCGCAAATAAAGAGGAGACCACAAAACTTCGGTCGATTGTTCTTCCACATCCACTCTACGACCTGGATCTACTCGTACTTTCCTATTTCCATCTCTCTGGCCCTCTGTAAGATGGTCTGCTCGGCAGTTATGGGAAAGTTAGTGATGCAGCAAGAACTTTGCTAAAAAACAGATTAGTAATGTGCTACGATGAAGGCATATAGGATCTCACATTCCTGTGACGTAAGGCAATAGAACTCTACGGGGATTACCTTGAACAAAACTTTAATAGCCAAAGATTAAACCATGAATAAAACCATGCCATTTGCATATAAAAAGGTGTTCCATAACTTACGGAGCGACCCACATTTTTGCCCTGTTGTTTTGTGCTTCAGTACTAACACGAATCTGATGCAGCCCTACATCCTAGTATATCCTGCGGAACCTCTACATTGCCCCTCATCCCTTGCCAACACACATACTTCTATCCAGTACCAAACCGACCAATCCTTGATGCCTCAGGATGAGCTCATGTGTCCTGTCAACCGTTGTCATCTTTTCGTCTAGTTTTACTGTAAATTTTTTCACCAATTTGCTTTAGTATCTCCTCTCTACTTATTTGATCTACCCATTAAATCTTCACCATTCTTCTACAGCACTACAGCACCACATTTCAATAGCTTCACTTCTTTTCTCATCTGTCATCGTAAAAGGTGACCTTCCAAACACCTTCAGATAAGACTTCCTGATACTTGAACTGGTATTTCATGGTCATTAATTCCTCTTTTGTAGAAACACTTGTCTTGCAGTTGCTAGTCTGCATATTATATACGCTCCACTTCGGCCATGGACAGTTACGTTGCTACTCACGTATAAACTAATTTACTCCATATTTGTGTCTCGTTTACTGATCTGTTTCACTCATAATCCTCCGATTTCATTCGGTTACTTTCGATTACCCTTGTTTTATATACACTCCACTTCGGCCATGGACCCTCACGTGTAAACTCATTTGCTCCATTTTTGTGTCTCATTTACTGATCTGTTTCACTCGTCATCGTCCGATTTCACTCGGTTACTTTCGATTACCCTTATTTTACTATCGTTGATGTTCAACTTACAACCCCTCTTCAGGACACTCTGTATCCCACTCAACAGACATATCAAGTACTTTGCTATGTTTGACAGAATTCCAGTTTCATTAGGAAACGTTAACGTTATTAAAGGTTTCCACAAATTACTGCAATCAGTCACCTTCTGTTCTATTATTCAATTTTTAATTTCTGTTAGCGGTTTCGAATCGTCTAGTGATTAACCATCAAGTGCTACATATTCATTACATGTTTGTAACATTGTAGGGGGCGTGTAGCTGTGACAAAATATATAAAACTAACATGTAAGTACTCAAAGTGGCGAAAATTATTGACATAATGAAATTGATTTAGTTGCATTACTTACAGTTAGTAGTATCTTATAGTTTGTTCTTGGAGCACAGATTGTTTGGAAAACATAACGCGTGTTTTCCAGTGGCGTTAATTTTACACCACTTCACAAATGTAACCACAGGTAACAACTTCCACATGCTTTACAAAACGTAAATAAAGCAAAGACCATTATTACGTTCTGAGTGTTTGTGTTAGAGCAGGGAGTTTCTTTGTTCAGCACTTGCATTGCACCTTGGCGACAGTAATCACACATCTATTTAAATTATATTCATTATTGAAAAATAATATATATTTACATTACATACTTTAGATGTGGTATTTACAAAATCTATTAAAAAGTGAGTTTGGATGATATTTCATCTAACATATTAAGGCCAAAATTGTGTTTTTCCCTTTGTGTGGTTTAAAGAGTTTTGCAAGTAGATCTTATATCAACTTGAAAACAGAATGAGATTTTCACTCTGCAGCGGAGTGTGCGCTGATATGAAACTTCCTGGTAGATTAAAACTGTGTGCCGGACCGAGACTCGAACTCGGGATCTTTGCCTGTCGTGGGCAATACCGGGTAGAGCACTTGCCCGCGAAAGGCAAAGGTCCCGAGTTCGAGTCTCGGTCCGGCACACAGTTTTAACCTGCCAGGAAGTTTCAACCTGAAAACAGTTTAAATCACACAAAGTGAAATTAAGTTCCCACACAAACAACAAAATACAAAACAAAATAGTTCATAGCAGTAAAATAGCCAACCCCCCATTCACAAATATGGTATATACAAACTAACCTGTGACAGCTGCTCCTGCTACTACATTGGGCAAACAGGAAGAAACGTTGCAATTCTATACAAAGAGCACACAGAAGCACTCCATTAAAAAAAAAAAAAATAAACTTAGCTTTTCAGCCCACCTAGCGCAATACAGTCATTCAGTTACAGACATCAAACAAACCGACATGTTCTGTACACCGCAGACAAAGGATTAAAGACGGATCTCCTGGAAAAATTAGAGGTTTCCGCCCACAACAATAAATCACGCGACACAACTTAAATGAACAAACTGACTTAGCAAACAAACTATTTTTTCAAAAAAAAAAAAAAAAAATTCCCCACTCTTCTCACACACCTACCTTTCCAAATTGGTACACCTGCTCGTCACTCTCTGTCGTCTTCTAGTACACACACACACACACACACACACACACACACACAATATTCATTGAGAGTTCTAATGTTTATTTCATTAGTACCGATGAATGTGTACTAAACATCAAAATAAATGTCAAAAACGTGATTTCAGCACTTAGATTGAATATCATCTACACTCTCTTTAAGAGATTTTGTAGATAGCACATGTAAATTTTTTATTTAATAATACATATTATTTTGTAATAATGAACATAGTTTAAATCGATATATAATTCCTGTCGCCAATGTGCAATGCAGGTACTGAACAAAGAAACTCTCTGCTCCATCACAAACTCTCAGAACGTAACTTTAATCATGCTCTTTGCTTTATTTACGTCTTGTAAAGCATGTGGGAGTTGTTACTTATGGCTAAATTTGCGAAGTGGTGTAAAATTAACATCACTGTAAAGCATATGCCATGTTTTCAAAACAATGTGTGCACCAAGAACAAACCGAAAGATGATACTAACTGTAAGCAGTGCAGTTGCATAGATCTCATAATGTAAATAATTCTCGCCATATTCAGTGCTTACATGTTTCGTTCACACATTTCGCCACAGCTACATGACCCCCGCAATGCTGCAACCATGCAACGAATATATAGCAACTGACGATGAATTGCTAGTCGATGCGAAACCTGGGATGGAAAATAAAAATTGAATAATAAAGCAGAAGGTTGCAATAATGTGTGGAAACCTTTATTCTTCATGGTTACAGCGCTCCATGTCCACAATGGATAAAAGTTTTATCAACGTTTTTGTGTTTTTTTTCCCTGAACTTCCACACACAGAGCGCACAGTAGAGTGACGGGGCAGGTGAGGCGTAGTGACAGACTGACAATCGAGAGGAACTTTATTATACTTCAACTATACATCTCGTCGTTGTCAGTGTGATGAGAATGGGCCCCATTGCAGAGTGGCAGGTCGGCGATGTCCAGTGGATGGCTGACTTCCACTCCACTGAGGAGGTACACGTGTCGGTGACCTACAGTGCCGACTGCACGGCAGCAGAAACTCAGCGACGCATCAGTCGACCAAGGACCTGACGACAAAGGCGCTCTCTTTCCTGTGTCGCGATGGCGTTCCGCTGTTGAACGCCGATGCCCAAGTGATCCGGGTCCAGCCCACGTCCACCACAGTGAGGAGGGAAGGCGGCTGCGAACAGGGCGTGACCCACTGCTCCCTGGCAGAATTCTGCTTGTGGTAGGTGCGCACAGCAGGTCAGCGGTGCTGTGACACCGAGTCCAAAAGCGCAGACCTCGTGGGAGAAGCGGCCGACCCAAACTGGTCTCAAACACATGGCTGTAGCCTGTGGTGCCCAGTGATCTAGCATAGCCCAGGGATCCTGACAGTGCTGTTGGACTCCGAATGAATCTGCCTCAAAATTCACAGTTATTTATAAGGCTCTGGGGCACATTTATTATACTTTTACATGGTTCCAGCCGTGCAGCTCATAACAAGGTTCTTGCCCTAGTGCGGTGACACTGCCCTGCCCACTGTGGCTATTACTGCTGTGCAGTGCAGGTTTGACCGAGCATGGCTAGCCCATCTCACAATCCTTTTGCGTACGTGCTGTTATGACCTACATGACGTCACACTGTGCTCACTGGTTAGCTGTATCTAAAACAGTGCTTCACAGTGGCTTTATTACAAATTCCCACAAATTTTACTTAATATTAAGTAGCGACGCTACACAACTTGTGTCCTGCTTTCTTTTATTGTTTGCTCAATGTAAAGTTGGAACAAAATCAGGGATAGTCTTGCACCCAGTTTCAGTCCTATATCTATTGCTTCTCTTTCATTCTTTGGCTCTTATAAATGCAGTCTGCTTTCTATACAAGCTCCCAGTGCGTTATACCTATTTACCTCAGAATTTCTAAATGTGTATTCCAATCAGCATTGTCAAATGCTTTCTCAAAATCTACAAACGCTATAAATGTAAGTTTGTCTTTCTTCTCCTAAGACAAGTCATAGGGACAGTTTTCAACATTCTCATGTGCCAGACAACCATGAACTCGATGCTGTACGCGTTGTCAAATCACCCATCTCCTCATTCTCTGAAGTTAAAGTTAAATGGGGTACAGTCCATATGTATGTAAAATTTAGTCATCGTTGTTCGTGGATAAGATGCGGTGCATTCATCAACATCCAACTCATATAGGTCTACCCTGCCATCATTACCATTACACAATTTTCAGAAGTTTTATATTCTTAATCTATTTGTAGCAATTATTAGCTACTATTGTATGCTTTCAATAAGATGTAAGAAGGTTACGTCGTCAACTCGGATTGCTTAGACATACATGAACACAAAATAATCCGCTCTCATCCCCATCATAAACACAAAGAAACCTTGCAAACATAAGAACTTAGAATGTAGCAAATGAATGAGTCTTAGTCTACTATTCATCAACATGCTAGAGCTCGCTGGAGGATAAGTTCATTCAGTTTAGGATATTTTTCAGGACTGCACCACTTTAATATTGCATTTCGTATCTGGCAACAGGGGCCATTTTAACTCTCTGTGGACCCCTATTCTGAACCTGTTGCATTGTCCTGAAAGGATAATTTTGGAACAACAAAGAATTTAAAGATCTAGTGACTCTTAATCGATCATGACTATTTGAAAAATATGAAAATCTTTACCAGTCAAAAAATTTTGAAATTAACCTGTACTAGTACGTGGTTTGAGCTCCGAAATAAAAATCTGTAAGCTCTAGTTACTTATCACAACACTAAAAAGCTTTTCATACAACGCAGTCTCCATTAATAATTTGGCTACTGCATGTAACAGACACAACATCACATTAAAACACCTTAGTATGTTCCTGATTATACAAGGAGTATTCAATAAATAATGCAACATACTTTTTTGCTGCCAATTTTGGTTGAAAAATTTGAATTTTTTTTGTGGGGCATCGTGTAATATTCCCGCTTCAGATCTTTTAGCTTCATACAATTACGAGGGGTGTCGGCACAATACGTCGCCTTCAAAATGGCGTCTGTAACGGAGGTGCGTTCCAAGCACAGAGCCGTCATCGTTTCTTTTGAAGGGAAACCAGAGCATCACAGATATTCATAGGCACTTGCAGAATGCCTGCGCAAACCTGACACTGAACAGGAGCACGGCGAGGCGTCTGTCGTCATAGCGCAAGACTGCGCAAACCTGTCATGTTTCCCGCGTGCCAGCCGGCCGCACACAGCTCTGACTCCTGCAATATTGGAACCAGCGGACATTCTCATTAGAGGTGACTGACGGATTACAATCAGACACTTCGGTGCTCAACTGACCTCATCAGTGTCTGCGTACCCCAGAGGAGCTCAAAAAACATCTACTCTGCAGCCCGGATCTCTCACCTTCCGACTGTTTGGCCCAATGAAGGATGCACTCCTGTACCTGAGTGATGGGGAGGTTTTTGATGCAGCAAGACGTTGCGTCTGTCGTCGACCAATAGAGTGACACCACGCAAGCGTACAGGACCTCCTAGTAAGGTGGCGTAAGGCCGTCGCTTTGAGACAGGATGATGCTGAAAGTAGGATTCTGTAGCCAAATGAGTGAGGAATAATGTGGTGCAGTGTAATCCTGTATAACACCAACCGGCTTTCAGAAAAAAGTTATTGCATTACTTATTGAACGGCTCTCGTATATGTTCAATATGAGTCACCTCATTGTGGGAGAAATTTCAGGAAGTAGAGTTTGTAAGTGGAAGTCGATGTAATAATACGAAAAATTTATTCAGATTCAAACCAAGAAGGAATCTTGCTGCAAAGTCACTCTTGAAAACAGGAACACAAAAAACTAACATGAAATACTGAATTTAATTATGTGGTGTTTTGATTGACATTGTTAAAAAGACTGAAGGAAGAACAAAATCAGAGTTCCTCATCGGCGCAATTAGCGTTAGTGAGAGAAATAACCCTATGAACTGCGCATGCGAGATGCACAAACAACGAGATAAATGCAAGTTGCTTAAGGTACGGATTCCAAGACATGAAACCAACACCTCAGACTACAGTAAAAAGCTGTATTAAGATATTCAAACTACACAGTCTGCACTGGATGGCAGCCAAAAAATGATAGTTAGGATGGGATTCTCAGGAAACGAATGAACAGAAGTCTAAATTCTCTGTTAACAGCCCATACTCTTTTTTAAGGAGCGCCAGCAAGCTTGCAGCCAGTGTGATGAACGCGAAAGTGCCTCAAAGTATGAAAATATAGGGGAATGCTGAAAAAGTGTCCCTGATATGTCATACTAATACGCATAATCGATTTACTAGGTTGGTGGTGCCTGTAAAAGCCTTACTTCATTTTATTTGACATGGCATAGACAGCGTCTGGTAGGGGAGGCACTGCGAAGGAACGTACGGAAATATTGTTGGAATGGTGCGAAATTTCCCGCATTTCGAAGGAACCAAATGGCGGGATACTTGTTGACGATCATGCTGAATAGAAATTTCCTATGTCATCCTTGCGGCCGCGCTTAAGGAATTAAATCCCGGAAACGGCAACTTCAGAATAAACCGAGCAGTCCCTGGAAACCACCTCAGAATGTTACCCAACTTCAAGCAAGCTTTTCTGCTCCAATGTCAAATGCGGGATGTTGTGGGATCCAGTTCCTTGCACGAAAAGATTTCAACCATCAATCAACAACTTGCAGTGCCCTCTTCAGTAATAAAATAAATAGAATTGATACAGAATTGTGAAGCAATCAGTACCAGTCATGTTATGTGACCTCCTCGACTTTTTTTGCACATTCATTTGTCATCTGGTTTTGGCATTATCGAAAAATTGACTGGTTCTACAGTTGTAAGAGAAAATGAAATTTAACAGTCACACTGGAAAGTAACAATGGCTACAAATGTTATGACTAATGTGATGTTTTACAACAACGTAAAAGAAAGGAAATTTCTGTAGGCCACGTCTTGTGGTTATACACAAAATAATTCTAAGATACATTGAACTACTACGGCAGTTCTATGTATTGCACTACAATGACAGGTATATCTTTCATAATGTAATAGAGATTTTGACAAATTTTGTTATTTACAATTTGTAGTATAATTATTACGACCAAAAATTTTAAAAACTTACATTTCCAGTTCTTTGTATGACTTTTGAATTTTCCAGTCAAATACTCAGACAGGTCGCATTTCAGTAAGCTACTTGTGAGCTTTTGTGGATCTTAAGATATACTGTACGTTTTTCCCAACATCTCGTTTATGAATAAAATTATCTGAAATGGTTTTCCCTTTCTTCGAGAGTTCCAGCAGACTCGTCTGATGACAGGAATTTAAAAAAATTGTGTCTTGCTTTCTATGGAGCGAGGTGTGTAAGAAATGGGCATTCCGCAAATCGAACTCATTTCAAACTACCAAAATTCCACTAACCAGTCTTTCAAAGGTCTTAACGATTTCCCCCATCGGAGTGCCACATGTTTGTTGTCACGGCACTGGGAGTTGCACGAAACGGAGTGTGATGACTGTGTGAGTAGGTAGACGAGGAGAGAACGGTTGCAAAGTGCGTAGTTGACAGTTCCTCTTCCCCCCCTCCCTCCCCTCCCTATGATGTCATTGATGCCATGATCCACTATTGCCAGATTTCTCCTAGTAACTCAATTGCTCTATGTATAAAATGGCAAAACATCCAGATTTTTGCACGAAAGTAACTTTTGTGGGAAACTATAAAAATAGTCCAGTTATGTTAAAGTGTTTTCCCAAACGCCCATGATATCACTGTGGAAGTACGGCTGTTGTCCTAGGTATATACTGGTGGAAAATTAAAAAATCATTATGGTACATTGCCATGTTGGTGTGAAATTCAAAAACTCAAAAAGGCGACGCAAGATGGTGATCTTTGCATATAGGTACAGGCTCTATGACATCAGTATCCAAGACAGCTACCCAGGACGGCAGTTCCATGTTACCAGAATCCAAGATGGATGATCTGGAATATGAGTGCAGTCTGCAGTGTTGCCAGATCTTTTCCTCCCTGAGACGAAGGTTGTTTGTTTCCCCTACAGATACAAATCCTGTGCTTCCTGAACTAAGGGCAAGGTCACCCCCCTCCACCTGCACCGGTTCTGGGGCAAAATGTACCTTTTACACCTGGAGTCTTAACCTTTCTCACTCTGCACATAGTAACCCTTTCATCAACATTAAAAACAACTTAACATGCTTTCCCCAACACTCACATGTGTGTGCCTGTTTTTCGCTGTGTGATCACTTATAAAATTCGTGATGTAAAACATATACGACTTCTCCAATTTCCCTAAGTTTGGATCTTTCCATTTGGTTATGTTTATGTTTTTGACACCACACTGGGGTTGAAAGGATCCTCTACAATCTCCAGATGTGCTGCCTCATACCGCCATTGCCCCCACACCTGGTCACGGGCACTGCAGCACCTGGTTGCATACGCAGGTCACCAGTTAGAGGCTGACTCAGCATTCACGCAGACACCACTACCACTGCCACAGCATGACTGTTGCGTAGCTGCTACTTTCACCATCTCAGACTTCTGTGGGCTGTTCCACAACCGTGCACCAGACCGCTACATCACCTGTGGGTTGCCACACACAATGCTCTGCCTGCCGGCCTGCATCTGCGGACAGTTTGGACAGCACAGTACAGCATGTGATGTTACTCCTCTCTCCCCCTGAGTCATGGATGTATGCAGCCATGCTGCTATTTTCTGGAAATGTGTCACTAAGCTGTCAGGGTTACCTCCAGATACTTAAAGCTGAACATATAGTAAGAATAATTATTATTTATAACTGAGACATTAAGTGTAGTAACCAGTCAGCTATTTATAGCTGTCAAACTTTTCCACAAAATGGGAAATCATTCAGGCATATTAGTCATCCAGATGTGTCATTTAGCCAGTAAACAGTCTAATATACACAGCTGCTTTCCGTTTCCTATTATTCAGTCCTAGCAAAAATGCTAACATTAGGTTTTTCCTCACATACAACTGCAATAGATCCGTCATGCAATTTTTCTCGTGAAGTTACCAAAATTACACTTCAATATATATATATCCCGTGTGGGGTTGTTGGTACTCGCATCGGGTGCCTCCCCGGGTGGCGGATAGGGGAAAGCTTCCTAGATATAGGTGGTACTGGGGAAATGAAATACCCAGGGCGGACCAAAAACCAATAAACCCAGTGGCGTCTGTTCAGCATCTGGCGGCCAGTGGCCAGCGTCTGTTCCTCTAGTTGAGGCGGCTGCACAAAATCTTCTCGAACTCAAAAATCGAGTCGTATACCTGTGGCCTCAACAGAGATCACCACAAAAACTAAAATTCAACTTGAACGCATGATGGAAAAGACGACCACAGAGTCACTACCCCAGGCACCAGTCGATAGACTGGATTCACCTGATCATAGGATTCTGGGGGATCAGAGACACCATGCGGAGAAGAATCGGAGCTTCTCAAAAACTCCTCACACTCTCAAAACGAAACGTAAAAATTTTATTGGTACAATTAATGTGAACACCCTCACTAAAACAGGCAAATTAAAGCAACTTACCAACGCAATGGGAAAATTTAACCTGAAAATCACTGCATTGCAAGCGACAAGATTCACAGATGAAGGACACTTTAACACAGAGAATTACAGGATCTACAAGGGCAAACCTGCCATAAAAGTAAGAGACAAACTACCACTTTTCGGAACAGGATTCGCCGTACACACTTCCGTACTCGACTCAGTTATTGACTTCACGTCTCCCAATGAAAGAGTCTCCCTGTTATCAGTAAAATCAGCTAATAAAGCATACGCTCTGATCAATGTGCACGCCCCCAAATATCACCACAATAAAATCTACCCTGAAACAGTGGACAATTTCTGGGAAACACTAGAAGAAACAACAAATAAAGTACCTAGGCACCATGCGAAAATCTTAGTAGGCGATTTTAACGCACAATTAGGGAAGGAAAAAAAAATCAGAGATACCACTGGACCCCACACCAAACACAAACGTACCAACAAGAATGGTGAAAAACTAATCGACTTCTGCAGAAACTTTGGACTTAAAATAATGAGTACCCAGTTTCAATAACCTGCACATAAATTAACCAATGGAGATCACCCAGTCTTAGACAGGGTGAATACCAAATAGACCATGTCGCAATTTCCAAAGAAAACATAAAAGAAATTCAAAACATCAGAACTCGCAAAGGTGTCTTTGAATCAGATCATCATCATCTCCAAATAAAAACAAAATTCCAATCCCAACAGAATGCTAAAAAGGCCACCCAAAAGTACCAAACCAGATCCGGAATATCTGCAACTCAACAAAGAAAAAATCATCATGCAAATTAATCAGGAAAAATCAACAGACTGGAAGAAACTAAGAGAGAAAATTCAGGAAGCCCTCAAATTAGGACAACCCCCTCGCGACAGGAAACATCGCTGGTGGAATGCAACCTGTGACGAGGCAGTCGACAACCGAATAACTGCACGGAAAAAATTTAGCAGTCACAAAACTGAAGAAAACTGGAAGAACTTTCTTAAAACTCAAAAACAGACTTCAAAAATAATTAGAAAAGAAAAACTGGGATATGACAACAACAGACACTCTGAAATCCAGCAGGATTTCATCAAAAATAATACAGGAAATTTTTATAAGACTTTCAGAGAAAACTTACAGGGATACCAAGCGCCTAGCTTGTGCTTCAAGAAACCCGATGGCTCTTTGGAAACCAACACGAAAAATAACTGCAAAATCTTAGCCCAATATTTCAGTTCCCTCCTCAACTGCGAACCACCCCAAGAAAAACTTGTCTTCTCTTCTCCAGTATTCACACACCCAGACTCGCATGCCCCGGATCTTGAAGAAATTATGGAGATAGTCAAGCAGTTGAAAAATAACAAAGCACCAGGAGAAGATCGGATCATTGCTGAGTTCTGCCAACTAAACGATCCTATACTTCTGCAGAAATTTCACCATATAATGTCAGACATATGGATAACGGAGCAGATACAAGAGGACTGGAAATGCACTCTAATTCACCCGCTACACAAAAAGGGCGACAAGACAGACATGAACAATTACAGAGGAATTTCCCTGCTCCCAGTCGCTTACAAAATCCTTTCCAAAGCGCTTTTCAACAGGACAGAATCCCAAGCAGATACACTAATTGGTGAATACCAGGCCGGATTCAGAAAAGAAAGCTCATGTGCGGAACAGATCTGGTGCTTAAAGACAATATTACAAATGAGGAAATGCAGAAACACCGTAGTTACATTCATCGACTTCAGGAAAGCATATGATTCAGTGGACCGTGGAACCCTATTTAAAATCATGGAAGAATATGGGATCGACCGAAAGACACGAAAAATCACAGAACAGACACTTGCGGGAACAACGGCCAAAGTGAAATTCATGGGCGAAGTATCAGAACCCTTCGAAATCAAATCTGGAGTCCGACAGGGGGACGGACTATCCCCAATCCTTTTCAACATTGTTCTAGAAAAGATAATCAGGGAATGGGAACCTCACGTAAAGGGTATCCAAATTGGTATCAAGAAAGAGAACCGAATTAAAGTCAAGTGCCTTGCTTTCGCTGACGATATTGCAATTATCACCAATAACAGAACAGCAGCGATTCACGCAGTGGAAAAACTACATGAAATTTCACAAAAAACCGGACTACAGATATCTTATGAAAAAACCCAATATATGGAAAGGCAGCCAGAAAATAAATCCCCTTTAATAACAAAATATGGTAAAATTGCACAAGTCTGCCATTTTAAATACCTCGGTGAAACTATACAGTCCTCAGGATTAAACCAATTGGCAATGAACAAAGAATCACCAAGCTCCAGAAGGCCTACAAGCTAACATGGACGCATTACAACAAGAAGTGCATTTCGACAGACGCAAAATTAAGGCACTATACAACCGTGATTCTTCCAGAAGCAATCTATGCAGCTGAAACAATGGTGATTGATGGTCATTCAAAAATTAAGGAAATAGAAAAGCAGGAAAGAAAAATTCTCAGGAAGATTTACGGTCCAATCAACAAAAATGGCATTTGGATGAAGAGACCACAAAACGAACCCTATAGAAAGATCAACATAGTAACAGTTGAAATCAGAAAGCGCCGAGCCAAATTTTATGCACACATCTACAGGATGGAAGACTCCAGAACAGCAAAGAAATTATTCAATATTATAACAAGGAGTAAATGTGGCACAGAATGGCTGAAAGAAGTCCAGAGGGATCTACAGCAGATCAACATAAAAAATCTCGAAGATCGCACCGAGTGCCGGCATAAAATCACAAGTGTGAAGTTTGGGGAAAGAACATCGCGTCAGCCTGGTAAAAAATGGACAGAGGAACGGAAGAAGGAGCATTCTGAGAGGATGAGGAGGTTTTGGGAAGCAAAGAAGAAAAACATCCGAAGATGAAGTTATGAATTCAAGTTCAATCGCTCTCCTAAAGGGGAACAATCGTTATATAACGACTGTTCCCCTTATATATATATATATATATATATATATATATATATATATATATATATATATGAAGACAGACGTTGACTGTGAGTATTGTATCACAGACACAGTCCCTTTGACTGTTCAGAGATGTCACTAAACACGCCCAAAGATGTAAACAACCAAGCATGAGCAGCGCCTATTAGACAGAGGGGGTCCGACAGCCTATCAGTTCCAGTCATTCCACCTGGAAGGAGGTACACGGCTCGTGTTGTCTGTAGTTCAACCATGCCTAGACGGTCAATACAGCGGTTCGATCGCGTCCGCATTGTTACTTTGTGTCAGGAAGGTATCTCAACAAGGGAGTTGTCCTGGCGTCTCGGAGTGAACCAAAGCGATGATGTTCGGACATGAGATACAGAGAGACAGGAACGGTCGATGACCTGCCTCGTTCAGGCCGCCCAAGGGCGGATTATGGCTCGGAGGAACCCTGACACCAACGCCACCATGTTGAATAATGCTTTTCGTGGAGCCACAGGACGTCGTGTTACGACTCAAACTGTGCACAATATGCTTCAAGATGGGCAACTTCACTCCCGACGTCCATGGTGTGAGCAAACGAGCATTTCACTCTCATTTAAGTATATGGCCGAAAGAGTCAGCCTACAGGAATTGTGAAACGAACCCTGTCGTCCAGGACCGCGTACCAGAAAGGGCGCAGATTCACCACGAGATGGGGAAACGCACAGGCGTCTATTGTCTATTGAGGCCTAAGCGCTGTAGTGTGCGAGTGAGACAGACGAGAACCTACGTCATAGGGAAACCCAGTAGAAACCTTTTGTGGCCAAGGAGACGAAGTAGTGTTAAATATGGCGGACCTAAGATCGGCCATGAACGGAAACATTTATGAAAACTATTTAGTTCTGTAGTAAGCAGGGAATGAAGCCACAGTAATTTCAATCTGCCATCCTCCATAATTTTCAGGGATATCCCAATAAAACTTGAATATTGGTCAAATCTACATTTGTTTAGGATTTACTGTTGAAATGAAATTCACAAGTTTTGTAGCAAAGACCTGAACGCTAAAAACTGAACGCTTTGGTCTATCTTGACGATCGACATTAAAATGACAAATGTTTTAAATGTCAACTCTTTAACTTCATTTGTTTAAAAGACATAGTAAATTTAAATTGCCAGTATTTACAGTTAAGTATTAGATCTTCATTTCCTTTACACAAAACACGTTGAATGATGACAGCATAACACCTTATTGAATCATTAGGTAATAGAATATCTGTTGTAGAGTTTACTGCATAATAGTTACTTTTGTTCTTTATTTGTTTCTCGGTAGGCATGTTGGTGCAAGATTAAGGGCCGTGGCATTCAAAGCTAAGAAGGAAATTTTATTGGTTTTATGTAAAAGAATTTAACGTTTATTATTTAATGGATATTATTGTTACTTTATTTAGAACGTGAAAGTGGTCAAGCTGCAGCCAATCAGATGGACGGCTTCAGGAAAGGGAACTGCGACAGTCAGTTGAGCGAGGATATTCGGCGTGGGAAACGCGGCCGGGGACGGGCAGAGCCAACGCTGGTGCAGACGTGAAAGCGGGCAGTTCAGCTGGAGACACCAAAGTGAACAGTTAGGATTGAGACGCGATAGCGGA
The DNA here is from genome assembly GCF_021461395.2 of Schistocerca americana. Taxonomy (NCBI): domain Eukaryota; kingdom Metazoa; phylum Arthropoda; class Insecta; order Orthoptera; family Acrididae; genus Schistocerca; species Schistocerca americana. The sequence continues at coordinate 553,084,877 of NC_060121.1, read as the reverse complement.
CAGTCGGTCTCTAGGCAGTTAGAAAGTGAAACGACTTAGAAAATTTCGCGTTGTGTGGTATGGCTCTATGGCTCTAAGTAGTATGGGACTTAACATCTAAGGTCATCAGTCCCCTAGAACATAGATCTACTTAAACCTAAGTAACCTAAGGACAACACACACGTGCATGTCCGAGGCAGGATTCGAACCTGCGACCGTAGCGGTCGCGCGGTTCCAGACTATAGCGCCTAGAGCCGCTCGGCCACACCGGCCGGCGTTGTGTAGTATCGCGGGACTTAGTCTCTGAGCGGTGAGCAGCCGCGCGCCTGGTGTGAACTTTTCGTATGGAGTATCGGACTTGTGTTTCGCGATGAGACTGTGAATGATTGAACTGTGTCAAATGTATATGCGCTCGAATGTAACAGTAACTCTAAATACGACCACTTTCGTCATTAGTTTGCTTTCTGAATAAACAATCTTCTAACCAAATCACAGCTGTGTGGCTTACGTCATTTATGGGTCGTTAATTTAGTTCCTGATATTATTATTACTCTTATTATATGTTATATTACCTTCGTATTTCGCAAACTTGCCATCAGCCAGACAATTTAACCAAAGGGTCACAAGCGTGTAATGCGACACGTGCGGTTCAACCCCTAGACGAGTTTGAGCCAAGACATTTCGACGAAGAGGAATCGCATGTGAGCCCGAACATCTTTGGGATGTTAGCTCGCACCCAGATATTGAGATGCTGTGTTGTAAAAGACATGTGTCAACTTTAAAATCTTGACCAATTTGGTATGTTGTTGTTTTTTGAGCAAGGAATTCTTGGGTGCCTTTGCCAATGTGTCCATAGGCACTAAAGGCAAACAACCTGTGAATGTGTGGCAGCGCAATGTATCTGGTGATTTCCGTAACATCTCGTATTTAGAAGTAAACAACTTATATGGCCAATCCATACAGCAACCATTACCGGTTAAAGGGTGTCAATGGATATCTGATTAAAAAAAAAAAAATTAAAAAAATCTGAGAAGTGCCAGCAGATTGTGAAATGCGGTCCTTTATAGAGGTATTTTCATGTACCCTATTAGTTTACAGGTTTGCACAGCTATTTGCCGCTGTGTCCAGAATGCCAAGTTTCAGAAAACAGTTCCCGCCACAAGTTGATGACAACACTGGTGGGAAAATCGTGATACATACTGCATTATCGTAATCTCCAGTAATGTCTCAAGTTGGAATTTAAACTGGATAGTCATTTGTACTATTTCCTTCAGGCAGCATCCCTGGTTGAAGGGGTATATTGATTTAAACACCGAAAAGAGGGTTCCTCCGATGCGTACATTTGACAAAGAGTTTTATAAACCTATGAATAATGTCATTTTCTGAAAAACTATTCCAAATGTCAGAGAACATCGTGACTCTACTTAGTTACCCCCGGGAAAGGTGCATTAGGATGCAGCAGTTTATATCACCAGGCCAAATTTTCAATGGGCCACAATCTTCAGCGAAGATTCCATTGCTTTGGCGGTGGAGAAGGTTTCGAAAGAATTCACGATTCCTATTTATATGGGTATGTGTATAAAAGCCCTATTCAAACTCCACATGTACGAGTTCCATTATGAGTTTGCAAGAATTTATTTTGCAGATCCAAAGTGACTTTATGTGGGTACCGACAGGTTCATCTATTGGATAAAGGATTACAATTCATATGAAGTAACAAGGTGCTACCCTCACGTATTCAACAGATCTTGACATGTGAATGATAATGCTTATGGCAAACAATAAGATTACCAGCCTGATGAAATACGAGGCACATCTGTCGCCAAATGTGAAGTTTGTAGGTCTCCACTCGACAATGTACGCATAATGCACAGACATAGGCGCCACCATTAGAGAGGATAAGAGTGTGTGACGTGTGGTATCAATGCATCTCGTGGCTGAAGACTTCTTGAAGTGTCTGTGCGATGGTTCTGGTGCCGCACTATCTCCCGTTCCACATATGGTGCAACAAGTCAATATTCAGCACTGAAGACATAAAGTTCACTGCATAACAGAATGTGAACCCCATCGAACATACAGTTAATCTGTGAGCAAATGGATTAATTAAAAGTGTATTAATGAAAAGGGGACGCTCCTCTGTAGAATATATCACATAGAGATTTTGGTCGGCCAGGACACTTGGTGGGGTAGCTGAGGTGGTTAAGGCGACCGTTCGTATAAAGTGGGAAATACGTGTTTGACTCTTAGTCCAGCACAAAAAATTTTCGTCTGTCGCCATTGCATTCGCGCAATAGCTTAAAACGCTAAATATCCGATGTTTACACAGATCATCCAGAACATTATGACCACAGACATACATCGATATAAACCCGTCCAGGCGATAGTTGCTTCATCTGGCAACGTATGACTGCTAGTCAGACAAAAACACAGTACATTTAGAATCAGTGAGTGTGCTGTCCGTGTGTAGAAAGGGGAAGGGGTGAAATCTATCTGAGTTTGACTGAAGGAATGTTGTGACGGCTCACAGGGTTGCTACGAGAATTTTAGAAACTGCGTGACTTGTTGGGTGTTCGAGGAACGTGTTGTGGTGAGCTACTTCCAGACATCTTGGGATTGGGCAGCCACCCCTCATTACAGGTGTAAGGCATCGTAGGCTGGGCAGACTGGTAAAAGAGAACAGGCGGCGAACTGTGTCGGGACTAACCTCAGACGTTAATGCTGGGCATAGTACAAGTAAGTCTGAACATAGAGTGTACTGAACGCTCCTAATGACGGGCCTCCGCAACCGACGAGCCATGCAGGTGCCAATGTTAACACCAAGACATCAGAAACTATAACTGAAATAAGCACGTGCCCATCGACACTGGATTTTGATGCAGTAACGTAGACTTACAAGGTCTGATGAATACCGACACCTACTTCCTCCTGCTGATGGGAGGACGCGAATCCGTCGTCTTCCTTGGCACCTGCACTGCGGGGTGGAGACAAGCTGGGAGCAGCTATATTATGCTCTGGGGAACATTCACGTGGGAATCCATGGGTTCAGTGGAGCTCGCATAAGGCACCTTGACGGCCAAGTGGTAACGTACACTGATTGCTGACCACATGTACCCCTTCATGACGATCACGTTTTCCGACGGCAGTGGCATTTTTCAACAAGATAGTGCACCATGACACAAGACCAGGAGTGTGATGGAGTGATTCGAGGAACACAGTGGCGAGTTCCAGTTGACGTTTTAGCCCCTCAAGTCTCCAAATCTGAATCCAGTCGAACACATCTTGGATATGACTGAACGTGGCGTCAGAGCTTATCGCACCCCTCCCCGGAACTTACGGGAATTAAGTAGCTTGCGTGTGAAGGTGTGGTACCAACTCCCTCCAGAGACCCACCAAGGTCTCATTTGCCACGATGTGTTGCCGCTGTTATCCGTGTCAAAGATGGAAAATTTGGAAATTTGTGGTCATTTCCCATGGGACCAAACTGCTGAAGTCATTGGTCCCTAGGCTTATACAATACTTAAATTAACTGAAACTAACCTACGCTAAGGACCACACACACACCCATGCCCGAGGAAGGACTCGAGACTCCGCGCGATCCGTGGTAAGATGCCGTAGGCCGAGTGGCTACCCCGCGCGGCTGACAGGTGGACATATCGGCTATCAGGTAGGTGGTCACAATGTTCTGGCTGATCAGTGTATAATGCCATGTATTGAATACTGCTGCTCAGAAGAATGATACGAAAAACAGAACTTCTGATGCAATAAATAAAATTCTTGGGGGCAATAGTTAGTGACTAGTGACTCACCCTACATATGCATAAAGGGTGAGTCAGGTGTAGTTGGAACGACTTCACAATGTCTCTTACCAAACTCCACAAGAAAAAATCCAGAGGCGTCAAATCTGGCAAAAGAACCGGCAGCGACACATCTCCTCCGCGTCTAATCCAACGATTGCCTCTGCAACTCATTTCTAGCCATCAACGAAAAATGTGCCCTACACCAATCGTGTTGATACCACATTCTGTTTCTTGTTCCTAAAGGTGTTTCTTCCAATAGTAGACCTAATGTTTCTTGTAGGAACGTGATGTACTTCCTGCCATCAAGATTTTCTTCGATGAAATAGGAGCCTATAATTCTGTCCTCCGGAATCCCACACCATACATTCACCGACCACGGTTTTTGGTGTGCAACTTGCCGCAGCCAACATGGATTTTCAGTTGCCCAATAATGAATGTTATGCAAATTAACATTTCCATGATTCGTGAGTGTAGCCTGGTCAGTAAATAAAATCAAATTAATAAATGTGTCATCCCTCTGAATGTGAAGCTGAGCCCATCGGCAGAATTTAGTGCGACGCTTACTATCCGTACCAATTAATTCTTGGTAGAGACTGATGTGGTAAGGATGATATTTATGGCGATGCAGAACACGAACGACACTACTCTGGCTCATGCCATATTCCCTTGCGATTTTACGCGAACTAACACAAGGATCCCGAACCACAGTGGCAAGAGTACCAATTTCCGTTTCCTTGTTAGTAGCTTTCCTTTACCGGATATGTTTCCGACGCGTTAAAGATCCAGTTGTTCTCAGTTTATCATACTGATATTTATATATACGACGTGTAGGGTGAGTACGTTGAGGATATCTTTCAGTGAATAAGTCCTCAGCTGTCACTGAATTTCGTTGGCATTCTCCGTAAATGAGAAGCATGTCGACTTGTTCTTCGAGGGAATACATCATTCACATTCGCTTGATTCGACTATACTAGTCTTACCGTTCGTATCAGTGTTGTATTTCGAAACCGTAGAAAGATGTTTGCATGTCAATGGCACGTTAGACGGATACTCCCTATTCGTGGAATATTTACTATTTGCATGATATATGAGAGAGAATTGTCAGAGCATGTACTTCGGTAAGTGCCGAAGTTATAAGGAATACCACTCAATCCATGATAAGAAGATTGCAGCACTGCATTGATACCAATGATCATCACATTGAACACCTTTTGTAAATGGACGTTCATGCCACCTTATTGACATTCATTGACCTTCAAAGACCTTACTGTTACACATCATTGGATTTGTCTCGATAGCCGCTATCAGAAAATAAATTCCAAACTATAGCATCCCATTTAAAAAACAAAGCTGACCATATCTCTGACGCGATCCCACCTAGCAACATAAAACCAACGTCATATTATGGCGCCCTTTGTCCCATGCAAACATCTGTCTCACAAACTTTTCAGCTACTATCATACTTCCGGAATTATTCTGGGTGTAAATAGTTAGTGACTCATATATATATTTGCCTCAGTTCGAAATTTGGCACATATACGTAGAGCCGCTCGATTTGTCTGGCGTCTAGAGGAAAGTAGATGTGGGCAGTCGAGCCCACCATGGAATCTATGAATCTGATAGATACATCTACGACGAGAGCTGTGGAAAGCAGAAAATAATATATACAAGGACATAAATCCAATACAGGCCATTCTGTCTCCTTCCTTCTCAGTAGAATATTTGCAGTAGTGAACTATAATTTTGTTGCAGACTGGTTGTTAAGACGTCTACAGTTTTTTAAAGGTTTGGTGCTTGTATATATTAGTTTTTATGTCCCATAACTCTGGTCGTAGAAGTATTGCACTTACGAAATTTGTAGTTCTCTCACTGTACTTGTCAACATCACCAATATATTGATATATTAACATATACATTTGGTTGTTATTTCAAACTGTAAAGGGTAGTTAAATGAAATCTGCAGATATGGAAGAAAGTATGCAAACTGTTTGTTATTTGAAAAGTAATCACTATAAATGTCAATATATTTGTTCCACTGTGAGACAAGACGATCAATACCTTCATGTAAAAATATTTGCGGTTGCCCAAGGAACCATTATTGTACCCAGGCTTACAACTGTCCGTCGGAAGCAAATCGACAATCACAAATGTATTATCTCAGGGCTCCAAAAATATGGAATTCACATGAGAAGAGATTGGTACTGTTTGGAGGATATGTAAGGGCTTCCCAACGAAAATTCTGCAGGATAGTCTAAACAACCTTAGCAACATGTGACCGCTCCCATATGTTTCGAGATCACTGGATGGTCGTCAGTCTAGTTCTAACTGGTATGTAGTCATCCATATTGGTATTGGTCTCGCCAATTCTCGGACTGCTTAAATTGATATATTTAAAATCGTGTTTCCACTTTCTGGGAAATGGCAGTTCAGATGTTTAAAAAAGAAATCATCCACGTAGCCCGATTTTTTCTTTTTAACTTTTCTTTTTGTGGAATGCATGTGCAGGAGAGCCCATGCAGTACCACTATCTCGCCATCGCTCATTTCGCGGCCATAGTGCGGCTCGTGTTGTCACTCCTGGCCTGCAAATTTATTGCTGCAAGTATTGCCGGGCAATGTCGGAATGCATATGACTGCAATTCGTGTGGCACAATACTGCCGGGCAACATTGATGGGGCAGACAGTCGCCGATATGCAATTTTTATAGCCTTTTATAGCCCTTGTAAGTGAGCTTTTAGGTAGGCTGCGGGTAAACGCGACCCTGGCTGGTAATACAAGACGCTGCGCGGTGTGAGACACGCTGAGTGAATGCCGCAGCAGATCGTTAGGACCGCATTCTGCCGGCCTTGCTATCGGTGAGGCCACATGAATGACTACCGTCAGAGTGACCCCGGTCAGTGCAGTCACGGCCAGCGGAAACCCAGTGTCTCAGTATCAGCTGCCCGCTATTTATTACTTGGCGACGGCCGCGTCAAAGCCGGCTCGCCTCCAGATAATCCATGCTGAGGACTCGCAGCAGTCAGCTTCAGAAAGGAGCTCTATTCAGGCGTGCCGCCTTTGTCTTAGGACTTCAGCCCGATGTTCCAAACGTCTGGAAAAAAGCACAGCTGACTCCTCGATACAAAAATGGAAAAGAACGGATCCACAAAATTACAAACCAATATACTTAACATCTGTTTCCAGCAGAATTCTTGAGCATATTCCCAAGCTTGAATATAAAAAAAATTCTTCGAGACAGAAAAAGTTATGTCCACATATTACTGCAGATTTAGAAAGCATCGCTCGTGAGATTCTCAGCTTGATCTTTTCTCAGACGACATCCCGCGATCCATGGATGAAGGGTGACAAGCAAGTTCCATATACCTGAGTTTCGGGAAAGAGTTCGACCAAGTTCCCCACTGCAGGCTGTTAATGATGGTCCGGGTATACTGAATACGTTCGCAGATATAAGAGTGGCTGGAAGAGTTGTTGAGTGATAAAGCCCAATATGCTGTCCTCGACGGCGGACAGAGTATCGTCAGGAGTGTCCCATGGGAGTGTGACAGAACCGCTACTATTTTCTGTATACGCCAATGGTCAGAAGGATAGGGTGAACAGCAGTATGTGACTACTTGCTGATGACGCTGTAATGTACAAGAAGTGTCGTCGTTCAGTTGCTAAAGGAGGATACAGGATGCCGTAGACAGAATGTCTGTTTCGTGTGACGAGCGGCACCTTGCTCTAAATGTGTAAAAATCCAGATAAGCAAGAAAAGCAATCGTGCAGTGTCAGAACACAATGTTAATAGTGTGTTGCTTGACATAGCCACGTCAGTTGAATATGTAGACAAACGCTGCAAGTGATATGAAATGGGACGAGTATGTAGGGTCCGTAATACGAAAGGTGGGTAGCCGACTGGAAGTGTACTGGAAGAATTCTAGGGCAGGAAGCGTAGCTATGAACTCAAGGAAAATGTAACTATAAAGCAGACCGCCTAAACTCTAGTTGATTCTCATTATTCAGTACTGCTCGAGTGTGTCGGATCCCCGCCGAAGAAGACATCGAAGCAATTCAGAGCAGTGCTGCTAGATTTATTAGGGTAGGTTCGATCAACAGGCATGTATTACGTAAACGCTGCGTGAACTCAAATGGGAATCCTTGGAGGGAAGACGACGTTGTTTTCCGGAAACAATATGGAGCAAATTTAGAGAACCAGCCCTTGAAGTTGATTTCAGAACAATTCTACTGTTGTCAACGTACATTCACTTAGAGACTACGACTACAAGACAAGAGAAATAAAGACTCGTGCGAACACTTACGACTCGGTGTTGTGTGATGTCCTTAGGTTAGTTAGGTGTAAGTAGTTCTAAGTTCTAGGGGACTGATGACCCCTTGCGCTGTTGGCAAGCAGGGTGCACACAGCCCTTGTGAGGCAAACTGAGGACCTACTTGACTGCCAGCCGGGGTGGCCGAGCGGTTCAAGGCGCTACAGTCTGGAACCGCGCGACCGCTACGGTCGCAGGTTCGAATCCTGACTCGGGCATGGATGTGTGTGATGTCCTTAGGTTAGTTAGGTTTAAGTAGTCCCATAGAGCTCAGAGCCATTTGAACCATTTTAAACACTTTTGCTGTGTGTCCCGGAAAGAGCTCTAAATATTTAGGTTTATGATAGGAACGATCATTCGAAGTAAAGTGATCTAGGAAACAGGGGATTTAAAATTGATAGCTAAAAGTCATGAGTACTTATTCACCTCCGCTACCGTGAAACACATCTCTGTCATATCCCTTAATGTCAACTAATTCTCCTGGGACAACCGGCAGACAGTCGTTCGGCAGACAGTCGTTTCTCCGTCGCTCCATTTGCATAACGAAGAGGAAAGGGAATGAGTACTGCGCAGTTGCCGAAAGAAGATCCGTGACAACTGGCAGCGCCGTTGCTAGCTTTCTGCGAAGCGGAAACGGCTGCACGGGAAACAATAACCCATACCTATAGAGTTGTGACAAAACTGAGGTGTTGTAATAGAGATGTATACAAAGCAGAGTTACGTGGTTGGTTGAGGTAGGAGTCACTGCATCTGTGAGGGAACTTCTTTCGTCGACTACACTATAGTTGTTGTGCAAGCTACCCTCTGCCGCGCTGCATATGGCAGCTTGTGGGTCATGCAGTTGTTGCAACGAATAAAGGATGATTACACTAGTGAGCAAATTTAATCTTTTTGTTTGCATCTGTTTGGCAAGGGGGCGATTTACCTGATTTTGCGGTGCTGAATTCAGTGATAAAATCACCCATCTTCTAGATACACAGCAGAATCAAAAACAGTACTGCTGAACACTGACATGATGAAAACAAACAACAAATACATATTCAGAACTTTAGGACTAAATGCTGTTTAACATGACCACAGAAAGATAACGCACCGAATGAGACAGAAAACGGTATTTGTGAAGTAGATACACAGAACAGACAAACAAATAGATACAATTTCTTAAAGAGAAAGAGATTCACAAAATTGAGCAAGTTAATAATGCGTTGGTCCACCTTTGGCCCTTATGCAAGCAGTTACTCGGCTTAGCCCTGATTGGTATAGTTGTTGGATGTCCTCCTGAGGGATATCGTGCCACATTCTGTCCAGCTGGCTCGCTATATCGCCAAAATCCCGAGATGATTGCAGGCTCCTCCCCTTTGTGCCCCAAACGTTCTCAATTGGGAAGAGATTTGGCGACCTTACAGGTCAAGTTAGGGTTTGGCAAGCACGAAGACAAGCACTAAAAACACTCGCTGTGTGTGGACGAACATTATCTTGCTGAAATGTAAGCACAAGATGGCTTACCGTGAAGGGCAAGAAAAGTGGGCGTAGAATATCGTCGATGCACTGCGGATGAGAAGGAAAAAGAGCTTCCAGTAGAAGAAATGTGTTTCACAATACCGAAGTTGAACAAGTGCTCATAGCTCTTCAGGTATGCATTCTATAGACGATATTTACTAGCCATTTTTCCCACACTACCGACTCTGAAACTTGCCTACCCTGGAGCCTTAGAACAACAGAACGGTACACGTATTTGTCTGCACGAGGTATCAGAACGATTTCCACTTATAACTTTCGACCGGGTGGTTCCGGACCAGGGTCTCTTACCTCATACTGATACAATCACCCTTCTCCAACCTCTCTGAAAATTTGTAACATCACCACGGAGCCACACTGTTTACACCCAAGTCACTAAACATGTCGACGATTTTGCCGCAAAATGTTCAGCTGCGTATCGAACAGAGGAGTCAATACTGCTATCCAAAGTTCCTGCTTTATCTTTATGTAAGATATCCAGCTGTTACTAGCCACTATTTCATTCTACACTCGTAGTTCAAAAGGAAAAACTCTTTCTGTTACACGTGCCAATGCACATACAGAATTTCAAATTAGTACTTCCTTTCGAAATATTAACGCATTTGATTGTCATCTCAGAACAATTTCACTTCAGAATTCCCCTCTGTCCTAATGAAATATGATTTAAGCTGAGACACGTATATATTCTTCTGTACCGTAACACAGATTACAACAGTGCCGTGATCTCAAGGGTTGTCAGTGCGAATTTTGTTGAAATTGAGTCAAGATGTTACTGAAAACCTATAAAACTGAGAGATACTCTTAATTACAAATACTACTCTGTTCTAAAACATCCTTCACGTTTTGGAATGTGTCAATTCCTACACGTTCACGTTAGGATAGTTTGTCCTTCACTTGATGTTTTTGTTTTTTGTTTTATATTTTCTTTGGTCACGATTATCAAAAACATCTTGTATAGGGTCACTAATGTATCTATAGCTCTGTAATACGTCTGTATTCTTTCTTAGGAGGTAGAACGTTTATAATACCACTGTTCTCGTTTTGGGTAATTGTCTTTCTCTAGTAATATTCTGCAAAATCCCATTGTAGGACTTATCCCCAGCTTTAATTGTTTTCGTTAAACTTAACTGTCATCAACTTCTGATTCTTCTGTTTAGTTATGTAAACATTTAAAGTAACCTTTGGATGCTTGTGCCATTTTCTCTCTGTTGTTTGTTGCAGTGTTACCCGCCATTTTACCCGATGAAACGTGATGTCTAGCAAACATAAGTTTCTAATTTGTTTTCGTCATACTGTTACTGTTTTCAGCTGTTTATTGTAATAAATTTCACAATCAAAATTTACTGCAGAGAAGACAAATGTTAATTACATTATTAAGCAAAAGTGAGAAACTATTGTTTTAAGATTGCATTGTCAATGTTTTTATCCAGAAAAGAAACTTTACGCATTAAAACTGAGAAGTTGAATATAAACATGGTATTAATCTTACCCCTGCTGTTTGACGGAACACCAAACTTTTCAAGGAGTTTTTTTTTTCCATTGCGAAGTATGAAGCTCAGAGGAAATGCACGAATGTCCATTTCTGTACAGTGTTCGCTAGTAAAAATGACGTCATGTCAGCGAATCTCCTTCTAGGAAAATGCGTACGGAGTAATTTGAGGTGGAACGACCACATAAAGCTTATCGCAAGTGATGGAGATGCCAGACAAGCATATTGGAAGAATCCTCAGGAAGTTAAGTCCATCTACAAACATGGTCGCTTCCAAAACCTACGTTCCGCCAGTGCTTGAATATTGCTCAGCAGTCTGCGATACGTCCAAGGTGGGACTGACAGAGGAAAAAGAGAAGATCCAAAGGAGAGCACCACGTTCCATCACCCGTTTGCTTGTCCTGGAGATACTCATCCAAGTATAAGTAGCAGACACTACAAGAGAGGCATTGTCCATCACGGTGTACAGTTAAAATTCGGATAGCGAATTTTCATAAGTGAGTATATTGCTTCCTTCTACGTATACCTCGCAAAAAGAACGTTAAGGCAAAATTAGAGAGATTCAAGGGCTCACGGAGGAATACCAACACTCGTTCTTCCCGTGGACCGTTCGACAATGAAAGAGGGAAAGGATTGGTGATATGGTATACAACGTACCCTCCGCCACACTCTAGAAGGTGCTTTACTGAGTGTAGATGCAGATGTTCAGTGAGATGCAGATGTTCAGTGTCAGGAAGTGGTGTCACCTGTTCCGGTATTCATGCTGATTTTGCACAGTAACTATCTTTTGCGTCACAATGTCCCGAAGAACACACACAATGCCCGTAAGGCACTTCTTTTCCTCTTGGTTTGGGTGTTGCTTACGTGGAACAGCAAGGTGGTGGGTGCCGGGGAAAAAAGGCGAACCCTCTGCGGAAGGCCGACGTGCATTCCAGTCTGCTCCGCCGTGCGCCTATTGGCTGCTGGCGCCGAGGCTCAACCAATGGGATTCAGCGCTCCCGCCAAGGACGCCGCGCCAGCGGCAATGCCATTGACGGAACGCCACAGACAACACTCAATGAGGCGGCTACGACGGGGTGGTTGCGAGGTGCGCCACGCTCTTAACACTGCAGTCTGTTGCAAATGCACGTCCTCCCGCCTAAGAATGGACAACTATCAATAAGACCCGTCTTTCTATTTAGTTCCGTTTTTACTTGGTCAACGTAGAATCATAGTACGCAATCTGAGCTCAAACATCATCAGATGTAGTGGCACCACAAAGCATTTACGCTCCTACCATTATAATTATATACATTACAAACAAATAAAGGTGATGAGAATTCCTGGCAGATTAAAACTACGTGTCGGACCGAGGCTCGAACTCGGGACCTTGGCCTTTCGCGAGCAAGTGCTCTACCATCTGAGCTACCCAGGCACGACCCACGATCCACCCTCACAACTTCAGTTCCGCCAGAACCTAGTCTCCTACATTCGAAACTTCACAGAGGCTCTGCTGCGGACCGTGCGGAACTAGCACTCTTGGAAGAAAGGATATTACCGAGACATGGCTTAGCCACAGCCTGAGCACTTGCCCGCGAAAGGCAAAGGTCCCGAGTTCGAGTCTCGGTCCGGCACACAGTTTTAATATACCAGGAAGGTTCATATCAGCGCACACTCTGCTGCAGAGTGAAAATCTCATTCTGAAGTAAAGGTGATGCCAAGACACTGCTGTATTTATTTAAAAGTAGTAAACATAAAGTTCTTCTGTTATGATCAGTTTCTCACAACAAAAATACTAGTTTCCACAAAGTATTGGCACTTCTACACAAAAATGAAGACCCTCTAATTCACATAACTCAATTTTAGGAGCCTGTGGGCATGCTGTTGGCACTGATGACAGCTCACAGGCGTCTTGGTAGGGAGTGAACAAAGTTGCGATTAATATCTCGCGAGATATTCGATCATCCCACTAACAACACGGTCTGAAACTCGCGCTTTCCTGGAAAATGACGTTTTCGAAGTTTTGAATGGAAGATTATCGCGTTAAGATCAGAGCTCTTTGGTGGAGTGAAATCCCTTCTTGGAGCATTATATAATAGCCAATCCCGAGTTCTAAGAGCCACATTTTTAGATTCGTTGTCTTGTTGAAAATAAAATAAAATAAAATAAAATCTGCCATCAAGACCCAGGTTCTGTGTACTGCTATGTAAATGGTGACGCAACACTTCGATATATTTACGATGATCCGCGGCACCTTCAGTAATCTTGTGACTGGAGCTCTGTAGTTTGCACCGTTACTTTTCCCTTTCCGTAATATCTAAACAAGTTAAACTTGGATTCGTCAGAAAGTAGCACTGTTCTCCAAAACTCAGTCGATTTACTGACGTAACCTTTGGCCAATTGCAAGCGTTTTCTTTGAATAACTTCCGAAATTATTGGCTTCTTTCCGGGATATCGCCATGAGCATCAGCTGCAATAAAAACATTTCTAATGGTTTGAGAGCTGACGTGTTTGTTGTACGTTAACTGGATGTCCGATACAAACGACCCTGCATTTTTAAAGGATTCTTTTTGTGCAAGACAAACTATCTTTCGACGTTCCCTACGCCTAAGCTCTTGTACGTCCGGATCTGCGTTTATTGTCTTTTCTACCAGTGTCTTGGAACTTCTTGATGATTCCCTGCACCGTCGCATAAGTAAAAGAATGTTTTTTACCAAGCTTACGGTAAATTTTACCTTGCCAATGCATTAAAACAGCCCTGTTGCACAACGACACGGAATGCTACTTTCTCTTCGGACTCATCGCGGCAACTGAATACCCCTTACACTGGCAATCATGCAAGCGACTGACTGTTTGAGTCGCCGATTGCATGAATCTGTTACGATCGTCGTTGTCTGTCACGTACATTAAACACGTTATACAATGTGCCAATACCTTTTTGAGCAGGAGAAAACCCTCGTTTAATTGATTACATGAGTAACTGTTGTGTTGGTAAAGTATTTTTATATATAAATTGTTTGAAGATAGTAACTGTTCCGAAAGAATAGATACCAACGCTGACCTTCCTTTTAATTTAAAAGAACAGCTTATTCATTATCTATGTGCTACCTCCGTGCAGGGATGATAACATCACTTAAAGATGCCAGGTTAGCGGACGTTTTCAGAATTTCAGTGTTTTGCTTTGATGCGAATAGGCACCTTACGGCCCTGCTAGTCAAGTACAGGTGAAGACAGTTGCGTGTACTCTATGCTAACACAGACGAGGGTTTCCAGAAGCGCACTCTTCTGAAGACTGACTTACTTCACATCCGAAATTAGAATTATATATTAATACCTTCAGCTGCTGACAGGCGTTGATATACATCAACGGGGACAGGTGAAAATGTGTGCCCCGACCGAGACTCGAACCCAGGATCTCCTGCTTACATGGCAGACGCTCTGTCCATCTCAGGACACAGAGGACTGTGCGACTGCAGGGACTTGTCCCATTGGTATCTGTTCTTTCGGAACAGTTACTATCTTCATATAGTTAAAGGCTACCCGGCCATTGACCTTCTTCCGTGCGAATGCGCACACTTGCCCGAACTCTTACGGGAATGGTTCCCGGCGGGGTCAGGGATTTTCTCTGCCTCGTGATGACTGGGTGTTGTGTGATGTCCTTAGGTTAGTTAGGTTTAAGTAGTTCTAAGTTCTAGGGGACTGATGACCATAGATGTTAAGTCCCATAGGGCTCAGAGTCATTTGGACCAATCTTACGGGAATCGTCACTTTAGTCGGCGCGAGTAATGAGTGAATGGGCAAATATCATTTAGGAACATTACGAATGTAGGTTGCGGACAGTTGGGAATGTGGGTCTCACGGGAAGCGTGCGAGGGATATGTCCTTGCAGTCGCGCTATGCTCTGTGTCCTCGGTGGCTCAGATGGATAGAGCGCCTGCCATGTAAGGAGGAGATCCCGGGTTTGAGTTCCGGTCGAGCCACACATTTTCAGCTGTCCCCGTTGACGTATATCAACTACACATGTTAGCAGCTGAGGGTTTCGGTTAATTATCATTTCTTTCTACAGATTGTCATCGTTTGTCAGTTTTGGTTACTGATAACTTGATTCCAGTGCCTATGAGTTTAATTTGTACACCACAGCACAGAAGATTATCACTATGTGATTGAAAATCGATTTTGCTATCAATAAACCATCAGTATTACGGCCAACGCTGACCTTCCTTTTAATTTAACATATATGGTCGTTGTGCACACAGCACTCCACGGAGTCACCAATCAAGCTGTTCTTTGCTGTGAGACTAATGGAGTACTAACGAACATCTCGAGTAAATGAAAAACCCAGAAGTTTACGGATGTGCCATCGACTTTTAATTTAAATTCTTTCAGGCAAAGCTGTAAACTGATTATAGAAATTGTATGCTAACGAACGTACACATACAGAACTCTCGCGTGAAATAGCTCATCTCCCTTCAATATAACTCACAATTAATGTGTTTACTCTAATAACTGTTGTAGGAACTGTATGTCTTTCACAAATCACATCCTAAGCTTCATTACTCTCCGCCTTGCTAGCAGAATCGCGATTTTGTATGCACGCTCAATTACACAACTCCTTCATGAAGACCGGCTTGGGTAGCACAAATAATTTCGTTGCGTGGTCATTCAGTGCGAAGCAAATGACGTATGAACTGATTCAGCTCTATCTCTTTCTTCAAATGCTCTTCAAAATAGCTATTAAAAATGAAATATGGACTATGTGGGATTAGCTTATTTTTGAGAGGTTTTATCCTATGAGTATAAACATATCGGAATGATACTATATTGATAATAAATGCGCGCGCGAGCTGTCCCTGCCTGTTCTATCACGGTCTCCAAGCAGTTTACAAGACAGTAAAGCTCACTCAATTTTCTCCCTATAGTTGTTCGAGGGCGTACGGAAAAGTAATACTTCCGAATTTTTTATTCTGTTCTCAACATCAGCAGAGGTATTATATATCGTGCATATTACTCAGTCAACTTCCCAGTTTTGTTGACGCAAGTTGCAGTCCTCTGCTGCTAGCGGGCTCCGATCTGTAACATGGCGTTTTGTAACGTATCTCTGTCACTACATGAGAAACAACGTGCTGTAATCGAGTTTCTAACCGCAGAAAACTTGCCTCCATTGAGCTCCATGTAAGAATGATAGCTGTGTACAGTGGCGATTACGTCGACATCAGTAACCTGCGACACTGGGCCATTTGTGCAAGTAATGAACGAGACGATGATGGTAACCTCAACGTGTGTGACAGAGTTCGGAGTGGACGAGGCTCATCGGAATCAGGTTGACGAAGTCATCAGAGAAAATAGTCGAATGACACTGACACTGCTCTCAGATAAGTGTGGCATCTCACGAGAGCGTGTTCAGGCCATCATTGCGGAACTGCGGCAAATAAAACTGTGCGTAAGGTGGGTACCACGAATGCTCATTCCTGACATGAAACAGGTGACATTTGACGTCTGTCAACAATTTATTTTGCGATTTGAGCGTGAGGGTGGTGTGTCCCTTAACAGCCGTGGGACACGTGATGAGAGCTGAGGTTCGTTATTTTGACCCCGAAAACGATATAGCATCAGTGTAGTTCCGCTACAAAGGATCACTGACTCCAAAAGTGTTAAAGAGCTTGCCATCAGCAGGCAAAGTCATCCTCATAGCGTTCTGGGATGTTCAAGGTGTGGTGCATTTCGAATTTGTGACTAAAGGCGCCACCATAAAATCTGAAAGGTACTGCGAGACTCAAGAAAACTGAACGCGCGAATACAAATACTTCGCCACATATGGCGCATACTCTCCTTCACCACGACAATGCCAGACCACACACAAGCCCTGTGATGTGTGCAGCAATCAGTTGTCTTGAGTTCACTGTCCCTAAAGCCCCGAGTTCACTCCATCCGATTCTCATGTGTTTCCAAAGTTTAAAGAACATTTTCGAAGACTTCGCTTTGATACTGATGAATTGGTGGAGGCAGCAGTAAGGTTTTGGCATCGTCAACAAACTGAAACATTCTCCAGTGACAATATCATCAAACTGGTATCTCGTTGGGAGAAATGTGTTCGTCACCAGAATGACTATGCTGAGCAATAAAAATGTTGACATGGAGAATAAAGATGTAGAATTTTATTTGAAGACTGGAACAATTTTCTCGTTAAAAGTTGCAGAGTTACTTTTACGCACACCCTGGTACTTGCAGTACTATCTTTTGCTTATACATCACTCTACTTTATGAGATCAAGTGTCAACTATTGCATCTTCGTTCAAATGCGATTTGAAGTTTAGAAATAAATCGTATGACTAACAGAGTCAGAAACTTCACAATAGGCGTACTGTAACAAAATTGTGTAGTATGAGAGCGCAAGTGAGTCACAGGAAAAGGGAAAAGGTGAGAAAGGTAACAGAGAGGGAGTGGAGTAGAAAGGTGACAACCCTTTGGGCACGCCGTCTTTCACACCTTGTTACTTACGTAGTCCCTGCAGAGGCACTGCAGCCATCTCAGCTACGTAACGAGTGATTGTAGACATGACAGGGAATGACAGAGTTTGTTTGCCTCTAGGAACAGTAGTTGTGACACTAGATTTTTCTGTGTTGGAGAGGACGGCAGGGAGACTTGGCCATTGCGGCAGAAGTCAAAGACACAGCCGTAGGCTCTTCTTGGAAAGCATCCGGGCCTTTACAAAAGCTTGACCGCTTTGCTTGTGATCGCAGTAGATGTCTCTCTCCATAATGTCGGTCAACGAGGACGGTCCGATTTTCAGCAGGTCAAGGGCCAGTGAGTGGCCTGCACTTCGGAAGCGTATCGTCCACCTCCGGTGTGCAACCAGCAGACGGACGCTGAGCTTTGTGATTGCTCTGAGAAGTAGTGCATTGTCCGTCGCAGGCGTGGAATGCACACATGTTTCTCTGGCGCCAAGTTTAGCGGGAGAGAGCACAGACTATGGCGGCAAACTTTCGCACTGGAGAATACCGCTGAGCCGCATCTATGCGGGAGTTCTGGCGCAGTGTTATAAGTACGCAATTGGTGCAATTTGCGCTAGCAGCTTGGCCATTGGAAGGATACTTTTTGGCGACTGCTCGTGGAGTTGATGTCGAGGAGGTAAAAGAGGAAAGATTTTTGTGGATTCAGTGGATGTTCATCGCAGACGACGGTCTGGGCAGTTCGGCCGAGGTACACTGTACGCTCGGCAAATTGGCGGAGAGCCGCCACAGAGAAAGGTCTCGTTTTTTTCTGCCCGTCAGCCGTGATTCTCTGCGCATCTCGGCGTGAGGGTATGCCGGCCGCGGCCTTTGTGGTTTCGCGCCTACGGCCAATCTCCTCATCATCTGCTGGGCAGTTCAGTGGTGAGCATATCGTCAGCCAGGAGCTATTAGCAATCTTTGTCTCGTGACTTACTCTTCCATCTGGTTTGCAGCCCTGTATTTCAACCACTTTGTGTCATGTTGACTATCATCTAGCGGCTCACGATCTCGGTCAGTACCTGACATACATAGTCACAAAGCGTTGTTGCTATTACCTTGAGGGAGGCATCGGTTTAGCTTGACCTCCTTCCTTTTTAATAACTTTTCCAGCCATCAGCATCATCTGACACCGTGTATTTTGTTTCGTGTGTTTTTTAAAATTTGATCTGGGAATTCACATGCTGGCTTTATAATAAACTAAATAAGAAAAGAGTAATATTTCATTTCAGTACCCTGTTCATCCTAACCATTTGAATTACAGTAGATCTTTGTGAGCTGAGGATACGTAATAAGGTTAGGAAAACTTACGAAATGTAAAAGCGTCTTAGAATATTTAATGAACTGCAGTTGGTGATTTTCTCAGTCATAACTGACAGAACGAACACACAAACGCACAAACACCAATTCCCCCCCCCTCCCCCCCTCCCCCTAGCCCCCCCCCCCCCACACACACACAGGTGTGACTTTAAACTTTGTTCCTGTGGTCGTAGAAAACGTGAACTATGAGGATCGCCCTTTTTGCAAGAACACAGCCATTTTTTTACCATGTATCTATCCAAACGTGTTTCAGCAAGGGATGTTCATTTATTTCTCTGTAGATTAAATCTTGTATCTCCTGTGGGGGCTGTCTCTCTTCGATGCAATTTACTCAAAAATCATGTAGCTAAATTCTAAGCAGCTAGGGTAATGAACGTGTTCTAGCAAAGCCTAATCGAATATAGAAACGCAGCAGTAAAATGTCGAACAACGGATGGCACCCCGTATAGCAGTTAGTATAAAGATACGTCTGAAATGGATCTACAGCCACAGTTTTACAACTTTGGGGTAAAGATTCCCACTGATGATGCTGTATCTACGCTGAAAGCAGTCTGGATGAAAACTATTGTTTTCTCGCAAGGAGACGAATCCGACTGATCATTGTCATCTTTACACTTGATTGACTAACCTTATCATCGATTCCATAGATTTACGTGACAAGTGCAGGTGTGTGTCGAAGTGACAGGTTAACTGGAACTGAAGGTAGTGTGTTGCCAATAGTTACGAAAAGTAAAGCTAATTAGGACTCAAGTGAAATCGTTTAGATGAAATTAAGTGTTAGAAGTCCACTAAGTTTTACCATTCGGTTTTAGCTTACCAGTTGTCTAAACACTGTGATTCTAAACTCAATACTTGTGTTTTTAACATCAGAAAGAGTTGACCATCAACTCGCGATTACTGCACATTTAACTTAATGTGCACACATGTTGCAATGGGGAATTTTTACTGTAAGTTACAGTAACCGTAAGTTACTTCATATCTCTAGGCACATAAAGGACAAATATTCGGAACCTAAGGAACAAGAAATTCCACTAGCAACAGACCACCATTTATTTCTTCTACAGCCAAGTTGTAACAACGATAAAACGGCTCACAAAAAACAAACATCACTGTTAGCAGGAGAGCAGTGAGGATTCTGGGACAGATAACGATCTTGTCTCAAGGTCACTTCCAGTGTTTGGATACACCGAAAGTTTCTGGGTGAGTTACATTCAAGGTCAGCCCAGGGAACTCCCATCCTGCCCACGCAGCTGCGGC
Source organism: Schistocerca americana (assembly GCF_021461395.2). Taxonomy (NCBI): domain Eukaryota; kingdom Metazoa; phylum Arthropoda; class Insecta; order Orthoptera; family Acrididae; genus Schistocerca; species Schistocerca americana. Next base: position 553,064,747 of record NC_060121.1, on the reverse strand, counting down.
AATTGTATGCCGACATCCAGGGTCATGACGTAAGCCGATAGTGATCGCGTGGTCGTTGGGCACTTGTGTGATATGTAATCAAGGTCATCATTTACCAGGGTACCCGTGCATACCTCTTGAACAACAACGTGATATAAAATTGACAGTAAAATGAAGTTAATCCTCTCTCCTCCACCTTTATTTCTGGCCCAATAACATTCAAGTTCGCCCTCGCCCCCTCCTCGTTTTAGTACTAGAGCAACTGTGTGGAACGTATTATTCGAGGGTTATACACTGTAGTGAGAGGATCAGGATTTTTTCGGGTCAGAATGTGAGTATTTGTTATAAATAATAATAATAATAAATATTTCTATTATTCTAGTTATTTGAGTTTCATCATTCGAGGTCTGTGCACCGTAGTGGGAGGTCAGATTTGTTTCGGGAAGGGGGTGTGTGTGTTTGCTATAAATAATAATGATAATAATAAATTAATTTTATTATACACATGTTTTATCATTCAAGGTCTGTTCACGGTAGTGAGAGAAACATCAGCATCAGTACAGTCATCCTATTTAAAAAACCGCTGCCAATATCAATACAATTTAGTAAGTAAGGTACTTTGAAATTACATTATGTGTATAAATTAATGAAGTCATGCCATTTAACATTAATGTAATTTGTGATATAAGCTACTTTGACGTGACAGTATGTAACTGAATTACTAAAATATGATGATTACACGGTATATTCTGCAACATTAGTACATCCATTCCTCTAGACGAGTTGCGTGCGACAGGGTGTCGCCCTACTTAAAAATGGTGGCCAATATTACCGTAATAAATTTTCTACAATGATGTCTTCAATGTTTGTATCTTAATTAACACATTTAGCATCAAAATATTGGGCATATTCTGTAAGGATTGCACCTCCCATTGTAATCTGCTATAATTTTAACCAATTTTTCCACAAATACCCACCATAAGTACAAGACTGAGCAACCACCACAGTGCAGCTAGCAAATTATTGCTAGGAATAACACATCCCTACATTACTAATGTATGATGTCACTGTAAAAGTGTCCACAGTAGACTCATAAATAACAACAAAAGAATCCACACAGTGCTAAAATGAGACTATAAAATCAATTACTCTTATCCCAGACAGAAAACGTATGTCATAGTGTACTAAAAAGCGATGATGTCACTAATAGGATGCCCTAGAGAAATGAGACACAAAAAGAAGATAGTATACTTGTAAATAACAATAGAATAATCCCAGCAGGAGCGTTTTTACACATCGCTAAATTTACACTGGAAAGGGGATGGATAGAGAAATAAATGCATTTCATTTAAAACAAACTAAAAAAATAGTGATGCGGAGGCCTGCATGTAACGTCGTCACCATTCAGCTCTCCAGCTAGGCTGCTCAGGGCAAACTGCTACTAGCAGTGGCTGACACCACGCCTACGCCTCAGCTCCAGGCTGGGGGAACCACCGACATGGACACTGGTACCCACACACAGTAAGCAGTGGACAGCAGGAAGAAGCCAGCAGAGCCGCATTGGCCAAGAGACAGAACCCGCACCAGAGTATACGGACCCAGTCTCAATATACAGCAACTTCCCAGAATACAGCCTGTATCAACTGCTCTAAATATCTTTTATTACATATCTCTAGTCCTAGACAAGATTTACGGAAATTAAGTATTACAGTGTTCAACGTACTAATAAAGTTCTCCTTCAATAATAATACTTTCTCACCATTTTTTTTTTTTTTTTTGCCATATATCATGTGCTACCAGTATGGAGTGGACGGTCTGTTGTGAAACTTTTTCATTTCAGAATAATTATCGATGAACGGTTGAGTTTCGGAAATGCTCTGACATCCATATACATTAATATCTTGGCGTTTATTAGTTGTTACCGAACTACTCACTTCCCCCATCTCTCATGCAAAATACATACACGTGGGTCATTGTAATAGGAAACTAATTCAACTATTGCTACAAAGCACTGTCCCCACAAAATTACAAAGGACTCTGGCATATGATGTATACAGTACCTACTACATCGAAAAAACGTACTTGAAAAACGAAATCGTCTTCCAAAATGTATTATACAAGTGATAATTCTATTTTACGTTTTCTACAGCTGCTAACATTTCCAGCGGTGTATTACCATTGGTGCAACAGACCTACAATATGTGCCTCCCATCAACATAAGAATCTACGGCCGCCGTGTAGCAACAGGTGGCTCTGATGCAACGATCTAATGGTAGCTCCGTGAATTCTTCCGTAATTTGGGCAGATTTCACCATATCATAGTATTGTGCAGAAGCCTCCAGGTAGGAAGTGACAGCACGACCTACCTTAGTAGGTGACCGCAGACAAAAGCTCGTTCTGTGACCATTAAAACGACTTAGTACCCAGGGAAATGTCCGGAATGTCCACATGTTGGTAGCACCTACGATCGTATATCAGGTGCTAACTGCTAGAAGCAGGACGTGACAGGGCACACAGGACGCCACCATCCGAAGCAACTAACAGCAGAGTAGAATGCAAGCTATGTTGAACACTCGTTTTTTAAAAAACTAGGTCTAATTCTCGAGGGTATTTTCCAGAAATGAAGTGTTATCAACATTCTACAGTCAATTTAGGACTGGCATCCGACTGTGACTTTCACGTAATAACAGAAATTGAGAAAAACGTGAAAAAACATAATACATATTTATTTTTGTAATTTGTGGTAGACTTACAACTCCAGTTGCACGATATTATTTACCAGTTGTTTTCTGAGTGCGCTTACTTTCCCACACCGTGATGTATTTTTAAATAACACACGACAATAGAAGCACTCGAAAGTCGGAATAATTCCCTGAAAAGCGACGTGCATGTGATAAATAATTCGAATTTTAGATTGGTCCACATGGGTAACCTAATGTATTTTACGATGACTTACACTGAAGAGCCGAAGAAATTGGGACACTTGCCTAATATCAGTTAGGACGCCCGCGAGCACGCATAAGTGCCGCAACTAATGTCTGAAGGAGTGCTGGAGGGAACTGACACCATGAGTCCTGCAGGGCTGTTCATAAATCAGTAAGAGTAAAGAGGGGGTGGAGGTCTCTTCTGAACAGCACGTTGCACGGCATCTCAGATATACACTACTGGCCATTACAATTGCTACACCATGAAGATGACGTGCTACAGACGCGAAATTTAACCGAGATGCTGAAGATGCTGTGATATGCAAACGATTAGCTTTTCAGAGCATTCACACAAGGTTGGCGCCGGTGGCGACACCTACAACGTGCTGACGTGAGGAAAGTTTCCAACCGATTTCTTATACACAAACAGCAGTTGACCGGCGTTGCCTGGTGAAACGTTGTTGTGATGCCTCGTGTAAGGAGGAGAAATGCGTACCATCACGTTTCCGACTTTGATAAAGGTCGGATTGTAGCCTATCGCGATTGCGGTTTATCGTATCGCGACATGGCTACTCGCGTTGGTCGAGATCCAATGACTGTTAGCAGAATAAGTGTCAGGAAGTCGTTTCTGAAAGTATTTGTATGGAGTGTAGCCATGTATGGAAGTGAAACATGGACGATATATAGTTTAGACAAGAAGAGAATGGAAGCTTTCGAAATGTGGTGCTACAGAAGAATGCTGAAGATTGGATGGGTAGATCACATAACCAATGAGGAGGTATTGAATAGAATTGGGGAGAAGAGAAGTTTGTGGCACAACTTGACTAGAAGAAGGGATCGGTTGGTAGGACATGTTCTGAGACATCAAGGGATCACCAATTTAGTACTGGAGGGCAGGGTGGAGGGTAAAAATCGTAGAGGGAGACCAAGAATGAATACACTCTGCAGATTCAGAAGGATGTAGGTTGCGGTAGGTACTGGGAGATGAAGAAGCTTGCACAGGATAGAGTAGCATGGAGAGCTGCATCAAACCAGTCTCAGGACTGAAGACCACAACAACAACAACAAGAAGCCAGCAGCAGGCCAGAGCAAAGGAAGTTTGATCTGGGAACTTTACCTCATACGCAACAAAATTATTTCTAAGGCTGGAGGTGTAAATCTTTTATATTATGTTCTGGGATGACGGTCTCTCGTGTGGTGCGTGGTAGAAATATTTTCAGTGACAAATCTAAAGTGTTCAGTGAGAAAAATTTACGTGTACAACAATAAGAATGCAGTGGGAATGTATTGGTTCAAATGGCTCTGATCAGTATGGGACTTAACATCTGAGGTCATCAGTCCCCTAGCACTTAGAACTACTTAAACCTAACTGGCCTAAGGACATCACACATATCCATGCCCGAGGCAGGATTCGAACCTGCGACCGTAGCAGTCGCGCGGTTCCAAGCTGAAGCGCCTAGAGCCCCTCGGCCACCGCGGCCGGCGGGAATGTATTCACATCTGTTGGACGAATGTTATGAAAACTAACACTCCAAAGCGACATTTCACGTAAGTCACATCCAACGAAAATCTATGATGCAACCATTTGTGGGTGGCGTGCTTATAATTATGTATTATTTATATTTAGGACAATTAATCTGTAGAAAACGCACCACATGTTACAAGGAAAGCATATAAACCGTCTGAAGATGAATCAAAACGATTCGAAACCGGTAACGGTACCCTTTGAATAAAGGAACTGAAAGTAAATTTGTGGCTGGTTGCTGTCCCAACACCAACATTTGTCTTCAAATAACAGCCACGGTCTCCAACCATGTCATCATATGACAAAATTGCATAAAGCACTATGTATTTCTTTCAGAGAGAGACACTTTGAAACTTGTTCCCCTTTAACTGCCCTCTGTTACCACGTGTGCTATAATTATGAATCTGGTTATTTGACCCGGTCAGCAGGAGAGCGATCTCGTGTTATGAAAAATATAATATTCTTGTTAGTGAAGTTTTATTTGCCTAGATCACAGCAATTACGACTATGGACGACTATGGCGGATTTTTGCTGTCTAATATTCCAGCGGAATGCCTGAACGAATTTAGAATATATGACTGTGCTAAACTGTTATAAAAATAGTGTTACAAAAAATTTATTTCAGATCTGAAGCTGGCAATTAAAATTTGCCAAAACTAGTAGTCTACAGATGGAATCACTTCGATCTAGGGAAATAAATTTCTCTAATAAGAAGATTGTATTTTTAATTATGATTCTTCTTCATATTTTTATAGAAGTTCAATTTTCATCCTCTGTTGGTATACAGTTCTAGGTGGGAGCACCTCTTTGATGGTTGTTTCCGCCTCTAAGGCAGTGCAATAAATAATGATTTCCCTTTACCAGATGATAAAGCTCGAACACGTAGGGTTCGCAAGTACAAAGTAAAAAAAGAAAATTAGTCGCGGATTAGTGGGGCGACATTGCACTCGACGCTTCGCATTATAAGAAAAGAGCAAAAGCGCTACTCATCGGAACGACTCAAGACACCATCACTCAGCCACTTGCTACTTTCTGTTTCTTGACCCAGCGAAAACACGCAGCTTTATGTGTTTCTGTGCGCAGTGGGCTTTGGTGCGATTTAACATGTACTTTCATCCTGTGCGTTAATCATGTTAGTATTTTCCACATGCTCATTTCGGCGCCGATTCTACGAAGAACAACCTCATTACTTATCTAAGCATCCCACCCCCACCTTTTTTCAACATCCGTGTGTAGCACCACATCTGAAACGCTTCGATTCTCTTCTACTCTGGTTTTCCATAGAATGCTGTGCTGTGCTCCGAATGTGCGTTCTCAGAAATTTATTCCTTAAATTAAGACGCAGAAAACTACTCTTGGCGAGGAAAGTACACTTTGCTTGTGCTAGTCTGCTTTTAATGTCTTGTTTGCTTAACCCATCATGTGTTATTTCGCTTCTAAGGTAGCAAATCCTTTCTCTTCGTGGTCACCATTTTTTATTTTGAGTTAATCTCTCATCGCATTTCTGATACTCTTCATTAGTTTCGTCTTTCTTCTGTTTACTCCACCCATATTCCGTGCTATACGTTGTACCCATCCTTTCTACAAACATTTCTATTTCAATTTTTTCACATTTTTCTTAGAACCATTCGGATTGAATTCCCCGCCCTTCCTATTTATTCCATTCCTGAGTGACTGATATTGCTGTGATCCGGTCTTTCCCTGAACGTTTGTGCAGCTCCTTCTCTCGTAGATCAAACCAAGTATTTTTTCTGTTTACCCACGGTTTCTCCTTCTACCAATACTTGTGTTTCTAGTTTCTGTGATTGTCCTTTTAGTGATATCCATTCCTCTTCAACTGTATCGCCTACCGTGGTATTAATTATCGCAGTATTTTCATCTTCAGAGAATTTCACTCGCACATCATCATTCATGAGTAATCCAATATCCCACCTGCTTCCACACTGAGTCTTCTAGACGATTCCCTTAAACTTCAGCCTACTCTTCACCTTTAGTAAATTGTGGTCTGTACCTATATTTGCCCATTGATACACCTCACAGCCCACTACATGATATCGAAATATCTGTCTAGCCACGATGTAATCCAGTTGGAATCTCCTCGTATCACTAGATCTTCTCCAAGTATACCTCTTCCCATTGGCTTTTTGAATAGTATATTCGTTATTACTAGGTGAAATTTGTTGCAGAAGTTACATACTCTTTCTCTTTCGTCATTCTTGCTACCGAGATAGTGTTGTCTCGTAATTCTGTCTTCTGATCCTTCCCCTACTACTACGTTCCAGTCTCCAAGATGATTGGATCGCCTCTCATTACCTACTGATTTACCCCTTTAATGCTCTTATATAAATTCACGTTCAGGAAACAACAGAATTCCCAGAAACGACTAGAGATAGGACTTTCATATTCACGGAACACGTACATTAGAATTTTCTGCAGAAATGATTAGTATTTTAACCATGTCGGCTTGCGGATTCAAGGTCAACATCGGTATCGCTGCGCAACACCACCTACAGGTAACATGTGCCTGCGACTCTCGTTGTTACTATAGGCCGAAGGTAATGCATCAGTGAGACTTGAGCAGACGCGCAAATGACTTGCAGACGTATGCGCGAACCGTACCGTCAAATCAGTGAGATTGAAAGAGGATGCATTATTAGCATGAGAGAATGTGACGCATCCATTCGGGAAATTGCAGCTCATTTGGAACGAAGTGTTTCGGTAGTGCAACGGGTGTGTGCAGAATGGTTCACGGAAGGCCGTAGAACATGATGAGGTGGTCAGATCGCACCACCCAAACCACCCCTCGAGGAGATCGACACCTCATCCGAATGGGCGCAGCAGTCGAACAGAGTAACACACCGTACACTCTATCGGGAGTGACAGCCCGTCGCCGTTTATTACCAGACGGCAACGGTGTTAGGAAGGACGTCACTGGGGACAGAAAAGGCATTAAATAACGTTTTCGGACGAATCCAGGTTCTGTTTGTTTGAAAATGATGGCCTATTTTGGTTCGCAGCAGCCAGGGGGAGCAGCATCACAGTATCTGTATCCGCGCAAGACATACAGCAGCAACTCAAGGCTTTATGGTGTAGGGTGCTTTTGGGTACAACCACAAATCGCAGCTGTTGTGTGTCCAGAACACTGTGACCAGTGTGACCTACGTTAATGAAATCCTGCGACACGTAGACATACCCTTTCATACAACACTCCAGACGCCTTTTTTCAGCAAGACAATGCCTTTTTGGTGTCAGAGGATGTCAGCCTTTTGCCCTGGCCCACCAGATCACGAGACTTGTCGCCAATCGAAAATGTGTGGGATGTGGTGAAACGACGTGTGCAGTGCTGTGATCCAATGCCAACCACCACAGATGAACCTTGGAAGCAGGTGAATGCAGCGTAGATACCACAGGACGCCATCGCACCTTATACGCGTCGATGCTATCACGCACGGGACTAGTCATCGGGGCCAACTGCGAACGTTGTACCTCTTAGGCAACAGGACACTTGCTGAACCGAGGTGACTGAAGTGCTAATCATTTCTGCAGAACATACTAATGTACATGTCCTGTGAGTATGAACGTCATATGACTAGTCGTTCCAGGCGTACTGTTTTTTTTTCTGAACATCAGTGTATTTTCAGTATTCCGCCATCCCGCCGACCCGGGTGACCGAGTGGTTCAAGGCGCTACAGTCTGGAACCGCGCGACCGCTACGGTCGCAGGTTCGAATCCTGCCTCGGGCAGCTAAGTGTGTGTGATGTCCTTAGTTAGGTTTAAGTAGTTCTAAGTTCTAGGGGACTGATGACCTCAGAAGCTAAGTCCCATAGTTCTGAGAGCCATTTGAACCATTTTTGAACCGCCATCCCCCTCTCCCCTTTATCTACAATGTGCCTTAGTATTTACCACATCAGATTTTATAACCTCCATACCATGTTCAGATTTCTAACATTCCACATTCCGCCTCATAGAATGTTATCCTTTCGTTGGTTATGCAACTTTTTTTTCATGGCCACCTCCTACTTAATAGTCCCTTCCTGGAGATCCTAACGGGGGACTAATCTGAAGTCTTTTGCCAGTGCAGTGATCATCGTGACATTTTTTTAAATGCAGTTTACACTTCCCTTGTTCCCCAGATGCCGAATTGATGCAAGTTCTATAGCAATGTTCGCTCATAAACTGGATGAGATGGGCCTGCATACAGCAGCATTTCATGTCGGAAATAAATCATATTGTCGTTCACATAGCGCAACACTCGACTTCAGTCGATGTCGGTTATGACCTTACACGTTGTTTTACGGAACTGTGAGTGGTACACAATTAATTGTAGTCGCGTTGCGCAGTCCGTGTTCATACACCAACAAATCGGGGAGCTTCATTCACGGTGCGGTCATGGTCACGTCCAAACACGGTAGCTGCCCTCGCCACTCTGCCACATCTCTATGCCGACACATTTTACTATACTGGTTCCGCACAACAGTGTGCCATATACGCACCACTTCACTGCCGTGATTTACGTTAGCAGTGGAGCGTTACATGGCCGCATGGCACCAGTTGTACACATTCTGCTGCTCTTCAAAGCAACCAGACAGCTCGTTTAAGAGGATAACTAATTTGTACAGTGAGCTTATCTGCGGTATCTAAACTTCTGGCTGTATAGCTGCTTGCCAGATATCACGAAATTAATCTCATGCAGCAAGTCTGAGATGCTTCTGGAAAGAGAAGTTCCGGGAATAAAAGTCACAGAAGTATAAGTCACTTAGGGAGGAAATAAACAGTTGCATTGACGGTCGTATGCCTGCTCATAGTCCTCTTCTTTGGGGGCTTGTCACATGGAGTGTATCGTTACAAGGAAGTGGCATTTACTTACTACGCAGCTTTTAGGCACCATTATGTAATGACGCATAACTTTAGCTGCTACTTGGGCTGATGAAACTACATTGGTTTTTTTCGTTACTCTCGCCGTAACGAACCGACCTACTTCATCAGTTCATTTCAGACAGATAGTAATTTAGAATTTTTTAAAATAGAACTGCTTATTCGCGTCTTATTTATGCCATTTGATTATTCTAAACTTTGGTGAAGTTTTTTCACATACTGTACATGGCATGGACTGTGGCTGTTTCATGTTATTTTGTGTAGACCAATTCTTGGTTTGAGATTTTATTTATTTATTGTTGTGCTTGAAGTACAAAGTATATAATCAACGAAAGGAAATCGGTAGTTAATGTTTGCAGTTTATGCAAAGGTTGAGCAGAAATTTGCCACGTCGGACGGTTTCGGCGTCGCTCTCATCAGGTCTCTGGTGATGCATGTGGCTGGAAGCGAAGGACACTGCTACAGGTAGCTGTTAGTCCGCACAGCACCGCACTTGCAAAAAACTAACTTTGCAGGAAGGCCCCACTTCTGCAGATATGTCTCGCATCTGATGGTACAAGAGTGTAATCTGTTGAGAGCCTTCCATGTTATCCAGTTCTCTGAATGGCCGGAAGGGAGCTCTTCATTTGAAACCATCCGCCGAGGATCTGCTGGCCGATGACCATATAAAGGGTAGGCTTCCGTTGCCGAAGCCTCGCATTTCTCGCATCTAGCAGCTGCCTCGCTTCTAATTTCAGGAATGGCTACGCTAGCAAGACAGTGCAGTTTATCTACAGTGTGGGTCTTAAACACCGTGATAGTGCAGCAGACCTCATTAAACGCCACATCTACGCTTCTGGCGTGGCTTGACTTGTACCCTACCGAACATGCATATTCAGCACTGGAGTAACATACCACTAGCGCGCTACGTGTCACGATGTATGGGTGAGCTCCCCATGTGGTACCTGTCAGTTTCCGTATTACGTATTACGTATACTTTCTGTTTCCTGTTTAGGCAGTGTTTCTCACAGGCAAGCATACGGCCCAAAATCACTCTCTGATTTTTCGGAGTCGGACAGTGTTAGGCAGCAATTCCTTCGCAAGTGATTTGAAGGATTTTAGCTTTTTGTTTGTTCCTGAAGTGAAATACACTGGTTTGAGTTTTGGCAGGATTCGTCTTCAGGTTATTTTTATTGTAGTAGGTGATAAATTCTTCCAGGGCTTTAGACAAGTTTGTTCCACCTTGACAGTCGGCCTGAGCAGAGGTTGCACAGTCATTAGCACAAACAAAACTCTGGGTTCCTTAAGGCAATGACTGATCATTTGTGTGGATATTGAATGACAATGGTGCGAGCATACTACCTTGCTCTAAACCATTCTCCCGTGTTCTCCATCTGTTTCTTTGTCTCTGAAATTGCACAAGGAATCTCCGTTTCTGGAGAAGGTCTCTGATGTTTTACAAGAGGCTGAAATCTTTGGTGATGTCATACAATTTTGTTTGAAGAGTGACTTTATCGCAAAACGCAGAGGGATTAATGAAGTGAAATATTAGAAAAGTTCACTCTGTAGTTCTTATTGTATATTAAAACTGTCGCTGGAGAATACATTGGCTTACTGCACCGCTTAGGCGATGCAGAATGACACCGGTGTTGCTAAGTAGCTCTCGGTCTCAGCTAATGACTCCAAACAATGCTTTTTGTCGTGGTTTTCAAAATAATGTGTATGTGTGACAGGTCAGTGTGTCCACAAATTTATGTCAATAGTACTGTCTATCGTAATACTTCCTCATGTAATATGAAGGGAAGAACTTCCAGATGTTCTGAGAAATATTATTTATTTCATCAAAAACCGGATTTCGACCTTATAGACGATCGGTTGGTGATGACTGAATCTCGCAACTACGCAGAAAATGATGTCCGACTTACACAAATATTACTGATCCAGAGAAAACGTAAAATAATGAAGTGCAGAGTGTTCACTAAGGAAAGTATTACTATTTTATGTTTTACAGAGAGTGTTACACTAACAAAAAAGGAAGCGCAAAGGTTAGCACACTGGACTCGCATTCGGGAGGATGACGGTTCAAACGCGCGTCCAGCCATTCTGATTTAGTTTTTCCGTGATTTCCCTAGATCGTTTCAGGCAAATACTGGGATGGTTCCTTTGAAAGGGCATGGCCAATTTCCTTCCCCATCCTTCCCTTATCCGTGCTTGCGCTCCGTCTCTAATGATCTCGTTGTCGACGGGACGTTAAACACTAATCTCCTCCTTCTCCTCCAAGTAGTAAGACTGTGTAAGCCTGTGTTCTGGTCACTCCTTTGCTACAGCCCTCCTATACCCTATGGTCAGTAGATTTTTATCTGACTTTGCTTACTTAACTACCCGTTCAATATTTTCATATATTTTATCTATCTCTTCATTTTCTGCTTATGATTTCGACATGTACACATGAACTCTCTTTGTTGGCGTTCACTAACCGCAGATTCTGATTACAATAACCCTACCACAGAACTTTTCTCAGTAACTCTCTCTGTACTACCTTCCTATCGTAATGACTCCTATTCCCGTTGTGCCACTTACTGCTTCTATTGATATTATACTATATTCGTCTTGTTTTCTTCCCATTTCACTTGACTGCTCCCACTTCCTATCTTTTCCTTTCCACATTTTGTAGCTTCCCTACCACGTTGAAACGTCTGACAATCCATGCTGCTACTCGTCGAATGTTACTGTTTCGTTGGTTATTCCATATTCTTCACACCGTCAATTCCTTCTTGGCAGTGTCCTCCCGGAGATCCGAATCGGGGCTAATTCGGAATCTTTTACAAATGTAGAAATCATCAATACACTTTTTGAATTTCAGGCCACTTGTCCTGTGGATATACATTATGCAGTGGCTTCCGTTGCCTCTTTCATCTTCATGCCAGTGATCGCTGCGTCTTTTAGGAGCAGTTTCCCACTCCTAAGGCATGGGATACTCCGCCGGCTTTGACAACGCCGCTGGGAGAGGAAGGGTGACTTTTTAACCTGAAGTCGTAGGCTGCCATTTTATTTAAATCTTATCTAGTGGTCGGTATCGAACCGAGGATCCAAGGTTTTGATTACTTGTCAAAGACGCTACCCCCTGACCAAAACGACACTCTTACGCATTGTACAATAAATAAATGAAAGGCAACAATAAATGTTGCTTTGTAACAAACTCTGTTATTGTTTTACATACGCAATCTTTACCCTACATTTCTAATGGATAAAATAAAAACAAATAAGGTAATTCTCTAACATAAACCATTTGTGCCGTTAAACCATGTTATGAATGGTCACTTTGTAAATCAAAAGAAAGTAACAACTAAATCCCCTAAATGCAGTCCAGACCAGCTGTAGTCGCGCTGCATCTGTTATACACTTTTCTTGTGAATTTATTCTGAGCGGTGTTCATATCTTCTGGGCGTTTGCAGATTTTGTATCTACCACTTGAGAATAGCATCAATCCGAAACCATACTGGTGAAAATCACAAATTACAATACAGTGGAGTAATAGAGGAACTATGTTTTATCGGTTTCTGTTATCACCCATGAGACTATGCATGAGAAATTTCCATTTTATGATGCATTTAACACGGTGCGTGTCGCTTCAGTTGTTATGTGCGGCGTGAGGTATTGTACCATTTTCGTTATAGTCACCAATCTTTCAACTTGTTTGTTGCTGTGCTCTACCTGGTGCTACTTAGCTCCTAGTATATTCGTGTTGAAAAGAATCTTCACGATGCGTTTGGTGTACATCGCGTCAGTGTACAGCCCTTAGTTCAGAGTGACACTGTCAAGAAAACGAGGCTGTATCTGTGGCAAAAGGTATTTCAGAGTGTAGCTATCACAATGAACGAAGTTAATAAGAGAACCACACTTAACAAGATAATTTCTAGACCTGCAAGATGAGGTTATTTTGAAGCGAACAGGCAAAACAATAAATAACTATCAGATTAAAATATATAAACTACTTTAAAAGTCTTAATGCCGACTGAAGTAAGGAGAACATTGCATTTGTAAGAAAGAGCTAACGAGCGGCTCCCGTTGAGGCACTGTTAGCCGAAACAAGACTTTAAGAAGATCAGGAAAGTTTGGAAGTCGTTTTGCTGCAAAAGTCACACGTTGCTGTCCTTGCATTCCGTCTTTCACCTTCAAAAATGTAAGGGCACTTCACTTCTTGTAGTGATACTTCACTGCAAACTGTAGCCTTTATGCGGTGTAATTTCGATAGTATGATTAACGAGGGTTTGCAGGTGCCGAATATCTGAAATTCTGTTTGTTTCAATATCCGATGATATAGAAATAAGCCTTTTTTTTTTTTAAATGAAAAGATAGTTAAAAATTTTGGGGCCCCAGTGATTTTCAGTTTTTCATTTCTGTACACTTAAATTTTGTAAGTATCAAACTACAAAACTGCCGACTTCCACGAGGGGCGGCCGGAGCCAGCTACGTTGAGAACGGTTGCAGCGAGGGAGCGAGACGGAAGAGCGAAGCAGCGGACTGCGTCTACCTGCTACAAGACGTGTTCCGGGCAGAAGATGCCATTGGTCGGTATCGGTGACACCTTTTTGAGTTATAGTGTGCTGTGGTGGATTGGAACGGTCTGAATACCGGGCGTGTTCTATGTGGCTCAGCGGTGGTGTATACTTAACTGAGAGAACTCTGCGGGAGGGGAATTCGAAAACTTGTCATGCGATTCATATGTGCTGTATTCAGATGGTTATTTTCGTGTCCCGTCCAGAGAAAAATTCTGATGGTTGTGTTTTCTTTGTTAACAGTTTGCACTTAGCAAGGATAGACGAATGAGGAACTGCAGTAATCTTGACAGGATGAGTGCATGTGTTATATTCAGTTATGGTTGTAAAGTTTTTCTTGGTCGAGATACAACATTAAATTAAACTTAAATTTCATTGTAAGGTTTTCTGAGATATTGTTTAAAATCAATTATTTCGTGTTGTTTTTAAAAGTTTGGATGATTATTACAATTACAGCCCTTCCACTTAATGCTCTGTAACAAACACTGTAGAGCAGCGGTTCCCAACAGGCGGTCCGCGGACCCCCAGGGGTCGGCGAGCTATGCCAGAGGGGTCCGCAGGATGCTATTAGAATAAAATATATATTAAATATATTTCGTATGATAACAGATTTTTTGTTTTGGCCGCTTCCTGCATGAGCAGAACTTTAGCGAACGCTAACTAATGCGTCTAGCGTCTTCCTAGACCCACCCGACACTTGCACACTCCAGCGCAAAACTTGAATTAAATAGAGGCAAATAGTTTTGCTGTATGCCGTTAGACTGCGCGCTGCCTCTTTGCAGCTGACAACTGACGTCATGGTCACTTTACACAGAAACTCGCATTTCAGACGACAATCGGCCATTGTTAATTTATTGCCAGTGAGTTTTAAGCTCAATATTTTTTCAATAATGAATATGTCAATGTTTTTTGTAAGTACCAAAAATAGAAAGCGTATAAAAAGACTTAATTTGGCTTTTTTAGGTACTTGATACCGTGGTATGACTATGTACCAATCATGCTCGATGAGAGGGTCCTCGAGAAAATTTGGTTAGGAACCCCTGCTGTAGAGTATCCGACGGACGATTGTTGGATTCAGGTTTAATGCTGCAACGTATTTCTTTACCCATCGTTCTGAGTTCACTCCGACTAACGCCCGAACTGCTTCGATGATGACACCTTTTCGCCCGCATCTCGTGGTCGTGCGGTAGCGTTCTCGCTTCCCACGCCCGGGTTCCCGGGTTCGATTCCCGGCGGGGTCAGGGATTTTCTCTGGCTCGTGATGGCTGAGTGTTGTGTGATGTCCTTAGGTTAGTTAGGTTTAAGTAGTTCTAAGTTCTAGGGGACTGATGACCATTGATGTTAAGTCCCATAGTGCTCAGAGCCATTTGAACAATTTTTTTTGATGACACCTTTTCTCAACGTTTACTGTCGTTCGCTGAGGGCGTTCACCCGTGACAGATTCCTTTTTAGAGCCAGACTCACCTCCTCGAAATTCTCAACCTATTGTTTCACGGCATGACAAAATGAAACGCGACCATGACGTCCTAAACTACACTCCTGGAAATTGAAATAAGAACACCGTGAATTCATTGTCCCAGGAAGGCGAAACTTTATTGACACATTCCTGGGGTCAGATATATCACATGATCACACTGACAGAACCACAGGCACATAGACACAGGCAACAGAGCATGCACAATGTCGGCACTAGTACAGTGTATATCCACCTTTCGCAGCAATGCAGGCTGCTATTCTCCCATGGAGACGATCGTAGAGATGCTGGATGTAGTCCTGTGGAACGGCTTGCCATGCCATTTCCACCTGGCACCTCAGTTGGACCAGCGTTCGTGCTGGACGTGCAGACCGCGTGAGACGACGCTTCATCCAGTCCCAAACATGCTCAATGGGGGACAGATCCGGAGATCTTGCTGGCCAGGGTAGTTGACTTACACCTTCTAGAGCACGTTGCGTGGCACGGGATACATGCGGACGTGCATTGTCCTGTTGGAACAGCAAGTTCCCTTGCCGGTCTAGGAATGGTAGAACGATGGGTTCTATGACGGTTTGGATGTACCGTGCACTATTCAGTGTCCCCTCGACGATCACCAGTGGTGTACGGCCAGTGTAGGAGATCGCTCCCCACACCATGATGCCGGGTGTTGGCCCTGTGTGCCTCGGTCGTATGCAGTCCTGATTGTGGCGCTCACCTGCACGGCGCCAAACACGCATACGACCATCATTGGCACCAAGGCAGAAGCGACTCTCATCGCTGAAGACGACACGTCTCCATTCGTCCCTCCATTCACGCCTGTCGCGACACCACTGGAGGCGGGCTGCACGATGTTGGGGCGTGAGCGGAAGACGGCCTAACGGTGTGCGGGACCGTAGCCCAGCTTCATGGAGACGGTTGCGAATGGTCCTCGCCGATACCCCAGGAGCAACAGTGTCCCTAATTTGCTGGGAAGTGGCGGTGCGGTCCCCTACGGCACTGCGTAGGATCCTGCGGTCTTGGCGTGCATCCGTGCGTCGCTGCGGTCCGGTCCCAGGTCGACGGGCACGTGCACCTTCCGCCGACCACTGGCGACAACATCGATGTACTGTGGAGACCTCACGCCCCACGTGTTGAGCAATTCGGCGGTACGTCCACCCGGCCTCCCGCATGCCCACTATACGCCCTCGCTCAAAGTCCGTCAACTGCACATACGGTTCACGTCCACGCTGTCGCGGCATGCTACCAGTGTTAAAGACTGCGATGGAGCTCCGTATGCCACGGCAAACTGGCTGACACTGACGGCGGCGGTGCACAAATGCTGCGCAGCTAGCGCCATTCTACGGCCAACACCGCGGTTCCTGGTGTGTCCGCTGTGCCGTGCGTGTGATCATTGCTTGTACAGCCCTCTCGCAGTGTCCGGAGCAAGTATGGTGGGTCTGACACACCGGTGTCAATGTGTTCTTTTTTCCATTTCCAGAAGTGTATATTGATGTTAGAATTGCCGTCGAGCAGCACTCACACTGAGACCACTTTTTTAAAATGGCCTTTACAGAACATGCACGCTGTATGTCAGTTTACTGCATGTTTACTGCATGGCAAGGAGTTACGAGCAGAGATATGCCACTCCCACTTCTTTATCAATCACTCATGGTTACCGTTACTACTTTTAATGTTTCCCGTTTCCCTGAGCAGTCTTGAAATTCAGTTTTGTTTCACTAAATTTTGTGTGGTGATGGGTATTCGGTTATATAATTCAGACAAATAGTTACTCATTTCATAGATCATATGAACGAGTCTTTAATCGAAACGAGTGAGTTTACAGGACATGCGTCTGTGATTAGTGCACAAATGATCAAAAAATTTTGGTGCTGCATATTGAACTCCTTACTGAGTCTCTGGCAGATTCAGTAACGGGTAATAAAGACTATTTTTCCTCTAGCGTTGTAGATATGGACATCATTATTTTTTCAGATTGTGATGGATTATTTATGATGAATTTGATAGGGAATGTACAGTATGCATTGTGATGGTGCGGGTGCATTGCGTCACTCCTTGAAGAGGTACCTACATGACGACTGTGGATGAATACTACATACGATTCTTACTGCTCGGTTTTTTCCTAGGTGATGAGTTACCCCAGAAAACTGTTCTATAAGTAGCTAATTTTTGTATAAATGCAAAATATACCGGGAAGTTGATTCGTTTGTGTTCCGGTGTAACGGCAAGCGCCGGCACGAAGATGAAGAACACAAGAGCTGAGAAGGCTGTGACGCGACGTCAGCCAATGCCACGCTGACTAGGACCGCACCACGACAGGACCGGCGTCTATCCGAGGTAATACAAGCGCCGCTCCACCCAGCCTCGGCCGCACTCTAGTAGACTCGGCCTAGAAGAGGGCACTAGAAGAGCCATGACTTGTGATCCATATCCATTAGTTGCATGTCGCCAATAGCTTGCGAGACGACATTGTAAACCAAAGTTTTGTCAATTGAATTACTGTCATAAACTCCATTAATATGATTTGATTGTGTATTGTCTAGCTCTCCGAGGAAACAGCTTCCCAGGCACCCTATAAGAGAAGAGTGGGCATGACATCGTAGTTTGTTTCCAAGAATAGCAATCGTATGAAGAGCAAAAGTAGCTGAACTTAGCTGTCTGAGGAGTTGAGTAACATGTATGTTCCAGTTCCTTTTTCACCAATACGTACCTTGAGGAGTTGGATAATGTGTTTGTTCCAGTTCCTTTTTCACCAATACGTACCTTCAGACGTTTGGAGCAATCTTCCCTGTTTACACGAATTGTTGTCACGACTCTATTTGTTGTCCAGAACTGATGTAGTGTGTTTCCTCAACATTTTAGGAGAGGCCATTTTAAGAGAACCGCTTAATTCTTTGAAAAACATTATTAATAATCTCTTCTGTTGCTTTCTCTCTAACGTGATTTATTAAAGCACCAGTATCGTCTGTCAAAAGTACCAAATCTGCTTGGCGCATGTAGAGTTGGTCATTCACACTCATAAGGGGTAGGAGTGGCCTAAAGTGACCCTGTGGGACCCCATTCGTGATTTTTCCCCAGTCATTAAAATTTTGTCTCCTTCCAATATTGTCATAACTATTTATCACAACATTCACATTCTGTTTGTTCAGTATGATTCAAATGAATTATTTTCAAAGCTATTGGTTTCATAAAACTTAAGTTTCCTAAGAGAGCAACGTGATCTATGCAACGAAACACCTTATAAAACTAACAAACATGACCAACTGTTGGAATTTTATTACACAAGGCTTGAAATATGTGGCGAATGAATGTATAAATAGCATTCTCAGTCGAGCAATCCTTCTGGAATCCAAACTGCGATGTGCTAAGCATATTGTTTTTACTTTAATGTGAGACTCTTTCGAATATTTTGGAAAAAATATGTCAGTAAGGAAACCGGACGATAATTATTTAAGTCTTTCTTGTCACCTACCTTACGAAGAAGTTTCACAATTGCATTTTTCTTGAATGCAAATAATGTCGCATCTTGACTTATACTGGTCTTTATGTAAGTTTTCCTTTCCCCTTCACATGAGTTATCCACAAATTATGTCTTTTTTTCTTTTAATGGATTTTCTGGATAACTGATTAGGAAAGCTACTTTCAGACAGGCAACTGACGCAAGTTTACTATGGAATATATAGACTTTTGGAAAATATACTATGGAATATGTTGAATTTCGTACTAACGTGTCTTACTATGTACACCTCATCCCATACAATCTCCGTTGACTTAGTCTTAAAATATTGTTACCTGTTCTCATCAGAAACTCACTACTTTGTATGAGCATGCCCCAGAACAGTAAGATGCTACATTGTTCATTTCCATACCTTGTGCATCATGCTCAGATAGTTCATTAACAGTTTTGTATGGATTGTTCCAGCTTGAACATTGTCTATAAAAGTACTATCAATCAGGGTCCTGCTAACTTGAATGTAGTGTTAGTAATTTCAGGTATATACTCGCTGCGGTAGGGGCTAAATAGGGAGAAAGCAAACATCGATGCACATAAGCAGATGCAACATAGTATAATTATTGAAAAATAAATAGAATGCAACATTATGTAAATTTAAGCATTCCAGAAATTTGAATTGCTCAATAATGTTCATGTCTGAGGAGTTTGGTTGTCAACGAAAGTGTTTAAAATCAGAAGAGTGTTCCTGGAGTCACTCTGTAGAAATTCTAGGCGTGCGTGGTGTCGCACTGTCCTGCTGGAATTGGGCAAGTCGGTCGGAATGCACAATAGACATGAATGGTTGCAGGTGATCAGACAGGATGCTTACGTACGTGTTGAAACGTCCCCTTAGAAAAATTATACACGACTGTGCTTAAACTGACACACAATATTTTTAGCGCAACGCAATCTGACTATCAAAAATGCCTACAAAAGAATGGCCCTGACTAACATTAACCTATACCTTTCACATATCACTTACCTCACAAAAATCTTCGTTACTCGAACTACTGCAATACAGCGAGCGCCACTACTGCCAGCTAAATAAAAGATTCAAACTACTGAAGGCACTAACTACTAATAGGCATAGTTAGCAAATGAAAGATTTTGATAGAAAACAAACAATGTATTTACCTTAATAGTGTTGAAAAATCATAATATACATAGCAGTTCATGACATCCAGTCTTACAAATTTCAAAACTCCGCCATTTCTCTCCCCACATCCACCACTGCTGGCGGCTCACCTCCAACTGCGCAACGCTACGCGCTGTTAACATCCAGCTGCCCAACACTACAATAACCACCAACAATGCAAACCAGCCACAGACTGCACACGGCACAGCCAGTGATTTTCATACAGAGGGCTACGTGGCGTTACCAATATAAAAACCTCTTATAGTGTCACCTGTCAGAGTCGTACCTAGACGTATCATGGGTCCTATATCACTCCATCTGCACAGGCGCCACACCATTAAAGAGCCTCCACGAGCTTGAGTAGTCACCTGCTGACATGCAGGGTCCATAGCTTCATGAGGTTATCTCCATACCCTTACAAGTCCATCCGCTCCATACAGTTTGAAACGAGACTCGTCCGACCAGGCAACACGTTTCCAATCATCAACAGACGGGCCCAGGCGATGCGTAAACCTTTGTGTCCTGCAGACATCAAGGATACACGAGAAGGACTTCGACTCAAAAGCCCATATCGATGATGTTTCGTTGAATGATTCGCACGGTGACACTTGTCGATGTCCCAGCACTGAAATTTGCAGCAGTTTGCGGAAGGGTTGCGCTTCTGTCACGTTGATAGTTTCTCTTCGGTCGTCGTTGGTCCCCTTCTTGCAGGAGCTTTTTCCCCCGCAGCGATGTCGGAGATATGACGTTTTACCGGATTCTTGATATGCAAGGTGCATTTATGAAATGTTCGTCCGGGAAAATCCCCACTTCATGACTAACTCGGAGATGCTGTGTCCCACCGCTCGTGCCATTGTAACAGCAGCAACCGATCTAAGAACTGCGCCAGACATTTGTTGTGTTGTACTGGCGCTGCCGATCGCAGCGCCGTATTCTGCCTGTCTTCATATGTCTATATTTGAATATGCATGCCTATACGTTTTCTTTCGCCAGCTGGAGTGGCCGAGTGGTTCTAGGCGCTACAGTCTGGACCCGCGCGACCACTGCGGTCGCAGCTTCGAATCCTGCCTCGGGCATGGATGTGTGTGATGACCTTAGGTTAGTTAGGTTTAAGTAGTTCTAAGTTCTAGAGGACTGATGACCTCAGAAGTTAAGTCCCATAGTGCTCAGAGCCATTTGAACCATTAGAACCAGTTTCTTTCGCGCTTCATTGTGTATGTCACTCCACGCTGAGACCATTGCGAAATAAGAGTGGCGTATTGTGAGCTGAGTGTACACGTTTCGGGCTTCCTGCAGGGGCAGTTCTGCAGCGGTGCTGATAACAGGTGCATCACAGTGTGGGGTTGAAATGGTACGGCAACTAGAAACGCACTCCAGAGTTGAAGTACGCGGGCCAATAAAATAACTGTGAACAAAGCGTCTAAATTGCAGATTCACACTGAAGTTTTGGCGGTAAATGGCCCGAATGAAATGTCAATCCAGCAGTAGGGAAATGGTGGCCAAGATGTGACCAAGTCGGCATAGTGGTGGGTGATGCTGGTCGGGAAGCACGTTCAGAAAAAAGCACAAATTCTTGAACGGTTAGAGATAGGACGTTCATATTTATAGGACATGTAAATTACTATGAGCAAATGCTTTACTGTATGGTGAAAGAACATCTTTGTCAGTCCCTCACAAATCACCGGTTGTTTTTACATGCAAATCGTGTTTATAATATATTAATTGAAACAGCCTGAAAGGAAGTGGATGAGTGAAAACGTACAGAAACAAAAATGATTTGAAAATTCCAGAACAAAAATGAATCAGAATGTCATCGACCTGTATGCGAAACGATATCGTTTGATCGGAGGACTTAGAAACAGAAACTGGATCTTGTCTAAGCAAGGTATTACAGAAGTTATCGATGTGTCTTTGTCGATGTTTCTAACTAATTAATATTAATAATTAACTAACAGTGATTAAAAATTCGTTTTCTAAGTAAAATTACACTCATGTTTAGAAAAAAGAGAACATCTTGAACGACTAGAGATAGGTCGTTCATATTTACAGGACATGTACATTACTATGTTCTGCAGAAATGTTTATCATTTGAACCATCTCGGCTCTTGGGTTCAAGGTCAACATCGATATCGGGGCTCAACACCACCCACCAGTAAAATGTGGCTGCTGCTCTAGTCGCTATAAACAGAAGATAATGGATCAGCGTCACTTGAGCAGACGTGCAGTCTGCCTTGCAGACGTATGGGCGAACCGTACCGTCAAATCAGCGAGTTTGAAAGAGGGTGTGTAATTGGCGTGAGAGAATGTGATGCATCCATCCGAGACTTTGCTCCTTCCGTGGAACGAAGTGTTTCAGCAGTGCAGCGAGTGTGAGGAGCATGTTTCACGGAAAGCCGTAGAACACGACGAGATGGGTCAGGTCGCGCTCCCAGACGACCCCAGTAGTAGATCGACACCTCAAACGAGTGGCATTGCACGACAGATCTGCGTTCTCATCGACTCTGGCGCAACAGTAGGACAGTGTAACACATTGTAAATCATCAGGGATTACAATCCGTCCCCGTTTATTACGGCGTGGGTCACGTGCGCGTCGTCCACTTCTCCGCCTTCCTTTGACTAATGTGCAGAAACATAGTACACTGCAATGGTGTATGGAACGTCGTCACTGGGAACACGAATGGCAGCAGACAGTGTTTCCGGCGGATTCCAGGTTTTGATTATTTGAAAGTGACGGCCACATTTTGCTTCGCCACAAACAGGGGGAGCGGCATCACAGCGACTGCATTCGCAGAAGACATACAGCGTCGGTTCAAGGCCTTATGGTGTGGGGTGCTATTGGGTACAAGCACAAACCACAGTTGTTGCATCTCCAGGGCACTGTGACCAGTGTGACCTACGTGAATGACATCCTGCGACCCACAGCCGTATCTTTTCTACACAACTTACCAGACGCCATATTTCACCAAGACAACGCACGACCACGTGTTGCATTACGAAGACTTGCCTTGTTGGTGTCACAGGATGTCAGCCTTTTGCCCTGGCCCGCCTGATCACCAGACTTGCCGCCAACCGGAAATGTGTGGGATATTGTGAAAAGACGGATGCAGTGCTGCGACGCGGTGTCAACCACCACATATGAACTTTGGAACCAGGTGAATGCAGCATGGATGCTTACACCACAGGACGCCATTCGCGCCTTATAAGAGCCCATGCAAGGACGCATGGACCAGGTCATCAGGGTGTATGGCGCACCCTGTGCCTACTACACAACAGGACACATGCTGAACCGAGGTGACTGAAATGCTTATAATTTCTGCAGAACATACTAATGTACATGTCTTGTGAATATGAACGTCCTATCACTAGTCATTCAAGGTGTTCTATTTTTTCTGAATATGAGTGTAGTTATCAGGATCGAGATATTTTGACCTTGTTCTTCACTGAAAGCTTTTTTCTATAAATATCGCAAACATGAGCATTGTTCTTACATCAAACATTGCGGTATTACCTGACGGCAGCTATCTCCTGCAAAACCTGTCATATCACTGCGAATAAGAGGTCGTTATAAGTTCCATTACATGTTTGTCAAACGGGGGATAGTTTCTAAAAGAGAAACAGATACGAAAACTTGGTGCACACGAAGAAACATGATAAGTAAATACAGGCTAATACGTCAATAAGGAAACGGATAGATAATTTCAAGGAATTTTATGTAGTGGCCGAAAATGTCTGCTAGATTACACCAGTATTAACTTTTATTAGGTAGAATTTTAGATTATAATTTACAAAGCAGTTTTCATTTGAATCAATTGCTTTGGAGCAAAGCAAAATGATCGCAATCAAATTTGGTTTTTCGAAAAGAGCGGCTAGTTCAAAAGAACTATATCACACTGATGTACAGCCTGTTTTAGTAATTTTAGCCTATTATGAGCTTTTTGTTTGATGGCTAATAGATGGGGGTGCCATATTAATTTGTGGTTGAGCGTAAGTTCACGATATTGTAATATGCTTATAAGATGAATGGGATTGCTGCGGATGGTGAGATGAGAGTCAGAAAGATGGAAGTTATATGATATACTTCCTATGGCTATTAATTTTGGCACGATTGATTCTGAGGTACCAAAGATTGAATCAGGAGATAAATTTATAGAGGTGGACTTGGAGGTACTTTGAGGAGCTTGGAGGAGTGGATGGATGGCAAGGAAGGCGGTGTTGCCATCATGCTGGCTCAGATGGATTAGGACTGGTGGTTGGGGAGTATCAACTGTATAGAGGAGAGACAGAGAGAGAGAGAGAGAGAGAAAGAGAGAGAGAGAGAGAGAGAGAGAGAGGGGAGAGGGAGGGAGAGAAAAGGAGAATTGGGTAGAACTAATCCTTGGGATACTCCTGCAGGTGGATGGAAGTTGTGGGATAGGGTATTGTTGATGAAGCACTGATGAACCAAGACGGAATGACTACCTACTTAATAGCGCGTTGGTCCACCTCTGGAACGCAAAAGTGAAATGATAGTATGGCAATGCCGGCCGGGAGGTCTCATCCGGGGAAGTTAGACCGCCGAGTGCGAGTCTTACTGCAGTCGACGCCACATTATTTTTTATTGGTTGGTGTTACAAAATGAGATTAATTGAAAGGATAACTATAAAACAGACTGGCGTAAAATTAACATTGTGATCAGTAGTAAGCGTTGGAAAGGTAATCATGTGTCAGAAATGAAACGACAATAAAATTACGTTAAAGATAAATACTTCTCCAACTGTGCTTCAGACTTCAATGAATATCTTTCGCAAATTAAAGCAAATCCTGGTTCACATATAACATTTAAGTGAAGTTAATTTTTGGTAACAACCACTACATTGTCATACCACAAATAATATTTCCGTGTTGCTTGAAAGCTGGTAAACTAAACATTATTCTCGCATTACAGAAAGAAACATACATTACAATGGAGTATCGTATGTCCAATCCCTCCCTCTGTTCTGTCATCCGGGTATTCCTCCTCGTAAGTATAATGTATCCACCGATTCTTATCTTTCGTTCATTCTTTCTTCGTATCAATACTTTAAATTCTCCTACCCTGGACGTTCCAGCTATGCGCGGCCTCTTGAAACACACTCCATAGGAAGTAGAGAAATACTGTCGGTATTTCGGATTGTTCACGATCTTTAGATGTCGTTCCTGTAAACAGGTCTAAAAGTCCATTACATTCTTTGAGCCATCTCTGAACAAATAGAGCACCGTCTGGCCTCGAAGCCTGGTTACGGCATTCGTTTTGGCAATTGGGCAGTATGTGCCGTCCGGGAAGAATATAATCCCTGGTTCAGTGTTGTGTTGTCCCCTTCGAAGAAAGAACACGATCATTTGTGTCGCCAAACGCCACACTTCTTCCGAGGGGCCGCATATGAGGCGGTGCTCATCGTTGTCCAGAGTTTGGCGCTGAGGGCACAATGGTGAATCTGCCATATGAATCGCATGGAGTCTGGATCGGGCGACATTTTTACCATCAACTGTTAGGTACCACGGAGCACGTGTCTCTGTATCTAAGGAAACATGGTGTATCGATCGCCATACTACTTGCCAATTGATATGTGGATGCTCCCTCTCAATAGGATTGCTGTGTCGTCCGATAGTTAGTATCCCACAGATGTCAGGCGCAGTTGCAGGTCTGGTTCCCGGCAGAGCCGTCTGGACATAACTGTACTCTGTGAAGAAAGTGCGTATATGCGGGAGTGACTGGGTAATGTGCTGCCCCGCCACTGCTGCCGTTCGAGAAACTGGTTCTAGCTCTTCTATTAAGAAGCCTGTCAGACAAGTCTAATGTCTACTCAGTTCTAACATTGTGCTGATATACAGGGTGGTCCACTGATCGTGACCGGGCCAAATATCTCACGAAAT
This sequence comes from Schistocerca americana, assembly GCF_021461395.2. Taxonomy (NCBI): domain Eukaryota; kingdom Metazoa; phylum Arthropoda; class Insecta; order Orthoptera; family Acrididae; genus Schistocerca; species Schistocerca americana. The sequence continues at coordinate 553,038,915 of NC_060121.1, read as the reverse complement.
AAGCGTAAAACGAAAAATCTACAAAGACCGAAACTTGTCTAGCTTGAAGGGGGAAACCAGATGGCACTATGGTTGGCTCGCTACATGGCGCTGCCATAGTTCAAACGTATATCACCTGCGTTTTTTAAAATAGGAACCCCATTTTTATTACATATTCGTTTAGTACGTAAAGAAATATGAATGTTTTAGTTGGACCACTTTTTTCAATTTGTGATACATGGCGCTGTAATAGTCACAAACATATGACTCACAATTTTAGACGAATAGTTGGTAACAGATAGGTTTTCTAATTAAAATACAGAATGTAGGTACGTTTGAACATTTTATTTCGGTTGTTCCAATGTGATACATGTACCTTTGTGAACTTATCATTTCTGAGAACGCATGCTGTTACAGCGTGATTACCTGTAAACACCACATTAATGCAATAAATGCTCAAAATGATGTCCGTCAACCTCAATGCATTTGGCAATACGTATAGCGACATTCCTCTCAACAGCGAGCAGTTCGCCTTCCGTAATGTTCGCACATGCATTGACAATTCGCTGACGCTTGTTGTCAGGAGTTGTCGGTGGATCACAATAGCAATTATCCTTCAACTTTCCCCACAGAAAGAAATCCGGGGACGTCAGATCCGGCGAACGTGCGGGCCGTGGTATGGTGCTTCGACGACCAATCCACCTGTCATGAAATATGCTATTCAATACCACTTCAACCGCACGCGAGGTATGTGTCGGACATCCATCATGTTGGAAGTAAATCGCCATTCTGTCATGTAGTGAAACATATTGTAGTAACATCGGTAGAACATTACGTAGGAAATCAGCATGCATTGCACCATTTAGATTGCCATCGATGAAATGGGGGCCAATTATCCTTCCTCCCATAATGCCGCACCATACATTAACCCGCCAAGGTCGCTGACGTTCCACTTGTCGCAGCCATCGTGGATTTTCCGTTGCCCCATAGTGCATACTATGCCGGTTTACTTTACCGCTGTTTGTGAATTACGCTTCGTCACTAAATAGAACCCGTGAAAAAAATCTGTCATCGTCCCGTAATTTCTCTTGTGCCCAGTGGCAGAACTGTACACGACGTTCAAAGTCGTCGCCATGCAATTCCTGGTGCATAGAAATATGGTACGGGTACAATCGATGTTGCTGTAGCATTCTCAACACCGACGTTTTTTAGATTCCCGATTCTCGCACAATTTGTGTGCTACTGATGTGTGGATTAGCCGCGACAGCAGCTCAAACACCTACTTGGGCATCATCATTTGTTGCACGTCTTGGTTGACGTTTCACATGTGGCTGAACACTTCCTGTTTCCTTAAATAACGTAACTATCCGGCGAACGGTCTGGACACTTGGATGATGTCGTCCAGGATACCGAGTAGCATACATAGCACACGCCCGCTGGACATTTTGATCACATTAGCCATACATTAACACGATATCGACCTTTTCCGCAATTGGTAAACGGTCCATTTTAACACGGGTAATGTATCACGAAGCAAATACCGTCCGCACTGGCGCAATGTCACGTGATACCACGTACTTATACGTTTGTGACTATTACAGCGCCATCTGCCACAAAGCGAAAAAAGTGGTCCATCTAAAACATTCATATTTCTTTACGTACTACGCGAATATGTAATAAAAATGGGGGTTCCTATTTAAAAAAAACGCAGTTGATATCCGTTTGACCTATGGCAGCGCCATCTAACGGGCCAACCATAGCGCCATCTGGTTTCTTCCTTCAAGCTACACGAGTTTCGTTCTGTGTAGTTTTTCGTTTGATGCTTATTTCGTGAGATATTTGGCCCGTCACTATCAATGGACCACCTTGTATAGTGCCACCGCTCGATGACGAACATGCGCAAGACCAAATCCGCCCCTACTAAGATGATGTTTGGTTTGTGGGGCGCTTAACTGCGTGGTTATCATCACCCGTACAAATTCCCAACCTTTGCTCAGCCCAATCTCGCCACATTCATGAATGATGAAGAAATGATGAGGACAGCACAAACATCCCGTCATCTCGAGACAGGTGAAAATCCCTGACCCCGCCGGGAATCGAAACCGAGACTGCTCGGGAAGCGAGAACGCGACCGTGAGGTCACGAGCTGTGGACCCCTACTAAGAGGTAGGGCAGAGGTGTAGTATCTTACTTTAAACAATTGATGGCTGAAATAGCTCTGAGCGCTATGGGACAACATCTATGGTCATCAGTCCCCTATAACTTAGAACTACTTAAACCTAACTAACCTAAGGACTTCACACTCATCCATCCCCGAGGCAGGATTCGAACCTGTGACCGTAGCAGTCGCGCGGTTCCGGACTGCAGCGCCTAGAACCGCGTGGCCTCCGCGGTCGGCTAAACAGTAGACCTGCAATCACAAAGGAATCGAATGCCGCCACTATTCGTCGTGCTATCATCACCATCATTAGGAGTACTTGAGCAAAATGCGGAATTCGTGACGCCAGGTAGGTGTTAACATACGTGACCCGTTGATCATGTCTAATGCCCGTGTGATGTTCGCTCTAACGCACGTCCGGACTGACTGTAGTAGTCTCTTACAGTTGTACGCTGCTGTGCGACATACGTCGTTGGTAAAAACAATACCTAGGCATTTCAAGGTATCCATCAGCCGTAAGGATGCTACACATTCTTACGTTAGTCCAACACTAATGTTCTTCGCTACAGACTTGTCCATATTTTTACGGCTGCGAGTGGCCGTTCCATATTTGCGTATCAAATCTAAAGCTACACTCATATCGTTTTCATTCCGTACTATCAGCATCAGGTCATCCACATATGAAGCCGGCCGGTGTGGCTGAACAGTTCTAGGCGCTTCAGTGTGGAACCGCGCGACCGCTACGGTCGCAGATTCGAATCCTGCCTTCGGCATGGTTGCGTGTGATGTCCTTAGGGTAGTTGGGTTTAAGTAGTTCTAAATTCTAGGGGACTGATGACCTCAGATGTTAAGTCTCATAGTGCTCAAAGCCATTTGAACCATTTTCCGCATATGACTTGCATGTAAATATGTATCTTCGCAAAGTCAGTCCTGTCAAGCGGTGTCGTAGGCCACAAAGTAACGGGTCGAGAGCCAGTGCATATAGTGTCGTTGATAAGGGACAACCTTGTCTGACCGATCTTGCTATGATTAGAGATTTTGTCGTACGTCCAGTGACGAGCACTTTGAAGAAGGCATTGCTGCGTAGCCGCATCACGACAGCGGTAAATGGTCGTGGAAATCGCGTGTGCGTTACGACTTCTGCAACATAGCTTGGGCTAACTTTATCAAAGGGTTGATCAAAATCTATTGACGCTAGTGCTGAACGGACGCAGCACGTCTTTCCTAGGGCGATCAAGTCGCGATATTCAACAAGCGCCGTCTGGATGTTGTTTTCTGCACCGAGCGAAGTTTGATGAAATGAGAGTACTTGTCGTAATACTCTTCGGACGCGTGCTGCTAATAATCTGGTGAATATTTTAAAGCCGCAGTTAAGGAGCTTCATTGGTCGGTAGTCCCGCATCCATGTATCACCCGAGGGTTTGTGTATCGGAACAATCAGCCCCTCAACAAAAGCCGGCGGTAAGGGCACGTCAGGAGATATTAATTCGCGGCAGATACTAGTCCATCGTGATGCTATCACATAGCTAAAGGTTCTGTAGAATTCCATAACGTGGCCATCTGGTCCCGGAGATGTGTTCAGCGCTCCCCTACCAATGGCCTCCATCACTTCCTCCTCTGCAATCTCCTCCATCAGTTGTGCTTCCACCTCTGGATCAATGGTGCCTTAAATCATATGCGTAACTTCGTTAATGGCAGCATTGGGTGACCGACTCGCGTGCCTATGATGAGGATGAAATGTAACAAAACACCCAGTCCACGAGTGGAGAAAGTCTCCAACCCGGTTAGGAATCGAACCCGGGCCCACTGTATGGTAGGTAAATACGTAACCACTCAGGTAAGCAGGTGGACTCTGGAAGGCAGTACATGGAATGGATCTGACAGGTCCTTGATAAGTTTCTGGAGGTATGTGGAACTAGATATTTTTTTTTTTTTTGGTCATTAGTCTACTGACTGGTTTGATGCGGCCCGCATCAGGTAAATTATGGGCTGGTGGGTTGAGGGCGGGCAGCTGGCGCAGAGCTAGTCCTCGGTAGCGTCCCAGATGGATTCCATCGGCCTCATATCAGGGGCATTTGGCACCCAAGATATCAAGATGAACTCATTAGCATGTTACTCAACTCACTAAAGCACTGTTCTGGCATTGTGACACAGAAAATATTTTACTGGAACCTGCCATTGGGGGGAAAATCAAGGGTGGTCCACAGTAATGTTCACAATCTCCAGAGATGAGCCTTCAAGTGCTACCTTAGATCTCATGAGAGACCAGGTGAGTATTACTCATACCACAGAAGAGCAGCTAAGTTTGCAACCATAGTGTGGCGCTCGTTTTGGGCAGCCGTTCGCCTGGATGGTGATGTGTCCAGACGCGATCATTGACCTGGTGTAACAAGAAACGTGATTTATCCAACCAGGCGACACGTTTCCAATAATCCATGATCCAATCTTACATCATCTCATGCCGGTTGCATCGCAATTGTCGTTGAATCATTACAGGAACACTTAGGGAACGTCTGCTGCGGAGCTCCTTGTTCAACAATAAGCAAAGAATGGTGTACTCCAAAACACTAGCGCCTGCGCCATGATTTTATTCTGTCATGATATCAGCCACATGTCTCCGCTTATCCTTCGTAACAGAGGGGGTAACCTACAGTCTCCACTATCTGTGATTATATGTGGCTGTCGAACAACTCGTCACCTACTCGTGTTTCACAGTCCATCAACCAGTTTCCATAGCCCTCACGAAAATAGCAGGCGAGCAGACGACCACCTGTGCCATTCAGAGATGCTTCTTCCCAGGCGGGGGACCATAACAAGTTGCTCTTTGTCAAAGTTGCTTATGTCAGCGGATTTCCCCATTTGCGGCCGGTATTGGCGCTATCATGATTGCCCATTCTTCTCCACCTACATAGCCTGTCACCTTCTCGCAACGCCACCTGACGGTCGGTGGTGCTCAGAAATGTTTGGGCTCATCAGTGTCTCTGTTGAGACCACAATGCCTTTCCACATATCAAAACTGGCAACAAAAATTAAGAATAGAGCCTAATCCCAATGAGTAACACCCAGGAGTTAAACGCAACATTCTTGCCCAGTAGTGGTAGGCCATCCCGCACGGCGTCAGTCGAATGTCGGGCGGTCTACCCGACGAGCAGAGTTCCCGCTGCCCCAGCGCAGGCCCGTGGTGCTCGGCGCGCCGGCGCCGGTCTTCTTCTTGTTTCCCGTTGGCGGCACGGCGCTGTGACTTTCTTGTGATGCTGTTATCTGGCGGGCGGCCGGGACAAAGGAATGCGCCGCAGCACCGCCGCAGCCGCAGCCTGGCCGCCCGCCCTCGCCTCGTTATGCCGCCTCAGCACCTCCCTCTTCATCTCCTACCTGCCACACGGACACGTTTTTGCCCGTTCCTAATTGCAGCTGTTGCGGAGGCGGCGTACTACTGCGGCCGATGCACCCTCACGACCTAATAATTGAAAAGTTTTCCTCCGCGAATCCATCAAGGAGGAGAAACTGATGAATCACCTATATCTATACCAATAACAAGCCTGTAAAACCGACGTGTCTGTATATTTGTCTGTTTGGACACACTAGTCTCCAAGCTACTAGACGAATTTTCGTGGGGTTTTCGCATGTACGAGGGGCGTTCGATAATTAATGCAACACATTGTGTTTCTTGGCTAATTTCCTTTGAGCAAACGCGTAACTTGTTGTGAGGTGTGGTGGAGTGTTCCCGCTTCAGCCGCTACAGCTTCATGAAGTTCTGGTTGGTGGCGGCGCTATACTAGCCTTCAAATGGCGTCTGTAACCGAGGTGCGTTCCAGGCAGACAGCTATCACTGAATTTCTTTTAGTGGAAAATCAGAGCATCACAGGTATTCATAGGCGCCTGCAAAATGTACACGGAGACGTATCAGTGAGCAAGAGTATGGTGAGTCCTTGGGTGTGGTGTATGTCATTACCGCAACAGTGCAAACTTGTCCGATCTCTCGCGTTCCGGCCGGCCGCACACAGCTACGACTCCTCAATGCTGGAACGTGCAGACACCAGATGGGGTACTCAGACTTCGGTGCTCGCTGTGTTTCGCGCCATGTAACAGAAGACCATAAAGAACAACGAAGGACCATCTGTCCGAAGCTGCCTGCACGTTACGAGGCTGATCGTGACAATTTTTAGTCGGACATTGTCACAGAAAGTTGGAAGTGGGGGCACTGCAGGTGCTACCATTGGAAACTGAAGTACTCCTCACATGGAAAGAGAATGTAATAGTCACAAGCCAACATTGGGGACTGCAGCTGACTCTGAACACTTTGGAAATGCATAATGAGGTGAGACGCTTCAAATATGTGCTTATGGAGTTACGGTGGCTGTTGGAAGGAAAAGACGGGCTGAAGGAAAAGAGGTTGCATCCTTCATATGAACAGTTGAAGAGTCTGGTGGAAGAGGGGGCTAACTCCATTTTAACATTTTTTTCAGGAGACACATAAAACTGTTTGACGTATTTCATATAGCTTGAATAGTGATCAAAAGTAACCGGAGACCCCCAAAACATACGTTTTTCATATTATGCGCATTGCGCTGCCACCTACTGCCAGGTACTCCAAACCAGCGACGTCAGTAGTCATTGGACGTCGTGAGACAGGACAATGGGGCGCTCCGCGGAACTCACGGGGCAGGTGATTGGATGTCATTCGTGTCATACGTCTGAATGCGAGATTTCCACATTCCTAAACATCCCTAGGTCGACTGTTTTGGATGTGGTAGTGAAGTGGAAATGTGAAGGGACATGTACAGTAGAAAAGCGTACATGCCGACGTCGTCTGTTGACTGACAGAGATCGCCGACAGTTGAAGAGGGTCGTAATAGGCAAAAATCTATGCAGACCATCACACAGAAATTCCAAATAGCATCAGGATCCACTGCAAGTACTATGACAGTTAGGCGGGAGGTGAGAAAACTTGGATTTATTGGTCGAGCGGCTGCTCATAAGCCACACATCACGCTGGTAAATTCCAAACAAATCCTTGCTTGGTGTAATGAGCTTGAACATTCAACGATTCAACAGTGGAAAAACGTCGTGTGGAGTGATGAATCAGGGTACACAATGTGGCGATCCAATGAAAGGGTGTGGGTATGGCGAGTGCCCGACGAACGTCATCTGCCAGTGTGTGTAGTGCCAACAGCAAAATTCGGAGGCGGTGGTGTTATGGTGTGGTAGTGTTTTTCATGGAGGGGGCTTGCATCCCTTGTTGTTTTGCGTGGCCGGCCGAAGTGGCCGTGCGGTTAAAGGCGCTGCAGTCTGGAACCGCAAGACCGCTACGGTCGCAGGTTCGAATCCTGCCTCGGGCATGGATGTTTGTGATGTCCTTAGGTTAGTTAGGTTTAACTAGTTCTAAGTTCTAGGGGACTAATGACCTCAGCAGTTGAGTCCCATAGTGCTCAGAGCCATTTGAACAATTTTGTTTTGCGTAGCACTATCACAGCACAGGCCTACATTGATGTTTTAAGCACCTTCTTGCTTCTTACTGTTGAAGAGCAATTCGTGGATGGCGAATGCGTCTTTCAATATATCGAGCACATGTTCTTAATGCACGGCCTGTGGTGGAGTGGTTACACGACAATAACATACCTGTAATGGACTGTCCTGCACAGAGTCCTGACCTGGATGCTACAGAATGCCTTTGGGATGTTTTAGAACGCCGACTACGTGCTAAGTCTCACCGACCGACATCGATACCTCTCCTCAGTGTAGCATTCCGTGAAGAATGGGCTGCCATTCCCCAAGGAACCTTCCAGCACCTTATTTAACGCATGCCTGCGAGAGCGCAAGCTGTCTTCAAGGCTAAGTGTGAGCCAACACTATATTGAATTCCAGCATTAGCGATGGAGGGCGTCACCAACTCTTAAGTCATTTTCAGCCAGGTGTCCGTATACTTTTGATCACATAGTATATATTATCGAAGCACCTACTTTAAGGCACTAATGCAGTAGTATAATTTGAAAGTTCAGACCGATTAGTATTATTTATATTAATATAAATTTAAAATAAAGTTACCTCGGTCTTGCACCAAAGTATTAAAAATATGTTTAAATATTTGAGAATATCCCTAACGTTGAATACAGACTTGTGAATTTAAATATACAAACAAAACAAAGCAAAATAGTTACCATAACAAATGAAATATTCAGTATTTAAGCGTTGTCTTCGTCTTCTGTAAGAGAGTCTGTATAGTCTCCACTTCCATCACATGACTGCTCTGCGCCAGTGCTTATCATAGTACCACATGCCTTTACAGAGTACATACTGCTCCATCAATTCCATCGTGTCTTTTAGTTTTAATGACGGCTTTCCTTGGTATGCACATGCAGCAGTGAGGGTAATATTCTTTGATTGTTTCAACAGCTTGAACTGGCGGAAGAGAGACATGCCTGCAGATAAACTACATTCTACCATAGCACTATTGGGATTGTAACGAAACACTCAATAACTAGACACCAGAAATCTGTCTTTGGTATCTATTTGAAAAATTTTAGGAAGTAAGGTTTTAGGTGACTCACAAAGTCTTTTATCATAGCAGTGTTCACGCTGATTAGATGAAACTTCCATAGTGAAGTCTTTTTTATTATTTTCTCATATCCCTGTGGCAAAAAAATCCTCTCTGTTCTGTGCATGTTCTTCTCGATTAAACCAAAATACCTACTGCAGGGTATAAAACTATGACCTGGTTCAGGAAACCAGTTGGTAATGATTTCCAGTCTGCCAACATCAACGTACGTAAATAGGAACTAAACCAGTGCTGTATTCTTATTTTGGGACAGCAGTTGTCTGAGAATATGTATAGATGTCTAATATCTCCACTTACTATATTCTCAAAGTAGTGCTTCAGAAAGCTGATTACCTCATTTGCAATTTTCTTTCCAGTCGATTTATCATACATATATGGGTGTGCTGCCTTATTCTTGGCTCCATAGACACAGAAGTTATACACCCAAAGCTGAAAACTGTACAATGCATCAGCAGATGATACCTTGGGTAGTGGCAGTCAATACACAGTGTTGTAAGAGAAGCTTCCCTCCATGCCTCTGAATATTTATCTCAGTTCATTGTAGAATCATTTAGCTTTTATAAGACGCAACATTTTCTTATTTTCCTCCTCAGCTGCAGTACTTTTCATTTGATTTTCTATTGTCTCACAGGTTCTGCAAGTGTCTATTCGAGGGCTCGTAAATGCATAATTAAAGTTCTGTGGAAAGTATCTGTAGTAGATATCATACGAGACAATAGGTTTATAGATTCTACTCCCTATCTTCAAAATATGCAGGTCGCACTCATATGTTTCCAAATACATGTCATGCATGTTGCTCACAGTCAGGAGACAAATAACACTCATTACTCTGTTTCCTGCAATAGAGGGTTGAACGTTAAGGAAAACTTTTAATGTGACAGTCTATCTGTTGTCTAATGATCTCTGGCATGGCACTAGGCCTGGTTTTATGTTTTCCTCTCTTGTCCAGTGGAGGTGTAATGTTTGTCGCTATGTAACGTGGAATACGCTCGACACGCTGTTTGGTGGTCACATATATTAGCCTCAATCCTGACTTGCATAGCTAAAGAAAGCAATATAGTATGAACTCTTAGCTCACTTATTTGTTACATAGTTTAATTCTTAATTTCTTTGCGTGTTTTTGGGTACTTGCATTGTTTAATTCATAAATTTCGGGCGTATTATACTATTTGAGAGTTGTACCATCGCGTTTAGTACCTGAATAGTGTAAAATCGCGTAGTCTCCTTCCGCCGCCGAGCAGTGTGTCAGCAGTGCACAAGTAGCAGCATTACTGCATTTACTAGGCAATCTTGTATTTTAATAACCATTTAAATTTTGTGTCAAATTGTTTGTGCTCTCTGTAGATTAGTTCAGATGTTCTTTTCACATCAGTATTTAGCATGGATAGGGACTGCGACTGCTGTGTTTGGATGCAGGCTGAGTTGGTATTCCTTCGCTCCCAGCTTCAGGCAGTGTTGGCTTCGGTCACACAGCTTGAGGCTGTTGCCAATGGGCATCACTGTGGGTGTCCGGACGGGGGTTTGTCGGGGACGGCCAGCTCGTCCCACGCATCCCCCAACTGGACTATGGCTGTGGCTGCCCGGGATACTGCCCCCCTTGAGGCTGACCCATCACACCGTGGTAGAGTGGGAGGTCGTCTCGAGGTGTGGCTGGGGGCGAAAGACATTCTGGAGGGCTGAACGGAAAGCCTCTCCAGTTTGCTTGACGTACCGGTTTCAAGCTCTGTCTCTGGCTGATACTGATCTTCGGCCAGATATGGCTGCTTGTCCTGTTCCAGAGGTTGCCCCTCAGTCTGCAAGATCTGGGCGGTCGCAGAGGGTGGGCTTACTGGTAGTTGGGAGCTCCAACGCCAGACACGTAAAGGGGCCCCTTAGGGACATGGCTGCAAGGCAGGGGAAGAAAACCAATGTGCACTCCGTGTGCATACCGGGGGGAGTTATTCCAGATGTGGAAAGGGTCCTTTCGGATGCCATGAAGGGTACAGGGTGCAACCATCTGCAGGTGGTCACTCATGTCGGCACCAGTGATGTGTATCGCTATGAATCGGAGGAAATCCTCTCTGGCTTCCGGCGGCTATCTGATTTGGTGAAGACTGCCAGTCTCGTTAACGGGATGAAACCAGAGCTCACCATCTGCAGCCTCGTCGACAGGACTGACTACAGACCTTTGGTACAGAGCCGAGTGGAGGGTCTGAATCAGAGGCTGAGACGGTTCTGCGACCGTGTGGGCTGCAGATTCGTCGACTTGCGCCATAAGGTGGTGGGGTTTCGGGTTCCGCTGGATAAGTCAGGAGTCCACTACACCCAGCAGTCGCCTACACGGGTAGCAGGGGCTGTGTGGCGTGGAATGGGCGGTTTTTTAGGTTAGATGGCCTCGGGCAAGTACAGAAAGGGCAAAGTCAGGACATGCGGGAACCAAGCAGCACTCGATACTGTAATTGTAAAGTTGCGCTGGTAAAGTATCGGAACTTCAAGCTCTGATAGAAAGCACCGAAGCTGAAATCGTTATAGATACGAAAAGCTGGCTGAAGCCAGGGATAAATTCTACCGAAATTTTTACAAAGGCACAGACGGTGTCTAGAAAGGATAGATTGCATGCAACCGGTGGTGGCGTGTTTGTCGCTGTTAGTAGTAGTTTATCCTGTAGTGAAGTAGAAGTGGATAGTTCCTGTGAATTATTATGGGTGGAGGTTACACTCAACAACCGAGCTAGGTTAATAATTGGCTCCTTTTAGCGACCTCCCGACTCAGCAGCATTAGTGACAGATCAACTGAGAGAAAATCTGGAATACATTTCACAAAAATTTCCTCAGCATGTTATAGTCTTAGGTGGAGATTTCAATTTACCAGATATAGACTGGGACACTCAGATGTTTAGGACGGGTGGTAGGGACAGAGTATCGAGTGACATTATACTGAGTGCACTATCCGAAAACTACCTCGAGCAGTTAAACAGAGAACTGACTCGCGGAGATAACATTTTAGACCTACTGATAACAAACAGACCTGAACTTTTCGACTCTGTAAGCGCAGAACAGGGAATCAGTGATGATAAGGCCTTTGCAGCATCCCTGAATATGGAAGTAAATAGGAATAAAAAAAAAAGGGAGGAAGGTTTACCTGTTTAGCAAGAGTAACAGGAGGCAGATTTCAGACTACCTAACAGATCAGAACCAAAATTTCTGTTCCGACTCTGACAATGTTGAGTGTTTACGGAAAAAGTTCAAGGCAATCGTAAAATGCGTTTTAGACAGGGACGTGCCGAGTAAAACTGTGAGGGACGGGAAAAACCCACCGTGGTTCAACAAAAAGGTAGGAAACTACTGCGAAATCAAAGAGAGCTTCACTGCAAGTTTAAACGCAGCCAAAACCTCTCAGACAAACAGAAGCTAAACGATGTCAAAGTTAGCGTAAGGAGGGTTATGCGTGAAGCGTTCAGTGAATTCGAAAGTAAAATTCTATGTACCGACTTGACAGAAAATCCTAGGAAGTTATGTTAAATCAGTAAGTGGATCGAAACAGCATATCCAGACACTCTGGGATGATGTTGGCATTGAAACAGAGGATGACACGCGTAAAGCTGAAATACTGAACACCTTTTTCCAAAACTGTTTCACAGAGGAATACCGCACGAACGAAAAAATGGCTGACATTGAAATAAGTGTCCAAAGAATAGAAAAACAACTGAAATCACTCAACAGAGGAACGTCCACTGGACCTGACGGGATACCAATTCGATTCTACACAGAGTACGCGAAAGAACTTGCCCCCCTTCTAACAGCCGTGTACCGCAAGTCTCTAGAGGAACGGAAGGTTCCAAACGATTGGAAAAGAGCACAGGTAGTCCCAGTTTTCAAAAAGGGTCATCGAGCAGATGCGCAAAACTGACATCGATCTGTTGTAGAATTTTAGAACACGTTTTTTGCTCGCGTATCATGACATTTCTGGAAACCCAGAATCTACTCTGTAAGAATCAACATGGATTCCGGAAACAGCGATCGTGTGAGACCCAACTCGCGTGCTCTGTTCATGAGACCCAGAAAATATTAGAAACAGGCTCCCAGGTAGATGCCATTTTCCTTGACTTCCGTAAGGCGTTCGATGCAGTTCCGCCCTGTCGCCTGATAAACAAAGTAAGAGCCTACGAAATATCAGTCCAACTGTGTGGCTGGATTGAAGAGTTGTTAGCAAACAGAACACAGCATGTTGTTCTTAATGGAGAGACGTCTACAGACGTTAAAGTAACCTCTGGCTTACCATAGGGGAATGTTATGGGACCATTGCTTTTCACAATATATATAAATGACCTAGTAGATAGTGTCGGAAGTTCCATGCGGCTTTTCGCGGATGATGCTGTAGTATACAGAGAAGTTGCAGCATTAGAAAATTGCAGCGAAATGCAGGAAGATCTGCAGCGGATAGGCACTTAATGCAGGGAGTGGCAACTGACCCTTAACATAGACAAATGTAATGTATTGCGAATACATAGAAAGAAGGATCCTTTATCGTATGATTATATGATAGCGGAACAAACACTGGTAGCAGTTACTTCTGTAAAATATCTGGGAGCATGCGTGCGGAACGAAGTGGAATGATCATATAAAATTAATTGTTGGTAAGGCGGGTGCCAGGTTGAGATTCATTGGGAGAGTCCTCAGAAAATGTAGTCCATCAACAAAGGAGGTGGCTTACAAAACACTCGTTCGACCTATACTTGAGTATTGCTCATCAGTGTGGGATCCGTACCAGGTTGGGTTGACAGAGGGGATAGAGAAGATCCAAAGAAGAGCCTCACGTTTCGTCACAGGGTTATTTGGTAACCGTGGTAGCGTTACGGAGATATATAGCAAACTCAAGTGGCATAATCCTCAAGAGAGGCGCTGTGCATCGCGGTGTAGCTCGCTGTCCAGGTTTCGAGAGGGTGCGTTTCTGGATGAGGTATCGAATATATTGCTTCCCCCTACTTATACCTCCCGAGGAGATCACGAATGTAAAATTAGGGAGATTCGAGCGCGTACGGAGGCTTTCCGGCGGTCGTTCTTCCCGCGAACCATACGCGAGTGGAACGGGAAAGGGAGGTAATGACAGTGGCACGTAAAGTGCCCTCCACCACACACCGTTGGGTGGCTTGCGGAGTATCAATGTAGATGTAGATGTAGAAACTCCGCTAATCTACATAGTTAAATATAAACAAACACACATTTCTGAAAGTTTTGCATTTCACACGTACCTTATACTCTACATCTACATTTACATGGATTCTCTGCAAATCACATTTAAGTGCCTGGCAGAGGGTCCATCGAAACACCTTTACAATTCTCTATTATTCCAATATCGTATAACGCGCGGAAAGAATGAACACACGTATCTTTGAGTACGAGCTCTGATTTCCCTTATTTTATCGTGGTGATCGTTCCTCTCTATGTAGGACTGAGCCAACAAAACATTTTCGCATTCACAGGAGAAAGTTGGTGATTGGAATTTTTTGAGAAGATTCCGTCGCAACGAAAAACGCCTTTCTTTTAATGGTGTCCAGCCCAAATCCTGTATCATTTCTGTGACACTCTCTCCTATATTACGCGATAATACAAAACGTGCTGCCTTTCTTTGAACTTTTTCGATTACTCCGTCAGTCCTATCTAGTAAGGATCCCATACGGCGCAGCAGAAACTGCAAGCTGGACAAGGCCTTGTCCCTGTATTTGGTCTGCAATCACCCCACTACGTACCGTTACTAAACCTCTTAAGTATGAATCTCGTTGTGTTTGATTTTCTACTTCACAGAAATATGTTAAGATATTACTTTTCTCATCATCTGTAAGTCTCGACAAGCAGTTTACATTGCATTTGTAGTCTTTAACAGGTTACCTGCTTGGTGCAACTTTTTCAGTAACACCTATATATTCTTCACAGCTACCACGTTTCAACTTCATCAGATTCCTTTTCCACTTCATTTGATTTTTAAATCGATTTGGACGGCTTTGGCGACTCACATTTATATTTTCTCGGGAAGATGCTCTTCCTATATCATTACTGCAGTTAAATTCGCTGCCCGAAACCACACAAGGTTCACGTGAACAACACAAGAGCATTATGAAGGTTAGCAACTGCGGTAACGCAAAGGAATATGCATAAGAGTCAGAACGGTCTTCTCTCTACCGAACGACTGCGGAAACACTTTGTGGCAAGAGAGAGGTACATTCTGGAGGTGCCTTCCTCTTGCCTCAAACGCAAGAGGAAATAAAGCTCATATAATGACTGTCAGTTTCCAGTGGACCTACTTCATTCTTGCATCAAAGATGCAACTAATTTTACTGCACACATAAGTGCGATAAACAGGTTTTCGTGACTTTTTGAGTTACCCCCCTAATGCACCAAACCCTTCACTTGAGAGGCCAGATGCAGCAGGTAACGGACGTACTGCCACGCACCATAAGGCGACATAAGCGAGGTTGGTTAGTTGGAAGGGGAATGCTACTCAAACGGTTTTCGGGTCTGTCGATGTCGGTGATATCTGCGAAGTGCACGGTATGATAGAAACCGAATGATGTAGCAAGGAGAAATAAGGCCACCACAGAATGGCACACTACACAGTTAACCAGCTTGGAACAAGGGCTACTGAACAACACAATGGCATTACGAAGATTAGCAACTGAGGTAACGCACGTGTGAAACAACAGTAAATGTTGTGAATCAGAACCTGGAAGCTATATAGGCTCGGGCGGATACTTCGGATAAGAGAGCGGCAGTATCAAGATTGTTGCAGTCGTTAGCCGATAGCTTGTGGCATGCTCGGGTAGTGGTAAGGTAGTTGCAGGAAGCAGTCTTACATGCTGCACGTGAACAGCTGAGTCCAGAACTGTTAAAGCCGGATGAGTTCTTGGTAGACCTGCGAAAAGTGCAGAAGGAGTAGCTACCGGAATTGGAACTCGCAACTGAACCAGACAAATGTTGTAGTTCAAGACTAAAATAAATTATCAGTAAGGTGAAGGACGATCTAGGCGAACGAAACTGAAACGTCACATAGACGACAAAAATGCAAAAATCCATTTTGTATGGTAATGTTAGATACTAGGCATGGATACAGAGCAAAAGCATTGTACCAACAACTGAAGTGAGTAAATTATTATAAATCCTAAATACATTTGATATATTAAGTACGCATATGATGGTAAGTTGTATTTGGGCAGGGGTGGATGGGGCAAGAGGAAGAGAGTCGGTATCGGACTGATCCACACAGAACCGAAGCCTGAACTCACTCCTAATGGACCCTCTTTTAAGGACACAACAAGACACAGAAACAAATGGTTCAAAATGGTTCAAATGGCTCTGAGCACTATGGGACTCAACTGCTGAGGTCATTAGTCCCCTAGAACTTAGAACTAGTTAAACCTAACTAACCTAAGGACATCACAAACATCCATGCCCGAGGCAGGATTCGAACCTGCGACCGTAGCGGTCTGGCGGTTCCAGACTGCAGCGCCTTTAACCGCACGGCCACTTCGGCCGGCACACAGAAACAGAGCAATCCGTTAACAACCTTACAAAACATGTGAACAGCTGCTTTATGGTAGGGGAACTGAGTAGTTAAGAGACGTTTATTGCGGCGCCAAAAAAATCAGTACGTTGGATCGGCAGGGATACTCTAAATTATAAGACGAGACTAATTACTGGTGCAATGTTGCTGAGTTGGGAGAGAATATTCAACACGTAATTTCTGACCATATCCTAATAAACGTGCGAGAAGCGCCGTTATCAAGTGTTTGATCGTTTTTCCCCTTTTTCTGTACCCACGCCACACTCTGACTGCTTACAGTGTCATGTTTTCACCTGGTGGCAAAAAGTGGAATTATTACTTTTTTCAGCGTACTCCGTGCCATGTATACAGCCGGCACTACAGCACTCGGAATGCCGTCAGTTTGATCATAACCACCTAGTACTTGAAATTAGTTATCTACGGAATATCTACACCATCGCTCTC
The DNA here is from genome assembly GCF_021461395.2 of Schistocerca americana. NCBI lineage: Eukaryota > Metazoa > Arthropoda > Insecta > Orthoptera > Acrididae > Schistocerca > Schistocerca americana. The sequence continues at coordinate 553,022,242 of NC_060121.1, read as the reverse complement.
GATGTTATCCATGTTATCTGCACCTATTGACAGGTAGTAAGTCTGCTTTATACTGAGGTATAGTGCAGACTGTTAAAGGTGGTTTTCCCATTCTTGACCTTGTCGTTGAAGGTCATTCCTATTTTCAGCTGCCAGTAGAACATTTTCAGTATATACCCTGTAATGTTTTTGCATTTATATATTCTGAAACCGGTGCTGATAGACAATAAAAGCGGGTTAAAAGCTGTGAGCTGTCTGGGTAAGTTAACCTTGCATTACTGAGCAACTGTTTCACCAAGTATCCAGTCTGGCTTACCAAATTCCCAACCAGACTAACATTAATTATAATCTTTTAATAGTCATACGACTACCGGTGATATATGCATAAAAGAGAATTTAAATAAAAAGAAATAAATCAGTTTATACACTCCTGGAAATTGAAATAAGAACACCGTGAATTCATTGTCCTAGGAAGGGGAAACTTTATTGACACATTCCTGGGGTCAGATACATCACATGATCACACTGACAGAACCACAGGCACATAGACACAGGCAACAGAGCATGCACAATGTCGGAACTAGTACAGTGTATATCCACCTTTCGCAGCAATGCAGGCTGCTATTCTCCCGTGGAGACGATCGTAGAGATGCTGGATGTAGTCCTGTGGAACGGCTTGCCATGCCATTTCCACCTGGCGCCTCAGTTGGACCAGCGTTCGTGCTGGACGTGTAGACCACGTGAGACGACGCTTCATCCAGTCCCAAACATGCTCAATGGGGGACAGTTCCGGAGATCTTGCTGGCCAGGGTAGTTGACTTACACCTTCTAGAGCACGTTGGGTGGCACGGGATACATGCGGACGTGCATTGTCCTGTTGGAACAGCAAGTTCCCTTGCCGGTCTAGGAATGGTAGAACGATGGGTTCGATGACGGTTTGGATGTACCGTGCACTATTCAGTGTCCCCTCGATGATCACCAGTGGTGTACGGCCAGTGTAGGAGATCGCTCCCCACACCATGATGCCGGGTGTTGGCCCTGTGTGCCTCGGTCGTATGCAGTCCTGATTGTGGCGCTCACCTGCACGGCGCCAAACACGCATACGACCATCATTGGCACCAAGGCAGAAGCGACTCTTATCGCTGAAGACGACACGTCTCCATTCGTCCCTCCATTCACGCCTGTCGCGACACCACTGGAGGCGGGCTGCACGATGTTGGGGCGTGAGCGGAAGACGGCCTAACGGTGTGCGGGACCGTAGCCCAGCTTCATGGAGACGGTTGCGAATGGTCCTCGCCGATACCCCAGGAGCAACAGTGTCCCTAATTTGCTGGGAAGTGGCGGTGCGGTCCCCTACGGCACTGCGTAGGATCCTACGGTCTTGGCGTGCATCCGTGCGTCGCTGCGGTCCGGTCCCAGGTCGACGGGCACGTGCACCTTCCGCCGACCACTGGCGACAACATCGATGTACTGTGGAGACCTCACGCCCCACGTGTTGAGCAATTCGGCGGTACGTCCACCCGGCCTCCCGCATGCCCACTATACGCCCTCGCTCAAAGTCCGTCAACTGCACATAAGGTTCACGTCCACGCTGTCGCGGCATGCTACCAGTGTTAATGACTGCGATGGAGCTCCGTATGCCACGGCAAACTGGCTGACACTGACGGCGGCGGTGCACAAATGCTGCGCAGCTAGCGCCATTCGACGGCCAACACCGCGGTTCCTGGTGTGTCCGCTGTGCCGTGCGTGTGATCATTGCTTGTACAGCCCTCTCGCAGTGTCCGGAGCAAGTATGGTGGGTCTGACACACCGGTGTCAATGTGTTCTTTTTTCCATTTCCAGGAGTGTATTTGGAAATTTATTTTAACATTGATCATTGAAATTTCAGCATATTAAACTTGATTCATAACTAAAGTGGTGCCTTATTTAGGATTGTGAAAATGTGAGTTTGTAATCTTACGGAACACATCAAATATGGAGCCAAGATTGGGAGACTGCATACAACACTGCATTCATAAAATGACACACGAAGAACGTTGTAACATATCCAAGAGGAAATTAACCACAACCAACCGATTCAATTTTCACCCAAAGAAGTTACGTTCGTAGCGCAATCCTGTCCGTCATGTAATTACCACACACTGGTATACTAAATTCATACTAACTCTCTGTGAAATCTTTCCGAAAAGAATAGCTGAGGGCTGCTTTGATGATTACACCACATGCTTCACGTGTTCAACTTGGTTTTCACAAAGAGTGTAACTCCACAATAATTTTGATAATTAAAATAAATTAGATCGAAAAGCAATTTACAAAAGAAAAACCTCGAACTGGTTACTATCATCTTACTATTAACCTGATGGGTCAAACAATTGTATAAGCACGTGGAACTGGTCTCACAAAGTACACCCCACGTGGGTTGACCATAAAGAAAAGTTGCTATATTGAAAAATATTGTCAAGACGAGACATTATAATCTCACGCACATTCTCATTTAAGATTGATGATCTTAGTTATAGTTACTGAACAACACGTGGTTCTACTTTACTCACAAAGTAGTGACAAAGCAACTAGCGGAAGATATTCTAAACTTCGCACTCGAAATACATTGCGTTGCAATTTAAGATAACGTTAGATATTTTAGAGCTAAACCTCAAATAAAGGTGATTAAATTTTCAGTTAGGCTGAACTTAAGAAATCCATTGTCCTACGGACTTAGCAGACATGCACTTAGCCGGAGATCTTACCACTTCAGACGCTCGCCGCGGACAGACTGCCGAGGGTCCCTCCTGAGCGGTGCCTCACAAATACAAACGGAAGTGACCAGAGAGGCAGCTTCCTATACCAACATGACAAGGGACGGACAGAACCATTCTAAGAATAGAAACCTCTCTGCTTTTAGAAAGCATAGCTATCTGTTCTGACGTTGGTCCTACTGTTCTCTGGCAGACAGGCTTGTCTGCTACCATCAAGCATGCAACTAGAAATACATTTGCTCATTCATTCTCTCACACAGAAGGGAAGGGGGATGACAGTATCTTATCATATACAGTATGTAAAAGAAAGCGGATGTAGGTTCCGTATGAGACTGTGTGACATGAATTACATATAAACTGTGTTTTAGAGTGTAGTAGTGTGACAGATCATTCTTGTTTATGTGTAAAAGTAACACGTTTCACTGCTCAGTCTCCTCCCAGATATTCAGAAACACCACAGTAAATTTAGAAGTGGAATGTATGCCGTAAATGACAACAGATTTAAGAAATTAACATGAAAGGAATCCAACAGAGACCTTTCAACCCGTGTCCAAAGTGCTAATTTCTGAAGATCTACTGTTATTGCGAGGAGAAGAGTAGAAACAGTAGATCGCTGGTGGACACCCACAGAAACTAAAGTCATCCAATACCCCAGCAACAGATAGTACTCACCTTTTAGGATTGTGGTAGAGCAATGGGATCCATTCACTTACTTCTTCAGGCACTCATGTCCTCGGAGGGTAAACCATATTAGATGTGATACTCGGTTAAAAGCCTTTTCCAAGTCCAGGAAAGTGAAAGTGCTTAGATTTCTCACAGTGTTTATAAATAAACATGGGAGCTGCATTGATGGCATCGATGGTCCCGCAGCCTTTTACAAAATCACTTTGATTGGCGGTAATATTGAGAACTTTATTTATCCTGCTGTCGATGATGTGCTGTAAGATCTACAATGAAAGAAATAGTGTCTGTTGTGTTCCGTGTCTACTCCATTGGCGTCTTCTTCTCCTCTGTGACACTTCTGCTGGCAGATCTACCCTGTGTACTTCCCAAGTTTTACCTTCTGCCGGGCTTCTAAAACCTCAGGCGTGTTGAACGGCATGACTTCTTCTTGAGCTTGTGCCAACTGGCGTATTGGGGAATGTGGAAACACCTCACTGCAGAATGCTCCGAAGTACCGCTCCCAGCCGTCTCCTGCCTCCTTTTAGTCAACGGTAAGTCTACAATTTCCCTCAGTGATGGTTAGAGGAATAACTTAAAAAAATAAATAAAAAGCAGAAAATGTGAATGCTCTACAGTATTAAATAGTTAAGTTAACCGATTTTCAACTCACAAGGCCACCATCAGGCTGTAACTGTCTAACATGATCAATTAGTACCCTCCTTCAGCACCTTCGTGTGTACAGTACAGAAAAGTACCCAACGTATAGGAGCCCTCATGTCTTGGCGTAGTTCTCTTATTTTTTTCTTATAAATATGGTTACGTAATCTTAACAGGACGCATTGTTAAATATTTATAAAGCAAATAAAACTGTCGCCCTGTTTCTCATAAACTTCACTTAAACAGTCATTTCTCGCTCTTGGACTGGTCTTATAAAATTATCTCGTCATTTGTTCCAGAGCAACTGCGGTGCTGTGAGCACAGAGAACAGTAAAATGTAACGACAGATGAATAGAATACTTTCGAAGCAATACACTTAAGAATCAATTGTTTCAAACGCACGCATTTTTCATTTGCGCACCGCCAAGACTGGAAGTTGCCGCGACGACTCTGAAATTGAGGCGGTCATTTGGGATCATCTTCTGTAAGTATCGTGATTTTCTTCCACCGCCTTGTATCTCTTTGATGCATGGCTCCAGTGGAGAACAATAAAATTGTGCGGCTGCTTCGGTCGCACAAGTGACGTGAAAAGCTGTTCCTTCCATTGACAAGGCCACAATGACACTATGGTTTCGCAGAAACTGTCCCAAGATACCTACGCCAGTTTACTCTCTTAGTAATGGATATCAAGCATCCTGAGTGCCTATAATGTATTTTATCAGTCCATCATCGAGACATGGGGACTTGCAATTTCTTATCATTACCTAATCAATTTCGTTTTTCTTTCGTACAGTAAGCTACAGAGTACTTTCATGAGACTTGTACAAATAAACAAATAAAGGTCGGTTCAAGACCCGAAAACAGCATGAAACCGCTTAATGTAATTTATATATTAACTATCAGCGCTGTCTGGCCTACCGATTATGTGACCAAAAATGCCTGAAAATCATATCAAACTGCTTTCAAAACAGTCTCGTGAATTCGACTCATAGAGGTCAAAATGAGGTTGTCCCACCATCTTATCTCTCTGAAATTTTACTTCCGATCAGATACGGAGAAGTCTTAATTTGAGACTTCCACCTTTTGGATGAAGAACACTAATGAGGGTAGATGTCAGAGAGATCGCCAGAAGATGATGGGTACGAAACTCATTGAAACGTTGCGACAAGACGACGCCACCACTCGGCTGATAACCCAAGAAGAATTCATCCGTGGAATACGCTGAGAAAGACTGCAATCGCATATATCAGAGAGATTCTGTAAGCTATGGAGTGATATTGACGTTTCAGGCCAATCCTCGTGTGTCAGTTATTTTCTGAACAGTTTAATGCATAATAGTTACATTTTATTTCCTGGCCTCACTCTTTTGATAACCAATGCAATGATATGCCAAAAACAAAATTCGTTGGTGACCAATTTTTCGATGGTAAATAGCTTGTAAACAGTCAGATAATCATACGAAATTTCCCACATAACGTTCTTAAGTAGCACAACATGGGATTATATCTTCTAGAGGTTCAATGAACCTCCTGTCAGGCGCAAGTATGAATTGCGGAATAGGCACGTAGATGTAGATGTAAAACAGGCCCACATGCATTTCACTGGACATTCTACAACCTACAAGTTTCCCTTGAAACATGAGTTTTCGTTACTGATGGAAAAATCAAAATTATTTCACTTCTGCTCAGCGTTATGTTGTTTTGTGGTAGCTGTCTATACATTCCCATGAGTTGCTGCGAATAACATTATTCAGCGAGATATATTGCTTAAACACAGTTAGGAGGAAACAAAATTTCCATCCCTCAGGTCCAGGTAAAAAAAATACATACCGATAACGTGTATAGTAATTTCTTTCAATAGGGATGGAAATTTTAATGTTTGTCATTGTGGTTAATATGATCAGTTTTGAACTGCCTGTGTTCTTTAATAAGAAGTTTGTGGGGATAAGAGAAAATGCTGTTTGCACCACATCCACAAGTCCCTTATCCACATATTAGCTGGCCATTGTTGCTGAGCGGTTCTAGGTGCTTCAATCTGGAACCGCATGACCATTATGGTCGCAGGTTCGAATCCTGCCTCGGGCATGGATGTGTGTGATTTTCTTAGGTCAGTTAGGTTTAATTAGTTCTAAGTTCTAGGGGACTGATGATCTCAGATGTTAAGTCCCATAGCACTCAGAGCCATTTGAACCATTTGAGCCATTCCACATATTAAAGTTTTGTAAAGCACATTAACCTATTTGGTAATCCGCAGTTATAGTGCTCGGCTTTTATATATGAAAGCAAAGTGTATGTGTGTATAGTCTGGGATCTCCTCCCAAACCCTTGGATCGATTGACATCACATTTGGCACAGAAACAGCAGGCCTCATGACTACCAGCACTGTGGGGTTTATAAGCTCTTAGCTCCAGTAGGAGCAGAGATGTGGAAAAAACATGTTATTTCCTGGCCCTGGCGTATCGACTGCCCTGTAAGACAGGTATGTTGTGTGGAAACAACATCAGCTCACATAACCAACCATCGTTGCAGGGGGCAGCCAACATGTCAGGGGTGAGAATAGGTTTTCTGGGCTGCAACATGTAGGCTGCCCCACATGACAGGCATGTTGTGCTACAGAATCAACTTGCTTTATTGTCCTGCTTTGCTTCCAACTTGTCCATCAGGGGCAAATAAATGATTTTCAGGGCCCTGATGTGTAGCCTGCCCTACATGACAGTGGTAGTTGTATAGACCTGCTAACTTCAGTCTCCCAATGCCAGATAAGGTTTTTAGAAAGTTTCCATTGATTATATTGGAAACTTCGGAACTAGAGAGCCACTCCCAAGGGTTACCCTGTGGGATACCTTCTCTCCCACCACCAGCTCGCCTCACATTTAGTTGAAAAAGAATGGGCTCTGCAGTAGCTACTATCTCGAAAAACCCGTTCTACACTTCAAGGTAGAGAGCGAAACGAATAAAACCAAATTTATAATGTTCGAAATCTTCTGTCTCACTCTTGGAGTTCTAAGGTATGGCTGGAAAAAACAGAGAGCTTTACAATAGCCTGCTCCGCCGACTTGGGTAGGAAATAAAAAATTAAGAGAAAAATAGGCCCTTAAAACTCTTCTCATTATTGTCTTTCCGTCCTTGATGTACGAGTTGGGAATCGAAAAATAAAGAGAATTATTCGGTTATTCATTTTGTATATAACGGAGCAGTGGTGTATAACCAGAATCGTTTCGTGGTACAGGAATCTATCCTTTAATTTCCGCAATTCAGGTAATTTTTATTTCTCACAGTGCCTCACGCAGTCATTTCAGCAAGCGGAAATCATGAAGCTCCGTAATTTGTACCCTTTGAGGATCAAATTAATGTTTGGTTACCGGTTCACGTGGAAAACAAAAACCAACATGGTTCATTTGTTGGTTCTCGCCACTTAGGTTGATTTCGACGTGTTTTCAGGCTCTTTCGTAACGTCATTTGGTACTTGCTGGCGTGCATAAAATTCCACGATCAGTTATGCTATTTGTCCCACCCTGAGAAACTGCTTTAAATATGCTACTTTTACTGTGCCCAATTTTCAGCTACTTAAGGGATGATGGACTTGTTGCATTACCCAGCTTGAGAAGCTATTTTATTTTGATGACATTTTTAATTAGAAGGAATTGCAGTTGTGTGCCACATTTCCAACTTTTTATTCTCCTGCGCTAACCTTTTCATCTCAAGAGTAGGAATTGCACCTCACGTCCTTATTATTTGTTGGATGTATCCAAATCTCTGACTTCCCTTACAGTTTTTGCCCTCTACACTTCCCTTTAATAACATGGAGGTTATTCCCTGATGCCTTAACACATGTTCTACCATTCTGTCCCTTCTTCTTGTCAGTATTACACATATGTTCCTTCGTTCGCCGATTCTGTGTAGAACCTCTCATCCCTTATCTTTCCAGTCCACCTGATTATCTACATTCCTCTGTAACGTCACAGCTCAAACGCATCGATTGTCTCATGTTCCGGTTGTCCCACAATGTAAGATCCACTTCATACAATGCTGTGCTCCAAACATGTATTCTCAGAAATTTCTTCCTAAAATTAAGGCCTATGTTTGTTACCGGTAGGCTTCACTTGGCCAGGAATGCCCTTTTTGACACAGCTAGTCTACTTTTTATGTCATCTTTGCTTCGCTTCGTAACTTCACCTAATTCGTGGCGCCCAATTTTGAAATTAAATTTCTCACTATTCTCATTGCTGCTACATCTATTACCTTTGTCTTTTTCCGGTTTACTCTCAATCCATGTTCTGTACTCATTAGACTGTTCATTCCATCCAACAGATTCGGTAATTCCTCTTTGTATTCGTTGAGGATATGTTGTGATCAGAGGGTCTGACCCTTGATATCTTTTCATCTTGAATTTTAAGCTCACTCTTGAGCATTTTTTGTTTTTGTTTTTTGTTTCTGTCATTGCTTCTTCGATGTATGGATCGAACAAAAGCGGCGGAAAACTGCATCGCTGTCTTCCACATTTTTTAACCGAGCACTCCGTTCCTTTTCTTCCAGTCTTACTATTCCTTGTTGGTTCTTGTACATATCGTATATTACCCGTCTTTACCTACAGCTTACTCCTATTTCTTTCAGAATTTCTAACATGTTGCAGAATTTTACATCGTCGAACGCTTTTTCTAGGTCGACGAATGCTATGACCATGTCTTGTTTCTTGTCTACAGCATGCATACGTGATCAACTGCAACTGCCTCTCTGATGTCTTTATCTTTCGCAAAACCAAACTGTTCATCATCTAACACATCCTCAATTTTCTTTTCCATTCATCTGTACATTAGCTGTACAGTAGCTTGAATACATGACCTGTTAAGCTTGTTGTGGGATAGTTTTCGCCTTATCTGCACTTGCTATCTTCGGAATTGTATGGATGACATTTTTCCGAATGTTTGATGGTTCACCTTCCAAAGTAATGTTATCTATGCCTTCTGTCTTCGAGAGCTCTTTGAAATTCTAATAGTGGATCCCCTACGGTATCCCAATCGACTTGAGTGTCCTCTCCTTCTACGTCATCAAACAAATTCTCCCCTTCATAGAGGTCCTGGGTGTACGCTTTCCACCTATCTATTCACTCTTCTGCGTTTAACAGTGAAATTACTATTACTCTTAATGTTATCACCCTTACCTTTAATTTCAGCGAAGCTTGTTTCGTTCTGAATCAGTCCTCCTGACGATCATTCCTTTTTGGGTTTCTTCACAGCTTTCCTGTAGTCGTTTCGCCTTGGCTGCCCTATATTTGCTATTTATTTCATTCCTAATGGATTTATATTGCTGTATTCCTGTCGTTCCCTGAACATTTTTGTATTCTTTCTTTAGTCGCTCATTTGTTACCCAAGACCTTTTGGCAATTATCTTCGTTGTACCTATCTTTGTCTTTCCAACATCTGTAATTGCCCTTTTTAGAGATGAACTGAGCTGCCTATTCTGGTGTTTCTTAGCGCAGAATCCACATCCTCAGCGAACATCAAAGCGTCTCGTCATTCCTCAGTAATTCGTTATCCCACTTCCTTACACACTGATTCCTTTGGGCTATTGTTTTAAACCTCACTCTGCTGTTTATCATTACTAAATTGTGATGTGAGTCGGTATTTGCTCCTGGATACGCCTTTCAATCCAGTATTTGATTTCGGAATCCTTGTCTGACCTTGATGTAATCCAGCTGGAATCTTCCTGTATTTCCCCGTCTTTTACAAATATGCCTCCTTCTTTGTGATTCCTGAACAGAATATTCAGTATTCGCTATGATCACCTGCAGTTAAAAGGAAAAAAATGATTGGTGTTCTAGCCGATGGAATGCAACTAGATTAAATTATTATTAGTGTAGTAGTTGTCTTTTTTGTTGTTGTCAGGTCCCGTTTTTACAGTCGATACAAGTCCCATGAACCATGGACCTCGCCATTGGTGGGGAGGCTTGCGTGCCTCAGCGATACAGATAGCCGTACCCTAGGTACAACCACAACGGAGGGGTATCTGTTGAGAGGCCAGACAAACGTGTGGTTCCTGAAGAGGGGCAGCAGCCTTTTCAGTAGTTGCAAGGCCAACAGTCTGGATGATTGACTGATCTGGCCTTGTAACAATAACCATGACGGCCTTGCTGTGCTGGTACTGCGAACGGCTGAAAGCAAGGGGAAACTACGGCCGTAATTTTTCCCGAGGGCATGCAGCTTTACTGTATGATTAAATGATGATGGCGTCCTCTTGGGTAAAATATTCCGGAGGTAAAATAGTCCCCCATTCGGATCTCCGGGCGGGGACTACTCAAGAGGATGTCGTTATCAGGAGAAAGAAAACTGGCGTTCTACGGATCGGAGCGTGGAATGTCAGGTCCCTTAATCGGGCAGGTAGGTTAGAAAATTTGAAAAGGGAAATGGATAGGTTAAAGTTAGATATAGTGGGAATTAGTGAAGTTCGGTGGCAGGAGGAACAAGACTTCTGGTCAGGTGACTACAGGGTTATAAACACAAAGTCAAATAGGGGTAATGCAGGAGTAGGTTTAATAATGAATAGGAAAATAGGAGTGCGGATAAGCTACTACAAACAACTTAGTGAACGCATTATTGTGGCCAAGATAGATACGAAGCCCACACCTACTACAGTAGTACAAGTTTATATGCCAACTAGCTCTGCAGATGACGAAGAAATTGAAGAAATGTATGATGAAATAAAAGAAATTATTCAAATAGTGAAGTGAGACGAAAATTTAATAGTCATGGGTGACTGGAATTCGAGTGTAGGAAAAGGGAGAGAAGGAATCGTAGTAGGTGAATATGGATTGGGGCTAAGAAATGAAAGAGGAAGCCGCCTGTTAGAATTTTGCACAGAGCACAACTTAATCATAGCTAACACTTGGTTTAAGAATCATGATAGAAGGTTGTATACATGGAAGAACCCTGGAGATACTAAAAGGTATCAGATAGATTATATAATGGTAAGACAGAGATTTAGGAACCAGGTTTTAAATTGTAAGACATTTCCAGTGGCAGATGTGGACTCTGACCACAATCTATTGGTTATGACCTGTAGATTAAAACTGAAGAAACTGCAATAAGGTGGGAATTTAAGGAGATGGGACCTGGATAAACTGAAAGAACCAGAGGTTGTACAGAGTTTCAGGGAGAGCATAAGGGAACAATTGACAGGAATGGGGGAAAGAAATACAGTAGAAGAAGAGTGGGTAGCTTTGAGGGATGAAGTAGTGAAGGCAGCAGACGATCAAGTAGGTAAAAAGACGAGGGCTAGTAGAAATCCTTGGGTGACAGAAGAAATATTGAATTTAATTGATGAAAGGAGAAAATATAAAAATGCAGTAAATGAAGCAGGCAAAAAGGAATACAAACGTCTCAAAAATGAGATCGACAGGAAGTGCAAAATGGCTAAGCAGGTATGGCTAGAGGACAAATGTAAGGATGTAGAGGCTTATCTCACTAGGGGTAAGATAGATACTGCCTACAGGAAAAGTAAAGAGACCTTTGGAGATAAGAGAACCACTTGTATGAACATCAAGAGCTCAGATGGAAACCCAGTTCTAAGCAAAGAAGGGAAAGCAGAAAGGTGGAAGGAGTATATAGAGGGTCTATACAAGGGCGATGTACTTGAGGACAATATTATGGAAATGGAAGAGGATGTAGATGAAGATGAAATGGGAGATATGATACTGCGTGAAGAGTTTGACAGAGCACTGAAAGACCTGAGTCGGAACAAGGCCCCCGGAGTAGACAACATTCCATCAGAACTACTGACGGCCTTGGGAGAGCCAGTCCTGACAAAACTACCATTTGGTGAGCAAGATGTAAGAAACAGGCGAAATACCCTCAGACTTCACGAAGAATATAATAATTCCAATCCCAAAGAAAGCAGGTGTTGACAGATGTGAGAATTACCGAACAATCAGTTTAATAAGCCACAGCTGCAAAATACTAACACGAATTCTTTACAGACGAATGGAAAAACTAGTAGAAGCCGACCTCGGGGAAGATCAGTTTGGTTTCCGTAGAAATACTGGAACACGTGAGGCAATACTGACCTTACGACTTATCTTAGAAGAAAGATTAAGGAAAGGCAAATCTACGTTTCTAGCATTTGTAGACTTAGAGAAAGCTTTAGACAATGTTGACCGGAATACTTTCTTTCAAATTCTAAAGGTGGCAGGGGTAAAATACAGGGAGCTAAAGGCTATTTACAATTTGTACAGAAACCAGACGGCAGTTATAAAAGTCGAGGGACATGAAAGGGAAGCAGTGGTTGGGAAGGGAGTGAGACAGGGTTGTAGCCTCTCCCCGATGTTATTCAATCTGTATATTGAGCAAGCAGTAAAGGAAACAAAAGAAAAATTCGGAGTAGGTATTAAAATGCATGGAGAAGAAATAAAAACTTTGAGGTTCGCCGATGACATTGTAATTCTGTCAGAGACAGCAAAGGACTTGGAAGAACAGTTGAACGGAATGGATGGTGTCTTGAAGGGAGGATATAAGATGAACATCAACAAAAGCAAAACGAGGATAATGGAATGTAGTCGAATTAAGTCGGGTGATGTTGAGAGTATTAGATTAGGAAATGAGACACTTAAAGTAGTAAAGGAGTTTTGCTATTTCGGGAGCAAAATAACTGATGATGGTCGAAGTAGAGAGGATATAAAATGTAGACTGCCAATGGCAAGGAAAGCGTTTCTGAAGAAGAGAAATTTGTTAACATCGAGTATAGATTTAAGTGTCAGGAAGACATTTCTGAAAGTATTTGTATGGAGTGTAGCCACGTATGGAAGTGAAACATGGACGGTAAATACTTTGGACAAGAAGAGAATAGAAGCTTTCGAAATGTGGTGCTACAGAAGAATGCTGAAGATTAGATGGGTAGATCACATAACTAATGAGGAGGTTCTGAATAGGATTGGGGAGAAGAGGAGTTTGTGGCACAACTTGACCAGAAGAAGGAATCGGTTGGTAGGACATGTCCTGAGGCATCAAGGGATCACCAATTTAGTATTGGAGGGCTGCGTGGAGGGTAAAAATCGTAGGGGGAGACCAAGAGATGAATACACTAAGCAGATTCAGAAGGATATAGGTTGCAGCAGGTACTGGGAGATGAAGAAGCTTGCACAGGATAGAGTAGCATGGAGAGCTGCATCAAACCAGTCTTAGGACTGAAGACCACAACAACAACAACAAGTAATATAGGTAGTATACCGCTTTTTTGTGATTGTAACAAAAGTCTTATTTAGACCATACTCATTTCACTTGATTTCATTGCATTTTCAGTGGTCACTATAAAAATGTACGTTTTCTTACAAATGTGTTTGCCAAGGTCGCAGGACGGTAGTCCAGCGCATCCTGCGATATCAAACCAAAGTACGTGAGATGTAAGTGGACCTATACAACATTATAACGTTAAAATATTGAATGTCAGTGAAAATACAGTGTTCTAAAATCGGACACTATGTGTAGAGGAACATTATGAATGTACTAAGGAACAAAAATATCTTAAATAGTGAGAACAAGTTATTACTATTTAAAGGCACCAATTTAAAACATGGAACGGTTTAAGATCTTGACATACAGATGTGTAAGAGAAACCACATTCTTAAAGTGACCAGTGCAGATGCTTTGATATAAAGCGAAATGCGTGCAAAATGCGTATGGTACCAATAAGACCTTTATCGCAGTCGCAAAAAATGAATGTTGGCCTAACCTATATGTTGTGTTATTAGTGTTATTTTCACAAAATGTATCTCTTTAGAGTCAATGCCAGATTTTTTTCACACATCTGTCAGAAATCTTATTCTGGAAAGTCATCATAATTCCACCATCCACTACGATTAAAATGTAATGTCCTCATTGCGCTAAAATCTATCTTAGATTCTTAGTTGTCACTCAGAGGGCACCATAACATTGGCAAGTGGACATTCATGGGAGTGATTTACTGCCTCTTATTACCGTACAGTCAACTGGTGTCATGGTGACATGGCAGACCCTGCGACCGTCAGTTAGTTAGAGGGCAGGAGCCATTATGCCACTGCAGCTGTGGACCAGGCTGGGCCGGCACTCTGTTGCTAGCACCAGTCACTCTCACTGACTGTCATCGCTTGTGTCCTTGACCAAGTCCAGCGACTTAGAGGGTGAGTCAAAATGGACTTTACAACTTTGGAATGGTATAAAAATTTATTGAGATAACTCATAGAATCGGTTGATGTATCGTTTTGTAGAAAACAACCTCTAGTTATACATAAAAGTACCATTTTGGTTCAATGTGATTACCACAGGTAATCAATTTCCTCCCACACTCGTCGCAGCAAATTGGGCATAACTTGTCCAACGGCAGTGTATATTCGATTTTTCATGTCGGCTAAATTGTTTGTTAGGGGAGGAACTTACACACGGTTTTTAATGAAACCGCAGAAAAAGAAATCCAATGGTGTCAAGTCTGGGGAGCGAGGTGGCCATGCGATTAGCCCTTCAAGGCCAATCCACCGACCTGGCAAACTATTATCGAGGAAACCTCGAACTTCCGTGAGGAAATGAAGTGGTGCACCGTCTTGCTGGTAGTAAATCATTCCATCTCGTCATCTTCAAACCACCTGTGGAGTTCAAAAGTTTTCAAACATGTTCCGATACACAATACCAATGACAGTTTTTTCCATGAATAAGAAAAGGCCGTACATATTCAGTTTTCTATGGGCACAAAACACATTAACTTTTGGTTGCATGTTGATTTTCGCTGCACCATGCTGGCGCCGAAAAGTTGTTGCACAGTTTGTTTCATGAAACCAAAACACATCATGAACACCGTCTGTACCAGTGAACGTAGCCATTTAAACTGTGCTCTACACTGGCGCTCCCGGTAGCGAAATAGGATACTGATGCATTAATTGAATCAAACTTGAGGTTGTTTGCTACAAAATAAGACATCTACTGAATCTGTAAGTTATCTCAAGAAATTTCTATGTAATTTCAAAGTTGTAAAATCCTTTTTTATTCACCCTATATTCCATCCACTTTTAAAGTGACTCACATAGAACCTAAGAAGAAAACGATCCACACTAGAAGGATTTGACCCATAGTATTCTGCACAATTACTGCTGGGGTCCAGTAATATCAAAACAGAAGTATTACTTGTTAGGGTGTGCACCCCTTACAGCTTGCAAGGCAAGTCGACGTCAGCACCATTAGATTTTCATTTGTGTGCGAAGTGAAATCCACAGAGAATGAGTAAACTCAAGAGACATATCAGTGATCAGTACTACCTCGATAAATGTAGGCAGACTATCTGCACTTCATTTAGGAAAATTTTGGAGCCATAAGAAGATTTTGAACAATGTAATTTTGCTTCAGGAAACTGTTATTCTGTTCATGTCGTTTCGAAACTGTATGCTAGAATGGGCCTCGAACTCAGAATCTTACCTTTAGCGTGCAATGATTTTACCAACTGAGCTACAAATTAAAAAAAAATATTTTTGAACTGTAGAAAATAAAATACTGTCACCTGCACAAAAGTCCATCCCGCCAAATACCTATGGGGACTCTTGCCAATGAGATTTGGGGATCTTGAAATCAAAAGAATCTCGTGTTAAAGGAAAAATAACGCTTGCTGGACTTAAACCTTGATAGTCCTACAGATTCCAGAGTCAATGGCGTGTTAATCAGAGCGAAAACGTAATTAAACAGATAGGAATTTTATCACAAAATACAGAAGTCACTCATTTTCTGATGTAGTACGTAGTTGAGGGAGTAGGACCGAAGAGGGAGGTGTGCTTGGTCGTGAGTTAAGGCACTCCATTAAACACCAATATTGAGATACAAGTTGAGCGTTGAAATCTTTACGGGTGGGATGTGCGGTCTGTAGGGCGTAATCAGTTTCCACCTAGCCAGGCGCATCTGTAACGTTTGTCGGCCGGGAAGAATTCCCAATCCGAATGAACTAGTGTGGTACAATGATCGAGTGAAATGCCATCCTGGCGACAAAACTGGTCTAGTACCAAATGACGCTATGATCTCGACGCTAGTGCCAGCCCAGATACGACCGACGATTCATTTCACATCTCCATTTCTGCTAGTACTCCTGCCTCTCTTACAATTTTACATTCCAGACTCCACTGAAATTGTCCTGAAAGAAATGATATTGCGGAGAAACCGGTTAGTCATGGTGTAGAGGTTTGTCGATCCGCCAGTAGCACGCGCAGTTGTCTTAACTGTACCATTTCATCTTGAACGTGACGTATATAGAGAAACTTTCTGTGATGGACTGCAGTGACTGACAAAGAGGATCGTGCCTCCTGAGAATCACCTATTTCGTCCATATTTATGGTAAATGCAGGTCTTAGCCCAGAAGGAAAATAACACAAGTTGGAGCTCCAGATGGACAAGCGCTTGGAAAAAAATAGCATTTATGGCGCGAGTTGGGTGAGAGATGAGTCATTTATCTAGCATAAATGAGCCAGTCTTTGGCGCAGCGGTAAGAACACAGAACTGTGAACAGAGGTTCGTGAGCTCGAAACCCTTGGATGATTTTTTAACTGTTTATTTCTACACTACTTACATTCAAATAAAGCGAAACAATGCCCAGTATATTGTATTAACTATTAGTTTTCATAGAAGGCATGAAAAGGGAAGGCAAAGCAAAATTCTGGATTGTAAATAAATTTCGAAGGGACGATTGCACTTACAGCTTCCAAGAGGCCTCTGTGAATTACATTCTAAGAAGGGATGGTAATTAAAACGTACATGACTTCATATTCCGTTAGTTTCATTTTGACTTTCGAACAGCCCCCGACGGCTAACGGATCCCTGCGACGACTGTTTTTATCGTCAGGTAAGTAATTTGATCAAAAAGCTGCTCTCCTCTCATCGATAGGGAAAAAGAAATCACATCTGAAGAAGGCTGCACCAAAATATATTCATTGTACATTACCGGCTGTCGTCGCCAATTTGCGAAACGACGCGCTACAGGTGGTTTTCCAGCCAACTATCCTATGAGAGAGAACCTTTTACGAACATAAACCAAGTCTGCTTTTCTGTAGAAACTTCGAAACGACGACGTAATTGTAAAAATGTGGCGTTTACAATGAGTGCAAGATGCCATGAACATTACTGCTTCCCCTGTTCTTACGGTGAATGCCACACCAGGACATCACTGTCAAATAATAGAAGTATCAAACTTTTCATACGAAGTTCTCCTGTACACCTTATAATCCCGTCTTGGAAATTTACGAGCCAACACACACACACACACACACACACACACACACACACACACATATATATATATATATATATATATATATATATATATATATATATATAACCACTGGACCGATTTCAACCAAACTTACTACACATATCGCTGTGGGGGTGACAACAGCCTACATATGAAATGCGCGGGGTTGGGAGTGTAGCTGACGACGCGCGAATTCACGGGCATTATTTGAGAAGGAGAGCACTAAGTGATTTGAAACACTGAATGTACATGCAAAATTATATCATTGTACACCACATTGTTCAGGAGATATGACGTCATACACAATGAGCTGCGTGAAATCGAAACATCGGGACCAAATTCTCTACAGAAACGGGTGAAATATGTATACAAATACGTGTGAAACATGTTAAACATATGTGAAATATATGTGATGCGTGCGTACTTTGGCAATGCTGCGACTAAAATGCTGCTCCTAAACCCCCTGGATCGATTTCTACCAAACCATCCTGACAGAAATACTGTAGGATTAAGAACCAACAACCTCCTGCTGCGTTGTGTGTGATAACGTGGAGAGGGAAGGGGAGAGGAAGAAACAAATAGAGATGGGGAAAGAGGACAGGGAGAGAGATATGAGGGAGGGGTAGAAGGGCACAGTGAAGGGGAGGACGAAATGGACAGAGAGAGTGGGGAGGAGCAGATTAAAAGAGGAAGGAAATAAGAGAAGCTAGGCAGAAGGGGGGTGGGAGGAGGAAGTGGACTGACAGTGGGTGGAGGAGCAGATTGGCAGAGAGATGGGAAGGAGGAAATAGAGAAAGGTAAGAGAGAAAGGGGAGGAGGAGATGGAGAGAGAGAGTGGGCAGAGTAGATGGAGAAATGGAGAGAGAGTGGGGGGAGGATGACATGAAGAGAGGAGGGAGTAGGAGATAACGAAATTGAGATGGAGGAGCAGGAGGAGACGAAATCAGACAAGGGAGCGGGGGAGAAGGTGGAAAAAGAGGAAATCAGTCAGGTGGAGCGGTGGACAGAAAGAGTGGTGAGAAGCAGATGGGCAGAGAGAGGGGAGTGGGTGCAAATAGCATATGGAAAGAGAGAGGGACAGGAGGAAATAGTGGGGGCTTGACGGGGAAGATATGGGGGAGACTGAGATGGACAGATAGGAGGGTGGAGGAACTGGACAGACAGAGGAGAACAGAACTGCAATAATATACACATAACCAGGATACGCCAGCTAGTATTCTAATATGAATTGCTCACGCCTAGCCCGATCCGTGACAAATATACTATTTTTTTCTAAACACTTCGGCATCTGGAGTTACCAGTTCTGTTACTTTCACTTGTGGCCAAGCCCTGTCTATGCCACGAATACGGACGAAATCGATGATGACGAGTAGACGCGATTCACTTGTGAGTGGAAGAAGCGTCTATTACGAAGAGATGCTGGGACTGCTGAAAGCACCTTGGGACCCGCAAGCTGCATCTTAAGGCTGGCGCGGACGGCCTCCGAGCTGTGTGCGCTGATGGCCGGTGGCGGCTGCGCTCATTTACCGGCAGTTCGCTTCGCCGCCGCCAGACATTGTCACGCTCGGCGTTAATTTGGGATCGCAGATACGGCGGAGCGGGCATGCGTGCTTAGCTTTATTATAACTACGTGCACGGCCGACTCGCGATGTAATGACCACCCGGCGACGAGGCGAAATTGGAACAAGAAATTGAGTTGCGTAGCGGAGCTAAAAAGACTTTAACCATGAAAATACCGGTTCTGCCGCGGATACTCCTTTGTTTCAACACGCAAAATGAGCTGTACAGTTCGCCTGGAATTTAAGTGTGCACTTGATTCCGTGTCTTCTCGTTCTGCGACGGAAAGAAACTGAAATCGGCAAAACAGCAGCTCGACTTCACAGTAAATATATCGAGTGTGACAGGATTCCAGCAACAGCGGAAACAATTTACAAAAACTCAGAATGAAACTTCTGTGGTTGTAATGCAGTGCCCTCTGAGCTGAACCTGTGAGGACTGGGGATGCATCCGTGCTTTCCGCTGGCAGATCTTTGGTGACTGATTTGGACTTTGGGAAACAAGAAGCGTGTTAGGTAATTAGGGAGACATTCCGTAGACACGCACGACGAAACGTGTTGTATATACAACAGTTACGCTACTGTCGTCTAGTGCATATACGCTGGGTTTGTTATATTTGACAATTTAATCGGTTCGTAAGGTGTGCTCTCAGTTTATGGGAAAGAAGAGTGTGTTGAAACCAGATTATTTCCACAGTGCTACGTGATTCAGTCCTCGTGTCATTTTTCTCCTCGTATGCCGATGACATCTTCTGTAAATTCTATTCTAAACTTATCACCTCCAGCCTAGCTTATGTGCCATACCTGAAGACATAAGTACTTCTGTCGTCCACATGAATGACGATCTGTCTTTGGTATTCGAAACGGGGTACATGGGGTACATCCTCCACTTAAACGAAATGCTAAGACGTTCCAGTGAACTGATCTCATCCAGAGCTAATTGGTCTTCAATTCCGAGATTAATTGGTTCCTATTTTTCTCGACAGTACCACAATACCGTATCGTACAACGTAGAAGAACTAGGATTTAGGTTTGGACGAATAGTGAAACGGACGGAAAACACTGTCTCTTCTCCATGTCAACGCTTCATAAACCCGGTTATGGCAGTTGCTGCGAGAAGAGTAACACGGTTACCATGTGCTATATTTACTTCACTGACTCCACATGTCAGTTTACGCCTTCCAAAATACCACTGTTCATAACCATGCATTAACATTTTGCCATCACAGCACGAAGTCACCGTTATGTAACATTCTCAATCTTCTTCCCAACTGCTGCTGTCCATTTCACGAACAAATCAGTCCTACAATGTAGGCTTAATTGGCTCTGTTGTAATTAACAAAAGATTGAAGCAGTTACTTTTGTCATAAATTTCCCCTCAAAAATTAAAATGTATCGCCATTTATTTCTTTGAAGCGGCGAAGAAAATTCGGGGGAAGAAAGAAGATAATGCTCTCTACTACTTTTTTTCCGTTTGTCAGTCGTTTCATTGTCCATTCTCTCCTCTTTACTTGTCTTCTCTCATAAATTTTATCATTTACTGTCCCATGTCTTATCTCATGCCCAGCGCTGTCATTGACCACAGTATAAAGAAACTTTCCTACCGAGCGAGGTGGCGCAGTGGTTAGACACTGGACTCGCATTCGGGAGGACGACGGTTCAATCCCACGTCCGGCCATCCTGATTTAGGTTTTCCGTGATTTCCCTCAATCGCTCCAGGCAAATGCCAGGATGGTTCCTTTCAAAGGGCACGGCCGACTTCCTTCCGCGTCCTTCCCTAATCCGATGAGACCGATGACCTCGCTGTCTGGTCTCCTTCCCCGAAACAACCAACCAACTAAACTTTCCTGAAAATTTATTTTGTTATTTTCCCTCTCGTAAACAAATGTTAACATGTTTTCCTGCGGCTATTATTATTTTTATTAGTTGTGAAATAACTACACTGAAGGAATTCCGCTCCGTGGTATTTTGGTCACGTGACGCGGTTAGGAAAGTGCATAAGCGGTGCAGAGTCGAATGGGAAACAATCTAGCGACGATGCGGGCTGCAAATATGGAAATGCACTGACATAAACGACTCCGACTTTTTTTTTTTTTTTTTTTTTTCAACAGTCTCATACGCTCGGAGTGAGCGTTGGGGGAACGGATGTTGGAATCCTGCTCCGCCGATCACGCAGGAGGCTTCCCGTCTCCTTCCTCTGACCTGTTATGGTCAAGTGGGTATCTGTGTCGTGTGGATGACTGTGACGAGCGCCTGTACAGTGTGGTGTTGTTATGGGTGGGAGAGGGTGAAACCCTGTGCCGACCGCCGCCTGCTCCTCCCGAAACGCACCAAGCGGACCACCGAGGTGAGCGTCTGCAACCGATGGACGGATCACCATCAACAGTGTCACATACGATCACTTCATGAGACACTGCGGAGGGGTTTGGAATGTAATCCAGGACACTGACACAGAGATTGGTGACATGAAACTTGGTGCCACCGTCTGTCTTCTCCGGCCAAATACTAACAGTGAAAATTTCGTCCAACACCAGGGTCTGAAAGAGAAGGGTGACTCTGATATAAGGCACATGATTATAGTTCGACGCAATGGAACATCCGTCAAGGGAACAGCGAAGCCGTTAGGTTGTCCGCGTGCTGCTGTCGTGAGCATCTAAAGAAATTTGTTGACGAACTTTTGAAGAATAGTGTTTTCGCCATCACCTGTATACATTTAAAAGTATTGTTTGCCGGTTCCGTTTTTTATAATCATTTTCATTGGAGACTAATTGACAACAACAGGAAAATACGTGTAGTGTACACAGACGAAAAGGAACGGAAAATTTTTGGCCAATGTGCAGGTTTATATTATTTACCAGTAGTAATAAGTAAATAATTTATACCTGTACATTGGGCAAAACTTTTTTAGTTACGCTACATACGTATTTCTGTTGTTGTTTAGTCTCCAGTGACAATGATTATAAAATCCGGAACCGGTAAAGAATAAAGTGGAATGAATACAGGCAATAGCTATAAAAACGCTTTTTATCAAAGGTTCTTTAATAAATTTCCATAGATGCTCATGATAGCAGCACGTAAGATGTGGAAATAAGGAGTGTTGAGTTGGAGATATATGTACGATATATATTTATAGATTTGTTTTTGGAGAAGGTACGCCTTGAGCGAAACAATTTTAATTTTTATTTCTCCGACATGTTTTGCTGAAGTTTCAGTATCGTCAGTGAGTCTTTTATCACCTTTCTATAAAACAGGAAAAACGTTTTTTACTACTTTCACGAACATAAATTTGAGTTTTAAGGCTTTATTTACATATTTGAAAAAGAGACAAAGTTTTGTAAAATGCCGACCGCTGTGACCGAGCTGTTATAGGCGCTTCAGTCTGGAACCGCGCTGCTGCTAAGGTCGCAGGTTCGAATCTTGTCTCGGGCATGGATATGTGTGACGCCCTTATGTTAGATAGATTTAAGTAGTTCCAAGTCTAGGGGACTGATGAACTCAGATGCTTAGAACTATTTCAACCTTTTTTTTGTATAATTGTCTTGTTACCACGCTCTGTGGATTTCCTGGATTTTATGTTATTTAGTGCAGTTGTTTTGTTTCACAGTTTCTCATCTGCAACTTGTTAGAACTTAATGTACAACAGTTATTCACTTCGAACTTTTACGACTGCATGTTATTGTTATGCCTACCATGAACTAATACTGTGTGGAAGACTCTCTGTGTGTGCGTGTGTGTGTGTGTGTGTGTGTGTGTGTGTGTGTGTGTGTCCACATTGTATTAGGTAATAGCAGGCATAACCATAACACATCCAGTTGCAAAATTGCGAGGTAAATAACTGTTCCACATTAAGTTCCATATGCTTGCAGATGACAAATTGTGAAACAAAACAGCTGCGTTAAGTATCACAAAATTCAGGAAACACTGTCTTAAAAACTCAAATTTATATATGTAAAAGAAGTAGAAATCATTTTTCCGGGTTTACAGTAAGATAGTAAAAAGCCCACTGATGATGCTGAAACTTAAGCGAAACATGTCTGAGAACTAAAAATAAAAATAAAAATTGTGCTTTGGTCAAAGCGGTCCCTCTTCAAAAACAAATCTATCTGTAAACAAATATGGACAGAAGAACTTCAACCTCAAGCTGATATGTATTTAGATTCTGACTTACGCAGGGAATTGACTCAACATTCAGATGTCGCTAAACTAGCAAATATTGGCATCTGTACGCTCTACTAATTGATTAGTACAGTAATTTTCTTTAGCAGGTGAGTTGGGCCGCTGTCCCAGCGGCCTGCCGCAGAATCTCCGTTCCACACACAAACGTCTGAAGAGAGACATTTCGGATCAGATGACGTAACGCTCCTTTTCACCACTTACTGATCGCTCACTCCTTATGAGGAGTTTTCTCTTTGAATCAGTTCAAGATCGGATCGTCCATCTCTAGCTCATCAATGAATTTTTGGATTCATTTAGCGGATGGAGAAGAGAAATGGTGTTTCGTATCCATAAACTCTGAAACATCATTACGCTTTCTTTAATTACCGTTTTCTTTCAAAGAACGCTAAAATCTTCCGGCGATAGCTCTTACCCACAAGACATTTTTTAAAAAAATATTATGTGTTCACATACGGTCAGGAAGGCTGGCCAATGACGGTAGATGGAACGCAAGAACAGATGTTCAACACAAATTCTACAGACATCATGAAGATTATTCAGTAATATATCCTCTAACGGGCTATATCCCTCGGAATTCGTCTCAAAAAAATTTAGGTAAAATAGCTTGATGAGTCTGCTTTTTCGGTAGACATTCTGACAGCAGCTCCACGGGTTCCGTTTATCCAAATGTTGACATACTTGTCATCCTCATTTTATACAACGAAGTGCTAGAGTATAAAAGAACGATGTTGTAGACACAAATAAAAATAGCCTAGATATGTTGCCACAGCTAGCACAGATTATCAGTAGTATTTGATGTATAGTAGCTGTAATTTGTACCTGGCCATGAGTGGTTGTAGTTCAGTGACGCGAACCGAAAAAAGCTCCGTAATTTATAAATATGTATAGGAATTGGATATACGTTCTAATCTTCTGCTACTACTATCTATCCATCTCCTCTTTCTCTTCCCTCTCTCTCCAACTTTCCTCCTCCTCCCTCTATAGCGATCTTCTCCTTCCCCTTCTGTTTGTTCACCTCCTTCTTCCCCTTCTCTTTGTCTGTCACCTCTTTTCCTCTCTCTTTGTCCACTTCCTTCCCCCCCTCTCATTGTCCCCCTCCTCCTCCTCCTCCTCCTTCTTCTTCTTCTCTCTATCTAGCTCCTCCTCCACATCTCCCCCCCCCCCGTCTCTGTCCATCTTTTCCTTACCCCTCTCTTTGTCTATCTCCTCTTCCTCTTCTAAATATATGGAGTTCCTGTGGGTATAAAGAAACACACGCGTTTTCAATGCAACGTGGTGTCAAAATTTTAAAGCGTTCGGCGAAGAACCTTCGGAGAGTTAACATTTTACATTCTTATTTAAATGATATATAGTCTAACTTTGAAAACTAGATATGACGAACAATAGCACATTCTTTACAAATAACTATATACTGGATCCGTAAATGTATTTATTACTCAAATTCGATAAGCGGTTTGTTCAAAAGATATGAATCTCAATTATAAAGCTGTTTCTTATTCTTTGTTCTGATTAGAGTATCTGAACATTTTGTCTGTGAAACTCCTTTTATTATTTCTAGTAATTTGTGTGATACACAACTGGAACTGGAATCTTTTTGACGTATCGACGTACAGGGGCATTGTTTATCTTCAATTCGTTCCTGGAGGCACGATGATCTAGTATAAAATGCTTCCTAGCATTTTACTCCACCGCAGATGAGACTCTAAAGCAAAAAGAGTATGTATCGACATAGATAAGTTCGACTGTATGAGTTAAGCGATACTATGTAAGTTATCGCTAACAACAGCGTAGCATGAATTTCTTATTTAAATATTATGTACTGGATGCATTCTTGGTCTTATAGAGTCTTCCGAGTTATAGTCTTAGACTGTGTACGCTGTAGACACAGAAGACTTGATTGTGTCTACATATCGTTTGTGGGGCACAATAGTGCTCTATTTCAAATAATTGTTTTTCACGGTTCGCATACGTTCATAAAAACTCTGCTGAATAATGACACATGGTGATATTAAAAGGAAACGAATTGATATTTTGGGTAACATGGAGAAATAAGTCAGTGCAGAATCATAGTTACTGGTTTCCCCGAAATGTTAGAGGTTCAGAGGGGAAGTGGGCAGCAAACAGTGGCAGGGATCTTCCAGAAGGTTGGGGAAGACAATACGTAGAAATACACTCTGGGCTACAAGTATGTGTCTGATGTTCAAGAAGCTACATTACCACCGTTGCTTCAGCCACGGCTGCTTCAAGAATTAACCCCGCATCAGCATTAAGCCATCCTTGTTGTGTTTATAAGCTGAAGAGGAAAACACCAACCTTATCTTCTTCGGTGACCTAAATAATTCCATATATGCTCTACTACACGATCTACTAAAACTGTAAAGTCTCTTTCCTATTTGAATAACGTCATTGTTATTTCACATGTACTACAAGGTATCCAGATTTTTATTCAATACGTTTTACTTGACTTGGTAATCTGTCTTTAATGTGAAGTTACTAACCAAGCCTGTGTTCTGTTTTGTAAAATATTGACAAGTTGTACACTGTTTACTAGACTGCATGGTCTTTCTCGGTGTTATAATGAAATTGGCATGTAGCACAGACTCATGTGTGGAGAAACTTTTTTGACACGAAAGAACATCTGGAATTACCAAACGAGGTACTTCAGTGGTTAGGGAATTGGACTTGGGTTCAGAACGAGCGAGGTTCAAATTCCAGCCCAGACATCCCGTCTGACTTTTTTGTTGGTGCCTGTAAATCACTGCATGCGAATGTGGGTAGAGGTCTGTAAAAGAATGTTCATGCGCTTCTCCTCCACCAGCCACACCTGCAGCTTTCCATTCATCTGCTAAGCTCGTGGTCCGTCTTTCGTGATCATAACCTCAACGAGTCGTCAAACTGTTACCTCCTTTTCGCTCCTAAAAATGACTTCGGCACCCGAAAACTGTGGCAACTCTCTCTTACATCAAACGCTTTATAAAATACGAAAACTATACAGAGAGCCCATGAATATACTTGGCACACACACAGTGGTTACGGTTACTACAGGCCACACCACAAGTTGGGAAACGGGGCTACATTTCTAGTAGTTTACTGTAGAGTTCAGATTTTACAAATGTTTTATTCGTATCTTACAGAAACTAGCAGTACGGCAATAAACAGCCTTTTAAAACACGCCGCTAGCGGCAATCAAGTAATTTATAGCAATACAACAGTTTAAATTTTTTTTTAAAGAACATAAGTAAACAGGCTACTAAAGTAAATACAGAACTTTGTTAATAAAGTACGGTGAGGTAGTGAAGCTACCAACACCGCCCTTAAAAAAATTAAACAGGTCTCAGCAAACACACGATTAATGGCTATAAAAAGAATTTACAAACTTGGAGGAACTTAAATAAAAATTTTAAACAAAAGTGTCCTGGAATATCATTAGAACATAACAGATGTGACGGACCCGTGTAAGGCGGCCACAAATCACCCACTCAGGGATGCTCGGGCTAGACAGAATACTGACCAATTTAAATACGCCCGTAAACACAATTGTCACTCTCAGGCTGGTCACTGCACTGACATTTAGCCAGCGAAAACTGGTTATAAGATGGCTTAACTTGCTGACAGAATTACAGCTAACCTCGTGAAAGGAAACATTACACCACACAGTCCTGAATGAGCGACCACATGATCAACCAACAAGAAGCATGAATTTACTCATAACCCACGACAGAATAGCGAAACAATTAAACTGCCAAAACTACACCTCCCATCGGACAGTAACGAGAGGAGGAGGAAAGATCACTGTCTTGAATTACACCGGTGCCAGGGACAGGAAACCCGGTCGCCGAAGGCCACAAGGCAGAAGAGAAGCTGATTACACAAAATTATTACTTAATGATTAAACCTTCCACGAACTTAACTTGCAATTATGCTCGAACAGACAGTACACGACCTCCGACGGCAAGGATCCACACATCCGACCGCGCACGCGCCGCCAGCGTGCCCAACACGCCACGGTCACGCGACAACACGCTCTGTCACCGGAGTTCACGTCTTCTCTGCAACGTCGACGGGTAGTGACCGCTCCTTCATGTTAGGTGTCTCCTTTTAAACTCCAGTGTTGAAACGGAGGATTGAAAGAAGCTTCTTAAAGTCCCACCAAGGCGAAATGAACAGCTACACATGGGCGATTCTGTATACAACCAACACGCGGAAAGCTCTTCCGTCAACTCGACCCGCTCGTTGCAAACAACCGACATACATCAGGTGGCGACTCGCTACAACCGACCACGCCTGGTCCGCGCTGGCGAGCCACACTGCCCTCCCGTGTCCACCACACTCTCTGCGCACAACCCCCTACTTCCGCGCCACCACACGAGGTTACCACCGGTCAAAGATCTCACTTCCTCCATAGCAGTTTCCCGGAAGCAAAAACGCAGATATCGATAGCAGAGGGAAAAGACAACCAAGCAGCCACTTAATGACACACAACATAACAAACAAACATGTCAGGGGAAGAAAAGGAAAACCAATGCAATCTAAACACAAGGTGTAGCACGAGTCGATACACGGCTCAATACTCTATAGTGTGTTTACTGTTGACATTTTTCCTTCGGGCGGTGTCATTTAAATATTATTCTTGGTAGGCTGCACGCATTGCAGTTAACTTTTATATTTTTCCAAAAAAATTTCTTTCTGCAAGTCGACACAGATTTATATAGCAACGGACGTGTAAAACTCGGCCTGACTTTTTCTCGCACGATATACACGTATGTAGGGCAACAGGCGGATCCCATAGACATCTTGAAGCGTTTGATACAGTGCCACAGTGAAAACTGGTGACGAAGATCCTAGCATAGGGATAGCTTCTCATATATGTGAGTTACGTGAAGACTTTTCAAGTAACAGAAACCAGTATTTTGTCCTGGACAGTGAGTGTTCATCGAAGTGTCACAGAGAAAATAGGACCACACTGAATGATAGAGTGAGCAGAGCAGCTGCGAGTGTTTGCTGATGACGTCTTAGTGTACGGGAAAGTGTCGTCATTGATTTACTGCGGGAGGATACTAGATGACTTGACCAGAATTTGTATTTGGTGTAATAAATGACAGCTGACTCCAAATATGGAAAAACGTTAAGTTAATGTAGAAAAGTAGAAAAAAGTCCCGTAATGTCCGAATACGTTACTAGTGGTGTGTGTTTGACGCAGCCAGGTAAGTTAAATTTCTTGCAAAGTGACATGAAATGGAGCGGGCACGTAATTCCGGTTGTAGGGAAGGCAAATGGTGGACTTCGGTTTATTGCGAGAATTCTAGTACAGTGTAGATAATCTGTAAAGGGGTGTGCGACACATTCTTGAATACTACACGAGTGTTTAGGATCCCCACCAGGTCCGATTAAAGAGAGAGGTGTGGTACTAGAGCTGTGGTCGAGCAAGAACTGCAAAGACAAGAAAAGTCAGAGCCGAACGGAAGCACATACGAGGTGCATCCAGAAAGTAAGTTTCCCTATCTAAAAAAAAATAATAAAGACAACGAAGTTACATAAAAAACTTTATTGGCAACAGGTACGGCAATGTTTGAGCTACTTTTCAACACAGTCAGCAAAAGAATTGATATTTGTCATCTCGTGGGATTTTGTATTCCGTGTCCTAGAAGTCTGCCGCCTGTGAATGGAACCAGGGTGTGGCAATCGTCTTGAGGTATTCGTTGGTGACAAAACGCTGGCCAGAGCACAGGAGTTTCTTGAGGTGCGAGAAAAGATGAAATCGCTGGGAGGAAGATCATCATGATACTGCCGTAGAAATGTCAGTGGTGCTCCAAAGCGTTTCGTTTTGTGATCGAGGTTTTTCGGCACCCACCTGGCACACAATTTCTTGAACAGCAGGTGCTTAGTGACAATTTCATGCAACAAGGATCGCGAAATCTGCGGAAAATCGTGAAGGGACGGTTATCCAGGACGCTTTGCCTCACCAGCTCAATCAGGTGAGGGAAGGCCGCCCACTGCCCTCTTTATCAAGGACACTTCGACGACCTTCGGATATAAGCCTACACCAGCGTTGCACCATCTGTTTTCTCATGATGTTCTGCTCGAAGACCTGAAAGGGTTGATGGTGAATTTCGACGGGCGCTATGTATTGTACATTAAGGAACCTTATCACTGACCGAACCTCACAGGCGGCGGGAGAACGAATAGGAGACACCATTTCGGGCCACTGTTGCCGCGATACTGGCATCAGGAGGGACCTGTCTGGCCGCCATTTGACTGTCACGTCAAGGATCTGTTGCGCATGCGCAGTTTTTTTGTCTAAAGGAAACGTAATCGGGAAACTCACTTTCAGGGTGCGCCTTGTAGATAGATGATTTCCGTCGTTTCGTTTGCTTGTGGAACACCAAAGGGAAGGAGTAACAGCGTTGCAAGACACCCTCTGTGATGCGCTGCTTGGTGGCTTTCGGAGTATGTACGTAGATTTAGATGTGCCTGAAATCTCAAAGAATTCCAAAGCAGAAGAAGACTGTGCTTCTCAACTGACACTCTCTGGGCAGCCGCTGCAAAGTTCCGGTGGTGTTAGCAACGCGCCCACTGAAGAGACATGGCCTGATTGTAGTCTGTTAGGAACGTGAATCGGGTATGAGAATGTTAAGGCATATGTGAGGCTTAAACACCACTGAAATCATTTGCTTCTGTGATATATCAATGTACGTCACAGTATTGCTTTCGAAGTGTTTGATGAGAACATGTTTCATGACTGACTCTAGTCGGTATGCACTACAGAGCATGGAGATTTCAACAGTTCGGCGAATAACTGGAAGAAGAAAGGAAAGAAAAGCGGTAGGCATAGTGGAGTTTGTTGTTGTAAAATGCAGTACAGAGCTCATAGTCAGCAGTGGAAAGATAAAAATATGAAAAATTACATTACTTTTTAACGTTTGAGGGCTTACAGGAAACTTTGGACAATCTGTAGTCTGAAAGGTGTACGGAATTCTTAAGGGAGACAAGAAAGAGGATGTCTTATCAAAATGTACGCTAGGAAAGGTCTTGTTAATTTTTTTGCAGGCCTTTGCACTACGAAGAAACATTAGAGTAAAATAAAATTTTGCATGGTGCATTAAAACGGATGTGTGAAAGATACCAATGCTAAGGTGTCCATATCATATTGAGTTTCTGGCTAACAGTAAAACAGGCAGACAGTATTTTGTGTGTAAACATATTAGTTGTACATAATAGACTTCAGTTTCAGGAAAAATATGAGACAGGTAAAAGATCACAACGAGACAGGATGATGACATGACCATAAATTATAGTTAAAGTGTATTATACTTCAGACCATAACAGACAAAACGAGAACAAGCTGTAGAAATAACCGCGCAAGAGAGAAGCTTTATGCAAGAATACCGTAGGTACCGTCGGCATTTACACTCCTGGAAATTGAAATAAGAACACCGTGAATTCATTGTCCCAGGAAGGGGAAACTTTATTGACACATTCCTGGGGTCAGATACATCACATGATCACACTGACAGAACCACAGGCACATAGACACAGGCAACAGAGCATGCACAATGTCGGCACTAGTACAGTGTATATCCACCTTTCGCAGCAATGCAGGCTGCTATTCTCCCATGGAGACGATCGTAGAGATGCTGGATGTAGTCCTGTGGAACGGCTTGCCATGCCATTTCCACCTGGCGCCTCAGTTGGACCAGCGTTCGTGCTGGATGTGCAGACCGCGTGAGACGACCCTTCATCCAGTCCCAAACATGCTCAATGGGGGACAGATCCGGAGATCTTGCTGGCCAGGGTAGTTGACTTACACCTTCTAGAGCACGTTGGGTGGCACGGGATACATGCGGACGTGCATTGTCCTGTTGGAACAGCAAGTTCCCTTGCCGGTCTAGGAATGGTAGAACGATGGGTTCGATGACGGTTTGGATGTACCGTGCACTATTCAGTGTCCCCTCGACGATCACCAGTGGTGTACGGCCAGTGTAGGAGATCGCTCCCCACACCATGATGCCGGGTGTTGGGCCTGTGTGCCTCGGTCGTATGCAGTCCTGATTGTGGCGCTCACCTGCACGGCGCCAAACACGCATACGACCATCATTGGCACCAAGGCAGAAGCGACTCTCATCGCTGAAGACGACACGTCTCCATTCGTCCCTCCATTCACGCCTGTCGCGACACCACTGGAGGCGGGCTGCACGATGTTGGGGCGTGAGCGGAAGACGGCCTAACGGTGTGCGGGACCGTAGCCCAGCTTCATGGAGACGGTTGCGAATGGTCCTCGCCGATACCCCAGGAGCAACAGTGTCCCTAATTTGCTGGGAAGTGGCGGTGCGGTCCCCTACGGCACTGCGTAGGATCCTACGGTCTTGGCGTGCATCCGTGCGTCGCTGCGGTCCGGTCCCAGGTCGACGGGCACGTGCACCTTCCGCCGACCACTGGCGACAACATCGATGTACTGTGGAGACCTCACGCCCCACGTGTTGAGCAATTCGGCGGTACGTCCACCCGGCCTCCCGCATGCCCACTATACGCCCTCGCTCAAAGTCCGTCAACTGCACATACGGTTCACGTCCACGCTGTCGCGGCATGCTACCAGTGTTAAAGACTGCGATGGAGCTCCGTATGCCACGGCAAACTGGCTGACACTGACGGCGGCGGTGCACAAATGCTGCGCAGCTAGCGCCATTCGACGGCCAACCCCGCGGTTCCTGTTGTGTCCGCTGTGCCGTGCGTGTGATCATTGCTTGTACAGCCCTCTCGCAGTGTCCGGAGCAAGTAGGTGGGTCTGACACACCGGTGTCAATGTGTTCTCTTTTCC
The DNA here is from genome assembly GCF_021461395.2 of Schistocerca americana. Lineage (NCBI taxonomy): Eukaryota > Metazoa > Arthropoda > Insecta > Orthoptera > Acrididae > Schistocerca > Schistocerca americana. The sequence goes on along the minus strand of NC_060121.1, from coordinate 552,990,399 downwards.
ATTTCCAGGAGTGTATATATCGCAGGGATTATGTGTATCTACTGTGCACGGTGAGACGATGGTTTCAGATACCCTCTTTGAACTGTCTTCCTCCGTGCACTCTTAATACAGTGATTTCATCCACTTAGTCCTTTTTTATTCAGTATATTCACATTCACAGCACTGTCACCGACTGACCGCGTCGGAAACAATTACACGGATCCAGCCATTGCTACAAAAATTGTCCACAAACGCGCTAAATTGGCATTGCTAATAATCGACTGAAACACAGTGTGAAACTGTAGTTCCTCATCCTGTTTCGTTGAACTGATTATTTCCTTTTAATTAAGTAGTGCGGACTGTACAGCAACAGTTCAGCTCTTCAAAATGTGGTGTGCCTGATGAGCATTGCCGAAGAGAATGAAAAGGCTCATTCAACTGATAGCCATCTCTCAAAACTGAATTCCCTATCTATTTTGTTCTAGGTGAAAAACTGAAGCACGTGAGTGCCGAAAAGCCGACTGTTAATGCTTAAAATAGGAATCTGAACTGTGTGATGGTAGTGACACTCCAAAATCACAATAATAATCCGTTGTAGTTGCCACATACTTTATTACAATGAAAAGCGTTAGAAAATCAGAATCACAGTAATACAGGAGACTGCCTTACATGGCCAGATCACTTGGACAAATAACAAATAAATTTCTTTAACCGGAACAAGAGCCATAAAACTTGAAATTTTAATATTCCAAGGTAATTACACTCAGGTAAAGCTTTACTTAAATAGTACAAATGTCCATACAATTCCCATCACAACTCTCATTACTTCCAATCAGCTGAGGAACAGATTAAGGGTAAGAACACAGGTTTGGCTAGCCAACTTTCCTAAACAAACAATATGCAAATGACTAAAACAATTAAGGAGGTGCTTTAATTTTGACCAAACCAATCTTCAAATTAAGTCACTCAGTTGATTAATCAACAATACTCTTGGAATGATTACAACTAGAACGTGACCATATGACAATATCCCTAAAATGAGGATGCTTCAATATTGCGTGTGAATTAGCGATAGATGCGAGCAGACCAAGGAATCAAATCACTACGAGAGATCCACGAGACAGGAAATCACATAGAAATGTACTCAACTTTACCCTGCACTTGAACTTCAGATGCTATAATTCTGTACCGGAAAGATGGAATCACGCCACAGTGACAACATAGACCCAGGGTGTAAAGGAGAGGACAGGGCCTTAAATCTCTCTCTGCCCCCGTGGTGCTCTGCTCCCAGTATGCTCGCGTCGACCGCTGCCAGTTATCTGTGACACAACACACATCAACGGCAGACAGTATTCTGACACATAAATAAACTACACAATCTTATCTAGAGAACTGGTAATCAATACAGCTGAATAGAAACAAATTAGCCTCCGTGAGTTACTTGGCCAGTGCTAGCCCTTGAACTTTGATTAATAAGTTCACTAAAAATCATGCCTTAAAGTTAAGATGACAAGAATTATCTCGACGCACATTTACACGCCAAACCACCAAATGAACTACAAGGTAGAATAGAGGACGTATCTCGGCGTGTCTTGAAACGCCAGAGCCGTACTTACTACTCGTTGCACTTCTAGCTACGTCTTTAACCACGCTACATGTCGGTTAGTTGGGCGTAGCCACAGTTCCTCAACTGCCGTCAAGATAGTTAGTCACGACACCGAGGTAAGTGATAAACAACTACAACAATTCCAAAGGATTTTTAGTACACTGGCATATTCAGTTAAGCCGCACGCAACCCACCGAAGCATCTCGGCGACTCCAATTCAATCGGCCGGCGTAGCTTATAACAGACTCGAAGGAACTTGTCCTTCCGACCTCTAGGAAAACCAAATCATCATGGGCTGTGGATCCGCACTCACGACTCAACACGCCGTAGCCGCTGGCCCCGCTCCTTCGTTGACCGACTCGTCCTCTTGCCGTCCTGCCTACGTACACAGTCCCACGTGATTCTCACTCACCGCCGATCCCGACACACTTCCCCAGCAGAGCGCAAGCGCTGCCGTTAAATCCGCGCCGCCAAAGATGAGCAGAGGACAAATAAGCATTTAAGTCGACTCAAAGGTCAAAATGACGATCGATGGAAACTGGCACCAGAAACGCACCAGCTCAGAATCTATCTACAAAATGAGAGAAATTTAATAGAAAAAATAAACATGAAATGAGCGCAGCGATTATTTTCTGAAAAAACTCACTGTCGATCCATCCTTTCCACTATGTCTATAATTACCACAACGTCTCCGGAGTGATAAACTCCCATATTTTCCTTCCAGCTCACGCCCTCTTGGACACCGAATCATCTGAGAAGAATGGTAGTATGGTTCTTTCACCAAGAAAACTGTCCATTTCTCTACCTGCGACGCAAAGTCCTCCTGTCACATGCAACTTGTTGTAGGAGTTGGATATGCCTCAGATTCATAGGAAGAAGCCTAAATAATTACTCTTGATGCATGCTGCTCGATATTTACTGGTGTGACTGTTTCGTGTGAATGGTAATATGCTGTCGTTTGCTGCCGGATACTAAAATCAACATGACTCGATACTTCGACGATCCAGCTGTGTGCCACCATCGTGAGAAGACTGTTGCTGAGTCTCGCTCACAACTGGTGCCAAGGCTGCAAATCGTTTTCCTATATAGGCCCCTGTAACGTATATGGCGCTTGCGCCGGCCACAGTACTTGGAAACACCCGGACCGGTCGTACCGAAGATTCAAAGAACGTTGTATTTTGATGCTTGACTATACAGGTTTCCGCGTCCAGCTAAGAGGAAAACCCCTGTGATTTATCAATCTTATTGTCTGCCTACCTAATGTCAATCTCTGTATAATCACTATTCCAAAAACCGGAAGTACTTGAGACTGTCAGGGTCCTGTCAAATTTCATCCCGTGTCCTTCGGTTAGAGAAAGTTTCGTGTGATTTTTCACCAATCGTGTAATCGATCAATAATGGATCTTTCGGCTTTAACGATGAACAATACGTGACGGCTGATAGTGTTGATAGCCAATTTACTCCATGGAATTTCGATTCCCTGCAGGTCTTTCTGCATTTCGCTACATTTTATCCGGCGTTCTGACTTAGTGTACACTACAGTATCATAAGCGAGCAGTCTCGCGGTCGTGAAAATATCCTGACAAGGACACAGCTTGTCACTGCCAGTTCCATTCAAATTCGATATGAATTGCTGCTGTTTGTTAATGCAGGTCTCAGTCAGTTTCCGAGCGAACACTGCGAAGAGAAGTGCATGCATTTGTAAATGTTTATCTATAAAAGACGTTGTTCACATCAGCAGATAACGAAGCAAGTCTTCAGTGGACCAAGCAACACAAATACTAGGCAGTAACTGAGTGGAGGCAGTCGCGATATTACCTGTTTTTTAAATGTTGAAAGGTGTCGAGTGCCTCGAGGGCTCAATGAAGTATTTAACACGCAGTGTGTACTTTACGATGGCGATGATTCAGTAATATTTTGGGGGTGTTTTCCGCCCCATGCCTTGGTCCCACTCATTGAGCTACAGAGAACGTGACCCAAGATGCTTATATCAAAATTCTCTGTTGTCCTTTCTGCTATGTCTTCATGATGAGTGCGCTGAGGAAACATTCAGGGAGATAGCAGCCGTGTCCACAGGGACGCACACATACTTTCATGGGTCTACGAATACTGGCCCTCTAAATCACCTAATTGTAATCCCATGGAAGAAAAGAAGATAAGTGTTTAACAAGGTCATTAGAGACCAAGCAAAAGATCAGATTAGGGACTGATGGCTGGCTCTGAGCACTATGGGACTCAACATCTTAGGTCATAAGTCCCCTAGAACTTAGAACTACTTAAATCTAACTAACCTAAGGACATCACACACACCCATGCCCGAGGCAGGATTCGAACCTGCGACCGTAGCAGTCCCGCGGTTCCGGACTGCAGCGCCAGAACCGCTAGACCACCGCGGCCGGCTAGGGACTGATGACGAAGAAAATGTGGCGTGCCCTTTCATAGGAACCATCCTGACATTTGGCTTGATTGATTTTGGGAAATCATGGATTTAGAGAAATCAGATATTTAGGGAGATCTGGATGATCGGACGAGGATATGAACCGTCGTCCTCCCGAATGCGAACTGAGTTTGTTAAGCACTGCGCTTCCTCTCTCGTTTTTAATCCCACAGTTTGGCAGCTCTACAAAATCTAATCATTAGTGACTGATTACAGCAGTAAATCGCATACCTGAAGAAACCTGTAGATTCTCTTCCTTGCTGAATTGAGGCCATTATCAACCCCTGAGAGAAAGTTACACGGTATGAGCGTGACGTCCCTAGTGAGTAATTTATTGTTAATTTTTCTTTACTAATTTTGGCAACCATTATTATTTATAAGACTATTGCACACTTTTTTTACGAATGTCGAATAGCACAGGTGACAGTGCGCATCCCTGCCTCACTTCGGTCGTAATTTTGACCTGCTGTTGATGTGCCGACACCTCTAGTGGAGGACCAGTCGCTGCGTGCTCGTCGACCGCGACCGCTTAAAGAGCGGGAGAGCAGGGCGGGTGGCCGTCGATGTAGCGATGAATGGGCGGCGTGGCGGCGGCTCGGGTGTGGCGGAATGCCGGCCGGCGGCGGCCGCGGCGTCGGGTTGCGCCCGGGCCAGGGCAAGCAGGCCCGCATGCGCCGCTCGGGTTTCCGCCGAAACCTAAAACAGTCGTGGGACCGCCGCGGGCTGCTGGCGCCCTCTCCGCCGCCATGGCACCGCCCGGAATGCGGGGCTCCCGGCCGCCTCTTTGTCATCAATGGCGCGCTACACTGGCCTGAAGTTGCCCGGAGCAGAAGAACGTTTCCGAACTGTGGCTCTAGTCGAGGACGGCGACACCCTGCGGAATCACATGATTATACGGTTCAGTCACATTAATGTGTCAATAACCTAAACAACCACTTTCTGCAGCGCGAAACGTGCAGGAAGGGAGTCAGTGAGATTCTGGAAGATACCGAGAGAGATATGAAGCCATGACGACTCCAGTGCTGTGGCCAGCTGCGCTAGGTTTCTCGGCTGAGAATCCATGGTGCAAACAGTCCGATCGCAGTGGTCTCACAGATTCTCGATTAGATTTAAATTCGGGAGGTTTGCTGGCCAGGGGAGTATAGTAAACTACGTACATACACTGCGTGCTGCATGACACTTTGCGGTATCCTGCTGGTAGATGCCATCGTAAAGAGAAACAAACAACTTGTAGGGGTGGATGTGGTCCCCAAGGAGAGCTGGATACTTGTTTTGACCCATTCTACATTCCAGAATGACGAGATCACTCAGGAAATTCCACGAAAACATTCCCCAGACCATAATGCTCTGATGACTGTTGCAGGGCGTTTGCTTTCAGACGTTTCACTCCGTACATGGCCGTATGTCCGATGGAGCATAATAAGTGAATCATATGAAAAGGCCACCTGTCGCTACTCAGTGTACGTCCAGTCAGTATGGTCCGCAGCTCGTGGTCTCACGGACGCGTTCTCGTTTCCCGAGCACGTGGTCCCGGGTTCGATTCCCGGAGAGGTCAGGGTTTTTTACCTGCCTCGAGATGACTGGGTGTTTGTGTTGATCTCATCATTTCATCATCATTCATGAAACTGGCGAGAGTGGACTGAGCAAAGGTTGGGAATTTGTACGGGCGCTGATAACCACGCAGTTGAGGGCCCCACAAACCAAACATCATCATCATCAGTCAGTATGGGTGAGTGAACCGGGCGCCAGCTGCAGGGCTCCATACGCAGCAGCGTACACTGAATGGTCACTGAGAAAACACTGTTGATAGCCCCTTGGTTTATCTGGGAGGCCAGTTACTCAACTGTTGCAAGTCTAATCCAATTGCGTGGCACCGGTTTTGGATAGCGCCGTTATACCATGCAAGGTACACTTTAACCATGATCGCACACGGACAGTTTACAAACTTAGCCGTTTTGGAAATGCTTCTACCCTTGGCCCGAAAGTCAATGATCATGTCCTTTTGGACGTCAGATAAATTCCTCCCTTCCCGCATTACGACAGCAACTGCGTTGTTTTCCGCGTCCCTCCAGCACGGTCTATAACTCTCCAATGCTTGTATCGCCACTTGCTGTCTGTAAGTGGTTGGTGCACATTCACGTCGAACACTGGCGGCTGTCACATTGATGTGACTGGACCGCGTACCTACATCGACAGTACAGCTGTACTCCACAAGCCACCTTCCAGTGTGTGGCGGACGCTGCTCACTATTTGTACCCTTCTTCCCTTTTCCGTTTGCGAACGTTGCATATGAAGAACGATCGTCAATAAACTTCCAGATAAGCTCCAACTTCCATGATTTTCCCGTTGATGTCATTTTACAACACGTACATTAGATGATCCAAAATATACGGGCACCTAGTACTATAGGGTGTCTCCATCTGGCGCCTTCTTGTTGGCTTGAGCTCTGTTGGCGGGTCTTCCAATCACGAGCCAGAATTTCTGTGCAGGTCCTCAAGAGACGGAACCAGAGAAGACAGTGACGTTGGAGACTAGGGTTTGGAGAGAAGGCGACGTTCTATCTCATCCCAAAGGTGTTCCATTGGGTTCAGGTCGCAACTCTGGTCAGGCTAATCCATTTCAGGAATGATTTTATTTACAAATCATTGCCTCAAGGAGGCTGTTTTACGATAAGGTGCATTGTCATTGTGATAATCACTATTATTATCTCCGAACAATTCCTCTACGATGAGCAGTACACAACTACATTACATCTACATCGCTACTTTGTAATTCACACTGACCTTCAAACTACTTCTCTACGTTCCGCTCTCTAAGAGCGCATGGGAAAAATGAACACTTAAATATTTCTGTCCGAGCACCGGTTTATTTTATTTTATTACGACGATCATTTATGTCTATGAAGGCTAGTGACAGTAAAATATTTTCACACTCGGAGGACAAAATTGGTGATTGAAATTTCGTGAAAAATCCCGTCGCTACGAGAAACGCCTTTGGTTTAATGATTGCAGTGTCAACTCGCCTATTATACTCGTGACATTCTCTCACGCGTTTCGGGATACTGCAAAACGAGGTGCCCCTCTTTGGACTTTTTCGATGTCCTCCGTCAATCCTATCTTGTAAGGATCGCATACCAAGTATCAATAGTTTAGCAGAGGACGGACAAGCGTAGTGCAGGCACCTGTTTCATGTTGTTAGTATACTAGCAATAAAATGAAGTCTCGGTTTCTCTTCTCCACAACATTATCTGTGTGATTCTTGCAATTTAATTTTCTCGTAATTGCTAGGTATGTAACTGAATTGAGGGCCTGTGAATTTATGTAGTTTGTTTTGTAACCGGAATTTAGCGGATTTCTTTTCGCACTCATGTGGATGAGCTCACACTTTTCTTTACTCACAGACAATTTCCAATTTCGCACCATAGGAATATCGTACCTAAGTCATTTTGCAATTGGTTTTTATCTTCTGATGACTTTACTAGACTTTAAATTACAGCGTCACCTGCATACAATCTAAAAGGGCTGCTAGGATTGTCTCCTATATCGTTTATATACATTAGAAAGAACAGAGGGCTTATAAACATTTCTTTGTGCAATGCCAGATAACACTTCTGTTCTAATCGACGATTTTCCGTCGATTACTACGTACTGTGACCATTCTGAAAGAATATCACGAATGCAGTAGGAAAACTGAAGAAATATTGCACCGGCACGCTGTTTGCTTAGAATGCTGAAAAATGTGTTAACATTTTTTTAAGCGCACTAGGACAGTCTTACTCTAAGCACGGGAAACACACCCATACCGTAACACCACTTGCTGCATGCTCCGCTGTTGTCACTACACATGGTGGCATCTCCACGCATTCGCCAAACCGGAACCCCCCCACCGGATTTCCACAAGGTATAGCGTGATTGATACATCACTGAAAATCACTCACTTCCAGCCATCCATTGTTCCAGCAGCGTAGCTCTTTACGCCGCCCCGAGAGCCGCTTAGCACAGACTACAGAAAGTGTGACTTACGTGAAGCTGCTCCACCATTGTGTCCCATGCTTTCTAACACGCTACGCACAGTCACTGAGTTAGCTGGACTGCTGGTAGTACATTGGAACTCACAAGCTTTTCCTCCCGCTGATCTCACGTGATTTTGTATGAATACCCTCCACAATTCTTGATGGTTCCTATCTGTCTGTACATGAGATCTAACTGGTCCTGCTTTAGCTACGGTTGTTTCTTCACGGTTCCACTTCTCTGTCACATCACTAACTGTCGACTGGTGCAGCTTTAGAGCGGATACACTGTGCTTGGTGGACTTGACACTCATGTGGCACCTAGCCCACATTCTAAGTGAGCTCTCCTGACTGACACATTCTGCTTCTCTACTGACAGCACAGTACTCTCCACCACCTTTTGTGCTGACGGGTCCGCCTCGCATGATACCTACTGGTCATTTCCACATTACATAGCTATGCCCGGGTACTTTCGGTCAGATAGTGTATGTGGGAAGTAGTAATATATTGCCCAACTCTTCTTGGAAAGTACGCGCCTGGAATCTCAACGGCATACCTTTCGGTGATGGACGCGCCTCTCTTGTATATCTGCTAATGGAGATGGGTGAGCATGTGCATAATTCTCTTTCGCCGTCTAAATGATGCCGTAATGAAATGCTCTATTCTTGATTCACTGGATCTTCGCTGTCTCTTCCATTACTCCAATTTGATAGGGATTCCAGACCTATTAACACACCCCCGCTAGCTGACTGATAAAAGAAACTGAATGAAAAGACCAACAACGAACTTTAATGGATGTCATGTGACTTCCGCTTCGACCAAGCAAAAGAAAAAAAAAAGTGGGCAGCGTGACAGAATGTCAATCCTAAGGGCCCGAGTTCGATTTCCGGCTGGGTCGGAGATTTTCTACGATCAGGGACTGGGTATTGTGTTGTCCTAATTATCATCATTTCATCCCCATCGACGCCCAAGTCGCCGAAGTGGCGTCAGATCGAAAGACTTAGACCCGACAAACAGTCTACCCAACGGGAGGCCCTAGTCACACAACGTTTACATTTAACACACAAGATTAGATCGAACAATCGTTTTGTACATATTCTAGATGCCATCTTCGTTCCTTAAACGTCTGCAGAGCATGATGATGTAAGCGAGGTAATACGACAGAGAAAGGAGCCTGTGATTACTGAGCGTGATTTTACGTTACTTATTTTACTTTCACATTTATATTTTAGTTCGTCTTTTCAATCAGATAATTCCACAAAATTATAAGCCATGTACTGCAACTGTGTTTTGCTTTTCCTCTGCTAGACAGTGCTACAAGTTATTCCAAAGTCGTAACACAACACATACATGCTATATTAATCGTCATGAAACCACTTCCTGATCGAGATTTAAAACTTCGTGGAAATTAATAAACAGTGACTGGTAACAGTACACGTGTTGTTTCATTCAATATCAATAAACATCATGGTAAAGCTTAATCATAAATGTTCAAATTTAAAGATTAAAAAAAACACATTTTTACGTGTTGGAGTAACTCTACTAGGCTTGATATAATACTTGTATCGTCTACAAAGCCACCTATTTTTACTTCTTGGATGTTTTATGGAAGATCGTTTATACATAGCAAGTACAAGACTGGCTCAAATATCGATCCCTATGATATCTCTTAAGCAATTATCGACCACTGTGAAGACACTGTTCATTATGTACATTCCCTGAGTTTCTTGGTTCACGTCCTTTTACTTAAATAGAATGAAAACCAGTTACTAGGAAAACCTGTGATGTAATATTTAATGTTCTCTAATACTATGAACTCCACTATAAAATGCTTTTGAGAAGTCACTGAAAAATCAACTGTTAATATTTCTCATTAAAATTTTTATTAAGTGATTTTCGAATATAAAAACAGCGTGTTCTGTGGATAGACCTTTGTTAAATCAAAACTGTAAGTATTTTATTTTGAGAGAGGTATGTTAAGGTTCTTGCGTACACATTTTCTCCGTTGTCTTCGAGGAGGAGTTAAAAATGTTGTCGCCTGGCGATCAGTGGCTGTTAATGGAGACTGGCGATTGGAGTGACATGCACTTCCTGCCCAGCGCGTTAGCTCAGCGGTGGCAGTGGCCTTTAAATGGCCGCCACGCGAAGCCAACCACCGACCGGGGCGACCCGGGGCTGTCGAAAGCCGTAATAAAGTTACCCTGGGGGATACGGCCGCGCGGCCAGGTAACCCGAGAAGGCGGGTCGTTTGTTCACAGGCCACGTTAAACCAGTATTTACCTTTCGTCGGGTTTGGACAAAGTTCTCATGTTCCTACACAACACACTAAACACGTTCTCTCGCCCTTTTTTACTTAGGGGCCTTAATGGTTGATGATAATTTAATTTAAAAATCTACTGAACTGAAATTCCGTTATGTAAATTTCGTCCAGTGAAGCTCCACCGCCACTGTCGGCTACGGTAGAAGGCAAGCAAGCACTACTTCATACGGACGCTATTCACTGACTTGTCTTGTAATGATATGGTATGACATTAATAGTTAATAGTATAATATTGACAAATTATGAAGCAACTAATCGTAAAATTTGAAAAGATAAAAAGTAGAAAATTACGAAGTGGACACGGGAAGACTTTCTTATATAGAAGACTAGCAGAAACAGACTTGAAAGCTGTACGGCATGGAAGGGGAACTATAATACTGAAACTAAGTGGAATTCGAAGATTCTTTATTTCGTCCAAGGTGAACTTTTTGGAAGCTGCAACTGTTTATTCCATGATATAAAAAATTAAAACAATTATTCGCGTCAGTATCTGGTTTCTTCCACGACGGGTTTCGAGAGCTTATTTTCCGAGACAAAAACAGAATCTTTAAAGAAACTTGTAATGTACAGGCTTCAGCATGTTTATTTGATACTGACTTGGTCTGATGGATCGAGCTTCCTGTTATGGTTTCCATTTCACTCATTTTTAAGGCAGAAGGCAGCAAAAGTTGTAGTATGTCATATGGTATCCTTCGATGCTTCTAAAAACGTTCATCGACAACGTTACAATTTTGTTATCGAGTTCGTTCTGCCTCTGTTTTCTGTTGTTGGGTTGCGTTATTTGGGGGAAGAGACCAAACTTTTTCTGTTGTGAATGATAATTTGTAGCTCTTTAAATACACATCGTGGTCTAAGTATAATGAAGTTTTATTTGATTATCGTATATCTTGTTAAAAACATGGTACATATATGTACGTCAATATGCGGGTGCGGGCAGTTCGTTTTGTTCCTGTGATGACAGAATGGCAAAGTAGTAAAACAGCTGATTCCAAGAATTATGGACCACTTCAAAGTTCAGCACACATAAGTTCCTGTTTCGTTTACGGTGTTAGTGCTCGTGTTACTACTGTGCTACAATTCATATTACTTTACGTACACTGATGCTTAATTATCTTATGGTACTGTTAGATAATGGCATGCGAAACGGTGGGTTAATAACAAAGGGTGAGTAATTGTTCGTATGCCAGTTCCAGACAATTTAATATCTCTATTAACAACTCTGCCTGAAGTAGGCAGCACTTTTTAAAAACGTATAACTTTCTGGTTGCTGTCCACTAGAAGGTAATGGTTACCTCACGTGGGGCCCTACGTTCAACAAACGTGAACAAGTGACTACGACTCTGGGATGTTTCAGAATCCCGAGTCTCCTAACGCTGACCCAGTGCATACGTGCTGGACCCTGGTGCCTTTACAATTAATTATCCTAGAGCAAAATTAGTATTTGACGATTTTGTGGCCTAATTGGTGAGCAGTCACCTATACTGGACCTGAAGAGTTCAAACGATGTTGTTGTGGAAAGAAAGCACTGATATTATTATATAAATGTCTTGAGATGACAGTTTGCTGTGTTACGTTAAAATTTCTTTGTCTACGAACTACACCTGCTAAACTCTACGTGATTGGCAGAACAAGTTGGACGCCTGAAAGTCGTCTGCAAGGTTCTTGCAGTCGCTCTTCGCAGGGGGTTGCGGCTTCATGCTGGGTTTCGGGGATTTCAGTACGTTTCACTGCTTCATTTATTGCATTTTCCTATTTTTTACTTTCATTAATTAAATTAAGTATATTCTCTGCATTACCCTGGGTTCGGTGTGGGGCGGCGGAGGGGTGAAATGGACTGCGGTAGTCGTCGTGGGGTTGTGGACCACTGCGGCTGCGGCGGGGACGGAGCCTCTCCGTCGTTTCTAGGCCCCCGGTTAACATACAATACAATACATACAATATTCTCTGCAGTCCATGAAAATTTATGATTATTGTTAAAATGTCGATTGTAGAGGAGAACTAAAACTGTGTTGAGAATACTGCCACTCTGAAGCTGTTTAAGTAATTATATTGTCAGTTTTAGTCTTGTCACAACAGTCGTAAGCACGAAGTTGCCTTAAACTGTAACCTGTCACACAGTTAGTATTTGTAAGCAGATACAATCCTGACTGAGTTACAGGTTGCCTATCTAACTACATCGAGACTCAACAAAATTTTGATTTTCTGTATTTCGTATAATTATTGAGCGAATGTAGAAATTTAAAATGCTGCCATACTCTACTCATTAAAAGGTACAATCTTACGTTAAAGGTTTAACACAATAAGCCAAGTATTAAAGTTAGAAACGGTACATATATGTTGAGATGGTGTAACATAGGAACGCAAATGAGCCATAACATATTCTTCCACGATTTGTGAATGACAGCAGTTTGCAACTTCCAATAAGATTGACACATAATTGCAATCCATTTTGAAACTTTTTGTTGCTGACAAGCCCACAAAACAATTAAAAGAAAAAAGTTTATCGCTTACTACATTTCCGCTGTTTTTACAGTAAATCTTCAGCACCAAGCAAGAAGTTTCAATTTATCACTCCTGTACTGCCAGCTCTATTGGCAACACATTTTGCAGACAGAATCCAAATATAACATTTAATGTACTTGCAAAATTATAGAATTGTGCAACACATAGTTCAGGAGACATGACGTCATAACTATTGTGATGAGTGAAAGACTAGCTTATCTTAAAACGGTGTGCAAATTACCCAGACTATGCTTGACAAATTAACTCAGTTGTAAAGTAATCAGAGGCTTGAAGTTGTTTTATAGACGGGAGTTTGATTCTTTAACGAATCATCGGCTGGGCAGTGGGAGGGGAGGCGGTGGTTGTGAGGTGAGGTTAAAGCAGAGCCCTATGGATGTCAGAAAGATCTCTACCGGGTGAGCTTAGCAATAACCAGATCACTCGCCCATAGGTTTACGTGACTTTAATTAAATGTGTAGCGTAATGATTAACTTAATGAATTTAGTTTATTAAACAGCATAAATGAAATAAAATATGGATGCTGTAACTCACAACATGATAAGAACAGAGAGTTCATAAAACTGCTGAATGAAAGAATGGTCGCCATAAAACTCTCTTTATTACAATTTGCTGTAGTTTACAAGTCAGACACAATTGTACAAGGGTAGGTAAACGTTACGGTCATTGGGTATTAATACAAGTTGCAATGGAATTAGAATATCAATACCTTGGCAAAGATTGATTAATGCGTGTGAGGTGAATGCGTTAAAGCCAACACAATTCGAAAAACAGCTAAGTTTACGGAAGTTGCACAGTGATTGCCGAACAGTAATCAGTGGGGAAAGAAAGAACTACAGAAAGAATCATACATGCACTCGCTGTCTTGAGCTGGTACATGGTGAGTTCGGGATTGTTAATAAACGTACTTGGATTTAAAAAATGGAAGCTAATATCAATCTGAAATCTTCGTGTGCAACTTATCACTCGGTTGCGGAACCCTGAAGTTGCTCACCATACTGAGCATTACCAATGCCCGCGAGTGGTGCATATGGTGGCTGAAAATGCGAAGTCATTTGACTTGCACCGATGGCTGCTCTCCCTCAGCGTCCGGAATTGCAGTCAGCTGAAGCATCCCCTAATGAGTATCGGATGGAAGTAAGTTATACACAGCGATTCCAGCGAGAAGCAGAATATTTACTCCATAGTTTTGAGTATGAGCCTTCTTCATGATTTTATTCATCAGTGACAGTGATTATGCTGAGTGCCGAGCAATCAGGTTCGTTCTAAGAAGAATGCAACAATCCCCCTTTCATATGCAGTTTCAATATAATTGCCAATTGTGGAAGTTGTAGTGCTGGAATTCAAAACCAGGCAACTTCTGGCACCCACATTCCTGGTTCTAGCGTTTCTTAGAATATGGATTTCCTCCAGAGCGCAAGGCATTGCGATAATGCGCTCTCCGTCATTGTTAGCTAGCGGCTCGTACATTTGGTGCTAGCGGGCTCCTCAAGTTAAAACAGTACCTTCCATCGTTTAGGACACGAAAACGGATGACATGTGCCCAAAAGAGCTTCGACCGCACACAATATATTGGTTCCAACTTCTATCTGGCTTCTCCGCCCCTTGTCAAAGAGTGGTGGTGTTTGTCCTCCCGCCCCCTACTGGCTGAACATTGACTCACTCCCCCTTGTTCGGGTGGCTTCTGTTCAACGTGTATTCAATAGGATTACTAACTATTCATTTAAACAACACTCGACAGTAATAAACTAATATGGAAATTTAGTAGTTACTTGTGGCGATCACTATTGTTAACCTTAACTATACTTGTACTCTCATTTATCACTGGGAATTAATTTAGACTGCATTTCTTTATTACAGCAATGGAGTCTGATTATAGTATGCAGCAGTTTTTACGAAAATTGTCGTGTATTCAACAAGGGTTCTGTGACACGGTGAGGGATGTGCCTTTAATTGCCTGCCATAGCTGCTACTTTACTTGAAATATATTAATAGCTTGCCCTGTCCAGTCTTCGCGCACACTGTGTAATATATTAGGAACTAGCAACTCCAAAAACTTAAGAAGAAATGTAGGAAGACAGTGGAGGACCAAGGGAAATGATGTACTTGGTGATCACATAGTTAGAAAGAAGATCAAAAATGCATGATACTCGGAGTGAACAACGATTAATGAAAAGAACGTCAATTGACCCTCAGCATAATTAAATGTAGTGTGATCAGCCTACAGAGACGAAAAGACGTTGACCAGATCCTACCGACTGTGCAAGAGACTATTAGCCACTGGAATAGTCACAGTCTCAAGTATCTGTGAGTATCTGCCTGGAGCGAGTCAAAGTACAACGACCATATAAGTGCAGTCGTGGGAGAAGAGACCGAGGTTTACTTGAAAGAGGTTTAATTCAACCACAGAGAAAGTCGCTCACAAAATCATCATTTCTTATTTTTCATTGGTCTCGATCTTGAGGGTCCTGTAGAATCGGACAGAGGAGATTTAGCAAAAGCCGTACGCTTCGTTTGTTTCTTTATTTTCAGGTTTAACAAATCCTATATGTTTCTATGTAAGAATGAGCTATGAATAGCGAGAAGCCTTATTCCACTTTCTCTAGGACATATCTCGAGTAGTGACTATGAAGGTAAAATTTGAAAAGTCAGACGTTTACACACGTGTACATGATCTTTCTTCCTATGCATCAACCAAGAATATAATAGAAATATGGAAAAGTGGTTATGATATACCTTGTATCTTCTGCAACACAACCTGGGCTGACGTCTAAAGTGCAGATACATACAATGATGAGGCAAAACATAGCTACCACTATCCACCGCTAGTCTCAATGCCGCCTGGTGGTCCTGGGCATCTAACATGGTCAGGAAATTCGTGAAAGGCCCCGTGCGAGATTCCTGATCTGCATAAACTGGACCAAATAGAGGCAGAGCGCTCCTTGAAAGCCAAATGCTTAGTGAAATTATGCAACGAAGTTGAATTTAACGCAAAGCGGCCCTAGCATAGAAATTCAAGTAAAGACATTTCCACAATTATTTTGCTGATCAATTTCGTGAGAGGAATCTACTGATTACTAAATTAAATGCATGGTCCAGATAGATCCCAAGTTTATAACACTTTATTTTATGTGTGTAGATTAATGGAAAACATTGCAACATTTCATTGCACACGATTCAAGAGCATTCAGCTGATACGTGAATTAGATTTCAAAAATTTGCATTTGCTATCAATATATTATTGGCTGTAACCTGGATTTTTCCAATCTTTTCGTCAAGTAATTTGATGATGACGTTGCCGAGTACTTTCAGAACACGTACTATCACATGAGAAACATTTCCTCAGGGGTTACTGTATTTATCCCTTTCAATATATTGTAGATTATTGTCTACAAGAGATAAACAAATCTGTATATCATCTTTTAATATCAGCGTTAGAACACTCGCAACAATTTTTTTAAATTTATGTGTGACGCATAGAAATTTTTATTTCACAAAAATTTAAATAAATGCACTTTGAAAAAATTTGTAGCGTAGGAAGTTTTGTTACAGTATGTACAAAGTCTGTAGCAAATTGCACCTTTTTATCTGCGATGGTACAGCAGAGAATGTTCTTTATACACTGAAAAATGAAAGTTGCAGGAAATACAGGAAAAATATTTTATTAGAATTTATGCCAGAAACAAGTGTGGTAATGTTGGCCATAACCATACTTTTGGTCTTTTTAGTCTTCATGCAGCTCCTTTCTTTTAGTCTGATCATTCTGGTGTGCCCTTTCGGCAATGCCCTTCACTGACATTGCAGAACTAGCAATACGCAGATCATCATCCTTTTTCAGTAGGTCGTCAGTGAGTAACCTGCATCGAATCCTAATCTTATAAGAGTCCTGATTCTTCCAGTGTTACCACGATTGAACCCGAGACAAGCATCGCATTAGAGAATTTTAACAACAGTACAGAAGCAAAATGTCGTCTTTGGGCGTCTCTTCTAAATGAGGGTATCAAAGCTTCCCGTCAGGTTCTGTGTTTCAGCATGTGTCAATTTCTTTAATGAATCCAAATTAATCGCATCGTCAATGGGTTGGGGATTGGGGTGTTTGGGGAAGGAGACCAGACAGCGAGGTCATAGGTCTCATTGGATTAGGGAAGGACGTGGAAGGAAGTCGGCCGTGCCCTTTCAAAGGAACCATCCCGGCATTTGCCTGGAGCGATTTAGGGAAATCATGGAAAACCTAAATCAGGATGGCCGTACGCGGGATTGAACCGTAGTCCTCCCGAATGCGAGTCCAGTGTCTAACCACTGCACCACCTCGCTCGGCCATCGTCAGTGGACTCACAGCCTCGGTGCTCTGAAGATGTCTTCTCCGATGTTAGGAAATAATAAAATATCGCGAACAAGGACAGTGTCGTATACAGAAGGAGGCGTGGGTCTGCGCAGTGGTTGAAACAAGACGGTTTTTACGTCATTTGTACCGCGAATTAAACTGGTTCAAAATGGTTCAAATGGCTCTGAGAACTATGGGACTCAACTTCTGAGGTCATCAGTCCCCTAGAACTTAGAACTAAGTAAACCTAACTAACCTAAGGACATCACACACATCCATGCCCGAGGCAGGATTCGAACCTGCGACCGTAGCGATCGCGCAGTTCCAGACTGTAGCGCCTAGAACCGCTAGGGCACTCCGGCCGGCTGAAAACTGGAGACAATATTCCTACACAACTACCTGGCGGCAAAAAACACTTCAGCATTTTAGACCAATTTTACATTCACTGTCCCCCCTTAAGAAACAGGTCGTGTTTTCGTAGGAGGGCTGCACAATGAACAGCGGGTCGCTCGTCCGCATGTGAAGATTCGCTACGGTGTCGTCTTAACGGGAGACGAGTCTGCCAGTACTGTCCCTCAGCTGTTGAAAGCACGCCAGGACGCCACACCTGAATGCATCAACTGTGCCTACCTGCAGTGCCCTGCGTCCGCTCGTCCGCCGCCTGCATACCAGCCGGGGGCAAGTGCCGCTGTCCGCCTCCGCTGTTCTCACCGTTCGCCAAAGACTGAGTTCCACAGGTGGAATCCCACCTATACGTAAGCCTATTTTCTTAATTAGAAAAGAAGTTGATAATCTCACCTTATACTAACTGCTATTACTTTTATTAAATCAGGGAAAAATTCGATTGATCTGAACGTGACTTATCGAATTGTTAATTGGATTTGCATACCACAAAGATAAAAAAGAAATGACGATAGGCAGGCCAGGGAAGACCTGACGCTTCTAAAAGAGTAAAGGGGGAGGAGAGACAAATGGGGAATCATTCTGACGATGATAAGACCCGGAAATAGGGAAATTCATTGTAACATAAGCGGCTTTGACAAAGGGCAGGTTGCCCTCGCCTGGGAACAAGCATCTTGGAAACGGTTAAGATTGTTTGCTTGTCCGCATGCTACTGTTGTGAGCATCTGTGGAAAGAGGCTGAAATAAAAACATGAGTAAGTAGAAACACTACAGAATACAATAAACTGAATTGTGCAGCGCGGTTTTAATAAGTTCACGACATAAACTCAACTAAATTGGACAGTGTAGGAAAAACGGCAGCGACAGTGATAGGTGAACGGTGAGTGAATGGGAAACGAAACTTGTCGTTTACATTGTTGGGCACCTAATCCAGATTTCAGCAATACTGAACACAATAGAAATTTGTTCAAGTTGAAAACACACTGAAGCGCCAAGGAAACTGGTACAATCATGCGTATTCAAATACAGAGCTATGTAAACAGGGATTACACGGCACTGCGGTCGGCAACGCCTATATAAAACAAGTGTCTGGCACAGTTGTACAACCGTAGATGGAAACATAACAGACAAGACACTATTAGCACGGAACTAAACTTCTATGGTCCATAGCACACTAACACAACAATACTGGCAAGCCCCTGCAACACAGCTACTACTGGCAACCCCAGATGCTCGACCCACCGGAAAACAGGCGATCGCAGGGAAGCCGTACTAGACACAACACGCAAACCAGCCACACACACCCCCTACACTGTGAGCTGATCTATGGCCGATCGCCCACTAATGAATGACGCCCTCGGACTGATACAGGGACGCAGCCGCAGCAGCAAGCCCTACAACGAGCAACCGCAATGAAAAAGGTAACGATGCACGATACCTCGCACTAACATAACTTCACCTTGCATGAACTGTCACAGCTAGCAAGCCGCTACTGCTCTTACTACCCGTCCTACTGTCACAGAAGGCTTTACCCTTGGGTCTCGCCTTGGCACTTTTTTCCCTCTGCCCTTACAAACCGCTACCCTTCGATCGATTTCGTCCACTTTGTCTCCTGATGGACCAAGTCAATGAGTAATCCTACCCAGACGCATAGACAACATCACAGCCCGCATCCTGTAACTCCTGATTCGAGAACTAACATGTTATACGGAGGTGACAATAGAACTTCAGGTTTGGTCACCACGTCGGTGTGGGCGTGGAGGGACTCCATCCTATAAATAAATGGCGCAGTTGTTAGATCGACTATGGCTGCTACGATGGCAAGTTATCAGGATTTAAATAAGTTTGAACGTGGTGTTATAGATGGCGCACGAGCGATGGGGCACAGCATGTCCGAGGTAGCGTTCCGTAAATTGCTACAAATTTCAATACTGGGCCATCAACAAGTGTCAGCGAGGGAACCATTCAACGACACGACATCGATATGGGCTTTCGGAGCAGAAGGCTCACTTGTGACTGACTGCATGACACAAAGCTTTACGCCTCGTCTGGGCCCGTCGACATCGACATTGGACTGCTGATGTCTGGAAACATGTTGCGTGGTCGGACGAGTCTCGTTTCAAACTGTATCGAGCGGATGGACGCGAATGAGCATGGAGACAACTGCATGAATCCATGGGCGCTGCATATCAGCTGGGGACTGTTCAAGGTGGTGGAGGTTCTGTAGTGGTGTGGGGCGTGTGGAGTTGGAGTGTTATGGGATCCCTGATACGTCTAGATACGACTCTGGTGACATGTGCCTAAGCATCCTATCTGGTCACCTGCGTTGTGCATTCCCACGGACTTGGGAAATTCCAGCAGGACAATGTGACACCCCACGTATCCAGAATTGCTATACTATGACTGCAGGAAAACTCTTCTGAGTTTAAACACTTCCGCTGGGCACCAAACTCCCCAGACATTAACATTATTGAATATATCTGGGATGTCTTGCAACGTGCTGTTCAGAAGATATCTCCACCACCTCGTACTTCTATGGATTTATGGACAACCCTACAGGATTCATGGTGTCAGTTCCCTTCAGCATTACTTCAGACATTAGTCGAGTGCATGCCATGTCGTGTTGCGGTACTTCAGTGTGCTCGAGTGACCCTACACGACATTAGGCAGGTGTATCAGTTTCTTTGGCTCTTCAGTGTAAATCTGGATGGTGAGACGCGGATTTGAACCGACGCCATTGTGGTAATCACGACGCTGCCTCACTTCGACCGTCGTGTACGCCGTTCTATTCGCGGTCACATTCAGTTTTCTTACAATGGTGGCACAGTTTGTGAAGCTGTACAAATAAAGCTTTCATGAAAGACTCGTATTTGCGATCTCCTTCAGAAGAAGCTGTGGCCGAGCGGTTCTAGGTGCATCAGTCCGGAACTGCGCTGCTGCTGCGGTCGCAGGTTCGAATCCTGCCTCGGGCATGGATGTGTGTGCTGTCCTTAGGTTAGTTAGGTTTAAGTAGTTCTAAGTCTAGGGGATGATGACCTCAGATGTTAAGTCCCATAATGCTTAGGGCCATTTTTTTGTATTTTACCAGTCACAAATATCTAAAATGACAACAAGGGACATTTATAGTACGGACACTATTTCGTGTCAATCGTCCACGATCGTTAACAAACGATACATATAGATTACTTCGATATTTTGGCGTAAAGTCTAAATTGACAAACCTAATCCGTGAAAAACGCACAGATACAGACCGTATAGTAAAATTGATGGGAGACATCTCATGGCCTTTCAAAATAAGAAAAAGGTGTACGTCAAGATGAAGATTTTTAATGGTGTGTTAGAGAAAACAGTGCGAATTTGGAACGAAAAACTTATTTAACTCATCACCTCGCCTATAAGGTTAGGAAGAAGAAGTAAAAAGATCGAAATCAACTGTCTAGTATTTGCAGACGATTTTTCTCTACTCCCCGAAAATATTGCATCTGCTATAACGCCAATAAATCTCCTAGTAAAATGGTTGGCAGAACTGGCTTAAGAATTTACGCAGAAAAACAAAATGCGTAACAAACGTTAAGGATGCTCCAAAATTCCTGAAAACTTTTGGCCAGATAGAGAGGGTAAGAAAATTCTAATATCTAGGGGAGAAAATCCAAGAAAATGCTTAGGGAAAATATGCAATAGAGGAAAGGTTGAATAAAACGGGGAGAGCATATGTTATCACCAAAGACTTCTAAAATAAAAAATGCCTTTTCAAAAAATGCAAAAATAAGGCATCACAGCTCAGTAGTGAAGCCAGAATGCCTACATGCAAGCGAATACCTGGCATTAAACTATAATTTGTTAGATTAGAAGTACTGTACAGGCGAATTATGAAGAAAATATTAGGACTACGAAACACAACAGAAGGTTGGCAATTACGAAGTTATGCTGAAATATACCAAAATATAGAACATATTTCAAATGTAATGAGAGAAAGAGGCCTCATGTTTTCTGGACATTTATTTTGACTGCAAGACAGTAGATTAACTATGATTTTCAAACGGCTCTGAGCACTATGGGACTTAACTTCTGAGGTCATCAGTCCCCTAGAACTTAGAACTACTTAAACCTAACTAATCTAAGGACATCACAAACGTCCATGCCCGAGGCAGGATTTGAACCTGCGACCGTAGCGGTCGTGCGGTTCCAGTCTGTAGCGCCTAGAACCGCTCGGCCACCCCGGCCGGCAACATGATTTTCATATAGGTGTGGGGTAAGAAGTCCACAAAAAGCTGGGCCAATGAATTAAATGGATTTACAAAGAAACAATATAAAAACAGAAGATACAACTAACAGGGAAGGATTTCGGGAGAAATTATCGAAAATGGAAGGATTCAAAGGCAGGGTAGCTGAAAAGACTGGTTTCAATGGTCTGAAGACAAAAGAAGAGACAGATGAAATTTACTGGAAGAAAAGAAAAGAATAAAGAACGAAGAACTGAAATTGGAACGTGGTTCTCAGATGGCCTATTCGCAGTAAAAAATAAAAAAATAAAAAAATGTCGTAATGTGAGAATCCCTCAAAATTATAATTTTGAGCATATTTTCACGAGAGGTGATGACTGTAACGGGCAGTTTTTCAAGCTCTGTGTGTGCGTGGGGGGGAGGGGGGGGGAGGGGGGGAGGGGGGGGCGGAACACAATGCATCCTTCTGTATGTATCACTGCATGAGCGTAATTTCTAGCAAACTGATTGTGTTGAAATTTGAAATCACTAATAGGTATTGGGATGTACCGAAGGTTTTCATATGAGAAGGATACACGGTCGTTAACGTGATTTCCCGTCACGACGGTGACTTGTGCATTCCAGAAACGCTCTGTTACGCTGCCCCTTGCAAGTATTGTCGCACTGCCCGTTACTCTCACTGTGTCATTGGTATTCGAATACGCACCTTTTGTTGTAGTGAAACATGTAAACACTGCGACTGAAGCATTTTATTGCTGTATAAGGAATAATTCTGACACCTCAAAAGCGCAACTTAGCGGTTATGGTCTATTCCCTATAGTTGGCCAGCCGATGCGGCCGAGCGGTTCTAGGCGCTTCAGTCGAGAACCGCGCGACCGCTACGGTCGCAGGCTCGAATCCAGCCTCGGACATGGGTGTGTGTGATGTTCTTAGGTTAGTTAGGTTTAAGTAGTTCTAAGACTGATGACCTCAGATGTTAAGTCCCATGGTGCTCAGAGCCATTTGAAACATTTGAACCCTATAGTTGCTGAGGTACGAAACTGATGATATACACATGAAGTGATCAACGTAAATAACATGGTTAGATTGTTTTAACGGATACATGACGCTCACAGCAGTTGTGGAAACGAAATATGAAGAGAAGAAGACTGAGATCAGTTTCCATTTTCTGGAATTAATTCATATATCTTTAGTGACAAAAAAGTTGTTAGTATAGATGCATCGAATTATTAATAGAATTATTCAAGGCTTTGGAACTATTCATTTTTTATTTTTCCTGATACATTATATTTTTTTAAAGAAAACAAATACTCACATAATTGAAACTTCCTGGCAGATTAAAACTGTGTGCCCGACCGAGACTCGAACTCGGGACCTTTGCCTTTCGAGGGCAAGTGCTCTACCATCTGAGCTACCGTGCTTCGGTAGCTCAGATGGTAGAGCACTTGCCCTCGAAAGGAAAAGGTCCCGAGTTCGAGTCTCGGTCGGGCACACAGTTTTAATCTGCCAGGAAGTTTCATATCAGCGCACACTCCGCTGCAGAGTGAAAATCTCATTCTGGAAACTCACATAATTATTGAATTTTTTTCGTACTAAACAATCGAGAAATTAGTTAAGTTCTGTGATGCCTCATTCGTGAACTACTTCGCTTTTCATCCATCAACCCTTTAACAAATGTAGAATTTGTAATATGATTCCCACCTTTATTATTGGTATGAAGTGCTGCTGTAAGTATAATCATATTCATAGTTAGTAGTTGGTTAGAGTCTTTTTTCTTTTTGCCTTCATAATACAGATTCACTTGAAATTATTTTTGCTAAAGTGCCACTTTCTTTAATTTTCTCTCCTTGATACCTAGAAATTATGTGCTTGTAACGTTTATTCAGTTACAAGTAAGTCGTATGCCCCACTCTGCGTGGAGTACCTCTGTTACCGTACGCATGATTAATATACGAGCGTAATTCTCTTCAGCTGTGAATACACGCTCGCGTTCGCCTACAGGCTTGCTCCATATGCGCGACCGTAAGTACCGCTTATGCTGGTAATTACAAGACCAACCCGTGGGCCGATCGATTTATAATGGTATGTTATCTGCTGCTTACAGAGCGCGAAATTGGCAGTTACTGCCTCCGTTCACCGTGTTTGCGTTGTTTGTACTCAATTGAAGAGCAAACTGCGGTATGCGCACACTGCCAATTTGAATTCCATCAACATACCACGCACCTCGTACTGCGCGATTTAATCTCGTATCTGGTTAGAGACATTACACTCATTGTAAACACGAATAAGATTCTCTTCTCGCAATGTCTGGTAAAATATAATTTCCTCCATACGCGATACGTATTTTCACAGTTCATCTTGTAACTACCATTGATCGAAAAGGAATTTTCTGAACAGTGAAAATTTTCAGTCTTTCGAGTTATTAATATTTCATGCATAAAATTTACTGTTGTATTTTTCTTTGGTGTTCCATATAGTGTGTAGTACGTTAAACAGTAAACGAAAGGAAAGAATTAAAAAGTGTCCGTAAGTGCATTCTAGCGTGCGAAATGCGCCAGAAATAACAAGATGAAGTGCTGCGACCACAAGAACAAGTGAACGGATATTTCACCAAGACTGTTTGGAACGTGATCTATTCCAACTTTTGTGAATTTCTCACAACATAAATATTATGAAACATAATGCAAATGATATAGCGAATAAAAAACTGAATATCTAAAGACATTAGCGACAAACAAGAATAGCTTTACCTCCTAACAGCGTGTGTATTCCAGAATAAGGGATTGAAAGAACGTATATTTTTCGCTTATAATGCAGAGTGTCTTAGGAGCCAACTGATTTTATTAAATCTCTCGTAGAATTAGTAACGAGAACGTCTCCTGGATTATTCGGAAAGATTTAATTTGTATTTCTGATTATTGAAATTTCGTTACTGTCAGTGTTATTCCTTTCGCCTCTTCATCACTTTGCCGGTGCAGTTCTTCAGACCCTTTACACGACTGGATCGCCGTTTGCGGACAGTGTAAGTCGAAGTGTTGTGCTATGATTTCATGAAGTTCACCTGAAATCGCTCTGAGCTCTCTCTCTCACAGCTTTGTTATTAGTATTGTTTATTTCTCGATACCCTTTTTTTCATCGCCCAAGACTGGAAAGGAGTCATCGTCGTACAATATTATCAGGTGCGGCTATCCCGCAAGGAAATCGTTCTTGTTATGGTCTTGAGTCCGAAGGCTGGTTTGATGCAGCTCTCCGTAATCTGTGTAAATTTTTTTCGTCTCTACATAACTACGGCAACCTATAACCAGCTGAATCTCCTTACTGTAGTCAAGCTTTGGTCTCCTACACTGAAGTGACGAAAGTCGTGGGATGGCGATGTGCACGTAAACAGAGAGCGCCAGTAACGCGTACACAAGGTATAAAAGGGTAGTGCGTTGGCGGAGCAGTCATCGGATGATTCATATGGAAACGATTCGGACGTGATTATGATTTTATGACGGTAATTAACAGGCTTTGAACAGGAAATGATAGTTGGAGTTTGATGCACAGGTAATCCCACTTCGGAAATCGTTAGGGAATTCAATATTCCGTGATCCACAGTGTAAAGAGTGTGCCGAGAATATCACATTTCAGGCAGTGCCTCTCACCACGGACAACGCAGTGGCCGACGGCCTTCACTTAACGACAGAGAGCAGCTGTGTTTGCAGAGTTGTCAGTGCTAACAGACAAATAACACTGCGTGAAATAACCGTAGAAATCAAAGTGGGACGTACGACGAACGTATCCGTTACGACAGAGCGGCGAAATGTGGCATTAATGGGCTGTGGCGGCAGACGACGAACGCAAGTGCGTTTGCTAACAGTACGACATCGCCTGCTGCACCTCTCCTGGGCTCGTGCCCATATCGGTTGGACCCTGGACGACCGGAAAACCGTGGCCTTGTCAGATGAGTCCCGATTTCAGTTGGTAACAACTGATGATAGGGTTTAGGTGTGGCGCAGAGACTCCGAATCCATGGACCCTAGTTGCCAAGAAAGCACTGTGCAAGTTGGTGGCGGCTCCATATTGGTGTGGGCTGCGTTTACGTGGCACCTTTATGTTCCCAAAAAGGGACGGATTTTTTATCAATGATAATGCGTCATGTCACCAGGCCACAGTTGTTCGCGATTGGTTTGAAGAACATTCCGGACAATTCGAGTGAATGATTTAGCCATCCAGATCGTCCTACATGAATCCTATAGAAGATTAATGGGACATAAAAGAGAGGTCAGTTCGTGCTCGAAATTGTGCACCGGCAACAGTTTCGCAATAACGGGCGGCTATAGAGGCAGCGTGGCTTAATATTTCAGCACGGAATTTCCAACGGCTTGTTGAGTCCATGTCACGCCGAGTTGCTGCACTATGCCAGGAAACACGAGGTTAGAGGAGGAGGAGATAAGTGTTTAATGTCCCGTCAACAACGAGGTCATTAGAGAGGGAGCACAAGCCCGGATTAGGGAAGAATTGGGAAGGAAATGGACCATACCTTTTCACAGGAACCATCCCCGCATTTACCTGAAGCGATTTAGGCAAATCACGGAATGGCCGGACGCGGGTTTGAACCGTCGTCCTCCCGAATGCGAGTTCAGTGTGCGAACTATTGCGCACTCTCTCGGTAGGAGGTTAGAAGCAATGTACACTCCTGGAAATTGAAATAAGAACGCCGTGAATTCATTGTCCCAGGAAGGGGAAACTTTATTGACACATTCCTGGGGTCAGATACATCACATGATCACACTGACAGAACCACAGGCACATAGACACAGGCAACAGAGCATGCACAATGTCGGCACTAGTACAGTGTATATCCACCTTTCGCAGCAATGGAGGCTGCTATTCTCCCATGGAGACGATCGTAGAGATGCTGGATGTAGTCCTGTGGAACGGCTTGCCATGCCATTTCCACCTGGCGCCTCAGTTGGACCAGCGTTCGTGCTGGACGTGCAGACCGCGTGAGATGACGCTTCATCCAGTCCCAAACATGCTCAATGGGGGACAGATCCGGAGATCTTGCTGGCCAGGGTAGTTGACTTACACCTTCTAGAGCACGTTGGGTGGCACGGGATACATGCGGACGTGCATTGTCCTGTTGGAACAGCAAGTTCCCTTGCCGGTCTAGGAATGGTAGAACGATGGGTTCGATGACGGTTTGGATGTACCGTGCACTATTCAGTGTCCCCTCGACGATCACCAGTGGTGTACGGCCAGTGTAGGAGATCGCTCCCCACACCATGATGCCGGGTGTTGGCCCTGTGTGCCTCGGTCGTATGCAGTCCTGATTGTGGCGCTCACCTGCACGGCGCCAAACACGCATACGACCATCACTGGCACCAAGGCAGAAGCGACTCTCATCGCTGAAGACGACACGTCTCCATTCGTCCCTCCATTCACGCCTGTCGCGACACCACTGGAGGCGGGCTGCACGATGTTGGGGCGTGAGCGGAAGACGGCCTAACGGTGTGCGGGACCGTAGCCCAGCTTCATGGAGACGGTTGCGAATGGTCCTCGCCGATAGCCCAGGAGCAACAGTGTCCCTAATTTGCTGGGAAGTGGCGGTGCGGCCCCCTACGGCACTGCGTAGGATCCTACGGTCTTGGCGTGCATCCGTGCGTCGCTGCGGTCCGGTCCCAGGTCGACGGGCACGTGCACCTTCCGCCGACCACTGGCGACAACATCGATGTACTGTGGAGACCTCACGCCCCACGTGTTGAGCAATTCGGCGGTACGTCCACCCGGCCTCCCGCATGCCCACTATACGCCCTCGCTCAAAGTCCGTCAACTGCACATACGGTTC
Organism: Schistocerca americana; assembly: GCF_021461395.2. Lineage (NCBI taxonomy): Eukaryota > Metazoa > Arthropoda > Insecta > Orthoptera > Acrididae > Schistocerca > Schistocerca americana. Next base: position 552,962,749 of record NC_060121.1, on the reverse strand, counting down.
ACGTCCACGCTGTCGCGGCATGCTACCAGTGTTAAAGACTGCGATGGAGCTCCGTATGCCACGGCAAACTGGCTGACACTGACGGCGACGGTGCACAAATGCTGCGCAGCTAGCGCCATTCGACGGCCAACACCGCGGTTCCTGGTGTGTCCGCTGTGCCGTGCGTGTGATCATTGCTTGTACAGCCCTCTCGCTGTGTCCGGAGCAAGTATGGTGGGTCTGACACACCGGTGTCAATGTGTTCTTTTTTCCATTTCCAGGAGTGTATATTAGGACGTATCCCACGACATTTGCAATCTAAGTGTATAATTTCTACTCTCCATGCTCCCCTCCCTTACCAAATCGTTTATTGATTGGTGCCTTGGGATGTGTCCTAAAGCTATACACCTTTTCTTAATCAAGTTGTACCACAAATACGAGGGTAAGTCAAATGGTTCAAATGGCTCTGAGCACTATGGGACTTAACATCTGTGGTCATCAGTCCCCTAGAACTTAGAACTACTTAAACCTAACCTAAGGACATCACACACATCCATGCCCGAGGCAGGATTCGAACCTGCGACCGTAGCGGTCACGCGGTTCCAGATGAGGGTAAGTCAAATGAAAACCTTAAAAGTTACGTAAAATTTCGAAAAGTTTCTAATGACGTTGTTCGGTGGTAGTGTTCTTTGAGATTCAGAAAGTGGCCGACAGTGGAGCAGTGATGCTACACCGCAGATGCCATCCTGCTGTCAAAATGCACCGCGATTGAGCAGCAATATGTGATGCGTTTTCTGTGTAGTGAAGGTGTCAAACCAATCGAAATTCGTCGTAGAATGACAGCGCAGTGTGCTGATTCGTGTTTGTCGTTGCAGCGTGTATACGAGTGGTGTAAGAAGTTTAAAAGCAGTGTAGTTTTTGTGCAGGTTGCCCCAAGACCAGCGCATGCTCACCGGTTATTTCAAACGGCTCTGAACACTGTGGGACTCAACATCTGAGATCATCAGTACCCTAGAACTTAGAACTACTTAAACCTAACTAACCTAAGGACATCACACACAACCCTGCCCGAGGCAGGATTCGAACTTTCGACCGTAGCGGTCATCGGTTAGTGTCAGACGAGAACATTGCATTAGTAGGGCAGGTTGCAAATGATAAGAGGCGCGTAACTCTGAACACGTTTGATGATTTATATTGGTTCGGCGCAGATTATTGTTCACAAATGTGCTGCACTTCAATAAGGAGTCTGCAAGATGGGTGCCACGTCAGTTGAGTGCCCGTCGATGGCTGCGAAGAACTTTTGCATCGTTTCCACGTCGAAGCTGATGCATTTCAGGGAGAAACAGTTGCGAGTTATGAGACTTTGGTCCATTAATAGCAAACAGAAACGAAAAGGTCACGCAAGGAATTGCGCCGCAGCTCGTCATCGAAACCAAAAAGTATCGCACTCAGCCGTCTGCTGGAAAAGTCCCGCAGCTGTGAAATACGTCCACAACACCAGGGAGATATGCTGAAAAATGACATGTAAATTTTTGGTTCATTATTATAATTAAAAATAATATAGCGCTTTTGAGATTTTCTTTTGAATCATCCTCGTATGTTATCTATCCTTTGCTTATTATCTGTACTGCTTCATCGTCAAGGTCTGATTTCCAAATAATGCTACTTTCCAGACAGTACTTTCAGCAAACACTTCCTCACACTGTAACCTCCCTACAAAAAATGAAAATGAAAATGGAGCCAAATGTAACATCCCCACAAAAATTGTTAAATGGAAATGTGCCAAGCGTAGCCTCGCCACAAAATAATATAACTGGAAAATGTGAGCTAAGAGTAACCTCCCAAAAATAATAATTAAATGAATTTTAAATATTGTAACCTCTGAACAAAATTGGCTCCCATTTATAGTCTGTGCGCAGAAATGCATTCACACTTAATATTCCCACAAAATTCTTTCCTCATTTAATGTCAAGTTCGAAACAGAAAAATTCCTAAACACCAAAATTAATAAAAAAGTTTAGTAACCTGATAAATTTATAAGGACAGCAGCGCTGACCTTGGGCCCTGTATTCTGAATAACAAAAGCAAAAATTCTTACCTCAATAAAACTGCAATTATATCTGCTCTTAAATAGGAATTTTTCGGCACAGCTTCGTGCAATGCTGGCGTATATATATTTTTTTGATTCTTGGAAGCAATGATAATGCACTGGAAAAATTCTTTAAATTGAAATGAATGCTTTTCTTTAAAAGAGTTACTTTATATTATAAAAATTATTATTGGGGCATTTTTTTTGAACAAATTAAATTACAATTAACATACATTATCAAATATGCGCAAGGCTGCTTCTTTACCTTCTACAACAATACTCATCCTCCAGAACCCTGACCAGAGTCGCGAGCAGAGCACACAGCCGACGCATGCCGACTCCCGCCGACTCACGCAGACTACACCAGACTACTACCGACTCGCTACTGTCGACTCGCGCAGACAAGCGCAGACTAGCGACAAGCAACAACTAACGATTAACTACTCTCTGGTCAGAGATTCTGTCATGCCTCGCCCATCGCCGGCAAAGCATACGTCTTACAACACTTAAATTTTTTGTTCGATATTAACAATTTTCTCTTTTTTAGAAAAACTTTTCTAACTATTGCCTGTCTGCATTTCTCACTTTTCATACTTCATCTGTAGCCTTTAATTCTGTTGACCGAATGGGAAAACTTGTGTTTTATGTTTAGCGTTTTATTTGTAATGTAATTCGCTCAGTTCCATGTTTTAATACTGTTATCCTTGTTTTACTTCTATTCTCGTGCGCTCTTTCCAAGACACTAGGGTAAGGTGGGACAATTTACATATAGGTGTTCAAGGGAGACGAATTTGAAACCAATATTGTAGAAAGCGAAGAGGACGTAGATGAGAATGAAATGGGAGATATGATACTGCGAGATGAATTTAACAGAGTATTGAAAGGGTTAAGTCGAAACAAGGCCCCAGCAGTAGACGACGTTTCGTCAGAAGTACTCATGGTCTTCTGAGAGCGATCCATGACGAAATTATACCATCTGGTATGCAAGATGTATGAGACAGGCGAAATACCCTCAGACTTTAAGAAGAATGTAATAATTGCAATCCTAAGAAGACAGGAGCTGACAGGAGTGAAAATTACCGAATTATCGATTTAATAAGACATGGCTGCAAAATACTAACACGAATTCTTTACACAAGAATGGAAAAACTGGTAGAAGCCGACCTCTGGGAACATCAGAGAAACAAGACGGCAGTTATAAGAGTCGAAGGCGATGAAAGGGGAGGTGTGGTTGAAAGGCGAGTGAGGCATGATTGTAGCCTATCCCCGATGCTATTCAATCTGTAAACTGAGGAAGTAGTAAAGGAAACCAAAGAAAAATTTTGAGTAGGAATTAAAGTTCAGGGAGAAGAAACAAAAACTTTGAGGTCTGCGATGACACTGTAATTCTGTCACAGACAGCAAAGAAGGACTTGGAAGAGCCGTTAAACGTAATGGACAGTGTCTTCAAAGGAGGGTATAAGACGAACATCAACAGAAGTAAGACAAGAGTAATGGAGGGTAGTCGAATTAAATCAGGTAACGCTGAGAGAATTACACTACTGGCCATTAAAATCGCTACACCACGCAGATGACGTGCTACAGACGCGAAATTTAACCGACAGGAAGAAGATGCTGTGATATCCAAATTATTAGCTTTACAGAGCATTCACACAAGGTTGGGGCCGGTGGCGACACCTACAACGTACTGACATGAGGAAAGTTTCCAACCGATTTCTCATACACAAACAGCAGTTGACCGGCGTTGCCTGGTGAAACGTTGTTGTGATGCCTCGTGTAAGGAGGAGAAATACGTACCATCACGTTTCCGACTTTGATAAAGGTCGGATTGTAGCCTATCTCGATTGCGGTTTATCGTATCGCGACATTGCTGCTCGCATTGGACGAGATCTAATGACTGTTTGCAGAATATGGAATCAGTGGGTTCAGGAGGGTAATACAGAACGCCGTGCTGGATCTAATGACTGTTAGCAGAATATGGAACCAGTGGGTTCAAGAGGGTAATACGGAACGCCGTGCTGGATCCCAATGGCCTCGTATCACTAGCAATCGAGATGACAGGCATCTTCTCCGCATGCCTGTAACGGATCGTGCAGCCACGTCTCGATCCCAGAGTCAACAAATGGGGACGTTTTCAAGACAACAACCATCTGCACGAACAGTTCGACGACGTTTGCAGCAGCATGGACTATAAGCTTGGAGACCATGGCTGCGGTTACCCTTCACGCTGCAACACAGACGGGAGTGCCAGTCGGAGTGGCCGAGCGGTTCTAGACACTACAGTCTGGAACCGCGCGACCGCTACGGTCGCAGGTTCGAATCTTGCCTCGGGAAGGATGTGCGTGATGTCCTTAGGTTAGTTAGGTTTAAGTAGTTCTGAGTTGTAGGGGACTGATGACCTCAGAAGTTATGTCCCATAGTGCTCAGAGCCATTTGAGCCACAGATAGGAGCGCCTGTGATGGTGTACTCAACGACGAACCTGGGTGCACGAATGGCAAAACGTCATTTTTTCGTATGAATCCAGGTTCTGTTTACAGCATCATAATGGTCGCATCCGTGTTTAGCGAGATCGCGGTGAACGCACATTGGAAACGTGTATTCGTCATCGCCATACTGGCGTGTCACACGGCGTGATGGTATGGGGTGCCATTGATTACACGTCTCGGTCACCTCTTGTTCGCATTGACGGCACTTTGAACAGTGGACGTTACATTTCAGATGTGCTACGACCCGTGGCTCTACCCTTCATTCGATCCCTGCGAAACCCTACATTTCAGCAGGATAATGCACGATCGCATGTTGCAGGTCCCGTACGGGCCTTTCTGGATACGTAAAATGTCCGACTGCTGCCATGGCCTGCACATTCTCCAGATCTCTCACCAATTGAAAACGTATGGTCAATGATGGCCGAGCAACTGGCTCGTCACAATACGCCAGTCACTACTCTTGACGAACTGTGGTATCGTGTTGAAGCTGCATGGGCGGCTGTACCTGTACACACCATCCAAACTCTGTTTGACTCAATGCCCAGGCGTATCAAGGCCGTTATTACGGGCACCCAAACTGCGTGAAAATGTAATCACATGTAAGTTCTAGTATACTATATTTGTCCAATGAATACCCGTTTATCATCTGCATTTCTTCTTGGTGTAGCAATTTTAATGGCCAGCAGTGTAGGTTTGAAATCAGACACTTAAAGTAGTAGATGAGTTCTTTTGCTATTTGGGCAGCAAAATAACTGATGATGGTCGAAGTAGAGAGGATATAAAATGTAGGCTGGCAGTGTCAAGAAAGGCGTTTCTGGAGAAGAGAAATTTAACATCGAATTCAGATTTGAGTGTCAGGAATTCTTTTTTGAAAGTATTTGTCTGGACAGCAGCTTTCTGTGGAAATGAAATGTGAACGACAAACAGTTTAGACAAAAAGAGTATAGAAGCCTTTGAAATGTGACGTTATAGAAGAATGCTGAAGATTAGATGGCTAGATTATGTAACTAATGAGGCAGTACTGAGTAGAAATGATAAGAAATGAAATATGTGGCACAACCTGGTTAGAAGAAGGAATCGGTTGATAGGATGCACTCTGGGACATCAAGAGATCAGACACTTAGTATGGGAGGGAAGTATGGTGGGTAAAAGTAGAAGAGGGAGGCGAAGAGATGAATACAGTAAGCAGATTCAGAGGGATGTAGGTTGCAATAGTTATTTGGTAATGCAGAGGCCTGCACGTGATAGCGTAGCATGGAGAGCTATAGCAAAGCTGTCTTCGGACTGAAGACAATTACAACGACAACAAACAGCAGAAAGAGTCGTAGTTTGCATTACAGGCACGTAGATTCAAACTGACGACAGAGGCAGCAGTGGGCACGAGACAAGGGTTCTTCTGAATATGCTTATTTTATTCATAACTTGGCCTCGATCTGCGATTTTTATCCTCCACAGTTCCCCGTTGTTGCGGTCTTCAGTCCAGAGACTGGTTGGATGCAGCTCTCCATGCTGCTCTGTCCTGTGCAAGCTCCTTCATCTCCGAGTAACTAATGTGACTTACATGCTTCTGAATCTGCTTAGTGTTTTCATCTCTTGATCTTCCTCTACGTTTTTTACCCTTGACGCTTCCCTCCAGTACTAAATTTGTGATAACGTGATGTCTCAGAACGAGGTCTGCCAACCGATCTATTCCTCAGTTGAGTTGTGCCACAAATTCCTTTTCTCCCAATTCTATTCAGCACATCCTCATTAGTTACTTGATGTACCCATCTAATCTTCAGCGCTGTTCCATAGCACCACATTTCGAAAGCTTCTATTCTCTTCTTTTTTTTCAAATGTGTGAAATCTTATGGGACTTAACTGCTAATGTCATCAGTCTCTAAGCTTACACACTACTTAACCTAAATTATCCTAAAGACAAACACACACACCCATGCCCGAAGGAGGACTCGAACCTCCGCCGGGACCAGCCGCACAGTCCACTACTGCAGCCCCCGTAGACCGCTCGGTTAATCCCGCTGCGGCTATTCTCTTCTTGCCCAACCTATTAACCGTCTGTGTTTCACTTCTATACATGGCTACACTCCACTCAAATACCTTCAGAAAAACTTCCTAACACTTAAATCTGTATTCGACGTTGACAAATTTCTTTTTTTCAGAAATTCTTTTCTTGCCATTGGCAGCCTACATTTTATATCCTCTCTCCTTCCGATATCATCAGTTACTTTACTGCTCAACAGCAAAATTCATGGACTTCTTTTAGTGTCTCGTTTGCTACTCTAGTTCCCTCGGCATCACCTGATTTAATTCGACTACATTCTATTATCATGGTTTTCTTTTGCTGATGTTCGTCTGATAGACTCCTTTCAAGGACTGTCCATTCCATTCAACTACTCCTCTACGTCCTTTGCTGTCTCTGACGGAATTACTGTGTCATTGGCAAACCTCAGACTTTTTATTTCTTCTATCTGAACTTTAATTCCTTCTCCAAATTTTACTACTTGCTCGATGTACAAAGTGCATAACATCGGAGACAGGCCCAACACTGTCTCATTCCCTTCTCAGACGCCGGTTCCCCTACCTGCCCTGCAACTTTTATAACTTCCTTCTTGTGTCAATACAAGTTGTAAATAACATTTCGCTCCCTGTATTTTACGCCTGCAACGTTCAGAATTTCAAGGAGAGTACTGTATTCAACATTGTCAAAAGCTTTCTCTGTGTCTACAGACACTATAAACGTAGGTTTGCCATTCCTGAACCTATCTTTATGAGTCTTAGGGTCAGTACTGCCTCACGTCTTCCTACATTTCTCCGGAATCGAAACTGTCGTTTCCGGAGTTTAGCTCCTACTAGTTTTTCTATTCTTGTGATAAAGAATTAGTGTTAGTGTTTTGCAACCGTGACTTCTTAAACTGACAGTTCGGTAATTTTCACACCTGTCAGCAACTGCTTTCTTTGGAACTGGAGTCGTTACTTTCTTCATGACGTCTGATAGCATTTTTCCTCTCCCATACATCTAGCACACCAAATGGAATAGTTTTTTCATGTTTGATTCTCTCAAGGCTATGAGTAGCCTTGACGGCATGTTGTCTACTCAAGGGGCCTTCAGTGCTCTCTCAAATTCTTCTCGCAGTGTGGTATCTCCATATCATCATCATCAACAGTCTGTTCTCTTTTCTATAATGTCGCCTTAAAGTTCACCTCCCTTATATAGACTCCACATAATCCTTCCACCATTGAACTTAGGATTGGATTTTCATCTGAACTGTTGATATTCATACAGCTGCTTCTCTTTTCTCAAAGACGGATCTTTAATTTTCAGTAGGCGATATGCGGTGATGTATCCATGGAGAACGGTGTAATGTTTTACAGCCTTCCACAGTATTTCTGTACATCTTGTACCGTGATATGGTACATAAAAGCATTCGAATGCACCCAGAACTAAAAGTCTGTTGGATCTACGTCAGAATTGCGTGGAGGCCAGAGAATTGCTCCATCTCTGCCTGTCCGTGTATTATGGAATCTGTTATTTAGAGGCCTGAGAATGTTAACACTAAAATGAGAAAGAGTTCCATCGTGAATGGAGTAAATGTTTCGCCGCACTCGTAAAGGCACATGTTGTAGCAGTAGGCATTGTAGTTTTCTCCATTGAGTCTGGATGGAGAACCAGGTGGCCCCAACACTCATTAACAATGCCGGCACGAATGTTGACTCGAAATCTTCGTTGATAAAGAGGAAACCTTCAGGTATTGACTATCAAAATTTACAGTCTGATGATTTTGAAACAAAGCCTCGTCTGCTAGCAGCACATTTGTCCTCAAATGAAGGTTGACACAATACTGAATGAATTATTTCGCTGAAGTGTACACGTGCAGAAAAATCAGCTGCTGCTGGTGCTTGCACACGCTGCACATGGCACGGATACAGCAGGTTCTCGAGCATCACACTCCAGTCAGTCACGTGGTCATCACTACTTGTTGCAGCTAATTGTCTTACGATGACACTAGGGTTGTCATCAACTGCACAAAGATGTTTCTCCTGCACCTGAGGTGTTCTCGTCCTTCTAGCCCCCCATCACGAGTAGAAGGCTTAAACGTTCCATGCTCCCTAAGACAACAACCAGTCTCTCCTTCTGGGGCATCGTCATTCGGAAATCTCGCCAGACTCTCACACGTTGAGCGCCACGGCCATTACCAGCTACTAATCCGTACGACAAATGAGTATTTGCCAACTATGCATTTGAGAACACTTCCATTACACTGTACCGAAATCTAAGTCCTTGATGAACACTAAAACGTTGATGCTATCTGCTTGGTGCTAGTAGAGCAATGAGGTTAGTCGCATGTCAACACGAGCTATGAAGTGAGTCACATGTCAACATTATCTTCCTCCCACTAGAACAACGAACATGGGCGGTTGGTCTAAGAATTACAGCTTACTGTACATTCTAGCCAAACGTAACCAAGAGGGTATTTTGAATATTTTATGTAAGAAAACATTTCGTGTAATACTGGTACGCGCTGTTTCTGTGAGTTTTCCATGACTGATGTGATTATAAACAGATGTAGGAAATGAGTTCTACCATGGAAGTTTCTGAACCCATGTTCATGTAACACATTTTATTTCTCCTGTGTCTGAGGAATGCCACTTTGTTACAACCTTATAATCGAAGTAGAGATGAATGGCGAATCATTCTAGCGGCGATACCGATCGAAAATGGTGTAATATACTGACATAAGAGACTTTGACAAAAGACAAATTGTTACGGTTCAGTGCTGGGAAGGACCATCTTAGACCCGGCTAAACTGTTCAGCTATTCATGTACCACTGTACTGTCGTGTACGTCTGTGAAAAGTGGTTGAACCGCTGTGAAACCACCAGTAGGCGACAAGGTGGCGGAAGTCCACTCCTCACCTCAGGACGTGGAGGTTGGACGCTTGCCCACCTTACAAAGCAAAAGAGAGATATCAGTGGCAATTTGTCGACAGATTATAATTGTGGTTCAGGCTGTAATATTTGAGAGCACACAGTTCAGTACACGTAGTTGAACGTGGGGCTCCGTCGGTGGCGATTCGTACGTGTTCCCATGTTACCCAAGACCATAGTCAAGTATGACTGCCTTGGGCATTGGATAATCGAGACTGGATCGTGTATCAAAGGGAACGCGTCAGCTGGTCGGATAAATCAAGTTTCTTGCTACCTCGAGGTTGAGTGCTCTTTCCGGTTACCCGTCATCCAGGCGAATGGCTGCTCGAAGCGTGCACCCCATCACGGAAGCCGATCGTTAAGGGAGTATTATGCTACGGGTGATCTGTGGTAACAGTTGAAGCCACCACGACTTCTGTGGACTACATGAGCAAAGCTGTGGGCCACATCCACCACTTCGTACCTTTTGTCTTCCTGAACGACGACGACATCTTCCAGCACCACACATGTCCGTGTCAATAGGCCAGAATCTTGATACGGTGGTTTGAGAAGAACGATGGTGAACTTCGTTGTTATACTATCAAAAGTATCCGGACACCCCCAAAAACATACTTTTTCATATTAGGTGCATCGTGCTGCCATCTGCTGCCAGGTACTCCATATCAGCGACCTCAGTAGTCATTAGACATCGTCAGAGACTAGAATGGAGCGCTCCACGGATCTCACGGACTTGGAACATGGTCAGGTGATTGGATGTCACTTGTGTCATATGTCTGTACGCGAGATTTCCACACACCTAAACATCCCTAGGTCCACTGTTTCTGACGTGACAGTGAAGTGGAAACGAGAAGGGACACGTACAGCACAAAAGCGTACAGGCCGACCTCGTCTGTTGACTGATAGAGACCGCCGACAGGTGAAGAGTGTCCTAATGTGCAATAGGTAATATATCGAGGCCATCGCACAGGAATTCCAAACTGCATCAGGATCCACTGCAAGTACTATGACAGTTAGGTGGGAGGTGAGAAAACTTGGATTTCATGGTCGAGTGGCTGCTCATAAACCACACATCACGCAGGTAAATGCCAAACGACGTTTCGTTTGGTGTAAGGAGCCTAAACATTGGACGATTGAACAGTAGGAAAACGTTGTGTGGAGTGACGAAACACGGTACACAATGTGGCGATCCGATGGTAGGGTGTGGGTATGGCGAATGCCCAGTGAACGTCATGTACCAGCGTGTGTTGTGCCAACAGTAAAATTCGGTGGCGGTGGTGTTATGGGGTGGTCGTATTTTTCACGTAGGGGGCTTGCACCCATTGTTTTTTTTTGCGTGTCACCATCACAGCACAAGCCTACATAGGTGTTTTAAGCTCCTTCCTGCTTCCCAGTGTTGAAGAGCAAATCGGGGATGACGATTGCATCTTTCAACACGATCGAGCACCTGTTCATAATGCACGGCCTGTGGGGGAGTGGTTACACGACGATAACATCCCTGTAATGGGCTGGCCTGACCTGATTCCTATAGAACACCTTTTGGGATGTTTTGGAACGCCGACTTGTGACAGGCCTCACCGAACGACATCTATACCTCTCCTCAGTTTTACACTCTGTGAAGAAAGGGCTGCCATTCTTCAACTAACTTCCCAGCACCTGATTGAACATATGCCTGCGAGAGTGAAAGCTGTCATCAAGGCTAAGGGTGGGCCAACACCATATTGAATTCCAGTATTACCGATGGAGGGCGCCACGAACTTGTAAGTCATTTTCAGCCAGGTATATCTTGGTCATCAGGGTCGTCTGCTTTGAACGCGATGGGGGGCATCTGGGATTCTGCCGGCCACCATCTCCGCAACCGAGGATTACAGGCTCGTAATGCGTAACCTTGTAGAAAGCGACTTGTACCACATGCCTGCGGATATCTTTCGTGGAGTTAACGCAGTCTATTGGTCATGCGTGAGTGGGCGTGTCTTGCATCATCCATCATTTTACTTTGTGTCTTCTAACGAACTTGACCTACTACAGTATTGCAGAATTAGTGATACATCCAATTAATTTTTTTTTTTTTGATATGTTACAATACAGCATCACCGGTCTATTGCGGTCTAACTGTGTTGGTGAGGCAGTAAATTTTCACAGGGCAGTGACTGCGTCACTGCAATTCACTTTGGAGGTGTGGCGGTGGGACTTGTAGTCCCGTACCACCCTCTGACGGTGACAGTACTACATGAGTCAGGCAGAAAGATTTAGCCCAATATGGGCAGGTATGATTGGATCTGGCCTTGTAACATCAGCCAACATGGGCTTGCTGTGCTGATACTGCGAACGACTGAAAGCAAGGTGAGACTACAGCCGTTATTTTTCCCGAGGTCATGGAGCTCTTCTGTGTGATCAAATGATGTTAGCATTCCCCTGGGCAAAACATTCCGGAGCTATAATAGTCTGCCATTCGGATTTCTCGGTGGGGACCACTGAGCAGGTTGTCATCATTAGGAAATCAATACTTGGGTTTGACGGGTCGCAGCGTGGAATGTCACGACGATTAATCGGTTTAGGTGGATGAAACCCGGTGTCATTGACTTTTCCCGCTGCTATCTTCATTTGAATTGTATTTCCATGTAAAGACTCGTAAAATTTTTGAAAATAAAATAAAATATTAATACGTATCCATTCCGAAACTGTTAATATCAAGAGCTTGTGTGGGACACAGTTATAGCTATATTTAAACTCAAACTTTGGTGTCAGTATTCATGTCAAGTTCCAGACTTAATTTGTTGAAAAAAATCAGCAACAACTTGCACAAAATGAATTTTATTCCTTGCTGGTTTCAGACATTTCTTGCAATGATATCTGAACTTGTTTGGTTTTCCTATATCGTATTTGTACATGTACTGTTACTCATATAACTTGCAGTTGTTGAAGACGGGAAAGAAGTACTAGAGTCTGATATACATTGCTTTATTTGGGAGCTACTCTAGACATAAGGAACAACATACGGCAAGTCCTCTTCAAAATCTATATGTCTGATAAGCTGCATGGTGCTAAATGGAATTTTATTTCTTGGCAAAGGAAACATTTCAGCCTTTTAAACGAGTGATGAGAGACGGTAACGGACTTTAATGTTTTTAACACAGTTCGCAGTAGCTCGATAATATTGATGTAAGGTGCTTGTGGAGGTTCGTATCATTTCATCACGATGTTAATCAAATCAGTTTTGTATATTTTCACCTGCGTGATAAAATCATTTTCTGGTATCGTACTACGAATAACCTTTTTACGTCTCTGCTGTCAAATGATGAAGGTCATTTAAGATAGTTTTGTAGAGCATATCAACTATCATTACATTATTTACAACCACAGGACAGGAAGCAAACGGTAATATAATCCTCCAGTCTGCCACAGAACGTACATAATGTATTTTTTTTACAAGATCTTACTCAGCCATATGTGTTCTCCATAAGAAAACCTGTGATGCCGTGTGGAATAGTTTAAAAATAGAGTCATCAGACTGTATTGTACACTTCATTTCCCTGGTATTCCAGATTTTATGCCCTTCGCATATTTTACTTTTTTACAGCAGGTTTGACAACGACAGTTCAGCCATTAAAAATTTATTTTTACCGCTTCCGTCACAATATTTTCGTCTACACTTTGTCGAGTGGAGGGATATCAAAGTCAGTAATCCGTTTTGTACCAGTGACTTTCTTAACAGAGACAAGAAATTTCTTTAAATGTTCCTCATGCCCATGAGCAAGCTTAGTTTTTCTTGAAATATTGTGCTAAACAATCTTTCCTACTGCTTCAGTGACCACGAACAAGCTTAGTTTTTCTTCAAATATTGTGTTAAACGATCTTTCCAATTACTTCAGTACGGAGTTCGTAACTGTGGACACAGTATCTCTAGATAGCTCCAGTAAATTTGCGAATGTTCTCACGGATGCGCTACCAAAAGAAACTCCTGTAATTACGCCTCGTTGAAGTCTCATAAAGATCTGACAGGGGGCGGATCACATCAAAGCGATCTCTAATGTAGTGACAGCTCAGAAAACTTTGACAGGTCATAGATAGATAGATACATAGATAGATAGAGAGAGAGAGAGAGAGAGGAGAGAGAGAAGGAAGTTTACAAAAACGTAAAAAAAATCTTCACATTAGTGTGTTTGTATCAGAGTGTTTGTTTCGAATCGCAGAATCCCCGTAGCTTATCGAATTTTCATTAATTAATAATTTTTTGGTGTAATCAGTTTCTGCAGCAAGTAGACGAAAATTTGTTTTCTAAATTTCAAATCCTTATACGCCCGGAACATAAATAGATATAAATTTCTGCAATAAAAAGTCGTTTTAATTCAGGAGGTAAGCATTTTGGTTTATCGTCTGCATTTTACAAAATATGTGGAAGCTGCCATATAGTCAAAATATATGGTCCTCTTTTTATAAGACATTCGATTCCTCAGTCAAAAGCACTGTGCATCAAGAGCATGGTGAGAAAAATCTGATTGTTAACAAGTGTGTGCTATAGTGTTTTTGCCATTGGACTGAAATTAAGGCTATTACACGCGGGAAATACGCGAAAACAGTATTTCTGTTATAATTTGGAAAAAAAAAGAAACTGTCAACACGAACGGTAAGAGAGTTCGTGCCTGACGTGGCACGAACAGCTGTTTCAGTGATGCAAACGCGAATATTCCCAACTGGCAACAGTGTATGAAAACGTAAAGCTAATGTCAACAGCCGTTGTGCAATTAAGTTCTCACCCGATAAGAAAGGGGAAATGTGTGTCCAAAGTCAAGCAGTGTCTGTGTTGACGAAAAATGAGCAGCGCGCAAGCGGCAGATAAACGTCCCAGAATATTAGCAGTCTCGCTGACGTTGACCCCGTTGCCTCACTCCCAATTAGTGCTGGCCACACATGTCTGCAACTAGAAAACAGCTGACAATGCTATCGTGCTATCGTTTTCAGAAAGAATAAGAACTTCTGATCAGGACTGTCGTATTGAAATACTGACAGTTAAAAAAAAATTCCATTTTTCGACTTAATTTCATTCATAAGAGGGAAGAAAATGATTGCGTAACTTTCGCAGTAGAAAAAAGGACAAGAAAAAAATTAGTTAAATCAGAGCTAAATTGTTTGATTTCTAATCTAAGGTGGACAGTATTACGGTCTCTTAACATCTACTTACAAATAATTAGTATTTCTTTCGTTTGGTAAGAGTTTGCAAGAGTAGTTAGCCTTCATAATGCGCTACAGATGAATATCGAGTAGTTATCCGTAAATCTAAATATAGTACTAATACTGTTTACGTGTTTGGAACCGAGCGAGGTGGCGCAGTGTTTAGCACACTGGACTCGCGTTCGGGAGGACGACGGTTCAATCCCGCGTATAGCCATCCTGATTTAGGTTTTCCGTGATTTCCCTAAATCGCTTTAGGCAAATGCCGGGATGATTCCTTTGAAAGGACACGGCCGACATCCTTCCCCATCCTTCCGAAATCCGATGAGGCCGATGTCCTCGCTGTCTGGTCTCCTCCCCCAAACAACCCAACGTGCTTGGTACCAAGGTTAAAAGTATTAAAATACTGCACAATTATTTGAACTGGCCATTTCTAAAAGGTCTGCTTCCACACTTTCACAAAGTCTAGTTTCGGGAAAAACTTGAAGATGTGTTTCAAAATCAGTCTGTTAGTCACAGAGAAACTACTTTTTTTTACATCAGCAGCGAACATCACAGCATATATTCTATAAAAAAAAGTTTTTTTTAGTTCAATAACATCTATCAAATAACCGGCTTTATGCAATGACTCAGAAATTTGCTTTTTTTACGTATCGATTATTCAATAGTTTAGCTTCTTAAAAAGAGGAATCCACATTACAGTATTACAAAATCACTTATTATATGTTTACTTTGCAGTGGGTAAACAACTATCGTACATTATTAAGCTTGTAATGTGCAGTTGCCCCGCAATGTATTATTCTATGATAGTAATCCTACGATACGTATGTATGTACGTTTTAATAATACTGTATATAAAATGTGAAATATTTTCCTTAACTTTCTTGAAGGCTTTCACTTTCCCATGTTTGTTTGGAAAACTTCCAGTGTGCTTGCACACTGGATACTGTGCACACTGGACACTAAGAAATAATCACATGTTTTTACATGTACAAATTTAATGTGCCAATGGCGTCGCAGTCGTGTTGTATAATGTTTTGGTTAGACAACATTCAACAACCGTTCAGTGACTGAAGAAACGAATTTTAACTATCAGCTGTTTTTAGTTGAACCTCAATACCTACCGGTTTCGGTCGAGGAACATCTTCAAATGACGAAAAGTAAAAACATATCAGGTGAATACATAAAGCATTTTCTTTTCTGGCTCATAGAAACTCCAAAACGTCGCAGTAGGTCTAAGAAAAGAACACAACATGCACTACAAAAGTATAATGTATCTCTTCGGTTTCTTATCGTTTTCTACACCATTACGTTAACTGTTGCTACGTTGAACACGTTGAGCACATATCTAGGTACTGATATTCAAATAAAAAATGTTAATGTTCAAAATGCATTTCTCCATTGTTTGAGCTGTGCTGAATTTTGAATAAGTACCAGAAGCAAATGCTGTAAGTGAATGACGTTCCAGTCCAGCAGAGACTGCATGGATTGTCAACCTTTCTTTTAGAAATCCAGACACCGCAAGCTGAAATCTAAAATTTTCTCCGTATTTACTATGTGTAGGGTAAATATTTACTCTTGAGACAGTTAAAAATGACAGTACCCAGCTCCCCAGGAGGAAGTGACTTTCAGAAACGAATGGAAATATTCTCAACGCCAACTTTCGGCAAGAGTATGAAGCATCAACCTCTTGAGAACTAAAAACCACTATGAACCACCCTCACACGTGAATTTGAGCACATATTTACGATTCTCATCTGTATGCAATTGCACTGAAGTTACAGCTAGTTTCCTTAAAATTGTTTAATGCGTAACTGAGCACAATAAAAACCAAAGCTGATGGCGTGTGGACGCCCCAGAAACGTCGAACTGTGATCGGGATGCTGCAGCGGTTAGTACGCAGGAGCGGGAGTCAGCTCTCTGTATGACTATCCTCTTTTGGATTATCCGTAGTTTTCCGCAATTTGTGAAGGCGAATGTTAGGGGGATTCCTTAGGAGACACGACCTATTTCGTGCGCCATCCATGCCCAACTCTGATTTTAAAGACCGAAAGCTACACCCTACACTTGCTTTTTTAAATTTCGTACTCCCATACCGACAGTCTTATCAGTGTGAATTCGCTTCATACTTGTGTGTCAACGTGACAATGAATTTTCATTTTGCTTGGCGTCATAGAACCCACAAGAATATTTTATCTAGCCTCAACATCGCTTTAAAAAGTAAGTTTCACGATCCGCTACTGTAACTCATCATAGTCAGTTACCTGTGTGGAAACGGCAACGTTTCTTCTGTATTACGCACCCAGGTCGAAGGAGTTGTTAACGCACAACGAATTTTCCATTTGCAACGTCTTCCTTGCGAACGCTGTATGTTCTTCCTAGTGTTATAGTTAATGTCAATGGTACACTTTTTTTTGCCCATCAGAGTCCTCTGATGTATCTACGCCTGCCTACAACGAATTCCTATCTTAGGTCAAATTCTTCACCTCAGAGTACCACTTGCACCCTACACCGCCATTTTTAAATGTATTCCAATCTCTGCCTTCCCTTTCAGTTTTAGGCCTCTACAGCTCCCTCTACTACCACTCCTGCCATCCTGTACGCTTTTCTTGTCAGTTTTTCCGTATGTTCCTTTATTCACTAGTCTTGTGGAGAACTTTATTATTACCTATCATGTCAGTTCACACAATATTTAACATGTCCTCCCCTGGTAACTGAGTGGTCAGTTTGGCGGAATCTCATACCTGAAGGCCGGGGTTCGATTCCCGGCTGGGTCGGAGACTTTCTTCGCTCAGGACTGAGTATTGTATTGTCCTTATTGTCATCATTTCATCCCCGTCTACACACAAGTCGCCGCAGTTAACTCGAAAGATTTGCACCAGGCGAACGGTCTACCCGACGGGAGGCCCTAGCCACTCGGCATTTTTAACATCCTTCTGTAGCATCACATCTCAAAAAATTCGATTCTCTTCTTTGTCCGGTTTTCACACAGACCATAATCTACTACCATACAATGCTGTGCTCCAAACGTACATTCTCAGAAATTTCTTCTTCAGATTAAGGCGTGTGTTTTGATACTAGCAGACTTACCTGGGCCACAAATGTTCTCTTTAACTGTACTAGTCTACTTTTTACACCATCCTTGCTTCTCCTTCATACTCGTATTTTATTTTGCTTCATGGGTAGCAAAATTTCTTAACTACGTCAACTTTGTGGTCCCCAATTTTGACGTTAAATCCATTTGTGTTCTTGTTTCTGCTAACCCTCATTATTTTCGTATTTTTTTCGCTTTACTCTTAATTCGTATTGTAAATTCATTAGACCGTTCATTCCATACAACAGTTTCTGTAATTTTTTTGCATATGGACTCCATCAGGAGTTGCGTGCAGCTTGACTACCACAGCAGCATTAATAACAAAAAGAGGGTCAGCCATGTGTCGTTTGAAGAAACAAAGGTTTCTATTTCAACGACAAACGCTGACCCTCCTTTTGTTATCACTTCCTGCAATTCTTCTTAACTTACGATATTAGGCAGGTGTGCGAGTTGCTTTGGCTCTTCAGTGTATATATGCAATTATATTCCACATCTCTTCCTTAACCACTAGACCGATTTCAATCAAGCTTGGTACACACATCACGTCCTGTATGGAGTAGTAGCTGTGAGAGTAAAAACAACCTACCTACTAAAAGGGTGGGAGTGGAGGCGAAACAGCAGTGTAGCACAAGACGCACGGATATCTCTACTTAATTCATCGCGTATTTGAGAATGGTACCACTTAGTGACTTGAAACAATCTTTACACATAATTTCAAACCCTTATGGAACTTCTTCTCATTGACAACCCCCACAAAATAATGAAAGGAAAAACAGATTATCGCTTAATACGTTCTTGCTGTTCACGCAGTAAAACTGCCGCATGAAGCATGACCTTTTAATTTAATACTTCTGTACTAGTACCTGAATTCGCGACAAAATCTACAGGCAGAATTCACATATACTACTGAATGTACCAGCAAAATTATGCTATTTTACGACAGATAGTTCAGGAGATATGACGTCATAAACACCAAAATGCGTGGAAACTGCTACAACTTGCAAGACATTTACATTTATTACTTCTTTGCAATTATACAAAGTGAGTCACTAACTATTGCCACCTTGAATAACTCCGAAAGTACGATAGGAGCTGCAACGTTTGTGAGAGAAATGTTGCATGGGACAAAGGGGCCCATTATATGACGTTGGTTTGTAGTTGCTTGGTGG
Organism: Schistocerca americana; assembly: GCF_021461395.2. Taxonomy (NCBI): domain Eukaryota; kingdom Metazoa; phylum Arthropoda; class Insecta; order Orthoptera; family Acrididae; genus Schistocerca; species Schistocerca americana. The sequence goes on along the minus strand of NC_060121.1, from coordinate 552,943,836 downwards.
GATCGCTTCAGAGATATGAAGGTCAACTTTTTTTTTTAAGGGGATGCTATAGTCTGATACTTATTTTCTGACAGCGGCTATCGAGACGAATCCAATGATGTGTGACAGTAAGGTCTTTGAAGGTCAACGAAGGTCAAAAAGGTGGCATGAACGCCCATTTACAGAATGTGATGGAAGAGATGACCATTGGTATCAATGCAGTGCTGGAATATCCTTATTATGGATTGAGTGGGCGGCCGGAGTGGCCGAGCGTTTCTAGGCGCTACAGTATGGAACCGCGAGACCACTACAGTCGCAGGTTCGAATCCTGCCTCGGGCATGGATGTGTGTGACATCCTTAGGTTAGTTAGGTTTAAGTAGTTCTAAGTTCTAGGTGACTGAAGACCTCATAAGTTAAGTCCTATAGTACTCAGAGCAATTTGAACAATTTTTTTGATTGAGTGGTATTCCTTATCATATAGGCACTGATCGAAGCACATGATCTGGTAATTCTCTCTTGTATGGTGCAAATATTAAATATCCGCTGAATACGGCGTATCCACCTAACGTGCCATTGACATGTAAACGCCATTCGACGGTTTCGCAATACAACACTAATATGAACGGCAAGAGTAGTATTGTCGAATCAAGCGAATGTGAATGATTTATTCCTTCGAAGAACAAGTCGATATGCTTCTCTTTTACGGAGAATGCCAATGAAATTGAATAAGAGCTGGATAGATACAAGCTGAAAGATATCTTCAACGTACTCACCCTACACGTCGTACATTCTATATATGTACAATAAATTGAGAACAACTGGATCTTCAACGGATCGGGAAAGCATCCGGAAGAGGAAAGTTACTAACGAAGAAACGGAAATTGGTACTCTTGCCACTGCTGTTCGAGATCCTTGTGTTAGTTGGCGTCAGCCGGCCGGAGTGGCCGTGCGGTTCTAGGCGCTACAATCTGGAACCGAGCGACCGCTACGGTCGCAGGTTCGAATCCTGCCTCGGGCATGGATGTGTGTGATGTCCCTAGGTTAGTTAGGTTTAAGTAATTCTAAGTTCTTGGGGACTGATGACCTCTTGAGTCCCATAGTGCTCAGAGCCATTTGAACCATTTTTTAGTTCGCGTCAGATTCCATTTGAATCTGGCATCAGCCAGAGTAGTATCATCCTTGCCATATCAGTCTCCACCAAGAATTTACTGTTACGGATTGTATGCGTCGCATTGAATTCTGTCGATATGCTCAACTTCGGATTTAGAGGGATGACACATTTATTAATTTGGTTTTATGTATTGACGAGGCTACATTCACGAACCATGGAAATGTTACGTTTCATAACATGCATTATGGAGCAACTGAAAATCCATGTTGGCTGCGGCAAGTTGCACACCAAAAACCGTGATCGGTGAATTTATGGTGTGGGATTCTGGGGGACAGAATTATAAGACACTATATCACCGAAGGAAATCTTAATGGCAGGAAGTACACTACATTCCTGCAAGAAACATTAGGTCTGTAATTGGAAGAAATACCTTTAGGAACAAGGATCAGAATGTGGTGTCAACACGATGGGTGTCCGGGACATTTTTCGCTGATGACTAGAATTGAGTTGCAGAGACAATTCCCAAATCGTTGGATTGGGCGCGGAGGAAATGTGCCGTGGCCGGCTCGTTCGCCAGACTTGACGCCTCTGGATATTTTCTTGTGGGGATTCGTAAAAGACATTGTTTATAAAGACGTTCCAACTACATCTGAAGATATGCAAGAGAGAATTGTCAGAATATGTGATACGATAAGTGCCGATGTGATGAGGAATACCGCTCAATCCATGATAGGAAGATTGTAGCGCTGCATTGATACCAATGGTCATTACTTCCAACACTTTCTGTAAATGGACATTCATGCCACCTTTGTGACCTTTGTTGACCTTCAAAGACCTTACTGTTACCAATCATTGAATTTGTCTCGATAGCAGCTATCAGAAAATAAGTACCAAGCTGTAGCATCTCATTTAAAAAAACAAAGTTGACCTTCACATCTCTGAAGCAACCAAATACCAACGTCATATTATGGCCCCCTTTGTACCATGCAAATTTGTCCCACAGACTTTTCAGCTCCTATCATACTTTCAGAGTTATTCTTGATGGTAATAGTTAGTGACTCACCCTGTATTTATTCGTAACATATTTAGCAGTCAGTGTCCGCTTATGCCTCTGAATATACCTACATGAGTATCATTGTACGACACATAGTTCAGAAAATATGTCAAATACTGAGATGCGTGTAAATCTACTGCATCATGTACGAAGTTTCAGTTTATCATTTCCTTACTACTAATTCTATTTGCAACATGTTTCGCTGACAGTACACACATATGTCGCTGAATGTACCTACAAGAATGTGCAGGGTGGTCTATTGATAGTGATCTGGCCAAATGTCTCACGAAATAAGCGTCAAACGAAAAAACTACAAAGCGGAAAAAGTGGTCCAACTAAAATATTTGTGTACTACACGAATATGTAATAAAACTGGGGGTTCCTATTTAAAAAAACGCAGTTGATATCCGTTTGACCTATGGCAGCACCATCTAGCGGGACAACCATAGCGCCATCTGGTTTCCAGCTTCAAGCTTGACAAGTTTCGTCCTTTGTAGTTTTTCGTTTGACGCTTATTTCGTGAGATATTTGGCCCGGTCACGATCAATGGACCACCCTGTATAACTATATAAGGCATATTTGAGGACGTTAGACGTCATAAACACTAAGCTTCGTGAAAATATGAAACTGCAGTGCGAAATTCGCTAAAGATGCAGCTGAAATATGTGTACAAATACGTGTGAAATATGTTAAACATGTGCGAAATAAATTTGACTTGTATGTAACCTAACAAAAGCAAGGACAGAGAGCTCATCCTAAACCCCTGGAATAATTTCAAGTAAATTTTGTACACTTGTTAGTTATGACCTGGAAAAGAATACTGTGGCAGTGAGAACTGCCAGCCTCGTATTGGGGTGAGGGTGTGGAAAAAGAAGGCGGTAGGAAGAGATGGACAGACAAAGAGGAGGAAGGAAAATATGAATACAGTTGGGGGGAGGATGATATGGCCAGAGGGATGGGAGTGGGAAATGGACAGAGAAAGGGAAGGGGAGGAGACAGACTGAGTGGTGAAGAGGGGATGGAGAGAGAGAGAGAGAGAGAGAGAGAGAGAGAGAGAGAGAGAGGGGGGGGGGGAAGAGGAGGAGATGGAGAGAGAGAGAGAGGGAGTGAGGGTGGGAGGGGGGGAGGATGGAAAAGATGAACGTCGACAGGATGAGGAGGAGGAGATTGAGAGGGAGAGGGTAGGAGGGGATGTGACAAGGAGAGGGGGAGATGGACAAAGACAGGGAGAGGAGGAGATGGACAAAGAGAGAAGGGAGGAAGAGATGGACAGTGGGGGAAGGAGCAGATGGACAGTGGGTGACGAGCAGATGCACAGAAAGGTTGACAGAGGGAGAGGGTAGGAGGATGCAGATAGAGGGAGGAGCAGAAGGAGATGGTCAGAGAGCGGTGGTGAAGGACGTGGAGAGGGAGACGAAGAAGGAGGAGGTAGACTAATAGAAGACTGGAATAAATATATACCTCAGCTAGTAAGTTATAAAATGACTATGAGTAAAACTGAGTGTAATCATATTTCATCCGAATGGGCAAAAGTTACGTAAGGAGTGCCTCAACTGAAGAGTATCACTCTCGAATGTAGCTGTTAGGCACGGCGTATAACACCATTGTAAATACGATATCTAAGTAGCCTGTGACAGACAGGTGTGCGATAAGCATGGCAGCACGTCACGAGCTGAACGTTGTATGATAATCGGTGCAAGATGATTGAGTCACAATATACCGGAAATTATACGAGTATTCGGGTTTCCGACGTCAGCAACTTCAAGAGAGAATATTCGAAATTACAGAGGACTACAATAAATATCTGACGAACGAAAGTCACATAGTCTCTGCAGAGTCACACGGAAGGATCAAAGGTCTGCTGTCAGTCAGGTCACAGTCGATTTGAATCCGGGGTGTCAGCACCAGGCTGCACGGAGACAAATGCACCTCATAGATCTCAGCTGCCAACGACTCAACGTCACATGCAGTGGCTCCCCATGAATCCTGAAAACTCAGTGTATAGATGCACTTATTTGTTTTCATTACTATTAGATTCAGTTCGCTGATAACCTCGCCGTTGAGCGCCTGTAGTTCCAGCGTCTGTTGCTGGCCGATGTTAAAAATTACCATTGACCTTGTGCTTGCGGGTTCTCATTATTGTTTCCATTTTATGCACAATATTTCGACTACCGGCGCCATCGTCTTGTTCAGGTGTTGTGAGTTTTTCTGTTACGCGCACTGAGTGGCTGGGCTCCAACCGGACTGAGAAATATTGTTGGCACCACCGATTTTCTGTTCCCACTACGTTTTTTGATGCTATTTTGTTTTTCACTGATATAATGTGAACCACACATTGTATCAGCGCTTCCCACCTCTGGCGGATGTCATTAGCCGAGAGATCTTAATAAATCGAGTGCAGGACGCCAAGCATTATTAGTTTTTTCGTCTTTTTCATTTCGTTAATTACACTGTCTCAGAAACTTGGCGTTTACACCACTATAAGTATTTGATTTCATGATTATATTCTGGCCAGTGGGCGGTGACAGCTAATCTGCTCGGTTGTTTTAGTATTGTGTGCCGCAAATTATCCTTGTATCTCTCATCGTCTGTTCTTATAGTCCGCCCCAACTAAAACGTGCCACATTCGCATGGATTTCTGTACGCATCCGGTTTTTTAAGACCTATATAGTCCTTAAAAAAAGGAGACTTATGTGTAACGACGGGATCGAAACGCGTAGGACACCATATTTGCGCAGGAGTCTGCTGATATTAATGGAAATTTGACCAGCATGAGGTAGATAACCGCCTCCGTAGTCGAGGTCGGCAGCGCCTGCCATTGTGATAGCAGTCGACTCGGATACTGTCGATCGTGATCCGTCCACAGGATGAGAACGTTAAGTTCCGCGTACTCCTTGGTGCTGTTCGAGAGGAGTGGGTTGTGTATCGGGACCCGTTTCGCCCTCCCTCTTCCCTTCATCCTTAACAACACATACCGGACATTACATTTCGCAAGCGCACATCACGACACAGGTCCACACTAGACACATCGTAACAGGTCGGAGGAAGCAAACGGAAAACCACTCTAGCGCGATCTTGCCTAGAACAGTGTCCAGAATCCCTGCATTTACTCCCCTGCTTTGATTCCCTCAGTAAGCGACTACTTTCACTTATAAATGGTAGGAAGTGGTTCCAAGATGCTACTCTAGGCGGGTGTAAAACGAATGTGCGTAACAGAAAATAGTAAACGCTAAAATGATGATTTGGCCCTGTCTGACTACCCCATGAAGCAGATCTTAAGATCTCTTCATTTTCTTTTTATATATAAATTACAATCTAAACATAAATGTATGATGAAGGCAACTAATACAACTAAATGATAAACGTTGTTGTTCAATATATATTTATTATAGATTGAAATCAACCCTTTAAGTACAATTGTCTATATTTCCTAACTAAAATCGTTAATCAATTCCCCAAATCTGCCCCTTATTTTGACTGCGCGATCTAATGTCAATAATGCGAAATGACACACATCATCTACGTATCAAACACTAGAAGACGCTACTTTCAAAGATGATCTACAATGGTGTGGAACCTCAGTGGAAATAAACTAACGTGATCACAGCTGTTTATCTTTACAGCCCTAATAAGCCGAAGCAATTTGCCATATCACAGTATGTACTGCGTCCGCTGTGTCGAAGTGGCGGTTCTCGTACTCGTCTGCGACGATGGAAGAACTCCGGCCACAAATAAACTCTTTCAAACATTAGGACGGCAGAAGGCGGTCCTCTGACTAATATACTCTAATACTGTCTTCTCCCCTCTGTGTTCTACAGGCGAGAAACGCGAACTCCCAGCCACAAGGGTGTAGTTCAGATGACCTCTCAATGTAAGTATAGGCAGAAGAAGTGCCCTCAATTACTGAACGCTGCGTGCTCAACGACGACTTCCAACCCGGAGGTGAAGTCCAGAATCGTATAGGTTCGCAACAGTGCAGTGCCTAACTGTTCTAACTATAAACTCTCCTGAGAGCAAAGACAGAAAGTCTGTCTGTACCAACAAAGCTGATACCGAGCGACCGTCACACACGGGCACTCACAATGGAAGACCTCGTCTCTCCACCGCTAGTTTCCCAGCAAGGCTCGGCTCCCCATCCTCATAATTCCGAAAACGAATCATATTCCCGAAACCACGGAATATTCTCCCTCTCTACAGATTCTTCCGAACGCCGACCAACCATATTTTAGTCTTTTATCGTCCAGAGCGGAAAGTTTGCGAGGAAAAACCTATACTCGAACAATGGTACGCTTCTGAGTAAAAATCCTTGCAAATAACCCAGCCTGCGTGGTTTCCGAGGTGCTGCCTCTTCGTTCCTCTCACCAGCGTCCAAGATTTGCAGATTTCCCGGTCATCCCGCCAGCCCTGCTACAATAGCGGCCGGCCGTCACCCTACTGTGCTCCAGAGCTCAGGTGCCACGACGTCTGTCTAGCTACTTCCTGTTTTTAAGCAGGACCAACACCTGTGCGGGCCTTCCACCCAGAGCTTGAGTTCTGCCTGCAGTTTCATCTCCACTGGCGTTCCAACCTCTACTAGTACAGGCAATCATTCATTACGCCATTCTGATAATAAAGACAAACCGTCACCTTTCATGCAATAAGCGTTAGCAATTATTTGCAAGGCATACGTGACAATGTCAGTCTCCTTTAAATATTCATATACGATGTACAACCTATCAAGTGATACCTAATTGTGGCTGTAGTTCACGGCAAAATATGTGGATGAGTGCTTGTAAGGTGGGAAATTATAGCCACCTTACATGGTTATTGGTTTCTCTTTCTCAGTCTCAGTTCGTAACTTTTTCTCGGTTAAAAAACGGGAAGTGCCAGTTCAGCCACACTGAGAAAACCTGAGAGACCACAATAATTATCTTTTTTTGTTCCAAGGTTTTTGTCGCAAGTATTGCACCTTGTACGAAGGGCGTTCAGTGAGTAATGCAACACATTTTCAGAATTGCAATACACCCTACTATTCATCACTTTTTGTCTACAAAATTCAATTTTTGAACGTAATCTCCGTTCAATGCCACCTTATTGGCAGTGCCTGTACGCCCGCGTGGAACCACTCTGCTGGTTGACGTCGGAGCCGACGTCTTATTGCGTCAATAACATACCCATCATTCACGTACTGTTTCCTGCGGAGTTCATCACTCATCGGGCCAAACAGATGGAAGTCGGCAGGTGCCAGATCCGAGCTGTAGGAGGGACGAACAACAGCTCAATGAAGTTTTGGGAGCTTCTGTCGGGTGCTCAGACTTCTGTGAGACCTTGCGTTGTCATGAAGATATTTGTTTGCATTAGTGTGGCGACGAACAGGTTGAAATACTTTTCTCAATTTCCTGAGGGTAGCACAATACGCTTCCGAGTATATCGTTGCACGATGAAGGAGGACATCAGAGTAACCACATCAGAGTCCCAGAAGACGGTCACCACGATCTTATCGGCTGAGGGTATAGCTCTGAAATTTTTCTTCACAGCAACGGTTGTGTAGCGCCACACCATGGTTTGTCGTTCTTTTCCGGTTCGAAGTGATGAATCCATGTTTCATCGCCTTTGACGATGTTCGACAAAAAACTGCTACGATCAGCCTCACGACTTGCAAGAAATTCCGCACATATGGTCCATGGTTGCTCTTTATGGTCTTCCGTTAGGCAGCCAGGAACCCGGTGGGCACACAATTTTGAGGACAGCAACTGGTGGGCGAGTGTTCAGCACTACCAACAGACACGTCCAGTTGTGCAGCGAGGTGGTTGATTGTGATCCGTCGATCACCTCGAATAAGAGACTCAGCACGTTGCAATATTTCAGGAGTCAGTGCCGTGTGCGGCCAGTACGAACGCGGGACAGGACAGGTTTGCGCGACCTTGTTGCGACGATGGCAGACGCCTCACCCGACGACTCATCGTGCTTTTGTTCACCGACAGGTCTCCGTAGACATTCTGCAAGCGCCTCCGAATATTTGCGATGCTCTGGTTTTTTGCGACAAAAGAAGCTCAATGACAGCTCTCTGTTTGGAACGCACCTCCGTTACTGACGTCATCTTGAAGGCTACGTAGAACGCCGCCACGTATCGGAACTTCATGAAACTAGAGGCGCTGAAGCAGGAATATTCAGCGATGTTCAAAAATGGCTCTGAGCACTATGGGACTTAACACCTGAGGTCATCAGTTCCCTAGAACTTACAACTACTTAAACCTAACCAACCTAAGGACAACACACACTTCCATGCCGGAGGCAGGATTCGAACCTGCGACCGTAGCAGTCACGCGGTTCCAGACTGTAGCGCCTAGAACCGCTCGGCCACCGCGGCCGGCTTATTCAGCGATGTGCCACTACAAATTCCGCATCTTTTCAACCGAAACTGGGCGAGAACAAAAATGTGTTGTATTATTTATCGAACCCCCCTCCTAATACTGTCTTAACTGTTTGGTATACGTACGCCGAAAAGGGGCGAGAAAAATTTCGTTTACAAATAATTTTATCGACAACAGCGGAGTCTTCGCTTCAGCAGTAGTCCCGGTACCGATTTCAGAATTTTTGAGACCAGTGTCTGTCTGAAAGCTTTATCACATGGCTATTATCAACTGCAGCCCATCATTAATACAGCAAGCCAATGGCCTCGGTATGGTGCCTGCACTGCATAAGTAGGAAACGCTTCCCCAATACGAACGTTTTCTGTACTTTAGAGAGCTGGGTAGCAGGGATTCTGGCAGCTACTTGGCACGATGTGCCCAGCCACGCACACCTCTGGCCCGGCAGCAGCCGGCAGTCCGGGGCTGCCGGTGCAGTATGTACGGACGGGTTGTTGCCTTATCTGGCGAACATATGAGCGCCACGTCTCCGCTAGCCCGCTGCTGATAAGGCCGTGACGTCAGGGACAGTCTACTCACAGCACGATCTCGTCCGCAGCGACCACCGGGGCTCAGTTTCTCCGCTACACGGTACGTGGGGGTCGCCTTGTCGCCACTTAAGCTAGAGTACAGCGCAGCTATTCTACATCTATCTACATTAAGAAAAATCTGTCATGTAAAAAAATCATTTTTGTTTCTTTGTAATATAAATTTGTACATTAGATGCTTTAGATTAAGTAAAATTGAAGCGAATGAAAGAAAACGGGGCTAAAAAAGTGTTTAAGAAAGTTGCAGGGCAGTAGTGCCAAGTTGACAGTTAAACACTAAAAGGCAAAAATCGAACACCAAGGACGAGTGGTGTGAAGTAGTTCATTATTGTAGGAGTATATGTTAAGAAACTCACACCAAATGACAGACACATATCTCAGTAAAGGGTTCTTAAACGGTCGCATCAATACGCAGTGAACCTCGCTCTGGCGACAAAACAGGCAACTATTCTCGCCTGTAAACGATCACATAGGCGCCGAATGGGATCGTGCGATGGACTGTCCCAAGAATCTTGGACCCTCGTAGCAATATGGCCATGGTTCTTGCAAGCCCTCGAGAAGGTGTAGTTCCCATTTCACCATGTCCCATATGTGCTCAGTTGGCGAGAAATCTCGTGATCTTGCTGGGCAGGGTTGTTGTACACAATGAATAGCGCACTCCGATGAAGCAGACACATACGGACCTGCACTGACATGCCGAAAAGTCGCATTACATTCCTGTCGAAGAAATGGCAGTACCTTAGGGATAATAAACTGTGCAATGTAGTGAGAACTAGTTACTTTACCCTGCAGAAACACCAAACGTGACTGCGATTTGTAGCTGCTGGCTCCCTACACCATCAGGCCTAGCTGGGACCTGTGTGTCATGGACAAATGCGCTCCAGAATTGGCCGCTCACCCGCTCTTTGCTGTACACGTGTAGTCCATCATTCGTGTATGGATGGAACCTACTCTTACCCCAGGTAAATTAGGGAAAACGGGGTAAATAATTTATGAAGTTTTGAAACTTTGGTAACACGCTGATAGGCGACGTGGCAGTAAGAAAGAGGAAAGTTTCCTTACATAGCGAATGAGCATCCTCCACCTCTCCCCTCCCCCCCCCCCCCCATCTTAATTCAATCGTTTTACCTTTTTTAAATTTTTATGAAAAACGGTTCGTTTCTGGAAGTCGTTTATTCTGACAAAAATGTTTACGGGGAAATTCTGCTCAAAGAAGATAATAAGCATGTTTTGAGCCATCTATCCAGTTTTAGACATTTTATGTAGGAGACTAAAAATCAATTAGCCTGAGAATTTGGCACAATTTTTAACTTCGGTTTTAATTAAGTGAAATCTTTCTTTTGTTCCTCCACAGCTACTTATATACTGAAGAGCCAAAGGAACTGGTACATCTGCTTAACATCGTGTGGGCCCCAGCGAGCACGCAAAAGTGGGGTGGACTCGACTAATGTCTCAAGTAGTCGGGAGGGAATTGACTCCATGAATCCTGCATGTCTGTCCATAAATCTGTAAGACTACGAGAGGGTGAAAATCTCTTTTGAACAGCACGTTGCAAGGCATCTCAGACATGCTCCATAATGTTCATGTCTGGGGAGCGTGGTGGACAGCGTAAGTGTTTAAACCAGAAGAGTGTTTCTGGAGCCACTCTGTAGCAATTTGTATGTACGGGTTGTTGCATTGTCCTGGTGGAATTGCCCAAGTGCGTCAAAATACACTATGGGCATGAATGGATGCAGGTGATCAAACACGATGCTTACGTACGTGTCACCTGCCAGAGTCGTGTCTAGACGTATCAGGGGTCCCATATCACTCCAACTGCACTCGCCCCACACCATTACAGAGCTTCCACCAGGTTGAACAGTCCCCTGCTGACATGCAGGGTCCATGGATTCATTAGGTTGTCTCCATACCTGTACAAGTTCATCTGCTCGATACATTTTGAAACGAGACTCGTCCGACCAAGCAACATGTTTCCAGTCATCAAAATGGTTCAAATGGTTCTGAGCACTATGGGACTTAACATCTGAGGTCATTAGCCCCCTGGAACTTAGAACTACTTAAATCTAATTAACCTAAGGACATCACACACATCCATGCCCTAGGCAGGATTCGAACCTGCGACCGTAGCAATCGCGCGGTTCCGGACTGAAGCGCCTAGAACTGCTCGGCCACCGCGGCCGGCTTCCAGTCATCAATAGTCCAATGTCGGTGTTGACGGGCACAGGCGAGGCGTAAAGCTTTGTATCGTGCAGTCATCAAGGGCACACGAGTAGGCCTTCGCCTCCGAAAGCCCATATTGATGATGTTTCGTTGAATGGTTCACACGCTGACACTTCTCAATGACCCAGTATTGAAATCTGCAGCAAGTTGCAGAATGCTTGCACTTCTGACGCTGAACGATTCTCGTCAGTCGTCGTTGGTCAGTTCTTGCAGGATCTTATTCCGGCATCAGCGATGTTGGAGATCTGATGTTGTACCGGATTCCTGATATTCACGGTACACTCGTGAAATCTTCATGCGGAAAAATCCCCACTTCATTGCTACCTTGGAGAAGCTGTGTCCCACCGCTGCTGAGCCGACTATAACACCACGTTCAAAGTCACTTAAATCTTGATAACCTGCCATTGTAGCAGCAGTAACCGATCTAACAACTGCGCCGGACACTTGCTGTCTTATATAGGCTATACCGACTGCAGTGCCGTATTCTGTCCGTTTACATATCTCTGTATTTGCAGACGCATGCCTATGCCAGTTTCTTTGGCGCTTCAGTGTATTTTATACATACGGAAGCATAAGTGTAGCACATAAATGTTAGTATTAAAATATGAAAGAGAGAGAGAGAGAGAGAGAGAGAGAGAGAGAGAGAGAGAGAGAGAGAGAGAGATTCCTTTGAAAGCTGACTTTTATTGATGTAGAAGAATTCCGCTATACAGTTTCTTGCTCAGTATCAAGCACCTTAATGTTTAAAATTATACTGGAATCAGTCATTTATCATGACAATTAAGAATTATTGCAGAACGGATCAACAAATACAACGCCTACACCACAAAAATTCCACAATATCTGTTGAACTGATATCATGTTGTATATAATTATTTACAGAAAACCATCTTCCAAGTCTGTTTTTTGCGAAGCAAGTACACTGGTACACCAAGTGGCAACGGGGAGGTGAATGGCGATGTCTAGTAGCTGACACAATCGCGTGGGATATTACTGTACATTTTCTCAAATGAGATTGTTTACTAGCTTTCTTCTTTGACAAAACCATGCAGGCTTTACAGATTCTTGTAAGTTTTCAGGAAGCATAACGTCAGCATTCTCAGTACAGCCAGTGATATCTGTATAAAAGTCAATACTGTAAAGAGCCATTCTTGTAACCTCACGCATGAAGGCTGCAGTGCTTCTACTATTTTCATTCGCTCGTCTTTTACATTGATAGCTTGTTCACTGTTCCCTTGGTTCAACAGTTTGTAGCTACTTCTACGAAAACGAACAACTCATGGGGTTGCTAGCATTTTGGCAAAAGGGACTCAGTCACCATAATGTTCAGGCAGTTTGTTTTTTAGAGATAATGTGGCCATTGTATCTCCTTCTCATGGATTTTAGGCAATAAATCCTGTAGTGAAAATTGACATTCCTCTGAAGAATCTAAAAAACTGCATACTTTTTGGAAAGCAGCAACAAAGCTGGTACGATGAGGAAACCTGTGTTTCGAACAGAGGAGGGGCTCGACACTAATTTAGCTTAGCAATCTTGATGATAACGGCTTCTGCAGCTACTAAAAACAAAACGCTGTTGATGCGGTTGGCACCCTTTTTTATTTCAACCTCTGAGTCACATTTTTCAGCACATACGAAACAGTCTTTTTTTAAATTGAACCGATAAGACGAAGTCGATTTTAAACTTCTATCATCCACTTGTGCAACTTTCTGATTAATTAGTTTCTTTACATTGCGTTTCTTAATACTTTATGCACTTCAATCCACTTGGTGGAAGTTTCCAATCCCTTCGTCACTTCTGATATCTCTCCTTCCGAAATAGATTTATCGTAAATAAAACAGATGGTATGGTCGACTAGCATTATTCTTGCCTCAGTCCACAGAAACGTGAGTAAGTAGAGACGCTACATAATACAAGAAACGGAACTGTCCGGCATGGTTTTAATAGGTTCAAGACATAAACTCAACTGAAGTGGACACGTGTAGGGAAAAACAGGAAGGACAGTGATAGGGGAACGGTGAATAAATGGGAATCGGAACTTGTCGTTTACGTTGTTGGGCATCTAATCCTGATTTCAACAACACTGAACACACTAGAAGTTTCTTCAAGTGGGAACATACGGTATACTTCCATATATTTAACTACTGTGTTCACTTACGTAACTGACTAAGCAAAAAACAGCTGCAAAAATTACGCATTAACTGATTCGTATTCCAACTCATATACGTCTAACTCTGTTCGTTTGCCTTCAAATATGCAAGATCTCTTTGTGAAGAATATGACGAGGAGTATTTTTTTACAATAACAACTCTCCTCTAAAAATGAAACATTTAGTGCAAAAATTTAAAAAATGGAAGACACTGACTTTTGGTGGGTACGGGTTGTCCCTACAGGATGGGAGAGTGACTTTCCCGTTTCTTACTACTACATCCCTTATGAGGATTTTCCCGAAGATTCAGAACTTTATAAATTATTTCCACATTTTTTGTTATTTTGACTAATTTGCCTGCCGTATTCTCATTACTGAAGACTACAGAGCTCCATTCCAATATTTAGACGACCCTTTCACGACACCAGAGTAGCCGTGCTTGGCGTTGTTACGGTGCCAGTAAAAAAAATGGCTCTGGGCACTATGGGACTTAACATCTGAGGTCATCAGTCCCCTAGAACTTAGAACTACTTCAACCTAACTAACCTAAGGTGATCACACACATCCATGCCCGAGGCAGGATTCGAACCTGCGACCGTAGCGGTCACGCGGTTCCAGACTGAAGCGCCTAGAACCGCACGGCCACAACGGCCGGCTACGGCGTCAGTAGCAGCCTGACCAGACACACAAGTGATCCTAAACCTGCTGCAAGCAGACGGTTCCCAATGGTCCCTGGTGACACTGTAGGTGCATCATGTGTCCGTATTGTTTCCGTGGATGGTATTCGTTTGGCCGCTGCTGATCTCACAATGTGTCAATATTGGTGTGAGTCTCTACTACGTGGAGGTCCAGGTCCAGGTCTGCAGGTGTGGGAATGTTCCACAGGCCACTGCTGAAATCAGCGACGCGCTATCGACGCACTGTGCCCAACAAGAGAAGCAATCCGTCGACACGGCCATCCAGCTTCACGTTTTCTCACAACTGGGTTCTGTGCAAATGTCTGAAGTTGTCCAACAGGAGTACGGACTCGTCGGTGGGACATGGTTGTATCCTAGAACGAATGTTGCAAAAACATTGTCCACCTCTAGACTCAGCACATGTACGCCAACAGCGTCAAAACGTAAGTCGCACAGGACACCACTGACCACCGATGGCTGGGAAAAACGAATCTCTAACACTACAACCCCTGAGAATGCACATATTATACGAGGGTGTCCTGAAAAGTAATGTTTCTGAATTTTTAATGGAAAAACTCTAATAGCTTTTTAAATAAAACAAACGTTATTAACTTTCTACATCTTTAAACTTCACGCCTACGCACTTTCAATTCTCTGCCGCTACACGGCTCCGAACTGTAATGTGCAACATGGCGATGTGTAACGCAACTATGTGGGAAATAGCTTGCTATAATCGAGTTTCGAATTCGAAGAGATCGTCCGCACATGGAGCACCCCCTTCTTCAGCATGACAATGCCAGGCCACACACGAAAGCTGCGATGTCTGCAACAGACCGACGCCTTGGGTTCAATGTTATCGATCACCCTCCATATGGACCCGACTTTGTCCCACACGATTTTTATTTGTTCCCAATACTTCACGAATAGCTTCGAAGACTTCACTTTGACCGTGACGAAGCGGTGCAAGCTGAGGTGAGTTTGTGGCTCAGTCAACAAAGTCAAACCTTCTACGGAAACGGTATGAACGAATTGCGTTCGTCGCCGGGATGTCTAGTTAAGAAATAATTATGTAGTCTTGAAGAATAAAGTTGTAGAACGTTAATAACGTTTGTTTTATTTAATCATCTTTGAGATTTTTTACATAAAAAGATTCGGAGGCATTACTTTTCAGCACGCCCTCGTATCTCGCTGCCACTGATCACAATCATTGGGGGTGTTACATTTGTTTCCGGCACTGTAAAACGTGTACATACGTCAGTTCCACTATTTTCATTAAAGCGTTCTGAGACGACTGAAGATAACGCTTTAGCAAGTAGCAATGTCCAAATGTATCTTGACAGTATATCAGCTGGTGTAAAGACAGATGACTAATTCCTAAAGTAGCGAAAAAAATAATACCCGTGAGTCACGTTTGGTATCGATCAGCTCATGCGTATAGCTGGGTTTAACAATTTATATGGATATTAAGTAGAACTATCACGTCCCAGTCGTAGAGAATGCATCAGGTGGCAGGCAGATTGAAGTTCTTTAGTGTCTTATTAGTGAGATGCAGTCAATCTTCAAAGGAGAATGTATACAAAACACTCGTGCGACCCAGTCTAGATTATTGCTCTAGTGTTTAGGACCAATAGCAAATAGGAATAACAGAGGATAGTGGAGGGATACGAAGAAGGGATGCATGAATGGTCACTAGTTTGTTCGACCCATATGTGTCACGAAGATGCTGAAAGAACTGAAATGGCAGACGCTTGAAGATAGATGCAGGCTATCCCGTGGAAACCTACTTAGAAACTTTGTAGGACCAACTTTAAGTGATAAAGCAAGAAATATATTGCAGACCTCTACGTATTGCTCCCAAAGGGATCGCGAACGCAAGATTAGACTAGTAAGTAGTAACTGTTACTGAGCGCCCAGAGACATTTAATACATTTAAGCAAACATTCGTCCTGTGCTCCATACGTGAATGGAACGGAAGAAAACACTAATAACTGGTGCAAGGGGACACCCCTTCTGCCGTGCACTTCACAATGGTTTGCAGAATATACATGTAAATATTTGCTGCAAGGGTCAAGGCGTGGAAAAGCGATTCAAAGAAGGACACACGTCATTGGCTCTTAACACACGATCTCGGGTGTCACATCACATTGCCGATACTATAATGCAGCAGTTGGATGACCTCACTGTTGAAGATGGCTAATTTGGTGGTAGCCATGGCAACGCGGCCAGTGGAAGGTCAAATTTAGCCTCGGAATTACAAGCCACATGCAGTGGTCTCGTATATTTGTGCCATTCTTCGATGACTGAGGTTCCTCGCACTCCTTTCACTGTAAGAGAAAGGACTACACCACTCTGCTTTTGTTTTAAAGTCGCCATTTCTCAGTTGTCAGTATTACTGAGTGTAGCGAACGTCAACGCGTGCACGTGCTCGCTCTGTCCTCGTGTGAATGGGCGCCCATGTTTTTCTACCAGAAGTTTCGTGATCTGTAACGTATCTTTCCTTTCATGGTATATAAAAGTAGGAGAAATATTTACATTTTGATAAAAATACGCAACGCGTGAATAAAGGTTTGTCTCGGGTAAGACACGCCATAAATGCGACGACATGATGTTGTTGATTACATGACACATACCAAGGTACAACTAAATTTTTACTGTACTGAATCACTGTCAGTAAATAGTACACCATCGTTTATCGTGCTCTTTTGATGTGTTAGACCTCGGTGGCTGTCGCACATCATTGTTTGAAGGCTCGTTGTCCGTGAATATACATACCTCCTAGTGCGTCAGAGTCACAAACAAAAGTAGTCAGAGGAGGAAGACCTTGTTTTCTAAAGTTTCCTTTTTTATATTAAATAAACGTAACATAGTTGTTGATTATTGTGTATAATGACTGTCTGGGAATTCTAATTGATATCTGTCACTGAAACCTTTAAAACAAAAAAAACAAAAAAAAAAAAAAAAAAAAAAAGAACATAGCCATAGAGGAAGAGGCACAAATGTGGAATAGGAACAATAATGTGGAATACTATGATTTCTCGCCTTGCAATTGCTGTACATTGGTTAGCTGCTTTAAAACTACGTTCAGCAACTGTAGACTGCTTTAGGATGCATTCACATTACAGTTGGCAGCCATTGCGAGTGAGTGAAGCCGTTTAACGAATCCACTGGGAGGCATAATTGTTGCAGGTTGCTGGTTTCCAGTTTCATTCTTGTCATAATACACAAATTATTAATATATTTTGTAAACTGACGTTTAGCTAATACGTTAAGTCATAAAATCGGGTGTTTGCTGCCTTTTCAAATTTGACTTTCGATTTTATTTGCGTTTCTGTATTTCAAGATGGCTATGTCACTAATACGGAATACTAAATTCCATAGTTGTACCGTACTTTCACAACCTGTTTTACCTCTGGGAATTGTTTCAGAAATGGCTTCACGAGCTCGAAAGCAGTGTAATGAGTTTGCTACACAAATAGCAATTAAAAATGTTAGAGAAAAGAAAATGGGCCACTCTAGAAATCTGGATGTTACAAATCTTAGACGCGAATATGCAAAGTCAAAACCTTGTGTCTGCCTCCTAGTGCCTTCCACGCGGTGCAACCGCTGGATAGAGCTTTCTTGAGTCCTTTGAAAGTCTGTTATTCTGAGCAGGTACGCGTATGAATGAGGCGAAATGCAGGTCCAGTAACAAACGCGAACATCGCTGTACCGAATGGGAAGGTCTGCCTCAAGTCCCAGACAGGGTAGATGGCAGTCTATGTGTTTAGGCTGACAGGAATATACCCGTTAAAACCCATGTTTTCACGGATGCAGAGTTCATTCACAGCAATGGTGGCATAATTAAGGATTTATCTAATATCCAATCAATCTGCAGAAGCTGTGGCTTCTAAAAGTGGAAAGGCTAATGTTGATATCGAGCGAATAGCATCTGCTGTTAAATATGACATTACACCTTGGCAAATGTCACCCGTTGCAAGAGGGCAGGAATGGAGGGAGGAAAATCGGGTCCTTCAGTAGTTCTACTTCTCTTGAAGTATCGACGACAGCAACAAATAAACCGGAGACAAAGAAGCAGAGGCAACCAAAATCTAGGAACCAAGAATCATTTGACAGTGTAAGAAATGATTCGTCCATCCTTCGTAGCGGTCTGGACATCAGTGTACCCACTAATGAAGATGGCGATTGTCTCTTTTGCTCAGATAAATTTTCGCGGAACGAGGCAGGAGAAGCATGAGTAGTGTGTCTAATGTGCGAAATGTGGGCGCACACTCAAGGTGCGCGTTACATTAAAGGACGATATACGCCTCGCTTTTGCTAGTGCAGTTACTTAGAGTAAGGAATTTGTAACACCTCTGTTTATTTCGACCGACCTGATCTGATCGAATAGCAGCCCAATAATTATTAGTAATGTGACCGTGTACCTAATGGGGCTGGCAATCGGAATTGACTGCTACGGAAGTTGTTACTTTCCAGTTCGTCCTTCTCTATACTGTAATAATGAAATGTCTGGTAACAAGAAAAACACCAACACAGTTTCACTAAATACGAACCTATATTCGTCTCAATAACACAAAAAGGAGGAGACAGCCACTGCGTTCGTCATACATATCTAATTACGGCTAATCTCAGCACAAGCTTCTTCATTTTTCATTATCGTCACACGCTAGTCCATCACTGCAATCCAACACTGCAATCCAACACTGCAATCCAAAAGTGATGCCGGCGCGGTGGACGCGAAACCAAAATATCGGCACTAGGAATATCACTGATCACTCTCGTAATTATGCTTCTTCACTTTCCCGATATTATTCTAGCACAAAGGGGTTAAACCACGGTGATGGCAACTCCCTTTGTCGTTAAAGCCTTACATTACAACAACAGGCCTCCGCACACCTCTACCCGCAGCATGGCACTCTCGCTCAACTTCACACTCGCTCTCGCAACACGACACAATCGATTGTTCGCCCTATCGACCTGTGCCGAGTCAAATTTATAGTAAGGGCCTACGGACCCCTTACAAATTTAATGATTGAAAATTGTATATTCCGTGTGTTTTTTTCTATTGTATTTTTGGGTTTTATATTGTTTTCTTTGACAATGTATCATTAGATTTTACATTATTTCTTTTAAGTAAAACAAACTTGATACGATTGGAGTATTCCATATTCGTACCCCAGAATCTGAAGTGCCAAAAACATCAAACTTTGTGTTAAGCCTAATTTAGAAATGTTTCTAATGTACTATGTATTTGAAAATATAAGAAGCATTAAAATATATCCCAAAGTTTTTACTACAGATAATTTATTTGCTTAAAGTGAAAAATTGAGAAATTTATAAACGAAAAACAAAATGATATTCCATATTTGTACCACTTCCTCTATACATTGTGTAGCGTGAAAGTTCCTGCAGGACGCTGGTTTCTTTATAGGGTACGTTTCAGGCCGCAGCGCTGTTACAGGTACCACACTTTCTTGCGTAGGCAGTGGCATTAGGATTCATTCAGCGGTTTTCATTTTGAGTAACTCTAATAACGACAATTTTTCAAAGTAATTCTGAATACTCTTATTTGGTCCAAAACTGAGACTGAGGTTTACGCATTAAGAATAAAAAAACCAGACTGCTTACCATTATTCAAAGACAATTAACCAAAGAAATCAAGACACTTGAAATGAAAAATCACAAAAAATACTAAAAACATTTTGCAAATAGAACTTATTGCAAAATATTGAGTAACAGTATTAATTCATCACTCGCACAGAAAAGGAGAGAGAACTGATTCAGTTAACTATAGAGGACTGTATTATCATACGGATACAATATTTTGCTCATAATGTCTTCCAGTCAGACAAATTGAGTGGAAAGAATATTATGCTGGGCTTAGCCAACTCAGATCCCCTCAAGGGCAAGTTATGGACATAAGAGCAACATTAGAGCATCAAAGAAATTATGGAAACGTAGCTTGTAAGTTATAAAAAGCTTGTGGTTCAGTTGATTATGACATTATTTCAAGTTTAGAATGAACAACGTATAAACTTCAAAATCCATGCAATCATGAAGCGGATGTTAACAAACACAATATCGGAAGAGAAACTTAAGGCACAAATATTCACAATCAAAAATGAAATAGACAGTCTCCATTAATTGAAAAATACAGATATGAGCCACATTTTTTATTTTATCTATGCCATGATGTGCTTCTCAGATTGCCCCAACTCCCATTTGGCACAATGTAGTTAGATATTCTTCACCAATATGTAACTCCCATTTGGCACAATGTAGTTATATATTCTTCACCAATATGTTTATTGCAACTGAACTTTAAATACTGTAGCTGCTCTGTCCAAAATAACAGTTTCGTAAACTAGTACTTTTCACACTCATATATTTTCATCCAACTGACAGGTTTGATTTATTTTATTTTGAACCCTCCAGATCCTTGTTTCATTATTACCTACACATCATTTTTTTTTTGTGCATGCTGGTATACTGCTAAAGTTATCTTTCACCATGTTGACAACTAATACGTTTAATTATGTAATAACTTTCACATGAAATCAAATTACAATTTTGATGTATATTGGGGGACTACTTAAGGTGCTAGCGACTTTATTGTTTTGATTATTGACTAAATTCATACTTGATACAATCCTTTGTATTAATGAAGATAAAGAACTACTTACGATCTCATGTTATTCACTATACGTTATGTGTGTACTGTGATGACTATGGCTTGCTTCTTTGGATCACTGGAACAATGACATTTTGACTGCCACAAATAGAAGATTAACACATCGGGTGAATGAAATGAAAGACAAATATTTTCCACTAAGGAAAAGTTTACTTCAAATTGATTTTAAATGCTTATCGAACTAGTTGATCAGTGGCGATCTGGAAAGCAAGTAACACATGATAACTAAAATCACATGAACAATATAAAAGTTATATGACAGATTTCAGATATCAGTCTTTCTTATCTCAAAGGCAGAGTGATATTTGTATACTAGTGGACCAATAGCATTTGGATGACAGAGATATACCATGTTCTATGGTTATCAACAAATGAAAAGTAGTATGACCTACCTCACATACAGTTTTAGACTGCCTTAAGAGTCTAACATTTTTAAATTATTTATGCAAGAAGTAACATCACATACTTTACATACAGTTACTAATTTCACACTGGAATGACGAAGAAGAATGTTTAACTTATTATTAGAGTAATATGTCTCTGTAAGGACTATCTTGATGAGTAGGTGCATGAGCAGATCTGCAACTTTTCTTAGAAACATTATGTTCAGTATCATTGATTATCTAGTATGTCATATTCTTATGTGAGCTTGATGGAATAAATTTCTATGTCACCGAACCTATTGTCATTGAAGGTTTTTCTGCTACATCTGTCACTCGATTTTCATCTTTAGGAAATTTAAATCAAAGATGGATATGCTCCAAACAATGAAGCTCCATGTGTTACATCGAAGATACGGAATTGAGGTAACGGGTATAATTTTAACATCACACTGGCTAACGTCAGAGTTGACTGTGCGAGAATTACTTTGTATCAGACTTCTATTGTTGGACGTTGGTGAGGATACTATTCAGGGCATAATCTTTTTCTCATCTGTCTCATCTAAATTCTTTTTTTGGGATGACTAGCTTTGTTTCGATGTTATTTATTGTACAGCTACTAGTTTCGGTGATTCAATACACCATCTTCAGGCCTTAACTGACGCTGGATTTAGCCCCCTCAGCATCAGTTAAGGCCTGAAGTTGGTGAACTGAATCGCCGAAACTGGCAGCTATATAATAAATAACATCGAATGCACAGCTGCAGTTGTTCCATATCATCCCTCAAATCTTCTATCAGAAGGATGGACATAAAAAAAAATGTGTATACGTTGTCTTCCTGTATGCATGATTTTGTGATTAGTGTTTGCACCACTTACGTCCCCACAAAAAATCAAGACATTATTCTGTTTATTTTATTTTTTCCACTACAAGGACTTGAAAAAACATCCTAGAAGTGAAATGTCTGCAATGTATCACTCTTGAAACGATTTGAAAGAATTAATACATTGACTGAATTGAAAGGCAAGCTAGAAGGTCAATTAACGGTAATAAGCACAAAAGAAAAATAGCTGAAATGAGAGCGAGAAACAGCTAAGGATTGAAACTCGTGGATATTCAATATCAGTGTTGACAGATGAGAGACTACTATCATTAGGATGATATTGAAATTTCAAGAGTGGTTTTATTCTTATTCCTCTAGTATAAGCTAGTAAAGTAAGAGTGTTCACAACAGGTGTGAAAATAAGAAGATCAGAGGCTGCGAAAGGTAATGGAGACACGAAAGGAACACCTGTTCAGTTACACCAATCTAGTAGTTGTACTTCATGATGTGAAAGGTTTTAGTTAGTTAGTTGTTTGTTCGTCTGTAGATCATTTACAAAATGGTATCAGACATGTCATCTTGATTGAAAAATGAAACAGTATTGCCGGACGGGGTGGCCGAGTTGTTCTAGGCGCTACAGTCTGGAACAGCGCGACCGCTATGGTCGCAGGTTCGAATCCTGCCTCGGGCATGGATGTGTGTGATGTCCTTAGGTTAGTTAGGTTTAAGTAGTTCTAAGTTCTAGGGGACTGATGACCTCAGAAGTTAAGTCCCATAGTGCTCAGAGCCATTTGAACCATTTTTTGAAACAGTATTCAAAACTTAATGAATTCATACAGACAGTAATGTTACCTTATCAGAAAGTACTTTTGCACTAGTAATTTGTATCATATCATTGGTCACTGCCCACACTACATACACACATACACACACACACACACACACACACACACACACACACACACACATATTTTTGGCTGGCATCTCAGCCTTGACGATACATTTCTGCAGAATTCTGCTTGTTGTCTATTGACCGACCGTAAAAGCGGCGTCAACGGCTCATCACAATGAACGACATGTTGAGCACAAGGAAACGGAAAGACGTTGAATCTTACGTCACATGTACTGGGCATAGAATGCCAGTTGTTCGTTATTAAATACTGTCATTATTTTACCATCCCCTACTCTGTGTTATCTACACAATCCTTGATCTTGTACTACGAATTATTTAAGATGTACGCTGCAAATGAATTTATAAATATTTGGATTTTTGTCTATCTTTAATCTCCTTGGACACCTCTGTTGTAGAAAAAGCGATTTTGTGCGTTTTGTTTCTTTACTCGAGGTAAATGTAAATTTAGTCTTACTCTTGTTCCATGACCATGAGAGCTGCTGTTTGTGGTACAGTTGCTAATGTCCACCTTGACGTGCATAACAGTGTAGTAGACATACACACGTGGTGCAGATAGAACCGTCAGGTGTGTAAACAGATCTTTACAGGGGTCTGAGTTACTGTTTTTAGTCATTTTTCTAACGACCTTTTTCTGTATAGTTTCAAAAATGTTTTCATGTTTTGTGTATAGAACCCCAAAAATAATTTAATAGCTGGGGTTCACAGGAATAACATGTAACTATAAAGCATTGGCTGGTACACACTGATGACAGGACTGTAAGGACATAGAACACAGATGGCGTTTTCTTTACTAGTACATTTGTGTGTTCATTCCACTTCAGCTGACAAATATTATTTCCTAAAAGTGTTATGTTCGCTATACAATCAATTATAAACAGCCTTAAGGGTATAAGTTAACTTCTGTACTATCAGTCCTGATGTTTTATCTGATATTACAGTGTTGCTGTCGAAAGCAGAAAGAACTTTTTCCCCATGTCTGGTATTCCCTGGAAAGTGTTTAATGTGTACATAAAAAACAATACAGGGCTTAAATGTTGCCCTTGCGGAAGCCAGTGGTAACATACTTGGGACCTGTATGTATCACTTCAAATTTTGTACTAAGCTTTTCAGATATGATTGGTACCAGTTACTGGCACTTCCTCTTATTCTTATGAAAGAATTTTGTGAGTATCAGTATATAAGGCCTTTAATACCTCTAAAAATATAACTGTGACACTTCATTCTTCTCTATTGCATCAAGTACCACTTTTGTATATACTGCTATGGTTGATTCTGTACGTCTACTACTCTGGAAACCTCACTGTGCTTCATTGAGGATGTTTTATTTAATCGAGTAATTCATTAATCTGTATTTCATAATGGATTTCACTATTTTTAACGATGATGACAGCAAAGAAATTTAGCTGTAGTTTTTTGTATCTTCTGCTTTACATTTCTTTAATAGAGGCACAATTCTTCCCTGTTTCAGATATTCAAGAAGTTACCTGAGATGAAGTATTAATTTGTTATGTCAGTTAACGGATTTCGTATATAGTCTATCCTCTGTCTAAGTAAACAGACCAGCCTTTCATCTGTGCCTGCTGTCTTCTTACTTTTTAATTTTTGTACTTCATCCATTGTGGTGAGGAACATTATTGTACATGCTGCATAATTTTTAATAGAATAATATTTGATATTGGGAATTTGTGTCGTAGTTTCTCTGATTTACTTTGTCTTAGTTATTTGGTGGAAGGGTACGTAAGACATATATTTCAGACTTAATCCGAAGCGATTATTGAAAGCGGAATAAAAAGCGAAACAGCTGCCATGTCTCTCCCATCTGTAATTGTGGCACCTTAAATTTGTTTCTTCCGCTGTCGCATGAAACGCCAGCTTCTGTAGCATTACCAGTACTTTTGTGCACAATGCCAGTGTAATAATTTTTACGTATACTGACAGACAGAACATATCTTCTGGATTTCATGACGTCGGCAGGTGAAAATATGCTCCAAGCTTATTACATATAGACAAGGCTGACATTTCTTGTTGTCTTATAATAAAAGATACATTCGTCTCATAGTAGTTTTATTTGTGATATTCACATATCCCATGTGAACCTTTCGTAATGTTCATGTTAATTCCGTATCTGTTATTATTAATACCTCCTGGTTACAAATATAAGAATCGTTAACTAAAAAAACACCTGAATCTCAAAGTACTGCATACAATGCAGTGACAACAGTTGTACGTTCTTTGCAATGACAATTTTTTTTACGGTGTTAAAGACAAAAACAGACGATCTCCTTAAAGCTACAATCATGAGTGACAGGGTGCAGTGGTTAAGACACTGGACCCTCATTTTGAACCCAGATTGAGAGTATCCTTGCTTTGCCTAAATCACTTCGAGTGAATGTGAGGATATTTCCATTTAGAGCAAATGGCTGATTTTTGTCACCATCCCTAATGAGATCGAGCACCTGCACTGGAATAAAGAGGATCCAAAGAGTGAAAACGTTTTTGAATTCCGACGAGAGTCCTCTCAGGCAAATATCACCCTGTACCGAGTTTTCACTGGAATTACGAGGGTCTTCTCGTTGACTTACTCAGTGAATCGCCTCCACCTTTCTTAAACCTCCATTTTGTGTTAAATTGTACTGTTAACACTGGTTTGTCAGGTAACGGTATTTAAATTCGCTCATCAATTTTTCAGTGATGAATGACTCTATTTTACTTGTATATCGTAATGTTCGTCTGTTGCAACAAAATGAGAGGATAGAGATGAGCGGATACAACGACCTACGTGTCGGCGCCAAATCACTTAACGCAAGCAGACGTGTGCTTGTTGTTGTTACAGATACTACATTATAATGTATGTATTTTAATTATTTAGAAAATGAGACAATCAGTTAACGATACTGATATTGAAGATATCAGATGATGTAAAAGTGTGAAAAATGAGAATAATACAGTTAATCTATTAATTTACGTATTAATATTATCGTGAAAAAATAAATGTTGCACGTTGTTGTTTCCTTTATCCAGTTACAATTCCGTAAGTTTCCTTGTGTATTTTTAACTCATGTCATGTCTAAGGTAGACAGAAGCTCACGTCTCATTGATGCAGCCCAGGTAGCGGTGGTCATCGAATCTTCTTGGCTCTGTCCAAAACATGAATGAATTTTAAAGGGCTAGCAGATACTGGTATTTGTGTAGGAAATGTCCCTTACGTCACAGCAAGGACATTGCTTTCCCTCTTATCACGTCTCGATAGCAGACACACAATTAAATATTTGGAAACAATTGTCTCAAATGACCGTGGGATGCTTCCCTCCCTAATGAGCTTTAAAGCCCTCGCTTGTTTACAAATATCACACCGCGAGTTGTAAACATTGAAATACCATATATCAGGAAGCAGTGAACCGAAATTCCTTCTGTGTCTCGATCCGGTGAACGTTGAAAGATAAACTCTGTGACTAGTGAAAGGTTCCGCGGGCTCTGATAGAATTTGACGTATCAAAACCACGTGGATCAGAGAGCGGTCGCTGAACCCACATGTCAACAGTCGGGATTATTGACCTACTTAAAACAAAACTCACACGTGTATCGTGTATCCTTGTTATCGGATGCGTGCAGACACATACAAGACAACTGCGCGTACCACGTAAAGCACGCAAAATAATGACCATAATACTGAGGGCACAGTAAATGCTACTGACGTATTAGTGTATCGGAAGCAATAGTGGAGTGCTCGAAGGAGGCAGGATGCAAGAAAAAGGAATTTGAACGAGATAATCAAAGGCTGGTGTGGCTTGAGGAAACTAAAAAAGATAAGATGTGAGATGCTTTTCCATACTGATTACAACGTGCCACGCATCTAATGCTTAGTGGTACACGTCTCTAGGTGCACACCCACTGATGAGCAGGATATCCCCCGCTCTCCGGGGGAAAAAAAAAAAGAAAAGGTTTTCGCAAATTGAACTCGCACTATTCCCGTCACATAGACATTTCCGTCAATGTAACGTCAGTTTGAAGAAACTCATAACGTGTAATGGGGATTAACAAATAGCAAGTGTAATCATAAAACTATTTCTACTGTTCACCGTTCTTCGCCTTACCACTGACAGTGCATAATGACTCCAACTTGCAATAGTTTTCAGTAGCGCTATACGTTCAATTTTCGTGCTTTATCTTGTGTTACAAGGGAGTAACTGCTAAAAATAAGAATACAGAAAATATTCGTAGGTCTCTGAACATTTCCTGCCTGCCATGTAGACAATACTTTCTCGGTACGGTACACTGTATGTAATACTTGGTTATTGTAAAGTCTAGCACTGGCATGTTGGATGTTCCATAAAAGCACTTTTTCAATAGTTTTCAGGTTTTTTAATTAGACATTATACTTCCCTCTTCGTTCGCTGCCACTCTTTTCGAGGAATTAGTGTATTCCATCTTCCCACGCCGCCCATTGACTCAGATCCTAGATAAATTCTTATCATTGCTTCTTCGATGTGTAAACTTACACCCTTTTTAAACCGAACACTTTGTTCTTGGTCTTCTACGTTTGTTCACCTCCTTATTTTTTATACATATTGTACATTACTCGTATTTCCTTACAATTTATATACAAATTTTTCTGAGTATTTTATACATCTTGCATCATTTTACTTTGTCGAACACTTGTTGTAGGTCAAGAAATGCTATGTGTGGCTGTTGCTTTTCTAAGACTTGGTTCCACTGTCAAACACAGTGTCAGAACTGCCTCTCTGGTGAGGCTTACCTAAAGCCAAACAGATGGTGATCTAGCAGATCCTCAATTATCTTTTAACATCTAATAAAGAATCTACAGAGCATCCGTTTAAGTCCCGTGACCTTCCTACTATTTGAGATGTTTTTCAAGTCTGCCCTAATTTAAGAATATTTCTATATCTGCTATTTTCACATCAGTTCGACGTTCGAACGCAGGGACTGTATTATGATCATGGGACTGTATTATGAGTCTCGGAAGGCAGAATATAACATTTCTGATTTTATCATTCTATCAGCTAGCTTTTATCCATTTCTACATATGAAACGGAAGATCAGAGCTGAAAGTCTCGCCGATGGTGTGGTCATTAGCTACGCAACATAGCAGAACTTTCCTTGTTAAGGAAACGATCCCGGTGTTCACTTCAGTGACTTAGAGAAATCACGTTGAACCTAAGTCTGGATGGTCACACATCGATTAGGACAAATCTTTTGGAAGAGAGAAATGGGATATAGCCTATAAACCCAATGAATAAGACCTCCTTGGACGACCTATCGTTAGGGTAATGTCAGATAACGTAGGTGTCGAATCTCTTTTTTTTCTGGAAGGATTTGTTCAGTTTCTCAACCACAAGAACATTTTCCAACATGATGGTTTACTTAAGAACCAGCTCGACAAAACTTTTATCAGTTACGGTTCACAGTACGTATTCAGACTGGTGAATGTCAACAGCAACTACACTGTTTCAGAGACAAACAGGTCACCACTATGTAATGCGGTATTTAGCACCAGTATAAAAGGAGACGGGGAGTATTGTTTTGTCAATAGATAAACAGTAACACCAGAATGGGTCAGTGACTTCGCACGTCACTAGTCGTTGAATGTGACCTGAGTTACAAACCCATCAGGGATATACCAACCTTCTACGCCAAGACCAGGCAGATCTTAAGTACTGATGGGCAGACAGGAACGGTCGTGCAATGCGGAGGGTAATTGCATGAAATTACCAGAAGGAAACACTGCTAAGATCCAAAGTGTTCCTAGCAGTCCAGCTAGCGCAGTGACTTTGGATTCGGAGTTAAAAAGAATGGGATGCAATGCTCGAGCAGCTCCTCGTAAACCAAGGATTTGCGTGGTCACTGCTAAGCTTGAGGTGGTGTAAAGAGTGACACCAAAGGACAGTGAATGACTGCAAACGAGTGATTTGGAGCGGTGAATCACGCTATATCCTTTAGAAATCCGATGGAGGAGTTTGTGTTTGGCGAATGCCTTGACATCATATGTAGTGTCAACACTAAGGAACGGAGGAGTTGGTGTAACGGTGCGGGTGTATTTTTCGTGGTTGTGTGCGTGGTCATCTTATTGCGCTTAAGTAAACACTAAATGCTTTGGGACTGACAGCACTATGTACTGTGTACAGCAGAGGAGCATTCAGATACGATGATTTTGTGTATGAGGAAGACGATGCACCCCCTCGTAAAGGAACGTCTGTGAGGCAATGGTGTGTGGGGAACAACATGCCTGAAATGGACTGGCTCGCCCAGAGATCCGATCTGAACGCAACTGAACACCTTTGGGAACGCCAACTTTGCTCAAGACCTCAGGTCCAACATCACTGGTTTCGGCTCTTGAGGAAAAATCAGCTGATATTCTTCCACAGACTTTCAGGTATCTCATTGAAAGTGTCCTCAAATGAGTTCAAGTTTTTAATGGTCTACATACCCCATATCAGTGTCTAACAAGAAGTGTCAGGGTACTTCGATCAGATAGTGTACATAGTCAAATATGTAATAAGATTATTTGTATTCAGTTGGTTTAAAACTTCATTCTGGTGAGTAGAGTCACGTCTCTGATTAAAGCAAGCTGATGGTGTTGCTAGCACCAAATACACTCATGTTCAGAAAAAACAGAACACCCTGAACGACTAGACGTAGGACGTTAATATTCACGGGTCATTTATATTAGTATATTTTGCGGAAATGATTAGCATTTGAACCATTAGCATTTGAACCACGTCGGCCAGCGGGTTCAAAGTCAACATCGATATTGCATTGCAACACCACCTATCCGTAAAATGTAGCTGCTGCTCTCATTGTCGCTGCAAACCGAAGGTAATGGATCAGTGTGACTTGAGCAGACGTGTAGCATGCCTTGCAGGAGTATGCGCGAAACGTACCGTCAGATCAGTGAGTCTGAAAGAAGGGCGCATTATTGGCATAAGAGAATGTGATGCATCCGTCCAGAAAATTGCTGCTCATGTGGGACGAAGTGTTTCTGCAGTGCAACGGGTGTGTGCAGAACGGCTAACAGAAGGCCGTGGAACACGACGAGACTGGTCAGGTCGCACCACCCAGACCATCCCCCGAGAAGATCGACACCTCATCCGAATGGCATTGCAGGACAGATCTGCGTCTTCCTCGGCCCTGGCGCAACAATGGAGCACACACACCGTACACTATCAGGGTTGACAGTACATCGCCGTTTATTACGGCATGGATTACGTGCACGTCGTCCTCTTCTCCGCCTACCTTTGACGAACGTGCAGAAACGTGTTAGACGGCAATGATGAATGGAACGACGTCACTGGGAACAGGAATGGCATCAAATAGTTTTCGTACGAATCCGGTTCCCTTTGTTTGAAAATGTGGGCTTCATTTTTATTCACCGCAGACAGGGCAGCGCCATCACAGTTACTGCATTCGCACAAGACATGTATCACCAACCCAAGGCCTTGTGGTATGGGGTGCCACTGGGTACAACCACAAATCGCAGCTGGTGCGCGTCCAGTGCACTGTCACCAGTGTGACCTATGTGAATGACATCCTGCGACTTGTAGCCATACCCTTTCTGCACAACACTCGAGACGCCATTTTTCACAAACGCAGTGCACGACCACATTTTCGTGCACAAACACTTGCCTTGTTGACGTCACAGGATGTCAGCCTTTTGCCCTGGCTCGCCGGATCATCAGACTTTTCACCAATCGATAACGAGTGAGGTATGGAGAAATGACGGGTGCAGCGCTGCGACCCAGTGTCAACCGCCACAGATGATCATTGGAACCAGGGGAATGCAGCATGGATGGCCATTCCACACAATTGGCACCCGTCGATACCATCACGCATAGAACAAGTTATCAGGGTCCATGGCGATCCCTGTGCCTAGTAGGCAACAGGACACATGCTGAACCGAGGTGACTGAAAT
The DNA here is from genome assembly GCF_021461395.2 of Schistocerca americana. Lineage (NCBI taxonomy): Eukaryota > Metazoa > Arthropoda > Insecta > Orthoptera > Acrididae > Schistocerca > Schistocerca americana. Next base: position 552,912,977 of record NC_060121.1, on the reverse strand, counting down.
ACTAATCATTTCTTCAGAACATACTAATGTAAATGTCCTTTGAATATGAACGTCCTATCTCTAGCCATACAAGGTGTTGTGTTCTTTCTGAACATGAGTGTAAAAAAGCAGTTAGTGAGCCATATGGCCAGTCGAATGCCTGGATTTTCAATACAGGTCGGTGCGTATGCGGATATGCGCAGTAATACTAGCTACCTCAATGATATGGAACACCTTTGGGAAGAGTTAGAACGTCGACTTTGCTCAAGACCGCAGCTTTGATAGAGGGCTGCGACGATGCAGACACCAAAGGGTGTATCTGCGGGTATCTCCCATAATGATAACTTTGTAGCTAAAAATCTTAAAAGACAGTGTCAGTAATACGATTTTTGTCAATTTTTACAGAAAGAGCGAATGATACTTGTGATTATTATATTTTAAGTCACTGTTATCGACCTTCTCGACGAAGTGACGCTATAATGCCTTAAATATGGGGTTTTCCGGAGACAGCAGGTGCGTTGTTGACGTCTGCAACAGACACAGATGGCGACGTAGCGGTCACCCAAATTTTCTGCTTCCGTCGTACCAACAGCTGCCTTACGTATGTGTCATTTCCGTTTCATCTGCATTAACAGAGGTCACTTGCGTAATTACTGGAATATGAAATAGAGCGACATGACAGCTATCCTAGAACACTCCATCTATTGAAATCTTCGCTTCACGGTCTCACACGTGTTGCCGTATCACACACAACATACGTAATGGTCGGTATAAACCCAGCAAATTTATCAGCTGTTTCGTTTCAATATACTGACAGAAAAAAAGCCGACACCAAAAAATAATAAATGTAGAATAATGCTATATCGGAAATACATTTGTCTAGGTAACGTATTTAGGTGATTAACATTGCAAGATCGCAGGTTAACGTAAGCGCGAGATAAACCATTTGCAAACGTGAAATACTGGTTCGTTAATAACCGGTGTAACCAACAAATTGTTGAATGCATGCCTGCAAACGTCCTTGCATTGTGTTGCACAGGTGACAGATGTCAGTTTGTGGGATGGAGTTCCATGCCCGTTGCACTTGGTTGTCAATGCAAGGACGGTTAATGCCGTTTGTGGATGACCGTGGAGTTGTCGTCCTATGTGGTCCAATACGTACTCGATTGGAGACAGATCTGATGTTCAAGGAGACCAAGGCAATACGTCGACACTCTGCAGAGCATGTTGGGTTACATCAGCGGTTATGTGGGCGAGCGTTATCCTGTTGAAAACCACCTCCTGGAATGAAAATTTACAGCCATGGTGTGTGGTATGACCACGAGAGTGCTCTTGCTGTCATGCAAAGTCGCAACCCAGAACATAACTCCAGGTTTAGATCCAGTGCGTCCGGCACGTGGACAGGATGGGCGCAGATTCTCAACTGGCGTCCTTCTAACCAACACACGGTCATCACTGGCACCGAGGCAGAACCAGGTTCCATCAGAAAACAGCAGACCTCCAATCTGCCCTCCAATGAATTCTCGCTTGACACCACAGAAGCCGCAAACGGTTCTCGTTTGATATCAGTGGAATGCACGCTACAGGTCGTCTGGCTCGAAACTGTCCTTGAAGTAACTGATTTGTAGCAGTTCCTTGTGTTATTGAGGTGCCAACTACTGCTCAGATTGCTGCAGGAGATGCAGTCCGATGCGCCAAAGCAACACGCCGAACAAGATGGTCTTCTCTCTCAGTAGTGCCACGTGGCCGTTCGAACTCCGGTCTTCTTGCGACTGTACGTTATCTTGACCACCGCCAGCAGAAATCATGTGCAGTGGCTACATTCCTGCCAAGCCTGTCTGCAATATCGCGGAAGGGACATCCAGTTTCTCGTGGCCCGATTACTACACGACCTCGTTCGAACTGAGTGAGGAGTTGATAATGGCATCTTTGTTTTCTTAAAGGCATTCTTACTAACATCAACTCACTACGTCTAGTCTCGAACTAACGCTCATGACCGTTAGTGTGTGTGTGTGTGTGTGTGTGTGTGTGTGTGTGTGTGTGTGTGTATTTAAAGCAAACGTGATATGCATCTTCCTAGCGGTGTTACTAGCGCCACTCTTATGCGACTGACGCGAAATTGGAATAGACGCCATCTTTCAGATGTAGAAATACGCCTTCCAACTTTCGTTTGTGTCACACTCCTTGTTGGTGTTGCAATTTAGTTTCCGTCAGTGTGTAGTTACAAATACACAATTCATCTCTTATTAAACTGAGAAATTTAACAAGTAAATATGCCTTAAAGTAATGGTGAATTAACGTACGTTTGATAAACTAACTTTACAATTAACATTTGACAATACGTAAGATGTGACAGAAACTTGTAACAATTCATTTGACTTCCCAATGTTGAGAAACGATAGTGCAGAAAATTTCACAAGATCTGTTTCAGTAACTATGATAGAAAGGTGTAAGTAAAGGAACGTATCAAGACTGTTGACATGAAAATGTGGTAATGATCGGCATATCCGTTCGCAGTTGAAGGGAACGCAAATTTCCGATGTCGACAGGCGAAATTTCAGGTGAGGTGCAAGTCTAACTTCAGAGCTTAAGGGCGCCGAACTGCTTTTAATATTCTAAGATCCGCAGATGCAGGCGCAGATGAAAGACTTGGGGATATGGACGAGGAATAGAGTCTTTCGGATGTGGTGCAGGTGAGAACAACATTAATCTCACTCTCGCAAACTTCTACTAATAAAATTCTGTCAATAATGTAATGTAGACATTTTGGGCTGTCGACTGTCAATTGCACAATGTATTCTTTGTCTTCACCACCCTTAAATAAAACTTATGATTATGAATTTCAGCATATTACGTTACACTTGAGAGCAGCTCTGAAGGGTTATCTACGATTGAGACCTCCTGCGAAATACATTAGTTCTCAGTTGAGGTAAAAACGTCGGGATTACTTGAACGAACGCATCAAAGGAGAAGCTGTGACGGGGTAATACAAGTCTAGATGTGTAAAAACGAAACAGAAGCAGTTATTAAAAACTAAATATATACAGCATCCTAACGATAGACAGTGCGGTGCTATGTTATGTACTACAGGGATTGGAAATAAATAAGAAAACATCACTATGAATGCATGACTGAACATAAAAGCAGGTGCATGTTACTCTGTTGTATTTTACCACGAACGGGACCTGTGCAATCTTCTCAGTACGTCACATGTGTCAGTCGTGTTCTGAACAGTATTGTGTGTAGTTGAGAGTGCATTATGTCGGAGCCAAGTGAATTCGAACATGGTCAAATAGCTGGTCATGGTTCCGTGTGTGCTTCCGTAACCGAAGGAGCCAAACTATCCGGTATTTCAAGGTACACCGTATCGAAAATCTATATCACATACAGCAGAAGCGGAAAAAAATGTTATCCGCCAAATCACAACGCGAACGAAAGTGTGTGTTGAGTTATCGTGATAGATGGCCATTGAAGAGGTTGGTGACGAAAAATGAGAGGACGACAGCTGCAAAAGTCACTGCAGAACTGAATATCGCACTCACGAACCCTGTCAGCTCCAAAAAGCACGAAGGTAGCTTCATAAAGAGGGATTTCAGGGCGAGCTGAAATTCGGAAACGACTAATCAGTGATGCAAGTGCCGGTAACAGGAAAACATGATTCTGAAGCCGTATAACCTTGCCAGTGGTGCACCTGGTCGGTCTAGTTTACGTCCCAATAGTGACACATGGCGAGGTTTCGGTGACGGTATGGGTTGCCATGTCACGGTATTCCATGGGCCCCACGGTTACTCTGCAACATCGCATTACTGCCAAGGATTACGTTATCATTGCAGCTGATGAGGCCCGTCCTATGGTACAATGTTTGTTCTCCAATAGTGATGCTGTGCTCCAAGTTCATAGGCCCCTCTTGACACAGTTCGCACCTTTCAGGACTCAAATGGTTCAAATGGCTCTGGGCACTATGGGACTTAACATCTGAGGTCATCAGTCCACTAGAACTTAGAACTACTTAAACCTAACTAACCTAAGGACATCACACACATCCATGCTCGAGGCAGGATTCGAACCTGCGACCGTAGCGGTCGCGCGGTTCCAGACTGTAGCGCCTAGAACCTCTCGGCCACTTCGGCCCGCCCATTCAGGACTGGTTTTGTGATTACGAGGATCAGTCGTCCATCACAGTCTCTATATCTCAGTATTTTTTAGCCTTTGTGGTGTATTTTGGACAGAAGGGCGTGTGGTCACCATCCATCTCCGTCCACGTTAACTGAACATGCCATGAATTTGCAGGAAGAATTGTACAGTATTCCCTTGAAAACCATGCATCACCTTCCAAACCTGACAAAAACCATCTGCTGCCGCCAAAGCAAAGGCCCAACTCCGTGCTAAATAACATGTCCAAACTCCTAAATCACCTAATCCAAATTCCCCTGCAGCAACTCCTTATGACAAACAACGTCCTTAGCTTAGAACAATTTGAATTTCCTGCCGGAGATAGCACCAAACAGCAAGCCATTCTCCTCGTAGAGCATATCTCCCAAGGAAAACTCTAAGGAAACAGTACCGCAGCGATCTCTCTAGACTATGAGAAAGCATTCGACCGTATTTGGCATGGCGCCCAGCAAAATAAATAAATAAATAAAATAAAAAAAAACATAGAAGCAGGAGTGGCACAAGGATCTGTGCTTGGGCATCTTCTATACCTTCTGTGTATAAACGACTAGCCTAATTTTCCCAGGGAACAAATATCTCTATATATGATGCATTGTATCCCAGTGGGAGTAACGTCAACAATATAACAGAAAAAGTAATTAGGTGGCGTAACATTTGGAAGACAAAAGCCAACCCTTCCGAGGTCATCAGTCGCCTACAACTTAGAACTACTTAAACCTAATTAAGGACATCTCACACATCCATGCCCGAGGCAGGATTCGAACCTGCGACCGTAGCGGTCACGCGGTTCTAGACTGAAGCGCCTAGAACCACTCGGTCACTCCGGCCGGCAGCCAGTCATCAACATCCAGGTTATTAACAGAGATATTCCCTAGAAAGACGCAGTTCTATAACTAGTGCTTAAGACTGAGAAGCACTTAAAATTCAAACAGCATGCCATAGAGGTTCGGCATATCTTTTCCAACTTTACCCTCTACTGAAAGGAAGGGGTCTTACAACTGCAGCCGAAATCAAACTCTGGAGAACCATCATTCTGCCTGTCGTCCTCTTTGGCTGGGAAATCTGGAGCTTGGCAGCAAATGCTAATCTAACAAAAGTTGAAACTCTGCAGAACAAGACCCTTCGCCTCATTGCAGATAAGGTATACAAGCTATGAAGAAATAAGAACAAAATTACGACATACAACCATATATCCGATCATTATACAATAATCATCAAACTTCTATGAATCATCACCTCACTATTCCGTCTCATCAGCTCCCTCGGCCAAGAAGACAACAAAATTTCAAAACCCCAAAATTACATTATTTTGACAATTTAGGAAGTAAAAATCAGAAATAAATAAGCTTCTTATACACGTCACAAAAACATGATACATCGGGGAAGACCCCTGAGCAACATACTAGCAAAACTAGCCCATAAATAAACCCAACGAACTGAGAAAAAGACAGCGTCACTGGACGCTGGTTCTTACAGAAGCACTAAGCGTTGAGCCAGCCAATTCGATGTTCGTTGTATTTATCCATTCAGAGGCGACAGAAAGCTGTTTGCAACAGCAACGGCTTTCCCACGCCGTAGTGGATATGGTAGACTTGTTCTTACACACGCTAACAATTGGTAGAAAAGCTGCTACCGCTCTCCTGCCTTTAGCACGCGCATTCTTGTATTTAAATCCTCAGTGCTCGATCTCACCTGCTCGGCAGCGAAATGAAGAGCTCCGCGGTGCAACTTTGTCATTTATTGGCGGTTGATGTATGTCGGCATTCCGGCTATACCTGCCGCTAAAAGCGATTAGTGAGTAAGCGTGTTGCGGCGCTTACTGCCACAAACCACTCAACAGCGGAGCTAAGGGCCAGAGCCTCCATCATCTGACAGGCGCCCGTCTCACGAGTACGACATAAAGGAGATGTTTTAGATCTTTACTGCCATGATGTGACGCTTTTTACTGATGAAACGGCTCGCCTTTGTATTCCGAGGCGGCGTTTACGTCCCGCGGAGCTGGTGTCATTAATGCGGAGCAGAGCGCACGGGGCGGCGCGGCACGGCGCGCTGTTTCCCGGTTGCCATCGAAGCTCGTTCCATAAATTGAAAGGCCCGATAGCATCGCGCCAGGAATGCGGCGCAGCCTCTGCCGCCGCCGCCGCAGAAACCGCCGCCGCCCCAGAGCAATCTGGCGGCCGACCAGGGAACACCCCTACAGCCGTGACCTGCTGCAACACAAAGCAGTCACAAAACTACTCTTCACTCAAACAATTTGTGTTTATCTATCAAGGTTTTTTAAAAAAACCTAACAGTTATGAGGACTTTTTCTTTGTTTTGATCCATATTCTACAGCTGTGAACATGACTGTATTCAATAAACACGAAGTTTGCATAAAAACGCCTTCAGTTACAATTTTTTCGTGTTTTATTAAATTTTGGTATGCATTTCACCTCACTCAAGAGCGAATATAAATTATATATTAGACGATTTTCACCTGAAGATGGACCCGCAGGTTCCGAAACGCCTAGTCTAATAAAATGAAACATGAGAAAAATTGTGACTGGAGGTGTTTTTATTCACACTTACTGAGTGGTTGTGACGTACATTATACATTTATCTCCATTTCCACGTATAATATTATTATAAGGTGTCTGTGTCTACAAGAAGAGATCGGCTGATAGGACACATCCTGAGGCATAAAGGAATCGTAGTGGAAGTGGGGGTGTGGGGTGGGGTTAAAAATTGTAGAGAGACACCAAGGCTTGAGTACAGTCTCTCGGCCTAGTCGTTTAGTCGATTTCAACTCTCCGTGGCACCGTGAACTAAGCCCCGCCAATTTTTTCTGTCCTCCTCTTTCTTCCGCAGACTTTCCAGACACGAATCCAGTACTTCTGTGATGCTATCAATCCTACTCATTCTTTACCACCCTCTTCTCCTTGTGCCTCAGGTCAGCACCAACATTAAAGTCTTTTCTAGCGAGTATTGTCATCTCATAATATGCCCAAAGGTGGTCAGTTCTTGTCTCAGTATCACAGAGTAAATCGAAGAAAGGCGAAAATAATGAGAAGATGATGATGTTTGGTTTGTGGGACGCTCAGCTGCGCGGTCATCAGCGTCAGACTGACATAAAACAGGGAGGGTTTTAAACCATTCTGTTTGCCAGGAAACCAAATAACTCTGAAATAGATGAAAGATGTAGATTATAAAAGAGATCCCTGCTTTCAGTATTCACACTGACGCCAAAAATGTTACGTTAAGGAGCGACATTGATTTCCTCACGAAGTTAATTTTTCGCGCAAACGCCTCTATAGTCCCTCAGAATGAAGTGACGACCTCCACGCATTGCTTAACACGTATTTCTTGCAGTACTTATGGGTATTGTAGTTGTAAAGATATATTCTACTTTTCACGCTCTCTTTGATAATATATACCCAACAATTTGAAGAGAGAGCTAGAATAGCGTCCGTGCAAGCAAGACTGAACTCTTCGACACTCAACTTGAAAAATGCTCTTAGTTATTCAACACAATGAAATAACAGTCACAGAGCAACAAGTAGCTAGGTCGTAACCCGTCCGTGTGGGGTCAACGTCCGGTAGATCCCAAAACAAAATGCTGCACTTTAACTAAATACCTTGATATCCAACGCCAAGGCGTCGTTTGCGACAGCAAAGTCCTCCAATACCGCTACCAGTACCCGAATTCACAAGCAACGTCGGGTTTTCACGATAAACTGATTGAAGATCCAAAGTGCTGTGGCACTATCGATGCAGGTATTTAAATAATAGCCATAAACCGGAGTCTGGGACACCACCGTGACTGTCAGCGACTGTGCCGTGTCGACATCGATTTCTGAGTCAGAGCCTGAGTTGCATTAGGTCAGGTTAAAGGAAAGGTCAAATGCTTATTCATGAGACAGTGTTCGGTCTCTGCTGACTTTTCCAGATTTCTGAACTGGATATGCCGCTGTTGTTCGTCGCAGTATCTCTGCAAGTGAGACTTGATAATAGCAAGGAATATCACGAGTACGTGCAATCTGCGCCCGTACTCTCCTTCAACATCGCGTCAGTACTCTTCAGTGACCTTAAAAGGACGTCAATAATCTCTTGTGTATGATACGCTTAATTTTACTCTACCTACAGCTAGATAAATACACTGTGTGTATCTCGGAGACCAATGTATTTCGGATAGCAATTCTTACCAATATTAGTTAGTGATTTCTAACGGAGAAAGGGAAAGTATCGGTCTATATCGTAGATGCTCTAACCTCGTATCTCAGTCCATTGTTCCTAAGCATGGTATACCGTCTGTTATATGCCTTTATATAAATTTATATTTCAAAATTAAGTATTTTGAAATTACTGTCGGCCACATCTCTTCAGGGAGGTACTCGACAAATCGGTGAGAACACCAGTGAGTCAATTCCAACCGTTCTAGCTACGGACCGAGACTCGAACTCGGGACCTTTTCCTTTCGGTGGCAAGTGCTCTACCAACTGAGCTATCCAAGCACGACTCACGACCCATCCTCACAGCTTTAATTCCGCCAGTACCTCGTTTCCTATCTTCCATACCTCACAGAAGATTTCCTGCAGACCTTGCAGAACTAGCACTCCTGGAAGAAAGGATAATACGGAGACATGGTTAGTCACAGCTTGGGGTATGTTTCCAGAATGTAATTTTCACTCTACAGCGGAGTGTACGATGGTATGAAACTTTCTGGCAGATTGAAACTGTGTGCCAGACCGAGAGTCGAACTCGGGACCTTTGCCATTTGCGGGCTAGTGCTCTACCATCTGAGGTAGGTCTGCGCTACAGCTACTGTGAAGTTTTGAAGGTAGGAGACGAGGCACTGGTGGAACTAAAGCTGTGAGGACGGGTCGTGATCCGTGGCAGGGTAGCTCTGATGGTAGAGCACTTGGCACCGAAAGGAAAAGTTCCCGAGTTGCAGTCTCGGTCCGGCACACACTTTTAATCTGCCAGGAAGTTTCATATCAGCGTACACCCCGTTGCAGAGCGAAAATTTCATTCAGGTTTTAGATTATGGGTAAAGTTTGTTCGAAGCTGCTAAGTGCTCTCATTCTCAACTACTGGACGAAAATATCCGGGTTAATTTGCGCCCCGTGAGTTACGCTCCCTCAAGACATGTACACAGTTTCTAATTTTAATGCTCGTCCTATTGTATTCAACCTTTAAACCCTCATTAGTGTAATGACTTTATGATCCAAGTTTGGTGAGGCCAACATAATAACTGTTTGAGTAAAGATAGTACTTATTAGTGTTTCAGTTACAAACAAGTGTAGAACTTCAAAAATGGCTCTGAGCACTATGGGACTCAACTGCTGTGGTCATAAGTCCCCTAGAACTTAGAACTACTTAAACCTAACTAACCTAAGGACAGCACACAACACCCAGCCATCACGAGGTAGAGAAAATCCCTGGCCCCGCCGGGAATCGAACCCGGGAACCCGGGCGTGGGAAGCGAGAACGCTACCGCACGACCACGAGATGCGGGCCAAGTGTAGAACTGCTCTACAATTATTTTCCTTTATCTTAGGCCCTGTTTATAAGTTAATGTGGTAGTAAATAAACATTGAATAAATATAATGCTACTCTTTGGTCAAATAATTACCATGTAAAACATGTCAGCTTGTAACTGAAGAACTTCAAGCATTAGTTTTAAACCTTTGCAAACAATGTACATCAGGCTATCTAATAAATTTAAGAAACTCTGAAGAAAACGGAAAAATTACTCATAGAGTTACTAATTATTTCACTCTTGGCACTTATTCACAGTTCTTGCACCCAATTTCAATGTGTTCAGGATACCTTTATTTCTTACACTTGCTGCAGTGATGTTTCATTTTCCTGTCTTGTTTTGACGCACATGTACGACATCGGGCGCTTGGTCCTGTTGCAATCTTTGATCCACTTTGCAGATCTCGGAAATCCTCTTATGCAGAAGAAGAGGAATATTTGTCATTGCTGCTCTAGGAAAAAGATCATTTCTTGTAAGGCCGTTTCCTACTTCAGTGAGAAACACACAAATCTTAATCAGACTGCAATGATACAGAGTTAAACATACCAACAATGTTCTGGCACTACGAAGTTAGTGTGGTTGGTTTAGAGGACCGTGTAATGCCGTGCTCACTATACAACAGCCTTTACCGAACTGACTAAATTGCGGCTCATAAACTAATGTGAATAAGAAAGGTACACAGCAAAACATGTCGCACACTCCATTGGTAGAAAAAAGTAATCAACGATGTTGAAGAGGTCGGTCTGTGACACTGTACCGCACTAACAGAGGGTAAAACTTAGATTTTACCTCTTAATGAATAGATTATGACAACATTTTTAAATATGGTTAATGATTTTAAAAATAGTGAAACTCAGATTTTTGTTGCCCTTGGAAACCTTTAGATAGGTAACCTGCAAATGAGTCCAGGTGACCATAGCCATTTAGTGGTGTACACTGACATGACAGAAGTCATAGGACAGCGATATTCACATATACAGTTGGCGGCAGTATCGCGTACGCAAGATTTAAAAGGGCAGTGCATTGACGCAGCTGTCATTTGCACTCATCTGGTTCATATGAAAAGGTTTCCGACGTGATTGTGGCCACACAACGGAAAGCAACAGGCTTTGAACGCGGATGGTATTTGGAGCTAGACGCATGGGACATTACATTTTGGAAATCCTTAGAGAATCCAGTATTCCGGGACCCACAGTGTGCCGAGAATAACAAATTTCAGGCATTATCTCTCACCACGGGCAACACAGTGGCCGGCGGTCCTCTCATAACGACAGAGAGAAGCTGTGTTTGGGTAAAGTTATCACTGATAACAGAAAAGCAGCACTGCAAGAAATAACCGCAGAAGTCAGTGTGGGACGGACGACGAATGTATCCTTTAGGACAGCGAGGCGGAAGGTGTTAATGGGCTCTGGCAGCAGACGACCGACGCGAATGCCTTTCCTATCAGCATGACATCGCCTGCAGCGCCTCTCTAGGGGTCGTGACAGTATCTGTTGGATCCTTCGAGACTGGAAAACTGTTGCCTGGTCAGATGAGTCCCTATTTCAATTGGTAGGAGCTGATGGTAGGCCTCGAGGGTGACGCAGATCCCACGATGGCATGGACCCAAGTTGTCAACAAGGCACTGTGCACGCCGGTGGTGGGTGCTAATGATGTGGGCTGTGTTTACATGGAATGGACTGGGTCCTCTCGTCGAACTCAACAGATCATCGACTAAAAAGACCATTTGCAGCTATTCGTGGAGTTCTTGTTACCAAACAACGATGAAATTTATTCGGAGGATTATGAACCATGGCAACGGGCCACAGACTGCAACTCGGGAGCTTTTCGTTTCGGTGCGAAGTGCTCTACCGTCTGAGCTACCCAACCACGAATCACGAGCCGTCCCCACAGCTTTAGTTCCACCAATAAGTCGTCTCCTACCTTCACATAAGCTGTAGCGCAGACCTACCTCAGATGGCAGAGCACTTGTCTGAAAATGGCAAAGGTCCCGAGTTCGAGTCTCGATCTGGCACACAGTTTTAATCTGCCAGAAAGTTTCATACCAGCGTACACTCCGCTGTAGAGTGAAAATTACCTTCTGGAAACATGCCCCAAGCTGTGACTAAGCATGTCTCCGCATTATCCTTTCTTCCAGGAGTGCTATCTCTGCAAGGTCGGAAGGAGATCTTCTGTGAAATTGAAGAACATTATGAACAGTGCGAGCGAATGATTTTGTCACCCATCGAACATTTATGAGACATAATCGAGATGTCAGTTCACACACGGCACTGGCAACATTTTCGCAATTACAGACGGCTATAGAGGCCTGGCAACATTTTCGCAATTATAGACGGCTATAGAGGCAACATGGGTCAATATTTTTGCAGGGGACTTCCAAGGACTGTTGATTCCACGTCACGTCGAGTTGCTGCGCTACGCCGGGCAAAAGGAGGGACATTAGGAGGTATCTCACAACTTCTGTCACCTCAGAGCAGAGGCCGAAACAACCTGATGAATTCAGCGAGGAAGTACGTTACGTGGAGCAGCTGGATCCATGCACTAAGCCTGGTAATTCCACTCAGCGCAGTTTTCCAATTTTAGGTGCGTATTGTAGGAACAATTACGAGACTGAGGTTGTCATAAGTACACACGCTCCTACGAGGAGTGCGTTTGGTTGCCTGGCGACAGTACCAGCTGATTGTCATTGAGAAGGCAATAGGCGAATAGTTTCGTAACGTGGCGGCGCGGTGGCTGCCGTCAAAAGGGCGAGCGACACTGCAGATCCGGAGGGCCGCACTGGGAGCGCGCGTGCTGGCCGCCGCGCCGCCGCGCCGCCGCCGGGTCACCACATGCGGCGCCTTATCGCCCGCACTCGCTCTTAATGAATGACCGTGCCATTAACAAACACCGCGCCCGTCTTATCAGCTCGGAAATTGCTGTCCGATACAAATGGAAACATTCTCCTGACTGAGACATTCATTTCATAACCTTTATCTGTTCCTCGATTGTTATCTAATACAAGCACGCAAGGGCAGAGATCTTAATTAGCAGCGTAATCGTGCCATCGTTTCTTTATCTGGATACAACTGGTCACTTGAAAAGCGCGCCGCTGCGTTTTAGCGGGAGTTGTAATTAAAGAGCAGCTACTCACGGTGATCCATTGTGGGCGAAACTTGGTTCATATGCTAACGCTTTTTTGCGGTACCGAATTATGCAGAAAAAAAGTAGTTGCAATTTTGGCGACCAGGTGCAAATCTGGCGCTGTACAACATCTCGCCTTCGGTGCTCATGTTGAAGAAATTGTGTAAGCGGCGGTTGATAATAAAATCAACATTATGCCTTTCTCATTTGTCTGACCTTTTCTATCCGTGCAGTCATAAAGCATCGACTTCACACAGACCAACGCAGCGCCGCGAACGGCATAAAGAAGGCTCTGAGGCGAGCGCAAATGGAAAGAGTGGACAGTGCCACACCTACAGGACGACAGAGTTAATAGCCTTCTGTCAAATCTGACTTAGAATGAGATTTTCACCGAGACTCGAACTCGGGACTTTTGCCTTTCGCCGGCAAGTGCTCTACCATCTGAGCTACCCAAGCACGACTGACGCCCCGTCCTCACAGCTTTATTTCCGCCAGTACCTTGTCTCCTACTTTTCAAACTTTACAGAAGCTCTCCTGCGAGCGTACCAGAACTAGCACTCCTGGAAGAAAGGATAGCACTCCTGGAAGTCTCGGTCCGGCATACAGTTTCAATCTGCCAGGAAGTTTTATATCAGCGCACACTCCGCTGCAGAGTGAAAATCTCATTCTGGAAACATCCCCTAGACTGTGGCTAAGCCATGTCTCCGTGACTCGAACTCGGGACCTTCGCCTTTCGCGGGCAAGTGCTCTATCATTTGAAATACCCAAGCACGACTCACGGCCCCTCTTCACAGCTTTACTTTCGCCATTGCTAAGCCATGTCTCCGCAATGTCCTTTCTTCCTGGAGTGCTAGGTCTGCAAAGGTCGCAGGAGAGCTTCTGTGAAGTTTCGGAAGTAGGAGACGAGGCACTGGCGGAATTAAAGCTGTGAGGACGGGGCGTGAGTCGTGCTTGGGTAGCTCAGATGGTAGAGTACTTGCCCGCAAAAGGCTAAGATCCCGAGTTCGACTCTCGGTCCGGCACACAGTTTTAATCTGCCAGGAAGTTTCATATCAGTGCACACTCCGCTGCAGACTGAAAATCCCATTCTGGAAACATCCTCTAGGCTGTGGCTAAGCCATGTCTCCGCAATATCCTTTCTTCCAGGAGTGCTAGTTCTGGTAGGCTCGCAGGAGAGCTTCTGTAAAGTTTGAAAAGTAGGAGACAAGGTACTGGCGGAAGTAAAGCTGTGAGGACGGGGCGTGAGTCGTGCTTGGGTAGCTCTGATGGTAGAGCACTTGCCCGTGAAAGGCAAAGGTCCAGAGTTCGAGTGTCGGTCCGGCATACAGTTTTAATCTGCCAGGTAGTTTCAAATCTGACTTAACCCGCCGCCCGTCGCTGGTCAGGCCAGTTAGGTCGCAGACTTCGAGAGCATCGGTACTGAGTAATAGGAAAACGATACTTAACCTGCGCTGTGCGAGTAATAATAGACAGTCAATGTAATCGGATGTAGGAGGCGCAGGAAGCCACCTCATAACGAGAGGTTAAGTTTCTTTCCTTTTTAGAAATAAAGAGTTCCATTAATCTGAAAGTATTACAGATGATTTTGGATTCCTGCCACTGGTCATCGCAACTTCTCTCCTTCCTTGTGTGTGTCGGCGCGACTCCCACAGTTGCCGATGCAACACTGTACGCGCCCAGTTCCTAATCCATTACGTATGGAAACATCTCTATACGTCTTTCTTGCATTCACAGCGTCAGATTTGCAACTGGTGGCCTAAATTGGAACTAATTTTTTGCCGGCGTAAATCGGTTCCGCAATAACGCATTAGAATATGTACCAAGTTTCGCTAACCGTGCGATAATTGCAGCCAACACGAGACCTCCGCGAGTAACTGAACTGTAATTACAAGCACCCGGTATTTTGTACGTTTCTCTCTTCTACCTTGGATGCAAGTGCTTCTATACCCACCTCCGCATCAGGTCGAGACCTGAGTTACATGTAACCGGTTCGATTCATGGCGATGCCAGTCTCCTCCGGCAGGCCTTTTAAACGAAGAACTCTCGCATATTCTGCCGGATGAAAGTGCTTGGTACGAGTTTTGGGTATTTGACCAATGCTATCGGATGAAGTGAGGAAGTGTTTAACTTCTTGTGGCAGTGGTCCAGAGTCAAGCACAATTTTTTTAAGGACATTATGATTGTTTTCCACTGTAAACGCTACTTATCGATGAAATCCACTATTGAAATTCCGGCTGTGTGTCCACTATGAAGTGGAACACGATCTTCGCAGTACTCCGCCTGATACTGGTCACAGGCTGACGTACCAGTATTGGAATTTTTGAACAAATGATTTTTACAGTCGAATTCGAGCCGTATCCACACCACCAGATGTAACACGGCTGTACGCCGGTAAACAGACCTCAAGTTCCGCTCATATCGCTTACAAGTGTATAGCCATCTTACATGTGCTGTAGCGGATACTGGTTCGCTTTTCCATGATATTTTGTCTAGTAGTATAAGCTCAGCCATCATGTTACCATAGAAGACATGATGATGGCATAACAGAATACCCGAACCGGTTGCCACTGGAATAAATCAGGGATGAAAATACAGCTGTTGATTTATTTATTGCTGTTGTAACTAACCGGTTACTACGGGTTATTCCTCGTTATTGGGAATGGAAATACTTATTGCTTATGAAATCAACGTGAGAAAAATAGGGTCGCCACCGACTCAAACCATACAACTAATCAAAGATTTGGTCGAGTCGGAAAATAAATTAATTTGATCACAGACCAAAAACTCACAAAAATGCATACGTTGTGAGGTCGCTCACAGCGGATACGATGTAATTAATAGTATTGCCCGTGCGCTGTTCACGACAATCAAACATTTAAAATAAAATAGAAAATGCATGAACACTGCATAAGATCAGCTCCCAGCAACACACCTGAAAATATGACTTAATCTAAAGCATTTGTTATAAAATACAAGAGGAGACTAATCACTGGAGCTGTGCATAAGGAAACGCATTGGATCTGCTAAGGGGAAAGCTACGAGGTGAGTGGCTTAGGCGCAAAAACGTAATCTCGGAACACAAGAGAAAATTGTAGATAAAATCATTTATTCCTAAACTAAGGATGTGAGGCATGTACACGATTCCTGATAACACGTGGTTTGTGGAGGCACAATTTCTAGGTATAGTGCCAAATTCCAACAATATCACATCATACAATCATGTTAACATTTTCTAAAACAAACATGCGATCGGACAGTTATTGATGCCGGTAGCCCAACAACTATAATGTTCTACCACGTGGTTGGCTCCCCACGGACGAAAGACACGGAAAGTAAGGAAAATTTACGAGAAGGCAAGGCTCTAAATATTTAGAAAGGTGAAAGCTTATACAGGCACAGCTGAAAGCAAACAGACATTCATACAGAAGCGAGTGCTCACTTCTTATCGACACCTTTGTGTGGCGCTCTTCCGGCGGATCCAAGTCTGCTACAGAAATTTGCTAAAAGAAAAATCTGCCAAAGTTTTGCATTCCTTGCTGCGACAAGGCAAAGCAATCTTCCAGATTTGAAAAGCGAGACCAAAGGCTAACAGCTCTCCCCTCGCCAAGTAACAACGCGCCACGCGGTCAGTCTAACTCACCCTTCTTCGACTGGAGCACAGCTGTGGACGCTTCCCGTACCGGCGGCAGACTGCCTCCCGCTTCTCCAGCCTCTTCCACGCTCCGCGTGGACCGGAAAACCCCAAGATTCCATTTCCGCCACCAACATAACGCAGGTGGATTTCTCACAAGTAGCGGAAACCTCTTTGCCGACTTGACCACTACGAGAGTTGGCTAATCTGTACAACTGCTGCTGAATCTGTACGACTATAGCAGACTTTCTGCAGCAGACTACGCCACCGCTAGCAACGTGACACACAACCACATTCATTCAATCACACTACTATGAGAGTAAAGAGAATAGAGAAACAAGGAAAAGAAAGAGAAATGGTAATGAAAATGGGCTACCGGACTAATGAAAGGTGGCTACAGGACCCTTTCACTGTTTACATGAAAAATATAAGTTTCAATTTCTGAAAACATGTGATATAACTTACAATGAAAAATCATTCTTCTTACAAAATATTGTTCTGAAATTCAGGTTTTTAAAACTTACTTATTTTCATGAAAACAATAAAACCACAAGATTTAATACAAACAGCTGGTGCTATCGTCTGTTACCGTAGCAGGGCCATCTGGCTCCCTAGTTCTGCTCGATACATACCGGCTCAAGCCGGTAATCCTCGTGACAATGACGCTACGTTTGCAACCGCTGCCAGCCGCAGCATTCAAACAGTTGCATTGTAGCTGCTTGGTGAAGCGGAAGTTTTGGGCGTATACTGGTATTCCCCGCGCGTCGCATGACGTTGCTCATCCACTGTCACGCTCACTGGTGCTGTCGCAGGGGCAAACCATAGCTACGTTGTGATTTCATACGCGTGTACTATTTTAAATCTTTGGTGCATACTTGTGCAATGAGTTAAAAACATTCCTTGAGATTTGCCGGAAAGTAATTCCGAAGCGTTCCGGCCGAATTTAAGCCCTGGTGTGTTGTTGTTGTTGCCGGCCAGAGTGGCCGTGCGGTTCTAGACGCTGCAGTTTGGAACCGAGCGACCGCTACGGTCGCAGGTTCGAATCGTGCCTCGGGCATGGATGTGTGTGATGTCCTTAGGTTAGTTAGGTTTAATTAGTTCTAAGTTCTAGGCGACTGATGACCTCAGCAGTTAAGTCGCTTAGTGCTCAGAGCCATTTGAACTGGTGTGTTGTTCGTTCAGGGTTCTGCCCCTGGCGTTCATGGAGGGATACTTTCAACTCTAGGCTCCAGCACTTTTCCGTGGTTTTTCAGTCCCTGTCTGTGTCGGGGAAGGGCTAGGCATTACGTTATGCTGTAATGGATGTATAAATGCCAACGATATACAGAAAATGTCTGCAACCCGTGGTCTTGAGGTAGCGTTCTCGCTTCCCGCGCACGGGGTTCCGTGTTCGATTCCCGGAGGGGTCAGGGATTCTTCCTGTCTCGAGATGACTGGGTGGTGTTGTGTCGTCTTCTTCATCGTCATTCATCCCTATTACGGTCGGAGGAAGGCAATTGCAAACCACCTCCACTAGGACCTTGCCTGCTAGTCTCCTGCGGGTCTCCTGCATCGCCCCTATGCTTCTCGAAGTATGGTACCTCATCACCATCATATAGAAAATATCGATATTTTGTGAATACTGTAGTTTTACAATGATATCAATACATACTGTCGATAGGTCTACAATATCGATACACTTCCCTAATATATCGTGCTTTAAGGATTCAAATTATTTCTTTTAATAGGTACATACCATGTCAAAAAATTTAACAAAACAAAGATCCTTTTTTCCCATTATCACACTTCAGCTCAACTTTATGGGAAACAATTCTATTTAATTAATATATCTTTACTTCTTGACAATTTAGATATTTTATATTTTTATCTCTTCATTCTATACAACTTATTCATAAGTGCTTCCAGGGTTTCAGGAGACCATTGCACGAAAGCTGCAAGACGTACAGGAATCAAATATATATCGGAGGACATAGTGAGTAATACCCGTTTGGATGCTCTTGTAAATAATTTTTTTACTACCGGTTTCGTAGCTTAGAAGCCATATCACCTAGTTAGGTCTGGTCTTGCCTATACTTTTTACATTTTTTATTATCTTCTAGGCACTTTGGATGGATTGTGACCCTCGGTCTAATGGTTAACCGATTATGTTCGGCCTATTGTCGCCCTTTCCGGATTCACGGTAGGCGTTTTTCATTTTTGACTGTGTGTTCCACCGTTATTGGTTTTACACTGAGGTGAAAAA
The DNA here is from genome assembly GCF_021461395.2 of Schistocerca americana. Taxonomy (NCBI): domain Eukaryota; kingdom Metazoa; phylum Arthropoda; class Insecta; order Orthoptera; family Acrididae; genus Schistocerca; species Schistocerca americana. The sequence continues at coordinate 552,894,311 of NC_060121.1, read as the reverse complement.
AGTCGTAGGACTCGCTATAATATAGTATCGGATCTCCTTCTGCCAGCAGTGGTACAGAAACTTGCCTCGACAGCGACTCAAAAAGTCGTTGGGAATCCACTGCAGAACTATTGACCCATGTCGTCTCTATAACCGTCCATAATTGCGAAAGTACTGCCAGTGCAGGACGGTGTGCACGAACTGACCTCTTGATCATGTATCATGAATGTTAGATGGGATTCATGTCGGGCGATCTGGGTAGACTAATCATTCGCTCGGGTTGTCCAGAATGTTCTTCAAACCAACTGCGAGTAGCTGTGGCCCAGTGAGACGATATCGTAATCGTTGTTTGGGAACATGGAGTCCATGAATGACTGCATATGGTCTTCAAGTAGCCGAACATTACCATTTAGAAGTCATCGGTTCTGTTGTGCCAGAGGACCCAGTGTACTCCCTCCAAACATAGCCCAGTCCATCATGGAGCCACCACCAGTTTGCACAGTCCCTTGTTGACAACATCGTTCTATGACTTCGTGGGGACTGCGCCACACTCGAAACCTACCATCAGCTCTTACCATCTGAAACTGGGGCTGATCTGACCAGGCCACGGTTTTTCAGCCGTTCAGTGTCCAACCGATAGGGTCAGCTGCAGGTGATATCCTGCTATTAGCAAAGGCACTCGCGTCGGTCGTACGCTGCCATAGCCCATTGATATCAGACTTCGCAGCGCTGACCTATCGGATACGTTTGTTGTACGTCCCATATTTATTTCCGCGGTTATTTCACGTAGAGTTGCTCGTCTGATAGCACAGAGAACTCTACGCAAACGCCACTGCTCTCGGTGATAACGTGAAGGCCGTCGGCCACTGCGTTGTCCTCGTGAGAGGTAAGGTCACAGATTTGGTATTCTTGGCACACTCTTGACATTGTGGATCTCGGAATATTGAATTTCCTAACGATTTACGAAATGGAATGTCCCATACGTCTAGCCGCACCTACCATTCTGCATTCAAAGTCTGTTAATTCCTATTGAGCGGCCATATTCACGTCGGAATCCTTTTCACATGAATCACCTGAGTACGAAAGATAGCTGTGCCAACTGCACTGCCCTTTCATACCTTGTGTACGCGGTTCATATCCCATGACTTTTGTGATCTCAGTGTTTGTCACGTTAGGTTGGGCGGATATTTCCTGATGATTGTTATAGATTCTAAAAAGATTCTTAGGTACTCCTGAGGGATGATGGAACCATGCTTTCCGCTTATCTGATGAATCGACAACTGCGTCATTTCTTCGTAGACAAGGAGTGTTCGGTGCCATCCACGTAGCAAGTTTAATGCCATGATTTAATATGTAAGTGATTTGTCCTATTTTTCACTATTGATTGTAACTATAATAGGCCGTAATTGTAGCGAACTTTTTTTTTTGTAATTTAACAGATCCAACCTGAAGATGTGGCTTCTAAGCTACGAAACCGTTCGTTAAGTAAATTATTTACATGAAAAGCCAAGCATTTATTATTCGAGAACTCTACTTATGAACGCAGTTGTCCCTCATACATGACAGCATGTAATTCATCAGTGGACAGAGGGTCTCTCCAATTTTTAATTCACATTCAGGTGCTCAAGGCAAGTACCATTTCTGACAGAGCAAACAGTAACACATGCTTGCAATTCATTGAAGCCAATGACATGAATTTCCTGGGAAGACATGGCAGCAGCCTGCTTTGGAAATCGTTTCACTGTGTTCCCTTCCTGCCTCAACTATGTCACGGCGCGAGTTACGAACGGAAACTTTGGGAGGTGCTGTGTCCACTGATAAGAGCATTTTTCTGCATGTCTTGTTGTTTCAGCGCAGTCGTCATCTGAATCACCACAGCTTGAGAGGTGGCATGAGCCCCCTCTCATATTTCTATCTTACGATTTTCCTCTCCAATTGCATGCGGTGTAAAGTTGCTATTCCTTCACACGCGGACTTCCCACGCAGCGTCTCTCGTCTCCCGGGTGGTCCGGTGACAGGTGAGAGGGTAAGCCGACGGGTGTGAGGGAGTCGAGTGAATGCTTTCCAGACGCCGACATGGTAGAATAGCGGAGGAGACATGCTCAGAGGGGCCTGAAGTAGCGGCTGGGCTAGAGGTCCCGTTACTTCGCAGAAACTTAGCGAAAACACTTTCTGGCGGGCTACCAGCGAGGCGTGGGAATGACTTGTGTACCCAGGCAGTTTTGGCGGGCAAATTCCCGCGCTTTCTGAAAAATCGTAACTATGATTGGCTTGCTCAGGGCATAGCCCTGTGACATAGCAAAATCGGCGCAGAAATTGGCGCCAAGAATCTCCATTGGTGGAATGGTAGTGCTCCGGCAGTAGAGTGGAATTTTCTGCCGGTTTTCGAGTTGCTGATTGGAACGGTTAACCATGGCCACTGTGGTGGGGGCGGGAATGTTCTGTGTTCGGTTTGTACGGGTGCTCTTTTGGGTAGTCGGCTCTCGCCTTTCGGTCGAAGTAGGTTACAAGACTGAGCTCTCGCTGCGCGGGTCAGCCTGCCTTCCGTTGGCTGTCTAATATACTTTTATTTAATTGTAACTGTTTGACGAAGTTGCTGAAGTTTCGACTTCAACGTAACTTTCCGAGTACAATTGGCAATTGAGCGTTCTGTGTACAAGAGACCTATGTTGTCTGTCTTGAGCAGTTTTGGCTAATGTTGACTGTATCGGAGTTACTGGGTGACTTCGCTTGTTAAAATCAATCACTGTATCGTCAGTGATTGTGTGGCGAGCCTTCTTCGTCTCCCTCAGAGGCGCATTTGTATTGCTAGGAAATCTTTAGTCTGGAACAACCAGGCCAGGATAATTTCTTTCGGGCTATACTCGCGACATTATTATCACCACGACGGGACGTCGAAGCAACCAGCCATCGCTTCCAGTACGCCAGATCGTGTCCTTGCAGCTAAGAAGACAGCTTGGTAATGTACGTCCGCAGCACCGGCAAAGCAGGCATTTTTGCTAGGCGATAATCAGAGCTCAGCAGAGCGCGCCTGTTCGTCTTTTCTAACTTTGTCCTATCTTGGGTGTTCATTGTCTGAGTTCTCACTAATGTAGCAGCAATTAATGTTGGGTTAGCGGTGTGTCTCTCTTAAGATTTGAGTGGCAAGGAATTGGCTCCACATACCACTTCGTCATAAACGTCACAATCTAGTTTAGGGACAACTTCACCTTCACAGCGTTTGTTTGAGTATCCAATTTGAGCCAACTTGACGTATTGTAAATGTTTCATGTGTTTTGTTTATTATTTTGAGTTTAGTCATAATAAATCATATTGTTATTTTGGACAGAACTTTCATTCTGTTAATCGGCAGAGCAACCCTTTCATTTCTCACTACGTCACTGAAACATTCCTTTATTTAATTAATGTCTATCAAACTAAATTATTGCAGGTGCCAAACTCTTTTCTACTTCACTTGCAGAGTCGATTACAGTCGGTTCGCGTTTCTTGTTAATCCATGTGCAACAGCAAAAGTCGGAGTTAGAATAGGGGGGGCTTAGAGCATCATTTATATACGAAGATTCTAGAAGAATTTCGTGTTAAATACACTGCTAGCCCCGGCACCTCGCAAGCTACTCAAGAGTAACCCTGTATAAAAGTTGAACAAGTTGATTAATGAAACATGCTAGCAGATTAAAACTGTGTGCCGGACCGAGACTCAAACTCGGGACCTTTGCCTTTCGCGGGCAAGTGCTCTACCATCTGAGCTACCCAAGCACGACTCACGCCCCGTCCTCACAGCTTTATTTCCGCCAGTACCTCGTCTCCTAATTTCCAAACTTCATAGAAGCTCTCCTGCGAACCTTGCAGACCTAGCACTCCTGGAAGAAAGGATATTGCGGAGACATGGCTTAGCCACAGCCTAGGGGATGCTTCCAGCATGAGATTTTCACTCTTCAGTGGAGTGGTAGAGCGCTTGCCCGCGAAAGGCAAAGGTCGCGAGTTCGAGTCTCGGTCCGGCACACAGTTTTAATCTGCCAGGAAGTTTCATATCAGCGCACACTACGCTGCAGAGTGAAAATGTCATTCTGGAAACATCCCCTAGGCTGTGGCTAAGCCATGTCTCCGCAATATCCTTTCTTCCAGGAGTGCTAGTTCTGCAAGGAGAGCTTCTGTGAAGTTTGGGAGGTAGGAGACGGGGTACCGGCAGAATTGAAATTGTGAGAACGGGTCGTGAGTCATGCTTGGGTAACTCAGATGGTAGAGCACTTGCCCGCGAAAGGCAACGGCCCCGAGTTCGAGTCTCGATCCGGCACACAGGTTTAATCTGCCATGAAGTTTCATATCAGCGCACACTCCACTGCAGAGTGAACATCTCATTCTGGAAGTTGATTAATTTCCAATGTACACTACCTGATTAGAAAAAGTGAAGCACCAAGATAAAATGGTCGGATGTTAACGTAACTTCGCATACATACACACACTCTATGACAAATAGAACAGGCGCCAGAGTGTGTTAGCGTCGTTCGTGTTTAATGTCGTTATCAGGTCTGGGAGAATGTATAAGGGTCGCTAAAAGTGTGAGATGTTGAGTAATCACTGTGAAGGAGACGGAGAAGCAGTGTACTCAGGTGAAACAGTGTTATCAGCACCTGACAGAATTTGAAAGCGGGCTCGTTGTGGATCTCCATTTCGCTAGCTGTTCGAATAGGCCATATCTATATTAATGAGGAATTTGGATGAGACATGTATGGGAATTTGAGGGCAGCCATACTCACCGTCAAGGTGCCGGCGACCACGTCTGACCACCGATAGGGAGGATCGACGCATTGTGCACCGAACACGTAGTAACTCCTTCACATCTGTTCCTACCATCCAAGAAAACGTAGTGTACTCACTGCAACTTTCTGTGTCATCCCTCACTCTTGGTTGGAGGCTAGCAGCAAGCAGCCTGGGGAATTACGAATCCATGCGTTGGTTTCCAGTAACACCACAACACAAACGGCTGCGTATGGAAGGGGGCGCGACTGAGTAGTGTGAACTGATGATATGTGTTCAGTAATGAATCGCTCTTCTTCACTAACCTGGATGACCATTAGTGATTAGTATGGCAGAAACCTGGGGTGAGGTCCCATTATACCATTGTTTTGGAGAGGCTCAGCATTGTTACCCCTGGCGTCGCGTTGTGTTCGGTATGACGTCAGGTCACGACTAGCAGTGATTGAAGGAACTCTGATGGCTCAACGGCACGGTACAGACATCTGTTTCTTCATATGTTATCTCTCATGCCACAGTGTCGTGGTGACATTTTTCAACAGGGAAATGCGTGTCCACACATTGGACGTATCTCTGTGAACTGTCTAATGTGTAGGTACTCTCATAGGCAGCAAAGTCCCCCGATATGTCTCGACAGAACATGTGTGACCAGTTCGAACGTCAAAGCCATCCATGTGCCAGTACCGGGATGTCAAGGACCAGTTGCAAGACACGTGGGCCAGCTTGCCTCAGGAGAGGCCCCACCGGCTTCGTGACACCCTTCCCAGCCGAATCAGTGCATGTATCCAAGCCAGAGGCCGTGTAACGTCATACTGATAAGTGGGTTCATACTGCCAAATTCTTTCTAAATCTCGGTCGATTTTGTAATCGCTGGAATAACGTCGCACACTCTCTCAGCCAGTGAAATTTTATTTCCTTTCCTCTTTCCCTTGCAGATGCTTCACTTTTTTGTCACGTAGTGTATTTCAAACTGTCCAGTCGGTGAACAAACCTATCTCAACCCACTGAGTAAGTAACTCTCGGAATTATGGAACTCTCAGAATTGACCGATGTCAGTCGTGTGTAACAACCCCCCCCACCATCACCCCCGCTGTACCGACGCCACGCCACACCCCAATCTGTTCAGTTAGTTCCATGTGCTGTGATGCATGAGAAACTTTGAGTTGCAGCTGAAGAAGTGACATACTGCATGTTTTTGTAGTCTGTGGATTAAGTTAGTAGGCTAGTCTAATGAGACATGGCACCTAAAATGTGCAGTACGGAGGTACTTTACAAAAACCGATGTTACTGATGCCAAGTGTAGCACTTGTGACCAAATGTTGGAAACTTCACTGATATAACACTGAAACATCCGCTTTATGTAGAAATAATGAGAATGGTTGTTTGGTACGTCTTCAGACATTTTAAGATTGAGCCTTTCTTGAACTGCCAATTTTCATTTGCATTTAATTTGACGAAAATTTTGAATATCATTCATTCCTTTCGAACAAAGGTGTTAAATGTTAATATTGCTGTTTTCCAGACAATATTTTCATTTTGACGAGCTAATATCTAATATAGTGAAATTTGTGTATGTTGCTGTTTTGGCGAGTTGTGTGCCATTGACTAGCGTTACGATATGACGTTGGTTCAAGTGGCTCTGAGCACCATGGGACTCAACTGCTGAGGTCATCAGTCCCCTAGAACTTAGAACCAGTTAAACCTAACTAACCTAAGGACATCACACACATCCAGGCCCGAGGCAGGAGCCGAACCTGTGATCGTAGCGGTCGTGCGGCTCCAGACTGTAGCGCCTAGAACCGCTCGGCCACCCCGGCCGGCTGATATGACGTTACTTTAAAAATTTTCTTACTTATTAAGTCTGAATATAGCAAGGTTGTTAGCCAGATTATTATGAAACAACACACAACAAATTTATAATCCTAGGGGAATCTGACTAAACTCTCCCTAGTCAGTAAGCCAACCTATAATCATACGAGATGAGAGAGTGAAATGCTCTCTACTTTCGCCGAATAATAAGTAGCTAACATCGTCATAGTGAGAACAACAAACGTAGGTTTACTACGGGATACATTTGTTGTTAAAGCGTCGACTAAACATGAGAAAGTTGCAGAACAATTAAAGGATATTGAAATTTCAGCCAGGTCTGCTTAAAACAGGGTTTTATTTGCTCTAATTGATGGGCACAGTTGACAAGAAGTTAACAGAGAGAAAAGTTATCTAAAACTTTGATTGAATTTGATTTCTTTAAAATTCTAGATTAATTTACACAAAATAAGGCTAACGCTACGAGGCAGTACCAAATTATCTGGAAGACTGCGAGATATCCTTATCTGGGCATCTCACACATTTAAAGTTCATGTGGCATAATCATAAATTAAAAATCAAATCGGCAACTCAAGTTACATACAAGAACAGTTAGGTAACGAGCTGCTCAGAATACGGATCGCGCAACTCCGGACTGCGGCACAGACATTTCCCCAATACTAGCAAAGTGTGTGCTCATCAGTACCAGATGGTGGCTGGGAGACGAATTAGCCACAAAGCTTACTCCTCCTCCTCCTAATATCATTGCTGACATTGTAATCTTTGTCAAGACTCCTGTTATTGTTTAACAGGTAGATTTCCGTAACATCACTGTCTCAGATGTAGAGAGCTAGATCTTTTTAATTACTCGTTTCATTTTCCCACTGGGTACAAAATCGGCTGCTCTTTGTCCTGAATTAATAAAAAAAAATTAGAAAAGCTTTACAGGATAATTTAAATAAATTTGAAGCTGTGAAGTTCAGAAATTATAAAAGCAATTAGTGAATACGGCGCTGTTAACGATTTGATGGCTTTACTTTGCGGGCGAGTAAGTAGCTGCCTTTGGTAGTTGTACATTGGTGGATGAGTGGTAAAATGGTAAAGTGGATACCAGAACCTAGGGAGAGAGTTGGAAACATAGTTGTTTATAAACCTCACGGGTGGATTGTGAGGATGAGGTGTGGAATGGAAGATGGGGTGGTTCGTAATACAGCCTCTGATTACAGCGAAGAGTAGAAAGTAAAGACTATTATTGACAAAAAGAATAGAAATGCTTAGAGATTTTTGTGTAGGGAAACGAGAGCTGTCTGGTGCAGGGTGTGGTGTATGTAGAAGTGAAAGTGTGCTGCAGTTGGTTGAGGGGAATTAGCAGCTCACGATGAACGAAGAGTGGGGATACATACCGATTATGCTGTTAGGTTTACAGGATGCTTAGGACTTCTATAGGTGACCTGTGAACTTAAGGTAACAGTAAGATGTGAGGAAAGCAAAAATTGAAGCTACGTTGACAAAGGTAACGATGGTTTGGATAAAGATTTTGTAGGTACAAAAGTTGGACCCACGTAGTTGGACAACAATTCTTGATGCACAGCATTTCATCGAATGTTAGATATGAAAAACTGTACAACAGCAGATTTTTGATTCTACTGACAGAAGTGTACTAATAACGATTCGGTGACCTCTCAGAGCGAGGTATAGGAAGGAAGTCTATTACTGAAGGTTATTTGGATAAGGAATAATATCGCGGCAGGGTGAACTAAACTACAGAGATCTGCTATTAATGACGAATAAGGGGGGAGGAACTAAGTATTCTGGCAGCGTGAGCTAAATGAAACCAGTATGTTACTATGTGATGAAGAACAAAAAATCCTATTGCTGTTTGTTTTTGCTAATGAGTCAATGCAAGGTTGGCCAGATGCCTGAGCATCAATGCTTAATACAAAATAAGAGAATATGTCCTATGCCTTTAGGCTGATATGAGGCTATCTGTTATTTAAATGAAGATTTGCACCAGACAACTGTCAAAAGGAAACAATGTCTCTCAGAGACAAATGAGGCTAATGATTTTGGCTAATCTACATACATTCAAGTGGTACGGGGTTAATTAACCACCGAAATGGTATTAAGATAAAGTCGATTATTGCAAATTTATTTTACAAAGATATACATGCAGGGGAAAAACTGAACATGGCGAACGTCCACGTTCATGAAGTATTAAACTGCTCATACGTAGAAAAATAAATCCACTACTGTATAGCCTAACTATTGATGACAATCCGCTGGAAACAGTATGTGGCGTAAAATATCTAAGAATAACTATCCCGAGCGACCTTAAGTGGAATGACCCCATAAAACAAATAGTGGGAAAAGAAGGTGCCAGACTCAGATTCATAGAAGAATCTTAAGGAAATGTAACTCATCCACGAAGACAGGGCTTATAAGGCGTTTTTTCGGCCCATTCTTGAGTATCGTTCATCTATCTGGCATTCTTACCGGATGGGACTGATAGAAGAGAAAGAGAGGATCCAACGAAGAGCGACACATTTCGTCGCGGGACCGTGTATTCGGCACGAGAGCGTTACGGAGATGCTGAAAAACTCCATTGGCAGACATACAAGAGAGGCGCTGTGCATCACGGAGAGATTTACCATTGAAATTTCGAGAAAGTACTTCCCAGGAAGAGTTGGACAACGTATTACTTTCCCTTACATACGCCTCGAGTAACGAACATGAGGAAATTTGAGCCAATAAAGAGACTTGCCGACAATCGCGAGTGGAACAGGGTTGGAGGTCTCAGTTTGTGTTACAAAAAGTACCCTTCACCACGAACTATTAGATGGCTTTCAGAGTGTGATGTAGATGTAGATGTCTCAGTTATAAGCAGTGCACATATAGTGGGGCCACAAGGTACTGGGAAACACATTGTACAAGAGGTGTCGCTTCCAGATCCCCAGTGATTCGGCCTTAAATGATGTGACAAAAATAACTCTTGTGCCCAAGGTACTCAGGAGAGGTTAATCGACTGTCGTTTGTCGACTGTCGTATGCGTTGTGAAAATCTGAAGAGCTTCAAGAGTGAGTTGCCTCAGGGTTACAGCACCAGAGCGTAGACTGCTGGACCGTAAGTGTATAGGTTACCACACACAAATCATACCTGAGTCACGTGTTTGTTTAGATTTTGTATAGTATAGGAAGCATTTATGGTTCTCCTGACGATGGGGCAGCTGTTTTCAGCGCTGTTACCTTGTTACAGTTTGATCAAGTTTCACGCATATTATGTTCCTGGAGTCCTCTTTAAATGCTACAAGTACATGGTTCCATAAAATATTTGGTGTCATATTTTTTAGGAATAAACGTTAATAATTACTTTCGTACATAATAAAACTCGTCAAATTGTCCGTTGTAACTTAATGAAAACAGCTGTTTGGTGCAGTTAGTCGTTTTTATTTTGGGTGCCACCGTGCCCAAGAGCGATTGTGGGTTGGGGTATGAATATGCACTTGATGTTAGGCGTTAGATTCTCCGTAAAGCAGTGAGACAATTAACGCGTGGTTCTTAAGTCTGAGATTCTTCTGTCGGCAGGCGCGGTCTAAGGTGATAAGCTCGTCTTATCTGGTGATGACTGTACGCATTCGGTTAGAGTGCTGGCGGCTCAAGGAAGTTTCGTCATTGCTATATAACCGTCTAGGATAGGAGACGTGGTGACCAGACCACCGGAGTGCAAGTCTATACTGTAGATTAAGTCCCGAACCTAACGGATTCAGAGCGTACAACACTGTTAATGACGATCCCTTCGTTAGACAAGGACATCAAGCATCGTACACTGCTAAATGTCGTTAAAATGAAGGAGGCTATGTCCCGGCACCTTATGTTTCCCCTTCAATCACCAACAACGAGAACACGACAACGCATTACACGTCCGCTTATGATCAACACCTACAATGAACAATTTTAAGACGCGACAGTCACACTTACAAAACATTCCAATGTTCCCGAACTAATAAAATGTTTCTGACTACGGAGAAGTAGCTCATCTACGTCCTTTACCACGAGAAAGACCTCCTTCTGATTTCCTGTTCTGTTCTATGGAACTGTAATAAGCAATTGTCAGTTAACATAAACTAAGGTGACAAAAATCACAGGACAGCTAGTAATATCGTGTCGGACCTTCTTTTAGCCGGCGTAGTGCAGCAACTCGAGGTGTCAGGGACTCAAAAAGTCATTGGAAGTCACCTGCACACAAATTCAAGCGGCCCGCCCAAAGACAGAGCAGTACAGTAGAGTCACGGTATTTCAAGCGAATTGCAACAAACTGGGATAATACAGAAATGTCACTAAATAAATGGATACTTCATGAATAAATGAGCACAATAATGATTAAAAAATAAATAAAAAGCAGTATAGGACGTAGCTGTGTTATATGTACATATACCGGCACACATTTCCAAGTCGCAAAAATATAGCCTTCATTTTAAATAATCGTCCATAGTCCTTTGTTTTAAACCAGAACCTCCTTTTCTAGCAGTAATGTCACGTCATCTTCTAAAAGGCATGGTGTCACATAAGACGCTGCCAAACCCTCGGTACAGTTTCGTCACTGCATTTAGCGGGTTTGCTATTTGAGCGATTTCAACATAGTTCACTTCAAACTGTCCACCATTGTTCATCCATTCTGAAACATGACTCGCATTCGCGTTTTCACTTCCAGCAAGCCTTCTCATCAGTTCTGCCGACAGTAGCTCATCTTCGTCTGTACTGCAGGTATCCGTTTCATTCCGTAAAATCTGGTTGCAAGACTTTTTTAGTGTTTCCACATTTATGCCTTTATTTCAGACCATGAATCGACTGTCCAGTAAACTATGTCTTTACGTTTTTTATCTTTTTCATTTATTTTTTTTAGAAATTCTTTGGTGTCGCATCTGAAGCAAATGAGGACGACACTGTTCTTTTTTCAGGCATTGTAAAATGCCTTGGTTCATAGGTTGTATTAAAGTAGTCACGTTAGGGGGTAAGAACAAAGCACGAATACGGTCACATGGTAATTCTTCCTCATCATCACGTGAACCAGCGTTGTCAAGCGTTAACATTGCTTTGGAAGGCAAGCAAGTTTCCTTTAGGTATCTATTGGACTCTGGAGCAAAATCTTCGAAGAAACACTTCTTAAATATATGATTTTGATGGACTATATAACAGGAAGTGCAGAAGCAGTGACATTTTTTTAAAGCTCTAGGCTTATCAGACTTCCCTATTACCAGCCGCTTCAGTTTATGGTCTCCACTTGCATTCGATGCAGCAAGAACTGTTATCCTCTCTTTACGTTTTTTGTAGCCCAAAGCAGCCTTTTCTTCTTTTGACGCTAGAGTTTTAGATGAAAGCATTCTATAATTTAATCCTGTTTCATCACAGATATATAGTTGATCAGGAGTACGATTTTCTTCTTGTATATTTTTTCTTCATTACTCACAAAACTGTGTAACAGTTTGAGAATCTGCATAAAGATTTTCATTGCAAATTTCAAGCTGTCTTACGCCGTATCGCTTCTTCCACCTGTCCAACCACGCTAAACTTGCAGTACAATCGTCCTCGCCTTCCTTTAACTCTAATCTAAACAATACAGCTCTTTCTTGCAGAATAGGCCCTGAAACTTGATTTCTTTTTTCTCTTTGTCGCGTAAAACATACAGACGAAGTGTCACTCGTTTTTTCATACTCAGATTTCTTCATTGACCTCCGTCCAAATGTCTAAGTAGAACACTTGTTTTGAGCCGGCCGCGGTGGCCGTGCGGTTCTAGGCGCTCCAGTCCGGAACCACGCGACTGCTACGGTCGCAGGTTCGAATTCTGCCTCGGACATGGATGTGTGTGATGTCCTTACGTTAGTTAGGTTTAAGTAGTTCTAAGTTCTAGAGAACTGATGACCTCAGATTTTAAGTCCCATAGTCCTCAGAGCCACTTGATTTGCACTTGTTTTGATGAAAACTTCTCAGTTTTGTCTCTGTTTCTACGCCAATCTCCGTCACTTCACTGACTCAATACTGTGATGACAGCCACAGTGAGATGACAGACGCATGCAGACGCGTACTCAGCACCAAGCATTTTTAACATTTGTTCTTGAGGACAATATTATAGAAACGGAAGAGAATGTAGATGAAGATGAAATAGGAGATATGATACTGCGTGAAGAGTTTGACTGAGCACTGAAACACCTAAGTCGAAACAAGGCCCCGGGCGTAGACAACATTCCATTAGAACTACTGACAGCCTTGGGAGAGCCAGTCCTGACAAAAATCTACCATCTGGTGAGCAAGATGTATGACACAGGCGAAACACTCTCAGACTTCAACGAGAATATAATAATTCCAATCCCAAAGAAAACAGGTGTTGACACATGTAAAAATTACCGAACTATCAGTTTAATAAGTCACGGCAGCAAAATACTAACGCGAATTTCTTACAGACGAATGGAAAAACTGGTAGAAGCCGACCTTGGGGAAGATCGGTTTGGATTCCGTAGAAATACTGGAAAACGTGAGGCAATACTGACCCTTCGACTTATCTTAGAAGATAGATTAAGGAAAGGCAAACCTACGTTTCTAGCATTTGTAGACTTAGAGAAAGCTTTCTAAAATGTTGACTGGAATAGTCTCTTCGAAATCTTGAAGGTATCAGGGGTAAAATACAAAGAGGGAAAGGCTATTTACAACTCTTACAGAAACCAGGCGGTAGTTATAAGAGTCGAGGAGTATGAAAGAGAAGCGGTAGTGGAGAAGAGAGTGATATAGGGTTATAATCTGTCACCGGTGTAGCCTACAGCCAGTGTTGTACAATCTATACATTGAGCAAGCAGTAAAGAAAACCCAAGAAAAATCTGGAATTGGAATTAAATAACAGGGAGAAGAAATAAAAACTTTGAGGTTTGCCGACAACCCTGTAGTTCGGTCAGAGACAGGAAAGACTGTAAGAACATCCGAACGGAATGGAAAGCTTCTTGAAAGGAGGATACAAGATGAATATCAACAAAAGAAAAATAAGGATAATGGAATGTAGACAAGTTAAGCGAGGTGATGCTGAGGGAATTAGATAAAGAAAAGAGACACTAAAAGTAGTGGATGAGTTTTGCTACTTGGGGAGCAAAATAGTGATGATGGCTTAAGAAAGGAGGAAATAAAATGTAGACTGGCAATGGCAAGAAAAGCATTTCTGAAGGAGAGAAATGTATTATCATCGATTATAGATTTAAATGTTAGGAAGTCCTTTCTGAAAGTATTTGTGTGGAGAGTAGCCATGTGTGGAAGTGAAACACTGACAATAAACAGTTTAGATAAGAACAGAATAGTAGCTTAAGAAATGTGGCGCTACAAAAGAATGTTGAAGATTAGATGCGTAGAGCACGTAACTAATGAGCAGGTACTGAATAGAACTGAGGGGAAAAAAATGTGGCGCAACCTGACTAGAAGAAAGGATTGATTTATAGGACACATTGTGAGACATCAAGGGATCACTAATTTAGTACTGGAGGAGTGTGTGGGGGTACAATCGAGAGGGAGACCACGATATGAATACACTAAGCGGATTAAAAAGGACGTACGTTGCGGCAGTTATTCGGGGATGAAGAGTTTTGCTCAGGATAGAGCAGCATAGAGAGTTACATCAAACCAGTCTTCGGACTGAAGACCTCAACAACAACAAGACGTTGGGAACTGTTTCTGAAGTTAACAAAGTATCTGATATCTTTTATCGAGTTTCTGCCGTTGGAGATTTATCAGCACTTCTGTTATGCCTATTCATATGTGTTGCAAGCCTTCAATCATACACGCAGCCATTCGTTATTTACGATTAATGTCTCGAGTATGTCCAATATTGAGCAGATGTTTCCAGGACACTCGTAAAACGCACCAGGGTTGTTAATTCGTTCATCGTAACTGTCCCCTTAACCTCGTCGGAATTATAACTAGCTACAGACATTTCAGGATATCTATGGAAGTGGATGTACGGCGCAGTAAATCAGAGTTGGACAAATATCGATAATCAGTTGGGGCTGAAATGAATATACAATTCTCATTGTAACGGTTCCACAAAGGGTGAATGATACAGGTAGATACTTCAAATTCGCCAAAGCTCGATGGATAATCCAGGGTTCTAGAATCAACGTGAGTATGCTAGTGATTTGTAGGTCGTCAGGAGGCCACATTGAGCATACTCAGCTAAAAGTGTTTTAGATCGACTGCATAGAAAACGGCCAAGACTCTTGTATTCAGCATCCAGGAGGATTCTGGTCTTCAGTATCTCGACGATAGTCTATGAACACTCTCTCCACAAACGACTACTGAAACCTGTGTTCCCCACTATCACTCACTGATACAATTACTCTTACTTTTTTTTGAGAGGTCGTTAAACTGCGGCCCGCTGGTTGCATGCAGCCCCAATCAAGTATTCGTGCGGTCCGCGGTTCGCAGGCGTATTTTATAACAATGTGCATCTAGCAAGTAACAGCCGAATCCAGAAACATCAGCTAACGTTAAGAGCCTGGTAAGAGTGTAATTTTCCTGCTCAGTAAGAAATAAAATTACCGACGGAGACAGTAATATTTTGAGATGTGTTTAATTTTCATTGCCTTGGGTGAATTCGGCCGTGAGTTAAGTCGGTTCTTTATCTCAGGGGCAGAGAGGCAAGTAGTGTGGTCATTGCGGGGTTAGAGGATGTGAGGAGGAGGACTATTTTGCTGTTTGTCTTTCAGTACGGACAACTCACGGGCGTGCGCGACTCGTACCGATCAGCTGCTATTGTATAAATTGATACGAAAGTAACAAGGATATATGAATGTGCATTACAGAGACGGTCACCATCAACTGTCATACTTATTTGTAGCGAGGATTATAAAATTAAATAAAGAGAGTTGTAATATAGGATGTTTGTAAATTACTTACCGAAACTTACTTACAGAAACGTTTGATGCAGCACTGAATGCAGTATATCTTCAAGTTTTTTTTTACAAATGTTCTGTGTGGCTACCTTTTGTAACACGAGAAATGTCCCATCTGTAATCAGTTTCATGCCAAATCCTATGAAACATGTCTTGATGTATGGTGGCAACTGATTGTGTTACCCATTGTCGCAGTTCGTCCATGTTTCCCGGAAGCGTAGGAGCGCACCTTTCTGTCTTTAATGTAACCACATACACAGAAGTATCTCATTTTCAGTCTGAATTTTGTGAAATATTTTCTACTCAAAACTCATCTCGTCTTTCTTTGTCACTTTTCCTTAAAGCTTGCAACAGCTCCAATTTGTAAGGTTTCTGGATGACAGGCGATTAAGTAATACCTTCCACACTGTGACACTAGTCATATTAAGTTCTAAGCTGGCGTGTCCAGTTGATTTACCCGGACTATGAATGTAAGTAAGACTGCCGAATTTGTTCAATTGCTGCGTCAGGAGGCTGCTCACCGACACTGACCCGACAACCTATGTGATGCACAGCCAGTTTCGGTGAAACGGATGTATCAGTTAATAACAATTTGTCTTTGAGGTAGTGGCTTCAGATATTTAGTCCTGAATTGTCTCTGAACTGCGGTAGAGGATTTGGATTCATGAAACCATAAACAGCACTCTGCACGCTCTGCACCGTTGTACGACTCCACGATGACTGTCGGAATAACTCATCCACGCATCCCACCTAGTGGGAAAGTCGGGAATTAACAATCTTAGGCGGGTATAAAGCATGAGGCATTGGATTCATTGCTGTATCAAACATTTCTGTAAGTTATTAACCCTATTCACAATTAAAGCCTACTTTTGTATATCTAATTTCAAAACACCCTATACAATGAAATGAGTAGCAAAAAAAAAAAAAAAAAAAAAAAAAAAAAAAAAAAAAAAAAAAAAAAAAAGGCATTAAAATCATTTATCAAAGATTTGTGATGTCTCTTATTGCATGATCCATTTAACTATAATTACTGTTACTGATGTCAAAATTACCGAACTATCAGTTTAATAAGTCACAGCTGCAAAATACTAACACGAATTCTTTACAGACGAATGGAAAAACTGGTAGAAACCGACCTCGGGGAAGATCAGTTTGTATTCCGTAGAAATATTGGAACACGTGAGGCAATACTGACCTTACAACTTATCTTACAAGAAAGATTAAGGAAAGGCAGACCTACGTTTCTAGCATTTGTAGACTTAGAGAAAGCTTTTGACAATGTTGACTGTAATACTCTCTTTCAAATTCTAAAGGTGGCAGGGGTAAAATACAGGGAGCGAAAGGCTATTTACAATTTGTACAGAAACCAGATGGCAGTTATAATAGTAGAGGGGCATGAAAGGGAACCAGTGGTTGCGAAGGGAGTGAGACAGGGTCGTAGCCTCTCCCCGATGTTATTCAATCTGTATATTGAGCAAGCAGTAAAGGAAACAAAAGAAAAATTCGGAATAGGTATTAAAATCCACGGAGAAGAAATAAAAACTTTGAGGTTCGCCGATGACATTGTAATTCTATCAGAGACAGCAAAGGACTTGGAAGAGCAGTTGAACGGAATGGACAGTGTCTTGAAAGGAGGATATAAGATGAACATCAGCAAAAGCAAAAAGAGGATAATGGAATGTAGTCGAATTAAGTCGGATGATGCTGAGGGAATTGGATTAGGAAATGAGACACTTAAAGTAGTAAAGGAATTTTGCTATTTGGGGTGCAAAATAACTGATGGTGGTCGAAGTAGAGAGGATATAAAATGTAGACTGGTAATGGCAAGGAAAGCGCTTCTGAAGAAGAGAAATTTGTTAACATCGAGTATAGATTTAAGTGTCAGGAAGTCATTTCTGAAAGTATTTGTATGGTGTGTAGCCATGTATGGAAGTGAAACATGGACGACAAATAGCTTGGAAAAGAAGACAATAGAAGCTTTTGAAATGTGGTGCTACAGAAGAATGCTGAAGATTAGATGTGTAGATCACATAACTAATGATGAAGTATTGAGTAGAATTGGGGAGAAGAGGAGTTTGTGGCACAACTTGACAAAATGAAGGGTCCGGTTAGTAGGACATGTTCTGAGGCATCAAGGGATCACAAATTTAGCATTGGAGGGCATCGTGGAGGGTAAAAATTGGAGAGGGAAACCAAGAGATGAATACACTAAGCAGATTCAGAAGGATGTAGGTTGCAGTAAGTACTGGGAGATGAAGAAGCTTGCACAGGATAGGGTAGCATGGAGAGCTGCATCAAACCAGTCTCAGGACTGAAGACCACAACAACAAACAAAACTGTTACTAATCAGCTAATCATCTTTCACACAGACAATGGAGCAACACTTCGTCAGGCCATTATAGTGTCACACGTCTTCGTCACTGAGTGTGACACAAAGAACAGTTCGGCACGAACAGTCTGGAATGGTGTCGACTCTTAACGATCAGTACTTCAGGGTCGGCAGCCACTTACGACGACCTTAGTATATGGCTAATCTATTGGGGACTTATAACGTATCAGTTTATATACGTTACCAATTAATAATAAGATCGGTAATTATACGTGCTGTCCCCACAGTGTCAGTGTTGCATCTTGAACAAAACACTTCGACAACCACTGCTGTAGACAAAGCATGAAATGGATACTGAATACGCAGAGTAGCCAAGACCTTCAAACCATGCAATACGGCACTATCAAAGGATAGTTCAAATCGTAAACGTTCAGAAACATGATCCCCAAATGTTTTCGAACAGTGTTTTCGCCTGATGTGGAATGATTGACAGAGTGGCGACCATTACGAACTTCCTGTGAATCCCCTTTTTCTGCGAAACAGATAGAGGCTATCGCAGACAGCCGTCATGCATCAACGCGTTCTGAAGTATCCGCCGGCGCCACTGTCGGTGCACAAATAGCCTCTGCTGGTACTCTTTTTGGAATTGCTCAAGATAACCCGTAACCCAAGCAAAGGCACAAAATGTGCAGCATACTTCTGATACAGTTGCTAAGGTTGAATTCGCCGTTGCCTACGAGTCGTTCTTTTTCTGATAGTGCTACTCAAATATGAAGATGATATGTTCTATGTAAACAATTAGAGCTAAGAGACTCATACCACTCCTTATCCGCGACGGAAGCCGCTTCTCTTTGGAATTCCTGGCCAAACAACATTTTCTCAAAATAAGTGGCACAGAATTTTTGGTGAGGTCTCCGTTAATATTGCCAATCATTTTATTTTCTTTCATAATCACTGTTAATATTTCCTCGTTGCAGTTTGCTTGATATTCTTTTTGCTACACCATTTTTACACCTGGAAACGCTACAAATAAAATGAAACATACTATCTTTTTTCCCTTACGTCTATATTTGCATGTAACAGTCAAGTAGCATCTGCCGTCTTTGTTGCATTTCAATATGCGAATAGTTTGAGGGACAAATGTCCTCCCTTATTTCTTCGAGCGCGGCCAAAACTCTCTCATCCTGTCTTTAGAATCCAAGACTCCGTGAACGAAAAATACACTGCAGCAAACTTGAGAGAGTTAGGTACGTCACCACTGTATAGTGCATTAGTAAATACGAAAATTGCAAATCGTTAATGTTATGTCGTAAATTATCATTTCTTTGAACAGTGGTGCTGATAAACAAGTATACGACGTGAACTCGCACTCCACCGCTAATATTCTGGGGGTTGTAAGACTAATTCCATTGCATTTGATTTCTTTTCTCTATTTATCTCTGTATTTACGAGGATAATCCCAAAAGTAAGGTCTCCTCTTTTTTATAAGTAGATAGGCCTGTTTATTTCTATAATGGTTTACATCAGTTTACAGCTTGAATATTTAGCTATTTTTCGACATAATCACCATTTCTGTCGATGCATTTTTGTAGACGCTGTGTCAGTTTTTGTATGCCCATGTCATACCAGCTCGCCACCATGCTGTTCATAAAGTTGTGAACCTCTTCTCTCATCTCGTCGTCGGAGCTGAATCGCTTTCCGGCCAAATGTTCTTTTAACCTAGGGAACAAGTGATAGTCACTGGGCACCAAGTCAGGACTATAGGGTGGTTGGGTGATTTTGTTCCACTGAAACTGTTGCAGGAGAGCAACGGTTTGCCGAGTGATGTGTGGGCGAGCGTTGTCATGGATAATGTGTACGCCCTTGCTCAATATTCCTCTTCTCTGGTTCTGAATTGGCTGTTTGAGATTTTTCAGAGTCTCACAGTAACTGTCAGCATTAATTGTGGTCCCAGCGATTCAGCTCCGACGACAAGGTGAAAGAAGAGGTTCACATTTCTGAACAGCATGGCGGCGAGCTGGTATGACATGGGCATACAGAAACTGCCACAGCGTCTACAATAATGCATCGACAGAAATGGTAATTACGTCGAAGAATAGCTAAATGTTCAAGCTGTAAACTGATGTAAAGCATTGTAGAAATAAAGAGGTCTATGTACTTATAAAAAAACAGGGGACCTTACTTTTGGGATTACCCTCATATATTGCACTGAATAAATCTGCACAACAGTATAAATCACAACGGTATGCACTGGGCGTCTTATTTTGAAACAAAACTGTTTCATTATTTCACAGTACCCCCTGTTGATAATACCCTGTACAGTCACACCAATGTGACCATCTTGCAAAGGCCTGACTAATCACGTTCTGCAACGCACCCCGCTGCGAGACGTGCAGGAAGAAAGTCAATGCGGCTTTGGAAGGCACCGACGGGAATGTGGAGCCATGCCACGAAAACATTCCTCTCAGACAATAACGCTCCCTCCTTCGGCCTGGACCCTTCCGACGATTGTTGCAGGATGTTTGCTTTCGAATATATCAAGTTCGATGGAGTATGAAACGCTATTAATTCGAAAAGGCGACCTCTCGTCACTTACTGAACGACCAGTTGCGGTATCGGCATGCAAATTCCGACCTTCGTAGCAGACGAACAGCAGTCAGCATGGGTGCGTGAACCAGGCGTGGCGGCCACTGCGGTCGAGCGGTTCTAGGCGCTTCAGTCTGGAACCGTGCGACTGCTACGGTATCAGGTTCGAATCCTGCCTCGGGCATGGATGTGTGTGATGTCCTTAGGTTAGTTAGTTCTACGTTCTAGGAGACTGATGACCTCCGATGTTAAGTCCCATAGTGCTCAGAGCCATTTGAACCATTTTGAACCAGGTGCCTGCTCTGGAGGCCCATACGCAGCTAAGGTCGCTGATCTGTCGTTGAGGAGACACTGCTGGTTGCCACTTGGTTCTTCTGGGCGGTCAGTTGCTCGACAGCTGCACGTCTATTCGCCAGTACTCGTCTCGGCAGCCGTCGTTAACCACTGTCATGTATGGTCCGTAGTGTATCACAGTTGCCTCGGCGTCGTTTTTCAGTAACGTCATTTTGCTATGCACGTTATACTCTAACCACGGCGACACGTGAATTGTTTACAGACTTAGCCCATTCGGGATGCTTCCATCCTAGACCTGAAGTCTAATACTCATGTTTTTTTGGGTGTCAGATAAATCACTCCGTTTCCGCATTACATCTATTGCACAGTTCCCGCGTCCCCCAACACGCTTTACGTACCTTCCGCTCTACTGTTAGTACTGCCATCTGGCATGTGTGAGTAGGTATTGCAGTTGACATACTCAGTGGTGACACCGTCGTGATTTGGACCGTGTAGTAACTCCCTCTTTGCTCATCGCCCTCAAGGTTCCAATCAGTACTGCTCGGTTCTACATCGGGTTTGTTTTTTCGGCTGTGGCACACTACAGTATGGTTACGTCTACTGAGGATGAGTTGGGCGAAGCGCACGTCACGTATGGATTCACTGAATGGGATGGAACAGCAGCACAACGACACTGTGCTGAGATGTTCCCACAGCGCCGGCAACCACGTCATGTTACTTTTGCGCCTCTGGGTTGTTACATTACACTGTGGTTTATGTCGTGAGTTTTGATGATTTCATATTACAGGCTCTTTTTACTACTATAAAGGTAACTAAGGTAGCAAACCGAGTAAAACATAATTACTTTAGCACTGTGTAATTGGGCTTCAGAGACCACGATTTCCTTATACTAGTATAGTCCTGAACGATCTCCGAAATTTTGCCAGTGGAGTTCGTGTTCACGCTGTACAGATCAGTGAAACAGTATCATATATCTGAAATCAAATTTCGATTGTGTAAGCTTCTGCCCCTTGAAGTTTCTAATATGACAGACTTTAAATTTTTCCCTGATGAATATTTTTCTAAATAGCTTCTAGATGAGTCAGAATGCAGCTCTATTGGCTACTAGGCGACAGTCAGGAGAGAACACCAAGCGAAATAATCCTGAATATGTCTAGTCCTTAAATAGAATCTAATAGACAGTTTTTTTTCGGGTTTGAGAAGACCTTGTTTGAAGAAGGTTATTCGTTCATAGATTTCAGATCTATTGCTAGCGCGGATTTATAACTTGAGAAATTCTGGTTAAAAGTCTCAAACGATAATAAATATCCAGAACTTGACTAATGGAAAGTAGTGTATACTGAACATTAGAAAGGTCACTGAAAATACTTCACGAATTCTTTCAGGGGCTCATCCGAGGAATCTGGTTCTCGGCATGTTGTTACATGAATTATATTCGCCATAAATTTGAATTGCGTTTTGATGATGCCAGAAATCGTGTTTTCAAGGATTCTACGAAACACATAACGCATTGGGAAGCCACCTTAATCCATGGCTGTTCTTCTGTATCAGAACTCACACAGATTGATGAGAGCTAGGTCTATAGGGCACGCAACTCACCCTATGGCGTCTCAGATGTGCTCAGCATGATTGCGGTCAGGTGATTTGAAGATTCACGCAAGAAGCCAGGAAGGCCTACTGAAAGTTCATTAAACCATTCCAGCAATATTCGGGAGCAATGGCGCATTATTTTCGTAAAAATGGAGTTCACCTGATAGAAAAGTGTGTTTCTCTGCCGCTCGCGTGAGAGAACGGAGGATGATTGACATGTGGTATCGTCCCTACCCTGTTCCAAACATGTGATTCTAGAATGAATAGCAGCTCGACAGTTGTCGACGCGCACCATTCTACTGGTGCACTGTAACCTCTGACTCAGCGCCACACAGACGCTTACTAACGAAAGTACGGTTATATGGTGTACCAAATGACTGGACTGATGATTTATTGGTAGGGAGACTGGATCACGTTTTATCTGATAGTCATCGACAGAAGCAGAAGCAACTTCAGACGTGCCCAAAGGAAGTATGTTGGGATTTCTTGGTTCGCTAGTACGCTACTGGGAAAATACAATAGATCTGAACGTATACAAAGAAGGGCGAAACGAATGAACGCCACAGAAAGCGTCAACGAGCTGTTGAATAATCTGAACTGGCAGAACAAAATGTGACATCATTTTATTCAAGTGACACGTCGAGTTATTCCATGCTCCATCAGGACAGCTATCAGTAATTCGGTTGCTCATTTGTGTAGTTTTCGAGCAAGAAATAAGATTAATAAGTTCTATCCTCTTTTGCCGAACAATACCATTTGTACCTTTCAGATTAAAAAAAAAAATATTTTGCCCATCTGATTTTTAACTAAGTATGGTTAATACGAAAAAATTGCTATCGTGCTGGAAGATTTCTGTCTCACAAATGTCAGTTGGTAAGGCAAATCCCGTAGCTGGTAATCCATATTATTTATTTCCAGTTGGAAAACTGAATTATCCGTAGTAAGTTACGCATTTTAGGTAGTAAATATCGTTGTGTGTGTGAGTTGGGGTTTATGGGCGCTCAACATCGAGGTCATCAGCGCCCTAAATATCGTTGACTCAACTTCAAGCGATGTGTGGAAAACTACAAGACCCGTGTGAAGTTTAATTTTACTGCATGTAAATTTCCATAATATACTGCGTTGCGAAACGGTTATGCGAAGGCTAGTGGTTGATTTCATCAGTGAAATCGAAGCAACTGAAGTACTGCTGAATTAGCGAAGGTACCAATGTCATTCGATGAACCCGAGCAATTATTAAATCATACAGTTATGGAGAGACGATTCTACAGTGGGTCGGCAGATTCGTCGTTCTGGATTTTTTTTAAAAAAGTTGTTAGTTTTTAGACTGATCCTACCCTATTCTCCGCCTTTTAGTTTCTTCTTTACTTTCTTTTCATTTCTACAGACGTATTTCATCCAGTATCATATAAAATCTATTTCGTGTGTTCTAGTATACTACTTTTCTCTTCTACTGTCTCTTTCAGTACCCAGTTAACTATTTCTGACTCCAAATTAGACGTCCCACTAACCTGTCCCTTTTTATAGTAAGGAAACGTCATAGACTTTCTTCCTCACCTATTCTTCCTAATGCTTCTTCATTTCTTATCGCAACTTCTGTGGTCTTAGTCCCGCTGAGGACCATGCACTATCATTAATTTTACAACATGCATTACACTGTGCTGTCTGTAATAATGAAATTTGTTCTGTTACCAGTTTCGGTCTTAGACCATCCTCAACGGCCGTTGAAGATGGTCTAAGACCGAAACCGGTAGCAGAATAAATATCATTATCACAGACAGCATAGTGTAAAGCATTTTGTAAAATTCTTACATGCTGTTGATCAGCGGCTAAACAAGATGTTCACTGTCATTAACGTATTAGCGTCGCTAGCTCTTATAGCTGTAAATCTAGCAGTTGTCATAAAGATGAAGCAAGCTATACGTATGGAGCTGCTAATAATCTGTAGTACACTTTCACAGATTTATGTAGCCACCACACCTGCATTTACGATCCATCTGACCCCACCCTCCTTTTCCGTCAGTCTCTAAAAAAGTAAAGCACAGCGACGCCATCGACCATTTGTTGGCATTCTTACAGCTCTGACTGTCATAATTCTGACGAGTAAGGAATGTAAGGATAGTAGTGCGTCTGAAAAACAAAATGGTATCCTAAAGCTTTGTTATGCTTTTAGCAATTCAGTGCAAAACACAAGAGAAACTTCTGTGTAATGTCTAAGTGCATTCTCAGAGTGGAGAGGGGAGGGGGGGGGGAGAGATTGAGGTTGGAGGGAGTTATGAAAGGGAGAGGGGCCATGCGTAGTGGGGGGAGAAGAAGACAAGGGAAGTCCACTGCAGGTATTTGCTCCGGAACCTCTCGACATAACGTTGCACTCCTGTTTATCAATGACTCCCCAGTAAAATGATAAAGAGAGCAGGTCTATCTCTTAAAAATAATGGATAAATGTTTAGTTCATTTAATAGTGAGACTTTTAGCATGCTGCGATGTTGTCATGGTTAAACGACTGGAGTGAAAACATATCTACATTTGGATAAAATCCTACTGTTCCCTTATGGTCACAGATCACGGTGACTTTCGACAAGTTTTCTGCTGACCAACAAGGACGTTCGCCGTCTGATACTCTGGAACCAGCTGGTGGCGTTTGTGAAGAACTGATGCATTAACCACAGTGTAGACTGCACGGTCCCCAGCGTAGACTGCACGCCAGTTACACACGAATGCTTGCACGCCACGAGCAGATACAACAACAAATGGATAAATATCTAATAATTAGATAATAAAGAAAAAACATATAAACTAATGAAAAGGTCCGTATTTACTTAATTGGTTTTGTCTTTTACATTACATTACATTAGGTACTGAAAATGAACTCCTTTGCCCCCACCCTAACACGTACGAGGGTCATTCGGACGGTAAGATCGACAGTGAAAATCCAATAAACATTTGGACACATGTGTTGAGCAGTGTCTCTAGCATGCCCGCCGATCACGTCACGCCGCTCTTTTCAGTTTTGACCGCACAGTGATCACATAAAGATGCCCAGAAAATAGTGTCCCCTACCTAGTATCAGTTCTCGCTAAAAGATTTCGCCTGATTTTATGCAGCCCTTTAACACAACTGCCATGCGTTGCCTTCTTCATGTCAATTCTCAGCCGAACTGTAGGGTCAATGAAGATGTGTTTTCGGTGGAAGTTTTTGATCACCCTCAATACAGGCCGTGACTGGATGCCCCTGAATTTCATTTCCGTTCACATGAACCGCTGTCTTTGAACGCAACTTCTAGCACAGTCAACGAGCCTTAGACAAGCATAGAGAATTGAGGAGGGGGGGGGGGGGGGGGGGGGCGGGAAGTGGCCGTGCCGTTTGAGCCGTCATGTCACGGATTGCGCGGCCCCTCCCGCCGGAGGTTCGAGTCCTCCCTCGGGCATGGGTGTGAGTGTTGTTTTAAAATTGACATGCTGACTTCTAGAGTAGCACACGACACCAACATGGACATGCATTGTATAGCACCACTTACTGTACTGATGGTCGAGATCGTGAAATGATGTAAACATAGGTATGTTGCTGTTCCATGTATTGTAAATTTTGGATATAATTATGTGTGCCGTTGTGTTAGTATCTGTATCCTAACATTTTCGGTCCCATCTTATGCAGATCCGAAGATGGCAACAGGTAACAGCCGAAACCGATCATCTGTATGAATAAATGATTTTTGTGATCTTGGCAGTTGAGAATTTATTCACTACAGATCGGTCCCACGTTGACGATGTCAGAAGGGTATGTATACCAAATTATAGGACTTGTATGAAATTTTGGAGGTTCCTTTGGTTTTTTTAATTCTAGCTGATCATTCAGCACATGCAGTCAGGTTAATTGTGAATGTGGCTGTATATTTCTAATTCCTCCAACAAATTCATCTGTATTCCTTTTTCGGCAAAATGTAATATCTCTAAGTTTTCTTCAGTGCTTATCCCTGTGTTTCCGTGTTGGGCCATGTGAGTAGCCCAATCAAACAGGATAAAACAAGTCACAACGGTTTTCGTACCGACAATACAAAATGTAGTCGCAACAGCTTCGAAACAATAGATGACAATTAGCGGCCGAGAATGACAGTAGAGTACTCGGGACCGGTTTTCCGCGGGCCACCCCTTATTACAACGAGGTGGTGCCCGCTGGCATCGGCCTGCCCT
Organism: Schistocerca americana; assembly: GCF_021461395.2. Classification (NCBI taxonomy): domain Eukaryota; kingdom Metazoa; phylum Arthropoda; class Insecta; order Orthoptera; family Acrididae; genus Schistocerca; species Schistocerca americana. Next base: position 552,867,862 of record NC_060121.1, on the reverse strand, counting down.
GAGGCTCGTGGGATGAACCACAGTTGAAGACCGGACAAACAAAGTAAGACGGACAATCAGGAAGTGTTTCCGGCAGGTCACGGGGGAGACGGCGGAGCAGGTGTGGCGAGGGAGCTGGCTGGTGGCTACGGCTGGCCGGTGCGAGGCACGCGCGCCTCCAGATAACGGGCCGTATTTACTGGCTGGGCGCCGCTGATAAGGCCGCCTCTGCAGCGCCTCCGGCTGCTCTGGCGCCGCCGCCGCCTACACGTGACAGTGCCGTGCCGCGCCGCGAGATCGACGCCGCTGGCTGGCGCGTAGCACCTGCTCACAGCCCACTGTCTGCCCAACGGGCGCGGATCTGAGGCTCGATTCTCAGCCCTGGGGGAGGGGGTCACCGTTCGCAACTCTCTCTCTCACCCTCCCACCCCACAAGTAATGGGTTAGTGCATAAGTTCGTAAAGCTTTTCCATAAATTTCATAAACGCAACAGTTACGAATAACAGTGACTTTAGCCATCAACAATACATTCTCCATCAATATTTGCAATAGTCTGTAACGCTGGGGTAGCTTATCGTTTCCGCGACTGTAGAAATCATGTGATTTTGAGCCGCGTTTGCAGCGCATTTTCATCCGGAAAGGAAGATCTTTGAAGGTTATTCGACAGAGAGTGGAAAAGATGAAAACCTGAGGGGTAACATCGGTTGAATGGGGCGGGTGCGGAACGACTTACCAACACAGCTCCTGTAAGAGCTATTTGTCAATCTAGCAGAATGCGGGCGAGTGTTACAGCGGTTAGCATCACTTCACGCATCAAACCGACAATAGTGGCTGTTGTTGTTGTTGTTGTGGTCTTCAGTCCTGAGCCTGGTTTGATGCAGTTCTCCATACTACTCTATCCTGTGCAACCCTCTTGCAGTACCTACTGCAACCTACATCCTTCTGAATTTGCTTAGTGTATTCATCTCTTGGTCTCCCTCTATGATTTTTACCCTCCACACTGCCCTACAATACTAAATTGGTGATCCCTTGATGCCTCAACACATGTCCTACCAACCGATCCCTTCTTCTATTCAAGTTGTGCCACAAACTTCTCTTCTCCCCAATCCTATTCAATACTTCCTCATTAGTTATGTGATCTATCCATCTAATCTTCAGCATTCTTCTGTAGCACCACATTACAAAAGCTTCTATTCTCTTCTTGTCCAAGCTATTTATCGTCCATGTTTCACTTCCATACATGGCTACACTCCATACAAATACATTCAGTAATGACTTCCTGACACTTAAATCTATACTCGATGTTAACAAATTTCTCTTCTTCAGAAGCGCTTTCCTTGCCATTACCAGTCTACATTTTATATCCTCTCTACTTCGACCATCATCAGTTATTTTGCTCCCCAAAGAGCAAAATTCCTTTACTACTTTAAGTGTCTCATTTCCTAATCTAATACCCTCAGCATCACCCGACTTAATTCGACTACATTCCATTATCCTCGTTTTGCTTTTGCTGATGTTCATCTTATATCCTCCTTTCAAGACACTATCCATTCCATTCAACTGCTCTTCCAAGTCCTTTGTTGTCTCTGACAGAATTACAATGTCATCGGCGAACCTCAAAGTTTTTATTTCTTCTCCATGGATTTTAATACCTATTCCGAATTTTTCTTTTGTTTCCTTCACTGCTTTCTCAATATACAGGTTGAATAACATCGGGGAGAGACTACAACCCTGTCTCACTCCCTTCAGAACCACTGCTCCCTCGACTCTTATAACTGCCATCTGATTTCTGTACAAATTGTAAATAGCCTTTCGCTCCCTGTATTTTACCCTTGCCACCTCCAGAATTTGAAAGAGAGTATTTCAGTCAACATTGTCAAAAGCATTCTCCAAGTCTACAAATGCTAGAAACGTAGGTTTGCCTTTTCTTAATCTAGCTTCTAAGATAAGTCGTAGGGTCAGTATTGCCTGAAGTGTGCAACATTTCTACGGAATCCAAACTGATCTTCCCCGAGGTCGGTTTCTAATAGTTTTTCCATTCGTCTGTAAAGAATCCGCGTTAGTATTTTGCAGCCGTGACTTATTAAACTGATAGTTCGGTAATTTTCACATTTGTCAACACCTGCTTTCTTTCAGATTGGAATTATTATATTCTTCTTGAAGTCTGAGGGTATTTCGCCTGTTTCATACATCTTGCTCACCAGATGCTAGAGTTTCGTCAGGACTGGCTCTTCCAAGGCTGTCAGTAGTTCTACTGGAATGTTGTCTACTCCAGGGGCCTTGTTTCGACTCAGGTCTTTCAGTGCTCTGTCAAACTCTTCACGCAGTGTTATATCTCCCATTTCAGCTTCATCTACATCCTCTTCCATTTCCATAATATTGTCCTCAAGTACATTGCCCTTGTATAGACGCTCTGTATACTCCTTCCACCTTTCTGCGTTCCTTTTTTTGCTTAGAACTGGTTTCCATCTGAGCTTTTGATATTCATACAAGTGTTTCTCTTTTCTCCAAAGGTCTCTTTAATTTTCCTGTAGGCATTATCTATCTTACCCCTAGTGAGATAAGCCTCTACATCCTTACATTTGCTCCTAGCCATGCCTGCTTAGCCATTTTGTACTTCCTGTCGATCTCATTTTTGAGACGTTTGTATTCCTTATTGCCTGCTTCATTTACTGCATTTTTATATTTTTTCCTTTCATCAATTAAATTCAGTATTTCTTCTGTCACCCAAGGATTTCTGCTAGCCCTCGTCTTTTTACCTACTTGATCCTCTGCTGCCTTCACTACTTCATCCCTCAAAGCTACCCATTCTTCTTCTACTGCATTTCTTTCCGCTATTCTCCTCAATTGTTCTCTTATGCTCTCCCTGAAATTCTGTACAACCTCTGGTTTAGTCAGTTAATCCAGGTTCCATCTCCTTAAATTCCCACCGTTTTGCAGTTTCTTCAGTTCTAATCTACTGTTCATAAAAATAGATTATGGTCAGAGATCACATCTGCCCCTGGAAATGTCTTACAATTTAAAACCTGGTTACTAAATCTCTGTCTTACCATTATATAATCTATCTGAAACCTGTCAGTATCTCCAGGCTTCTTCCATGTACACAATAACGGAAAAAATTCTAACAATCAAGAAAGTAAGGAGCCACTAGGATCGGGCAAGGAAACAACGACAAGTGCTGGTAGAAGTAACACAACACCTTACTTCTAATGCATTTATTAAAACTAGCTAAAATACAATATACAATCTGCCAAGATAATGAATTTAGGGAGAACCAAACCTTAAGAAACTAGTTCAACTATTTAACATTGTACCACGTAACATAGTACTGCGTATGCCTTAAGGGCTGCAATCGCAAAGAAAGCCTGAAGGGCCAAATTAACAAGATAAGAAAATCTTTAAAATATCAACTGGAAACTTAAGGGCCAGGTAATAAATGAAATTATTCAAACAAATTCTGCAATAAGTAAGTAATGGCCAGTAATTCATCAGTAAGCCGGCCTTAGGACCCCAGTACACTAACAAGGGAGGTTAAGTATTAAAACTGGATTTCAAAGCCTTAAGAGCTGTAGAGCTTCCAAAAGGAGGGCCTGAAGGGCCAATTCATCAAGGTACTTAATGAACAGCTCAGCCTGAAGGGCTGGCCGATGGTTAAGGTTAGGCAAGTTCTCAAAAATAGAAGGAAAATCAACAAATTTACCAGTAATCGAGCCTTAAGGGCCACAGTACATTTAGAATCCACATTAAGCATTAAGAACTATCATTCAAAGAAGAAATTCCCTAAAACTTAGCAACCTTACATAAATCAATTGATACTATCCAGCTTAAATCCTAGGGACAACAATACATGCATATACTTCTAAAAGGTAAACTTGCATAAAATCTAAATTTAAAATGCCAACAATCGACCAACATGGCTAGCAAATTTACAAAAGTTTAACCACAGTTACTGAGTATGAAATACAAGCAGCTGCAAGGCTACCAATCAGTCATCATGCCCCAATATCTTGATTTACAATCTTCAGCGAGCCCCAAAGAGGAATTAAATGATGCCCTTCAATTACAAATCATTAAACGGTAGCGTAAGGCTGCCACATTTCACAAACTGGCGTAAAAGCCACCTGCCCAACCGACACTGTTCATATAGGCAAACATACAAATCAAATTCCCTAACCCTGTAAAATTTTCAGTCTAAAAGGGGGCTGATAATAACATTTAAGGTGTGCACAGCCACGTACTTCACAAATTTCTTTTCTTTCTCTCATACATAGAACACGTAGGCTTGGAACTGACTACCAAATTGGTCACATTGAAAGGGTACAGTACCGCCCGACATTGAAAATAGGTACAACATACTTCCTTTTTCTTGTCAGTACAACATATTTTTTATAATAATAACTCAATTTCAATTAATACAGCGAAGCCGGATACCAGTGTGGGCTGTATATAGAAAAGGGATAAATGTTGATGTTGTATGTGTAGACTCCACTGATATGTAGGAATGCAAATACCATACTTCTGATCACAGAATAAAACACCAGTAATGGAAACTTAGGCTGGTCTCTCAGAGCAAAATTTGCAAATTTTTATTTGGAACACTAAAGTAAAAGGACTGTTTCCTCAAAAAACCAGTTGCGAAAAATGTCATATATGAGTCCAATTTAATTAGTGCGATTTGATTATTAGAGGCACTTAACACGTAATGTAAAAAGTCAACATTGTGATGTGTATGGCAAGGAGTACATTTACACTGCTGTTACAGGTAACATCAGCAATGTGATCGAAGTTTTTAGATCAGCTGCCATCTGATCTATAGTATTTCATTGTCGTGGTGACAGTTTCTGGTGTTAGGGAAAGGGGCCACTAGCACCAAAGTTTCTAACACTTGTGCTGTACCTTTCCCCCAGCTTGCATATTCACTGCACACATTTAATTTTCATGTAAGCACAGATTTCTAACTAGAAAATTATTTACTGTGTATAGTGGACCACTCAGAGTGAGGCGGATTGTCCATGAAAATGCTGTACTGATTGAGACGATCAAGGGAAAACAATCTCGTGGGCTTCATCGCATTTCTAACATCAAATTATGGAAAAGTTAAGGATAGATAGAAAGTAGGCAATTTATGGTAGATAGTCAGTGTATTTATTTGTGGTGTGTAGCGTTGTGCAGGGTCAAATCGAACATAAGAATCTTCAGGCGGGATGTCAGGAAGTATGACGGAATAGACTGGTCGAATGAGTCATGAACAGGAGTCGACAGAGTGGTGTATGTACGTATTTTTTGTCATATGAATAAGAATCAAGCAAAAATGACGTGATGATTAATGAGTGAATAAAGATGGTGGATAGGGAGAGAAGCGACGTGATAAATAGTAGTGGATAAAAGTGATATTTAAGGAGAGAAGCGACGTGAAGCAGTGTGATTAATAAAGAGAGATTCGACGTGATGAAACAGTGGTAAATGAAGGTGAGTAGAATTAATATTGTAGATATGTCTTAGATGTATGTTACAGAGAGGCCTGTGTATGCTGCAATCGAGATTGATGCGAATGACGAAGGAAGACCAGGAAATGATGGAGTAATGGACGGACGGAGAGCCGAAATACGAGTGAAGAGATGAGGACAACTGCACAACGTGAAAGGACATAAAGGGAGTATGAGATCCAGATGGTGAACGTTGTGGAATACTGACGTAAGATATAATATAAGTGTAAATCTAATTCTTACCATAACATTTGCAATATGAAAAAAATAATTTTTGTTGTTGTTGTTGAAGCCTGGTACCAGTATAACTAATCAAAACAGTACCAAGAATGTGTACAGTTATTTTGCAGGATGAATAATTTGTGTATTTTTTGTTCTTAGATAAAATGTCGCAATTCTAAAGTGATATTTAGCAGGATGAATAATCGGTAAAGTGAATGCAGAGGTAAGCAAATGGAGAGAGGTGCCAGAGTGAAAGGACGTAATCGGAGCTGGAATGCTATCTCCGAAACAACTCCATGTGTTATGTGGTTGAGTATAAGGGAGAAAAGGTATGGTATGTTGACGTGAGTGTGGTGGTGTTAAGGTTAGCTGACTTCTAGACCTATTCTGTTGGTGTATTAATGGATTGAATGATAAGGAGAATGTGATGTCTGGTGAGTGAGAGTCGTAGAGTAGTGTGATTAATGCGCACACTCCTGTAAAGGGGATGGTTCAAATGGCTCTGAGCACTATGGAACTCAACTTCTGAGGTCATTAGTCCCCTAGAACTTAGAACTAGTTAAACCTAACTAACCTAAGGACATCACACACATCTATGCCCGAGCCAGGATTCGAACTTGCGACCGTAGCGGTCTCGCGGTTCCAGACTGCAGCGCTTAGAACCGCACGACCACTGCGGCTGGCTGTAAAGGGGATGCTACCGTTCCATAAATAAAACATTATTGTGCTTTATTGTTTGATTTGGATGAACCTCGATGGCAGGTCAGGATCTGACATCATGTGGATGGTACATACATGTCCTAGAAATGTTGTTATATATAATAAAAGGTAAAATTGGTCTTCACATCTCCTCTGAAAAAACTAAGATATTGACAAACATCAAGCACTCATGTAAATACCTCAAAGTTCAATAACAGAAGATTGAAATAGTAAAAGAATTCAAATATCTCGGAGAATGGATTAGTTGGAATGCTGGGAAAAGCAAAGCAATGGAATCAAGAAAAAATAAACTTCAATTGGCCATCCAACTAACAAAAAATACATACAACAAAAAATCCCTTTCATGGGGGTCCAAAATTACACATTACAAGACAGTGATTAAGCCAGAAACACTGTATGCAGCAGAAACACTTAACATTAATTTCAAAGACCAAATGGAGAAACTTGAGGTAAAGGAAAGAAAAATTTTAAGAAAAATCATTGGGCCAAAATTTCAAGACAATAAGATTATATACATCAAAAATGAAACTCTCTACAAGAAAATTGAAAAATTTTCAGATTCTATGCGAAAAAGGAGAATAAATTTTTATGGTCATCTTCTCAGAATGAACTCCAACAGATTAACTGAAAAACGAAGCCCAACTGGTTTAAAGAAACTGAGAAAGACCTAGTGGAATTAAATATTTCAGAAAATTCACTTATTGATCGAACTGATAAATTAATTACTAAAGATGAAAACATAAGGTTCCAAGACAAATCCACACAAAAGTCCAAATCCTTCATCTCGGAAGAAGAGAGGATAAGAAGATCAGAAAGAATGAAGAAATACTGGGCCCTAAGAAAAGAACAACACACAAAGAAACGATTGATCCAGCGTACCCCAAAGAGGGTGAAACGAAAGAAGAAGAAGAAAAGGTAAAATATATAAAGAGATACTAATTTCAGTCTGTCACAAGCACAAAGGTGCATTGTATGTTGCAGATTTAGAGTCATCAGTTTCTAAAATGTTTATTGTGTTAAGATGTTAAAGTAGTTTACTATTTATCATCATGTGGCAGGTAATTGTGAGCTGTGTAGATTATTTCTTATTTTTTTGTTAGAACACTTTCAAGGGGTATTAATTTCAGCCTGTCACAAGCACAAAGGTGCATTGTATATTGTAGTTTTAGAATCAACAGTTTCTAATATTTTCACTGTGATAGGATGTTAAAGTAGTGTACTATTTGATATTGTAATTGTGAGCTGTATAGATTGTTTCTTATTCCTTTTTTTTTTTTTTTTGGACACTTTCATGTTTTGTATGAGGGACGACAGGTACAATCAATAGCACAAGTGTGGGCGGTATATAGAAAAGGGATAAATGTTGATGTTGTATATGTAGAAAACTAGGGTGTATGATTTTATGTTTTTTAGAACAAAGATTCTTTTATTACCAATGTATCTCATAGATCATACATGTAATCAATGAGTATTTAAATACTGTAAGAATATCCTTTTGTCTGTAATGTTGCGAGATGCACGGAAGGGTCTGACTGATTGGGTGTCGTAGCACTGAGGTGCTACGCAGAACGCGCCCATACCGCTAGCAGGAGGCCAAGCTGACGTCGCCATGGGAGAGGTGACAGAGCCGCGGCACTCCCCACTCCACTCCCGGTCGAGGTACACTCCACGCGCCCACTACAGCAGGTCAACGGCCTGGGGCGACACGCACGTACCACTGGCCATTCATAAGTTCCGCCACCCTTACGACTGGAGACAGTATCCCGCGGAGGCAACAGCGGCTGGTTTCTTCTGCTCAACGGCGACGCGACGGCAGAATGAACGACGTGCGGCAGAGTCCAGCGGGCATTTTTTAACGGCAACTATTAACTAGTACTGGGCTGTGGAGCCGTGAAACAAGATGACTGGTCGTATGTCTCAATAAGGTGGAAAGTGAAGGACTGGTGTTTCCACGTTGTGAATGGCGGAAAAGATTTTGTCTTTAGCAGACAGGACGATTGTTTTGTTTTGTCTTGGCCACTGAACGGTGCGATCCATAAACTTTTGGCAGTGACTTGTTAAGTGTGCTTTGTAAATTGCATGTGGAACGCTTGGTATACTTAAAGAGGACAGTTGTCGTTTGGTGACTAATTATTGTATGAACGCAAGAAACTAAAGTGGGACATTGACATTTGCATTTGTAGTAGGAGACATTTCTTTAATTGGTGTGGGAATAAGTGCTGTTTGTTGGAACTTACGATTTTTAATTACACCATGAACTGAAAGGACAGAACCGTGGGTAATAGTAGTTGTAGGGCCACTTCTGGACAACCAGATTCGTGTGGATGGTAATCTGAGAGTGACTATGACATTTGTGTTTAATGTGAGAGACAGTTTACTGTTCAGTGCGTGTTCAAAATGCCGTTTTGAGTGACCTAAAGACTTTCGTCCGGGTAACCATGGGAGAGCTTTGACACAGAGACAGTGTTTCTATGAAAACTATCAGCAACTTTTTGACCCCAAGAAAATCACACAATGAAATGATTCCGTGTGACTCGCAAGATAGGGAATAATGCATTTGTACTTGTAATTGTGTAAATTTTTTTATATGTTTCATTCCTGAAGGGACAGCAAGTGTAATTGTATTTCATTAACATTTGAGTTTAGAATAGTTAGTGTTTTTTTTGTTTGTTCTGGGTTATCAAGTTCATGTAGCATGTTTATTGGAATATTTAGTACAATGATGCTTTAATTATTAGCCAGTGGTGTAACACTAACGTAGCGGCTCTTGTTGCATTGGTCAGTAAGGTTGTCACAGGGGACAAGAGTTTGCATTGCACAACAAATATCGGAATTAACTGATGCATTTTGATGCCGTGGACAGTAATGATCTTGTTGGTGTGTTAACTGAAGTCACTTATTTGCATTATCACAGTGGTGATATTTCACATTAAAGTGTAACGAAGGTTAGTCGAAATGCAAGTTCTTGTCGTCTAAATGTGTATCAACAGAGAAATGAGCAGTAGAGTAAGATACGAGAGCTACTGGTGGATTCAAGCACTTATTGCTAACTATTTACTGCGTGTATTGATCAAAGTTGATGGACTGACTAGCTCAGCAGCAGGTATTTGTACTGGTGGACAAGGATAAGATTAAACTCACAGTCGAGTAGTGGTGGCAATTGCTTAAGTGATGATAGTTAGTGAGGTATGACATGATGTCTTAGATGAACTATATTACGTAACCGGTATGTAACTTGTGGTATATTTCATTGTTTTTTTTGCCCAGTTTAATTTCTGTGTAGGTTTGATGTACATTTTAGAGTAATGGTATGGAGCCTGATATTCTACATGTAATTAGTGTACGCAATTTTTTTTCTTTTGTTGATTTTGTTTTGTATTTAGACATTGCCGTGTAAAGATTATTACAACGCAATTTATGAATGTCAGATTACTTGTTCTGTGTTTGGACGGTGAGCTATTTAAAATTCTATGAGTACAATTAGTATTTTTTTATTTGTTTTAGAATTATTGAAGTTTGGATTACTCCTAAAAATAACGGAGATCCCAATAACCAAGCAAATTTTTATCTCACCATTATTTTTTATTTGTATGATGTAATGTTTTATTTGTCATTTGGATTGTTGTAAATATGCATGTGTACATTACTCCGGATTGTGGAGAGTACAATAATGCAACAACTGTGTCAATAATTTGGTAAAGTAACAGCATTTGGTCGTCTATTTGAGGTCACCAGGGGCTAAGGTCTCCTTCGGGTTATTATGACGACTTACTACGTTTGCTCTAATACAGCTTTCTTAAAAAAATGTTCGGAACTACCCTCGCATTGCAAGGATAGTACCATGCCATTTTTTTCTGCATGGGTAGCCGGTGGTGAAAGGGTACAGTACCGCCTGACATTGAAAATAGGTACAACATACTTCATTATTCTTGTCAGCACAACATATTTTTTCTAATAATAACTCAATTTCAATTAATACAGTGAAGCCGGATACCAGTGTGGGAAAGAATGACAATTTATTTATTTAATTGATCACATGTGCACTCCCACAAAATAAATCCCTACATCCAGTTTGGTGAGATCTGTGAAATGAATGAATGTATGGTTGTCTGCTAACCGCAGATGGTGAATGTGAATATATGATCATCTTTGAGACGTTCTTTTGGTCACCTTTGGTGGAACCAAAGAGATGAAACTTACCGGAGCTTTGAGCGCCTGAAATGTGGCTGACCAATGGGTAGCATGGTCTTCCCCCACCTCGACGGAGGTGCAAGATGACCTGAAGAACGGCCATGTTTCAGCACTCTGCCGCTGGATCTTGTGTTGGTAAGACCTGTCTTAGGTGCGCTCCGTAAAGACAAAAGAGTGGAGACATGGTATGCATGTGAAATACTTAAGAGTAGTTTGGAATAATAATTTCTTTATTTCAGGAACTTTTGTGGGGAGAATTAAATGTCCTGCAGGTAATATTAATGGGATCGTAGTAATCTTCGGAAGTGACCAACGGTCACAATGAAACCACGTGTAGCAATAAATTGAAATACTTCCGAGTGCTTACGTTAAGCTGAATTACTAGCGTGTGTACTATAAGTTGGAAATAGTTAAGAAATGGCGTGTGTAGGACTTGAAATTAGAGACGAGTACTTCCACGTGGTGAGTACTGTGTGAGTCTCAATCTGTGTATGAGACAAAGGATAAAGGGAAGTACTCGTCCATGGTATCAGTTGAGGACTCCCGTGTGTGATGAATATGTTCTTAATATTACTTTGCGTGTTATGTTTCCGTGTGACGCTTGATTCAAACTATAATACTCTGAGAGAGAAGCAAGGTGAGTCAGCCGTCTATCCAGCAACGCCACTTGGCTTGCATTGCACAGGAAGACGTGCATATATCGTCCAGAGTTCATAGTAGGAAAGAAAAATTACGAAGTGGGGCAGTGTCGTGTGAAACTGGGATGAATACTAATTGAAGTGGGAAAGCTGAAAGTGATAATGTTGTGACTATTGCTTGTGTTGTATTCCATGTTGCAGTGTGGTGTATGTCATGTGATTTAAGTATGTGTGGTTTGCATGGGAGAGTAGCAAGGTAGTTTCAGAGGTAGTGGGTTATGAATGTTCCTTTTGTACCGCTCGGTCTGGAGGAAAGTTTCGTGATGATGGTTGTGAGAGTCGAAGTGTGAGGTATAGCAAAAGATCCACCATCCTATCCAGAAAGTGCACTGTAGCATTAAATAATTACGAGACCATAAGATAGAGAATCACCAATGTAAAGCCATGCCCACTGGGCGAAATTTCTCATGTGTTATTGTTATAGGTTATAGAATTTGTGTGTTTAGGGTATAGAATTTATCGGAATAAAAAAGGCAGTGAAAAGAAAAAGATTGGTGGCCTTTTCCTTCGAATAGTGTGTTGCCATGATACTCAGAATTTATAATGTGTGCGACATTCATATGCAGTGCGATGGCTACGTGTTGATCAAAGCCGTTGAATAACAACGGAAATGTGGTATTGCCAGTGCGTTGTGAACAGTCAGAGTTGTGTAAATTACTAATAGTCAGATGTGCGTTTCCGTTGCGCAATATCCAAGCAGGATAATAACTTTTAACTTAATTGTGAGTACTAGAGTTCATGTTACTTGATAAATAAAAAATGAATCCACTCGCTTGGCAGACCACTCATCTTGCAGGCCTGACTGCTTGATGCCACAGTATGAGCAAGGCATGCGGGTGCCTCTCAATATGAATCAATCGATAGCCACCAATACATCAGTACCTAATTAGACAGTCTCCTAGTGTTGCATGACAAAGCAACAGTTCACATCCACAGCCTTCAAAAATGGTTCAAATGGCTCTGAGCACTATGGGACTTAACAGCTGTGGTCATCAGACCCCTAGAACTTAGAACTACTTAAACCTAACTAACCTAAGAACATCACACACATCCATGCCCGAGGCAGGATTCGAACCTGCGACCGTAGCAGTCGCGCGGTTCCGGACTGCACGCCTAGAACCCCGAGACCACCGCGGCCGGCTTCACAGCCTTTGATTCAACATGTTCTACTGTCCTCGTTGTACAGCATCGACCATGCCCGGAGTGCCTACTGCAAATTTTAACCAAGCAATTCACGCTCACGTCGACGCCTAACCGAGGAACCAGCCCAGCAGTACAAGAACAACTTACACACTCGAAGTCAAACTCCGGAAACGCAGTGCAGAACTAACATTCAACCTTTTCCTTCATAGGTTCAGAACCGGCGAGCTAAACCGGTGGGCGGAAAACACACAATGTCGGCGGCAGCGACATAAAGGAAGTCGCAAACACCACCCTAATACAAGGCAACAGCAAGTCAAAAGCACAACGGCAATAGCGAAATATACTCAACTTCAGTCCCGGAGGAAAACCTGCCGCCCTCAGTGCTCAAAACATTCCCGGAGCAACCGTCCTCGGCGACTCCCACTATTCTCCGGACAGCAACATCACAGCTCCTTATTTCAATTCTCTTCCGACAAGAACAAGCATAATCGGAGCTAACGGCTTCTCCAAGTCAGACACGCTATGCCGTAGAACCTCACGGTGGAATAAGCTGGCCGACACCACACAAACCACCCCAAGTAAGACAAACAAGCACTTCCGGAGTCGATGGCGTACTGCCACGCTTCACCACTCAGTCACTCCACTCCACCGACGTAGAGGGCGGGGCATGAGGCGAGGAGAACAGACGGCTCCGCCACGCGGAAAAGCGCCGGCGGGAAGCCAAGGCGTAACTAGGGCGCGTGTTTAAACGAGACGGACAGAAGCACGTCTCAACGCAGTCTTCCTGGTCCTTGTTCCTGGATTGTGTCTACAAGACGTCCCAGTTGTTGACAACAAACGTCAGCAATGATGGTTACACCTCAGGGAAGCAATTCTTAGTACACTACATCGTCGCTGTTCCGCAAATGCTTAACATTATCTTTTGTGTAAATGTGAAGGTCTTTTAAAGTGGTGTTGCCGCTTACCCACTCGTTTCTATTCCTAATGCTCGCGCAGAGACACAATTTCTCGTCACCAGTGACGATATAGGATAGAAATGATCGGTACTGTTAGCGAGTCGATTGATGACGAGCAAGCGGAGCTACGTATGTGGCCACCCACTGATTCTTGTGATTTTGGCTTAGAACATGCGATACCCATATACCTGACTTTTGAACCTTCACCATTGCATGAAAATGTCGCACGATGTTGGAATGATTACAGTTCATCACATCTGCCAGGTCTCGAGTACACTGCTGTGGATCATTGTGGATTAATCCGTTTAAACAACCTTCATTAAACTCCGAAGGTCTTTCTGAACGTGGACAGTCACTAATACCAAAACGATTCTTCTTAGAAAGAGAAAACCATTTTCTTGCCATGTTATGTCCAGTGGCATTATACCCATACTCTGCTTCATTCTGATGAAGACATCCTTAGATGATCGAAAACCAGTTCATGGTGGCAAACTGTTATTTGCAACCAGTTGCGTGTGATTCCTATGCTGAAATTAATATACGATTGCAGAGAAACAGCCATGTTTAAAACTGACAGAAAAAAATATGTCGAAAATGTTCCGATTCTCCAACTTGGCACCCCATTTTCTACCGTCCACAACTCCACTCACTATCTGAAAATCACAAAATGACAATATTTAAACTCAAATAGGAACAGTGAACTACAAATAAAAAATCACAGTCGGTAAATAAATCCATACCAACTAGAATAGCAAAATGCAAAATAAACGCTACGAACTTTTCACCAACATAATATTACTTCCCGTTATCATTATTATTACCATACATCATATGCCTACGCTTGTAGTAATATTAGGGGCATTAAAAAAAACAGGAACTGGAAGCTATAAACAGAAAATCGCTGAAGGGAATCGTAATCCGATTGCCTACGGAAGAACGTACGGTCCCAAACGAGCACTGAGGCCCAGAATTCGCCGCTAGAGGGGCGCGGGCGCACTCCCACGCGACGACAGAGCGACTGGGTGCAAGTGTCGACTGGCCTCTCCCCTCACGTGGGGAACACAGCAAGGGTCATAAACCAATTTCACAGAAACTTCGTTCGTTGGAAGAGGGATGAAAATAAGCGAAAATGTGATTCGGCTTATCCGTAGATACTCGAACGTTTCTCAGAAATCGGAGGTCAAAGTTTTCGAGGTTCTTTACGTGTCTGTTAGCGTGTAAACAAGTCAGTCGAAGCTGTGGCAAAGTGGCTGGCGTCGCGGATTCATACTTTTGCACCTCTTGTACGAAACCCGATTATTACTTTTACTGTTTTTTTTTCATTCATCTACTTATGTCCGTGGAAGATGTTTTGCAATGTACAATGAAGCGCCAAAGTAACTGATATAGGTACGGGGATTCAAATACAGAGATATATAAACAGGCAGAATACGGCGCTGCGGTTGGCAACGATTATTTAAGACAAATGTCTGGCGCAGTTGTTAGATAGGTTTCTGCGGCTACAATGGCAGATTATCAAGACTTATGCTAGTTTGAACGTGGTGTTACAGTCGGCTCACGAGCGATGGGACACAACATCTTCGAGGTAGCAATGAAGTGGGGATTTTCCCGTACGAGTGTATCGTGAATATCATTCATCCGGTAAGACGTCAGATCTCCGACATGGCTGCAGCCGGAAAAAGATCCTGCAAGAATGGGACCAACGACGGCTGAAGAGAACCTTTCAACGTGACAGAAGTGCAACTCTTCCGCAGACTGCTACAGGTTTCTGTGCTGGACTATCAAGAAGTGCCAGCGTGCGAACCATTCAACGAAACATCATCGAAATGGGCCTTCGGAGACGAAGGCCCACTCGTGTCCCCTGATGACTGCACAACACGAAGCTTTACGCCTCGCCTGGGCCCGTCGACACCGACATTGGACTGTTCATGACTGGAAACATGTTGCCTGGTCGCACGAGTCTCGTCTCAAATTGTATCGAGCGGATGGACGTGTACGGGTGTGGAGACAATCTCATTAATCCATGGACTCTGCGTGTCAGCAGGGGACTGTTCAAGCAGGAGGAGGCTTGTAATGGTGTGGGGAGTGTGCAGTTGGAGTAGTATGGGAAGCCTGATACGTCTAGCTACGTGTCTGATAGGTGACACGTACACCTGCATCCATTCATGTTCATTGTGCATTCCGACGGACTTGGGCAATTCCAGCAGGACAATGCGACACCCCACACGTCCCGAATCGACACGGAGTGGCTCTTCTGAGCTTCAAACGCTTCCGCTGCCACCAAACTCCCCAGACATAAACATTATTGTGCGCATCTGGAATGCCTTGGAATGTGCTGTTCAGAAGAGATCTCCACCCCCTCGTACTCTTAAGGATTTATGGACAGCCCTGCAGGATACATGGTGTCAGTTCTCTTCAGCACTGCTTCAGACATTAGTCGAGTCCTTGCCACGTCGTGTTGCGACACTTCTGCGTGCTCGCGGGGGCCCTACACGATATTAGACAGGTGTACCAGTTTCTTTGGCTCTTCAGTGTATATTGAAACAACTTTGTCCTTATTTGTCTATCAACGGTACGTCTGGAAAATTAATTAAGAAGAAAATAATAAAGCTTGAGAAATTATTTGGAATTGTTTTCGGTGGAATTCCAGTAGTGTATCTTGATTCATAATCAATTGCATGCCCTACTTTAGGGTTAAGTGATCCGTTGTGTGTGATTGCCGTGAAATTATTGCCAACGTGCACGTCTAGCAATGTTAACAACGTTTCTTTCCCGACAGAGATTACTACGAAGAAATTCCGCTGTGCCAAACATGCCTTCAAGCGATGTTGGTGGTGTCCAGAATTTCTATGTTTTCGAATGTTTTTGCGATAGAGGTCGTCGAAGGGAATGCATCAATTCTTTCTAAAGAATAAACATAAGAACAAAATATAAGAATTAATATAATAATGATAAAAGAAGAATATGAGACTTTAAAAATATTGTAACCCTTGAATATATTATTTACATACATATCATACATATTATGCAATAAACGTTTGACACGTATTGAAACCCAGTTGTAATTTTACAGTTAATAAAACACCCTTATATCACGTAACTTGATAAGAGACTTTCATGTAGTATCCTTCTACGAACATGGGTAGATAAAAGACAAGAAAAAATAAAATAAATATAAACAATAATCGGGATTCGACCAGCGGGACTGTACCACCATTTCGGGTAGCAACATCGTGCTCTAAAAGGCGTTTGTATTAGGTAGAATATTTTGACCGTCGTTTTCTCAGAAATGGTCGAGACACATATTCCCTTGAAACGTCCTGGCAGATTAAAACTGTGTGCTGGACCGAAACTCGAACTCGGGACCTTTGCCTTTCGCAGGCAAGTGCCGAGAACGGGGCGTGAATCGTGCTTGGGTAGCTCAGATGGTACAGCACTTGCTCACAAAAGGCAAAGGTCCCGAGCTCGAGTCTCGGTCCGGCACTCAGTTTTAATCTGCCAGGAAGTTTCATATCAGCGCACACTCCGCTGCAGAGTGAAAATCTCATTCTGGAAACATATTCGCTTGTTTTAACTCCTCTTCCACCGAGTGAAATCTCTGTGATATGTGGTTTCGACACTTGCCGTGTTCTGCTCATGAGTGCAGAGGCCGATCGACGCTTGCACCCAGTCGCTGCTGAAAACTTGAGAAATGGAGACTGAAAAAGAAAAGAAAAGGGGTGTAGTGAGTTTTCTCGCAGCGGAAGGGGTGCGGGGAACGGAAATTCATAGAAGAAAGGCACAAGTGGACGAAGAGCACTACATGTCCGTTTACAATTGTCAAGTTGTGGCTCGAGTGATTCTAGGAAGGACGGATATCGTTGGCCGTTGACGCACGATATGGAACACCACACCTCCGTACAGATACCATTGTGCAACAGATGTATGCTCTCATTAGTGAAGATCGGTGAGTTACGGTGGCAGCTATGGACACAGACTTCGGACTGAGCATCGTAATTGCAGTTGCGAACATCCAGTGCTCTCTGTACACTAATGCTGTTCTTCGATGAATTGCCGTTCTCCGGACTCCTTCCACGGAATGGAAACGCATTACGCCCTTTGCTCTTCTTTTGAAACAGCCATTTAGCTGTTGTCTATCCTACTCAGTGCAGTGGACGGTCGACGCAGTGCACGTGCGTCTGTGACCCTCGAGCGGCGAGTTTGGAGCCTCAACGCTCTTATAGCGACCTCCCTTCTTCCGTGGACAATGGCACTACGACCCCTTCAGCGGTTTTCATTTTAAAGCCTGCGTCTCGTTTCTTGTTGACTGACTCTGTCAATAACATTCTTATTATTTTTTTCCGCACTTATACCGTATCTCCACGGGGCAGGCTTGTGAATCCGGATTTGGCAACGTTGGGGGTAGAGGGTTTATTTGTTTTGTTTTGGGACGTAAAAACAAATAGGGTCATACGCGTCCACGTCAGAACTGTAAAACACCCAATCGACGGAAGAGAAGGCAACTGAATACAGGAACATGGAGAGAGGTGGAAGAGAAACAGCTAAAAACAGGGACATGGATAAAGGTCTATAAATTACGCCATAGAGGAACGGAGGTCATGAACTAAAATGGCCTTCGCCATATTGCTACGATGGATAAAAAGTAAAACGCGGTCGTCAACCCGTGCGTCGTTCGCTGAAACGGCCGATAACTCAATGGAAAACACTAACGAGAACGTGAGTGGTTAAAGAAAGGGCATTCTGGCAGGAAATGGAGGACCGTCAAAGGTTGAGCGCATTGAGTACAAACTGGTGGGGGAGCGGCAGTTAACATATTGCGATGTCTAAAAAGACAGTGCCCGATACGCAACTTAGCTAAAATGATCTCACGGAGAGAGTGCCGAGAGGAAGTCGTCCGAGCCGCAGGGAGGGGCTTAATGAGCCGGAGCTTGTTTCCGTGAGGGGAGGACCAGTGGCGATGCCAAAGTGACACCACCTGCTGACAGGCGGCAACACGGAGATCGTCGGAGGGAATGGAAGAACTAGCGGGCTGAGATACGAGGACTGCAGCCTTGGCAGCAGAGTCAGCGGCCTCGTTTCCTGCCAGACCGACGTGACCAGGAACCCTCATGAACATCACAGTGGCTCAAGGGTGAGCAAGTGACAACTTTCCTGGATCCGTTGCACATTGGGATGGACGGTGTACAGCACACGGAGGCTTTGAAGGGCACTGAGAGAGTCGGAGTAGATGACACAATAGAATAGCCTGCGCTGCAGGATGTAATGCATGGTCTGATACAGGGCGAAGAGCTCTGCTGTAACTATTGAGCAGTGTTCCGGAAGCCGACACCGGAAAAAGGTGGTGCCAATGACGAGGGCACACCCGACACCACGGTCAGTCTGAGAGCCATCAGTGTAGAGGATGGCTTGGTGCCCTTCCTGTCGCCACATATTCCTCCTAGGGACGAAATTGTGGAGACCCTCTGCGTTAACTGCTATCCCATGTGAAAGTTTGGAAGCGTTTTCGAAAGATTTCCGAGACATGTAACTGATGTGGAACGTAGGTACCAGCACGTTATTCATCTATAGGGATGTGAGAAACCGCCTAAAAGCCAAACAACGTCTACGATTTCCGGCATACCGTCCTTTGTCGCTAATCCACTGGGCGGAGTCGGTCCGGGTCTGCTCGCCTCCCCGAATCGCTGGAGCGACGTCCAAAAGGGCGCTTCTAACCGAGCAGGTTAGTAATAAACACATTAAAATGAATTAAATATTTTAATATAATAATAATAATGATAATAACCACAGCCATTTGTTTATGTCAGTTCTTACTACACGGTGGTTACAATTAAACAGGCGATGGTTGAGCCCGTGCAGACGGAAAGCTATTTACCGTATGGGTACCCAACTTTATAGGAGTGATGTCCAGGCTGTGCGCTGCAGGAATTGCATTGTTAGGACTGTTACTGTCATGATTGGCCGTTAGGCGCCGGTACTGGTACGGCTACGTGGGACTGAAACACAAGCATCAGTGTCCATTACTGCTGCAGTCGTCGACGTGGGTCTGGACAAGGCGAGCAAGGATTTACTATTATTAGTCGACCAAAATATTACTGCACCAATGAGTGAGGGCGCTTCAGGTGGCATACCGTGAGTCTTTATAATGATATTTCACGAGAACACGCTGAACCACTTGGTAGTATACGCACAACTGTCTTGTAATCATTAACAGTGTAATGTGCTTTCCTTGATCACCGCTGCATTTGTTTACTGTAACGCCACACGTGTTTGTGGTAATGGCTACGGGAGGAAGAGTGCAATAATATCGTGGTCGACTAGTAAAGCTGCTTTACAAAAACAACACCAACAGTGCTGCTGCTATTAGCAAGTATCGACGCATTAAAGGAATACTGAAATGTCGTCTTTAGACAACGGCGTTAAAAAAACATAATCTGGACCTTCGAATTAGAGATCGTGACAAACTGCGTGGCCACCGTGATCACTAGATTTGATGATCTGTGATTTCTGGCTGTGTGGTTACCTAAAGGACGGGCTATATGACAGGACGCTAACACTCGTTGGAAGTCGAAGATGAACACGGAGGTAGCTAACATCCCACCTCAGATGTTTCGGGCAGCAGCAGAGCAATCCCTAGTGCGGTTCCAGGCTGTCGTGGATTCAGGTAGTCGTCACACTGAGCAACGTTTGTAACCAGGGGCGCAAACATGGTACGCAATTAACAGATATTGGCCTGTCATGTGAAAATTGATATGTGTTCCTTTCAATGGTGTATTTGTTATTTCTCATCCGGATGTCCTTACAAAACTTTCCAAAAAGTTTCATGGTTCTACGAACACTGGTTTTTCATGGGGGGCATCTCAAGTAGCCAAAGTATTGTTATTACCAGCCTGCAAATCGGTGTAAGATATCCAAGGGAATGTAATTGAGAAAAATATAGTACCTCAGAGGCATTCTTCCGGAAATTTGAGAAGAATATGTGTCATACAGTCCATTTAAGATCTATATCAGCAACAATCTCTCCCCCAACATTGGCAGCGTCATATAAAATCGAAGTGTCTACTCACCATTATCAATGTCGCACTGGCTCTAAAACAGTGAAGAAAGGTCTTCCAACCATGGCTATGCAGTCGTGTGAACTAGCGGAACGCTGTTTCTTTCAGTCGTCTCTTTTTATAATTTGGAATTTCGATAACCTCCAAGAATTATTGCCTATCGAATGCGTGGGCGGCTAACGATATATGTCGAAGGTGATGCTATGTGTCGATCACAAGACTCTGGTGGCGAATTATGACAAATGTGTAAAGCGTTGTCAGGGGAACATAATTTATTGTTCTCGTTATGAACAGCAATGAGTGAAAGCGTTGTTGTTTCGAGTGCCGATACTCCCACATGGCAAAATTTAATTCCTCCGTTACCCTAGAGCGGAAACGTATACCTCATCCATTACCTATATTTTCATAACTTGAGACTGAGTGGAAAAATTAACTATCCTGATACACTCTCGAGTTTTCTGACTGACATGGCAAAAGTGTACTCGGGTTATAGAAAAAGTAATTGTTGCTGACGGCTTATACAACACGAGAAATAGTGAGTGAAGAAGAGGTCACTGACGAGTAAAATAAGTAAACGTACTACTTTCATTTGTAATGAACAGTAACACAGTAGACTTTCGTCTTCTGTTGCTCTAGTGAATGCGTAAACAGTTTCCGTAACACGCGCCACCAGAGTCGTGTGTTCGATATCGAGTCACACGTTCGATATACATCGTTAAGGGCTCTTGCGCGTTCGTCAGGCAGTCATTCTTGGAAATTACCAGTGTTTCTTTTATTTCTCCCGTTTTGCGGATTGCCGATTGTACCGGCTGACTCAAAAATCGTGTCGGATTTCTTGCTGACAGCAGGTATGGCTAGCCTGTGAACGTGCGCTTTTAGCCGGCCGAAGTGGCCGTGCAGTTAAAGGCGCTGCAGTCTGGAACCGCAAGACCGCTACGGTCGCAGGTTCGAATCCTTCCTCGGGCATGGATGTTTGTGATGTCCTTAGGTTAGTTAGGTTTAACTAGTTCTAAGTTCTAGGGGACTAATGACCTCAGCAGTTGAGTCCCATAGTGCTCAGAGCCATTTGAACCATTTTTGTGCGCTTTTACCTGGCTGGAACGCCTTTGCTCAGCCGAAAGCCCATCCACGTGATTAGGTAACTTCCTGGCAGATTAAAACTGTGTGCCTAACAGAGACTCTGGACCTTTGCCTTTCGAGGGCAAGTAATGTACCAACTGAGCTACCCAAGCACGATGCACGCTCCATGCTGCGGGCAAGTGCTCTAGCAACTGAGCTACCCAAGCACGACTCACGCCCCATCCTCACAGCTTTACTTCTGACAGTACTTTGTCTCCTACCTTCCAAACTTTACAGAAGCTCTCCTGTGAACCTTGCAGAACTAGCACTCCTGAAAGAAAGGATATTGCGGAGACATGCCTTAGCCACAGGAAGTTTCATATCAGCGCACACTCCGCTGCAGAGTGAAAATCTCATACTGGAAACATCCCCCAGGTTGTGGCTAAGCCATGTCTCCACAATATCCTTTCTTTTAGGAGTACTAGTTCTGCAAGCTTCGCAGGAGAGCTTCTGTAAAGTTAGGAAGGTAGGCGACGAGGTACTGGCAGAAGTAAAGCTGTGAGGATGGGGCGTGAGTCGTGCTTGGGTAGCTCAGTTGCTAGAGCACTTGCCAGCAGGATGGGGCGTGCGTCGTGCTTGGGTAGCTCAGTTGGTAGAGCACTTGCCCTCGAAAAGCAAAGGTCCCGAGTCTCGGTCCGGCACACAGTTTTAATCTGCCAGGAAGTTTCATATCTGCGCACACTCCGCTGCAGAGTGAAAATCTCATTCTGCACGTGATTAGGTTCTCACGCAAGCACCCAAAAGGTGTCCTGTGTTAAACATACCTCGTAACTTCTACCAATCCTTGCCTTTTGCGTAACTGTTCATTCTCTGAAAGTTAGCAGGGAAATTTGGAAACTGATGTAGTTCAAAAAAATAAACGCTTCAACTGAAATTTTGTATGGGGTGAAGTGCTTCAGGTCACAGCATCTTGGGGGGTAGAATATGATATACAGGTACAGACAGCTATAAATAAAGCTCGTAATAGAGTTGGTGAAAGATGTAACATACATGTTTAAGATTTACTAGGATGACTCACAAAATGACACAGTTATCACTGTTCCTTATTTTAAAAACCTGAGACGGCTATCTATATGTTTTTCTTTACGTCATTCTGTCCATCACACTGCCAAATTATGGTATACGTGGAACATTTTGGAACATTAATGGATACTGTTTTGCCGCCACCTTAACACTTTACATGCTGTCGTTGCTCAGTTACGCTCTGCAGACTACGAGGACTTCGCTGGTTGTCAACAATATCAAATGACATTTCTGGCTGTGCTGTCGCTTAGCAACGTTATACCGCCCAGTCAGCATACAGGTATGCTGCCACCATTCTTTCTTTGAACACATCGCTGTCTACTTTTCCAAAGTGAATATCTTTGAAGTTATGATGCCTGGTCACTTGCCGCTATCTGCAGACTACCATGCGAGTGGCGACACCCGAAAATCGAGTAGTATTAGCTTATACAGACACGTGTAGCTGTGGAAAGACCTTAATTTGCTAGCCTGACCTTGAGGAGGTGTGATCTCCTACTACGTTCTGACGCAGCCGTCGGGTAAGAAGCTGTATGGTATCTCTCTTAGTTGTTGTAGTGTAGTCAGGTGTTTGTTTAATTTGGTAAAGTGATATTGACTAGTGTGCTTTTGTAAACAGGTTCTTGTTTGGTAGAGCTACTGCAAGTGACTTAAAAATTTGTATATCATTGTCTAGTAACATTTACATTCAAATTTTTTAGATGTTATGTGGCAATATCAGTCTCCAGACTCAAATTTAGTGAGTTCACGGACGCTTTACACTAACAACATGGCAAATATAAACACTAAGCAGAAGTCAGGTTGAGATGCTACATTTTTAGGAATAATTCGGAGGTATGATTAACAAATTAATCAGAAAAGACTCGACAGTCCAGATTTGAACTATCTCCTATCCAGATTTCTGTGTTACAGCTCTTATGTATTTGCTCTGCATACACGTGCAAAGTAGTAATAGTATTTGTGCTATTGATATCTATAAGAGATGGGGTAGACACAAGTACGTAACTAGCTTATGGCAGCCGTCCCACAAGGTCTGGGCACCTTTTAAGTGTGGTGTAGTTTCGGGAAACGCGAAAAAAATGAGGGAAGGCAAAACCAAATAACAGAATGCGTCAAGTGGGAGTCGATGGAAGAGGAAGGAGGATGGCATGGGTTGCACTGACTTGAAGCAGGAAGAAGACGGAATTGTAAGAAAGGAAATCATGGCTATGATTCGGGTTTGACTGTGCTGAATTCCGTAACACTTACCTTTTCCTGGTGGAAAGTATTTTCCTGAAGTTCGGGAACCATTGTCGTTATGCCTAATGAGCCAACAGAACGAAAGTTTAAAGCGCATTACATTAGTGTACTCAACTGCAATTAAATATGAATGACGATATCGTTGCAAGCATTGCGACACTGGTATATATATGTGTTGGGATGTGAATTGCACCACGCAAACAGCAATTACTGAAATGTGTACGTTTTGCTTCATTGTAAAGTCGTGTTGATCTGAAACAAATGCACCGGATGGAGAGCTTGAGGGTTAAATAAAACAAGTAATTAAATAGATAAAAAGTGGAAACGGAAAATTTTCTAAGTCCGATTACTTTCACGGAATCTGTCCTACGGTGTTCTCGTGACTCTGTTGCATATCTCTAGTCTTGTTTGAAGTGTCAGACTACAGAGAGAACAGTTCAGACATTCATTACTAGATAGCGCATTGTCTTCGTGCTAAGCAGTGCTTCCCAATGAAGTTCCTAGTGCCAATCAGGATTCCTCCCCTTTAGCTTAGAACGGTTTGAAGAAATAATATACGAGTTTTTGGTGAGTGTGCACAGCGTTTTGAGCTACGACAGAAAATTTGAAATTACAGAGAAACGAAGAAAGGTAAGCAGGCCCATTGTACAGGAAGATTTACGCAAGATTGTTGAGTTAGCTAAAGCCATGAACTCATTCCAAGTAATCCCTTGTAGTTCCATCGCAAGCAGTTGACTTCTTTGATTTTAAAAATTTTGCTTAAGCATTGTAGTAGGTGCAAGCGTGTAAGATCTCTAAACGTTTTACAGTCACAGTGATTCTTAATCATCCATCTCAGATAGCTTTGCAAACATGTTACATTGTAACAGAAGAATGGAAAAATGTCATTCTTTTAAAAGATATGCCATAGCGAACAGAAAGACCTATTGGCAGTGTTGAAATTTCTTCCTGTATTACGCATGAAGTTTTACAGGAAACTTTGCGACTTCTGAGCCCAAGAAAATTGTTTAAAAAACATAATGTAGCACTGAGATTTTTTCTTGAATTTAATTTTGTTATTCTTTTGCAGAAAATGTGATGTAAATGATAAATGGTTTATTACAGCTGTTTTTCTGTACTTGCATTGTTATAAATAAAACATAGAGCTTCTGTATTAATGGAGCATGAAACAAATACTTTCGCATTTGCACTTAGAACCAGTTGATTCTCTGGTATGACACCGTTTGCGTTTCTTAGATACACTTAATTCATGTACAAAAGGAAATACATTATTTTCTAATTCTCCTGAAAAATTTGAGATTTGTCACTTACAACATTTTAAACTGTAATTCTTTAAATGGTGAGATGTTGGCGGGGGCTGTAGGGAGAGCACAAAGTCTAAGTTTACCCCAGAGCTTTGTCACCACGGTCACGCCACCGGATACAGGCAAACTTAATGGCTTAGCCCTTTGGATTTACGAAACGTGGTTATCAAGTGTATCCACGTGGTCTTAAGATCAGTAACAAAGCAACAAGATCATGTCTCGCGAAAGTTTACTGATCCAAAAATATTCACTTCATTCGCGAAATACCGAATGGAGTACAACACTGGTAGAAGGAAAAACAAACGCATAAAAAGCGGCTGAATTTGCTTAACGTTGTTGTCAAGTGTTTCCCAGTACATGAGACCTAACTAACGGACTTAAACTGGGGTGCTGAATCGAACACATATCAACATTCAATGAATTTTACACTCAGAGGCATAAAAAATTGGGCTAAGAATAAGTAGACGAACAAGAAAGTGCTGATGCTTCCAAGTTTACTGAATTCCTGACTTAATACACGCATCGCAACTTAGTCTGAATCTGTGAGTACTAGGAACACACGCCTAGCTATCGACTACCGAAGTCTGCCTCTGTCCTTCGTTCAAAGTGGAGACGCGACTGCGTGGGGACGAAACATGTCTCTCGCCATTCTGACCAATGAGACCGCGCAAAAAGGCCGCGTGAACTATATTCTGTTCTGGCAAGTAGCCCGAATGCATCGGAATGGCTCGTGATTCGCCAAAATTTACAGGGCGACCTCTTTGCGGCACCAAACGTGCATTAGAGGCAGGTTTCAAAGGTTGGTACTGCTACTTGGAACAGTAAATAAAGGGACTTCTTTGACCCCTACAAGGCAATCAGACGAACAAGCCATGCTTTCAGGCTAAATGTTCTTGGAGGGAAAAGGACTCCATTATGGTTAATTGAGAGATACGGCAGATTTTAAGAGAATGAAAAAGAAATATCTTGGTCTCATCCACTAAACTGTGTGGTTTTTGGTGTAGAAAATTAAGGACCACAGGGCATGGCAATACCACGTCAAGAAAATGATAAAGATACCGTTGCCGGATCAAATATTATAAAAATATGAAAGCAGTACAAAATGACGGAGGTCTTTCAAAGTGTTGTAAAAAAGCCGCTAATTCATTATAAATGGCTCGAAGTATGCACTGAAATGGTCAGTGCAGATGTAAAGATTCGAAGGACTGTAATGTGTATTTATAAGTTTTAAGTGCACAGCCTAGCAGCAATATGGAGCCTGGGAGGGGGACTGAAGGGGGTGGGGGGCGGAGGGAGGCCATTGGGGGGAGGGAGAGAGAGCAGGGTGAGAAATACGTCCTTCCAGAAATGATATCGCAAAAGGATGAGCGAGAGAAGGACGGGTTCTCTCCTAGGTAACTAACGATGTGGTCGGCTACTAGATACATCACTTCAGATGAATATATAACGCAGTTACTAAACCGTGAGAAAAATGTGTGGACAACAGAGGAAAGTCCATCTTTCTTGTTTCTTCACAGTCAGTAGTCACATTTGAGTCTAGTTTCTGGCCTTTGTTGAAGGGACCAGAGCACTCATGTACTTAGCTAACATTTCGCCACCCAACAATCACTGGATCGCTGCTTTCTTAAGCCAGTGAAGGACTTATTTATCCAACACACCATCACATATTCGTCGAGAAAAAATTGCCACCTTCGACTGTTACTGACCAGAGAAGCAGTTTTAAAGATGCATGAATAATTGACACGGGATCTGTCCACAGCCACGGCATTTACAAGTGGACCACAAGGAGGGTCGCAGAACTAATTCCTTTGCCAAGAGGAAAAGTTCGCGGAAAAATACAGAAGAAAGAGTGGAAGTTGAGAACAGTATCTTAACGGTGCGATTTATCTGACGTCCAAAAGGGCAAGGTTATTAGCATTCATTTTGCGAAGCGGTGGAGCCTGTAAACTGTTAGCGTACCACCGTGGTTAAAGTGCAGCGTGCATAGCGAATTGAGCTATCCGAAACCGGTGCGGAGACGACTATGGTGCACCACGGGCGGTACATGACAGGGGTGAGCGGCGGCTGCGCAGATGCGTACGGGCGAACAGACGTGCAACCGACCGCCCAGATGAACAGACAGGCTACCAACGTTGTCTCCGTAACGGCCGTTCAGCGAATATTACTGCATATTTGCCTATGCGATAAGCGCCTAGTTCGTGCACCTATGCTAACTGCTGTTCATTGGCGATGAAGAATCTGAACGCCAGTATCTCAACTGGACGTCAACTGAATGGTGACAGGTGACGTTTTCAGAAGAATCTCGTTTTATGCTCCATCGGACAGACAGCCGTTGTCGTGTACGGCGTGAAACGCCTTAAGGCAAACACACTGCGTGCGTTTTTCGTCTAGGGATTGTTTTTGTGGAATACCCTGAGGGTTCTTGTCATTCTGGAAGGTGAAATGGATCAACACGGGAATGTATCAATCCTTGGGGGGCGCGTCCACTCCTATCTCCATCTTGTTTTTTTCTTGGCGTGATGGCACCTATCAACAGAGCAATGCAACTGTGACACAGTGCGCAATGTATGTGCGTGGCTCGAAGAACACTAGGATGCGTTTACCGTACTCCTCTCGTTATCAAGCTCCCCATATTTAAACCCAATCGAGGATGTGTGGGACCACCCCGATCGGGCTCTTCGCGCAGTGGATCCTCAGCCGAGAAACCTAGCTCAGCACTGAAGTCGGCATGACTCCACATCCTTGTCGGTACCTTCGAGAACCTCATTGACCCTCTTCCTGCACACTTCGCAGCGGTCCGAGCTGCAAAAGGTGGTTATTCGGGCTTCAGACAGGTGGTCACATTAATGCGACTGGACTGTGTAATAGGCGAATGTCAGAATACGCCAGTTTAAATATTATGGTAATTTGCAAAGCTTCCTTCAGTGTGACGTTCCACATTAATGGCCTAACTGACAAAAGTAAATTCATAGATAAAAATCATCCGAGTGATTGTGTAGGCGAATTTTCTGTGACACTAGTCTGCAAGGCATCCACTTTTGGAATGACGGATACAAAAGAGAAAGAAGGGCGAGAGGTCAGTGTTCATTGCCCCGTCGACGACATGGCCATTAGAGAAGGGGTACATTTCCGGAGTAGGTAAGAATAGAGGAAGAAATCGACAGTGTCTTTTTCAAAGGATCCGCCCTTGCACTTACCGCAATCGATCAGTCGAAACCACGGAAAACCTAAATCTGGATTGCCGGTCTGGAAATATAAATAGTCCTCCTCAATGCGAGCGCCACATCTTACCACTGCGCCATCTCGTTCTGTTCGATGAACAGAAGCCTTCAAGACGAGATGGCCGAGACGTTATGCAGGAGCACTACGTTCGCCGTTGTTTACCTGTACTTGAATGTAGGTCACCTCCACGCTCAGTGTCTCACTGGCCGATACGCAATAGGAGCGATAAGACGTGGGTGCATGAAGTGCGTGTTTTCACGAGCACGGTAGTAAATGGCGGGTAATTCTGGAGCTGTGGCAGGCAAGCTGCCGCCCACTGGCGCCGTAGTGAGATCCTGGCGCCGGTCCAAGGACTGGCCAGCCCAGGGAGTGTCTCACCCTGACTGCTGCACTTGCTCTGAACAAGTGAAGGGCAGGCAGTCATCCGACACATCGGCTGCTCAAGCCACAGTGGCAGGAGGAGAGTCACTGCTTGAGCAAATGACCACGTTACAGACTGCACGTCAAAAATTGTTGGGACAGTTGCAACATCGTCCATTAATAGAAACATTCCTTACATCTACTTCTGGTGCTTCCGTGGTGTCACGTGAAGTCTCAGTACCGGCACTCTTAGCAATGTGTGGCACGTGAGACGTTACGCTGCATAATACTCTGCGTATTTACTCGGGAATGTTTACTGGGTGCTCGGATTAATTCCCTGCACTACTACACTGATAAATAGGTCTAAATAAGGGTCGCTAGATTTGATTTCAACCAATAGACGAAATTAAAATTTTCGCTACTACCATATCACTAATAAATATCTTACAAAGCTACAATGGCCACCGAGCGAGGAGGCGCAGTGGTTAGCACACTGGACTCGTATTCGGATGGTTCAAATGGTTCAAATGGCTCTGAGCACTATGGGGCTTAACATCTGAGGTCATCAGTCCCATAAAACTTACAACTACTTAAATCTAACTAACCTAAGGACATCACACACATCCATGCCCGAGGCAGGATTCGAACCCGCAACCATAGTAATAGCGCGGTTCCCGAATGAAGCGCCTAGAACCGCTCGGTCCACGTATTCGGATGAACGAAGGTCCAAACCAGGGTCTGGCCATCCTGATTTAGGTTTCCGTGATTTCCCTAAATCGCTTCAGGCAAATGCCGGGATAGTTCCTTTCAAAAGGCTCGGCTGATTTCCTTTCCCATCCCTCCCTAATCCGAGCTTGTGCTCCGTCTTTAATGATCTCGTTGTTGACGGGACGTTAAACACTAATCTCCTCCTCCTCCTACGATGGGCGTTTAAATGTAAAGGTGACAGATGAAAAAAGGTAAATAAACTGTTTATTACTTCAAAAGTAACAGCCATAACTGATAACACATTTATCCTACTGTGAAACAATGCATTCATGGAAAAACGTTTGCGGTTGCCTACGGAACCATAATTGTGCCCAGGCGTGCAGTTCTTTGCCCGCAGCAAATCGGCGGTCACTAGTGACTTTCATTAGGGCTCCGAAAACATGGAAATGGCGTGAACAGAGATCGGGACTGTATGAAGCACATATACGGGCCTCCCAGCGAAACGTCTGCATCGTAATGGAAATAACCTTGGTAAGATGTGGTCCGACATTATCCTGCAACAGAGCGATGGCATTTGTCACCATTCCTAGGCCTTTGGACTTGTTGGTGCGCTTGAATTTTTGCAAAGTGTGTACCTATTGCTGAGTTTTAATTGTGGTGCTGTCTTCCAGAAAGTCAATGAGCAGTGAACCCTTGCAGCCATCACGACGTTCTCGGAGCTAGCGTGTGTGTTGTTTGAAGCAAGCTACAGAAGCTTAGCTGGAAAGCCATTACACATCGTTTATAGAGTCCCTCTCTCTCCCTATGCGATTCCCATATTTTTGGAATGCTGAACGAAGACATTCGTGGCGGTCGATTTGCTTCGGACGAAAAGGTGCTTGTCTAGGTACATACTGATTTCTTAGGAAAACGCACACATTTTTCCATTGAGACACTGACTTTCTTCTCTCACAGTCGGATAATCTTATGAACAGCTATGGCTAATGCTTTCAAAATAATAAACAGTTTACCTAATGAAGCAACAAATATACTGTTACAAGTTCCTTTTTTTCGCATCCACAATATGTTTCAAAGATTTAAACCTGCATCATCAGGTGGATTTATACAAATACAACTGCCACGTTACACACATCACCGAATACCTACCCTTCCGATACATCGATACCTCGCATGCAACACCACCACCACCTCCCCTCCCCCATATTAAAGAACTAGTAAAGGTTTTGTGTGGGCGAGGATAGAAATGTACGGATATCAAGATGTTGTGTTTAGCGCTCATGGATCTGAGGACAGCGATAGAACAAGCGAAAAACCGAGGATGAGAAAAATCAAGGTTTAATAGCTGACAGATGCCAAAACTCATATTGGACCAGTTGATTATTTTGGTCTTTCTTGGGATTTCTAGACAAACATTAAGCGACCATCTTCAAGTGAGCTAAATATACTATTTGGCAAAATGTATAGGCTCTAAGTAGAATGACATGACAAGGTCATTACGATGAACAGTTATAAGTAACAGATAATTACCGATTTACACTACAGGCTTGAGGAAGATTTGTTGGCGCCAAATATATACTAGTTTATTAGTTTCAGCATCTACATGAAATGGTTAAAAATAAAATATGCGTGGCCGCCCGAAGTGGCCGTGCGGTTAAAGGCGCTGCAGTCTGGAACCGCAAGACCGCTACGGTCGCAGGTTCGAATCCTGCCTCGGGCATGGATGTTTGTGATGTCCTTAAGTTAGTTAGGTTTAACTAGTTCTAAGTTCTAGGGGACTAATGACCTCAGCAGTTGAGTCCCATAGTGCTCAGAGCCATTTGCACCAACCAACTAACAGTCCCTGGTTCTAATCTCCCAGTGGGAACACTGGAATAACAAGATTACAAGTAACCATAGCTTGTGCGAAAAATAACAACAGTACCCCATGTGGTAACCAACCCAACCATCAACAGACTGCAACCAGGAACTTCGATTCTGGCGAAGCCGGACTTAAACGATCACAGAGAAAGGCGGAGTTTTGTGGCAAACTTCCATACGAAACGTCTACATTTATTGGAACCTTCAACATAAACACAATGATCCAACTAGGATCGCTGCACAACCTAATATTAGAGACCGATACACAAAAGATAATGTACTTGCTCGGCAGGAAACCCGTGTAGTACAGTGGATTATGAAACTATCGTATTTTCAAGATCAAGACTGAAAAACGTGTCGCCAGGGGTACTCAACTTCTGCACATGGCCTTCATGGTACACAAGAAGAAACTCAGTTCAGTCAAA
Source organism: Schistocerca americana (assembly GCF_021461395.2). Taxonomy (NCBI): domain Eukaryota; kingdom Metazoa; phylum Arthropoda; class Insecta; order Orthoptera; family Acrididae; genus Schistocerca; species Schistocerca americana. The sequence continues at coordinate 552,836,161 of NC_060121.1, read as the reverse complement.
GAAGTCACTCCCGTAAACAACAGGCTAATGACAATGCACCTACAGTGCGGAAACAAGAAATACGCCATGATCAGCGTACGCCTCCGCACGAATGGAGTCACGAAATGAAACTCAGATCTACACAGAATTTCTGGGCAACATTAGAGTGTCTTGACACTTATAGAGGAATACATTCGCAGCCACAAGACGGCAGAATTCAACAGGAAGATCCGTGACTACACACCTCAAAACTTATCCTTCAGAAAATAAGATGGACAACTAGCATTAACTGATCAACAGAATTGTGGAGAACGGTCATGTTATTTCGCTGATCTCCTTAAATGCCCTGAAACTGAAACACGATTCTCAGCACAGAACTGCATTTCCACTCATCCAGAATCACTCCCATCAACATGTGAAGAGATCCACAAACATATACGTAAATTAAAAGACAGTAGGACATCCAGTGAAGACTGCATCATTGCAGAGCTACTAAAGAACCTCTGACTATTTGTGGGAAGACTGTTAGACGGAGAGAAAAAAACGACAGCACACTGATGTGTTTGCAGATTAAAGTACCACATACAAAAATGTCTGCGCTTATACCTGTTACACTCTGTGTATATAGCTCTTTGATTTCCATAATTTGGAAGGAGGTAGTATGCATCGTAAACATGGGCTCCCAAATGCCTTTTTTTAATACGTTTCTGTAAAACACACTTCTTCTATTGAACAAGTGCTCTTGAGGTACACACTTTAGAGCCTATGTTTACGGGACTTTTTTCTTGTTTTGGTCCATAGCATCTCCTACCAAAATATGGAGAGCAAAGAGCTTGCAGTAGAAGGGATGGATTTCACGGTATCAAAGATGAGGAAGTGTTCATAGCTCATAAAGTATGTATTTTAGAGCTCATGATTACTAGGCTTTTTTCTTGTTTGGCGTAGGGAACTGGTCCTAAAAGTCTGTAAAGGAAATTTAGTTATACCGTATACACGCAGGCGGGGCGGTAGGGGTGTAGGCAAAGACATTGTGATCATTGGTATCCACGTCATGGAGTCAGTTGTTCTTTCTCTGTGTCTAACAATCTTCCCGCAAATACGTCATACAATTTACCACTTGATGTTTTCTGGAAGGTCGTATCTGCACCACTAAGTGGACTATGCCTACTACTGTAGGTTACATTCTGCCCCCAACCTTCCACACTTCAACACTGACCTGCTGCCCAAGGGAACTAAGGCATTAATGTCTTGCTCTTGCCACTTGTAATTACTAACCAGCACAAAGCACACTACTCCAAATGCCTACAATTATTAGTCTGCAAATGAAGTAAAAACTGACGTAATGTTGTTCCGTGCAACATCCTCAGTCATCAATACAAGTATCTGTACTTATTCCCCTAACACCCTGTATCCAGGGTGGCAATTATTGAACTATATGAAAAGAAAAAAAAAAAAAAAAAAACGTGAATCAGGTTCAAACTGCTGCGCCGGTCGCAGTGACCGAGCGGTTGTAGGCGCTTCAGTCTGGAACCGCGCGACCGCTACGTCTTCTGTTATGGTCGCAGGTTCGAATCCTGCCTCGGGTGTGGATGTGTGTGATATCCTTAGGTTAGTTAGGTTTAAGTAGTTCTAAGTTACAGGGGACTGATGACCTCAGCTATTCAGTCCCATAGTGCTCCGAGCCATTTTCAAACTGCCGTGTCCACACACTTGATTCAACATGTAAACGTCGCTATAGGTATTCGAATTTAGGTTATGACATGTTCGATATGCCTGCCATCATTGGCGATGATATGGCGCAGACGAATAGCGAAAGTCTGCATGATGCGCTGAAGTGTCGGAATATCGATGTTGTCGATGACCCCCTTAATGGCTGTTTTCAGCTCAGCAATGATTTTGAGGTTATTTCTTTACACCTTGTCTTTAATACGGCCCCACAAAAAGAACTCGTATGTGTTCATATCCAGAGAATATGGCGTGCAATTGAGGACAAATCCAGTGACCTTTGGTACCTCAGAGTCTGTATACGGTCCCCAAAGTGCTCCTCCAGGACGTCAAACACCCTCCTGCTTCGATGGGATCCAGCTCCGTCTTGCATGAACCACCTCTTGTCGAAATCATGGTCACTTTGGATCATGAGGATGAAATCATCTTCCATAACCTTCACGTACCGTTTGGTAGTCACCGTTCCATCAAGGAGTGTCGCACCGATTATTCCGTGAGTAGACATTGCACTCCACACAGTCACCCGTTGAGGGTGAAGAGACTTCTCGATCGCAAAATGCGGCTTCTCAGTCTCCCAAACGTGCCAGTTTTGTTTATTGACGAACCCATCCAAATGAAAGTGGTCTTCGTCGCTAAACCAAACCATATTCACTTCAAATTAATTACCGCCATGCTCCGCGGCCAACCGTGCAGTTATAATGTCCTAATGCAAACCGTTCCGAAGTTATGACGATTTTATTTCATATAGTTCAGTGATTTTAACCCTGTATATACTGCGTGTCTTTCCTAAGAGTCGTCAGGCGCATTTTCTCTGGCGTTTCGGCAGATATTTGCAATTTAGTTTTCGTAATGTGAAGGGGGTGTGAGGAAAAAAAAAAAAAAAAAAAAACTGTTCATCACATCTTACATGCGGCGCCCAGCGTCGACGGAAAGCGTTGGTTTGTTTCCCATTACAAGCAAAATTCAACGTGACCATTCGATAGAGCTGTTCCAAATTAGTCTAGTGCGGTATTTGTTTTGTAGATAAGTATTAAAGTCCGCATCATTTACGACGGCGGCCGAGTTGGGGAGTTTAGGTTCGTTCTGCGCATCTGACGTCACAAAACACAGTCAGCCAATGAACAGAGAACGACATTGCCAGAGCTCGACTGCAGTGCAGAGCACAGACGAGTGTCTTCAGTTTTAGAAACGTTCAGTCATAAATAAAGTAACTGAACAAAAGCAATGTCTTGATAGCAGACATTCTTTTATAGAAAGTTTGGAAAAAGCATTCTTTATACCAACTGCTTCATATTCTATTAATTAAACCAAAGAAGCAATAAGCATCTAATTCAGGCGATAGCAAGGAAAGGTGTTTGTATCGTTCTCACTAACCACTTTTTCGCAATAAAGAACAGCGGTAAAAGTCCTTTGGAAGCCCTCTGTAATAAAAAAAAGAGTTAATGGATCAACGACGAACTGAAACGGATGTCTTGCGACGTCCGCCCCGAGCAGATACAACGAACAAAATCGAACAAAATGTGATTAAAGTCTGCAGCTCGTGGTCGTGCGGTAGCGTTCTCGCTTCCCACGCCCGGGATCCCGGGTTCGATTCCCGGCGGGGTCAGGGATTTTTCTCTGCCTCGTGATGACTGGGTGTTGTGTGATGTTCTTAGGTTAGTTAGGTTTAAGTAGTTCTAAGTTCTAGGGGACTGATGACCATAGATGTTAAGTCCCATGGTGCTCAGAGCCATTTTGTGATTAAAAAAAAGAAAAAAAAGTGTTTGGATGCTAAGCGAAAGGTTCTGAGTTCAAACTTGTTCTGTGCTTAATATTTTCTTTATTTAAAAACAATATCGAAGTGTCTTACTTCATGAATATTATTCGTTTGGATGTAATTTTTTGAAATTTCTAGTGGCAACTAAAATCGACCATACGGAAAGTATACGCTATGGACTTTTACCTCTGCAAACTCTTCAAAATTTCGTGCAATGGTTTACTGCATCTAATGCTGCACAATAACTGCGTTGAACATCGAAACAAAATTAAGTCATTTATGGGGGGAAGGTATCAGTCAAGAAGATGTGTAAAAATCAAATTATTGGGCCAAATAGTTTTTGTGAAATCGAATGATCAAGTGTGTCAAAGCAGTCGAAACACCATGTGTCTGCACAGGCGGGCAGTGCAGTGAGGACAAACCGCGCACAGCGCGGAATGCGGGGAACACGTCTCTGTAGCAGCGAAAGGGTTAATGCGGCCGTGGTGGCTTTACTTCATAAACTGCGCGCTCCCCCCTGAACGTCAGTTTGCGAACTATACTATGGCGCTGCTTCTCTTGGCGCGTGCAACTGGCAACGCAGCAATTTCCCGCGTCTAGGCGGGCATGCGCGAACAGCCAAGATAAAAGAATTGAAATATAACTGGAATATTAAAACACGGAGAACAACCAGCACTCCAGGAGCGAATGGGCAGCGCTGCTATAGGCCGGTAGCAGTGACCAAGGGCCAGGGCCCAAGAAAATGGTAAGCAAAGGCAAATGCCTAAGTTCACACTTGTCTGTATAAATCCCAACTCCGACTTCAATGTTGTTCGAAGTTCTCTTCACCACAGTACGTTAGCTGTTCTGACGTCGTCTTGGCCTTAGCTTATGAGGGTAGCGCTATTCATAACCAACACAGTCAATATTACTCTCTTGGATTTACTTTTCTTTGTTATACTTCGTCTTTCAATCATCCCCAAGGGTAGAAATTTAAAGGAGAAAGACGGGGAGCTTGATGGTCAAGAAACGTGACCATTTTTGCGGTCTCTGATCCGGAAGATTGTTAGGTTTAGATAATGCGTTAGCCGACTATTAGAATTTCCAGGGGCACCCTCATGATGGAAGAAGTGCATATCCTTGTACCCAAAAACTGCTTCCAGTAATGCTGGAAACACGTTTTCAAGAAAGTCTAGGTAACGTGGCCCTGTACGAAGATGCTTGAAGACAACAGGCCCAAACAACTTACTGTGAATCACACCTCACATATACAGAGAAGCGTTCTCGAAAAAGTGTCTCCAGAGAGGCATGTCGGTTTCCGTCGGGGCACCGAAAGAGTTACAAATGTAACTGATTCCGTCACGAGTGAAACTGCATTCATCGGTGTAAAGTACTAATAATATTTCCAAGCGATTTGCAGCTAGCCAACGAAAAATTCTTTTCGTCCGCCTTTTATATCCTTCTCTGAGGTCTTGAATTCGCAGTAAATGATAAGAATAGAGGCCGTACATAAATAATGTTCTGTATTTTCTTGATTTTCTTGTACTTGGAACGCCTATACGTGTAGAATTTCTTCGTATGTTTGTTGAAGTACTACGATATATCAACAGTATAATATCTTCTATTTCATCCACACGCTATTCATTTGCTTGTTTAGACGAAATATCACAACTGGGCATTGCACACTCTTGAATCTGGTGCCCTGTGGATAGAAAATGGTCTACCGTATTCTCTGCAAGTAACATGAGCAGCGTTTCCGTTACAGAATCTGTACAGAGTAACGATATCGGCTTACTCAGTATTTGTAAATGTGTGCTTAAACGATACAATAAAACTGGGCAACAAATCGCAGTTACAGATGAAAATCCCAATTGTGGTGTCACCGCCAGACACCACACTTGCTAGGTGATAGCTCAAATCGGCCGCGGTCCATTTAGTACATGTCGGACCCGCGTGTCGCCACTGTGTGATCGCAGACCGAGCGCCACCACAAGGCAGGTCTCGAGATACGGACTAGCACTCGCCCCAGTTGTACGACGACTTTGCTAGCGACTACACTAACGAAGCCTTTCTCTCACTGCCGAGAGACAGTTGGAATAGCCTTCAGCTAAGTCCATGACTACGACCTAGCAAGGCGCCATTTACCGTATCTGAAGATAGTCTTATTTGTATTATCAAGAGCGATGTACAACAAGGATAATTAAATGTTAAGTATTCGAGGAGCTGCATACTTTTCTTATTAGAATTCACTACTTATCCTGTTCCAGAATTCACGCCCGTCTGCGTTAGATAGCGTGCATTTTGGCCTCCTCTATCTATCTACAAGGTGTTGGCACATTTGTCAACACATCACCAATTATGTAAATTGAATTATAGCTTCTCAACCTGAACTTCAAAACAAAAATGACAGTCGATAAATAAACCTCTAGCAGCAGAAGTACCATCAAACGATATAGGAAGTAATCTCCAACTAATAAAAGGATGAGGCATGCTTTACAGAAGTCAAAGATTTTCCAGCAGTCACCAACTGCAAAAATCGACAGTATGTGAAAGTCGTACCATAAACTAACTGAATGAGCTGATGGCTTCTCCCTCACGGGAACAGAAATATTTCTTATAAGGCAGCATATCGAAAGACACGCAGAAAAGCGATGGTAAAATTCTCAAATGTATCTCAAGACATCTACGTCTTCTGTTATGGACGATGATAAATTTTGTTGTTGAAACAGAAGCGGTAACATCTGCGGTCAAACCATATAAGGAGTTGACTCGATTGATCGATTTGAGTTACTGGAAAGTGTAAAATAATTCACGGAACATTTTTGTATTCTGCGTAGCATTGACTAAGCTAAAACACATCTCTCATATTAACATATCACCTAAGAAAGTTTGGATACATTGCGCCTTTTCGTAGAATTATGTAGCATCGACAATAATTCATATTAAATGAAATAAAAATACAATACTTGGCTATTTCAATACGTAACCGTTTTAATATAAAACTGTCAAAAAAGTGTTAGGCTTTACATCAGAACACTGAATGGTATATACTTGTGAAAGGCACGAAATGCAAAAGTGGAGAAAAGAGTAAGCGTGATAAGTGTATTAATAAGACAGGGGGGTGGTTTATCACCCCTAATTTTTAGTTATGCATTAGGGAACGTAGTAAGAGTACGGAGAAAATCCGTCGATTCTAAGGGTGTTCATCTAGGAAGCAACCCACATGAAATCACCGTAGATTTTCTAGCTTTTGCAGATGACGTGGCATTAATTACTGACTCACCATATAGTGCCAAAGAACAAATTACAGAACTACAGGAACAAGCAAACAAAATAGGACTAAAAATTATCATTTAAAGAAACACATTTCATGACAAATATCAATGATGCCTCTCCAAATCTTAAAATTCGTAACAACACAATATCTAAAACAAACTGTTTTAAATATCCAGGAGAATGGACAACAAACAACACAAAAGAAAATATAGCCACAGAAAATAAGAGTACATAAAACGGAAAGGGAATTCCAAATGATAAAAAATTCTAAAGGAAATGCTGAGACCTATAAGTAATAGTATTGTCGTATACAAATTAAGATCAGAAAGACAGGTGTATTGAAAAATGGAAAAGCTAACTGACGGAATGAGAAAAAGGGCGACTACAGTTTTATGACCACATATACCTAACAGATGATAACAAACCAACCAAACATGTCTTGAACTTTCTAAAGAACTACAAATTCACGTGGTTCATGGAAATTGAGAAAGATATGAAAAACACAGGAATTAGAATGGACATAACAGTTAACAGAATACTTTTTAGTGAAGCAACGCAAAGGCAGGATTTCAGAAAGGAAAGGGACCTGCAAAAGTAAGAAAGTGCACCCAGGAAGAAAAGGAACGATACTTTCGAAGGATAAAGAAAGCCTGGGAGCAACGAAAATTAAACATGAAGAATGAAAACGAAACTTGATTTATCGTTTGTTCACTAAAAGGGTTATTCGAATAAATAAATAAATAAATACCACTTTTATTACGAAGAAGCATGCAAGTGGGCTAAGTGCTAAGACATCCAGACGGATCTATAAAGTGACATCTGTAAAGCTGAGAAAGAGTGGACAAGACAAGGCAGCTCATATTATTGAACACTGAGTGATGCAGGTGCGAAGAGAGGAAGTATCTTGAACATGGTGTAAAGGAACGAAGGACTGTGTTGACCAGTCAGAAGACTCAAGCAACTGTCATAAAGAATGGAGGAAAACTTTTGTGACATTAGGACGAAATATGTAAGGCCATGGAACGATAGTTATCAGTTAACAGTCCAGGAGAAAGGTGGAATATTCCATGGAAAAGAGAGATTACCGACAACGGTTTCCTCACATTTTACCAGAATAAGTGACAACGTTAAATATTTTTGGAGGGACTAAAGTTCAAAGTCTGAGTGTTTAGAATCATCTTTATATTTACGTACAGAAGCTGATAGCGTTTCCACAGCTGCACCAGAGGCCAGTCTTGTTTGAGTTCCGTATCGCAGTCCCTGAGAAGTATCTAATCTGGATTTATTTGTTTCTGGTGTACCCAACTCTTCTTCAGATTGTTTAAGTTCTGTTACATGACGCACGCTTTCACAACAGTCAGTAAAGAGTGTTTTAAGGCGTTTCTTAGTCTGTGACCGCACACAAAAGTTCCCCCATTCTTTCAATTAATTAGTAGGTAAGGTAAGTGAATACAATCATGTACTTTCACTTTCTACTTTAACGAGAAAAAAATGGACACGTTTACTTCCAAATACCTTTTTTGTCGTCGCTATGATACAATATCGGTATCAAATGTTTAAGGAAAAAAGTAGGGACATCGCGGGTGACACTGTGTTAATACCAGTACATAAGAATTTCACAATACATTTGCACTTAATTTCTGTTTTCACATCTCTTCAGTAACAGGTTCGACACGCCTGAAAATAAGGATCATTAAAGATTTTTATCGAGGTCTGTATTTTTCCTTTTATTATCAAGCCGCTCTGCACCTTAGATAATTTTTAGAATCCGAATGAACTTCTCGTGTCAGTAGTTAACTGTTCACTGGAAACATGAAGAATGACACTGTGATTTTTATAGCGTTACATTTTCGGATGCTGTCGCATAGTAAGCAAGTCAGCAAGCGATAGAAAAACCAAGAATCTTGAGAAAAATGTTCATGTTCTTAAATGTAGTATCATTTTCTCTGTGTTTTTCTAATACATTTACTCGCCGTTCGCTTTAGGAAATTTAGCGTTGATTTCTTCGTTACTCCCAAATATCTTTTCACTCCATTGCTTTTATGACAAAAAAAATGGTTCAAATGGCTCTGACCACTATGGGCCTCAACTGCTGAGGTCATTAGTCCCCTAGAACTTAGAAGTAGTTAAACCTAACTAACCTAAGGACATCACAAACATCCATGCCCGAGGCAGGATTCGAACCTGCTACCGTAGCGGTCTGCTTTTATGACACTCGATCAGAATGTTGCAGGATGCCGGAAACGTATTTGTAACATAATAAGTTGTTGAAGTACTTACAGAAGTATTTTAACGAATGAGATCCCGCAAAATATTTTATAAATTTTCGTTAAAAAGGCGAACTAGAGCCGATCGTGAGCTTATAAGATTTACAGGCAAATGAGACACACCGCAATGCATGTCACCTCACGATATCGTTGTAACAGTTCAGAAAATAATTCATCAAACTGACTATTTTTAATCGAATTCTCTTATTACGTAGATTTTTCTGTCCATATTTTTCACTACAACGTACTGTCGGGTATGTTGGTAGAAACGTTTCTTGTTTTGCTTAGCCCTATTTCCATATATAAAGAACTAATTTTCCGCCCGCATTAAAACGGATTATTTCGGTAGTTATATCTGCAGTATGTTTACGTCCGGTTTGGCACAAGCCAGTAAGACATACACTTGAAATGCGAAAAACCAGTACACGAAAGAAAGAATTGTTCGGCTGTCAATGGAAAGATGCATGTTAATAGGACGAAAAGGAAAACCAATGGACCAGGGAACAAGTTAGACTTCATCATAACGGCAATGAAATCTAATTAGAGTTGGTTGGGACATATAGTCAGACGATGGCCAATATACCAAAGTCCTTTGCTCGGTTCCAGGGGATAACAATTGATAACGATGACGACGCAGTGGAGGGTGTAGATGGCATAAGAAAACATGTAGGTACAACATAAATGAGTATTACGGAAGAAAGTAACATATGGGAAAATTGAGTTAACAATCTATGCCGTCGTGTTTTCGTCAAAAGGAAGCTTCGAGAAGATTTAGCTAGTATTTTGTCGATTGAAGTGTAAATATTTTTAGACGTTACCCTTAAGTGAAATTTATGCCATAAGCACATGATGAAATATGTCATTTGGAAATACGGGCCCAACAAATAACAAAGGATTAATCATGAAATGAAATTGTGTTCTCCGTCACAGATTTATTATTTTGTGCTAGCCAAAAATATTGCTTTATCCTCTTTTATGTGCTCAAACGAGCCAGTATATTTCGCCAGTGATACTTCCATGACTTGAGGAAAGCAGACAGAAATATATTAATGGAAAGTCTATTTGTTAACTGTGCTTGATTCAAGATTTTCTCGCTAGAGAGTCTTAAAAGTTTCCAGAATGAGATTTTTACTCTGCAGCGGAGTGTGCGCTGATATGAAACTTCCTGGCAGATTAAAACTGTGTGCACCGATCGAGACTCGAACTCGGGACCTTTGCCTTTCGTGGGGAAGTGCTCTACCATCTGAGCTAGCGAAGCACGACTCACTCCCGGTCCTCACAGCTTTACTTCTGCCAGTATCTCGTCTCCTACCTTCCAAACTTTACAGAAGCTCTCCTACGAACCTTGCAGTAAAGCTGTGAGGACCGGGCGTGAGTCGTGCTTCGGTAGCTCAGATGGTAGAGCACTTGCCCGCGAAAGGCAAAGATCCCGAGTTCGAGTCTCGGTCGGTGCACACAGTTTTACTCTGCCAGGAAGTTTCAGTCTTAAAAGTACCTGATTCACGACACGCATTTATTTATGTAGATTAAATATTCAGAAACAGGTTCTTAAAATAACCAGACTGTTAGCTTTTTATGGACTTGTGGAAAGATCATCTCTCAACCTACTGGTAAAATAAAAAGTAGTATCACTTGGTTGGTGAGGAGAGTGAGAGGAGGCCGACAGACCTGAATAAAATCTTTAGTTTCCAGAAACGTTAAATAATAAACAAAGTTATCCACAATCAGATGAGAAAAAGGGAAGCACGTGAAAAAAAATGTAACAATACTAGCCAACGATCACAGCTCAGTAGTTGAAAGACAGTGGTTCTAAATAGTCCCATCGGAGAGGAAAAAATTAAGACATAGCACAGTTCTACAGGAGAAATTAAAAACAGTGTTTTTACCTTTTTAATTAAGTATTAGAAAACATTTCTGCCTGTGGTGTTACATTACGCGTTACAAATACTCAGTACTGCACGACAAGCTTTGAGTCTCAAAAGAGAATATTTAGGCGACCCTAAGCGACAACGAAATTAAACAAATATTTGTTCATTCAACTAAACATATTTTGTCTCACCGTCTATACAATAAATAAAAAATATCTTTACGATACAACACGCAGCTATCCTCCATTGAAAAGCTGAAGTAATCCATCCAACATTAGTGACATCGCTTGCGTCGTAGCCAGAAGCGCAAAGAGTACTGCCGCACCTACTTTCTCTTGATTGATTAAGCTGCGTTTCGATGTGTAATCCTCCAACAGCGTCGTGATTAGCGGCTCGCGCCACGATAACAGCGTGTGTAAACTAAGTGACGAAGATAAATCAAACTGGAGAGACTTTCTGGGACCTCGTGCAAATAGATGGCTGTCACTTGTGAACCGAAGACAAATACTGTAAGTAATAAACACACGGTGTCCAGATTTCGGACGCTGTCTGGGACTTGCAAAAACTGACTTGAGCCTTTGGGGTAGTATCTGAAATCACAGGTTTTTAAAACAGATGTATTATCCGTCTTGATTACATTTTTCATTTTATTTAATGTTTTGTTTTTATTTATTTATTTATTTGTAAACGACTGCTATTGCTTCCACATCAGCCATCCGCAGACCTTACTGAATCGATTACAAGAGTAACCCTCCCTAGTACCAGCAAAATTTACATGCTACGTGACATAAGGGTGCTTGACTTCCTAATCCGTTGCACCTAATCCGTCTTCTTTCGCTAATGTTTAAATAAAAATTCCTGTGTTAAAAAAATTGTATACTCTTTGTAGTGGCCTAAAGAAGGAGCAAAATAAAATAAAATAAAATAAAATGTGAAAGGGCAGGAGAAAAGATCAAGAGAGATGGCGAAGTAGGAGACAGAACAGTCAGAAGAAGAGGAAGGAATAAAAGAAGAAGAAGAAGAAGAAGAAGAAGAAAGTAGAAGAGAGGGAACGACTACATAGAATTAATATGCGAATGCGGCAGAGATGTACGAGGGCCATTAGGATAGTAAGGTCCGATCGGCCGCGAAATGGAACCCACAGTGTAAATCAAAAATGTTTTATTTGAAACATTTAACTACAGTTTCCAGCTACATATTAAGTAGTCGACGTTCGATTTAGACATTTGTCGTTGCGTGGTACCAACTTTCCAATAATCCTTGTCAGAGAAGGCAGCCGGCTGCGATTTCTGCCAGTTCCCTACACTAGTATGTAGTTCGTTGTCTGTACCAAATTACTGTCCACAAAGCAAGCAGTTCATGTGAGGAAGAGATGAAAATCAGAGGGAGCTGTTTGGTGAGCGATTAAAATACTTCTCAGCGAAAACGCTCAGGAGTCTCTTCATAGCCCCCGCAGTATAATCTTAATTGTCATTCGGAAAGAAAGCCATGACAATTACATTATGTGGGCTACATGAAATCAGGTGAAAGCCATCAGCAGGTCTTGACGCTTCGAGAGCGACACTATCTTCTAGGCATCTTTAAGTGCTCACTGTGCACTCTGAACTGAAAAGTGCGTTGTGAGGCGATAGACGGGCATACTGGAGACATTGCACAACACATCTGTGCAAAGCTTCGACAAGATCCACTGTAGTTTAAACTCCACGACTGACTGGTGGCTGAAGAAAACATAGCTCTCTTATATTTCGCTTTCAAGACAAGAGAATATTGCACTTCGTCTATAATGTGGTCCCAGTTCAGATGTTAATTTCACCATTTATCTCCTTTCTGCTGCTCCTCATTAAATTTCGTTTCTTTTTTTTTCAGTTCGTTCCCAGTCCATATTCTGTGATCATAAAATTCCATTCCGCTATAATATTGGGAAGAATGGAAAAGAAAATACATCTGTTAGATAACGATCACTTTAGCTGTAGGATATTCACACATCAAAAATGTTTTGCATCACCTCGGTTCCGAGGGTTCCATAACCTGTACAGAAAATTGGAACAGAGGTCAACATAAACATCATTTCCAGCCTTTTTACTACTCATGAAAACCACACATTGCGTGTTGTACCACCATACAGCGGGACCCTCAGAGCTGGTGGTCCAGACTGCTGTACCCAGCGGTACCTCTAATACCCAGTAGCACGTCCTTTTGCATTGATGCATCCCCATATTCGTCGTCGCATACTATCCACAAGTTCATCAAGGCACTTTGTCCCATTCCTCAAAGGCGATTCGTCGTAGATCGCTCAGAGTGGTTGGTGGGTCACGTCGTCCATAAGTAGCCCTTTTCAATCTATCCCAGGCATGTTCGATAAGGTTCATATCTGGAGAACATGCTGGCCACTCTAGTCGAGCGATGTCGTTATCTTGAAAGAAGTCATTCACAAAATGTGCACGATCACGATGGGGGGGGGGGGGGGGGGGGGCGTACGTCGGCCCCACATAATGCCACCCCAAAACAACATGACTGAGTGGGGCATGTTATCTAAGGTTCCTGTCTCTCTGTATCTCCTCTTTGTCTAAACAACATCGCTTTGGTTCAATACGAGACGCCTGGACACTTCCATTGTTGAGAGCTCTTTCTGGCACGAAGTAACAACGCGGACGCGATCGAAGCGCGTATTGACCGTCTGGGCATGGTTGAATTACAGACAACAAGAGCCGTGTACCTCCTTCCTGGTGGAATGACTGGATCTGATCGGCTGTCGGACCGCCTCCGTCAAATAGACGCTGCTCATGCATGGTTGTTTACATCTTTGGGCCACTTTAGTGACATCTCTGACCAGTCAAATGGACTGTGTCTGTGATACAACATCCACAGTCGACGTCTGTCTTCAGGAGTGGTGGGAACTTGGGGTGACGTAAAGCGTTTTTTGATGTGTGTATATTGCTGGTTTTACAAGAGACGTTTCTCGCGTTTGGCTTGGTAGTGGAAGCAAAACTAACAAAATAAAACCACTTTCATGGGAATTATTGACATGGAAAAAGTTTTCTGCAGCGTATTTGAAATTCTCAGAAAAAATAGATATAAGCCAGAGGGAAAGACATGTAACATACAAAATGTTCAAGAACCAAGAGGAAACATTAATAATGAAAGCCCACATGTAGTTTTTCTCCCCTATTGCATAATTTGCATATCGAAGAAGCCACGGCGGAAATAAAAGAAAGGTTCAGGAATAAGATTTCATTCAATATGAAGGATATAAACTAAGCATTAGGAAATGCTAAACACACAGACACACACACACACACACACACACACACACACATACTTTATTTACTCTAAACGACAGTGAGGTATATGCACCCTTATGAGGCATAATTTTCTGCGGTTGCCCCTCAATAAAGCATTGAACTCGGGTTCTTAAACTTAGATGACACTGTGATGCCTACCGGTATGTCGCATGAAAACCATCTCGAATGCATTGTCTCACGCAGATAACGTCACGCTAGACACGCAATATAACTACAAAACCAATTGGTGTTATTCTCTTGTGACGCAAATGCCTCAGTTGTGATGTCCGGCGAACACCTGGAAAGACGCAAGCCGAGATGGACGTGCCTTCTCCCAGTTGCAGTGATCTGCACTGGTTGGACCTACTAAAAGGTAGGTCGCTCGCCCTTTTCTCAGACATCATGATGAAACCTAGGCGGTGTGGAAATTGTTGAGCAACGGAATAACGCGATGAAAAGGATGGGCCTGACATGTAAATCCTGTGGGTGTTGATTCTTTCAAAAAGCATTAGTAACTCAATAAAATGGGGTCCATCTATCTACTGAGAGGAAAGATCGGTCCAACTTAACCCTGACTTACTACAGAACCTCTGTGTCAAATACATAACACAGATTTTCGGACAAGATGATATCGAGAGTAATAACAACACAGGGCAAATAAAACTACTAATCTTTGTGGATAACAAACAATCTAAACTAATGATTGATTCACTCGACAGAGACAGCGAGGAAAAAGAAAGAAGGGAACACTCGTCATCTTACAAATCAGTAACTAAAAATCGGAGTGGCGCAGTGACTACTCCGACCCTGCCAAAGGGCACAAAGTGTGTCACGTGCAGCTGCAATAACTAAATGGTTCCTTAATGAGCCTTTGAAAACCTAATCAAATCTATCTCGATTCCAAAATCTAACGCACAACGAGTCCACCTGGCAATCGGATTTTTGTATTTTTTTTAAATATTATTTTGTAATATGGGGAGCTCACAACTCGAGTGTGGGTAGTAGTCTTGCAGGCTTGCTGTGAGACATATGCAGGGAGAATCACCTAAAACTTGCAGCGCAGATACCACTATTGAAGTGTGGTTTTCACAGAATAAATTGGTAGTCAGGGGCTCGATTCGTAAGCCAACAAAGAGATTGTAATGATACTTGGAAAGGGTATTTTTGTGAAAAGATACACTTTATTTAATGGAACACTGCCCGTTGTCATTAAGAAACTGAAGGTAGCGTAAATTAGAATAACAGTGGTCTTTGTTGCTCTAGTTTACGGCGAAACGTTGAAGAATACCATATTTTGAGAAGTTCCCACACCGGCACTTGTACGACATCTGTGGTAGCACTTACTAAATAACAACATAAGTGCATGCACTAGTTGTGTGGATTCTGACCAGTGACGAGATCACTGACCATCACAGGCTGCGCTCAAAATGACCAATGGCAGTGGAATTCCAGTCTGGTATGGAACGACTGCTGTATACGTGCTAGCATTTCACCAGAGACATCCGAGCAAGCTGCCGTAATACGTCGTTGCACATCATTTGGTTTAGTTACTATGTCCTTTAGACAGCGTCTTCCGACTTTCCCCACAGAAAACCGCCTACAAGCGTCAAATTCGGGGAACGGGCCGGCCAAAATGGCTCTGAGCACTACTGGACTTAACATCTGAGGTCATCAGTCTCCGAGAACTTAGAACTACTTAAACCTAACTAACCTAAGGGCATCACACACATCAATGCCCGAGGCAGGATTCGAACCTGCGACCGTAGCGGTAGCGCGGTTCCAGACTGAAGCGTCTAGAGCCGCTCGGCCACACCGGCCGGCGGGCCGGCCAAGGTTCAGGTCCTCTGCATTCAGCTAAACAATATGGAAACAGTTCGTGAAGACATGGTGTAGTACTTCGTGCACTTTGGGGTTGGAAATCCATCATGATGGTACCGCACGTTCCTCCTAGTCTCCAGAGGAACATCATCTAGTATCCGTGGAAGATGGCCTGTTAGGAGGCTGCAATACCTGTGCACGTTCAGTGCTCATCTATGGAACATGGGCCTATGAATTGTTGGTTCACTATCCCACACCATACCTTTACACTCTATGGACGTTGACTTTTCATCTGACGAACCCAACGAGGATTGTCAACAGACAAATAGCACATGTTTCAGCGGTGTATCTGGCCATGATTAATAGATGTGGCTTCATCACTAAAGAAGATAAGTGATACATCTGGGGTATCCTGTCTTAATGTCCGTGTAGAAGAAGTTAGCACGATTCTCATAATCGTTTCCATGCAACTCTTGATGGAGACAGATGTGATAGGGACGGTACCTATGTTACTGGAGAATACATAGAACGCTTGCCTGACTCATGCCACTTCTTCGTGCTGATGCGCTGGAGGTAAAGGGTGCGGATCAACTGCAACAGCAGCAAGAACATTTAATTCCCTCTATTCTGTCGTCACTTCTTTCCTTGTGTTACGTAGTCTAGGTGTTACACTAGCACTTTCACGTAACTGGTTGAAGAGGCTGATAAATAACTGCCGAGATGGTTGACATCTATTAGCATCTCTTGGCACATACACCGTACAAGAACGAGCTCCATTCTTCCTACGCTTACTATGCACCATGAGCATGTAGGCTTTTTCTGCATTGGTAAACTCCACCGTCCACTCACGACCTGCTGCTTGACTGTCACTCACTGACTAACAAGTCACAATATACTCAACGAACACACATCCACGCAGTAAGCAAAAATGGCAACATCGTACCTAGCAGCTACGCAGGTTGAATGGCACGAGCAATTGTTGGTGTGGAAACTTTTCATAATGCGATAGCTCATAAATGACTCGCACTATAATCCTGCAACAAACACCACTGACATATTGGTATACCCTGCTTTTAGCTTGTTAATATCAGTAGGCACTGTTACATTTAAAAAGTATATGTTTGCACAAAACGTACACTTTAGAAGCATTATTTAATGTATTTATTGGCCACCAAAAGGTGGCCCTCACTACCAATCCATTTTGTGAAAACTGCACATCAATAGCACTTTCCATTTCCGCAGTATCTGCGGTGCAAGTTTCAGATGATCCACTCTGTATATTAACACTCTAGAAAACAACATTTTTAGATCACAAACCCAACTGGAAGATAAGCCGTTTTACTACAAACCGTGTGTTGATGACACTCTTATTCTGTGCTACGGAGCAACAAAAGAAATAGAAAATCTATCCAAACAACTCAATAAATTAAACCATAACATTCAATTCACTTTGAACACGAATCACTGGATGGCATTCACTATCATGATTTAAAACATCAAATAAAAATGAAAAGCATAACTTCCTAATTTTGTGGGAGCCAACAACTACCAATGTTATCACTGTTAACTCTTCTTGCCATTAAAACCAACACAGAAATTCATTTTTGAGAACAATGGTTATCTGCATGCTTAATATCCCAATAGGTACACATGAAAGGCAGAGAGAAACAAAAATCATAACATCATTTGCCTCCACTA